>NC_134433.1:10385370-11631422 GCF_030867145.1 Opisthocomus hoazin | reverse complement strand
ATTTAGCCTGGCCCTGGGTTGACACTGCAGGGCAGCACCGTGAGCTGAGAGCTCTTTGACCCTTCTGGAGGGCACGGAAACACAGGGATGGTTCACCAAGATGGCAGGCTGCTCGCGGCTTGCTGGAGCCCCATTTATTGCAGGGCTGTCATCAAACAGCCCCAGCCCCCAGGGGCTCAGCCCGGCCCTGTCCGGGGCGAAAGCGGTCCAAGAAGTCCAGGTAGGCCTTCTTCTGGGGCGCAGCCGCAGGGACGAAGTGCCCGCCGGGGTGGGCGAGGACAACAGGCTCCACGAAGTGCCGGGCCAGCTTCCTGCTGAGCGGGGCGGGGATGACAGCGTCGGCGTCGCCCACGACGTGCAGCGTGGGCAGGGCGATGGGCTCCCGGTAGAAGTGGCCGTGGGCCGGGGCGCAGCTGGCGAAACCTGCCACCAAGATGGCGAAGGCGACGGGGAAGCGGGGGTCGCCGCGGGCGCGCAGGGAGCACACCATGGCGGCCAGCGCCGCGCCCTGGCTGAAGCCCAGCAGCCCGTCGAAGGGCCCGCGCTCCTCCAGCGCTGCCGCCACGGCCGACAGCGACTCGTCCAGCCCCGCCGGTGCCGCCGCCGCCTCCCCCGCCTCAAAGGTGCCGGGCCCGGAGAACCACCAGCCGCGCGGGGGGTCGTCCCCGCCGTCGTCCTCGTCGCCGGGCACGAGGTGCGGGGCGCTGACGGCTACCAGCTCCGCACGGCCACGCAGGGCCTTGCGCAGCGCGCCGGTGCGCTGACGGAAGCGGCGCTCGCTCTGCCGGTAGCCGTGCAGGGCCAGCAGCCGCAGCGGCCGCCCCTCCGACATGGCGGCCGCCGCCACCGGAAACAGAAAGCGCCGCTTCCGGTTTCCTCCCCCCGCCCCCCCGCTTCCCGCCGAAACGCGGCGCGTTCATTGGACGGCGAAGGGAGAGGGGCGGTGCCCGTCCGCGCTGAGGCGCCAGCGCGCCCCCTGGCGGCGGGAGGCCGCGGGGCGGGGAGCGGCGCCCGAGGGGACGGGAGGGGACCCCCGGTGCGACCGCGGCTGCCCCGGGCAGAGCCCGCAGCACGGCCCGGCCTCGCAGGGAGCCGGGCCGGGTCTGGCAGGCAGCGGTGGCGTCGAGGGGCAGGGGTGCGTCTCCCCCCATTCTGGTGCCGGTACCGGGAGTCCCCGGCGTCGCTTACCCTCGCGGGGAGCCCGGCGGTGCCCGGTGCCTGTGCCCACACCGGGTCCCGGAGCGTGGAGGCAGCAGGACGGGGTGCAGGCTGTGCTCACGAGTCTCCCGGGCCCCCGGTGCTCGGCGTCTCCTCGCCCCCCGCCGGGGTGGGGGCCGCGGGCGGCTTCCCCTGCAGCGGGGAGAGGGGGGGGTCAGCACAGGGCCCCTTGTCCTCCCCACCGGGTGGGCTGGCACCGGCCCCGTTACCGTTCACCGGCGACGAGGCCACGGGGTGGCGCTTTTGTCACGCAGTACCGGGCTGCACCGGGTGCTCAACCCTCGCAGAGGCTCCCACCGCTCGTCCCCCCGGGACCCGCCGCCCAGGTGACAGCCCCCGGCCCGTCCCTAGCGAGGGGACAGAGGGGGACCCGCCGCCCCGGTGACCGCCTCCCGCCCCGGGACGCGCTGCCCACCTGGTCGGGCCGGCCACGGTGCGGGGGCTTCGTGCCAGCGTGGTTCACTGTCCACGGCCCCAGGGACTGGCTGGCGTAGAAGTCCATGGGGTAAGGCTGCTGCCACTCGACGTCCCGGAGAGCCACCGCTGCCTGCGAGGGGACAAGGGGCTGAGCCCCCGAGCGGTGCCTGCCACGGGGGCACTGCCAGAGGGAAGCTCGCGGCACCGGGAATCTCATTGGTCTCACAAGAGATCGGAAATCCCAGCGGCACACCCGACGTGCACACGGAGCACAGTCCGGGAGAGCGGGGGATGTCCCCGTCCCCGTGGCTCGCAGCTCCGTGGGAGGCTCTGGCACATCACCCCAATCCGTGGCTGGTTCCCCCCCAAAACGGGAGGTGGGTGCTCACCTCGTAGGGCGTCAGCAGCGGCTTGCTGAAAGCTTCTCCCCAGTCGATGGAGAGCCGGGGACAGGCTACCTGCACCCACCTGGGAGGGAAACACGCGGCCGAAGATGGGGACGAGCATTTTGGGCAGGACAACGTGTGAGGAAGCCCCGCAGCAGCCCCCCAGGGAAGGGAGCGGAGGGGGCAGGGAGCGAGGTCCCCACTGTGCTGGAGCTGCCCTGCCAAGGATGGTGCCACAGAATGATTTGGGTTGGAAGGGACCTTAAAGATCATCTGGTTCCAGGGACCTTAAAGATCACCTGGTTCCAGCCCCCCTGCCATGAGCAGGGACATCTCCCACCAGCCCAGGTTGCTCAGAGCTCCATCCAGACTGGCCTTGGACACTGCCAGGGAGGGGGCAGCCACAGCTTCTCTGGGCAACCTGGGCCAGGGCCTCACCACCCTCATGGGGAAGGATTTCTTCCTAATATCTCATCTAAATCTGCCCTCTTTTAGTTTAGAGCCGTTCCCCCTTGTCCTATCACTACACTCCCTTGTGAGAAGCCCCTCTCCATCCTTCCTGTAGCCCCTCCAGGCACTGGCAGCTGCTCTAAGGTCACCCCGGAGCCTGCTCTTCTCCAGGCTGAACAGCCCCAAATCCCTCAGCCTGTCCCCGTTGCACAGCCACCCATCACCTTCATCCCCTTGAGGGTGCACGGTGCCAGGGCCTGCCCAGGTGACAGCAGGACAGAAGTGACAGGGATGGCTTCCAGCAGGAATCGGAGGCCTGGCCAAGGATGGCAGACGCTGGGGACCCCGGCGCTGGGGGCTGGAGGGGGGTCAGCAGCACTCACGCGTCCACGTCGGGGAAGAGCCGCAGCTTGCTGGGGAAGATCTCGGACAGCAGCACCCGCACACAGGGCCGGCCCAGGGCGTGGAGACGTGACTCCAGGTGCTGCGGGAGGAAAAGGCACCCGGGGGCATGAGGGGAGCCCACACAGGTGCCCCCAGCAAGCCCCCCCAGCCCTGCCCACTGCCCCTTCCTGGCCACCAGACCCTCTGTGGGTCCCAGCTCTGCCCCACACCCGTGTCCCCTTGGTGGTCGCAGGCCAGGCACAGTGACGGGGACCACAGCCATGTGTCTGGCTCAGGCCCGGCTCTCCCCAGCGCGTGCCTCAGCCTAATGAAGTAATTACCACTCAATGACAACAATCTGTTCTCGTTAGCGGCTGCCTTCCCTGGGATGCTGGCCTGCCACGGGCTGGCTGCGGCCACAAGCTGCGGGAGGAGGAGAGGGGCCCAGGAGAGGCCAGGGACGTCCTTGTCCTTGTCCCCAACTCCCTGTGATCACAGAGGGACAGCAGCTGCTGGGACCTCGCCACCCTGCTCTGCCCACTGGTCCCTGTGCTGCCCCCAAACCTCACCTGTGGCTCCCCAAAATTTTCCGGGTGTGCTCAGAGCACCCTTCTCCCACGGGGCAGGACACCGAGGTCCTGCTCCCCTCACCCACCCGGGGTGCAGAAAGCAGCAGCCGAATGGGGACGGTGAACCCAATCAGAAGTTCATCCAATTAAACAAACCTAGGGAATTAATTGCCGAGCTGCCTGTGCGGGGGGGTCTCCGAGGCTGGCGAGCTCTGCCCAGTGAGGGGCATGTTTAACGAGCCCTTGTCCAACCTCGCTGCTAATGGCCCTGCCTGCTCAGCTCAGGGGCACACAGACCCCAGCCAGTAGCAACCGACGGGCTGCCAGCAGTGCCAGGTCCGCTCTCGCTCCGGCAGCGAGGCCGCTGTGCCAACGGTGCCATCGCTCACCGGTCCTTCCCCCCACCCAGGAGCAGCGGCCAGTGCCCAGGCAGGGGTTGCGGGGAGGGGGCTGGTACCTGCAGGATGCCGGGGGAGCCCTGCCGCCCCAACGTGCCCAAGATGAGACCCCAGCAGCGGGCGCCGGCGGCGGTGCGGATGGCGTCCTGCCGAGCATGGTGCATGCGTTCGTGGCCATAGTGCTCCTGGGAGAAGACCTTGCTGTAGGGATCATACCTGCAAAGCAGAACCAGGCTCACACAACCCCATCACCCTATCCCTCCCCTCCCCTATACGATTCCCCTCCCTCGTTAGCACTAATTGCCTCCCACAGCATCTCTCCTCCCACAGGGGAGGGCTCATCAGGGCACGGAGAGGGGACAAGGACAAGGCGCACGTCCCGCCACAGCCCCCCAATATCCAGCACAGCCTGGGCCGCGTGCTCGGCTTCCCCTCTGTCCCAGCTCATCAATTATGAAGAAATCTTTGATTTGTTGCTTTGTTTGACGAGGAGAATTCTAATCAAATCCCGCTCGGGTTTCAGCAGCTTCCCCAGCGCCATAAACCTGACGCGCGCCTCCCGTTAGTAACAAACGACCTACTAAGAAATTCAGATTCCACCAAATGGGCCCAGCCTTTCGCTCTTGATATTTCATCTGCTTTCAGCGGCCTCATCATCGCGCTTTATGGCCTCTGCCTGCAGCAGCCGGGCTCTAATGGCTGCACCTCCATGAGCTTTCGCAGGTACTTGTCAAAATGTTTATATTCAGCCGGAGTAAATGACTGGCGTCCGTCTCCCCGCCGCGCCTCTTCACCCACCCCGCAGCCCCCTGCTTGCTGTGCCCGCTGCAGGCAGCTGCCTGCCCAGCCCCGGGGTGGGGGGTGTTCCTGGGGGGCACGGTGGGGACAGCTGGTCCCCGGCGTGCTGGGGGAGCTGGGGTGCTCCCCACCGTGGGGCTGTCGGGGACCGGAGCGGGTGTCCGTGGGCTGCCCGTACCTGTAGGCAGGTATCCCCGGGTTGGCGATCATGACGGACTCCAGGTGGAAGCGCCCGTCGCCCAAATACCTGCCGAGAGGGGAGGGAGAGCTGTGGCACGTGGGAGACAGCGGTGCCCACCCATGTCCCTGTGGGTTTCCCAAGCCGTGGCGCGCGGAGATGCCCGGAGCCCGAGCTCCCGCGCTGGGACGCGGCGGCAGTGGGCACAGCCAGGGCTCCCCTTCTCCGCGCAGTCGGGAGAGGCGGCTGCGCTCGGGGCAAGGAGGGACGCCCACGCCGGCGTGGGACGGCCAGGAGCTGCCCCATCTCAACGGCTGGTTCTAGACGTTGCTGCTTCCATTTCTAATCGGATTTCAAGTCAGCAATTACATTTCAAAGCCTTTCATTCAGCTGCCCTAATGGAGTGAGGGCTTGGAAAATGAATTCAGACGTAAAACTTGACTAGATTTTGCCCTTAATTGAAGAATGACATTTTGGGAGATCAAAGCTAATTTGTCTGCAAAAGTTAGCCCCAGAGACGGGCAAAAGAAGAAAATAATAAACCAGGGAGGATGCAGGTATGCCAGCTGCATGCACCTGCACGGGCAGCCAGCTGGCACCGCACCGTGGCTCCTCCAGCAGCGGGCAGGACCTGCTCTCGCCGATGCAGTGCCAGCCCGGCCATCCCTGCCTGCTCCCGATGCCCTTGGGGAGCGACAGAAAGCAGCACCTCTCCCCCAGGCCCTGGCATGGCTCAGGGTGAAGCCGGAGCCCCCACCGAGCCCCTGCCCTGGCAGTCGTGAGCTTGGCTCCCAGCAGAACCGTGCTTCGAGAGGCGCCGGTGCCAGGGGCTCCTGGCAGGGTGGGCGAGAAGCGGCTCAGCGGGGCCCAAACCCACACCCGGGCTCCCCAGCTCCCCCCAAGGGTGGGGTCCTTATATTTATTTATTCTGCAGCACACTGTATTCACAGTACATTAAGCATTTCCATTACCTAAAATAATTAGGTGATAGGAAGCGAAGTGCTCCCTCTAATTTGCTGTCCTTAAATAAAATTAATGTTGCTGTGATGTTGGGCCCCGGCCATTTGTCTTTTCCAATTATCCACCCGCCCTTCCATCTATTATCTATTCTGATATACGACTCAATTATTTCCTCTGTTCTACGAGCACACGCCACTCCGAGCAGCGCGGCGAGCTGGAGGGGGCATCCAGCTGGGGGACGTCCCCCCGCTGTCCCCCAGAACCAGCCCACAGCCAGGCAGGGGATACAGGCAGGACAGGCAGCCTGGGCCAGGCAGAAGGGTCCTGGAGACCCCAGGTACTTACACGATGGCGTCCGTGTCCTGGGCGAGCCGGGGCGACGTGCAGCCCAGGATCTCCCCTGGGGACAGCGGCTTGCACTGGGGGACACACACCTTGTACTGGGAGCGCAGCTCCTCTGCCGCTGCCTGCAGGAGATCTGGGGTCAGCGGGGACAGAGCGTGGCAGAGAGCGTGGCCGAGGCTGGTGGTCCCCGGCACTGCTGGCAACCCTTGGGGACACCCCGGCCCTGGCAGTCGCAGCTCCATGGGGCACCAGCGGCAATGGCTGTGCTGTCCTGCCCCAGTATAGCGGCAGTGGAGGGGAGCTGGTCTGCTCGGGGTGGCACCGTCACGGAGGGTAGCAGCCCCGCAAGGGCGAGATGCTCAGCGAGGCTCAGCCAACGTATCAATTAAAAGACAAGGAAAAGCGCTTAACGCTTCGACAGCCCCGTGTTTAGACAGACATGGCTCAAGAGGCTCATTCATCTCCTCCCGTCCTGCCCAGCCGGCCGTTCAGGGGCAGACAGACAGACCCGCCGGAGCTTCCCCTGCCGCTGCCGGCACTGCATCAAAATGCCAAGTGCTCCACTGCCTGCCCTGACATTTACAGAGCAGCTCCCGGGGGAGCCAGGGAGGGGTGCCGCCATGAAACATTGATCAGAGTTATTATAAAGTACTTGATCAACATTACGGCAGCAGCATATTATCGCAGCGACTCATCAGAGGGGAACCGTCGCCACCAGCACCCCAGGGCAGCCGCTCCAGCCCCGGAGCTGGGTCAGGGAGGGACCGAGCCAGGGCCAAGACGGGGGGAGGCACAAGCCCCATCCCACGCCCCACACTGCCCGGCGTCCCAATCTCACCTGCACCGTGGAGACGAACTGGATGGTGCTGATGAGGGCCAGGGAGGTGCCCGCTGCGAAGTTGAAGCGAATGGTCTCGAGGAAATGGGATGTGTCAATCTTTATATCCACAAACACGTAAAGCATCTTCAGTCCCTGCGTGGCATCGATGGGAACTGGTGAGAGGCAGAGAGAGGGTGTGAGTGCGGGGTACACCTGGGGCCGCGGCAAGACCCCGCTGCTGTTGCCTGCAGCTGGGGGATAAAGCACATTAGAGGGGCTCCCTGCATCCCAGCTGCCCCAGTGCGGGCTGTGCCACCCCTCTGCCTGTGCTGGCACCCTGGGGTGCAGATGGGAGCCGTGGAGAGCACCCGCTCATTTCTCTCCAGATAATGGCAGCCTGGGGAATCAATGAACACAAATCTAATTACCCCCGGTGCTAAGCAGCCTGTGTCACTACGATTAAGTGAATAATTAAAGTACACAGAGTCCACATCGATCCACAGCTCTGTGTTCACTTCCCATTTTGGTGCTCTTCACCTGATCACAATTAAGTGCAAATTACTCCCTCCTGCAGGGCACGTGGGGCCAAAGGCGGCTGCGCCGGGAGCACCGTGGGCAGCCTGAGGGGAGCCCAGCACCCACTCAGCACCTCGCTGGGCACCCCAAGTGCCCTGTGACCCACCCATCCCGGTGCAGGCAGGGACCATGTGGCCACAGATGGTGGCAGGGCTGGTGACAGGAAGCCTGGCAGGGCCTGCCTGTCCCTGCGGGGAGCAGCTCCAGAAGATGTGACTCCTGTCCGCCGGAGCAGCCTGGCTCCTGCACCGGCACACTCCCAAGCACCGCTGGATATGGCCCCTTCCTCCCCTTCCCGCTGTTCATTCATGAACAGCAGGCTACAAACCAGGGGTTTTGTATTCCCTGTTCCAGTGGTGCCCATAATCCTCCCTTCCATAACAAAGCATCTAGCACAGATATTTATCACTGTGAATGCTCACACTGACGTGGCTTTTGGGACACAGTTCTCAAGCAAGGAGTCAGTATTTCATACGGAGCCCAACGCAATTCTTCAGACCCATTTATATGGCCCCATAAATGTCCAGGAGGGCTGCCAGGTGCTGGCAGCGCGGCAGTGGCAGGGATGCACGCGCCTGCCGCTCGCTACGGCAATTGTGTGGATCCACCTTAAAACCCAGAGCGTCTTATTGTTATTTTTGGGCTGATTCCATCCTGGGTGGACTTCAAAGTTAGCAGCATCTGGGACAGCAGCGCAGTTTCCATGGCAACTGGATCCAGAGTACCGTCCGCCTGGGGAGCACACAGCCTCCTCCTCCCTTCCCCGCCCAGCCTGCGCTGCACCCGCAAAGCCGCCTTCCCCCGCCCTGTGCCAGCCCCCGGGGCCAGCGGGACCCCCAGGCCATCGCTCCCCTCCACCGTTGCTCCCAATTTCCCCCCAAAGCCCGCATCTGTGGGGTTGGGGGGCCAGAGCAGCCCCTGTTCCCACCGGTGGCTCCCAGGTGAGCAGGGTCACAGAATCACAGAATCACAGAATAGTAGGGGTTGGAAGGGACCTCTGTGGGTCATCTAGTCCAACCCCCCCGCCGAAGCAGGGTCACCTACAGCAGGCTGCACAGGACCTTGTCCAGGCGGGTCTTGAATATCTCCAGAGAAGGAGACTCCACAACCCCCCTGGGCAGCCTGTTCCAGTGCTCCGTCACCCTCAGAGGGAAGAAGTTCCTCCTCATGTTCAGACGGAACTTCCTGTGCCTCAGTTTGTGCCCATTGCCCCTTGTCCTGTCACTGGGCACCACTGAAAAGAGCTTGGCCCCATCCTCCTGACACCCACCCTTCAGATATTTGTAGGCATTTATAAGGTCCCCTCGCAGCCTTCTCTTCTTCAGGCTGAACAAGCCCAGTTCCCTCAACCTCTCCTCGTAGGGGAGATGCTCCAGTCCCCTCACCATCCTTGTAGCCCTCCGCTGGACTCTCTCCAGTAGCTCTTCATCCTTCTTGAACTGGGGAGCCCAGAACTGGACACAGTACTCCAGATGAGGCCTCACCAGGGCAGTGTAGAGGGGAAGGAGAACCTCCCTTGTCCTGCTGGCCACACTCTTCTTGATGCACCCCAGGATCCCATTGGCCTTCTTGGCAGCCAGGGCACACTGCTGGCTCATAGTTAACCTGTCGTCCACCAGGACACCCAGGTCCCTCTCCGCAGAGCTGCTCTCCAGCAGGTCCACCCCAAGCCTGTACTGGTGCATGAGGTTGTTCCTCCCCAGGTGCAGGACCCTGCACTTGCCCTTGTTGAACCTCATCAGGTTCCTCTCTGCCCAGCTCTCCAGCCTATCCAGGTCACGCTGAATGGCAGCACAGCCTTCCGGTGTGTCTACCACACCTCCCAGTTTGGTGTCGTCAGCAAACTTGCTGAGGGTACATTCTAACTCTTCATCCAGGTCGTTGATGAAGAAGTTAAACAAGACTGGGCCCAGTACTGACCCCTGAGGGACACCACTTGTCACCAGCCTCCAACTAGACTCAGCGCCGCTGATGACAACCCTCTGAGTTCTGCCATTCAGCCAGTTCTCTATCCACTTCACCGACCACTCATCCAGCCCACACTTCCTCAGCTTCCCCAGGAGGATATCATGGGAGACTGTGTCGAAAGCCTTGCTGAAGTCAAGGTAGATAACATCCACAGCTCTCCCTTCGTCTACCCAGCCAGTCATGTCATCGTAGAAAGCTATCAGATTGGTCAGGCATGATTTCCCCTTGGTGAATCCATGCTGACTACTCCTGATAACCTTCTTTTCTTCCACTTGCTTCATGATGGCCTCCAGGATAAGCTGCTCCATCACCTTTCCCGGGATGGAGGTGAGGCTGACCGGCCTGTAGTTCCCTGGGTCCTCCTTCTTGCCCTTTTTGAAGATTGGAGTGACACTGGCCTTTCTCCAGTCCTCGGGCACCTCTCCTGTCTTCCAGGACCTCTCAAAGATGATGGAGAGTGGCTCAGCAATGACATCCGCCAGCTCCCTCAGCACTCGTGGGTGCATTCCATCGGGGCCCATGGATTTGTGGACATCCAGATCGCTTAAGCGATCCCTCACACAGTCCTCCTCGACCAAGGGAAAGTCGTCCTCTCTGTAGGCTTCCTCTCTTACCTCCGGGGCCTGGGATTCCTGAGGGCCAGTCTTAGCACTGAAGACTGAAGCAAAGAAGGCATTCATTAGCTCTGCCTTCTCCGCATCCTCCGTCACCAGGACACCCGCCTCATTCAGCAGCGGCCCCACATTGTCCCTAGCCTTCCTTTTGCTGCTGATGTAGTTGAAGAAGCCCTTCTTGTTGTTTTTGACATCCCTTGCCAGCTTCAATTCCAGGTGAGCCTTGGCCTTCCTCGTCGCATCCCTGCATGCTCTCACTACGTTTCTGTACTCTTCCCAAGTGGCCTGTCCCTCTTTCCACATGCCATGCACCTTTCTCTTCTGCCTGATCTCCGCTAGAAGCTCCTTGTTTAACCATGCAGGTCTCCTTCCTCCTTTGCTAAATTTCTTTCTCAGGGGGATGCATTGCTCCTGTGCATGGAAGAAGTGTTGTTTAAAAAGCGACCAGCACTCATGGACCCCCCTGCCTTCGAGAGCCCTGGCCCACGGGATTCCTCCCAGTAGCTCCTTGAAGAGGCCAAAGTCAGCCCTCCTGAGGTCCAGGGTTTTGATCCTGCTTATCGCCCTGCTTCCTCCACGCAGGATCCTGAACTCGACCATTTCATGGTCACTGCAGCCGAGTCTACCTCCAACCTTCACGTCCTCCACCAGTCCCTCCTTGTTTGTTAACACAAGGTCCAGCAGCGCGCCTTTCCTTGTTGGTTCCTCCACCACTTGCATCAGAAAGTTATCATCGATGCTCTGTAGGAACCTCCTGGATTGCACCTGCCTAGCTGTATGGTCTTCCCAGCTGATGTCAGGGTGGTTGAAGTCCCCCATGAGAACCAGAGCCTGTGACTGTGAGGCTGCTTGCAGCTGCCTGTAGAAGGCTTCATCAACCTCCTCCTCCTGGTCGGGTGGTCCTGCCAAGCCATGGCCTTGCGGCTCTGCTCTGGGGCACAGGGCTGTGATTTGGGTGCTGCGGCAGCGCGTGGCCGGGCAGGACAAGCACAACCTGCTGCCCCCGAAATCCTGCCCTCGGGCAGCCACCCAGCCAGCACAGCCCCGTCCAAAGCCAGCAAACGAGGCTGGAGAACAGAAATCCCTTTGGGAAGGGATTAGCCCTTGGCACTAAGTCTCTGAGCTGGCGCCGAGCGGGGCGGGATGCCGCTCGGCACGGCACGGTGGCAGTGATGCAGCCGCCGTGGTGCCATGTGTGGCTGCCTCAGCAGCGCCCCGGGGCCGAGTGTCACCTACTCAGGCAGCTGTGTCCGTAGTGCACCAAGAAGTCAGCGCCCAGGGCCCGGGCCGTGTAGTCGTCCACGCAGCATGCGCCATAGGTCACGTCACCCATCACCACCGCCTCCGCGTCCGTGAACCTGCGGGGAGGCACAACAGTGAGGGTCACGGCTGGCTGCCATCACCGCAGACCCGCGTCCTGCCCCCCAGCTCTGTCGCACGCCGCTACTGGGGACCCCGCACTGCCATCGAGTCCCCTGCCACGCGCCGAAGAGGACGAGCACTGGCTACTCTCCGAGATGTCAACATGATTAAGCTGGAGAGCGGTAATCCGCCTCTTCAATTGGGTAAAGCTGTTTGCAATTCAGCGGATTATCCGCTCATCAAACAATACGCTGCCAGCTTCCTAATGCTCCACCGGGTGAGGAGCGGAGGGAGACCCGGCACAGCGTGGTGCTGCCACTCCTGCCAGCCAGCCCCAGGGACCAGAGCCACCAGGATGGGCAGAACAGCCGCGCTGGCATCCCCAGCCGTGACAGCCAGGCTGGACGGGCCACCGTCCCCCCATGCCCGGGCACCATGTGAGCCTGTGCCCGGCTGCATCACCCACGGGTGCCAATTTGGCCAAGCTGGGCGTGCTCCAGGAGCAGCTGGTGCTCAGGTGGCACTTTGTGAGGGAAAGCACCGAGCGAACCCTGGTGCTGCCCCCCACCCCTGCTCCAGCATCCCAGCGCTCCGGCCCAAGCCCACCCAGCACCCGCCAGCCAGTGGAAGGGCACACACCGGCACTGGGTGGCAAAGCCAGGGCTCTGGTGTGATTTAAAGGTGCCACCTTTGTGGGTATTTTATTGCACCATTTGGGGGAATTATTAGCTTGGCCGCCTTCCCGGGAAGCTGCCAAGTTTACGCATGAAAGCAGGTATCGCGATGACAAAGCCCCGCGCCTGGAGGGGCTGTTTAAACCAGATGCTAATTCCGTATTTACACGGAGGTCGAACTGGCGGCTGTAGCTGGGTGCCATTGGGGTCCCCCCTGCTGCCGGCATGGGACTGGGGTGCAGGGGCTGGGGAAGGTGGGTGCCCCGGCACAGCGTCACCCCCCACCGGCACTCGGTGCTGGCTGGGGGCCAGGGTCCCGCACGCTCCCCCTCGAGCGCCAGGCAGGGAGTGTTACGTCGGCAGCAAGAATAGAAATGGTGGGCAGAGCTGGGCAGATGGCAGAAGGTGGAGAAATGGCGGAGCGTGCTGAATATTAACAGCTCCGGCCTATCTGTCAGCGCCCGGGGAGCAGGACAGGGGAGCAGCTCTGCCGGAGCATCCCTGGAGAGGGGGCAGAGCCATGCCCGCCTCCCGTGTCCAGCCCAGACATCTCCCACTCCCCGCAGAGTCCCAAGGGCTGGGGATGCAGCTGGGGACCGTCAGAAGATGGACCAGATCCTTGCCTGCACCCAAATCCTGCAGTTCCTCACCACTGGTGTGGCCCAGGCGGGAGGACGGCTCCTCCGCTGCCTGCACGGCCACGCCACGGGGCTGGGGGCTGCTGGAGAAGGTTCGAGAAGGCTCTTCCCCACCCCCCCCGAGCCCCCAGCCCCCTTCTCTAATGAGAGGTGATGAGATGAACATGAATCAGACTCCACACATCTCAGCAAAAGTGGAAAATTATTCAGCTCCTTAAGATTCAGGACGGGGAGGTCTGACTCAGAGCGGCAGCCAGCGCCGCTTAATTTTTTATAGATTAAAATGTATGCAAATTGGCCCAAACCCCAGAGAAAGTCCCTGGGGGTGAAGAGCAAGAAAGTGAAATAGCAACGGCGAAAGGCGGGGGGCAGAGGCTGGCGGAGGTGCCTGTGGCCCCTGCCCGGCGTGCGGGGCTGCAGCCGGCGGCACATGGCCTCCAGCCCATGGGCAGGGGGAGAGGGGGCTGATCCAGCCACAGGGAACCGTCCTGCTCCGGCTGCAGGGAGCAGAGCCACGGCCGAGCAAGGAGCAAAGAGGCCACGGGACGATGCCCAGTGAGGAGGGAGCTCGATGGTGCTGCCACGGCAGCCGGTGAGGCTGGAAGGGTGCCGGCAGGAGAGGCGCAGAGGCGCCAGGACGGCACGCACCGGGGTCACCCGCGCCGGCTGGGCTGGACAATCGAGCGGAGCAGCAATCATCTCCCGAGACAAATCAAAGGCAAGCGCGGGGGCCTCCCCTTGATGTTTTAATCAGTTCGGTGTCGCTGGAGCCTTTCATCAAACTACAGAGGAAGGAAACGTCAATTAGCAGCCACCTGCCTCCGACGCGGGCCGGGGAGCTGCTCGCCAACCAGACCGGACCGGGATGCGGGCGAGGGGCAGCCACGGGAGCGTCCTTGCGGGTGTTTTGTGTCTCCGCAGCTCACCGCAGCCGCGGACGGGTCCCAGTGGCGTGCTGGCAGGGAGGATGCGGTGACGGGGCTGTCCCCACCCAGCGCTGAGCCGCTCATTACAGCTGGGAGCTCATGAATATTGAACACGTGGGGAGGTTATTCATCTTTTACGTCCTGCAAACCCCGGCTCATTCTGAGAAACCGCCCGGCCTTAGCATTTTTCTCATCTCCCCCTAATTCATTATCTCCTCCTTTAAACAGATGGCTCCCAAAATCCCATTTCTAAAGTGCCATGCTCAGCACTGGCAGGATGCATGCCCAGGCGGGCCACGTCCTGGCCCCAGTCTCAGCCACTGGGACCCCCAGACCCTCCCAGCCCCACTCTTCCCTGGCCAGTGCAGGACAGAGATGACAGAGACCCAGGAACAAGTTTGGTGGCTGAAAATGCTGAGACAGACGGACACGCACAGGGCCAGCACGTCCCCACGCATGGGGCGGCCAGTCCCCGTCTCCCGAGGCCAAGCGCTGGGCTGAAGTAGCTCTGATTTATCCCAGCCCCTCGACAAACAAACGAGAGTGTTTGCTGCTGGCAGGAGTGCGGGGTCCCCTGACACCGTGGCAGCGTGTGAATGATACCGTGCTGGTCCTCACTCGTGAAGCAGAGTTGCTCTCCTCGGCAGAGAGGAGCCCTCAGCCCCGGCACATCCGTCGTGCCTGGCTCCAGCAGCCCTGGGCAGGGAGGGGACTGCAGGGACCGAGCTGAAAGCAGCCGGTCCTGGCACCGTGAGGCTGCCAGAGGACAGAGCCTGCAGCAAGATGCTGGGGTGCCCACGTGTCCCACTGGGGATGGGGACGCGGAGCAGGCTGCTCCTTGCTTCACAGTCACCTGCCTCGCCCGCGTGTGGCCCTTCACAGCACAGTCACGATGTGGCGTGGCACCTCCCTGCCGGGAAACGCCTGGGGATAAGCAAGAGGGTTATGCCCTGAAAATACCCTACACCCCATCCCCGGGGGGAAAGCAGAGCCCCACGATCACCCCACAAACCCTACACCCACTGCCTGCCCTGCAGCACCCAAGCTCAGCCCATCCCAGGGACGGGTGCCGGTGGGTGCCACCGTCCTTCAGTGTGGGGGCTGACGAGAACAATACGCTTAATGAGCGGAGAAGCCCATCACCAATCCCCATTACCAGACTCCCAACTTCATTAGCACAGGAAGGCTGCACGTAATTAAAATAATGAGTTTGCAATTTTACTGCAAACGGTGCTGGAAGAGCCCCGCTGCAGCTGGGCAATCACTGCTGGCAGGCGGCACGGGGTCTCGCAGAGCATCTGCAAGTGGGTCAGGACGGGGAGAGGTGGGTGTCCCCACAGCCCCCCAGGAGCAACTGTCCCCGCTTGGGACCCCTCACCCGGGGGGACCTCCCGCTCTGTCCTCACTGAAGGTGCCAGGGCCAACCCCACCATTCCGAGGGGCACGTCCCGGGGGTACCCCAACTTTGTTGGCCCTGTAGCTGCAAAAAAAACAAAGTAAGGCAACCAAGGGCCCAATGCATGGTGTTGGCAAAGCCACCATGGCTGTCCTGCGCCCAGACAGTGCCTGTCCCCTCTTCCCCATGGCCAAACCATGGCGCTGCCCATCGCTGCCAGCTCCCTGGGCTCTGCAGGGACATGAGGAGGTGACACTGGGCACACGGTGGTGAGCATCACACCTGCACTGGCACGTCCCAGCCCTGGGAGGTGACAGCCCTACAGACCCCACACGCTCTGCCGTGCCTGGTGCCCCCCACGCCATCACCGCCCGGGCTGAGGTTTTAAACATCTCCAATGAAGTGAGAACTTCATTCTCCCTAATGATGCTGTTGTGTGGTTAATGACGGTGATTAAATTGCCCTGCACAGCGTGCTGCCCCGCACCTCTGGGCTGCGCTTAAAGGACGAGGGGAGAAGCGAAGGCAGCGCCGGCCGGCAGAGGCTGAGGCCGGATCCTGACTTGTGCTACTGTCCCACGTTGGTCCTTTGGGACCTCCCGGTGATGCCACCAGGTTCGCCATGGTGCTCAGTGCCACATTAATCAGTGGCACATCGCAGACCTCCCTGGCCAGGGCACCCAGTGCCCCTGTCCTGCCCACCCATCAGCCCCAGGAGGGGACAGACTTCATGGTGTTGGGGATGTGCCAGGCACACCACCCTTTCCTGTGTGGGCTTTCTTGTCCTCAGTGTCACAGCCGCTGGCCATAGCCAGGCCACAGCAGGGCATTTCAAGCCACGCCAGAGCTGCTGGCTGTCTGCACAGCATTTAACTCTTTGATGCTCAGCCAGAGATGATTCTGAAACATCCTTGTACACTGCCGGGCACACCACAGCACAGTCACTGGGATGCTCTGCGCACCCCCAGCGCTGCCTCGCACGGATGCTCAAAAGCCATCGGGCCGTCGGGAGGTGCTGAGGCCGCGGCAGGTCCCCCACCATCGCCCGGCCCCGCCGCCGAGCCACGGCTGATTAGCAGGAGCCGCTTGCCCCGTCGCGGCGCGGGGAGACGGAGGGATTAGCAGCTGCGAAGCCTGACAGCCGACTTTATTAACAAGGAATCAAAAGCCCAGCTGAGAGCCCAGCTGATCCGTCTGCTCCAGCCCCGGCAGGGGGAGAGGAGGGGTCCGCTCCTGGTCCCGCTGCCGCCTCGCCAGCCCAACGGCGGGTGGGCTGGGGGGCTGCCCCCCTCCCCGAGCCGCGGTCCGAGCTCCCCCCACGCGCCTCTCCACGCTGCCGCCCCCCAGCACGAGTTACCCTCCGCCAAATTGCATCAGCCGTGACAAACGGAGCCAATTTGGAAGGTGCCGTGAAAGCGTCGTGACGCAGTTTTGGCAGCCCACCGCCCCGCCAGCTCAGCAGACCCCGGCCCCGCTGCCCCCCCCCCCCCCCCCCCCCCGCAGCCACTCACTCGCCCCAGCACAGGTTCGATAATGACAAACCTATTAACGCTAATTAACTGGGCCTCATGCTGGTCAATGCTGTAAGTGCGCTCTTGATTCCACAGGCTCCGGGCTAAGTAACCCACCGGCCCTTCCGGCGGCAGCAGCCGTGACGCTTCCACTGCATCTTCATCCCCGCAGCCCCTCGGGGCTCAGCGAGCGGCAGTGCAATGCCGGGGAGCCCAGGTGAGGTGTGGGGGAGTCCCCACCCGGCAGCCCCCTCCCCTCCTTGCCCCCACTGGGGCTTCTCAGGGGCCTGCTCACTCCCACATCGCAGTGGAGGACGCGGTGACTCCGCCACCCCCCTGCACGGGGACAGACGGACCCACAGAAAGCACCGCATCCTGCCCGAGTCGCCCATGCCACAGCGGAGCGAGGCCACGTCCCTGCTCTCGGCCCTCTCCAGCACCGCCAGGCCATGGCATAAATATTTTATTAAAAGGCAGCTCCAACAGCAGGGATAAATATTCTGGCTGAGTCGCAGCAGACATGGCTCCAGTTGAACCAGAAAACACGGGGACGGGCCCCGTCACCTCGGGGGCACCAGCCCCGGGCACGGTTCTGCAGTCATTACCAGAGCACGCAGCAGAGGGGGAGATCACTGGCACCCCCAGTTTCTCACCAGCAAGGAGGAGGCAGGAGGCTGCAGGGATGGGCTGGGGAGAGGGGCTGCTCGCTGAGCAGTGCTCTCCATGGGTGCAGGCACCCCCGGCACGCTCAGCCCTCGCTGTCCCCAGTGAGCAGGGGACACACCACCCTGGGCCCCCGGCCCCAGCCCGGCCGTGGCAGCCACCGCCGGAGCGCGCGGCTGCAGCGATTCCCGTCACGTCGGAGGCTCGTCCAGCCCCGGCGCCGGGTGAGGAGGGCCAGCAGGAGCAGCGGCCCAGCCGCGACTCCACATTAATGCCAGCGATGAATATTAATAGCAGGAAGAGGCAGGCACTAACGAGGCCACCTGCCGATTCACACCTCACCCTCGGCAACGTAACCGGGTCCCAAGCGCGTCCCCGAGCCAGTGGGGACAGGGCTGGGCTCACTCCTGCCCGCAGCCACCATCCTCCAGCCAGCAGGGCTGGCACCCGGCACAGCCACGTCCCCAGCCAGAATCACGGACGGCAGCTGGTGCTCCCGGCAAGGGACCGGCAGTGGGGTGTCTCCGGGTGCTGCGCCGTGGCAGCGAGCGCAGGATATGGCCCTCCTGCTCAGCCTCGAAGCCATCCCCCATCCGACTCCAATCCATCAGTGCTGCCATGTTCCTGCTCTGGGCCAGGTACCTCCCCCCCCAGGCAGCACCCATCTCCCACCAGCACCCCTCGCCCTGGCACCCAGCACCCCCCGCCCAGCCCTGCGGAGCAGCCCCGGCAGGGAGGGCAAGTCCAGGAGGGACGCCAGCACCACGGCATCCACCGGCACCCCGGTATCCACCGGGAAGTGGGGCTTAAGGTTTCATTCAGATAAAAGAGCCCCTTAATCCGCTGCCTTTGAAGTCGGAGACATGAAAGCGGCTGGGTGCCAAAGCTGGAGAGGAGGCAGCTCCACTTAAAGGGACAAACCCACGCGGAGCCGCCCGCACTCGCACCCATCCCCTCTGCCCCCCCGCACCCGTGCCCTGCCCGCACCCACCTTCCCACCGCTCCCTCGCCCAGCCCGAGCGTGGGGCTGCCGCGATCCCGCGGGGGAGACGATGGCAAAGCGGGGACAAAGCCCGCAGGCACGGCTGCCTTCCCACCCGGCACGGCGGCAGCTGCTCGGCTAGTGGTGGCGGGGAGGCGAGCTTGCTCGCCCCGGGAAGGCAGCTTACTAATGAGTGCCACGACCCCGATGGCAGACGAGGCACGCGGTGCTATTAGCACTAATTCACTGTGAGAAAACAGAGAGGGGCTGTGGAGGGGGCAGCCGTAGCAGGGAGAAAGCCAGCGGGCGGGGAGGGAGGGAGAGATGGAGGTGAGCTCAGCAGTAAGGAGATTACAGCCAATTTCTGCAAAACGCTTGCATCCACTGCTGCTGCGACGTCCAGCTCCTCTTCGGTGCCTCCGACCTTACCTCCCAAGCGCCACAGAAAATCAAGACCGGAGCCATGGGGAAGGCGCTGCCCAGCAGGAGCTGCTTGCAGCCACCCTCTCTGGGCCATCTCCGTGGCCTCAGGCCTCCCCAGACACAGACAGACTGTACCTGAGCACCTCCGTGCTGCCCTGAGCGCAGCACGGCTGCGGGGACGGGACGGGGCCTTGGGGGAGGAGGGCAGGGAACCCGTGCAGCGGTATCAGCCCCACTGCCAGCCCTCCCCTCGCGGGCTGCGCTGCCGTGGCGAGCGCGCAGGCACCGAGCTGGTGTCAGGCAGTTGTTAACACGGCCGCTGCCCGGCTCCACCACCCCAGCGAGGGCCCCGACACGCAGAGCTTGTCAGCAGCTCCCGGCAGAGCGGCGAGGGGAGGAGAAGCCGAGCGGCAAAGACCAGGCTGGCGCGGTGCCGGTCCCTGTCCCTGTCCCTGGGGTTGGCAGCGAGTCCCTGCGACCTGCTGCAGGGCAGCAGCGTTGCCTGCACCATGCCAGGCTGTGGTGGAGACGTCCCCACGACAGCAGCCGTGCCGGGACCCCCTGCACACCCTTAGCAGCAGTGCTGGGCCTCATCCCGCCCAGGCAGCCCTTTCAGAGGCCATCCCGCTCCCGGCGGCAGCCCCCAGCCCCTCGCCAGCCCCCGGAGCAGAGCGGGGAAGCGCGGAAAAGCCGTCATCTTACCGCTCAATGATGTCCACGATGGTGCAGGCAAACATGAGGAGCCCTTCCGGCATCTGCAGGGCCACTGGGAAGAGAAACAGCCCCGGGGTTAGGAGGGGCTGGAGGGGATGTCCCAAAGTGGGGACCGGGGCACTCACCCCTGGGGCGAACACACCCAGCTCGAGCAGCAGCCACAAGCACGACCCTCCCAAAACAGCCAGAAACTGGCCAAAAAATCCCGGTGGCTCTGGCAGCCGGGGTGCACATTGTCCTGCCTTGGGCCACATCCATTCTCCCTGCTCGCACCCGGCCCCTGCACACACACCTCATCCCTTTTTGAACACACTGACACCGCTGGTCTCTCCCGCTTCCCGCAGTAATGAGTTCCAGATTTTAATTATGTGCTGCACAGGAAAAGGTACTTTCTTCTGTATATTTTAAACCCGCTCCTAATAATGTAAACGCATGCCCCTGGCTCTCCCAGTACAAGAAAGAGTGAATAATTGTCCCCTATTCAGCCTCTCTGCATCATTCACAATTCTATATCCCTCTATCATATCCCTCTTCGTTCACCTCTTTTCCAGCTAAAGGATCTAAATCTATTTAATCTCTCCTTGTACAGAAGCTGTTCCAAACCTTTGATCGTCCTCGCTGCCCTTCTCCACACCTCCCCTCCCTGCCTCTCTCCCCGTTTCGGGAGGGTGGCTGGCAACGCCACAGCATTGTGCCTAGCAGGAATTTATTCATCAGCAAATAACGTTTCCCTGTTCGCTCCCTCCTCACAGCTGGGAACAATCCCCTTGCGTCTGCAGCCCAGCTGGGCCCCCAGCACCTGGGGTCCAGCCAGGAGCACCCCACGGGTCCCCCCAGCCTACCCCAGGGTGGTGGGGAGGAGCAGGGACCATGCTGGAGGAGATGAATGGAGCAGGATCCATTAATCCCACTGTCGTTTCACCTCCCAATACCACTAAGACATCCCAGCTTTGGCGATATCTATCCAAACATCCTCTCCATATCCTCCTCCAACAGAAATCCCTCTGCTGCCAAGCCCAGCCCACTGGCCAGCGTGGAGCTGTGTAAAAGACCTGGCCAAACCGGCCTAATCCCAGCCTGCTCCAACCCGCAGGCCCAAGGAAAGCTGCACGCGCTCTGCCAGCCCCTGCCCGACTTGGCAGGACCAGGCAGCTCCGGGTCCCGGCGTTCCCCAACCCATGTGGGACCATTTAGGATTGCCCTCCGCCCCGGACTAGCTGCCAACAAGCAGATTTGCAAACAGCTTTGCCTCCCCCAGCGAGGGGCTGGCAGGAGGCAGCTGGGTCACTCTCCATCAGCACGGCACTGTGGGGACAGGGGGTGACACCGCAGCCCCCCCAAAGCCCGCAGCAGGCAGAGTGCAGGCAGGGCTGGCCGCAGCCCGGCGGGAGGCTGCGTTCCCCCAGCAACGAGCCCCTGGCTGGGCGCAGATTTTCAAATCCCAGCACGGCTGGCTGGCTGATGGGCTCCGCTCCCAGCTCTGAAGTCTAAATCCCAGCCGCGTATTTACATTTAATTAGGAGGTGCCAAGCAGCAAAACGCAGCAACAAAAACCAGAGCAGCACGGCTGGGCGGCCTTGCTGCATCCCGCTGGGCAGCCCTGCCTCCCACACTGCAGCTGGGACGGACCGGGCGGCTCTGTAGCCTCCGGCCCCTCAGCATCACAGCCAGGACCGGCGCAGACAGCAGCTCCCGAAGCGTCCCCTGTGACACCTGCCAGCCCCTGCCAGCTCGGTGGCAGCTGGCGGAGACACTCCCGGGTGGATGTGGTGTTTCAAATCTGGCTCTTCCCGGGGCTCCTGGCATCACACAACCCCGTGAGCAGCCCCCGCCCGCATGGGAAGCGAAGGTGGGGACGCTGGTGACACCCGGGGACAGAAGGGGAGGCTCTATGCCCTGACACCTGGAGCTGATCACACACCGACAGCCAGCTCAGCCACAGCGGGATGCACACGCAGCCAGGGAGGGGGACAGCCCTGCCACCACCCCGCAGCACCGCAGCACCTGGTCCGGGACCACCATGACCACTCCCCACCCTTCTGGGGCTACAGCAACCTCCCAAGGAAGGTTCAGACCAAGGTGTAGCTTCCCGTCAGCCCCTCCAACGGAGCTGGGCGCTGCGGGGCTCCCCCTGCCCGGCCCTGGCAGAGTGGCAGGGAAGCGTAGGGAGAGAAGAGCAGCAGGGACCTGGCTGGCATCCCAGACACATCTCGCAGGCTGACAGGTCCACGCAGCTCAACCTGTCCTGTCCAATGTGATTATAATCCGGAGATACAGATCTATTAACCCCCCTCGAGGGGAGAAGAGCTTGCCAAGACAGCATCTAAGCACACCAAGGCACAATGGGCAGCTCAGCACCATCCTTGCCACAGCCCAAGCAGGTCCCCTCACCGCCGGCAAGTTCAGCAGCACCAACCGGCCATGCTGCACCCCCAAAACCCCTCATCCCCCGGGGCTGGTGCTCACCCTTCCTGGCCTGAGCCTGTCGGATCCGCCAGATGGTCTTGGGGATTTCGAAGTTGTAGTTTCGGGGCAAGGCCTGCGCCGCCTCCCGCAGCTCCGTGTTACCGAGGATCTCCTCGGGGATCTGCTGCGCCGCTCGCCGCGCGGGGCCTCGGGCTGCGGGACAAACCAGGTGGCCTAAAGGAGCGACCGGGAGGGCAGCGCATCCCGGACCCCCGGACGGGCCACCAGCATCCTCGCTGCCCTCATGCCACCCCTGGGGACAAACGGGTAGGAGAAGGGTTTCTGCCCTTCATGCTGGGGGCAGGTTGCTGGCACTTTTTTTGGGAAAACACCTTTTTTTTTTTTTTCTTCCCCCTCCCCCAAAGCACCACTGTAACTAAGTGAAACGCCATGAGCGGGGCTGGCTCCCCCCAAGCTGGGGGGACACCGGGCACAACCCCTCATAGCTCATCCGTAAGCACCCCGGGGGGCACCCTCGGGGGTTTCTCCTACCCCATCGAGGGGATCCCGTCATCTCAACCGGGGGGGGGGGGGGGGGGGGGAAGGCAACGGCAGCGGGTGAGCTAGGCCGGTCCCCGGGAGCCTCATCCCGAAAGTCGGCCCCCGCCAGCAACCGCCCCCTTACAGCTCGGCAAAGCCGGAGAGCGGCGGGGGAGTGACAGCAGGGGGATTATTCACTATTTCCAGCCCAACACCGGCACTCATGAGCCACCAAACCCTCCCCGCACGGCCCACGGTCCAACCGCCAAAGGGCCAGCTGGGCCGGGCCGGCGGCGGGGGAGGCCGGGCCGGTGGCGGAGCCACCGTCCCGGCCTCCCCCGCCGCCGGCCCCGCCTCCCCCGCCGAGGCAACCGAAATAAGGCCCGGTACCGGCACCGCGAACCCAGCGTTGACCCGGCCTCGGCCCACCTGCGGCGGGCACCGGGGCCGCGCTCCCGCCCCTGACGGAGGCCGCCATGGCTCAGGAGCACGTGAAAGGCGGGAAGGCAGCACTAAGCGAACCCCGCGTTAGGCCAGAGCAGTCGCCGGCCGAGAGATCGAGTGCGTGAGCGCGCCGGCGGGCCCCGACGGGACGGACGGTGCAGCCGGGGATCGATAGGTCCCGGCACGGTCCCGATGGGGTCCCGGAGTGTGCAGCGGGCTGTGCCGTGCGTTGCGATGTCGGGGCTGCCCCCCTTCACGTCGGGGCCGTGGATCCGCCGCATCCCTCTCCCCCCCCCCCCCCCCCGAGCTGACATCCCCGCGGCTGCCGGTTCCAGCGCTAACATAGGGACGGGGCGGGGGCGCCGGGGCCGTTGTCACGGTCACGGGTCCGTGTCGTGTCGTGTCGTACCGTCCCCCCTCCATGTCGCGGGGCAGAAGCCAGGTCCCTGCGAGGCGTGAGGCCGGAGGGGCACCCGGGCGTAGCGGGGACCCCCGGGGGCGGCGATGCACCGGGGAGGCAGCGGGGAACCCCCCAGGGGACAGGCGGGACACGAGCGGGGCAGCCGGCACAGCAGAGCTCCCTGTGGGATAACGGGACCCCCGGCGGGGTAGAAGGGACGGGGCGGGAGGGACCCCCGAGGGACGGGAGGGACCTCCGAGGGGCAGGAGGGACCGCCCGGGGGCAGCGGGAACAGCCCGGGGGACAGCGAAGCCCGGTGGGGTGTCGGGACCCCGGTAGGGACAGCGGGGAGCGGGGGGCAGCAGGGACAGCGGTGTTCCCGGTGGGGCGTCCGCCACCCCGCCGGGCTATCAGGGACCCGGAGGGGACAGTGAGGGGCGGAGGGCACGGGACGGGGCGGCAGGGTCCCTGGGGGGGCGGCGGCAGGGACCGTGCCGGGGCGGAGGGGACAGCGGGGGCCCCGATCGGGCGGCGGGACCGCGGCGGGACACCGGGGAGCTGGAGGGGGCGATAAGGAGGGGAGGGGACGGCGGGGACGGCAGGTCCGCGGGGAGCGGCGGACGGGACAGCGGGGACCCCGGCAGGGGCGGGGGGAGGGCCGGCAGAGCCCCGGCGGGATACCGGGACACCGGGAGAAGGACGACGGCACAGGGGACGGCGATAGGGCGGGGGTTGCCAGCCGGTCCCGGGGGGCCCGCAGAGCCCCGGGGGGGCGGTGCTGGGCCGTGCCCCGCGGCGAGGCGGAGGGCCCCGGGATGGGCGGTGGCGCGGGGAACCGGGAGCAGCGGCACTTTCACGAACTGTCCACGGGAGGCGGGAGAGGCGGCGGCGGCGGAGGAGGAGAAGGAAGGGGGGGGCCCGGCCGGGCTCGCCCAGCCCTGCCCAGCCCTGCCCGCCCCGTCGCTGCCCCGCCCCGCCCTGCCCTGCCCAGCCCTGCCCGCCGCTGCAGGCAGCGCGGCACCGGCACCGGCACCGGGAGCCCCTTTATAGGCTCGGCCCGAGGGGGTGGGGGGCGGCGGCTGCCCCAGCCCCGAGGGGGCGGCTCCCCCCCTAAAAGCCGGCGGCGGGACGCGCGGCGGGCAGAGGCGCGGCCGCCGCTCCCCGGTACACCGGGGCCGGCGCTCCCCGGTGCCGCTTGCGGCTCGGCCCGCCATGCCCCCGCGGGGGCCGCTCGCCCGGGCCCCGGCTCCGCGATCCCGGTGCAGCAGCAGCCACCGCCGCCGCCGCTGCTACCGTGCGCCGCCACCGCGGCTCTGAGCGCCGCCGCCGCCGCCACCGGGAGACCGCGCCCGCCCCGGCTCCAAGATGCTCCGCCAAGGTGAGAGCCGCACCGGGAGGGCACCGGGTCCCGCGGGCACCGGGGGCAGCGGGGCCGGCCCCGAAGTTTGTCTCCCCGCCGAAGTTGGGGCCGCCCCGCCAGGCGCCCCCCTCGCCTCCGCCACCGGGGCTCGGGCACCCCCCGGGGGTCCCCGGGGAGCGGCATCGGCGGCGAGGGGAGGGACCGGGAGGAGCGGGGGGGAGGCACGGCGGGCACCGGGTCCCGCGGGCACCTGGGCTGCGGCGGGCGCGGGGGCACGGCGGGTCCCGAGGCGCCGGGGGCACGGCGGGTCCTGGGGTGGGAGTGGGGGGTCGTCGGTGCTCGTCCCCCCGCGGCGAGTGACGGGAAAACGGGGCTCAGCAGGGGGCGCGGAGGGCTCGGCGGGGAAGTTGGGGCGAGCCGTCCCGTTCCACGGCCCCCCCCCCCAGGAGGTTCGCTCCGTTGTGACATCACGCTATTTCCATGGCAACCGTCTGCGACATCATAGGGGAGCTTTTTGACATCACAGCGGGGGGAGATGCCGGCCCTCCCGAGGGGTCCGGGGCGGGAAGTGGGGGGCGCGGGACCCCCTGCCCCACTGCACCCGGGCTGGTCGTGGGGGAGACGCCAGTGACAGTGGTGCCGTGTGGGGGGACCCCAGCTGGACCCCCTGACTCCCGTCCCACACCCCAGGCACGGGGCGGCCAGGCCCAGCCCTCGCCACCACCACCACCACCGCATGCCCCTCTCTGGCGAGGCTCCAGCAGCTGGAGAAGGTGCCAACGCCGTGCCCGCAGCCCCCCGCAGCCCCCCGCATCGGGATGCAGACCCCCGGGCAGGGCAGAGTCCCCACTGCCACCCCGGGATGTTTTTTCCCGCTGGGGGAAATGTCACCTTGCGACTGCGAGGCCTCGCGCTCGGATGCTCCTCTCTCCATCTCCTGCCTCGGCTTTGTTCTGCGTCTTAACCCAACCAGGCTGGCGGTCTTGAGAATAAACCCCGAGCCCTCAGCGCAGCCCCGGTTCCCAGCCCCGGTTCCCAGCTCCAGCGCTGCCGGCTGGAGGAAAAGCATCATCCAGGCTGGGAAACTGGGAGATCGAGGCGGAGGCAGGCGGCGGGGCTGCCGGCAGGGTTGCATCCCACCAAGGGGTAGCCTGTTAAGGTCAAGATCTACATCTTTCGTTTCTGGAGCTAAAAAAACAAAATGCAAATTCAAGAGCCTGTGGGCTAATGCAAAACCTATTCTTAAAGTTTTTGTCTTGTTAAGCAAGGAAATAGAGTGCCAAATAGGCTTTGTTAAGTGGCAGTCTAATTAATAATTTAAAATCTTGTAGCTGTCTTTCATTAGAATTTATCTGTACATCAACCACAAAATCAGTCAAACACACTCATTTATAAGTTAATGCCACTCCTGAATAATTCAACAGGCAGTTAGAGGAGGCCTCCATCCCAGCAAGACGCTCTCCCCTCCCCGTCTTGCCGTGGCCAGGTGTCCCCAGGGAGGGGGTTCCGGTCCCCAGCATTTGCCCCAAGCAGGGTGCAGAGGGGACACCCCACGCGGGGGACAAGGGGAGACGGAGAGAGCTGCTGCCGGGCTGCGAAGCCGGGGCCAAACCCCTTGGTGGGGCTCGGGGGCGGCTGGTTTTGTCGGGGGACGTGGCTGCGCTGGTGGGAGGCAGCGTAAGGTGATGGTGGCACTGCCAGCGCCTTCCCCGTCCCGCTGCCGGGGGCTGGGGCTGGGCTCGGGGCTGGGGGACGTGGCAGGGCTCGGGGGAAGCCGTGGGTGATGTCCATGGGGGAAGCAGCTCTGTGTGCCCGTGGCCGCACTGCGATGCCCGGGGGCATTTTGGGCCTCCTGCGCCCAGTGAGCTCCAGCCGCAGAGGCACCGGGCAGCCCCGGTGGGATTCAGGGAGGATTTTGGGCACTGGGACGTCATCGGTGGTGTGGCAGCGGGTGACAGCGCAGGGTGCAGCTCCAGCCTGGGCGAGGGTGTTGGCGGGGCCGGTGCTGTGCCGTGCACCCTGCTGGAGGTGGCCGCAGGCAGGAGGGCAACCCGCCGATGCAGGAGAAGGAGATTTCCAGGTCAAGGATGACACCAAGGTCACGGGCAGCCATGTCCCTGGCCCCGCCATCGCCCAGCCCATCAGCAGGGCATCCAGCCCCCTGTTCCTCCCTGAAGGGGAGCAGCTGGCGGGCAGGGTGTGGGCGAAGGCTGGGCTGTGGTTCCTGCACCGGGGAGCCAAGAGCCCAGAAACCTTTCTGCTTATAAAAGTTTAATTTCCTAAAGAGCTGAGAGGAAGCCACAAGCTCTCTGTGCCCGGCGAAACAAGGGGGGTGACTGGGGGGGGGTCAGGATGTGGCCCAGGCTGTCCCTGCAGTGATGCCAGGGGGTATGAGAGGGGCTTGGGCAGGCGAGACCTGCCTGGACCTGGATACAGAGCTGGGAGGCAGAGAAGCCATCACTGCTCGGTCACCTGTGCTGACGGAGCCCGGCAGGGTCTGAGCCGCGGCCACGCTCGCCTAAATGTTATTCCCACTTTTTGCCTAAAGTGCCGCACCAAGCGCCCCGCGGTCCCATCCGGGTGCCCGAGGCCATGGGTGCCACTCCGGGTGGCCTCGAAGCGCTGCCCTAAAAACACCAGTGAACCTGCCGGGGAGACATAAAACCAGGCGTTTTCCGGTGTGATTTCACACCCACCTTTCCCCAAGACACCTGCTGGTGCTGGAGCCAGCAGCGTGGGCCGGAGCCGCGGGCAGTGGGTTCTGTTGGGATGTCCCTGGGGGGCTCTGCTGGGATGTCCCCAGCTCCCAGCGGTGCCCCCGGCCAGCTCCGGAGCAGCGCGGAGGCAAATCCCCCCCTTGCAAAGGAGTGACCCAGGACACGGCCGCTTCAGCTCTGCACCACGGGGGACAGCCACCCATCCCGCTCTGCCCCATGTCAGGGCACCCCTGGGTGATGCTGCTTCACATCCCCACCCCGGGGAGCTGCTCCAGCTGCCCCCAAACAGCCAAAAACTCAGGCTTTGTTTGCGAAGTGCAACCCCAGGGCTCAGCCGCGTTCGGTGTGTACTCTGGTTATTAACGGCAGATTATGTCTTTAAAAGTGCTTTGGTGGAGCAGCAGGCAGCAGCAGGCAGGCGAGGTGCCGGCACCCGAGCAGCGGTGGCTGCTGTTTGGGTTCCCGGCGGGGTGGGGTGGGTGGGCGAGGTGCTGACCCGACCCGGCACCTGCTGAAGGAGGCTGGGGTCTGGTGTAAGAGCAACAAGTGGAAGGCCGCGGGGCAGAGCCGGGGGCCTGGCAGCAAGTGGGACATTGGTGGGGCTCAGCGAGGAGAAGCCAGGGGGGTCCGTGTGCTGGTGTGGGGAGGGGGTGCAGGACATGGCCCCTGGGGCACTGCTGGGATGCAGGAGGGTCCTTGTCCTCTCCAGCGAGGGTGCTGCTTCCCTGCTATTTCGGGTGACGCTGCCCAAGCCTAAGGAGGACGAGCCAGCTCGGCCCCAGGTCCCTCCGCCGGCAGCGCGGCTGCTGCTGTCCCCGCTCTGGATGTCAGCACCGTGTCCCATGTCCCAAACTGAGGAAGCGCAGATCCCCCGTACCATCCCCGCGGAACAGCATCGCCATGGAAACCCGCAGCCCTGCGCCTGCCGCCCGACAATCGGGGGGGACACTTTTAGGAATATTATTTTTACTGATGACAAATGATGGAGGCTCAGTGCTGATGGAGCCCGGCGCTGGGCATCGCCTGCCCTCCCCAGCAGCCGGTCTTTCTCTTGCCCGTTTCACCGAGGACAGGGCACGTGCCGCATGCCGATCGGGCAGCCGTGGCTCCGCTCGCCTGTTAGCTGTGGGCAGCAGCATCGGCAGATGCAGGACGGGAGAAGCAGGGGGCAATCTTCTTTGCGCAGATTAGGATTGGGGGGTTATTAAGCAGAAAATGCTCCATTTGGTGTAGAAAGCTCCTTTTCCTCTTTAGCAGCACATGTGCCCGCCGGCTGCTTGCTTCCCGGTGACGCTGGCACGGCAGCTCGGAGCCGGCCCAGCTTTGGCGAGCGGCTTTTTGCGATGCTCCTGCCTGGGCTGGTAGTGCAGTGACCGTGCTGGTGGCTGCCAGCACCAAAAGCCGGTTGCGCTCAGAGCCACGTCTCTCCTCGGCTCGTGGCCGGCAGGGTGGGATGGCAGTGGGTTTCAGCCTCGGAGAGGTGATGGCATGGTGGGCTGCGGGGCTGCGGTGGTCCATCAGATCCCAACGGTGCCTGGCCATGGTGAGAGTGGGGCACCGGAACCGGAGGGCGTCAGAGATGCTCCACGTGCACACGACGTCCCAGCATCACCATCTCATGGGCAGGCTGCGGGTGTTGTTTACTGGGGAGCAGCAGCAGGAGGGAATTTGGCTGCTGCGCTGGCAGGGCTCCTCACGGAGGCAGCCCTGCAAGCGGAGGGGAGGTGCCAGCAGCTCTGCCAGCCCCGTGTGCTGCACTTAGGAACCACTTTTTTTTTTTTTCCAGCTATCTTTGCACCGGTGTTTGCACTGGTTTGCTCAGGGAAACCCCGGCCCCGTGGCCACGGAACCCCCCACGGTGCCACCTGAGGGGTGCAAAGCCCATCCTCACGCAGGGAGAATATCCCAGTGCTTTTTGGCTCTGCGACGAGACCTTCGCCCGCCTGGGCACCAATGAGCATCTGGGCATGGGGTGTTGCCTTGCGCAGGGCAGAGCCCCTCTGATCGCCTGGTGTGAAGGCAGAGGGGGGACAAAGGCTGCTGGCTGCGTCTGCTGCCCATCGCTGCAAGTTCCTGCCGCCAAATTCATCAGCCCGTGGTACAGCCACCCCGCGGGCAGCACACCGGAGCGGGGAGAGGGGCCGGGATGATCCCCTCGCGGCAGGGATGTGCCAGGGTGTTTGTGCTAACAAGGCCGCCGTATTATAATTTCAATGGAATTTAAAAAACAAAATAGTCCTCAGACAAACGGCTCTGCAGTGCCTCTGCCAGGGCCTAAGATCTGCTGCTATCTATTTTTTAATAATTGAGGGTAATAAATATGTATTTCTTTCTCCTTTCTCTCCGTACTCTGCAGCTTGTCAGCTCCCTGCGTCTCTCCTCTGATCAGACCCCATCTTTGCCGTGCAGAAAGAAAAAAAAGAAAGAAAAAAAAAAAGGGGGGGAAAAAGGAGAGAGGGGAAAAAAAAAAAAGATCCTTTAAGCAAAAAGGATTAAAGCCTTAAAAGTAGGTCTGCCCGAGCCACTCGGCTCTCCCTGCTCCCCGCCAGCCACAGCCGGGGCCAGGGAGGGCTGTGCCGGGGCGAGAGGAGCATCCCCGGGCTCCCGGCTCCGGCTGGGGGGGGTTTGTGGGTGCAGAGCCCGGCTGGGCAGCGGCGAAACCCCCGGGGAGCCGGGCTGCAGCTGGGCAGAGCAACTTGGCAAACCGCTGCTCGGAGCCGGGGCTGCTTCGGCGGCGATGGTTTCCTAGCACTTTATTCCCTCCGCTTTTCGGATGGGGACATTGGCCTGAAAATGGGGGGGGGGTTGATAGCAGGGGCGAGTGCGGGGCAGGCTGTGGGACCCCCCCCAGCCCTGGCCGGGATGCTGGGGCGGAGAAGGCACTGGTGTGAAGGAGGCGGCTATTTATAGCTTCCCTCGGCTTTTGTTCCTTTTCCAGTAGAGCTCTTCTCGAAATAGAAACAGCGTCGACTGCGTGGCCGCTCCGGGGGCCTTGGCTGGGGGGGGGGGGGCACCTCCCGGCCCGGGGCGCGGGGACACCCCCTCCCACGAGGTGCCGTGACGTGGGGCATCCCCCCGTCCTGCATCCCTTGAGATGGGGCTGGGGTGGGATGGGGAGGGGGAGCCGCCCCACTGCATCCCCCCCTCCCCATGCTGGCGATGCTGGTCCCCACCCCCGAGGTGGGGTGGGGAAGGGTTCTGGGGGGAGCAGCTCTTCGGGGGGGCGGCACTGGGTGCCCCCGGGGAGAGTGGGTGCAGCCCTCGGGAGCACCCTGGCAGGGTCCGTCCCTCTTCTGCAGCTCAGCCCTTGCCTCTGCTCTTCCCTCCCAGCATCCGACCCGGCCCCCCCCCCCCCATCTCTGATCAATATAGCTGGGAAAAAAACAAAACAAAACAAAGTAAATATTTAATACGATCCAGGGAGCCACGGCGAGCGCTCCCCCCGTCTGTCTCCTCCGCCAGCCGCTCGCAGCAGCTCCCCGGCCCTAATGAGCCTGAGTGCAGCAGGGATCGATGGCGAAGGCAACCTCCGCAGAGGGGTCAGCTCCGCCATGGCCCCCCTGCCCATGGCCCCCCTGCCCGCACTGTGCCGGAGCTGGGGCTCGGCCCTGGCACCCCCCAGGGCTGCCTGCCTTCCTCCTCCTCCTCCTGCCCTGCTTTTCCCTCCCTGCGTCCCCTTGGTACTCTCGGGCTCCTGGGAGGGACAAGGGCTCTGCTGCTCCAGTCCTGCTGCCACACAGGGCATGAGCTGTGTCGGGCGTCAGCTCCGAGCTGGGGGCTTCCACGTGGGTGTGGGATGGGGTGCGTGTCAGGTGTCTGTCCCCACACTCAGCCAGCAGCTCCTGGTGGATGGGGGTGTGGAGCCCAGGGGGACCCCAAACACCCCTGGAGCTGGTGCCAGCTTCCTAATTGGTGCCAAGATGCTGTCCCCACTCGTGGTGTGACCGGACCTGCCTCCTCCTCCTCCTCCTCCACCTCGGCAGCCTCTCTCCCCCTCGCCTCAGTCCCCACTGGGGACCTGCATCCTCTGGTGTTCCCCAGAGACCCCGGGCACTGACGCTGTTTGGAAAAGCAGCGGTGCCGGGCGGCTGGCAGATTCACCCCAGTGATGCCGACGTGGGAACTGCCTCACCCCGCCGCGTCTCCGCATGTCCTCTGAGTTCGGATGGTCCCTGTCACTCCGATGCCAACGCCAACAGAGGGGCACTCACGAATGGGAGTTGCCAAACTTTCTGTCGCCCTGACACAGACAGCCTCCGCCGGACGAAGCGCTCGCTGTGCCCCCCAGCCTGCGCCATCGGTTTAGGAGAGGGGCCAAGCCGTGCCCCCGGCCAGGGGTTCCGTCGGACGGACCTGCGCATCACCACGCAGCCTCACCCCGCCCCGGGCCGTGGCTGGTTTCCCAGCGGGATGCAGACGTGGCACACTGGAGGCAAAACTCGAGAGGAGCACCCGGCTGTGCCTCCCTGCCACCATTAGCGCCTTGCAAATTGTTTTTCTGTGAAAAAGTCAATTGCCCTTGGTGGTGCCTGGGATGAACCCAGGGCCGAATGCTGTCCCCGAGGTGGGACGAGAGGAACAGCCGCCCTGCCCAGCGCCCCTTGCCCAGCCCTGCCAGACCTCCAGCGCCGCGAAGCCCCGGCGAGGCTGTGCCTGAGGATGGCAACTGGATTTACAGATGGAAAACAACCTGGTGTGCCCCAAGCATGGTGAGGAGAAGGTCCATCTCATGTCTCAAGGTGATTCCGAGCATCTTCCTGCAGCTCCTGGGTCTCTGGGCAGGCGGGGGGGTGCAGCGGTGCCGGGGCAGGACACCCCGTGGGAAGTTCGGCAGCAGCAGCAGAAGCCGGGACAGCGGTGTGGGTCCTGCGCCACGGACGCAGGCTTGTGGCAAGGTGCCGAGGAAGTTTTGCAGCAGCATTAGAAAATGTTGACATGTTTTTTTGAAACAATTTCAGATCTGATATCTGCGCCAGATTGAGTTTGTAACCAGCTTTATTGTTTAAGCCTGCTGGGATTTCATCAAAGGCGTCTGCTGTTTACCCAGAACCATTTCATTGGAGAAAACAGCAAACAGACCTGCATTTCTATCTGATTTCACTTTTTCCTTTTCCTCCTGAATTTAAGTGCTTGTGAAAAGCATGGCTGATAAGGCAGAGCAATGTGGATAAATCCCGAGGACCGGTTTGGCGGAGGCTCCACCAGCTGCTCCGTGTTTATTAATAGACCGAAGGCAGTTGTGGGACCGGCTGCCGGGCTGCCCTGGCAGGTTTCGGGATCTCCATCTCAGCAGGCAGAGCCGGGTTCTGGCTCCTCGGGATGCTGAAGGCCGGGGAGAGGATCCACACACTGTGCTTTTTTACTGCTTTCAGTGCAATTTCAGATTTAAGCTATGAAGGAGCCGATGTCTGTCCCTCCCTAGGGAGCGGCAGTGACCCCAGCAAGCGATGTGCTCTGTGACACCACGACAAGCCTGGCCAAAGCCAACGCAGCCACGGGAAGCAGAGAAAGATGAAGGAGAAAACAAACTAGAAAGGAGTCTGGTGTACACTGCGTTAATCCTCCTCGCACCTTGGTCCCCGGGGGCTGCAGCAGCTGCCTGCCAGGCTCTGCCTTCTGCCCATCACTGACCTTGGAAACATGCTGGGGAGGAGGGTTGGGGGCTCAAAATGGAGCCCGGGAGGGTGTTACAAGGAGCTGACCTGGGGGCTGTGGCCCTTCCACCGTGGACGGCTCTGCCCTGGACATCCTTCCCACAGCTGCGTCATGGGTGCTCCTCACGGTCACCCGTCACCAGCACCATTTTTCCCTGGCGTTTGGCATGTTCCCTGCTTGCGAATGCTCATCCCTACCTTCTCTGACCTTTGGGATGGGGACACGACGGGCTGGGGCTGGTGGAACGCACCCCACTGCCTTTCCCCAAGCCCCTTCATCATCTCCCGGCCGCGCCGGGGGCCAGCACTCCCTGGGCAGTTTGTGCCGGCGGCACCTCGCCGGCGCTCCGAGGGCTTGTCTCTTCCATCGATCACACCTGCACGGTGACAATGTAATTTTTATCTCCGGTTGTTTATTTCTCAGACAGAACTACTTGTAAATTCCGAGAAGAGTATATATCCCCGCGCGTGACAGATCCAGCACACGGCGATTAATCTGCCCTCTGAAGACCTGAATGCAAAAGTGTCCCGGTGTCACTCCTGGACGGGGTGTCGAGCCCTGGGGCAGCACTCGGGGGATGTGCAGGGACCCGGTGGCAAAGCGTGCCCTGGTCCAGACGATGCTCCCCTGCTGCTTATTGCGCCGGCTGTCAGCTCCGGTGGTCCCTGTCTGATGCTCGCAGCTACTCCGGCTCTCCAGGCTCAGGCTCCATCTCCTCTTTTTGGGAGGTTTATGCAAATAGGGCGCTTTTTTTTTTTTACTTCTTTTTTATTTTTTAGTTCCTTGCTGCTGCTGCTCCGCCGTGCCCCAGATAGCAGAAGTGCTGAGGACAGGCGTTTGCGTCAGGTCCTGCGGCACCCGTGTCCCAGCCGGCCGGGTACTGAGGAGAGCAAGGATGCAGCGAGGGGATGTCCCAAGGGGAAAAGGAGGAAAGAAGCCGATAAAGGCTGAGGATGGAGAGGTAAAGGTCCTTTAATGGGCGATACCTCCGCACCACGCTAGCAAGGATGAGCACTGGTGCCCAGTGGGCACAGGGCTGTCCCCAGCCTGGGCACGGATGTGTCCCCATCGAAGGGCAGGATGGGGATCAGGGTGTCAATCTGGGCTCTGCAGCAGCCCGCAGCCCTCTCGGCAACACCCCCCGTGCCATAAAGCTGCTTATTTACAACCTCCTACTCGGGAGCATCTGGGAAGCGAAGCGCGTCATTTCCAGAGAGAGCAAAATGCTGCATATTTCAGTGTCTTTTGAATTTTTTAGGTTTCCCTGAACTGTGCTAATGGGTTGGTGGTGGCGGGGGGGAGGCAAGGGCCCAGCCCCACTCCCGGCCTGCCTTGCTGCTCCGCCGCGTGGCCATGACTGCATTGCTGCTCTTAAAATATTCAGTGCTGTTGGCCACAATTTCACAGCGGGTCAAAGCACGCCGAGCCAGCAAGAAGGAGGGAAAGTGTGACAACGAGATTAACCCTGGCCCGGCAGGTCCCTTCCACGCTCGGCAGGCTGAGCACGATGTGCTGCAGCCGCCTCGTCCCAGGGGATGGGCAGCAAGGTTGGGGGGGGGCCGCGGCACCCATCATGTCTACGGTCGCCCCATCTTGCTACGTCCATGGCGTTACCTCCAAAATGCTACGAAGGGGCAGTGGGAGCATCCCAGGTCCCACTGGGAGGGCTGAGCATCCCCTGGGCTCCAGCATCTCCCCCAGGCAAGGGGTGCTCCTCTCCTTGCTCCAAGCTGCTGCAGAGCCAGAGCTGTTCCAGGTGCCTGGCATTGCCCTGGCCCCGCCGCTGGACGAAGGGCTGGGGATACCCCCCAGGTCTCAGGGGCATTGCTGAGAGTTCTCCGCATTTCTGCACCCTGAGACGTGGTTCCCAGGCCTTGCACAACCATCAGTTAGTGCTAATGATGGAGTGGCAGATTTACGCCGCGAAAGAGCAGCCGCTTGAGCCTAGAGGGGATTGTGGATGGGGATTTAATAATCCTGCCGTCAGCCCAGAGTTTGCTCTGCAGTTGCTGGCTTCTCTGCCAGGATTTTCTAAGAAAACTTCTGGGGCTGGGGGAAAAAAGAATGAAGCAAAGCAAGTGGTCTGTGCCACCCGTGCCAAGGGGAGCTGGTGGGAGGTGTCTGTGCACCAGTGTGGAGCCCGGGATGGATGCTGCAACAGGTGACGGGTCCATGCCAGGCTCAGCCCCGGGAGCCTCATGGTGTCCAGAGGCTGGAGATCCCCAGCAACTGCCCTTTGCATGGGCTGTGTGCCCTGGAGCTGGGCTGCGCTGCACCACCAGCTTGGCCAAGGCTTGGCCTGGAGTCCTGCACCTTCACTGGCTTCTTGGTCCTGTGCCATAACTTTGGAGCTCACCAACAGTGGCATGGGTGATCTGCAAAGCCCTTCTTCTGGGGGAACATAGTGAACAAAGGGTGAGGAAAAGGCTGAGGTACTTAATGCCTTCTTTGCCTCAGTGTTTAATAGTAAGACCAGTTGTTCTCAAGGTACCCAGCACCCTGAGCTGGAAGACAGGGTTGGGGAGCAGAATGAAGCCCCCGTAATGCAAGGGGAAATGGTCAGTGGCCTGCTACACCACTTAGACACACGCAGGTCTACAGGGCCGGATGGAATCTGCCTGAGGGTGCTGAGGAAGGTGGCTGAGGTGCTCACTGAGCCACCTTCCATCATTTATCAGCAGTCCTGGCTAACCAGGGAGGTCCCAGTTGGCTAGAGGTGAGCAAAGGTGACACCCGTCTACAAGAAGGGTTGGAAGGAGGATCCAGGGAACTACAGGCTTGTCAGCCTGACCTCGGTGCCGGGGAAGGTTATGGAGCAGCTCATCTTGAGTGCCATCCCGTGGCACTTGCAGGACAACCAGGTGATCAGGCCCAGTCAGCATGGGTTTATGAAAAGCGGGTCCTGCTTGACTAATCTGACCTTCTATGACAAGGTGACCCATGTAGTGGATGAGGGAAAGGCTGTGGATGTTGTTTACCTGGACTTTAGCAAAGCCTTTGTCACCGTTTCCCACAGCATTGAGAAACTGTCTGCTCATGGCTTGGATGGGCGTACACTTTGCAGAATAAAAAACCGTCTGGATGGCCGGGCCCAAAGAGTTGTGGTGAGCGGAGTTAAATCCAGTTGGCAGCCGGTCACAAGTGGTGTTCCCCAGGGCTCAGTACTGGGGCCAGTTCTGTTTAATATCTTTATCAATGACCTGGAGGAAGGGATCAAGTCCATCCTCAGTAAGTTCGAAGACAGTACCTAGTGAGGCAGGAGTGTTGATCTGCTTGAGGGTGGAAAGGCTCTGCAGAGGGATCTCGACAGGCTGTGTTGATGGGCTGAGGCCAACTGTATGAGTTTCAACAAGGCCAAGTGCCAGGTCCTGCACTCAGGTCACAACAACCCCATGCACGCTACAGGCTGGGGAAAGAGTGGCTGGAAAGCTGCCCGGTGGAAAAGGACCTTGGGGTGTTGGTCGACAGCCGGCTGAACATGAGCCAGCAGTGTGCCCAGGTGGCCAAGCAGGCCAACGGCATCCTGGCTTGTGTCAGGAACAGTGTGGCCAGCAGGACCAGGGCAGTGATCGTCCCCCTGTACTCAGCACTGCCGAAGCTGCACCTCGAGTACTGTGTTCGGTTTTGGGCCCCTCACTACGAGAAGGACATTGAGGGGCAGGAGCATGTCCAGAGAAGGGCAACGAAGATGGTGAAGGGTCTGGAGCACAAGTCTGATGAGGATTGGCTGAGGGAACTGGGGTTGTTTAATCTGGAGACAAGGAGGCTGAGGGGAGACCTTATTGCTCTCTACAACTACCAGAAAGGAGGTTGTAGCGAGGTGGGTGTTGGTCTCTTCTCCCAGGTAAGAAGTGATAGAACGAGAGGAAATTAACTCAAGTTGCATCAGGGAAGGTTTAGATTGGATATCAGGAAAAATTTCGTCACCCAGAGGGTTGTCCAGCACTGGAACAGACTGCCCAGGGAAGTGGTTGAGTTACTATCCCTGGAGGTATTTAAAAGATGTGGTGTTTAGGGACACCATTTAGTGGTGGGCTTGGCAGTGGTAGGTTAATGGTTGGACTCGATGATCTTTAGAGTCTTTCCCAGTCTAGACAATTCTGTGATTCTATGGTTGTCCTTGCATCAAAATGTAGCGTTGCTTGCAGGAGGTGCTGCAGCTGATGGATGCTCTCCTAGAGTTCTAATGATGCTATGGCTGAGATGTTGGGATGTCCTCAGGGGTCAGCCCCTGGCACCCCACTGACCTCCAGGAACAAGAGGCAGCTGCTGGGCTGGGGGCTGTGGCAAGGAGCCCCCAGCGTGGTGACCCTCGTCCATCCCAGGCAGCCACCTCCAGCCCGAAGGCAACCAGCCCCGTGGTGACAGCGCCGGCACTGCCCCATCCCTGAGCACACCTGCTCAGCACCGAAACCTTGTTCCCCAAATGTGCATGGGCGTGTTGGCATCTCTGCTGCGGTCGGGGGCCAGACTGGTGGTACCCCCCTCGAGCCAGCCCCGGGGTGCCCTCCCGCACCCCGCGCCAGAGGCAAGATGGGCTCTTCTCCCTAATTCTTCTTGATCCCTACTAATGTACCAGCAGATGTTCTCATTATCCATTTAAACATATAATCCTCCCCCAAATCCCACTAAGCTCCTGGCCTCCCCCATACCTCGTGGCAGTGCGTTCCACAGGTTAATTATGCATTTTTAATTAATCACCGAGCAGAGAGTGACCCATGAATAAGGGATGCCAAGCTCCAGCAGCTGGGAATAGTCGGGAAGCCGTCCCCAGGCGGGACCGCGCTCTCCCTGAATAGCAACACCATCTTTAAAAATCCCTGGTTCGTGGATCTGCCATGACCAGAGGGTGGGAGGGAGCCATGCCTGTGTGGACGCAACTCCCCGCGCCCCGTGAGCGGTGACGTCCCGCACCAAATGGGGAGGAACCGCATCCCCGACGGAGCTGTCTGGGTCCCACCTGGGAGTGATGGACCAGGCGCAGGGGAGAGGAGGAGCGAGGCAGAGAGGGAAAAAAATCACATGTTGTTTTTAAAAGGCATTTTTGAGTGAACGCTGAATAGGGTTTGGGAAAATTACCTTAAAGGCCTGTTCTCTGCAGGGACGGAGCTTTTCATGGAGCACGAGTATTTTGAAACTTAATTGCACATTTGCACGGGCTAGTGTTTTTATTTCTCTCAGGTCTCTGAGGTGGTCTTTGAAGATTGCTGTCTCTCTGTAATGGTTTTCTTTATCTCAAATAAATTCCGCACACCTGCAAGGTGGAGCTGCTTGAGAGAAATGATGTCGAAATTGGCTCTCGATTTAATAAATCTGCAAATGGAGCTGGGATGCAGAGAGGCGAGGTGGCTGGTGGGGCCGGCTGCGCCTCCTCCCCGCTCCCCACCTCTCCTCTCTGTTCCCCTCTCCTGCCCTCTCCATCAGCTCGTTTTCAGCCTCTCTGCGGGCCAGGGCAAGGACAGGGCTGAGCGATCAGGGTCTAGATGCTGCCTTTACCCCCGGCAGCCGCTGCTGGCATGTCTGAGGGGCCTCCAGCCGAACGCCCTGCAGTGCAGACCCCTCTAACGCCAACCCAGCTGCGTGTCGCCCCGGCACAAACCCATCCGTGCTTCCAAAAGCTGCTGTCGAGCGAGCATTTAGAGCCCTGCCATGCGCCGCGAGCGTGCCGTTCTGCTTGGCTGTGCCGGCCGGAGACGATGCTACAAGCCGAATGCCAACTATCCCAAGGAGCTTCCAATGCCATTTTCTATCCCGGCCTCAGGTTTGGAGTTCGGAGCTGTGGCTTGCTCCGGTAGCTCCTCCTGCATCGACCACCACATGCCGCGGGCCATTGGTCCTGGTCCGGTAATCCGCACCATGGCTCCTCAGCTCACGGGGAGATGTTTAGCCGGCTCTCTGTTTTGGAAGCAGGGCAGAGCACCGGAGAAAAGCCTGCGGGCAGAGACAAATCCCCGGGCGGACGGGGCAGCGTGTGCCGGGCAGCCCCTGCTGTCAGGCGGAGAGGGATGGGCGGCCGCAGGAGTACACAGACAGGTTAATGGCAGCCGCAAATGCTGCACAATTGGATTTTGCCTCCTCATTTCTTCAAGAATCAGCATCTCTCCCTTGCTCAGAAACCTGATGGTCCCACTCCTCTCCCCAAGAGCCTCAGTGGCGGTGGGGTGACCTGTCACCTGTGGAAAGCACCCAAAAGGCCGCTCAGAATGCTCCTTGCCGGGCTCCCCAGACACGAGGTTACCCGCAGAGGCCGTGCCGCCTCTTGCACAAACCCCGGCTGCTTGTGCTCGCTCGGCTTCAGGCGAACAAGACGCCCGGTGATTTTATTGCATTGCTGGATTTTGTTCCACTCTGTTATTCCCACGATTTAATTTGCTGCTGCGGAGGCAGGAGCCGACCCAGACAGAGCTCCCACACCACCCTTGCTGCTCCGGTGGGACCATGACCTTGTCTTGGTATCTCACTTAGCCCTTGGCTGGGTAATTTGGTGCCGGCGTGGGAGCCAGGCGCTCGTCTTCCTCCCACTGAGCATCCCAGTGCAGTCTGACTCCCTTGCCTGAGCCAAATCCTCGCTGTGCTCCACTTTTAATCATTGACCTTGTAAATTCTTTCAGGGAGAGCATCCGTCTTCCCAGCTCCTTCCTCTTTCTTTCTCACACGATTGTGTCCTTCCATTCTCATCTCCCTGAGTAGCTGTCGAAGTTTTGATGCTGTGTGCATCACCATGGTACCTGAACCCCTGGGCAGAGCAGAAATGTGCGTCCCTGTTATGCAAACCCTCCCCGAGTTTTAGTCACGCTCGCCGGTTCAAGGTGTCAGTTGGGAAACGGCACTTCATGTTTCTTCTTCCCTGCTTCTCAGACTTATGTAAAAAACACCTCGGGCTCTCCTGAACCGGTGGTTTCTTGGCCTGTTTTCTCTTTGTGCTGGAAGCTGGGTGGTGGTGGGACTGGGAGCATCCCATCTTTCAGTGCGAGTGGTCTTTGATTGTACAAACCTATACAGTGGCACCGATGCCGTGCTCCTCACTGCCGGCACCGCAGCTGGACCAGCCCTGGGACCGCGGCTTCATCACACCCCCATCCCTTAACAGAGACACGGAGCCGTTCCCGGTGTATCAGGAACCGCAGCTGGGAGCTCCGTGAGCGGCCGCAGGGCAGAGGCGGCCGGGAAGGCTGCTGAAGCCTCGGTCTCTCTGGATCGACAGCCACAGCTCTTCTCCCCTGCCGCCCGCGCCATCGCCTCTGCCCCGTGATTGAATTAGGGGGCTGTAACCCGCCTCCCTCCCGGCCCCGGTCCCCGCCGCGCTGGGCTCAGATGCTGAACTTGAGAGCCATAATTTAATAAGTCTCAGGCAGACAGCGCGCTCGGATAGCCGTCGGGATCTCTCGCCTCCTCCCTGCCCAGCAATGCACCGATTTAACGCTCCCAAGCGACAGCTGGGATTTTGCCCGGGATTTTTGGTCCGCTGGGATGCATTGCTCTTTTCCCAAAGCAGGAAGCTCATGGGGTGGGCCAGGAGCAGGAGTGGGACCGTATGGGCTGGGATGTTTGCCTGCGCAGCGCTTCGTTAGGCTGGTCCTTCGTTTGCAGGGGGAAGCAGTGGCGGGGAGCAGAGGGACCCCATGTCTTTATGGCAGCAGCCGCTCTCGGGCTTCCTGGGCACAAGGAGTTAAAAGTTGCAATTAGTAAAGTGCTGACGATGGGAAGGTGGGGTGGGAAGCGAGCAGCGCTAAATGAAACGTAAAAGGTTATTCCAATAAGCGGCAGCGCGGTTTCCAGCTGCGCTCGCTTTCCTGGGAGCTGGGGGAAGAGGGATGGGGTGCAGGGAAGGGCAAGAGACGCCGGGCGGGATGAGGGATGTGGCTCGAGGATGCTCAGGCGCTGGCAATGCCTGCGGCACACAGGGACTGCTCCGTGCCCTTGCTGGGAGAGTGACAGCATGAGAAAATTGGGCAGGAGTTTCTTTGTAAGCGTCCCCAGAGGAAGCCCCTTGGAGGCCGGCAGAAGCTTGGCACTTACTGGAGTGAAAAATATGGCAGGGGAGTCAAAGCAGGCGAGCCCTGAGCACGCACCCAGATGGGAGCGTGGTGGTGTGGGTGCTGCCCGTTCTGCAGCCCTGGTGGCTCCTCTGCAGGGCCCAAATTCTCTGGCAGGCATGGAGCCCCCCACGTTTGCACGGCGAGGTGTTTGGGGAGCGGTGTGAGCCACGCTGCTTTGGGCAGGGGATCCTTGTAGCATGGAGAGCCGGCCGTCAGCCGCAGCAGGGGCTGCAGGGGGGAGCGGAGCTGGGAGCCGGGCTGGAGAGGAGCTGAGCAGGATGGAGGTTCCCGGGAAAGGCGTTTCTCTTCCCGCTGAGCAGGCAGGAGCCCGGGCAGGTGGAGGCAGCCGGCGGTGGGCTCTCCCTGCCAGACGCTGCTGTTCCAGCTCTCTGCTGGTGCAACATCACGGTGCTATTATTAGACTCCAGTAGGTCTCTGTGGGTAGCTGTGAACTCCCCGATGCCTCCAGCAGCTCAGCAGACACCACAGCAGAGCGGGATCTACCAGCACTGGTGGGGACAAGAGGTCCCAGTGAGCTCAGAGGGGGTGTGGGTGGCAGTGAGGGGCCACAGAGCCCCCCCAGCATGAGAGCACAGGGAGCCGTGCACCACAGCCTGCGCTGGAATAGCAAAAGGCTAACGAGAGGTTTGGCTGATGAGGAGGGCAGAGAGGCCCTCGGAATGCCAGCAGCAAGGAGGGCAGAGCTTGGGGGTCGATGGTGGCTGGGACAGGTGCTGCCCCGGCAGAGATGCAGGACACAGGGCTCTGCGTGAAGCCGCACCAGCCGCACCTGAAAACCACATCTGAATTTCACAGCATCGCTCTGAAATGGAAACACGGTGGTCCATCACCGCCATCTTCGGCAGGAGGCATGGGGGACACTGCGACGCCCCATCCCACACTGGAGGAGGGCTGGGGCTGAGGGGACACGGCGTGTCCCTGCTCCCACCCTCTCCCCCAGCCTGATTTCCAAGCAGGATTGTTTAAATGCCTTTTATGTTGTGACTCAAATGATGAAAGGCCCGAAAATGGGACTAACAAAGACGAGTTGTACTTCAGAATAAAAAACCCATGAAAGCAGCAGATGCTGTCATAGGAATAAATTGTATCAACAGCGATCAGATGGGAAGTGAAAAGTCAGAACGGAGTTGCTCCCTCTTTCCCGTTTCCAGTGAAAATGTCTGGGTCCGTGAATTTAGCCAGAATCAGGTAGGATGAAAGGCTTTGTCTGACAAGGCATTTCAAAGCATCCAGGAGCCTCCGGAGAAAATGTGGCCACTTGGACAGGGAAACAGAGCCCCTCAGTTTTAATGAGCATTTCAGTTGCCTTCCTTTATCCTTCTGCCAAGATCTTCCTTTTCTTTTTTTCCCCCACCCCTAAAAAAACCCGATTTCTGCTGTTTGTGATTTGTTTTAACTTTGCAAAACGTGCATTTAAGCAACGCGACGTGAGGAGGCCGAGGGTAAACCATCCCTGTCGCTCCATACAGCCTGGCCTGTTGCTTCTTGCTGTAAATATCTCCCCGCTGCTGCCAGCCCAGCCATTTCGGCTGCTGCCGGGTCGGCACCATGTGCCTGCGGCTGGGACCCTGGTGCTGGCACCCTGGCATCGGGACCATGGCGTCGGCATGGCTGCAGCCCCCTGACAGTGCTGGGAAGGGCAGTGGGGGCCAGGGGGAGAGCAGCTGCCCCCCCAGCCTCCTCCAGCCCCGTTTGCGGGAGCCGAGCCGTCCATCATAGATGCTCCTTTGGGGATGGGTTGTGTATTTTAGGAACAGCCCGGCTGAGCATCAGCGAGAAGAGCTGCATTCCCAAAGGCTGCGTCTGGTCCCCCCAGACCGGTTTGCACAGCCTGCCCAGTCCCAGAAGGATGCTAGCAAACTGGAAGGGGGGAGGGAAAGATGCTTGCTCACTGTGTATGGAGCAGGATTGCTTTCGAAGGCAGATGGCAGCGCCTAAAGCAAACCCTTCCCGCACTCCGTGAACGAGCGGGAACAAACCCCGCGGCCATCCCACATCCCCCTCCCTGCTTCTGCTGACTCAGCAGCTCCCAAAAAACGGGGGTTGCTGCCCCTACAGCCAGATGATGCCCCCAGTGCACTCCCCAGCTCCTCCTGGCGCAGCCGGGTCAGATGCTTTCTCTGCTTGGCCGTACCCCGCTTCTCTCCATCTCACAGTATTTTTCCGCAGCAGTATTCCTAAGAGGAATTTTGGGCTGTGGGGTCCAGCTCGTCCATCCCCAGAGGAACATGGAGAGGCTCGGGTGCTACCAGAGTGGAGGTGTGCATGTGCCAGCCCACAGTACACCCCTCTTTGGATGCAGCTGGGGTTTTTTTTTTCCTTACATTTCTAGCTCAGTCCTCGGACAGTCTTGGGGGATGGATTGGCGAGGGTCCGATGCCCGACTTGTCCATCTCACTGCTAGCACAGACGAACACTGGTGCGAGTGGCTTTACGCCAAGGCATGTCTTGCGCTCACGGTTATTACCTAGCGGAGAAGGGATCATAACAGGATTTATAACGACTTACTGAGAAACAGGCTCTGATTAGCTTAAAGGGAAGCGATGGGAGTCATGCGAGGGGCGTTGGCAGCCGCCAGCAGCAGGGAAGGGCTCCAAAAAGCAGAGGGTGAATGACCCTGGCCCCCCCGCACCCCCCCACTGCAGCAGCTGGGCCATGGCTGCTGTGCCATGCACTGAGCAGGAGCCCTGCCAGTCGCGGGGAAAGCGAGGACGTTGACTTTGAGTTTTTAATTGGCTCCTAAAGCAGTAGGAAATCACTGGAACCAGCAGAAGGGCAGGACTGTGGGGCCGGCATGATGTCCTCCTCACCCCCCCTCCACATTTAGGGGTGCTCTGGTAGCTCCGGCAGCACCTCCCTGCCCATACGCTCCCCTCCAGCCCCTCCATGTGCTCACGTGTGGCCCCACGCTGTGGTGACAGCCCGGTCCCTCACTGCTGCTGCGAGAATCGCCTCAATTCCCATACACCTCCTTTGGTCCATGAATACTTTTCCTGGCCCTCCACTCTGTGCACAGAAACATTGTCCTCCCTCCCCATCGGTCACAAACCACCCGAACAATCCACCCGGTTTGGGGCTGGGGTCACATCCTCCTCCCTGGCCCCCCTGCCTGCCCTGGGTGCAGAGCGGGTACCACTTCTCAGCGTCTTTCAGCATCTCCCTTTCGCTTCGCAGCCCCTACAACGATTTGCCATCTCCCCATCTCCCCTTTCCACTGCGACTGGATTGCACACAGGCTATAATTAATAGAAATTAGACTGTCGAGACCTTGCAGCCCCCGTTCCGTAATTACTTGGCCTTGCTGCGTTCGAGGCACAGAGATCGGCAACGAGCTCACAAGCCACCAGTGATGGCAACGCATCCCGTTAACAAGCTATTTTTGTTAAGCTTTTAATGCAGGCACTTGCATGGCGCTGGGGGATGTGCAGCATCTCCATGAGGTCCGTTCCCGGAGGGATGCACAGGGGGATATTTTGGGATGAAATGCCGGCATCAGAGCTAGACAAAGCAGGATATTAGCAAAGTGCCGTGTCCCGACCACCTTGATTACTCACACATTAATTCCCGGCTCCCCACCACTCCAGCCGCTCGCCTTCCAACCGTTCATATTTCAGGGGCTTGGCAAAGCGTTGGTGCTCAGCGAGCGGTGACCCTCCCCAAGTCCTCAGCTCCCCCACATCCCCCCGCACCCCAAGAGCTGCACCAGAGCATAATGATTCCCAACATCTAACTGGGCACGCAGCACGTCCCCACCACCTCATTAAACCTGCTAACAGCCCCCGTGCGAGGCGCGGGTCGGCCCCGGATGACGGGCAGAGGAGCGGCAGAGCGCAGCTATTCACACTGCTCAGCTTTTATCACTGCGCTTTTCACAAGCCGGTAAAAAGTTCAGTGCAAAGCACAGGAGAGGTCTTTGAAAGGCAGCCGCATCATGACCCAGCGTGCTGGCACACGTCTCCACCGGGAACGGGGTTTTGCCGGCATCCGTGATGCTCGCTTGTCTGCTGACCCACAGGGATGTTCACTTGGAGGGCTCGTGGCATCGTGCACCCACCCCGAGAGGAGAGCAAGGGCCTGGGGAAAGGTGCTCCTGCCCATTTTGGGTGTGGGAGAGAGACCTGCGGCTGTGGGCTGGGCTCCAAATGACGCCATCGCTTTTGGGGGGGGGGGGGAGAAAACGTGACAGAGCCAGTGGCTTTGATGCCCGTTTGTCAGTCTCCTTCCCCCCTGCTGCAGGCAGAATGATGTGCTGCTGAATGGGGAAGAAGGTACATGACAGGCTCCAATTTGCCCTCTTCTTCACCAAACACAAGGACATCCAGAAAATCTGAAATGCAGAAAGACTGAAAAGGAATGAAAGGGAGCCTACGCGGCGTGGTATGTAATTGGCTTGTGGATCTCGGTGGCACAGGACACTGCTGGGGTCGGGACCTCAGCAGGATTACACGTTTATAGAGCTAATGCTCTCCCTATTAGCCATGCTAGGATAAAAACTCTGCAGAAGAGCTCTTCGCCTCCCTGTTTTGGGCCGTCATCTGCTCCCTGCTCCATCCTGGTAAAGGTCCATCCAGCTCATCCTCGTTTTCTGCAGCCTCCAGTTTTTGCGTCTCCTGTGCATGTGGGCTGGATGGCGGGCAGCCGAGCGTGTGCCGAGAGCCCAGGCAGCTGTCACTTTGCTCTTCCATCTCACATTTGCTCTGTTCTGGCTGTATTTCTGATCCTAAAGAAAATCTCCGTGGGTCCTAGCCAGCCGCCGGCAGGGAAATGAGCTGGTGAATCTGCTTTCACCACACATGAGCTTGTTCAGCATTTGATACCGATCTGGTTGATGCTCGTCTGGGGTGGGTTTTGTCATTTCATCAGCAATTGTTTTGCTGTAAAGTACCACGGTGGGTTCACTAGCCGTCTGTTTTACAAAGTAGACTGTCCTTATTACTACTGTGAATGAACTACTTTGCATTTCTGTGAATGGGAAGGAAAACTTGTCACCTCAGGACAAAAAGGGAGTGGAAGTATCTGATGATCCCCTGAGAGCCTCAGACAATCCACTAAGCTCAAGTCATCCTCCTGTATTTCTCCCTCCTTGGGGGCAATTGGATTTATTAGTCCCTCCTCAAGGACCTCAGGATCTCCCTGTCCTTTGCCAAGTCCTGTCCTGGCTGTGCTGCAGGCTGCTGGCACATCCCGCCGGAGCCCCATCCTGTGCTGGGGACCAGCAGAGCATGCCTGGTGCCTGCTGGGGGTCAGGACAGCAGCACCGGGAGCCGGTGAAGCCCCCAGCCATGCCTGAAATCCTGCAGTATCTATGCATGTTGTGCTCGGGGTGTCCCCTGGGCCACGCCATCCTCTCCCGGAGGAGCAGGAGCATCGTGGTGTCCATCGAGACCTCCAGCCAAGGTGGGACCCGAGGACTTGACTCACCCATCTGTAAAGCCAGACCTGCTGTTTCGCTCTGGCATGCCTCTGCTCTGGGAAGGTGCCAGAGGCTTTGAGATGCTGGTCCGTCATGTGCGATGGGATGAGATGCAGGGGCACAATAAACCCTCCAGCTGCAGGGAAAGGAGAGTCAGGAAAAGAAGATCTCTTCTCCCTGGTATCCAGGGACAGGACACATGGGAATGGTTCAAAGCTGCACCAGGGGAGGTTTAGGCTGGACTCAGGAAGCATTTCTCTACCAAGAGGGTGGTCAAACACTGGAACAGGCTTGCTGGAGAGAAGGTCGATGCCCCAAGCCTGTCAGTGTTTACGAGGCATTTGCACAATGCCTTTAATAACAAGCTTTAACTTTTGGTCAGCCCTGAAGTGGTCAGGCAGCTGGACTAGATGATCATTGTAGATCCCTTCCAACTGCAATATTCTACTCCATTCTACTCTATGCTAAATATCTGTCTCCAACCCCATGCAAGCAGCAGCCCAGCCTCTGATTTCGATAACCTCCTCCCAGATGCTAGCTTTTAGGCTCTGTGCCGACGTACCGGCTTTGTGCCCCGTGCCTGCAGCTGTAGGACCGGCAGCATCCGACTGCAGCTGTACTCCAAGGGCATCACTGCAGTGGAAGATGTACTGCAAACTGGGGTTAAGCAGAGCAGATTACACAGGGAAAACACACTCTACACTCTCTCTGTTTCTGTGTACGTTAGCCCTGAAACAAGCATTTAAATTAAACAAGTTTCTATAGTCGAGTTTCCAATCCCACAGCCACTTCCACCATTGGCCTCCTTTTTTTTCCCCCCCTTTTTCTTTAGCTCAAGCAGCAGGAGGAGGAGATGCAGACACAGAGAGGAGTGCTAATTAAACAGGGAATTCCACATTAGGGTACAAATCCTCTGGACCAGCACAAACCCTGCCAATTTCTGTATTTATTTATTATTTTTTCAGTACAATTGTAATTTCCAATGGTGCCTCCAGCATCAGGAGAGAGTTCAGGGGCTGCTCTCAGAGAGGATTAGTGCGCTGGAAGCATTATTACTTTCCTTCGCTGTGAATTCAGGAGTGATTCCCTGATGGCTGCACTCTATATAAAGTGAATCGGTGCTAATTTGTTTTTGAGGATCACACATCCACCAACATGTGAAAGACAATCCTGCCTCTCGATGTATATTTCGAGTCAGTGCTACAGCAAACAACAGAAAATAAGCAAGCAAAGGAAGCCAGACCTCCCTCGCCCGGAAAGCTGGAGCTGGAAAAGAGCGGACTTTAATTTTTTTTGCTCATGTGAGTTGGTGCTGCATCGTTTCAGGAGTGTTTTGGGTTTTGGCTGTGCAGCCCACGGCGATGGGCAGCGGGGACTTGGGCATCCATCGCACAGAAAGCCTCAGGGACGCCGCGTCGGACAGGATGTCAAAGAGACTGAGCATAAAAGCCTCCCTTTTTTTCTTTTTTTTTTTTTTCCTTTTAAATCATCCTCGAGTTTAACTGCAAGAGAGGAATAAATTAACTAATTGAATCTGTAACGACAGAGGGGCCGGGTACCTGGCAGTAGAGCAGCTGCCCCGCCACCCATTGCTCCTCTCTCTTTATTTCTGTGATTCAGAGGGACGCGGTCTGTGGGGAGATATCAGAGCTGGCTGAAATGGAAGACAAAGCTATTGTTTCAAACAGAGTTATTGATTTTTACATTATTACACTATGAAATTTATGGTCTGGTTTCAAACTGCAATAGGAGTTAATGACCACCATCCAGAAACTTCCAGGTGACCTTGGCCTTGACTTTGGTGGAGGAAGGTGAATAGCTCCAGATACCAGGTCAGCAAATGTAAAATGACCCTGCAGTGCCATAAAGGACTTGATTTTAGGGTGCTGCTAACCCCAGGTCTCTGCCCTGAGCTTTAGCTCACAGCAGACTCCAAGCTGGTTGATAGCAGTGATGGAGGGGGGTGAAATTGGACCTTCTCATCTCCAGACAGAAGCCACTTCTGCTGTTAAGCAACGTTTTGCTCCTCTTGAAGCACTGTGATGTCCTCAGAGCTACTGATCATGATTCTGCATCTTCAGCCACCCTCCCGGCGCAGCCTGGCTGACCAATGGTTTGCTCTGGTCGGTCACCAGTGGAGAAATGCAAACCAGGGGCCTCCAGGGTGGCCGAGGAGCACCTGGAGAGGAGGCAGCACAGCCCGGAGCAAGAGAAACCCCATAAGAGGGGAGAGCAATGGGTAGCGCCCACGAAGCAGGCAGCCGCCTGCAAAGGGCATGGCCCATTCCTGGTGCTGGCTGGATATCCCATCCCAGCCACATGAGGAGGATTTGCTTTCTAACGCTGGGACTGCCAAAGTGGGGTCAGGGCCACCAAGAGGAGGTTTATACCAGTTACCACGTGAGATACCAGTGATACAGAAGGGTTCGTAGGGCCTATGGCATTTCCAAGTCTAAAGCCTTCTCCTGGCTTCTCTTTAAAAGTTACCTCCCAATGCCTCTTTTGGCACCAGCCTCTTCCCAAAGCTTTCCCTACAATATTCCTTCCAAATTTCCTTGCATGCTTCTTCCTCTGGGATCAGTCTTTCCACTTGCCAGCAAAGGCAGGCAATTTCCAGCTGCTGGAGAAGGGTTTTTTCTTGTAGTACCTTCTCCCTGGAACATCCCTGACGCTGCACCTCCAGCTAAAGTCGTGTGAAGCCAGTAGTCTCCAAGCTCATCTTCTGCCTCGGAGGTCATAATTGCCATTAAATCACAGCTTGCCTAACCAAATTATGCAAAACCGAAATTATCTCCAATGATTTTTATGTTGCTGAAATGTTCCAGAACTGCCGGGGTGATGACTGGGGGATTGGGAGCAGCTGTCACTCCATCAGAAACCATAACTCCAAACAGCTGGGATCTGTCAGTTATTTATGATGCCGTTCGCAACAAAAAAAAAAAAAAAAGATGAAGGTGGATGGGTGGTTGCCACTCTCTGGCTGAAAGGCAGCTCGTGCAGAAAGCGAAGCCCCGTGCTGTGCCCTGGCGCTGGGAGCTGCTGCCGATGCTGCGGGGAGCGAACCCAGCGAGGATGCTCCCGCGACCGAGCGCCGCAGGACCGTGGGGCAGCACCTGAAGGGCTTTGCAGAGAGGCTGAAAGCAAGCTACTGGTCGCTGGGGAGTTCAGTCTTTGTGACAGTCAGGACAGGCTTGTTTATTTTAGCCTCTGTGTTGCGAAAAAAAAAGAAAAATGAAGAGGAAAAAAAAATACGCAGCTGCTAAGCACAGGTCTGACACTGCTTTGTCGAACCGTCCCAGATCTGAAGTTTCGCTCTTGGCTCGCGCCCAGTTGCCTTCGCTGCTCCGGCCTTGCCTTTCATCATCCTTCACTTGGCAGATGAAATTGTGAACAGTTGAGACTTCCTTTTCTCCCTAAACAACAGTTTCTCTCTGTGGCGGCGCGAACATCCCATTCGGAGTTAGTTCCCAAGTTGCAAAGCGTATTTTCTCCCGGGGGTCGTAGCTGTGTCTTTGTGCTCCAGTTCATTCGGGGCGGACGTAGAAAGCATCCTTTGAAAGATCCAGGGTGTGAACGGGGCAGGAAGATCTCTCTGTGGAGCTGGTTGACAGCGAGGTGGTGGTGTTACACCAAGTGTGAGTTTGGCCTCAGAAGAGGGTGGGTGACGACTGAGCTTCTGCTTTTTTGATAATCCCGCTGCGAGCAGAAGCCAGATGCTTTGTCCCCACTTGTAGCTCGCTCTGGTTAAGTATTATTATTTATATTATGTAGTAGCTATACACAGTGTTTTATGGCAGCAAAGACACATAAATCAGCAACCAGAAGACGAGGGCTTTGCTCTAAAGAGCTTATAAATCTAACAGCTTGAGCAGCACCGGTAATGGACACAGTAAGCAGGCAGTCAAGTTGCATGTAGACGTGAGCTAAGATGGGTCTCCCAAAGCAGATGGCGGTTTAGGAGCGATTTGAAAGAGAAGCAAACTGCTCCATCCTCGAGACCAGATCCTGCTGGAGAATTAGTCAGGCCATGACCCATATAAGCTTGTCCGCGTGGAGAGGTGAAAGCGTCCATTTGAGAAAAGCAGCTCGCAAAGAGGGCACGGGCAGGGGGTGGCGAGGGCTCGTGGCGGGGCTGCCTTTTGGGGGGCTCTGCAGGTGCAGCCCCCCCGGGGCCGAAGCATCTATTCTTCTCCTAACTGATTTCTTCCTCTCAAGCCTGAGACTCCTGATGAAAATAAGTGGCATGGTGTCTTCCTAAATAAACCAAGGCTCTGCCTCGCTCCGAGACACAGTAAAGCATCATAAACCTTAAAATGCAAGAAAACTGCCAGTGTAGGTACACCCTGCTCTGGATCGAGCAGTGCCGTGGGGACAGGCTGCCCGCAGAGCAGAGCCGAGGCCAGCGTCCCTGCCGCAGCGGCAGAGCAGTGCTCCAACCCTTCGAACCTTCCCTCTCTGATCCTGGGTATCAAACCAGCTTTTTTTTTCTTCTTTTTTTATTTAAATTTCTTCCTGTGCTGGCACCGGCCCGGGAAGAACCTGGTCTGGGCTGGAGCGAGATGTGCTGTGTCTGGCCGGGCACGCTGGCTCCGGGTGTCTGCATTCTTCTGGCCGCTTTCAGCTCTTGCACAAATTGAGGCTTCACGCTAAATGCATTACGCTGTATAACAATTAATCCCGCGCTACATATAGAAAGTCCTTACTCATCAATAATGCATGTGGGAGGAGTGATTTTCACTCTTAGTAATAAGGCTAAGACAATGGAAACAAGCAGGTAATGGAGAACATTTATAACGATGTTAATCTAATAATGAGTCTAACGCTGTTAAAAGTAAGACTGCAAACTGGACGCATCCAAAGATAAATTATTTCAAGCATTCATTAACTGACGCCTAATTAATGCCCAATTAGAGAGACGCTACATGGGAAATGGTTTGGACAGTCGGACGAATTCATTCCAATCACTGAAACCTCAGTCAAAAGCAGGAGGCGGCAGAAGGACACGGCGAGCAGAAGCCGGAGTGACACAGCGCATCAGTGGGAGAAAGCCAGGAGATAAACACCCCCTTGCTGGTTTTACCCGTGTCAGCAGGGCTTTGTTTTTATTCACTTCACCGGCAGGTTTCTGTAGGATTTTTCTGTGCCGCTTTTGAAGCTCTCCCTCCCTGGTGAGCTCCAACACACGTGCTGGTGACCCTCCATCTGCCTCGCAATCTTTACAAGATGAAGTCGAAAGGGCTTTGTCGGGAGTAACGAGTTCAACAATTTAGGCAGGGTCTAACTCTCAGGGACCTCTCGGGAAGCTCCCACAGTGCTTGCCAGCCTGGGAAGCCCAGCGAGACGCAAGTGCTCTCAGCTGTCTCGTCCTGGTGGGGCTGGGCTGCTGGCCATCGCAGTGCTGGTGTTACCAGCCTCAGGAGCTCATGGCTCCATGACCACAGCCTCTTTGTTTCTTGGGGGGTCTCATTCTCAGATGTAAACTGTGACCAAGCCCAGGGCATCCCAGGGGCAGCTGCTCACAGCACTAGGCAATCAGCAGCTTTTATGGACTTGGAGGGAAGGCATCCTTGATGAGACTGTGTGCCTTGAGTGCATCCACTGGGGAGTCCATACGTTTCCTCTTTCCAAGTCCTCCTTCCCGCCTATTTATTATTTTTTCTAAGCATCCATCCTTCTGCTTCCCCGTTCTCCTTACCCCCAGATTGCAGCACGTGGGTAGAAAGACATCCCCGCCTTTTCTTCCTACCCTCATACTCTTGGGAAGCTGAGAATCAGTAACACCCTAAACTATCCCCATTGCCATCGACAACCATGCAAGTCACATCTTCCTCTCCATAGGAACTCCAACTGTTAACTCACAAATGCCTGTTAGTTATAGAGATGGACTCAGCTCCCTCTGACCTTTACCTCCGGAGTCATCCCTGTAGGCAGGGAGCCGTTAAACACCGTGCTCCCTTTCGGCAGGAGCCTCTACCTTGGCCATGCTCCAGGGAGACCCAGGCTGCCTTCGTCCATCGCCGCGCGTTGCTAACAGCCGCCTGTCATCACCATCGCTATACGTGAAATCGTGTATGCTCCCAGATCCCTGCCCGGCTCCACCTCCCATCAGTAATCCAGTTAGCCTGGCAACTGGCGTGTCACGGAAGAGCGCATAAAACTGTTGTTTGGAAGCAATATGTAATCTTCCAACCTGCTGCTTATAGCTGGGAGATGGTTTATTGATTCAGACCCTTGTGATTTGGTATTTGCAATAACAGACTCCGCATGTGGGAGATCGTCACAGTGCTTGTGCCTGGCAGGATTTTGCTAATAAACATAAGACCTACAGAAGGTTTTGTACTTCAGTGTCACTGAGGTAAGACGGGGAATGTGAAGCTGTCCCTCCTTGGTGAAGCACATCCGTGGGTAAAAAAACCCAGCAGAACGTATCTGCAAACGTAGAATTATCTTTACCATCGTTCTCTGGCACTCGGATAATCACAATATCCTCAGGATACCGCTGTTTCCCAGGCTGCGCTTGCACGGCGAGTTGCAGCGAGGGCTCCCGTTTTGGCAGGGAGCGCTGGGTAGTCAGCGCCGGCACGATGCTCCCACCAGCACAGCCCCTCTCTCATCGCAGAGGCACAATAGCAAAGCCAAAATGGCACGGCGGTGACTTGGAGAACGTTCCTTTTCCTACACAGCCGTAGGAGTTGTCGCACATTAAACGTTCCCGACTTACAGCCCCTTTCTGGCAGCGGCGCAAGAATGAGACATCCCTTCTGGTAGCCGATGCTTAATTTCTGAAGGGCAGCGCCTGGAAGAAGTCCCCCCCTTCTCTTCGCAGCCAAGGCTTGGTCCAATGCTTTGCCCAGAGATGCTATTCTTTTTTGCTCTTAACAGCCCACTCAGAGATGACTGCCTCTTACTGGTGATTTATGGAGAGTCTGAATAACCCAGTTTATCTAAAAAGGTGACAACTTTGCCCTGACAGGATGGGTCCAGATGGACGGGTCACCTGCTGTTAACCATACGGTAATAGATCTCCATACCAGGCAAAAGGCAACGGTAACCACGGAGTTATACTTCAAACACAATTAACAAGAAAACAGTGATTTTTTTTTATTATTATTTTTTTTCCTCCCACTTGTATTCAGCTGTAGGCACTGAAAAGAGGGACTGTGAAAGCCCAAGGGGTCCAGGCTCATGGACTGGCTGGTGATAACGACATGGAGTAATTAGAGATGAACTCCACTTCCACTCCTGTTTTTCAGATTATTACAAGCTGAGTGCAAGGCGAGGACTCGTAGGCAGGATGGCACCGGCAGCTGTACGCTGCTCCTATGTTACTCCTTTCCCCTGTAAAGTCCAGAGGCAGAATTCATTAGACATGAGCAAATTTTGCATGTAAGAGGAAAAAAGCCAAATCTAGGAGGAAAATCTGAATGAGAAATGACAAGTCTGGTGCAATGAGTCTGAAAAGCCACTCGGCGCAGAAGGAATAGCCTGAAAGCAAGCCTGGTGCGAGGAGTGGGAGCGAGATGGGAACGGGGCGGCAAAAGCGGCACTCTGAGAGCTGAGCAGAGGGAGGGGATGATTACTGCCTTGCTCACCACTTCTGCTCTGCAGCGAGAAAGCCCCGGTCACAGGCACATACTGTAGCACTGGAAGATGCAATATGCTTTGCCACAGGATATCCATTTAAAAATATGTCTGAGCATCCCACTTCCAAACGGAGTTTTCAGCTCAGCCTTTTCCACCAACTGCTGACAACATGTTTCCCTGTAAATCACTTGGTTTTCAGGGTGAACGGTGGTGTCTAACAACTGTAGTAGAAAGAGACGGTGGGGATGGGTCTGCGCCTTCGGGGGAGCTGGGCGTGCTGTGCCGATGCGCTGCACACGCGTAATTTGAGGTGATTCGCTGGGAATTACTAAAGCTTTTTCCCTGCAGTACGTAAGCGCGGGTGATTTAAGCGATGCATTACAGGAGGGGTGGGCACCTGTGAGGGTTTGCATCTCCCCTGTTTGCTCTCACGCGTTTGTACAACCGCCTTTCGCCCGACCACGCTGCCTGCAGGCAGAGCTTTGCTGCCTGCACTGCCAGCGTGAATTCCCCTCGAGAAAGTTTCTCCTGCCCGGCTGTGCCTGGGAACGCAACCGCCCGCCTGTTGCAAGCAGGGCGAGGAGGCAGGGAGTACTCCATACGTCACGTTTAAACCACCGTGGGTGACGAGCCCACTCATCACAGCCGCAGTTGTCTCCGTGGGTAATTCATGAGCAGAGAGGAGGGCTGAGTTAATTGGGGACGTTTTTCACTTGGAATAGTCTCCACGGCGGCGATGGGTGGGCAGGGGGGGTGTCCAAGTCCCCGCTGACGCCGCTCTCCCCTCTCTCCGCACAGGGGGATTTGCAGAGCTGCTGCTGGTACTGCTGGGGCTGAAGGTGCCCGGCGCCCTGGGCTGCCCCACAGATTGTGTGTGCTACCCCTCCCCGATGACCGTCAGCTGCCAGGCTCACAACTTCGTCACCATCCCCGAGGGCATCCCCGAGGACAGCGAGAGGATCTTCCTCCAGAACAACCAGATCACCTTGCTGCTGCGGGGCCACTTCAGCCCCTCCATGGTCACCCTCTGGATCTACTCCAACAACATCACCTTCATCGACCCCAACACCTTCGACGGGTTTGTCAACCTGGAAGAGCTGGACCTAGGGGACAACCGCTACCTAAGGGCTTTAGCTGCAGACACTTTCCAAGGGCTGGTAAAACTCCATGCCTTGTATCTGTACAAGTGTGGGCTGAGCTCCCTTCCCAGCGGGATATTCGGTGGCCTCCACAACCTGCAATACCTTTACTTGCAAGACAACCACATCGAGTTCCTTCAGGATGATATTTTTGTTGACTTGGTTAACCTCAGCCATCTTTTTCTCCATGGAAACAAGCTTTGGAGCCTCCATCAGAACACGTTCAGAGGACTAATAAACCTGGATCGGCTGCTCATCCATCAAAATCAGCTGCAGTGGATTCACAGGCGGGCTTTTCACGACCTCCGAAGATTGACCACCCTTTTCCTATTCAATAACAGCCTCTCGGAGCTGCAGGGGGACTGCCTGGCCCACCTGGGAGCCCTGGAGTTTCTCAGGCTGAACGGGAACCCGTGGAGCTGCGACTGCAAAGCCCGTTCGCTCTGGGAATGGCTGCACAGGTTCAGAGGCTCCAGCTCCAGCGTCATCTGCGAATCCCCCGAGCAGATGCACGGCAAGGACCTCAAGGTGCTAAGAGCAGAAGACTTTAGGAACTGTTCGGGGTCCGAGTCGCTCCATCAGATAAAAACACATACTTTCTCCACGGCGGACAGAGGAGCCTCCAAAACCCACCACCCTCACCACTCCTCCAAGGAGAAGGGGAAGGAGAGAGGGGCTGAGAACGGTTTGCACAGCAGCCAGCCCGCCGCCCCCCCCGGCTCCCGGCCGGGCTATCGCAAACCCGGCAAGAACTGCACCAGCCACAAAAGTCGTAACCGAACCTCTAAACCGGTATCCTTGGGGCCACGGAAAAACGGGCAGGAGTTTCCAGACTATGTGCCTGATTATCAGCACAAATTCAGTTTCGGGGTGATGCCAACGCTCCCCCCCAAACGCAAGGGTAAGTGCACCCGGCGGACCCCCATCCGCCCCCCCAGCGGGGTGCAGCAGGCAGCCGGCTGCTCGGGGCTCAGGGCATCGCTCCTGGTTTTTATGATGGTGTTAGCGGCCGTCATACGCTGAGCCCCCGGCTGCGGACGGAGCGAATCTGTACTGCCACCAATCTACAAAGGACCAGAGTTTCTTTTCTTCTTCTTTTTTTGTATGTGGCGAGCGTTGGCCTGGCGAAGGGAAGAACGTTGTCTCGGCTTCTGACGGTCTCTCCGTGGCTGGCCAGGCTGCCAACGCGGACTGTGCCGAATGCAGCGGGAGCGGATTCAAAGGCATTATCACAACTTGTCACAAACAGCCTAACCGAGCACCTACAACAAAAGCCAACCTTACGAAAACCCAGATAACAGGGATGGCAGCCAATTTGTTGGTGACAACAACCGGACAAATGGACTGTATCCATGCTCTTGTGAAATCCCGTTCATTTGAGAGTGCTCTGAAGGACCCCTCCAATTACCGAAAGGAACATAATTGCTGTAAAAACGATCACCGACTAAGCCTACACTGTTTCTCTGAAAGTGAGTGCAAGGACACTGATACTGATGTAGTAAGGACATTGGTTCTCCCACGTTTTAGCCCTTTTGGCTCCAAACCCAGAGGCCAAAGTTGGCTGGGAATCTCTTTGAAGACAATCTCAAACCCCTGAATATCTCAGGCACTACAGCAGAACAGGGCTTGCCTGCTGGGCTTGGAGTAGCCAACAACCAAAGGAAAGACTGATTAGAGGTGGAATCAAAAAAAACCCAACAAACCCAACACTTAAAGAAATGAGGTACCTGCAGGAGGTGCATTTTTTTTGTAACCATGTTCACACATCTGAAAAAGCCAACCCCAACAAATGCACAGGCTCCCCCCTTCCCCTCAATTATCCATATGTATGTCTCATAATGTTTATAAACTGTATGGAAACTATATCTTCAGAACTAAGGATTGTATTGTTGAATTTATAGCAGACCAGTATATGATTTTTTTCCTCAAGAAAACAAACCGGCAGCAGTGCCTACAGATGCTGAAAGCCACCAGGCGGGCTCAGTACATGTGGGGGAACCACAGCAGACCAATGTTCTCAGCAATTCAGAGCACTAAACTTTGGGAGGGGTGGTGGGGGGGTGGTTATACGCAATGCAGCAAAGTCCATATCCAGAGAGCCAAAACTCACCCTTACATCCTAATTTCTAACTGGGGGGAGAGAGAGATTAATTAGTCCAAATAAATAGAGCCATAGAGCACTGTCTCCAGAGAGCGCTGCGAGGCCCCGGGGAGGAGAGGGGCTTCCCAGCCGTGTCGGTGGCGTGAGGACCTTTATAGCTGGACTAAGGTTTTCACTTGGGGCAGCAAGGAGCAGTTCCCAGGCTGCAGCTATTCCTGACAGCGTCAGGAGAGGTTTTGTTTCTTAAAAGGAACAGGTTGTGTCACGGGAAGAGTCAGAGAAGGGGGAAACTACAGCTTGTAGGGGACCAGCGAGAAGTGCAATGCCCAGGCTTTCTGGTCCGCCATAGGAGAGAAAAATAAATGGTCCAAGAGAGCCGTACGAAGGGGGTTGTGGCTAGGTGGAGGAGAGGGAGCAGATCTGCTTGTTCCCCTCATCCTGAATTAAACCCCACAGCGGAGGGATGTGTTTGCTGGTCGGGGGCATGGCGGAGCTGGCGGCATCACCGATGGCAGCCCATGGGCTTGGGGAGGTGTTGCCCAGATTCTGGAGTCGGTGTGAATTCCCTGTCAGCGTGGATATGTGAGACCAAAAAGACACTGAAGTTAATGAAACAAGGGAAATAAAAGTGATCTTGGACAAGAAAAGGCTGCTGTTCATTTCACAATAATATCCCAGCCCTGTCGGCACGTTTCTAGCCCATAGCTCACATGTGGGGCTGGAAAGCCCAAAGGCAACGCTTCGTGTTTTCCATCAGACATGTCACTAGCTTCAAGAAGAAAGGGGCAGCTCGGGAAATCCACTCTCCTAACTGCTGTGGGGATGGGGAGAGGGTATTTACGCAGCAGCAGATCCCCTGAAGGTATCTGGAAATGAAAAGAGAAACTCCCAAGCAAAAAATAAAGAAGAAAAATCCCCGAAGCACTTATATTTAAGAGCAGTTGGGTGCTGGGAGTGAGCAGCTGTGGGGGCACTACTTCCTCTGTCCATCTCGCAAGCAAGGAAGGGCAGGGGCTTGGATGCTTCACTTTTAAATACTCTGCTTGGGGAATAGCAGGAGTAACTCAGGGAGGAGAAAGGAAGAGGTTACTTCATCAAGCTCTCTGCCTTCCAGCTCCTACCCAAACTTTTCTGTCTACAGGGCTCTAAAGCTCCACTAAAGGGATGTCCAATGCAGCCAGAACAAATAATCCGTGATCTGAAATAGCTCCCTCATGTCCTACTCTCTATAACCAATAGCAACTGAATGAGTCTGGCACTGTCCCTTAGAAGTGGAGAATGTTGTTATGTTGGTTATTTCGTTTCATACTCTGGAAATCAAAGCTCTCAGTGGGAGAATGAAGAAGAGAAGCACTTTATTAATTTTTTTTAAGTCTGTGTGTAACTCCTGTAATATAGGAGTGAAATGTCAGCACAGGAGATGCTAATGTTTTATAAATGATTTGGGTGCAGCAGGCACGATGGATAGTCTTTGAGATGAATTATATTAGAACAGACTACGCCTGGCTCAAAACCATAATTGTATTTTTAGTATCTTTTCCTTTAACTTGTAGGAAAAATAAAGGCAACTCCACGGTGTATTACAAGCCTTGTCAATCAAGTGCTCTAACTCCTAGCAATAAAAGCTGCTGTTTAAAAACCAGAAGGGAGACATGATACACTGCTAAATAGGAGGTGTCGCTTGACATGAACTATTGGTTTCTGATGTTCCTCCTGCCTTCCCCTCAGCTGCCGTCCCTCCCCACACCCATCCTTCCTCCACAACCACAGCTCTTTGAGGATAAACTAAATTTTTATGGCATGCTCTGACACTTAGCCTCAATAACTAACTCCCCATCTGCATGGTTCAGCTCTACCATGGCCCCTGGTTCACTCGTGCATTTTTTTCCCCAATCCCTTCATACCGCGTGTCTTCATGCATTTTGAATGTTGGTCTGAGGGCTGGCATAAATCCCCTCCTCTCCAAAGCAGTGCTCGCACAACCTCAAAGCAAGCAGTCGAGCAGACACAGGTATAACCACAACTTGCCAGAGCTAGTCTGGCTCAGGCTGGAGATAGGAACAGTTGCAGAAATTTAGGACTGACTTAGAATCACTCCAAGAAATGAAGGTTGGACAGGGAGGTCCCTGGGGTGAATGGCTGAACCCCCAGAATGGTGTTCAACACCATGGCCCCTTTGAGGCAATGCTGGGCAGTGGTCCACGTGCTCCCATTTGGACAGGCTGGATCAATGGGTGGACACCAAACGTATGAGGTTCAACAAGGCTCAGTGCTGGGTCCTGCACTCAGGTCACAACAACCCCATGCATGCTACAGGCTGGGGGAAGACTGGCTGGAAAGCTGCCTGGTGGAAAAGGACCTTGGGGTGTTGGTCGACAGCCGGCTGAACATGAGCCAGCAGTGTGCCCAGGTGGCCAAGCAGGCCAACGGCATCCTGGCTTGTGTCAGGAACAGTGTGGCCAGCAGGACCAGGGCAGTGATCGTCCCCCTGTACTCAGCACTGCCGAAGCCGCACCTCAAGTACTGTGTTCGGTTTTGGGCCCCTCACTACGAGAAGGACATTGAGGGGCAGGAGCATGTCCAGAGAAGGGCAACGAAGATGGTGAAGGCTCTAGAGCACGTCTGATGAGGAGCGGCTGAGGGAACTGGGGTTGTTTAATCTGGAGACAAGGAGGCTGAGGGGAGACCTTATTGCTCTCTACAACTACCAGAAAGGAGGTTGTAGCGAGGTGGGTGTTGGTCTCTTCTCCCAGGTAAGAAGTGATAGAACGAGAGGAAATTAACTCAAGTTGCATCAGGGAAGGTTTAGATTGGATATCAGGAAAACATTCTTCACCCAGGAGGTTGTCCAGCACTGGAACAGGTTGCCCAGAGAAGTGGCTGAGTCACCATCCCTGGGGGGTATTTAAAAGGCGTGTAGATGTGGTGCTTAGGGACATGGTTTAGTGGTGGGCTTGGCAGTGCTAGGTTAATGGTTGGACTCAATGGTCTTAAGGGTCTTTTCCAACCTAAACATATAAACCTAAATCCCTCCATGCTCCTCAGCTCTGCCTGAGCTCCCCCAGCCGTGCCACTGTACCCGTTCCCAGTTTGGGGGGGGATCAGCCGTGAACTGGTGCTGTTCACTATTGCAAGCTCAACCTTTGGCCGTGCATCGATTCCCCTCTCCGGGGTGCGGGCAGACAGGGCTGCCTGTTGCCGACGTGGTTAGATGCTGCTGAAAGCTCCCCACAGCTCGGATGCAAGCTCCGAACACCTCCCTTGGGAAACGTGTCCCTCGAGCATTTATTTGCTCATCAGTTTCCCATTCCTTGAGCGTTCCCCGGTCTGCCGCCTGCACCATGCGCTGCTCTGGCAGACGAGACAAGTCCCTGTCGCTGCGGCTGCCTTCCGCTTCTTTACATCACTGAGCTTTAATGCTCTAACTTTGGGCTGTTCATGCAAATCCTTTCCATTAAAAAAAATAAATGGCAGAGAACCCAGAAGAGACCCCAGACTGTGCCTCTGGAAATTCACCCCCGGCGGCAGAATCCCGTTTCCTGAGCCGGAGCCAATTTTCTCTCCATTGTACCACTCTTCCACAGTTTCATCCAATAATTGCTAATACGGAGCTTTTCATACATGCTTTGAAAACACTAACCATGCGACGCCGCATCTCTCTTATCCTCCCAGGCAGGGTGAAAACCAAACACCTCTCAGATATTGAGAATAAATACTTAGTTTATCAGTCTAAACCAAGACTGTAAGTCCGCAGCTTCTCCTATATTCCCCCTTCTCTTCCCAGATGACACTTGGGCCCCTCCAGCACCATTTCCAAATTATTTCCTTCGTCCTGTAAAATTCCTCCACAACACATATCCCGCTTCAGAGGGACTGAGCCAAACAAAAGCATCACTTCACATTTCTCATAAACCAAATAACACTTTTTGTGGTCCTTGAAGTTCACCATTCCCTAAATCCTCTGCCTGTGTGTGCTTTCCCTGTCTTAGCTTCAACTACACCCCCGGGAACACTTCCCAAGATCCAGTTTCCCATTGCATGACCAAGACTATTTCCCTTTCCATCACTTACTATCTCCTTGAGGTCTTGTCGGCTGACACCATTCCTCTGTTCCTCTGGCCCTCTTCTCTCCCTCAACGCATCCAGCAGCCCCCGAGCTCACAACAGCTTTGCTGAAACACGAGATCGCTGGCAGCAGACGATGCTGATGGGAACGGTGATTACAGGGATGCTCTTGTGTTGCTGACTGCCTTGGAGTTTGTGGGTTACAGACGGAAACAAAAGCAGCTATGAAAACAGGACACAGAGGACTGCAGCGGTGTTCACGTTTTGCAACGTGTGCTTTTGGGAAGGCGGCACGCTGGCATCGCCGCCGAGCCACACCACCTCTCTACCCACGTAAAAGTAGCCCCAGGAGCAGCACCCCTCCAGAGTTCCCATCCATCTTGCTGTCTCCCAGTACACCCCATCCTCCCCTCTCCCGGACAAATTGCCTTCAAAGGGGAGAAGGATCTTTCATCTCAGTGACCACCACAGTCCCTGGTCCTCGCTCAAAAGCAGCCAATTAGGTGAACAAAAGCAAGCGTTCTAACGCAAGCCCCTCGCTACCTGGCTCATTGCTGTAAGGAGCCACTCACTAAAATCCATTTTTTTCCCCCCAGCCTGTGAATATGGGTGACATTCTCCCCACGCCCAGCCGCCCTGCAGGCGCATCTTTATCTCTCTGCAGGATCCTCAGCTCATTCCCACCCTCATCCGCACAACCTGAGTCCTTTCCGGAGCTGCCCTCCGTCCTCTTCCTCCTTTGTGAAAACAGAATCAAAATAACTGTTTAACAAATCAGCCATTACCTTCTCCCATGTCACCAATTCCCCGCTATCATTTTGTAATTGGCCAATTTTCTCTTTTACCTTCTCTCTGCTCTGAATACGTCTCGGGAAGCTCTGATTGTGTGTTAAAATATCCTCCCTAATTCACTGCTCAATATCTCTTTCTGCTCTTCTAATTGCCCTTTTAACTTGCTTCTAATTTTTTTATAAATCTCCTAATCCTCTTCCTGCACAAGTTGTTTACACGCACCAGAGAATGTATATGTATTAGCAGATGTTCCTGGGTAAATAATGCACAAAAGAATATTACTGCTTCACGCAAGCTGCAATTACTGCTTTCCTCAGAATAAGCCCTGTTTAACCCCCCTATTTAGGGCACACGCCCCTGCTCTTGCTGCACATCTCCAGGCTATTTCACTCCTGCTGCAGCACATTAACACCACCAGCTCCACCGCGGCTCGCTCGCTATCGTCTGGAAAAAGAATTAAAAAAAAAAAAAAGAATCAAAGGATAAAGGGAATGGTATCGTTACGTTCCAACAAATCTTTTTTTTTTGGGGGGGGAACACAGCTAGAAGAAATGAAACAAAATAGCTACATGACTCGAACCCAGCGGCACAACTCCAAGTAATAAACAAATTTGATAGTCTCGGTGCTTTTGATTTATGGACAGCTTAGCACGCTCCCCGCTCTCAGGGAGTCGGTTGTCAAAGCCCTCGTGCCGCAGACAGGCAGAGGGTCAGGCAGGTGTTGTTTGCCATCCGCTTTGTAAAAGACTTCCTAAAATTACTCAGAATTTCCTTTCTCTTTCCCATTTCTTCTCTCAACTTGTTTGCTGTCTCCTCCTCACAAAACACTGCAGTACTCACCAGACGCTTTCAATTCTGTATTTTCCTGCTAAAGGGTGATGCTAAATCATGGGTTTAAAGTTCCACATCTCATTCAGATGAAAAGGCTCCGGTCATCGCCCAGGGAAAGCGACCCTGGGTCCAGGCAGAAGTCAGTGTTTTGCAACCCAATCCTCGATCTCGCTTGGGGACAAAAGGCATCGCTGGCACCAGGAAGCTCCAGGAGATGGGGGCTATTTTGTACTTACAGCCGACACTTATGGAGGCACCTTGTTGCTGCCTAAATACCAAATAGTGATTAACAGTAACGTTCTGGCCACCAGAACATCTCTGGGCACAGTGTCCCATGGACTTGTCACCTCCATCCTGGCAAAACGAGGTCCTGCTACACCCCATGAGACTGCCTGCGCCCGCGCCAAGCATCGCTCCGGCCACTGCCACCTGCCCGGGGGACAGAAGATCAAAAAATATGGAGAGGGAGGAAGACCAAAATCAGATGGAAACAGTAAAAGCTCACCTCCTGCTTTTCAGAGGCTGCTCTGTCACAAGGGTCAAAAGCAAAACACTTCTATTAGAGCACAAAATTGTTCCTATGACAGACTGTGGATTTCTGAGGCTGTTACGGAATAACAAAACTCTCGGCTATTTGCCGACTAGCCCGGAAAGATTTCCATTTCTTCCCCATGTCATTACGCTTTATTTTCCAGAGTAGCCGATCCCACTCCCAGCAAAGGTTGCCAACCCCAGAGACGGATTTTGTTTGCTTCAATTTGAGCTGCACCAGTTTCCTTCGATCCCCCTCCACCCCGCGGTTCCTGAGGGCAGGTATCGCAGCATCCTCAGCGCGGGACTTTGTGCTGCACCTTCCTCACCTCGCAGCCACGATTTAACACCCCTACTTCAAGCCTACCAGCGTGACTTGGTTATTTTCTTTTTCCTACAGACCTAGCGCAACTTCTCTCAGACCTGGTTTCTCAGCCGTGCATACAAATTGCTCTCTCCGGAAAAGCTTTTCATAGTTATTCCTTCAGTCAATCCTTCTACAGCTAAAATATCCTGTAATCATAGGTCTTGGCTTCTCACAGATCTTCTCTAAAGAAGCATTTCTAGGTGGGTTGTCTCGTGAACTGCCTTGCATGCCCTCACATCCTCAGAATAAGCCCTGTTTAACCCCCCTGGGAGTTCCGAGTATCTGTGTTATTTTCAACTCATGCCTTAACCTTATTCTAAAATATAAAAAATATTAAAAAAAAAAAAATTAAAAGGAAAAGCAGAGTGACCCTTTTGGTACGTACCCTGCCAAAGGGTCCCGAGAAGGACCCAAGACACAAAACCCATCGGCACATAGAGCCGGCTGCCTGCAGGATACCATTTCACAGTGCCGCATGCCCTGCGCCCCAGGAGAATCCCTGTCGCTGGAGAGACCTTACCACATTTTCAGGGGCTCCTGACAGAAGGAGACCCTGGGACACTCACTCCTCTCCAACTCTTACGCTAACGCTTTTCTAAAGGCAGAGCTCAGGAAAGCAGCCCCGCAAAGGAGAGTGGCATGTGGAGCGGCAAAACCACATCCTTGCCATTGCGGGAAGACTTCTCGACTCCTTCCTGCATCTACTTAGCACGTAGAAAGCGAAAGGAAACAAGAGAACACACACATATGGAGCCCCCGTTAAACCTGAACTAAATATACCGCGGGATGCTAACAGCCTGCCTCGACTTGCTGGTGCTTCAGCTGGCGTGGCAGGACCCCGACCACCGGGTTCGCCAGGCAGCTGGAAGGGTTTTCCGCGGAGCAAACATTGGAAACCTCTGATACTCTGCTCTGCACGGGCTGCAAGCAGCGCTGCCGGCACGGCTCTGCCCCGAAATTTTGGTGCAAGCATCCAGACAGCAAAGGTGCACCGGGAGAGACGGGGCAGCCCTGCCTTACAGCATCTCTTCTGATGCTCCATCATCCTGCCTGCTTGTCGGAGCCCCTTCCCCGCGGCACCCGAGCACGCTGGGTGGGGAGCGGCACCGGTGCTGGCCAAGGACATCTGCGTGTGTGACTTGCCCAGCACACCAAGGCTAAAGAAGGCACTCGCCATCAACCGGGTGGATCTCTGGGAAGGGAGATGGGAACTCACAAGATTAAAACAGGGAGAGACGAGGCAAGAGCATGGGAGAGGCAGGAGCAGCAGGAAGGGGAGCATACGTGCAGGCTGGAGCGGGTGTGTGCAGCCTTGTAAAGGGGGGGGAGAAAAAGGGAAAGGTGGTCATATTTGACTCAAGAATGAAGGAAAGCAAGCTGAGAAATTATTAGAAGCAATTATGTGAGCAGAGTACGTGAAAAGTAATCCCAGCTGCAGGGAGCTGGGGGGGGGGGGGGGGGGGAAGAAATCATGATGTGATTCAAGGGGGCCCAGGAGGAAAAACACAAGAGCAGCGATGACCTGGTTTGCAGATGGATCCATTTCTATTTCTGCTCGGATGCTGAAGCCGAGCCTCACCCAGCGCACTCGGCTCTCCGATGGCTTGCGTGACTTCTTCCCTGACTGGTGCAAGTGTCAGGCACGTGCATGTACCGCGCGTCATCTGGGAATCATATTTGCCTTAACAGACTGCACAAATGCAAGTGCAAACAAAAATTCACTATTAACATGAACTGTTCTCCTTCCAGCAGAACAACGTTTTTCAGTCCAACATAATACCCTGTCCCTGGGCGTCAATATTTGTGACATATGCTAATCACCATATTTTTATTTTCTCTCTTTCTTATTTTTCACATCTTTGGAAATGAAAGCTAATTCATTGTGCTGATTCTGATAATTTCAAGTCATGCACTAAATACAGCAATTCTCAAATCGATTTTTTCTTTCTCCCTGCTGCGAAACTTCCCTGAAGTTACACTATATACAGAAAAACCAACAACAGCTTCAAACATCAGGGCAAGAAAACAAAAAGCAGCTCCTACATCAAGCCAGATCCCAGCTCCTCAGGCTTCCAGCACATCTCAACACAGAACTAGAGCAAAAGGGCAGATTATTTAAAGCCATTGCATGTAGGCCAATTTTCACTGCAGTTCCTTTTGGCTCTGATTTTCAGGCCCCAGTGGAGTGGTGAAGTCATGAATAAATGCAAGTAAACTGAGCTTATCCACTCTTATTTTGAGCAGTGGAGTTTACTCACCTCATGCTGCTTCAGCTGGAACACCAAAAGGTAAGTTTAAATGAAAAAAAACATATAGGGGGGAGCGGGGGATAATCCACTGCAGCCCTCACCTACCGACTCAGCGAGTCCAGCACGGAGTCAAGGCAGGGCCAGGACGCTGCAGACCTGCAGCGATTCATGCTCCGGGTATTGAACATCCACGGTTATCTCCTGGTGCGGTGGAAGGGCTGGAGTTGGTCCCCTGCTGCGTGATGGGCAGGGTGAGGCTCCCCGTGCCACGCCGCGCAGGAGGGATTTACAGCAAAAGCCTAAAAACACTGCACACAGAAAGCTTCATTTGAGGAGCAGACGTCCTCAGATGATATTCTCCATCAGAAGGTAGTGTTGCCTACTTGCCTGGTTTATATGACCTACAAGTTCCTCTGAGCTCTGCCCAAGAGCTGCAGAGCCTGTGGAGACCAATGTAGACAGGATCTGAAGTCTACAGAGATAAATCCATTATGATTATCACATTAAGGAAAAAAAAAAAAAAGGAAAAACACCCTGCAATTTTATCTCCCTGCAAGCATCCCTTCTGCTTAGCTTTGACCATAGCAGAGTGACTGCCGCACTTGTCTCCTTGTGGTCAAAACAGCAGCGAGAGCCAGTTTCTTCAAAGTTAAAAGAAAATAATAATAATGGAGTCCCCACATTCCTGCTGTGTTTATAAAGAGATGTTTTCTTCCTGAGCTATACAGCATGGCAGGCTTAATCTGAAATTTCTTTTTAATCATAGCGGGAGTCCCAATTAACGTGTTGGGTAATCGTTCAAGTAGAACTGGAGTTTTGCAGCTGCTGCAAGGCAAGGGAAGGCAAAGGATCAGGGTACCAGGGGATGGGCAGGGACCAGGAGCACACCTGGGTGCTGCCACTGGCTTCGCACCCTCCCTGAACCACCAGTGAGCTGCTGGGGGACGGGGGCAGCTCCCCCCTGCAATATTGACATGCAAACAGGTCCCCGAGCTCCCCAAGCACTGCAGATGCAGCAGCTCCAAGAAAAACCCCATGGCAAGAGTGACCGCACCGGCACGCAATAAAGAGCCAAATTGCTTTTACATGCACCTTCCCAAAGGAAAAAAAAAAAGACCATCACAGTCACTCCTGCTTCAATCTGCAGGCGTGTAATCCAACACATGTGCTCCCAGCGCGCAGGCGGGGAGGGGGACCTGGCACTGACCTACTTTCTTTTGTTGCTGGAAGTGCTGATCTCTATGCAGAATTCGGTGAGCAGGCAGAAGCTGTCGTTAGGGTCTGGATTCACCTCTGCCTTACACCACTCCTTACATCACTGCAACCACCAATTCCAGCCCAATTAGTCTCGATTTATACCAGTCCCGGCGACAGGACGCTCTGACCTCGTCCTGCCTGCAAGCAAAGAAAATTGCCGTCCGTCACGCAGTGGTTTTTGGCCATGCAGGGGGTTTACCTGCAGCCTTGGGAGCTAAACGCTATACTTACCTGGGGGATGCTGCTGCGGTCAGCATACCCCAACAGCCTAAACCAAAGCAGCACGCAGGCAGCCTTACTCCACATCTTTTTATTTTTCATTCACAAGGAAGTTGGGTCTGAGTTAGGCACCACACTGACCTGGAAAGCAAAGCTCTTTAAAATTCAAACGCGTACACCCAGGGTGCATCTCGTTGGCAAGCGTTACGGAAAATACGGGCGCACAAGCTCTCAAACACGCAGGCTCCCTTCTTCAGGTATAACAGGTCCGGCGCGCGCGGCCGACCCTCCTCCAGCGCTCCTCCCGGTCCCCGCAGCATCTCCTGTTAGGATGCTGAGCCGCAGCCCTGAGGTTTGGGAGTTGCAGGCTCGCTGCAGTCACTGGGGCTTGTATAAATTGGTCTTCAGAGACAACCAACTCCACTGCCTTATGCAAAAACACTCCTTAGTAACCTACTAAAGAGCTTCCCCTGAATTTCTCTTCCCTATGCTCCCAGGTACCTGGGTAGAACGCACTGCCTTGATTTTTCAGATTTGGAGATAAAAGGATGTTGTGTTTAACTCGCATCCTTCAGACCTTGCAAGGCAGCTACTCTGAACAAGCCTCGCCTTCTGCCATGGCTTAAGAACAGACCATCTTAATTGATTAGTTTGCCCATTACGGATAAGCAGAATAACAGCCTTGCAATTGAACTTAGGTCCTTGAAATGCAGGAGGACATCAGCCTGCAGTGCATTTCCAAGCCTCGGAGGCTAATTTCTGCCCTTCCTGCTGTTCCGCTCTCTCAGGCTGGGATTTACCTAAGCACACAGGATGCCTCTCTTGCACCAGGCAGGGGGAATTGATTCGCATTGACGTTCAGTCAACAGATTCTAATGATAAAACAATTTCAAATCCGTACTTTGATTAAAATCAAAGCCATGGAAAAAATCATGCTAAGGTTCATCTAATGAATTTTTCTTTCCAAGACTTTAGCAGAAGCCTTCCAGGGACTAAATCCAAGGGGGTAAAGCTAAATTTGATAGTCTGATAGTTTTCTTCACCCCAACTCCAAGAGCAGGCTTAGCAGTATAAATAAATCTGGCAATGCTACCAAGAAAATAATCCCATCTATTTAGCAGCAACAGTCTGCTGGGGAGAGGATACGAAGCATTTGAAGAGAAAACCAACAATCTCAAACCGTATATATATGAAATTAAAGGATGTAGGTAATTAATTGTTTGATAAGATAATAAAATCTGTGCTAAGCTAGGGCCTTATGAGTCAGAGAAATAAGAGATAGAAAATATGTTCATCACTGAGTCCACCTCTTTACCAACACATATTTTCTAGCATTTGTCCAGTGTAGGTTTTGTTTTGTTTTTTAAGTCAATGAATCAACTTTTTTGATATTCAGCCCAATGCCAAACAGGAGCTATTGGCATTTGCTGAGGATGAACAAATAACTAGTAATGGTGCAGTCTCGTGAGATGGTCCAGGAAAATCCTGGGAGAGGTTTCCCCAGGACACAGCTTGCTCAACCGCACTGCCCTCTGCTTTCTAAAAGAACATCTATACCTACATATATATATATATATATATATATATCTTGTAACACTAACCGCCAACGATAGCCACCCATCCTTCACCTCGCTGCTGATGCTTTTTTGCCTGCTGCTGCCATCTCCCCTAAATACCAAGTGACTTGTTTTGAGAAAGCTCATTTCTCCCGGCACCCTTACCTCACTCTTAGCAACCTTCTATTTAAAGTCACAATCTGTTGCAGCAAACCGGCTTAGGAGTATATAAACAAGCTGTTATGACCCCTCTGCAGGAAGGGGAGGAAATGGCCTATGCTTTAAAGTCAGCTGCCTTCAATAATTAGCAGCAAGTAGACAAACATGAAAGCAAGGATGCTTCAATGTTCTGTTATTTAAAGGGTACGCCAGCACTGAAGTCCCTTGTCACCACCTAGGTATGCAGTCCCAATGCAATTAGTTGAGCAAAGAAGGGTCACCTGCCACCGGAGGGGGTCACAAGCTTTTTCACCGTCGTTGTCACTGGAAGTAGTACGTGGGGCTTTTATTTTTTCAAAACCAGTCTTTGTTTCTTAGCATACAACATCAGCTGCTTCTCACATCAGAAACCCTAAAAGGTTTTATTAGTCCTAATGCTCCACAGAAGAATTAAGAGGTAACAGCACATATGTTCTGCTCTGCCCCAAAGAGTGGGAAAGGGAGGAAAATGAGCTTTTCTGCAGCAATACAGCGAAGCGTGTACGCCTTGCTCATACTGTAGTCAGCTGTCGATGAAGTGAACTCACCTATGCACAGAGCACTCCCTTTGCAGAGGAGCAGCCTCTGCATTGTTGGCCTGCGAGGAGGAAGCTAAAGGTCCCATAAAGAGCAACGGGAACGTTTCTGTCGGTAGAGGAGAGAGTCTCCTTGCGAAAGGCAAAGCAGGGCTCTGCTTTATGCCGTCTCCCAGATGGAAAGTAGAGAAAAGGCAAAATCAGCACTAACATCACACCTGGGAAGCCTACAGTGCTGCACAGTTTAAAACTGAACCGGGCACGCATATCCCATTAGGCTGTCTTGACATTACACTCACAAATAACTCTCAAGTGCTTTTAGGGTAAAAGCCTGAAACTTGTTTGCTGTGGGGCTCGTTCACATCAGCATCCCGAGCAGGGAGCCGACTTCTTCAAAGCATCTTTCTTTAGGGAAACACAATGCCAAGGAGAGCAGCCGCTCAGCTCTTCCAGGAGAGATTAAAGAGGAAAATTAGCGAAGCTACAGTTTATGCCCATACCAATAAGAGCAGGCGTTTACCACCACTTCAATAATTAAAAAGATTTTTCACTAGTGACCAGGTTGTCACTGACTCATCTCACAGCCACCCATGGATGCAGGCAGCAGCGAGAAGGCTGGGGGCTGCCGCAGGGCTCTGCTCCAAGGGGATTTTGCAACCCCAGCACAGCGAGATAGAGGGGAGAGAGGAGAAAGAAGAGGAGAGGAAGAAGCAAGGCTGGAGGAGCAGCTTTTCCCAGGAAGTTCTGACATGATTTCTTCTGCAATGGGACCCAAGGTTTGTTTTGAACAATTTTTAGCTAGACCATGCAATACCAACTACATTAAAATGCTGAGACTTTGGGAGCAATTATCCCAAAAAATAGCATGTCAGGCAGCGCAGTGCAAGTAGGCAATTAGGCTGCATGTTAAGAGGCAGAATCCAAGCATTAGCACACAAGCCAGCACACGCGGGACGCGTACTGCTTTTAGTGTATTTACAACACATGACCTAATAGTAAAAGCAATAATTAGCTACTATTAATACCAATGGAAGAAAACAGAGGGAAAGGGAAGCCGCGTAGCTAAACACAAGTTATTTATACAGAGGGGGATAATGCAAGCCAGAAGTAAGGTTGGCACGGTGTTGCAGTGTGAGCATGCTCGTCCCAGGCCCCAGCAAAGGGGGACGGGATGGGCCACGGATGAGGGGCGGTCTTTGGAAAGCTCTGCAGCTGTGTCACAGGCACTCCTGCTCACCAGAAGGACGAGTACTCCAGGCTGGAGTAGGCGGATTTGTGTCCCACCTACATCACCACTCCACGTACTGAGCTCGCACGTAACAGCCACTTTCCGTGGAGAACCTCTCCCGGAATTTCCAAACGAGACCAAGTCCTACGCAGCCTGCGGAAGGTAAAATGGAAGGATGACATCCCCCTCCTCTTTTTACTTATCCAGAATATTTCCAGGCAGTTGGGCAAGGCAACACCGCACCGTCTCCTAGAGCAGGAAACAGGACTGGCTCAAAGCTTTTGTTAGAGAGAAGAGGGTGCTTTCATAATACAGCCCTTTGTTCTGCGAGAGGAATTCAGCTGCTATAAATTCATTCCCCTGGTAAATGCAGCAGTTATCAGGCATTTTACCACGGGATTCCTGGTCTCCTAGTGAAGTTAAATGCAGTGCCATTACAGCAGCACTTTAACGTGTAAATATTACATTCCCGGTTCTTTAGGAGATGTTCATTTAGTGAAATAAAATCCTGCTAGTAAAACACCTGATCAAGCCCTTCAGCTGAACTGGCCCAGTAATTGCTCTAGGACTGGAGGGAGTCCAATGACTGGTTGCAATTTATGACCACTTTATAAAAAAAATCTACCTTGAAGCATCCGCTAAGGACTGAGTTGTGGATGAGATCATGGAGTACATTTACATCGCAGCTTTCTATAACATTAAGTGGCCACTAATTCGTGCTGAATTCCTTTGTAATTCTGATGGAATCACATCTGACAATCACATAAATAGCAAAAAATTCCTCAGGAATAATGTTACTACAACAAGGAGTAAAAGGCAAAGGAATGATTCATCTTTCATAGTGAGACATGCCCTTTTCTATCATCTCTACTCACCCAAAATAATTTGCCCAGCCCAAATTTCACAGCCAGGGCTGACAGACACCAAGTTGTAAAGGGGTCACTCTCCTGAGCTGCAACCAAACCACAGTTGCAGTTTGAGGGAAATACGGTTAAAACATGAAGCTGCAAGAAAGCATAAAGACAATTAAGGAATGAGAGGAGCTGCCTGAGGGAGGCTGCAGGAAAACCTTGACAAAGATTTTGCTGCAGGCAGGGGGCTGCATTAAAGGACCATCATCTTCGCTGTCATCAAAAATCCAGGGGTCGTGGTTGGGACCGGCCAGAGAGAACGGATGCAAAATACGACCATTTTAACCATTTCAGTTCAGCATGGAGAACCAGGATTAGAAACAGGATTAGAAACCAGGGCAGGGGGGAAGACCACAATGTAGGAAAAAGCAGAGTCTCCTACGTGTATCAGAAGCCTACGATCCAGCTGGAGATCTATAAAATGGCAGACCAGAGCTCACAATAATGTCAAAGAGATGGAGTGGTGGGATCTACGCAGATTTTAAGAGGTTTGGTGTTTTCTCCTTCCTGCAGTGCGGGTGCCTTCTCTCCGCTTAGGCTCTCTGCATCCCCCCAGCTCCAGAAAGTGAGTGCACTCATTGTGCCCTGCAATAAATGCGGTTTCATCACTCCCAACAGCACAACCCTGCACCAAAAGGGTTCTACTAAAAAGGCCACAATCTTTTGGCGCTTGAATAGCACCAAAATTAAAACACCAGCTCAGCTCCCCAATCGAGGTGGCACATGGACAGCTTTGGAGACAGCAGATTCCCCTCCTGCCTCCACACTGTTCCTAGAAGAAACATCTGGAGAAGCATTGGGACATCTCCTCATCTTGCTCCGTGGACCCAAGAAGCCTGCAGATGATGAGAAAGAAGCCGTATTTTGACTGCCTCAATTAACCAAATAGCTTAAAACTTTGTTATTTGCCTGGCACCAGTAGAAACAGGGTCCATATGCTGAACTAGAACAAGAACTTGTTTGAGGAATTGCTGCCTCAACCGTGAGATGCCAAAAGCCAGATGGGGGATTTATAACAGTGCAAGGCTGGCTCAATGGGCAGGGGCAGCTACAGCACAGCGTGTTCCTGGAAGAAAGCAGCAGTCACCAAAGCTGCGGGAAAGGGTTAAAAATAAAAGCGAGCAACTTTCTTATCATGCACTCCTTGCCTTCCACTAAATTAACGTCGGAATCAGAAACCAGACAACACTCCAGGCTGCCTGAAAATTGTTTTTACACTTCTAGTACGCCCATGGCAAAAACCTAGACAATATATGTTCGCTGTGAGGTGATTATTTAATGAATTAAAGGAGCAAATACATTAGGAGGAGCTGAAGCTCCATTCTGCTGTTGCCTACCTGAACAAAGGCTTCAGGACCAGTTTCACCCAAACAACAATAGCATCACTGGGAAGATGACTGGCTGATGCCCTAAGTCCTTTGTAGAGCAAATATGCCCTCCGTCTCTCGCCGAAGCTAAGTGGCATGGGTCTGTTCCAAGGCAGCGGGATATACAATGTGAAGGTGCATTTTTAGATTCCCATTGGGTGCAATAATTATGGGTATGGAGCAGCAGCAGCATCTCTCCTTAAGGCTCTAATAAAGTTCACCTTCACCAGCTAAGCCCATTCCTCTTTCCTGAAGACTGGAAGAGATTTTATAGCAGATTCATCAACTCCACCCTTTAATTCTATTTTTGGAGTCTATTGAACTTTTGCATATGTTGAAATGAAAAGTCTATATTAACACAACTACTTTTTTGTTACTGTAATGAGAGCCTTGAAACCACCACAAAGAGAAACATGCCTTTTAGCAGCTGAAACAAATTATTACAGCAACTGAGTCTTAAAAGGAATTTCAAGTAAAAATATAGTATTGCATGAAGTTGTTATGGCAACTGATGTTGTAGAGTAACTGCACTGGGGCAAGTTTTCCTCCTTCATCCTGCTCAGCAAAGTCTGGGAAAAACTTTATGATAAAATTGTGCCTTAATTAGTCAAATAAGTCATAAATATAGCTTATCCCAAAATCCTTAACATTCCAGCCTCATGCAGTCTGTGTTCAGTTAGTCTGCTAATGAGAAAATATATCTACTAAAGCCCCACTTACCATTAAAAAATCCTATCCAATGTTTTTCTAATACAATTTATCAATTTAAACACATTGCACAATGTAATATTCTGCAGCGTTCCATTAAAATGATAAATAGCTATGGAAAAAACAAGGGATTAAACATACTGTAATGTAATCTAACAGTATTTACACGTAAATAAAAACTTAAACACAGGCAGGGAAGCATACCGTATTTGAGAGCAAAAAGAGCGCAAGTTCAGCCACCGCTCTCTGGACTGGAGTATTAATAGGACTGAGGAAACAGGGCAATGAGAAATGACAGTCAACTTCAGAGGATATAAAATTTCCATTAGGCTTTGTTATAAGATTACATCAAAGCAGTTCATATGTTTTAATCTGGGGAAAGAGAAAGCAGCTACTTGGGGTCTGTGCCTGGGGGCTGCCTCTGTGTACTGAACCAGACAGTTTGCATAATGAACAATTTTTATTCAATCAGGATTTCAGCACAGATAGCTCCCACTCAATGGGCTCTGGCACAAATGGGGTTGGAAATTGCTGCTATTCTTCAAGCTCCACCTGCTGGCTCTGGAAGAAGTGCCGGTGGCTTTCCGAAGGGCCAGTTGCCAGAGGGACACCGAGTTTAAATCCCTGTATTAAGTTATTGGGATAAAAATCCAAGCCCAAGTTCTGCAGTTCTTGTCTTTTTGAGTTAAAACAAAAGAAAACACTAAAAAAACAAACCAAAACCCCCCCCGATCCCTAAGCCCATGTTTTTCTTGGGTTGTACCAATGATTTAGCTGATTTAAGACTGCTTAGGCAGATCTTAAGCAGCAACAGTGCTCCTAGAGCAAAGGTGCTCAAGCTGCCAAAATCCGCCTGTCTGAACCCACCTGATCACCGAGGGAGTTGTCTTGTGCTCAGAGGTAGCCAAAAGGGCAAAGCAGCCAGGGAAATCATTCCACTTAGCGTGCGCCTTCTGCACAATAATTACTTATTTAAATTTTACTCTGCTGGTTGAGCCATTAGAAAATGCACTATAAACAAAGGTGATTTTATGCAGACAATAGCTGAGCCAGTCATTTTTAAAGACAGGCGCATGATGACTTATCTGCCAGGATGAACGGCTCTTATGAGATAGCTGAAACACGGTTTATAGCCTAAACCCTATTTCCAAGGGTTATTCCGGTGGCTGCACTGCCGGATCACCTTCAGCTTTAGCAGCAGCACGGAGCTCACTTGCCCCACTGACGCAAGCCAGGGTCGCTAACAGCTTTATGGAGAATAGTCCAGGCAACACTTAGCTGCACAAAACTGTTTGTTAAATCCTAGGATGATCATTTAAGGGTTTCAAATATACACCTGATAATTCAGAGTTAATTACCGTGGGCATATTAGAGATGTTTCTGCCAGCACCTCTGGATTCTGCCTATTGATTAGGCGCTGCGGCTGCTCTTCGGCTCTTAGAGAAACTGTTGCAGTGAATTTAGCTTCCTGCCTGAATCCGGTAGGCTTTGCTTCTGACTGGCACCAAATCCCTTCTTCCTATTTCCAGAAGAAAAATAGCTACGTTTTAATCTAGACCTTCCAAAGCTCCTGCCATGCCTGTGACGTCCTGAATGCAGAATTGTGGCTTTCCCTGGTTTTCGCTCATTTGTCTGGAAGGCTGCAGGTTGTTGTACCGCATACCCAGTACTTTTTGGCTCAATCCAGACATATTCTTTTATCAATTCATCTGACAGTGATCCAACAAGAAGGGTGTGTTGGAAGATGATTCTAATTCAGAGACTATTCTTCAGCTGGAACATTCATGGAGCCTAATGAACTATTGGCAGAAAGGGACTTCTGGAGCGCCATTAAAACTTGCTTCTGTGAGACAGAAAATATTGCAACTAAAACTTAACTGTGCCAAGCAGGGGAGGTGGATTAGCTCAAGGAGCATAAATTGGTAGAGAGAAGGCACTTCCTTCTCCCCCCTCAAGCCTTACGCATTAAGCAAAGCCGAAATAATGAATATGCATTGCAAGGTGTTTGCTACAAGCCTGCTTATAAAGCGCACAGGCAGGAACTCCTGGAAGGGGGATTTATGGGTGTAGTCGCACACAGCTGGCACTCTATGTTCTGCAAGCTTCAGCTGGGATGAATGCCCCCCCCCCCAAGCACTTTGCACCCACCGCAATAAACTGAGGTGTATAAGCGGAGTCTAAAGTTTATTTTCAGGAGCATCCCTTTGGGGGAATGCTAAATCATCGACCTTAGGTTTGTCAAATTCAATGAGAAACCTGCTCTGGGAAAGGGGAGGCGGTGCATCTCCTGCCCTGAGACACCAAATGTCCTCGAACTGCTCGAAGAATAGGAGGCAGAGCATGGGAATAGGTTGCTGCTTGGGGACCAGACCCGTCATTAACACCAGATAACATCTCATTAGTCATAGGAATTGACACTAACAGGGATCATTAAAACACTGTGATCTTTCACCCGTTTTGTTAACTGGGGAAAAAAAAAAACCATCAGAAACTTAGTTTTAGAGTTTCAAAAAGAAATTCACATTCATTGCTTCATCTTTGTGTATTTGTTTCCAAACATGGTAATTAAAATTCTTATCAAAATACAGTTTCACTTTTTCTTAAAAAGAAAAAAAAAGTTCATCTTTTTCTTAAATCTTGCTTAGTAATGAGCCTGCTTTCTCCGATACAAGACTGAAGTATAATGAGAGCAAGTCAAGCAACGCTTTCGACAAGATGAAGGCAGCTCCTGGAGATTTAGCATCAGCGAGAGCTGGGGTGATACAGGCTGCCCACTGCAAAGGCTGGCTTAAGGACTGATGCTAAAGGCCATGCCCACTGATGGGTGGTGTATTCATGTCATTCCTTTCCTCAAACCCCGTAAGTCACCCCATGGGAGAGGTTTGAAAATTATGATATACTTTTTTGTCTTATTAATCTCTTTGCAGAAGCTGTACAGTTGGAAACAGCACAGAAAATAGGTTAAGGCTCACAATAAGCTGAATGAGTTAAATCTGAATCAGGCAAGTATGCTGACAGCCAGTTATTGCGACTCTTAAGCTTACGGGCCAAGGTATGAGTACGAAGAAAACGGCAGTATCAAGTCAGAGAAAATGAATACGTCGGTTTTGACTAGTCTATAAGGAAGGGTCAAGTAGTGGCTTTCTGGTAGGACCTATTGCCAATGTGAAATGACTGGCTGAAGCAAAGAAGGACTGACATTACTTCTCCAAATTATAAATTCTGCTTCCCAATCTATCTGAATGGATTAACCTCAAAACATGAGATCCGGAATTTAAAGATTCAGAATTCAGAAGCTATTATGAGTCAAGAGCAGGAATTAGCATTTGAGTTATAAATATGCTCTAACAAACTGACAGGAGTCGGCTTGCTGTTCCTTCGCTTTTTGAAGATGGTGGCATCAGGCTCGCAATATTTAGAGATATAAACCTAGAAGTGATTTTCACATCCCAGCTGGATGTTAACAACATGGCTTGTTGGAAGAACACCGCTCCTCATCTTCTAACTGGTGCTACCGTACAGTAAGCCGTTACGGTAAGGAAGCGTGTTCCTTCTCAGCACAGCGGATAGGCTTTGAAGAAAAAGCGCTTTCCCGGGACATGAGGCTGTGGGATGCCACCGTGAGCTCCTACAGGTCCTCACCTATCCAAAAGACAGGCAGAGGAGAGGCAGACACAAGCACGCCCTGAATAAACAGGAGACACTAATATCAGAGAAAGTCTCCAGGCAGTAAGTAATGAAGGCACTAAATAACTGTACCCGCTATTCGGATTTTCTGCCAAACATTAGCCAATTTAAAAGGCAGCAAGAGGCCTTTTACACAGAGAGAATTTCTTTGAGCGCCGACTTAAAAGCTGAAGTTTGGCAGGAAAGTGTCTGAGAAGGATGGGGGAGAGGTAAAAGCCAATTTTACCTGGTAATCTGCTACACTATTTGTGTCCTGCCCAGACCACACTTCATGCATTAAGAACACACTGCAGCTCTCCTCTGCGCTGGGGTGGCGGAGAAGCTAATGGTTTCTATTACAGGCGTGTGCGGAGGGTGGCTGTGGCATGCACATCTGTCTGCAAAATAGATGTTAGCTTTGGAAACTGCCTAAACACCTTCGTTCCCCAGCAAACAGGCATGACAGCGGAGCTTTTTGGGCCCCCTCCCGCTGACAGGCAGGTGATTGACAGGGCTCGGAGCTGAAAGCCCGCACGTGCTCCCACTGTAAATAGTAACGCTTAAAAGCAGCAGCCCTAACAGACTATTTCACAGACTTAAACTCGGTTACTCTAATGAGGATTTCCACACACACACAGGCACAAAAGAGTCTACACATTCTCGGTGCAAGGGGAAAAATAAAAAAACAAACAGCTAAATAAACAGCTGGTGAAGTGAAATACGAGGTTAGAGCCCTCTCTGATTCAAGAGAAGATTATTAAAACAGCTATAAAGATGGTGTTGGCATCTCTTGAAATGAGTTTGTTACATTCAGAAGAGGCAGTTACACATGACAAACCATTTTCTGTTTAATTAGAGGGCTCTGTGTGGAACACTTCCAGGCGGAGGAGGGGAGCAGATTGCTACCCAGCATCTCAATTATGGGACAGCGTCTTAACGATTCAACATGCAAATGTTTTTAACTGACCGCAGAGAAAAAAGAACCAAAAGAAAAAAAAGGGAAAAAGGGGGGGGGGCTTTATTTGATCTGCAGGGTTAAGGAATAGGAGCTTTCTACAAAGTTTGGCTTTCTTGCAACATGTATTATTGTTTCAGGTTTATTTCTGCCCGAAGAATGGCTTCTACTTGCTGGCTGAAAAAAACTTCTATCGGGAAAACCACGTCAAAGATACCCGGCTGTCCAGTCCTGCTTAAAAGATTATTCTACCTGGTTGGAAGAATTGAAATATGTGGCTGGTGAATAGAGAAGGACCTCGGCATTTGTACCAGAGCTTGGAAAGTAAGCAAGCATGGAAATGAAATTCTAGCTAATACAAGTTAAATATAGGTTATGTTAGCTACATTTTACAAGCACTAAGAATGTTATTGGAGAAAGCTGTCATTTTTAATGACAGCACAAGCTCCAATTACCAGATAGCTGATACACTTGGGATTTGGAAGTTTTTTTTAAAATCACTTGAAATCTAAAAAAACCTTCATTATCAGCTTCTGAGTTCGATGTAAATAACTTCACCTGGTGCTAAGAAGTTTAACATTTCACAGGGCACACGAACAACTTAAAGCCATTTATAAATGTAGCTTCAGCTTCCTGGCAATTTAAACACAGTTTATGGTAACTTAAGGAGCAGCAAAGAACACAAAGCTGGGCTCAAGCAGAACCCGCCAGGGAAGATGAGCACGGCAAAGGGAGATTTGGCAAGCCACCAGCCCCAGGTCAGCCAGACCACGGGGACGCAGCACCACTGAACCCTGGAGCAAGGCAGGAACACACACCGGGCTGCAGATCACCTGTCAGTTCACGGAGAAGACTAAATCTTGCTGCTAGGCTTAAGAAAGGCCACTTCAGCTTAGAACAAAACCATGAGTCACCTCGAGCCTCAACCAGAGTGTGTGCTCCCCAAGCATACCCAGGGGCTGCTTTAAAAACACAAACGTGGCTATTCCTCGCTCTGACAGTACCCTCCCAGGGCTATCAAGTTGTCCCTTGGATTTCCTGTGTTTTCGTCGCTCACCAAGGTTAGCAAAACCAAAAGCAAGTCAAAAAACATCTGCAAACTTGCTTACAAAAAGCAGAAAGCTGCTTGGAAAAGTCTGGTTTCCCAGCTGCAAGAAGCAGCGCCACACACACGGATGCTCCAGCTCCGAAATCTAACGCAGTAGCCAGCCCAGCTAAACGCTGAACATTCTCCTTCCCCACAGGTAATATGAAAGCCTTACAGTCAGCAAGAACGGCAGCCTCCTAGCTTGTGGCAAACAGAAAGTGGGATTGAATCATTACTTGAAGAAGAACGTGTTTCAATGCCTATAAATAAAAACCTGCGAGGCACGTTGCCAAAGAAGCGCAAGTCAATATAGCTCTTCTATATGCACTGTCAAACTTTACTTTTAGACAGTATATTAATTACATAGTCAATAATTGTGGGTTTCATTAGTGTATTAAATACCTCAATCAATAATATTTATCCTTCTCAGAGACAGTCTTCACCAAAAAAAGGGAGGAGTATTTTTTGATCCTGCAGTTCAAAAAGTCAGTGCAGCATACCAGCAAGGCTTTAATGGAAAACATAAAACACTGGAAACAGACAAAAATCAGATTACTACTCTTATTTTTCAGCCCTTTGTACAATAAGCCATGAGGGAATTCCAGGAGCTAAACTGATGGAAAAAAACAAAAATTAGATTTCTTTCTCTTAATTGCTCAACTGTGATGTCAGAGTGGACATGACAAATGTTCCCATCTTTCATTTCTACTCCATCAGATAAACCAGCAACCCAGCTCCGCTCAGCCGATTTTCCGAAGATAAACTCTCCAAGCAAAGAACCTGCTGCTGGTGCAGCCCCGCACGGTCGCCTGCTGCAGAGCAGCTTTGGAGGTGCCTTTGTCATTACCTGGACCATTGCAGGAAAACATGTCCCTGTGAGAAGTTCCTGACCCATGTGGGACCTTCACCGAGCTCAGCCAGGCTGAGCCCAAAGACGATTGCATCAGGCAACAGAAAAGGAGTTCTGTAGGATTTTTTTCTTTTAAAAATCTCCCTTCAAAGGGCAAGAGGTTTGCAACAAATGAAAAAAATGCCTTAGCAAGTGTCCAGTTTCTTTTAAATAACTTGCAAGAACAGTTATATACAAGGATGGAAAAAGAAAAGTACTACAGGCAGCCTGGAAACACTCCCAAAGGCACGCTTTTGGCATGGCAGAGAGGCTGAATTTAACAACAAATCGATGCACTATAAACAGGAAAAAACTAAAAACAAACAACACCCCACCCCCCAAACACAGACACCTAAGTATCCAAATAAAATACACAGAAAAATAACAGTCCTCGTGAAAAATCCATCTGGCAATTCAAAATACCTTTTTTTTTAAAAAAAAAAAAAAACAAAACACAAATGCATATGAATGAAATGTAAAAATGTAAACATGAAGAACAGACTAAAAAAATGAGAGGTCTGTGGGCCTCTACACCCTCACAGACAATATATTAAAGAGGATTTCCACTCCTTGTAATAAGATTACTGATATTTACTGCACTACTCCAATATTTATAATGCATAATATGCTGCAGACCACTCCCTTCCTCGAACACAGGCTTTAGAAGTAGGCAGCCTGCTCCATTTCACATTTCCATAAGCCTTTTACATAAAAGTGATATGAAATTTCTCTTTCTTTCCTGAGTCACCTAAGCAGCCCCACAGCTGCCTGAGAGGCAGGTCCTCCAGCCCGCGAGACCAGCCGTGGGGAGGAAGAAGCCCTATGGGGTGGCCCCTCTTCTCCAAAGTAGCTGGATCAAGGGCTGGAAAAAAAAAAAGAAGGCAAAAGGAAAGGGAAAATGACGAAACAGGACATGGAAGGGAAGTACGTCCTCCTCCCCCCCGCAAGATGTTATGCGGTATCTTGGGCAGCAAATGCAAATATCACTGAGAATTAAGAAGCAAAACATCGCTCATCAACTTCCACTCTCACACCCGTTGCACTAAAAGGACAATCCCATGGTGCTGGAACACGGAAGCCCACACACGCACTCATCCAAGCCGCCAGGCATAGCATGCACAGCGTAAAGCAACCAGCTACCACACGCACCCAGAGCAGTCGCTTCTGAGCAGTGCGGGACCACCCTTTATCTTTTACAACAGCTCTTAGGATATATTATTGCTCAAAGCTTTATTTTGGGGGAAAGAAAACCCAAAACCAAACCATCTGATGCATCTTAAAAACAAGACCCAACTCAAACGGAATCTCCCCTCCAGAGACTCGTAAGGGTCACCAACAATTAATTTAAAATTCAGGTACACTGAAAACATAGTTAAATCCTAACAGTGGGAATTAACACAAACTACCTGAACGCAGCATGTCAGAGCATGCTCCGGATCTTCCCTTAGCCAGGCAGAACTTGATGTTCTCACATAACTGCCCTTGCATCTGCCTGCTCAAAACCAGCAGCCTCCCAATTTCATCTTCGCTTTGTACCTTTAATTCAATGCAAAATACTAGCAGCCACCGGAGTTTTCACCTCACAGAGATCTAGTTACAAAGTATTCCAGCATCCTCTCAATTGACCAAATACATATTCAGCCCAGATAACGGCTGAAGCCATCCAGCAATAACCTGGACACTAGCAGGGGGAATATTTATGATGAAGGTAAGGAAGACACAGGCTTGTTTGCCAGTTATCCCAATTAGTGTTGTGAACTCACTCACTTCTCCTTAATTAGCACAGTCAAAAGAGCCCAGAGTCTTCTGCAGAGTCCCATTGTCCATGGCCTGTGTCAGCGGCTGCAGGGCTTGGACAGCCCTGGCCTTTTGGCAGACAGGTGGGAGAGGAGAACAGAGAGACCTCCACAGCTGCCCTGCCCTCGCTCCTCATCGAGAAGGCTGCTTCAGAATCTCACTGTCTTCGGACCGACAAACTATTTATTAACCAATTATCTTCAACAGTTCTAGCCTATGATCAGGGGAAGAAAGTAAGGTATATATGCATATATAGTTTATATAAGTGGGAAATCATATCTCCATCTCAGGATTCATTTTGCTAAACTAGCTCTGCCAGGCCCCTCCTAAAAAAGGATCTTCATTCTCCTACTCAGCAGTGTAGTCCTCCTCTGTACTCGCCCCAGCTGAGATTCTTTTTTGCCTCTATACGTAGCAGACCAGAACTGTACATAGCATTCGAGATGAGATCTCACAGCAGAGGCTTATATAAGCTATGGTACTTGTATAGCTCTACTAGAAATACCTTGCCTTACATAGCTTGATGTTTTTATCGTATACTAGTTGATTAAAGCATGATTGAAACCCTCCAACTCTTCAGTCACTAATGAGCATCCACTTTATAGCAGAGGGTGGGTTTTTTTTTTTAATCAGTCCTCAAATAAATGACTTTTCACACAGTTTTAAGTTGATTTTCTGTTCCAGTTCTCAAGGTCATTCAGCCGATCCTGTAAGATAACCTTTATGCTCTTGAGTATTGATACCCTCCATCTCCAGGGCTCTGGCTGATGGCACAGTAAACCCAGCGATACGGACGCACAGCGATTCCCTCTGGGAGAACGAGGCAGGTGTGCAACATCGTCTCAGAAAGCTGCAATGCCAGCAAACACAGACTAACACAAACATCCATAAAAACTCTTCCTGTGGTATATGGGCCTGAGAACTGGAAACAGCCTCAATGAACATTTTGCATTACCACTTGTTACCAGTCCCCTCAAACTGGGAAGGAGGGACAGGAAAGGAGGAGCAGAACTAAAAGACTGGTTAGCAGAGTGGAAAGATAGAACCTCACCACTAACCTACCATTTGTCAATCCAGAACCGTACTGAAGACTGTAATTTTCTAGTCAACGCTTTATCACCAAGGTCAGAGGGAACAAATACTTCAATAAAAAATTCAAGACATCAGCAGCAGAGCCCAGTCACAATGCTCAGAATCAAAAAAAGAGGAAGGGGTTGTTTGTGCAATTAATGGGCCCAGAATAACGTCCTTCATGTCCATCAATGGAAACGGCATTTACAGTTCTTAAACACTTACGATGACAAGCAGGAAACTATGGGAAATAAAGGGCACCAAATGAATACATGAAGAAACAGTGCTCTACGGAGCAAAATAAATAAATAAATTCCAGTTTTGCTGCCAGAGACCCACTGCAGTATTGCCGGGATGCTTGGAGCTGTGCAGCAAATGCCAAGCTGTGAGCTGCAGCCAGGGAACACATAATTAATGTGATTAGGAGCACACAGAGCTAGCATGCTCTGCTGACTGAAAAGCCCAGTAGCATAATTACTGTTTTCTGTACTAGCTCTATGTCTGAACAAATCTCAAAGCCTGGTTAGTTTTAGACTGCTGTGTAAACGTCAATAAAAATCCCAGAAGTGCCAGCTCATCAGCATTCTCAGGCACAGAAATGGTGAAAATATCACTGCATTTCCATGCTGCTAACATCAGGCAAAGAAGTCTCCATTCTTCAGTCTAACCTTAGAGTTTGTAATAAGGTAACATCTCCCCCAAGTGAATGCTTATTATGAAAGCTAATTAATTGCTTTCCAGTAATGAGAAGCCTTTGGTGTTCAAAGAAAGCAAAATTCACTACACAGGAATTAAACAGTGTTTATTGAAACAAAGCTCCCCCCATTTAAAGATCTCTTTCTGATAACATCATTACAAATAAACCCAAAGAAACTGAACATACAAACATACAAAATTATGCACAGGCAGGAAACGTGTGCTAAAAATCAGTCAAAAACCCATAGTACTAATTGAAGAGAAAACTAAAGCAATGCTTTGTAGTTGCCTAGATTTCCCTAGGGGATGGAGAGTCAATGCTTATCTGCCTTCCTCAGAAGAGACAATTTTGATTAATATCAGACCCATCTGACTCAGTCTATTAAACCCTGAAGGAAGGATATTCTTCAGATATGAGAGATATGTCTTTGATTAATAATTCTACCATATTGCCATTCCAAGCATTAACAACTACATGGCACCTGTGGAAAGAGAAAGCCTTTGAATTCTATGGAAAGGAACTAACTTGTGCTAATAGACCTGTTCTTCGTCCATATCTGAAAGCTATACGACACTGTTCCTCCTACCCTCTGCTGAACAAGTCAAAGTGTCAAGGTTGTCATTACTTTCTTGCAAAGAAGACATAATGGTTATATAGTTCAGCTTTACATACAGTAAGAAAGCAAAGTTACTTCAGACATTCAAAATGCTCTGTCTAAAGACCCTGGCAATCTGTCTAGAGACTTCTCTTCAGCGCTGCAACAGCTTAATAGACCACAACAGTCTACAATACTGTGGCCATCAGAGTGCACTCTTACCTACCAGCGGCGTATCTTCAGAGAAATGCATTAAATCACTTAGCCCACTACACTGGACTACCATGCGCGGTGTAACTAATGCCAAATTGTCACACACAGGGTGGGGAAAAAGTCAGTGTAATATCAGCTATTGAGTTTTTCTTGGAAGTTCTAGCTTTAGTCAGTCAGCACCAACCTCCTCACCCTAGCTGAGCGTTTCTCCTGATGCTAGCGATCAACCTCTTGCTGTATTCTCTGTAGTTCACAGGTTTAACGTCCACTGCTGTAGCCTTAATGCGAGATTCATCCTGTGAAAGAGAAATGCAGTACATAAAAGAAGAATGCTAAGCACTCCAGGCATTTGATTCTAACCTCCTTCTGCCGCAGTAACTTACTGCTCTTGGTATCAGGGTTAGCTGGGATTGCAAAGTTGACTCCCAGAGCAGCTACACTGTTTTCATTTGCAAATAGTCAGGCTTGATGAACCTGAGAGGAAACCATGTCAACAACAGTGGATCCCTCCTTCAATGCTCAAGACTGACAGCATTTGTGTGAATAAGTATTTCTGGAAGTTTCTCCCCACAAACGCAAGAGAAGGAAGCCACCTCCTATGGGGACAAGTCAAACCACAAAAGCCACCTGCTACATGATTTGCCTTTTGGGGGATACTTACGTTGTAAGTCTCCAGCTTTACTCGGATCCTGAACTCATACGTGTTGAAGTTTGCATTTTGGAACACTTCTTCAAATGCCTGTTCGTTCTGTGAGAAGGACAGAGACAGATATGAGCTGCAGACACTCCAGGCTTCCAGTAGCACCATGAACTTTCAGAACAGCTCATCTTTTGCTGATGTTGGCAAAACGGTGGAGCTAACTGGATCACGCACGCAGAGCTGAATCTTCCATCAAGTTTTAGATGCCAAAACCATAACTTCAATTTTTAAGACAAAGATCAGTTCAAGGTGAAATTTTTTTAGCTCCCTAAACAGAATAACATACAGTTGCACGAAATCTGCAATCAAGTGTACAGAATGCAAACACTAGAAGTCTACATGAGATTCTCTTATGCTGCTTTAACTGACTAATTCTGATGTTCTGCTACAATTACAGACACTGACAGAGTTAACCATTTCCCTATTAATCGTCTTATCAGGCATTCTGTTTCTCTGCTTTTCTACCAAGGCTGTATGTATCCTTCACATCCTGACACAGGCCTATTTAAGAGGATGTTCTATAAAAAAGCGGATGCATGTTTTGAACATGCTTTTATAACCATTAGAAGACTGTCATATTTATAACGTAAGCTGCTTCTAATTACCATATGAACACTAAACATCATCATCGTTTATAACAGACAATTTGTCAAAACAGTAGAAAAGAAGCAGACAAGTTGTGGAGACTGTAGCAAGCCTTTATTTTTGTAAAAATATTAATTTTTACAAAAAGGTAAAAACCTTTGCTGACATTCCACAAAAATCCTGCAGCCCCATTATGATAAAGACAAGTAATTATTAATGCATTTATCTACCAGATGCACTTGACTTGATCAGGCACTCCAGCAGCAGACAGAGCATCTGATCTGGAAATGAACCCACCCCAGTTACACTCATACTCCAAGTGTTACATCTGCTGTTTTTAAATGCGCGCAGCACTATTTTACACTACACAGTGATTCTCCTAAGGTTTAGAAAAGCACAACAAATGGAGGTGAACAGGAGTAGCTAGTCTCAGACTGCAAAATTTAGGCATATCCTTCCTGAATATTAAAAACCGCTTCTTCTGACCATCGTATGGATTACAGGATAAGAAAACTTGCTTAATAAAGCATTTGGCTTCTGTTTCCAGCTCTGTCACAAACTATGCTAACCATTAGTGAGTAGAAAATGCTGTTAGCATACCAGTCGCTGCTACTCTACATTACTTCCTTTGGTAACAAGCACAGTGCAGAAGTAGATGAAAAACCGTGCGTGCATAACCATGCTTCGCATGGTCACTGGCTGTACGTGGACTCAATGCATACTGAGAGCAGTGGAAACAGTCCCACCAACTTCACAGGATACTGCATCAGGTCTTCAGAGAAAAACCACTAAGAAAAGCTTACTGAAAATGCACCGAGTACCATTTTTAAAGGCTCATAAAAGTGTCAAATCAAAAACAATTTCTCCTGGCACACAAAGCATTCCCGCTGAAGGACTCATTCCATATTGTGTTCCATTTTCTATCCTCAGCCATTTCCATTAGGTAGCTCTTCAAAAGACATTACATGTTTGTACTGTTATATAGGATCTGCTGTCTCTCCTTCCCCACCCAGTTCTCTTCAGCATTAAAAGTGACTAAGAAATTTTGTTTGAACTCTAGCAGAGATTAAGCACAAACGAGGTAAGAAAATATTGACAAGTTAAGAATGTCTGAAACTGGAAATGTAAAAGTGCAAGCACATCTAATGAGAACGCCCTAGCAATGCATCTTCCTACAGAACAGAGGTGTCCAGCCTTCATAATATCAATACAACTTTTAGCACCCCAGAAGAACAAGCTTTGTACCACTGTACTGGGTTTGCACGGCAAGGTTTTGGTAGTGGTGGTGGGGCTACAGCGGTGGCTTCTGTGTGAAGCTGCTGGAAGCTTCCTCTATGTCTGACAGAGCCAATGCCAGCCAGCTCCAAGACGGACCTGCTGCTGGCCAAGGCTGAGCCCCTCAGCAACAGTGGTAGCGCCTCTGAGATAATTTATTTAAGAAGGGGGGAAAAAGCTGCACAAGAGCAATTGCAGCAGGAGAGAGGAGTGAGAATATCTGAGAGGCACAACTCTGCAGACACCAAGGTCAGTGCAGAAGGAGGGGGAGGAGGTGCTCCAGGCGCCGGAGCAGAGATTCCCCTGCAGCCATGGAGCAGACCACAGTGAGGCAGGCTGTCCCTGCAGCCATGGAGGCCCACGGTGGAGCAGATCCCCACCTGTGGCCCAGGGAGGACCCCACGCCAGACCAGGGAGATGCACCTGAAGAACGCTGTCACCTCATGGGGAGCCCATGCTGGAGCAGGCTCCTGGTAGGACCTGTCACCCTGCGGGAAAGGAACCCATGTTGGCACAGGTTTGCTGGCAGGACTTGCGACCCCACGGGGGACCCACGCTGGAGCAGTTTGTGAAGATCTGTAGCCCGTGGGAAGGACTCATGTTGGAGAAGTTTGTGGAGGACTGTCTCCTGTGGGAGGGACCCCATGCTGGAGCAGTGGAGGAGTGTGAGGAGACGCTCCCCCGGGGAGGAAGGAGCAGCAGAGACAGCCTGTGATGAACAGACTACAAATCCCATTCCCTGTTCCCCTGCGCCACTGGTTGGGAGGAGGTAGAGAAAATTGGGAGTAAAGTTAAGCCTGGGAAGAAGGGAGGGATGGGGAGAAGATGTGTTTAAGATTTGGTTTTAGTTCTCATCAGCCTAGTTTTTTTTTTTTGATTGGTAAATTCATTTCACCCCCCACCCCCCGAAGTCGAGTCTGTTTTGCCTGTGATGGTACTTGGCAAGCAATCTCCCTGTCCTTATCTTGACTCACGAGCCTTTTGTTATATTTCCTCTCCTCTGTCCAGCTGAGGAGGGGAGCGACAGAGCAGCTTTGGCAGGCACTTGGCATCCAGCCATGGTCAACCCACCACAACCACTTATCTTAGAGAGACAAAGTGCAGTAAATTTCCAAAAAGCGTTTTTGTATGCAAGTTACAGGAAAACTGGCCCTGCTTTGCAGAAGCGAATGAGGTCTATAACAGTGTCTAGGACAAGCAGCACTACAGCCTCAGCAATCCCTCCTGCTTCATTTCTCTCCCACAGCCAAGCAATGGGTTAACCAACAACTGGTATCTATGGAGCTCTGGTATCAACCAGCCTCAGCCTGGGAGCACGGCAATGCTCACATGCAATTCAAGAATTTACTACATTTTCCACATCATCATTTAAAAAAAAAAACCAAAACCACATAGATTTTACATAGTAGATGACTAAAAATCAGGAAAATATTATTTTGGTGGGAAGAAAGGAAACTGCAGTAGAGAATCACATAGCGACAAAGTGAGTAAAATACTGTCTGTCAGTGTTTAATGCCTTACAACCTTAAAAACTGTTCTAATCTGTCAAAGAAAGATCACTTAAGCATCTCTGCCAATGACCTATTTTACAAATCATGGTTTTCGTATGACCCATGAAATTTCTGATGGTATTTGGTGGGAAAAAAAGAACCTTCAGAAGTGGGTTAACACACATTAGTTCAAAAAGCTTCCTGCCTACTTACAAAGATACATACAAAGTGTTCTGGAACTTTTTGGTTTTGTAAACAAATTTTTGGAACACATTAGGGATAACGTTGCTAGCATTCATGGCTAAAACAGTTTTTATGCAGATTCTTCCAATCTAGGTATAATGATAAAACTGCCTGTCCTTTCTATTGGAGTCAACGTGTGTTAAAGCTGTCAGCCCTCTCAAGGCTGTAGTACTATCAACAAGTAATCAGCTGTCTCTCGAGGTCCAGGTGATAAGGACAGGCTGATCTCCAGCTTTGAACAGCCAAAAGAGCTCAGAGGTAGACAGACTGACTGTGGGAGCAAACTATGGGGGAAACCAGACAAATCTCTGTTCTCCAGGCAGATGGCCCGTGGAAAATAATCCTGAGGAGAGTAAACAAGTCCCTGCCAAGAACTTCAGGCTAGGGAGAAGCAACGATTTGTGAACTTGTAAAAGACACCAAAGTCCAACATCTGGAGAACAATCTCGGGCTGACAGGCCCCTGATCTGGCCTATTACTTAGAGAATGGGCAAGATTCTTGCCAAATTAAGCAGAATATCCCTTCCTTTCATATGGCACTTTTGCATGTTTTAATAATGCTGTTAATTTCCACAGCAACTACGTGAACATAACCCGCTGCCTTTGCCACCTCTGCTGACTTAGGAGTGCGACATGTGCACACACAGTGATGAGAGCATGCTCTCTGATGGATCAGCACTGGTGCTCCACACACACCTTGCACCTTTCTTCAAGATGCCTTCAAAGTCAACATTACAAGAATATTTCCTTACCAGGAAGATAAAAACACGCAAAAAAATTTGAGGGCAGCCCAACAACAAGATGTGAAGCACAGTTCAATTTCTAGACATTTACTAAAAATACAGTAAGCTGACTGACCTTTTCCTTCAGTTCTCCCAAGAAAGCCGCGTTTTGCCCAAGAATGAATTCTGCTGACTCTTGGAAACAAGTCACCCACTGATACTCTAGACAGTCTGCAATGGTCACCTAAAAAGAAAAAACTTTTTTTAAGCTCCATAGAATGTCACAGTAACTTAAGGTAAGTTAATTTTGACAGTACATTGTGTCACAGGAAAAGGCCAACAAGATCACAGTGGTACACACTGACGGATATTCAGCTCTGTTCTGCTGTCACTGATGAGCTGTGAGCAAGAACAGGTAGCCCAGAACAACAACCACCAAGGTGGACACCTACAAAACTGAAATCTGCATTTACTCTGTACATACCTGAGTACTTGAGCATAAACACTTGTAACACTGTGTTATGAGGAAACTATCAGAACATTCAAGGACAAGACAGAGCAGTAAAAAGATCACATACTAGCCTTGCATACATTTCCTGGCTGCTTTGACAATTAGGAAAGGGAAAATAGGAAACACACTGTTCTGAAGGCCACGACTGTACCCTCAGTATCCCCTTTATATTCTACGAGAATGATTCTGCTATGTAAAGTAGTTCATGTATTCCTAGAAGTTATCCGCTAGAAATTATTCAGAAGCAGTTTGTGTTTTAGTGAGACTGCAGGGATAGTTCCCTTCTCTCTGCATGCCCACCTGGCACAGCATTTCTAAGAAGCAGATACAACTCTAACTTATAATGTAGAACAGAAGAAGGTTCAATGCTTATCGTGTAAGTGGGCATCACAATAATAATCCTCAAGACAACTTTCTGAAGCAGGCTCCATTAAAGCATGAGACAGAACAATACCTACCAAAAAAAATGTACTAAATATAGGTAGCAGCTGTAAAAGTGCAATTACTGCTCTCCAGAAATGCCATTTTACTTCAGTTTATCTTCACTACTGAAGAGGCGTAGGCCATCTGTACTCTGCACCGCATAGTACACTTGGAAACCAGAATCAACTGAGCTAGCATCAACTTTCTGGCAAAGAGAAAAGCTTTTAATTGGAGCACTAGGAAAACAAACTGCTAATCAGCTCAACGAAACATCCCTCACTTAGGTACAGCATACAAGCAACTTAAATATCCTCTAACCCACAGGCGCCACAGACAGACAAACAGCACTAACATCCCATCCTCTCGAACGATTTCTATTTGGACTGTACAAGGAAACTGGCAAGAAACACACTCTCCTCTAATTCATTTACTTACCAGAAGCATCATGCGGTACTTGAAGTTGGGGAATTCACGATCACACTTTTCACAACGATACAGTCCGTTTTGTTGGTCTATCACTTTCTTATTGCAATCCTGAGAGGGACATGCCTGGTACATACAGTTCTCTTTGCGCAGATGTACAACTGTGCCCACACAGCTAAAATAATCCGCCTAGGAGAGTGAGTGTGCAACATTAGCCTCAAAATACTCAATGTTTTCCAATTCTGAATTAACTACAAAGCAAGGCACCCATACTTGGATACTTAGGATTAGAAAGCTTAACAGCTATGGATTATTGGGAAACTGTAAATCAACCCCTCTGTTGCAATCATTTTCAGGCCTCCATTATGTTAAATAAAGCCCCTACAGCAAGATTATTTTGTGTTTCCATTGCAGGAAACTCCAATTGCTAGGTTTTCTTTAGATAAAGCATATTTGCTTCTCCATTGTGTCTGTTCAAATCTTTGCTTTTTCACAGGATTAAGATTCTGCACTTTCCTATGCTTCTTTTGGGAGCCAATACAAAAAACAGAAAGCCTACTGTGTAGTGTTACAGATAAGCATTTGATTAAACTATAGCCTACAGAACAAAATACCCACTCACCATACTAAAATAATCATCCTAATGGTTTAAGACCACAGTAAAGTCTTTTAACAGATAAACAGAAGTTGCTTACGAAGCATGTGCAAAAAATCTCAGAGAAAATAGCTGAATTACAGGTAAAGGTTTTTTTTTTTTTCTTAGACAGAAGTTCTTGTGTATCCCTAATGGCTTAGCACTTAAGTTTGAAGAAGAAAAAAAAAATTAAAAATAAGTCAAGAAGCAGTATAAAGCCTAGAGATGTTACTGGACTGGAATGCCAGAGACCTGGGTTTCATTCCTAGCTTTTCTATTGACCAAGTGTGCACCCTTGAAAGCCACTTCCTCCTAATGCACCTGTTTCTCCTAGAACACTTTGTGGTATTTATATAAACATCTTTGGGGTGAACTCCCCCCCCCCCCCCCCCCATTTATACAAGGCTTAGAATTCTCTTGCAAACATAGTATCATGTCAAAAGATCAGCTACAAGCTTGAATGCATTTGCAAAAAAAATGTTTAATAGCATAAATTCTGACAGAGTAAGCGCATACTGCTCGACAACCAGACTACTTCAATAAGCAGAATGTCTGCATAAAGTCTAGCTTTTTATTTTGTCCCCAATACACAAGGCTTGTACTCAGCTTTACCTTATCTCCTTGCCCCAAGTTCTCAGATTTGGCTTCAAACAAAGTTTTCCAATTGGTATTCGTCCCAGCTGCTGGCCCACCCCTCACATCAGAGATCGAGGCACATTCCAGAAGCTGCCCCTCAGAGTCAAACCTGGAACGACAAAGATGCACTTCTATTTTTGGATAGCAGACCATACAGACTTCTCAAAAGCTTACATTTAGTTTCATGTACGTAATACATGAAGGATTTTTTATCAATGATTGCAAAGGAAACAATTACAGTAATTTGTGTATATTGCAAACAAAAATAGCATTTCAGAATAAGTTAATAGTCCGACTTAATTAGCACAGTATTTTATAAACCCACAAAAGAAGGACAGCTTTGTTCTATATAACTGCAATTTGTTTGCCAGCTAGTGGTCAAACCACGCACTGCATGCTTCTTAAAGGCAGTCAGATAACAAGATTTAAGGGCATCAAGATATTTCCATAATTAAAATTAAATTACATGCTACCATTATCTTCACAGCAGCTTCGAAAGAAAAAGCAAATACCATTGAACAGATTACGCTTCCTCTGTTAAAATAAGAAAGCACTGCTTTTCAGCAAAAGGTTGTACTGCCATCCCGATCTGGTGTTCTTTGTGATTTAAGAAAAACACCAACAAGATTCAAAAACTGAACTTCATTAAACTGTGACAGTAATAGCTGAGGCCCACAATCAGTTTTATCTTCAACAGTCTTCTGAAGTATGGGAGAACCAGAGCTCAATGACAAATGGAGAATGCCATTACATTTTATCCATCTTTGGGTGATTTAACTAGAACCTGAAAACCCAGGATTCACAAATCCGACACTGTCAGCACTCAGCCCTATTCGTATATACGCCACATCTCCCCATATTAGTAGTTACAGCAGACAACTTTGCAACTAGCTACAGCAGAAGCAACAAACCACCAAGAAATCACTTTGTTTTCCTGACAACAGTAAAAATGTTATTTCGCTGTCTGAAAAATATCTGATAAAGAAGAGACGCTGGAAGCAGTCAACATAGTTCCTCCAGTCCATACTAACAGAGCGCGTATCAGATTCCACACAATGGAAAAAGCCCGTGGAAAAAATACTGTTCTCTCAGACAATGCCTCAGAAAGTAGAGCTGGTCAAGTCTGATTTCATGCTACCCTCCAAGGCCTCGGGTCAGCGCGTACTACTCCTATCTCAGTTTTTCAAGGTCTGTCATGGAATTACAAGCTTTTGAACTGAACAGCTTAAAAAGGACAGCCTCTCAGGCTCTAGGGCTTTCAAGGAAGTCTCTGTAACCCTGGAATCCATATCCTCTGCTACCTTTCTTCAGTACTATACAGACTGCCCAAGTAGAGAGAACGAGAATAAAACAAATACTCCACAGCAGGCTGGAAAGAATCAACATAAACACACAGTCATACCATCCTCGGAGCTTAAAAGCCTCCGGGCTATCAGGGTTGATGACAACTGTACTCGAGGACAGGACAGACAGGCTTCTACCACCAAAATCAGAGACTCGGGCTCCTTTGATGGCTATCACAGGTTGTCTAGAACCATCAAACTGTTCAGCCTGCATGTGTGAAAAAACAGAAAACATTAGTAGCACCCTACAGTAAAGGTATTGAACTTGTGGTCATAATTCACAGATCATGACAAGAGACCAAATCTGAATTAAACTATTTTACTGTTTTTAGAAGGTCACGATATCACTAGGAGTTTAAGAAATGGCAGCTAACAATTAAAACTGTAATCCAAACACCTCATTTCCTGGGGCCAGAGAATCCTTAAATCACACCATTGATTTGGAAAAAAAAAAAAAAAAAAAAAGGATTGGTCCACTCCATGAGGAGTTTTTACACAAGGATTTTAGAAAGGGAGATAGGTTATAGGAATGGAGGCTTCTCCAAACAGGAGAAATTATTTGGTCAGTGTAGACTCTTTTAAGAGATGAAAGAACTCACTTGTCTTAACTGAGCCAATCATGTCTATTCTACTACAACTCAAAAAATAGAAGTGTAGGTATGCTGACCAAATATTTTTTCTCTACTGTCCATTTTCTGTTTTTAATCTCGTATAGCTGCTTTAATGCTGTTCAATTGCCATTAGTTTGTTATCTGAGTAAAGTCTGACACTAACAGAACACCTCTTGGCATTAGAGAGGTTTTGAAAGGTACAGATTTTCTGGACTGGAGTTAGCAGTAGCATTCACTGTATCCATGAGACGCAAAACCAACACAAGACATATCCCAGCAGTCAGGGCAGTGACTGTTATCAAGGAGATACAGATTCTAACCCTAACCGTGCCAGCTGCAAGCCATAATAAGTCCCTTCCCCTCAATACTTGTCATTGTCTCTATTCTACAAGCAAGCAACAGATTTGCCTTTGGAAAATGCAGACCCTAATCCCTGTTGGAAGAGTTATCCCAGGAACTGATTACCCGTAGCCTCTCCTATAACAAGCTGGTTCAACCTCAAAACTTTGCGGTATTGAACTTCAGTTTACTTCATTTATATCAGCAGATGGTTAATAGTGTTTAGCTACCTACAATATCAGTGCACTTGATCATTTAGCGATAAAGCATCACTGTCAAGCTGGCAGGATCACTCCCATTTTATAGTGTGGAACATAAATCCCTAAGCACCTGTAACACTGGTGGAAAACAAAGTAGCCTGTTAAAAGGATCAAGAAGCAGTTTACTGCAACTACTCAAACTTTCAATTCCAAGGCTCTGATGCTTTAAACTCCTAGTCTGAGACACAGCCTCTCAGCCCTCTAGTTAAGCAGCAATTTATGCAGGTAATATGTATCACCCCACAAATAAAATTCATCTCAGAAGAGACAGCCGTAGCCACCGGGCTGCTCCATAATCAAACTGCAACTCGTATCCTTTCCTAAACCAGAAGCCTGTTATCTTCAGTCTTTGGGCTTGAGACATAATGTCTGCAGTTGTTCAGAACACATTAGTCAGATCATGTCAGCAGTTTGTCAGAGAAAGGTTAAGAACATCACACCTGAATGCAACCAGACAGTCTTTCACCTTCTCCCTGCCCCTGATCTTTAAACACCCAGGACTCTGTCTCAGTGCTATGCCCATCTCAGATGACAACAGCACACTCATTTCCTCACCCTACACAAAGGAACCTTTGCTTAAGAACAGGTAAAGAGAGCACATGCCTCATTTCCCCACAGCGTAGCTGTCACCAGTTTCCCTGATGTATCCATCAGATGCACGTTCCTCTTCGATACTTCCCTATTGTTAGCTTTCACTGTAATTTTAGTGACATCTTCATAGCTCTTACAAATTCCAATTACATCTGAAAAACAGTTACAATTTTGTTAGTTACTCAAGGGTCACAATTGGAGAATACAAGATCACAAGAGAAGAATTCAATCCTGGTGTCAGATTTTTACCTTGTATCCTAGCTTTTTATTCAAATCAAATCTGATACGGAAATTAAGTGTATTATGGTAGGAATGCTCCCCTACAGAACTCTTCAGTGCTTTAATTTTATTGACGAATTCATTAAGATATTCATGAATGCAAGCCTCATCACATTAGTGAGATCAAGGCATTGTACTATCTTTTCCCATCACATTCTGTCAAACGACTTTAGCCCTGATCCTGTAACACACACGCTTGCTGTTTAAGCACAAGTCTCTCAGGCAAAGGGTTTCAAAGTGGCTGTAACACAAAGAAGGAGCTTGCGAGAGCCATCACTGTAGCCCCGCAACCATAAATTGCATGTTTGGATAGTAAGAGCTAATGCAATCCCCTTTGCACTCCCTAAAAATATACCATTTTTAATATTACAGACCTACCTTTAAAATTCCTAGCTGAATGCCTCTGAATCACAGGCATCTTGTGCCTGTGAAACCTGAGAACCCTCGCCCCCACCCAAGCCTCTGATTTTTCCGGAGTACTCTGCCCAACAAATTACAGAAAAACAAACCTTCAATACTTCACAAGCAAGCCAAAACAGTCATGCAACTTGGACTTCAATGCAATGAATTATGCCAAAATCACTACAGCGATAATTAGATAGCAAAAGAAAGCAAGACCACGGAAGGTATGAAATGCACACGTGCTGAGCAAGGACATTTTTCTTTCAGCCATTTTCTGTGGAAAACAATGATTATAATACAATAAACAAGTATAATGTAGTGTCTTTAGTTTGAAGTACAAGTTTCAAGAAAAAGCATTATATATTGTTAGCAGAACAGGGCAAAGACATCTTAACAGGAAAACTGTCCAAGGCATTTTTAACGGCAGCCATCACTGGGTAACTTCATTTAAGAGATCACAACACTCAAAGCACTGTGTGCTCACTACCTCCCCAGTATTCAGGGCACAAAAGTAAAACTTCAAAGCTTTAGAGCTTGCCATTTTTCTACTTAGACTGACCAACAATTGAGTCTTTGGGTGTGTTCTCCAAGTCAGAGATGGATACAAACTCAAACTGAACAGATGGAAGATGCTGGGCATCATCACAGGGCACAACTGAAGTCTCATTAGTGAATGTAATCTCATAGTCATTCTTAACAGCTGTATATTGCTTGTTAGCAGTCTTCAAATTGCCTTTGGTAAAATAATATACCTACAGGAGAAAGCAATGAAACAGAGGATATTATCAGAAGTCAGACAGAGAAAATAGATTGTGTTCACCTTTAAAAATCCTTGCTACGCTGAAGTTCCTCTTTTCTAGCTCATGTCAGTCTATGAAAGCACAATGCTACCATACCTTGTTCAATTCTATGAGTGGAAAGAACTTGTCTGCTTGATCATTGAATGCAGTAGCTCTAATCTCACCCTGCAGGAAAATAGGAGAGCTGGTCAGAACCGAAATTCATCATGAAAAAAAATAAAAAGAAATCCTTTGCAGTGTTAAGTGGCATCAGTTCTACAGACACAGCGTGGTCTGCCAGGCTAGCTCCAGGGATGTGAGAAACAAACATTCTTCTCACATTTGTAGTTACAGGTAAAATGACATATTCTATACTTGACCATCAAATCTCATATGCATTTCATTCTGAAGGTCTAGATATATTAATGAGACTTGAATAAGAACTACGTATCATATACACACCTCTGAAAAATAACTTGTAAAACTGGCATTAATTGCCATTACATGAAAAGAAAACAAAAATCCAAATAGATCACCCAGCTCCACAAGTCAGCACACAGTATATTGTGAGATCACCCACTCATACATGATGTCAAATCTAAGTAAAAATTAGTAACAATTATAAACTCACTAGATATAAATACTGTGTTTTCTTTTAAAAATTTGAATACAGACAGTGTGCAGAGAAAACAAATCGCTGATAACACGTTACATCATTAACCGCACATTTTATACTAAACATAATCTAGTAGAATCTTGTTTGTTTTCACAACAGAAGGCTGTAATTTGATAAGAGGTTTGACAAACTGCAAGTTTAGTTAGATTAACCAGATACTGTTCCCCAAACAAACCGCAGATGAAATTTCCTAGTATTACAATAATTTGTACTATCATTTCGTCATGAAAATGAAAGCTTATAACTGGGAGGCGATGCTCCTCTCCCTCCTCGGTTTGTAAGATGTATCCAAGCAAGAATGAGACCTCTTTCTCAATCTACAGAAAACCACCACAAACCTAAGTATTAGGTTGTCAGTTTCCATAAACAGCTATATTTTGAAGCTGCAAAAATTTAGTCACACACTATAGACTTTGATGAAAAATAATCAGTAATGCCACACATTTAAGACTTCATTCTGGATAAAAACTGGGTCATTGATGCTCAGCTTAATGAACACAGGAATACAAGCTTCAGTCATAATAAAAAAACCTATTTCCTATAATACACTTTATTTCCTCTGTTCTGTCTTTATGAACAGTTCATCAGCATCTGCTATACATTATCTTTTTCTCAACATACGACACTTACGCTTTCATCAACTAGCTCTATAGAAAAGAGCTTTCCTTCACCACGGGAGTTGCTCCATGTGCGGATCTGGCCTTTTTGGGTAACACGAGCACAAATGGTCCACCTGAAATCAGGCGAGAAATCACTGTTCTGTGTCTTTTTTTTGAAAGAAGAGATTAAATTGACAAACCTTTGGAAGTGGAGTGTTACTATTTAACAGAATCTTCCCACTGCACCTCAGCCACTGTACCTGCTTTTCTGCTGCTTTCTATTTTAATAGCCTAGACCATTAAAGGCAGAAAGTTGTAGCGAACGCAACAAAGCCAGCCATAAAGCATCTAGTATGACAATAGTAGCACACAATCCTGCATAGAAGCAGGCCTCAAATCTTCTACTCTTCTAGGGTACATTTCTCATACAGCAGTTTGCCTGTTCTGAAAGGCAATGCTAGTACTCAAGAGCTCAATTATAGGATTCGCATTTAACTTGGGTAATCAAATCAGTTTGCATAACTTAAAAATGCCATTCACAGAATAATTACATCCTCATGCTTTTGAGCAGAACAGTAGCCAAAGTGAATAGCTTACTGAGCTGTTTTGTCATTAAGTTACCAAAAAGAAGGTTGCTTTTGACAAAAAAAGAGAAATCAATTGATTTTCAACTAAAGTATTAAAAACCTATCAAGCTCAGCAGGGTACCTTCACCAACACAATGCAAGAGGCAAATCTCAGATTATTGGGAGTGTTGATGAAATTTAAAACAAAAAGAAAAAAAAACCACAACAAAACACAACCCCCCCCCTACGAAAACAAAAACAAGAAACAAAAAGCAAACCAGAACCCTTTCAGCTGTTTCTATAGAGTTTTTGTTTGTTTGTTTCTCTGGGTGGTTGTTATTGTTGGTTTTGTTTGTTTGAAGTCAACCAATAAGGTCAAAAGAATTCAAAGAATGATTTGACAGAGATTCATATATAAGAGAGCACTAAAGCAGCTATTGTTCCTTCATGCCTGTGACATTGAGTAATACTTGGCAAACCACAATAACTCACTTAGATTGGTAAGGGTTCAAGCTGGCAATCGGCACTACTTTGGCCTGTGATCCCCCTGGTGTCTTCACTGAGCTGGAAGCGCTCACTTTACCAAACTGGTTTGAGGGAGCATGGTACTTCGGAGCAGCAGGACCTTTCAAAAACCACAACAAAGCATAAAGAATTTCAGCCTTGTAGACAAAAGCCAGCTCACGGTGCAAGGTCAGGCAGAACTTGTCCCACCACACTATGGGGAGCTGCATAGAAGGCGAAGTTACACTTAACACTAGGTAGGTACTTAAAAAGCTCCATTCACTGTGCTGTGTGGGCACCAGAGAGTGGCTAAAAGTTTGTTAAATCACTTCTACTCTTGGTCACAAGTATTCTCGGCTGCAAACTGCTGCAGAAGAGACACTCACAGACCTTTAGAGCACTTACACTGGAACTGGAGATGTGTCTAGAGTCAATCACCTTAACACGGTCTAAGTGGGAAACAACTAGTTAGCAGTAAATTCTCTAAAAGATGGCACATCAAGCTTTAGATCTACACCACTTGGGGGAACAACTTAGGAATGGTAAGCCACAATCAAATAATTTCCTGACAAAGCAATACTGCTAATTCTAAGCTGACTCGTGTCAATGTCTAAGCACAGAACTCTTCTGATCAGCTTTAAGTACAGGAAGAGCTTGTTTTCTGCTGCAGTACACAAGTGTCAAAATTTTACTATGTCAAAACACTTTTTAAACACAGGGGTAAAGAACACAGACAGGTTAAAGCAGTACCAAGAGGTAGGACTGGCAACTTTTTTTTGCTTCAAAAAAAGTCTACAGGCTGACATTTAAATTGACTGCCTTTTGCAGTGTCTCACTATTTAAAGCCTTGATCAAAAAAATGTATTTATAGATGTACTATCAAATAATTTCAGTCCTGTACCACCTAAACTGTGTGCCCTCAGTATCTCAGCATTAATAACACACATGTTGGCCAGCTGCAACCTGCAGCCTACTTGGGTGTCCACAAAGCACTGCTTCAAGAATACAAAACTGCACCAGACTAGATGTTCAGCTTCCACTGCTCTGTCAAAGTTGTTTTCTACTTTTTTTCCTTGAGGAACAAGAGGGATGGATTTTTTTCCCTATTATTAAAATTTTATTATTGAATCCAAGTGTACAGAAGCCTCTTGAGAGAATTCACCTTGTCAAGCTATGGGTTAGGCCTTAATGGAGTGTTTCTTCAGCAACACCATTACAGAAAGCATCATTTTTAAATTTAAAGTCTAGTTTTGCACTGCACAAATGGAAACCAGAACTCCTACCCAGTATTGCTCTTACCTGCTACTGACAGTTTGCCATTTTGTTGCTGTGGTTTGCTGGGTGCTGGGTTTGCTGCTGGAGCTGAAGAACGTTGCTGCCCTTGCCCTGGTATTCAAATGGAAAGAGACCATATAGTACAGTAGTAAGCACAGTAATTAAAACCACCCTTAAGCCTTTTCAGGAAATAAGACTTGAGTGAAAAAAAAAAATTTAAAACACATAGAACACACGATACAATTCAGGTGTTATAAGACACAGCAGTAGCAAGCTATCTGTTGAACAATATTACCACGGAGGAAATTCAGTCAGATCTCTTTTCTCAAGCAACTGCTTTCTACTTTGAAAGAATTCAGGGTTGACAGTTATTTAAAAGGACAGCACTGAACTAATCTTGACAACTTCTCAGTTTTTATAGGCTTCTATTGCTCTGACAGGTAGTTTCTGCTACTACCTAGCAGCTAAGATAAAAACGGTAGGAGAATTACCTCTTAATCACAGAATCACAGAATAGTAGGGGTTGGAAGGGACCTTTGTGGGTCATCTAGTCCAACCCCCCTGCCGAAGCAGGGTCACCTACAGCAGGCCGCACAGGACAACTCAGAAAGGGCCAAAAACCCACTGTGTAAAGTCAAACCTGAACTTAACACAACATAAAGAAAACACCCGCTATATTTGATTTCCAAAATACAAAGATACGTAATGTGGGGGTGATGGAGTCATCATTTCAGCATTCACCAGGGTCCCTCCTGGGACGCAGCAGTATATTGGATAGGGAGCAAAGTGATATCATAGTAAGTACATATTGTGCATTTTTTCAGATTCCAGGACTTTTACTTGCCTTATATTGATGACAAATTACAAATGGAAGAGCAGAGTAACTTATCTAGAGAAACAGTAATAATTAGAAGACTAATTTACCATTCAAAAAATGAGTTCCTTTACAGAATAATTGTCCTATCATATTTTGCCTCCAGATGAGAAAATATCCAACATTTTTGTCTTTTGGACGCAACTAATTCTCAAGCCATCGGTTTGCAGGAAGTCCTAGGTCTCAGTAGGCAAAGCCCCACTGATTTTGGATGTGATGACGGTCAGAGCAAGTGGAAAAGAAGGTCAGACCAAGCCTACAAGCATTATGAGGAAGGGAAGCAGAGAATTCCAGAACAGCAGGACCAGAAACGATGGCAGAGAAGGTAAGGGAGCAGAAGCAACACAAGGAGACCCTGGTGTAGCATCGCCTGATGTTGTGTAGTCTACAGAGGTAATCCTCTGGTTATTTTTAATCCAAAACAAGGTCCTGGCACAAAAACCAATCTGCTCCTCTAACTTGCCGCAGTCGAGTCACATCGGTGAACTGGTGACAGCAGTCTCCCTGGCAACAGAGTGACGTCAAACAGCAATGTGTATTTACTGCAGAATCCACTAGATGGAGAAGCCAGATTTCAGCCTCGCTCAGCTGCCTCAGGTACTCGGATGACCCAGGCAGGGTCAGTGCTCAACACCCCAAATTCATTTAGTGTAAGAAGAGAAAGGAAAAAACCCAACAAAACACATTAAAAGGAAAATACGTCTGGTCAGGGAAAGAATATTCAAGAACAGGAATGTGCATATGAAACAGCAAGAGACTTCCTTGCTACTTTTGTTCCAAATGTTTGGGGTTTTGGTTTGGTCGTCGTGTGTCCCCCCCCCCCCCAAGGATTTTTTAATTAATAAAAACCCACCTAAAACCAAACAAAAGACTGCCGCATACGTTAGAACACTAGTGTATTATGAAACACAAATTCACGTTTTAATGGCTGCCTACTCATACCCTGGTGTTTCTCAACAGATTAAGAATATATTAACACATCTGTGCATGTGTTCAAATACAGAAGCAGCAGAAATATCTCTCCAATTTTCTTGTGTGTAGAGTCTAGGGACTCCTAAACTATGATTTTTGGTAGCTGGTGGCCTACAGATCACTGAAGGTGCTGAGAAAACTGACTTCTCTGCCTGATTTTTGCTGTTAGTTTTTATTAGCAGAAGCTAAAAAAAAAACCAACCGAAATACCTGATCCCATTTCTGCTATATACACTGGGTTAGTCAAACCCAAGACCTTTGGCTAAAGCTAGCCACACAGCCCACTCTAATGCAGTAGCTGTAGAACAGCAGTCCTCTGCTTCCAATAAATTGTTACCGAAAGGTCCTGCTACAGTGCCATGGTGACAGAAGTCCTGCTGCAGAACTGAGCAGCAGCATGGTGGGGGGAAGAGGAGGGAACAAAATGCACTTTGAAAGAACGCACACCAAATCACGATGGTGGGAAGGGCAAGAATATAGAGTTCGAGTGAATGTGTAAGTACACAAACATTTCAACATTGAAAGATCAATGACAGAAGTTAAACATAAGTAGCAAGTAATTGTCATAGTAAGATAAAAGTCCAGCATCAGAGTAATTTGAATGAGATTAATGACAATAATAATACTACCATCGAGTTTTCAACAAGAACTAAACTGCTCAATCTTAATTTTCAATACTATTATGAAATGCTGCCTGAAAAGTTTTTATGGTATGTATTAAGAAGACTGTGTCTCCAGCTTCCTTGTTAGGCAGATTAACTGCCTACTGCTCAAGCATAAAGTGGCCAAAAGCCAGCTTCTAGCTCCCTGGGTCCTACTGTGGTATTACAGCCTAGGAGAAAATATTCCTTAATCCTAGGTCCAACAATTTGAGATCTATATTTCAACTAATACCAAAAGTAGGACTAAACATTCTTTTTAAAATACGTGAACTTCTTTCCCATGAAAACCACAAAATGCTCTTAAGATACTCATTCTGCATTAGCTGAGTGTTCCTCAAAAATACAGTCTCTCAATACATACAGGAACTTAAAGAATCTGCAACCTGAAATACACCTCTGCCATTTTATCACGGCTTTCATGACAAATCGGGCAGCCCTGCAGAGCAGAAAGGCTGGGTTAAGCATACTTCATCTGAACTATTACCATCTTCTGTAACAGAAACCTTATTTAGTATCAAATAAAAGGGTATGAAGTCTGCAGAATAACATCAGTGTTAAAATGAAATACACATCACATCAAATTCAGCACCTCTTAGTACAAAACCACACTTACTATGATCATAGACCTGTAACACCTCCAAAAGCATTTAGCTTTGAAAACTTCATTCCTGAGTAGTTCTGTAAGCCCAAATGAAGAACACAACTTTGATCAAGATCACGGCAATTTTACCAAAATTTATAGTCTTAAAGGTGCATTTTCAGCTCAGTTCTGTAAAATATCACATTCCCAGTCATTTCTAAGCAACAATATGACAACCGAAAAACACTACAGTTCACAAGCTCTCATATCACACAAGCAAGGGAAATGAGAGAAAGGCACAAAACAGTCTGCTCAATAGCTATTCTGAAAATCTTGGTCTCTACAGCAACTGTGGGATTAAACCATAAAATCGGAGATGTCAACACATTTTTTAAACAGCAATTAGCTAAGTAACTATCAAAGGAACAAAGGATTCTTTAGGCTCATTTAACAAACGCCCCTCTAATTCCCTAGGAAAAAGAAAGTTAATGAAGAAAGATGTCTTTGCCTTTGCAACGAAGTCTAATTTCTACTTCGATTACTAAAGTAGATTTTTAACCAGAATGGCAGTGTACCTACCACTGCTGTTCGTCCAAAATATCCTACAGAAAATTGTTGCCACTAATGTGTGGTCCCTTAGTAATAAAAATATATTAATTCACTTCCACCAGGAACAAAAATTCTTCCAAGAGCTATTTGCTATAAAATTTCAGCCATTATCTGTATATACGTCAATGACAGAGCTGTACAAATATTTTCTTTAAGTGCTTATTATCCTCTCTCTTTTTTAAAGATCAGAACTGGAAGAAAATAACATATTTTGAACGTATCTCATGGAAAAAAAGATATTAATTCAAAAAATGTGTGCCTGAGAACTGTAAACTCAGCACATGAAAACAAAGAACAGAGTCACTTGCGCAACATAATAAAAACAAAAGATTCATGGCAGGTCAGGTTAAGGTCCACCCAGCACGTCATTGTTTTTCAGATGGCAGGGTAGGAACGGGTGCTTAGGAAAGTCTGTATGCTGGCCGTGTTTTCATACCAGCCTCTCATCTATGCGCTTCGAGCAATCTAGGTTTTAGTGCTTCCTGAGCCTAACATTCATGCAGAGGATGTATTGTTATGTTTAACAGCCTTTAATGGATTTTTCTTTCACATCTAATTGCTTTTTGAACCTGTGCCAATTTTTGGCACCTACCTCAACAAGTTCCATAATTTAACTATGCACTGTTTGGGGGTGCAGTACAGCCTTTGTTTTAAAACCACTACCTGACAATATGAGAACTAAAGAGCATCAAATGAATGTAGAAAAGCAAGAGAGATTCATCATTCTTTACTCATCCCCTTCATGCCATCTTATACTTTCATAGATCATTATTACATCTTCCTCCTGCTGTCTTCTTTCCAGACAGAAGAAATTATAATCTGTTTGATTATTCATTATGAGGAGACGCAGAATAGCTTCCGCATACTTACGGGAACTCTAGGTAGAGACCACTAATGTATACTAAAAGCCTGTCAATGTTATCATAAGGTGTAGATAGTTCCCAATGTCATGTAGGGACTGAAGCTTCAGCCATGGTGTGGAGTTTATCAAAATATGAACAGAACTCATTTTGTGTTACACAAATAACGGATTTTCAAGATCTGGACATCACTGTTCCAGGCATAAGAAAGCTGAACATATCCGACTGCTTCTTTTTAAATGGAAATAATGGACGGCTGAAAGACCATAACAACAGACAGCCTGTTCGGAAAGCTATTTGTTTATAGACGACACTCACCTTCATTGTATGGCACTGGATTGCCAATATTCCCACCAACCTTATCAGCAGTTTTCAGAACATCTAAATCCATCAGTATAACCACTCTCCTACAAACACAGAATAGACAGCAATAAAGACTTTCACTCCCTCTGCAAGTCCATAGGACTCTGAACATCCTTTGCGTGCAGATAAGGGAACCAACCATTAGGGGCAGATTCTTTGGAGGAGGGATCTGGAAGACAAAAGCTTTCCACTCTCAACTTAAACCTCTCATGAGGTACAAGCAATCTTGAAACAGCGTTGCATTTCAGCAAGGACAGCCGATGGCAGGCTGAATGGGCACACAAAACGGGCTTGAAACATCATAGTGTTTTAAAAGTATCAAAACCATACCAGATTTTACCAGAGAGAATATATTCCCTGCCGCAAAAGTTATATTTCCTTCACAAAATGCTGAATATACACAGAACCTCAGTTCATATTCTTCTAGACACATACATAGTTTCTCTATAATCACTTTATTCAAATCCCTTTTCATTTTGCAGTATTTTACCCCCCTTCCCTCACATTTTCATAAAAGAAAGACCAGATTCCACAACACCTAAGTAACAAGAAATCTTCACTGCTTCTTTTCCACAGCAGATAATGTTAAGTGAATTTTAATGAAACTTTGTACAATTTGGAGTATTCCATACAGAAACTTTAAATTACTAAATCACTGTACTAGACACATCTGAACCCAGTACAGTCACATTCTGCAATTTTTGTATTTCTGCTATTGCTTGTGCTATGTACTTTCCCCCTTGCACCCTAAAGACTGAGTATTTTCAGATAATCCCAATCAAAAGCCTTCGGCCTCTGCTTCGTCACAAAAGGACAGAGCACCCACTAGCACAGCTGCCTTTCTGTAGAACCATGCTTAAAGAAACATACATACCTTCCATCTTTCAGGCTGTTGACAATGAATCTGTTAACCTGGCAAATACATTGGGCTGATAAGCGTTCTTCTTCCACCAGAGAGTTCAGCTGTGTTGCCAACATGAATGCTGCAGAAACAGAAGAAAAACACTGGAACAACTAACACATGCCAGCCTTAAAAGGGGCTGCTATGGCTGGCCACAACTTATCCAGCCAGTCTAGTGTTCCATTAGATCTACAACTTGCAGTTAGTTAACACATAGAAAACAGTGTAACCAGCAACAAGGCACCAAAACTGAGTAGAAGCTATACTGCACTTACTCCCCAAACTTCAGAGTGCAGTGATAGCTAGAATGATCACGCATCAAAGAAGTCAGAGAAAGATTAAGCTAAATTACTTTAAAACCACTGTTACAAAAATGTGTATAGGTTTCTATACTTTCATTATACCCTGTAGCAAGTTAATTGCTTAAAGCTCACGAAGGAAGTTCCAGAAAAGAAGGATGTTGTCAAACCGTTAAAATGCAGTTGCACACTTCACACTCTGTTGTCCCCATGTATGGCACATTGTCCTTCAATACTCATTTCATCCCTATGCACCTAGACATCAGACTGGAAACTTTAGCACCATTAGTATCTCCACACTCTCACAAATCTCACTGCAGGTTGTCATACTTACAAGAGAGCGTGTTCACCCCGTCGCTCATCAACACTCGGTAACGCGGTGGCCCATTCCCTGTAGCAATAGCCCGTGTGTTCTATGGGGAAACAACAGATTCTAAGTTCTCATTTCTTCAGAACCTCTTCAAAAACATGAAGTGAACTCATTAGTGAATGAAGTATCTATACAGCCCTTTTTTTTTTTAGCACTGATATCAACAGCGCAGCCCAAGTCACGTAAAATGAAATTAAGTGCACATCAGCCTCGCTCGGCTCCTCTGCAGAGGAAGCCTGGCTGCAGGTGGAAGCCTGCGCGGAAGCACACACGGCCACTGATGGACTGGCACGAGAGGTAACGGGGAGTACTTACGATGACTTGCAGCACGGGCTTGGAGACGGTCTCCCCCTGCATTATGGCCTGAAGAACAGAACAAACGACCCTCAGACAGGTGCCACCGCCACCACCCCACTCAGGAACGTCCCCAGACCCACAGCTGAGGGGGAATTGCCGTGCAACGGCCAGACACGGGAACGGCCGTTACCGCTGGGGCCGACCAGGGCCCAGCCTGCCTACTGGGACCGGGCCCAGCTCCGGGCCTGGTTTCTCCCCTCAGGGCCGGGCCGAACCTGGTGCCCAAGCCTCTGCTCCCCGGGCGCAGCCCCGGTCCAGTCCCCCACCCCGCCGGCCCCTCACCGCGATAGCGCCCTCGCTCAGCCGCACGCTCATATTGCTGCGTCTCCCGCCGCGCTCCGCCGCTGCCGCCAAATCCTCCCGCCGCTCGCAGCCGCGCCCGCTACTTCCGGCGCGCCCTTACGTCACGCCACGCGTGGCCGGGCCGGCGAGCAGTACTGCGCTCCTATTGGCTGTCAGCCGCCGTACGGCGGAAGCGCTCCCGTGCGCGCTGCGCCAGTGCTGCTGGGCGCCGCCATCGGAGTATCGGTAATGGCGCTGCCAGTGGAGGAGTGGCGGGTGTGCGCCGCCCGGCGCTGGGCCGCGCTGGAACCGGCGCTGCGGGAACGGTTGTCGGCGGCGTCCCTGCACGACGCGCTGCCCCTGAGCTGCGGCCTCCTCCGGTGAGCGGCGGGGCGGGATGGGGCGGGGCGGGCGGGGCGCGGAGCGGAGCTGACCCCCGTGTCCCGCAGGCCCGAGGCGGAGGCGGCGGCTCTGAGGGGATTGTGCCGCCGGGCGCGCGCGGGGAAGGAGCCGGCGGCCGCGCGCTTCTACCGGGAGGAGGGAAACCGGCTGTTCGGCCGCCGCCATTACGGAGCCGCCGCCAGGCTCTACTCGCAGGTAAGGTGGGGCCGGGCCATCAGGCCGCCTGGTGAGGGGTCCGCTGGGCCCAGCGTGAGGGGCGGCCCCCGGGAGGGGACCCCCGGGGATGGGGGCTCCGGCCCCGCTGAGGGACCCCCCCACCCCGAGGCAGCAGCTCTGTGTCTGCGCAGGCGGCGTCCCACGAGCTCCCCGGCAGCCCCGAGGTGTCCGTCTGCTTCGCCAACCGCTCCGCCGCCCTCTTCCACCTCGGGCACTTGGAGGTAAGCGGCGGTGGGGCGGCGGGGGCCGCGGCTGCCCCAGCTCCGGGGGCGGCCCCGGGCGAGTCTGCAGGCCCGGAGGGCGGCCTGGGGCCTCCCGGGTGGCGGGAGGGGCCCAAGCAGCGTCTGCGGTGTCACCGGACGGTGTTTGCGCACAGGGTGCAGGTGGGAGCTTCTGCAAACCGCGCAGTAACAGGGGTTGGGTTGTTGGAACAACAGTCGGTAGCTCAGATCTGCTTCCAAACCCGTGCTTAAAGCATCCAGCGTTACTTAGACTCTGTTCAGTGGTGCCCAGCGACAGGACAAGGGGCAACGGGCACAAACTGAAGCAGAGGAAGTTCCGTCTGAACATGAGGAAGAACTTCTTCCCTCTGAGGGTGACGGAGCCCTGGAACAGGCTGCCCAGGTAGGTTGTGGAGTCTCCTCTGGAGATATTCCAGACCCGCCTGGACAAGGTCCTGTGCAGCCTGCTGTGGGTGACCCTGCTTTGGCAGGGGGTTGGACTGGGTGACCCACAGGGTTCCAACCCTGACCATTCTGTGATTCTAAGGGCTTCCTGCTTTCCTTCTCGTGCTGTGTCAGGAGGCTTTATTTGGCCGACAGATTGGCTATGCTCATAGAATTTGCTGATTAACGTAGTCTCATGAAAATATTCTGCGTCTTAGATGGAATACAAGCGCACGAGCATCAGCTGGTTTTCAAGTACATTTAAAAGGCTTTGCCTTTGTTTCTAGGTTTGTTTGGAAGATATTGCCAGGGCTGAAAGTCATGGCTATCCAGACAGGCTGCTGCCCAAGGTCTTGCTGCGGAAAGCTGAATGTCTGCTGTGTTTGGGGAGGGTACAGGATGCAGCAGACGCCCTCAGTGCGGTGGAGAATAAAATTGCTGTGGATGGGATCACAACTACACAGCAAACACTGCTAAAAAAGTTAAATCAGCTGAAGATTAAAATACATGAGAAAGAGAGCTGTCCAGAGCCTGCACCAGAAGGACGTGATGATATTCCAAGAAAGTCAGAGGTCTGGGAAGAGAATGACGGAATTTCAGGCGCGTCATCGTCTTTGAGGTTGAATTTTGATAGAGAGAGGGGACGTCACTTGGTGGCTTCCCAGGACATCCTGCCAGGACAGACCCTGTTGAAAGAGGAGGCCTTTGTAAGCGTGCTCTGCCCAGGGGAGCGCCTTCTTCTGCCTGACAGCAGTGAAACAGCGTGGGATACTCGAGTCACTAACGCAGATCTTTATTGCCACCGTTGTCTGAGGCAGCTCTTAGCCTCAGTGCCTTGCCGTGGGTGCAGTTATGCGAAGTACTGCAGCCAGAACTGTGCAGATGTGGCATGGGAGCAGTACCACAGGACAGAGTGCTCTCTGGGGCCGCTGCTTCTCACATTAGGGGTCTTCTGCCATGTTGCCTTGAGGACTGTTCTACTGGCAGGATTTGCGGAGGTTAGCAGGCTGGTGGAATGGTCCCACGATGGTGACAAGGACCTTCGTAACCCTGAGGCAAGATGCAAACATCTTGGTGAGGCACCAGATACGAGAGCTGGTACCAGAGGTATCCCTGGTTGTAATGATAATGGTCAGTACCAGAGTTCTTACCAAGCTGTGTTCAACCTTTTGCCACATGCTGAGAAGCACAGCCCTGAACATAAGTTCCTTTTCATGCTGAGTGTAGTAGCTATGTGCAAAGAACTGCAAGAAGCTGGTCTGGAGGCTGCTGTTCTGAATCAGGAATCATCTGAGAAGTGGTCCAAACCAAAGACACGTGAAAAAACATCGGGTGAATTGTCTCCAGGGCTGAAGATTATGGCAGAAGCAATGCTGAGGCATGTGTTGCAGCTGCAATGTAATGCACAAGCGATCACTGTAATGCAGGAGTCCGGTAAGATAACAACTTTTAAGCCCTTCTCTGTTGTCCTTGCTCATCTAGCTTGTGTGAAGAGATTGAATTATCAGTTGTAATCAGCTCACATTGCAGATGGGAATGACTTGCTTAAAATTTAATGGCCTGTCCCATGCTGGCCTGTTCTTTTCTGCACATGTAGAGGGTATTTAGCTATCATTTATTGCAGCAATATACTAGAAACCTTTCTACTGCTATCTGCAGTAGGTCATAGTGCTCGTTGCAGAAGTTGCGTGGGTTACTGAGCATTCATTCTCAACCTGCTTGTTTTTCCTCTGTCTTCAGGGTCCGGAGATGGTGCTGTTGTAAATAAGAAGCCTGTGCGCCTGGCGACAGCCTTCTTTCCTGTCCTCAGCCTTCTGAACCATTCGTGCTGTCCCAATATCAGCGTGTCATTTACTGGGACAGCTGCCACTGTCAGGGCATCACAGCCAATCCGAAGCGGCCAAGAGATTTTCCATTGCTATGGTGAGTATTAACTTGCTGTTTGTCTCCAGGCACAGACATCCTTTCACCTCTACTTGGCATGCTCACTGATTGCTATTGATACTGTAATTCCCAGTGTAATGTTGCTAGAGTCTTTGTTTATGTATAAGCCTTGAAGAAATCAACGCAAGATTTTATCTCCTGAGCCCACTGTTACATTTTCAGTCTCCAGTTATGTCCTCTCCAAAAGATGATATATCTATTCTCAATTATAACTAAGATAGATTTAGTCTGATGTTAAGAGCTGTACCTGTTTAAAGATTTCTACCCTTGCCATCCCTTTCCAGGGCCTCACCGGTGTAGAATGGGGGTTGCTGAGAGACAACAGCTTCTCAGTCAGTATTTCTTTGAGTGTCGCTGTCAGGCATGCCTTGATGAGTTAGAGTCTGATGTCAAGAGTGTGGTGTCTGTGAGAAACTCGTTCTGCTGTCCTAGCTGCCGGGCTCCAATGCAGGTAGTTCTTCCATAGTTATGACTGTATAACTTCTTGGGATGTGTGACGCTTGGGTCCCTGGGAAAGTCAAGAGTTAAAGACCTCAGTCCGTGATCTCTGCTCAGCAGGCAAAAGCCCCTGTAGAGCAAGACAGTATCTCACTGTTCTTAGCAGCTTTCTTGTAATGTTCTTGTATGTCAGTCTTCCAGCATTATAGGGAAACTAATGCCTTTAATAGCAAGTTAAAATCCTTTTGAACTTGATGAAGGAACTTTAGAATATCAGGGCCGTGGACTAGGGGAAGGGGAATATTTAGTAAAGCAAATGGAGGCCTGGAGTCGACAGCAGAAGGTGTACATACAGGGGCTGTAAGTAGAGTCATGCTCTCTGGAGTTCACAGGATGTAAATGAAAACAGCATGTAGTGTGGGTTAGGTGGGGAGAAGTCAACACAGTATGTATTTTGTATGGACATTAGTTGTTTACCACATCACCCTGCTGTGGCCTAATCTGTAGCTCACATAGTCATAAGCTATTCCTGGAAGTTTCTCATAAAATCAAATAAGCTTATAGAAATTTACAAGCAAGTCACTTTGTTTAATGAATGCAACTGAGAAACAAATTAGCATTTCTGTGACACCGTACAGAGATAACAGAGTTGGAAAGTAAGGTTTAAGTTGAACGTGAGCAGGAGTGATCACAGGGATGATTTCCTCAGGGGGAAGACATGCTGTGTTGTTCAAATGAAGCTTGTGCAATCTCAGTCAGCAGAGAGAGCCTGTCACACCGCTTACTGGACCTTCAGCAACAAATCAAGAAAGCATTAGAACAGCTAAGAGACGGGAAGGCTGGTAAGGCTCAGCTTTCTACTTTAAGGTCAGCAGCTAATGAGTATACATTGGGAGATCTAGCCATGAGATGGCACTGTTGTTTATGCAGTTGGGGTCTTCTGGCATGCAGCCTGGTGTGTCCCTGAGGACTTGAGCTTTAGGTTTTTTATACCCTTGATCTGGGTGTTAATCTAAGTCACATGCTGTTCCATAGTAACTAAAAGAACTCAGGGTAACCTTGGAGTTATGCATTCCAAGGCCTTGCTTTCCTGGATTGAGTCAGGCCAACACTCCGTTAGAATAAGCAAGGTTGCGGACGAAGTCAGTGTTGAATCCTAATGAAATCCAAATCTAGTTCTGTAAGATAGAAAGATTAAATTGGACTGACTGTATTTTATCGATCATGGAAAGCTGAAGACTGGCCAATAGGATGAATTTTATACCCTGTTTTGTTACAGATCAGGCTATCAAAATGCTCCAGAAGTGTCAAATGGATGCTGGAAACTTCCTGTCTCCAGAGCATTTGCTGATGGGAGAGATGGAGGATCATCTAGCACAGGTTTATGCTACTCTTGGTATGGCATTGTCTTCTCATTATCTTTAGTTTTCTGAACTTTGAAGTTAACATGACTAGTTTCTTCTCTAACTAGTCCTTTCACTGTTCTCCTACTGCATTTCTCTAGTCTTGACAGCACTGCTCTCAGAAAGACTACTTTTCTGAAAGTAGTCAAAACTGCATTCCCAGCACCCAGTGAACAGTAATGTGATCTCGTAGTCTTCTAGATTCCCTGTCCTGGTTCTGAGGTCAGCAGCCTCCCAAGAATGCTGTGGACATAGTTCATCACATTTCAGATAATGCTGTCAGATTCTTCGGGTGGCAGTAGCCCATAGAAAGTATTTATTCATGACTCATTTTTTGTTGTGTTTTCATTTTTTCCATCAGGGAAGTGGCAGGATGCAGCCAGACACCTGGAGAGGAGTATTGAGATTGTGGAAATGCATCATGGGCCATCAAGTGTAGAAATAGGTCATGAACTTTTCAAGCTGGCACAAATTCTCTTCAATGGGTAAATCTGCTTTCGTTATCTGTCCCTTCCCTGCACTGCTCCTGTGTGTCTGACACGATGTCATGGCAGGTGGTCCTTGGCACATTGCAGGGTGTCCCGCAGGACCCTGGGAAGTCTGGCACAGGTACAAAAGTTGTCCATCACTCAAGTGCAAGTTTATTAACCCCACTGGGGTTCACTTATACCTCATGACTCTCTTTGGACCCATTTCTCTGCTTTGTGCCTGTCTATTCTTCTCCCTGGCTCCATTTATTCCCTGTCCTATTGTTTTATTTTGACAACTAGTCACCCTTGGTGTGTGTACCTCAGTTGTGTAATGTTGCTGACATCTTTTCAAAGGAGGAGATAAAATCCTCTTGCTCTATTTTGGCCCTCTTTTGGCAAGCAAATCCCCTGACTGGTTCTGAAAATCTTCTCACAACATCTCCCTTTGACTGAACTAATTTTAGCGGGAGCTGCGTTGAGGAAGTAATGGGTACCTGTACTCAAAGATAATGTTTTAAGTTTTTGTCCGTCTCCTTACCTTTTTCCCCTCCATCCTCTCTTTGCAGCTGAAGTGCACACTATTTGCCTGGTGCTGAAAGGCAGTGGAGTGTAGGATCTGTACCCATGAACGGGTTTAGGTTTTTGTTGGGGAGGAGTTAAAGGTTGTGTAAGTCAAGGAGCTGAATTAAGTATTTTTTATACTCTGTTCTTATTCTTTTTTTATTTCAGGTTTGCGGTTTCTGAAGCTCTGAGCACGATTCAAAGAGCAGAGGAGATTTTGTCGGTGCACTGTGGTCCTCAGAGTACTCAGATCCAGGAATTACAAGAGATGAAGACCTGTCTGTCAGAGCTTCCCAGAAGCATCCTTCAGAGGACTTAATTTCCCTGTCAAAGGAAGCTGCAATGTGATCTTTCATCAAAGCTAAGTTTCATGTGGTAAGGTGGTCATGTAGTACAAACTGGAAAATCATGTGTAACAACAACTTGAATGAAATCTGAAATGCTCTTTAGTGAGACTGTTGTAAATAAAATGACCAATTCTAACATGAGGGGTCTGTGTGTGGTATGGTGGGAATAGATGCTGTTGTATAATTTCTGCATGTAAGTTTGAAGCAAATGTTTGAGATGTTTGTGTATGCGTGTGTTTCTAGAGATGTGAATCTCTCGGGTGTGATACTCTGATGGTTTATGAACATGCAGTCATTCAGACCATGCTGCCGTTTATGTCTAACACTATGAAGTACTTTTCTTGCTAGCGTGAAACGTAAATGGTTGGAATGGTTGAAGCAGCAGGCTGGGAAGTGCAAACTTAAAAGCTATAAGAGGGGGCACTGCAGAACTTGGAGGGCTACCAGTGCAGACCTGTCAGTGATGAGAGATTCAGTATAGACAACTGGTGTCGAGCTGGAAGACAGGATAGGGAAAAATGCAGTATACACCAGGTGATGCTTGCATGTAGGACACAGAACTGCATTGTGGCTCATCTTGGGACAGTGGGAGTGTGAAGGCATATGACATAGGCAGGCAGTCTTTCAAGGGAGAATACTGGGGGCTTGCTGAGATTAATAGCAAAAGCTCTTTTATTGCAGCATGAAGGCATAAGATTTGCAAGTTGTGTCTTTGTGCAGCAGAGCAGGGAGCCAGTATCCCTCCCAATACCACCCTTTCCATTTGGGCCCTACCATTGCAGATTATTGTGAAGGGATCTAAACACTCCTGGGATCCAGGATCTTGCCAATGAAGAGGAGGGTTCCAGTTGTATCATCTCGCAGTACAAGAAGGAAAGGTCTGTCCACGTGATATTCTATGGGGAAGGTCAGACGAGCAGCATTCACCCCAGGATTTGGTGTGGATCTTTCCCCATCTTCACTAAGCTCCAGAATTGCCTTGTGTTGCACATGAGAGAGCTTAATAGGTTTGGCAGAAATCTTGGTAAAATCAGGTGATGTGAAAAGTGACTGGAGCCCTGGAGGAAAGAAATAAAATTCCATTAGCTGAAAGCATAGACTGCAGATGGGGAAGCAGTACTGCTAATGCTGTACCAGGATCTGGTACAGTTTATTGGGGTAGCAGGGAGAAGCAGCTTACATCTGTTTGTACTGAGCTTCCCCCTCTCAATCTCAGAAGCATTGTATGAGCTTGGTAGAAAGATGTGCTAAAAAGTTGAGGAGTCCTGGACCAAGGTGATTTAGTTGCTGGTGAAATTTACAGACTGACAGCAGGACCTAACATAACCCACCAGCTGCATATTCTTCTGAGAGCAGGAAGCAACTTGCCCACTGCTTTGAGCCCTGGCAGTCTGTGGAGGGTGTGTGATGTACATACTTGTCTCCTTTAGTGTGCTGCCAAGTGCCTCTTCATAGTTCAGCTTTAGTTTGGGCAAGCTTAGCACAGCATGGACTGTCTTCAGCTCCTTGTCCACGTCGTGGACAAACTCAGAAGTAAGGCTTTCCTCGATCAGAGTCATATTCTGGGTCACCTTTGTAGGCAGGAAGAACATGGCGCTGATTCCCTCTGTCAATGGCAGCTGGGCAATCTGGAAGGCCAGTTATAAATAAGAAACGGTCACATCAATAATAAACAGTTTCACCCGTTCCGTACCAAGGAACAGGCCTGAATCTCGACTGCCTGGTCAGCCTTTCCAGTTAACACTTGTTCTTCTTCCCTGTTTGCTTTTATCGGATATGGTGCTTCCTCACCCCTCTGGCACCCAGGGTTTCATGAACTGTGCTGCACTCTTTCTGCCATTACGTGGCAAGAGCTCTCTCTCACCCGTTGAATCCTGTAATGAACTACAGTATTGCTTTGGGAGATTCTCAGCTGGAACACCTTTGAGCTTATGCTACAGTGAAAGATTTGTTGAAAGAGGTAGAGATGGAAAAGTTTTGAGGAGTGTGCCCTGCTCTTCTTGCCCAACTTTGGGTCAAGCAATGCAGGCTGGTAGGACCTGTGCATTACTTAAATTCTGGACTGCTTGTCCCATAGCCAATGCAGAAGTAGGATATTCTAAGAATCAGGATACTGCCTTTCAAGATAGGGATTGCAAAACTAGCCTGATGGGAGGAGTAAGGCTGTCTTCTGGAATGGGTTAACAGGTAAGTGTAGCTGAGCCTGTTCCTCAGTAGGTTTAGGAGATCTTGTGCAATATTTGCTTTCTGACCTTGCAGTTGAGTTCCGAGTCAAAGCCATATCGCAGTATGGCTTTGGGGTCTGACATCATGGACACCTTCACAGTTCTGTCCTCGTCCAGATGGAAGTCTTTCAGGGCAGTCATCTTGGTGTCAAACTTGGTTTTCCATGTCCCTGTTTTTTCAGAGATAAAATGGAGGATTTTCTGGAATAATAGCATATGAAACCGTGCTTGTGACTGAGTAATCTTGCACTTTATATTTGCAGTATTTGTGATTTAAGAGTTGAGGCGTAACTGAGTGATGGTAGAGATGGAAATAGACTGGAGCTACTGATTTACTGCCATTCTTTGGCCCCTCCTTTTCATCTGAGAATTGGCTAAGTGCGAAATAAAAAAACAAGCCAGTGTATGGGTGGAGTAGCTATTGGGAAGTTGATGTCTACTTATGTAATTACAAAACTATTTTAAAGGGTAACAATTGTGTCAATGCATATAAAGTGCTTCTCTCCCCACCCTTTATTTTGCTCCTTGTCTCTAAGCAATAATTCTCCGGGACACTGACTTACAGCATGTTCTAGAACAGCTCTCTAGTATCTCCTTCCATTCCTGCTACAGTGGTAAAAAGGCTCAGTACACTCTTTTAAACTGTGTCTTCCCTAAACGGTAATATTCTGTCCCTTGCCATGGAGTTTTGTGAGCTTAAACTTTCTTCTCTGGTGTCTTACTGCAAACAGGTCAAGATTCAGCTTCCTGAGAGTAATAATTCCTCCCTCGAGGACTATTTGTGTTCAGGTAGCATGCATTTTTTTTCTTCTTTATGTTCTCAAACACTTTCTTCTTAAACTCTGTCTCTTTGGCAGTTTGTTTTCTCTATGGGAAGTGAGAGCATTCCCTCCCATCTCTTCTAACACATGCTTCATAGACCCTCTCTGTAACCAAGTACACAACAATCTTACCCTTGAAGTAAGCGGCCCCAGCAAGGAGAATACTGACATCGGTGGGCATGTCCTTCATAAACCGCATAATCCTTCCCTTTGTCTGCTGTCGTACCCAGTTGTTGATTTCTTGGAGGTCTAACTGGGTATTGCCACTTAGTGCCCTCAGACGCATCTTGTAGGACTTCTCTAGCTGGCTGTGAAAACCAGGCTTCACCCTCAGTCCTGGGGAACAAAAACATGGATATTGCACCTAGCTCCCTTATCAAAACAACCTCAAGGCAGCAGATTGCAATCCAAAGCCCGGCAGCAGTTCTCTCATAAAACATCTGTGGCTGTGTGCATACAGAAACCTGCTTTGAAGAGGAATGACTGAAGGCACTTGGAGGAAACCGATCCAAATCCTATAGCCACCCATGCTGGAGTATGGGATAATTCTCTTCTGAAAAGTAAAGAAAGGAGATAAGAACAGAGGGCTTGGACACAGTTATTCCTACATCAGTCTTTCTTCTTTCTCCAGCTTGCTTCATGAGTACGGCTTACTCAACCTATTGGATTCTTGGAATCAGCAGGTTCCAAAAGATAGCTCTTAGCTTTCTCAGCAGAAGTTTACTGCGTGCTGGAAGCAGACATTTCAAATAGTTCTGCAAGGAATTAAACAAAGGAATATGGCTGAATGCTATCATAAATAGAAAATGTGATTTGTGATTCCTGGAAGTTAGCAACACCTGCCAGAAAACCTAGAGTGAAGGCAAAATTCTCAGCAAGTTTCTTCTAGGTTTCCCGTGTCTTAGCTGCTCTGTCACGAGTGTCTTGTGTATGTAAGTCTGGTCTTTTATTTATGTGGACGCAAACTTCCCAGGCTTTTTCTGGAGCAGCAACAACATTCCTTGCACTGTCTGCGTCCTGGCTCAACAGTGTGTCAGAGCCAAAGCTGTTAGTGCGGTGTTACTCAGTGTATTCTACCTGCTGCTAGTTATTTAGGTAAAATTTGATGAAAGGGAAGAAGGACTTTTACTTTTCTCCAAGACAATACGGGAGGCACTTTTCATGCTCTTCTCTGGTCCATTCACGCTGGTCAGTAGGTCCTTGTAAGTGTTGTGGACCTCAGCTTTGTTAAGCAGGTCATAGAAGAGAGCACGAGAAATCACATCTTCTGTTCGTTCTCCAGCCCCTGCCAACAACAAGGACGACAGTATAAGGGAAGGCCTGTCAAGCCAAACAGCACATGAGGAAAAGGGGCAAGAACTCACCAAGCGAGAGACCAGAAAGTGCAGTAGCCAGGCTGAAGGGAGACAGCAGGACATTGGCAGTGGCTGTCCGGCTAGATTGCTGACGGTACAGGTCATAGCCAAAGTTGGAGACTGCAGCTGCCAGCTTGTTTACGGGGCTCTTATAGAATGGATCTTCCTCTTCCACCTCGCTGGCGTTAGCTCCATCAGCGGTGGCAGAGTTCTAGCAGGTATAGGGAGCGCTTTGATTGGACGTGCAGTTTACAAGAGCAGGTACACTTGTGATAAACATTTCAAAGGCAAGCAATCTGCAGATACTGTCTTATGATCTACAGAAATTCTGGCTTAATCTTACTGATAAAGAGTGTAGGAACCGTTACTTTACTTTAAAGTGTCCCAGTAAAGCCGAAGGCAGCACTTGGATTGGTATCCACTATTTCTGCCCCATGGTCATCCCCTGATGTAACTACTATGGTTTTATCTAGGTAAAGCAGGAGTTAGTCTCATTACGTTGCTAAATAAAATCCTAGTAACTTAGGAGGGTAGTGCTTAATCCTTCTGTAAGATTCTCTAAAATTAAACTGCCTGCTCCAAGTATCTCTCCCTCACTCTCTGTGTGTTGTTGCCTACTCACCTGCCCAGTAGCTGAGTTCTGGGATCTGCTTGGGACAGTTAAGAGACCCAGGAAAAGGAGAACCACTGGAGTCTGCATGCCTGAACCTACAGAGTAAGAACATGACAGAGGTAGTGTGAGCAACCAAGCAAATACATCTCTGCTACTGCTATTCGCTGTACCTGGTTGTTACAGGAACTGCAGTGACACATGCTGCTGCTTGTCCTTCTCAGTTGTGAAACACACACCTGATCTTAGCTGGGTTTTCTTCTTCTCGTGTTTGGAGTATTCAGCCAGCCCTGGCCCCAGTGACTTTAAAATTCGGCAAGCAGGGGTGCCTGGGTGTGCCCGAGCACAAAAGCAGATGTGGGTGGCCCAAACCACACTGGTGGTGGCAGTTACTCGAGTGCCAATGTCCAGAAAAGCACTAAATTGTATCTGCTGAGTTTTAGAGTTCAGAAAATTCAATACTGTATTTATAACAAGGTAGAAAATCCATACTGTTGAATGGGGCAGAAGATGAAATGGACTGGTTACTGCTCTGCTATACGATTGCCTCGGGCAGTAGTTTGTCATGTTTCTTGTATCTGCGTGTACCCGGAAGGCTGTACAGCCTATATGCATCCTTTGCTTCTTACCTGCAATTCGATAAAGTAAAAGTAGAAGAGCTTTCTTAAAAGACAGTAAGGAAGAGGGCTGGGATTAAATACCTAACGCTGGGCCAGATCTAGAGAAGAACTGAAAGACAGAGCTTGGCTTATTCAACATGTTTTAATGGAGGTGGGAGAAAAGTACCAAACTCCCCAAAACTGTTCCTTCTGTGGAATCCACTTTTAATCACTCCAGTATCGGCATATGTAGCCCTTCCAGACAGATCTGTCTGGTCCAAAGGGCAGTGTGTAACCCAGGGTTCCACTGAGGGTAAACCAGAGCTACTGCAGAAGTGTCATGCCCCTGAGAACAGACGCCACTGAGGCTGGTCTGAAGCAATGTTTATATAGATTCCCAGAAATTAAAGGAAGAGGGTTGTATTTAACTAACCCCTGTGATCCAGGCATCCAGTGAAGCAGGAGAAAGAACATGTGTTTCAGATTAACTGCAGCTATAAAGAAAACATGCCTGCTGGTAGAAATACAACTTAAAGCCACGTGGCTGCAACAGCCCCAGTTCAGGACCCAGTCTGTTCAGGCAGAGGTTTTACTTCAATGAAAGGCAGTTCACTGTTTCCCTTTCCTGCCTAAACTTTTTTTCTGGAGGTAATTCTCCCTCCGAGAAAAATGTGTCACAGTGGAGGTTCTAAGCTTTCATCGACGTTTAGACAGTGCGACACAGAAGTGGTGCCCTCTTTTCCCTGTGCGCTTGCATCCTGTGACCTGCTGCTGTCCTAGCTGCTGAGCAGACGAGGTATTCTGCTGCAGAAGATGTGTACCAAGAGGATTTACTGTACTGGAACAAACCAGTGCGTTTGGTGGTATGATAGTGGATACGATGTTGGGATTGCTCATATCATGGCAGAGTTTTACAGTGAATAGGCATCACGCTGAAAGAGAGATAACAGAAGCCCTGTGTGAGCCTAAGGTAAACAGGTCTTAGTGAGAGCTTTGTGAGGATGCCTGCACCAAGCTGTGCTCTTGCATGCTGAGCGGAAGAGGTTTGGCCCAGTCTAGTTCAGAGATGAAGGTTTTCCATGGAGCATAACCTTTTCTCTGGAAAAAAATAAAATAATCTCAACACAACCTCTGCTTCCAACTACACCGAGCTCCTGGGAGCATGGGAGCGGAGATTGGTTTTGCAGAGTTGTATTGTTTTTGCCAGTACTGTCACCAGCTTCGTATTTCTCAAACTTTGCCAAAAAGCAATTTCCATTTTAGAAAGACAAAGCCTTTTGCATTTGAATTGGCCTGAACATCTGGATTCTATTTGGATGTCTCAGCCCACAGCCAAAAATGCAGAGAAAAGAATTTGGTTGGAGCAGAGGTGGGATGGTTTCAGGCACGATATTAAAATCTGTGGCTGCCTTAGAGAGAAGAGAAGGAGCAACAGCGTGCAGCAGGTGATGTTACAGTCAGGAAGGTACAGGAAGAAAGCGTTGAGAAATGAGCTGAGAAGCAACTCTGTGTCTGGGTTGTGAAGGGCTGCAGGTGCAAAGCAAATATTTTGCATTCCATCTAACAGCAGTACAAGTCTCAGATCACTTACAAACACTTCTGCTTTTAGGGGTGCTACCAAATGACACCCACGAGTTCAGACTGCTCGCCGCGATCGCTCCACCCCACGGCAGTAGCTCCTGAAGCATCTTGCGACCACTAGCTCTAGAGGATTTGACTATCGCCAAAAGCATTACCGTTGCAAAGAAAAAGCGTGTCCCCAGCTGTGAGAATCACAGAATGGTAGGGGTTGGAAGGGACCTCTGTGGATCATCTAATCCAACCCCCCTGCCGAAGCAGGGTCACCCAGAGCAGGCTGCACAGGACCGCATTCCAGGCTGGGCTTGAATATCTCCAGAGAAGGAGACTCCACAACCTCCCTGGGCAGCCTGGGCCAGGGCTCCGTCACCCTCAGAGGGAAGAAGTTCTTCCTCATGTTCAGACGGAGCTTCCTCTGCTTCAGTTTGTGCCCGTTGCCCCTTGTCCTGTCGCTGGGCACCACTGAACAGAGTCTGGCCCCGTCCTCCTGACACCCACCCTGCAGATATTTGTAAGCATTTCTAAGGTCCCCTCTCAGCCTTCTCTTCTCCAGGCTGAACAAGCCCAGCTCCCTCAGCCTTTCCTTGTAGGAGAGATGCTCCAGTCCCCTCATCATCCTCGTAGCCCTCCACTGGACTCTCTCCAGTAGCTCCTCATCTTTCTTGAACTGGGGAGCCCAGAACTGGACACAATACCCCAGATCGGGGAAGAAGGGCAGAACCACGCACCCACCCACCCCAGTTCCCAAGCACAGCTCAGCCCGGGCGGCAAAGCCGTGCCCTGGGATGCCGGTGGCTCCCAAACCCCGGTGAGCCCTCCCGCTTGGTGGGCATCCCACCCTCCAGCGCCTGCCGCAGGTCCCCGGTCCCCCGGGGGCTGCCCCTTACCTCGGGCTGCTCCGGGCGCGGCTGCCGGCGGGGACACTGCGGGCTCGCTGCGGCCACATCTGCTTTTTGCTGCTTCCCCCGGCCCAGCCTTCGGCAGGCTTCAGGTTACAGCTTCCCAGGGTTCTCTTAAAGCGCTCTGCTGCCTTTTTTTTCTTTTTATTTTTTTTTTTTCCGCCGCTGCCACCCTCCCGCTGAATCGCCCTGGTTTTTTTTCACCCTGCCTTCCGACGCGGGGTGCTCCCTGGGGTGAGGGCTCCCTGCCCGGGCTCAGCGAGGCTTTCATCCCCGCAGTTTGCCATACGGGGATTTCTTCTGTCTTAGAGGTATGGTTAATGCAGCAGTTTAATGGATTTGTGGATTTATGTCCAAGGTTTAGTGAAGAGACTTGCGAAGTGGAAGCAGAATTCTGTTGCTGTTTAAAGCGGTTAAGGGGAACATGTTCAGAAGTGGTTCTGCCCGGTGGCAGGTGTTGGTTAATGAGAAGCCATTAACATAACCAGCTTAAAGTTTTTTTGGCCAAAAAGAGACTAAAAAGTCAAGGACTCTTGGTGAAAAAAACCAGATGAATTAACAGGATGTTGTAGGAGCTTACAGAACAACAAATGATCTGGAGAAGGGAAAGGGGCAGAGTGGTTTTGCTATTTTTCGCAGTAGAAGACTCTAGGGGTGCACCCATCAGTGCCCATTTAAAACAAGAGAGTATATCTTTCATAAGTATTTAATTGTAAAACTCGTTGTAATTAGGTATTCCAGAAGATGAAAGCTAAATGGATTTTCGGGGAAAAAAACTCCGAATTTGTGGAAGATAAGTCTATTGAAGGCAGCAATGGTTGGATGTAGCATCAGACTCAGCAGCTGGGCAGTGCAACCAGAGAACAGTGGTTTTCCTTGTCCCTAGTCAGTCTTGGCTTTTTTTTCCCTCAGTCATTTGTTCCTGGCTACTGGGAGAGCGAGGACACTGGTCTAACTGGACACGTAGCCTGATCCAGGACAGCTGATTGTCTCCTTGAAAATGCTGAAAGTAAATCGTAGCCGGTAATGTCAGTGCCCCCAGCCTAGGCTTGCATTGGGACATCGCGGTTTCGGGCTGCCAGTCTTGCCGCTAACGGGCAATGAGGAGTTACTCGTGCGTGCTGGCACGGGGCTCGCACAGTCCCTCAGCTAAGAGGAAAGGATGGCTTTGGAGAAGCATTAGCTGCTGGTTTTGCAAGCCAGAGAAGCAAATCAAGTAGTGTGCCCTGTGATTAGTTGGCGCTTCAAAGGTGACCCTTTCTAACTAGAAGAGTTACAGCTCTGCATTCAGCTGCTTCTCGGCTTGCTCTGTGAGAAATCCTCTGCAGGAAGATGTTTGTACTGGTTAGTCTTCCATCGCCGGCCCAAGAATGGGGGTGTTGGCTGTGGAGATACCTTCTGGTGTTTTTCACCTCTTTTTGATACCTGATTTGTGGTACTAAAATGCCCTTTAGGTAAGGACCAGTAGGGAATTTTCTATATCTCGTCTCTATCTTCAAATGAAAGCCTGTCTGGTTAATTACAGGTTTGGTTTTAAACCATTTAAATCAGAGTGGCTGTTGTTGTTATAGAATGTTATTATAGACGAAAGCAAGATTTACTCCTGTGGGTGAAGGGTGTCGCTGAAACGGTGCATTATACTCCTCTAACTAGGTGTGAGGGCTTAAATCGGTTTTGTTAAATCAATTACAAACATTTTATTGTTGTTCTGGTTTGGGTCCAAGATAGTAGGCCATACGCTGTCTGAACAGTATTCACCTCTGCTGTGGACATTCTGATCATGTTCATATGAATTTGCTCTAGTAAGGAAAAAATACATCTAGTATTAAAGATATTAAGACTTATTTGATATTCTCTGTCAGTGGTGCAGATAAGCTATAGAGCAGACGCCGTGTGCTAGTCATGTCTTTTCAGAGTGGAGCTCAGTCAAAATGAAAGCTGAGCAATGCAAAGTGGAAATTCCTGAGCAGAGATATTAATATTACTTTGCATTTTACAAACTACCTCTTCTGGAGAGTCACTGGAGTGAAAAAGAGTCTTGAGGTTGGTGTAACCGATAATTTGCTGAGCAAACCACAGTCATGGAGGGCTGCTGTACCGTCAAATAAGATGAAATTAATAGTTTGACAAGAATAGCCTGGAGGAGGAGGGATGGCAGAAAAATGGAAAATAGGAAATAAGAACCAAGCTGTTCAGGAAACTGAGAATGAGAGGAAGAAAACTTTATAGCGGAGGGGGAGCTGGAGGGCAGAGGCATGAAAAGGAAGACTTGCGCTTCAAATTTTGCACAGGTTCCAGTACAACAGGGTGGAATTCAGGGAAGTTAGCGCTGAGGTTGCAGTAGCCAAAGCAAGACTTACCTAAAGCTTGGGATGGTATTTCTGACTGTTAAGAATCAATCTGTGTAAATAAATAAGCTAAAATGTTCCCTGTGGGCTAGAGCTATGCCCTCATAGTAGGACTGGATTCTTGTGGGTTACTTGTTAAAATTACCAGGCCCCATAATTACACGCTCTTTTTGAAGGGTATGTGTCATTGCATTGGTTGGAGGGGTAGACATTATCTTTAGCCGTTCTTCCCCTTTTAGACTGCAAGAAATGTGTAATTGCAGGTTTGAGCCAGGACTTTTTATTCCCCAAAGTCTCCTGCATCCCCAAAATTCATGGTTAGTGAGTCAGTCCTTCTTTTATTCCAGCAGATGGTGCAGACTATTCATGGACGGAGGCTCCCAGAAGCATTCTGCTCCTTCCTTTGAGGGAAGGCAGACTTCCCGAGTGAGGAAAACACTGCCAGAAGGATGGCCCTTGTGCTCTCTAACTGCTGTTTCGCAAAAACAGAGCACCATCCATTTTACCCAGAAGCTGAGGGAGTTTGGAACCAGAATCTACTATGGACAGCTGTTGTTTTGTCCAGAAGTAGCTGGAGCATGGCAGGCTATGGTGAGTTAGACTAATATTCTTAAGTGGTAGGATGTCTTGGTTGGGTGGAGGGTTCCCAAGATTCTTTCATGGTAGCTTATTTCAGATGTGCACTGCTGCCTCAGAACAAGAACCCAGGGAGCTGTGTAAAAAGTGAAGCTGTAACGGGACATTGCCTTTTGCCAAAACAGGGCAAAAGCAGGGACATTTAGCTACAGGCATCAAAATCTGCCCCTCCATCCTCTGGAAGATGTCCCAACCATTCATAGCATTGTGCAGGGGAGCCAGGAGTATCCCAGTAGAAGAACAAATTGCAGATAGCAGATGCCAGATCAGTAGCTTTGAACCTCCTAACAGATACCAGCAATGGTCAGGTTTTGCCCAAGAAAAAGGTTCGGGACTGTCACATCCCTGCTTATCACTTCATTGCTGCTCACAGGCAAAATACCCTCCTGTCACTCTGCCACTGACTTCATGCCCTAATTCAAGGAATTCTGCCCATTTCATGAAGCCAACTCTGACCCAGTGAGTGTTCCCTGAACACTCCACAGGTGAAATGCCCAAAGCTTGTTGGGCTTGGTCCTTGGACAGTCTTTACAGATTAGCCATTTCACTTCACAGCCCCTGCTGTCCTCTGTGATGAGGTGTAGCAAAAAGTAGATCCTTTGCAGGAGCCCCTCCTATCTTTCCATCTGTCACACCCAGACTTTTTTCCTCCCAGTCTTTGCAATTATTCAAGTTGCGTGCCTTTTTCCTTTCTCTGTTGGGTCTTTCAATGCAACACCTTAAGCAAATACATTCTGCTTCACTCTTTATTATTCTGCTAACATAAAAATTACTAAAAAAGGCCTTATAAAATACATCTTGAAAAATCTAGCATTACCCAAGAACCTAGAGTTTTTCAGGAAAAGGGCTGGAGATAAGGATCCAAAGGGGTTTCCAACTGCAGACCCTCTCACATCAGATCACAGTAGCCAAGGAGTGGGAAAAGGGAATCTTTGAAAAGAGCCTGTGCCTGGAAATGGCTGTGATGCATCCTAGAGAAGACAACTGGTTGCTCGTCCAGTTGATTTAGAGGTCGTTTTCTAGGTGGGTACAGACGGCTTTCAGAGGAACACTTTGAGGGAGTCATGTTCACAGGAACTGCGGAAGGAAGAGCCATATTAATATCTCTGGCTGTTGTCCAAGCTGCCAGATACTAATGATGATTCCAGGCTATGAGGGACTCTAATGCTTAATAAAGACTCTAATAAGAGTCTGGGGACAAGGAAGTCTCCCTTCCAGGACCGAGAGCCCTGGAAGGGAAATCCAGGCAGAGCAAGCTTTGCAGGTTCAACAGAGGGGAATCCCAGCCTGGAGAAGCTCATCAAGGCTGGAATGGGCTATCCCAGGACTTTTCTCTAGGGATCTGTAAAGGAAAACAGCAAGGGATTGCCTCCTGTGGCCTCAGAGGGGGGTCTCCAAGGACAGGACGTCTCTCTTAGCTGGTCCAAAGGGTCAGGTAGCAGTCCCAGAACGCTTAGGCTCTGCTCCTCTCTTATTTGGGCATGGGGTACTCATTGACATCTGTTGCTTCACGTGAGTCCTGTGGCTCTTTTATCTGGGGAGCAGCATTGGGGTTAGGGTTCTGGACACTGCCTATAAAAAGCGGGATGCCTGTTTCATCTTCAAAGATAATGAAGACAAAGGGACGGTCAAGGCTGAAGGCAGAGACCGAGCGTGAAATTGCAACGCTGGTAGCAGCAGATGCTTCCACCCCATCTTCTTTAAGCTCCAGGGTAGACTGATGCTGTATACTGGATACGAAGAGAGGATCATCTGTGATCTTCCGCAGATTTGGGCTTGTGAACAGCTCCTGGAGGCCTACAGAGAAATGAGACCAAGTTAACCTTTCCCAGTTGGTGCCACCAGCTCTGATTTTTCTCAGAGCTGTCCAAATAAAGCAATTCTCTAATCTGTGGCTACATGTGTTGTCCACCATGGAGGACTGGAGAACTGGCAGGCAACAGAAACAAAAGCTGCAGTCCAGCCAGTTTCCCCAGTCCCTCTCTGTATGAAGAGCTGAGTGTGCCAAAACCAGAATAGTTTGCAACAGCTTTGTCCACCTTTTCTAGAACAGTAGTGTAAGAACTCAAAGCCTTCCTTAAAAAGGAGCAGCAAGTCTGAGGACTCTTTATTGCCAGGCTGGAAACAGTTCTACAGAGATTATTTTTTTAAGCAATTCTGCAAAACAAAGTGAACTCTTAATTTATTCTCATCTGGAAATGCAGTGCGTGGTGGTTTTATTTCAGCAAGCTCTCAGTTCCAGCTTCTGTGGTCTGCATTCTCCCTGTTGGCAATTTGTATGTCCTGGACACTATGTTAAATGACAAAGGAAGAGGCAAAGGTTGACGCACGGGAGGAAGTTGGTCTTGGCTACAAATAGGGGAGCAGGAAGAACTTGTAAAGATTGTGAGGAACTGTGAATGCTGTCTTCTCTATACTATCATCTTGTTGGAGCAAAACATTTGGTGCCAGGCAAGCAAAGAGTAAGGAGGAGAGGAATAAGAGACGAAAGAGTTTGGATGTTCTGTGGAGCAAGCTGTGAGGCACAGCTTTAGAAATAAGGATGGCAGTTTTTAGTGTCAGCGAACAGATGCCATGTAGACTGATCAGCTACACTTATTCTGTGCAACTCCTCTTAGAGGCCTTACCCATTTGACTGAGAACATTGTTGAGTTCCAGCTGGTAGTCCAGTTTTATTTTCGGGATCTTCACTGCGGTGGGTACCTCTTTGGGGAAAAGCCTGCAAAGTTGTTTATAAGGGAAGTTCTCCAGCACATGAGAGGTATTCCAAGTATACTGGTTTGGTACAATGACCACAAAACTCATGTTGCTCTTAAAAGGAAACTTGGCCACCTGGAAATAAAACAACCAGAAGAATTTATGGAGGAGGAAAGAAAGTCTAGAAAGTGATGCCTTTAATTTAGTCTTTTTCTAATTGGTCTGCAGAGCCAGTCTAGCTCTCAGATGAAAACAGCCTGGTGGGAAGGAGGTATCTGATTTCTTCAGAGGAGAAAGTTTGTTGGAATAACAGCATTAGATTTTAGTATTTAGCTGCTGACTGGTAAAGATTGAACATATAGCACAGTGGAAGCCCACATGCACAAACATTGTACCCACTCTGGCAGTAGCTGTATTCTGAAGGGCTCCAACAGTACATTGTCTGAGGGAATTCCTTTCCATATTTCCTCATTTATCTTTAACTCAGGGCTTTAAAACTCCATTAATTCCCACTTAGTGGGAATATCTCTTTGTTGTTTTTCCTAGAGATTGAGTGAAGATTCAACGTTCTTGCTAGAAGCAAGGACAAAGGATGCTTATTGAATTCTTGTATGCTATGCCTGTTAAAAGACATTTGTTATTTGTAGAGAATATTTGCACTTAGTGAAATACCATAGCAAGAGGGAATTCCAGACAAAGCTTATAGTGCTCCTAATAGAGCCCTACCTGAATGTCCTGGGACTCCAGTGTAAACCAGCTCAGGGAGTACTTCTGGGCTTTCATCATCTCAACCGGGACCACAAACTCATTGTCAAGGTGGAATACATCTGGCCCAGTGAAGCTAGCATCAAACTTATTCCTCCAAAATCCTATCAAAATAAAAGTATAGACTTCAACAAAGTTAAATTTGGGTAGGAAAACAGAAACTGCCAAGCTGAGACTCCTCCTACCATGAGTTCTTTGACAAGGCAGATAGTGACCAGGCAAGTAAAAATACAGCAGAGAGAAGTCAGTACCAAGGCTGGAAAGGCCCTAACAGCAGGAAGCTCTTATCTTCCAGAGAGGAACTATGGAATAACAAAAAGAACGAGGATTAATCCTCATGCCTCAGTGTGGGAGATTACTGAAGGCTGTGAAGACAAAGCAATGGATGTTTGAGCTTTGAAAAATGACAGGTGTTGCCTTTGTGCTGCGTAGGGTGAAACAGTGCTCCAAAACCAAGCTAAAGCATTTGTAGATTTACCCCAGAAGTAAGTGTTTGGTCTGCGCTTCCATGCACAACCCTCCAGGAGTAAAAAGAGGAAGACGTGCCTGAGCACTGTGCTGTGGTCAGAAAGAAACCCCCAGAAGCTGCCTCCGAGCTCTGTGGTTGGCACGTAGTGAGTTGTGTGTGACCTGGTCAAGATGAGCAGTCATGTGCCACTGTCTGGGATCCTGAACTGCAAGGCAAAAATACTGCAGGGTCCACCTGCTGTATTCTGGCTCTGCTGTCAAGTAACATTTTTAGCACATGTGAAGCAGTTGGGAATCATTACTGTAAAGAAATCTAAGCAAGAGGAACAGCAGATGTACAAGAAAAGAACAAGCAGATTGACTAGCAGGAAGCAACGAAAGGAGATGCCATTCATCTACAATACTTGCAGAAAACTAGTCGATTTCTAGCTATTCCTCTTGAAAAGTAAGGGATGTGGAGCTCACCATGGAAATAGATTGCATTGAGCAAGAGCATCACTGTGTTTTCAGGGAGCTGCCGTAGGAACATGGGTATTTGCCCATTAGTTGCTTCCTTCACCCACTGGTTTATGGCTACAAGATCATCCTCACTGATCCCAGAAAGGGTCATGGGCTTTGCTCCGTAGAATTTCTCTGAATCCTCCAGGAACTTCTCTTTCACCTCAAATCCTGGCAGAGGGGAAGAATTCTACATGAAGTCATCAGATACTGAAAAAAATTTGCTCAGTGGCTCAGCCAGTGGCATAACAGTCCCCAGGAGGAGTGCTTAGGGAAACAGAGACATCTCCCAGTATGGCAGCATGCTTCCGTCACTCTCTGTCACTGAGAGTTTTGTCCTGCACCAGTACAGACCTCCCTGTGCCAGCTCTCACCTTCCTGCAGGTACAGACGCGACGCAAGGTTGAGGGTGGATTCTGTGAGCCTTCTGTGAACAGTGCCCAGCATGTGGTGGAGACAGGGCACCGACTCCAGATGCATTGCCTCCAGCAAATGCTTCTCTGTCTGATTTGCTGCTCCTAAAAAGCAAAGTCAAATTCCTGTAAGGTCATGCCCATGCAGTGGAAAACAGGGATGTTACTTTAGTTGCCTCCTGTTAGAAACAGACCGTGCCTTACAAGAGAGACTGGAAAAAGCTGAGAGTAGGAGCCTCGGCAGGGCCATGGAGGGTAGCTTCAATTGTAATTGTACCTAATTAAAGCTGCGGGAGTAAGATGAAGTGGAAGGTGCCGTATTTAATCTTTGCATTTTGCACATTGGTTCCTGGTGTCTCCAGGAGGGGGTACAGGGAAGAGCAGGAAACGGTGCTTTTGTAACTAAGAAGTTACCCAGTGCCAGGTGAGACAAGGCGAGGGCGATGCTCAGGGGTGACAGGATCACATTGGTACCGTTGGACTCCAGCTGGACCTCTTTCAGGAGACCGATGCTGAATCTCATCAAGCCATCTGCTAGCCTCTGGCTCTTCTTCCAAGTCACCTCACAGCTTTCCTCTTCAGCCTCTCCTTCCTCTTCAGAAGAGGCAATTTCCCCAGATGGTTGCTGTTCATGACAGCCCACAGCCCCAGCTACGGCTTCATCTTCTGGGTTCCAGCCATTCCTCCTGCCTGGTGGGGTGGTGGTGAAAGGTAACATGGGTCCATCAATCTCCTGGAAGTTGTCGTAGGTAAAGTCTGCCAGCTCTGCATTTGGCAGGGTTGGGATGGCTCCCAGCAGAGCGGACTGTGCAGCTCCAGCACTTTTCACGTCCTGGGGAGCAACAAGAAGGATACGTTGGGAAAGCAGGAGCACGGCAATACCGTCACTTGTGGGCTTTACTGCACACCTAAATGGGCTGAGAAAACTCTCCAGCTTCTCTACTCTGGTGGTGTATTGGCTTTAGTTTGCCTTTGAACCTTGAGGTTAAAAGCACCTCAATGAGCATGGAAAACAGGAGGTCTTGTACCCTGGGAAATGGACTGAGTGAGGGTCTTGCAGTGGTTGCCCCAGGCAAACAAGCCCAACAGGCATGCTTTGAGGGCAAGAACCACCACCTGCTCAGCACGTCCTGTGCCTTCACCGTTTATAGATCCATCGTCCTCAACCTTGATTTCACCACCTCCTGTCACGTATTTTTAGGACTGCCGATCTGCCTCATGCATCGGTCAGCACCCTGTGCTGCTGTCACAGCCTTGATCCATTTTGGCTCAAATCCTCCTCCAGGCATCTGTCTCTTCTTGACTTGTCTGTTCTATTCCATCCCTTTTCTCTCCAAATTTCTCATTTTCCAGTTTTCTAAGCTTTAGCCTACAGCACTGCTGCTACTGTCCTCGTATTTGCATGGTCTTAAAGATATTCTTTTTTCCTCAGATCTCTCTCTTCCCACTGGCATCCAGATGATGTTCCTCTACTGCGGGAGCACTGCGCTGTTAGAGCCAGGCTTGATGGGCAGCGTCAGCTATGGGCCTTTCTCCCTGTCACCCTCACAGCTAGTTGGTTTCCTCATCTTCCCTTATCAATCAGAAGTGAAATAATCCCCCTGCCAGTCCCTGTACACACCAGCTACTGATGTTTACTCCATATGCTGCCCAGTTATTTGGGCTGGAGCTTCCGACATAAAGGAGCACAGCGCTGGCAGCGGCAGTGGGCGAGGCGGGGAGGGAAGCCTGCACAAAGATGGACTTTCTCATTGCACTGGCGCTGCTAGATTGCACTGCCTGGACTCATCTTGTCTCAGGACAAACTAGAAAACCATTGCAAATACCAGAGCGTAACTTCAGTCCGCTTGGGTGGAACCAGTCATTGCTTACCTTCAGCTGCCCATCTTTGTCTAAGAAGAGACGCTTTTGCTCAATGGCATGTGCAGAGAAAAACTGTAGGGGAAAAAAAAACCAAAACAAACAACAAAGAAAGAAAGTCATATCCCAGATAATTTCCTGTGGATTTCCAGAGTCAGTCTTCTCTGTCCCCACCCCTCACACATTCCCATGGGGCCAGGTCAGAGACTGGCACCAGCCTGGCTGTAGCAGTCCTCGCGTGGCTGTGGTGTGGGCAGGACTTTAGGATGCAGAGGCGGTGGGGTCCACTGTGAAGAGGTGGAAGTCAGCAGGAGCTGGGAGACACTGCAGATGCTGGATTTGTTTAGAAAGGCACCAGGTCAGAAGGGTAGAAAATAATGTATTCTCTAGAGAATGCGCAGTGCGATTTTGCAATCTCAGATCTGACCGGGATCCAGATTTAAACTGGGAGAAAAAAAGCTGTTATTAAACAACCTCCTGTTAACTCCTGAAGGTCATGGTCACTAAATATAGTTGAAGCCAAGTTTCCAAAGATTTTCTACAGAAATCCACTTGAATAATGAGAATGTCCACAGCTATATTAGCTGGAAAAAAGATTAGAAACCTCACTGCACTAGGGCACAGGCTAACCCCATAGCAGAGAAGCAGTGTCCTCCACCAATCTGTCTTCCAGGGCTTCTCATGCAGAAGCACCGGGCGGTATTTGCCCCGTGGTCTGGTGCCGGAGAGCCACCTCACTCCCCTTGCCCTTTGCTGGCTGAGGAGGCAGCTGTGCTCACACCGTGCAGGTCCCCACCATCGCCGGGGTGAAGCAACTTACCCTTAGGTGACTGTGCAGAGTGGACAGGCAGAGCAGCAGCAGACCCCGGAGGAACACCATATTTCTGGAACAGAAGGGCCAACCGAGAGAAGTTATTTCCAGCTGCCTGGCAGCAGCAAGCTGAGCCTATTCAGGTCTACAAGGAGAAAATTATCAACCTGGCCAAACAGGTTGGCGCAGGAGCTTGCAGAAAGCACTAGGGAGATGAACAATGCTGCAAAGAAACAATACAAGACTCCTGGGTCCAACGCCAAGGCAGCAAAATCAGAGAGGAACAGGGACCCGTGCCGGGGCAGAGCTGTAACCACAGCCAAGCTCCTACACGACGCGCTCTGCTTGGATCCTGCGTTTCTGACCCTGTCGCCCTCATTCCTCTGGATTGCAAATGGTATTTCCCTAATCAGTCCTGCACACGCTGTGCCTCTGGAAGAAGACGAGAGCCTCTGCTCTTCGGCTGTGCAAACCACCGAGGTACGGGCACAGCATCCTCAGCTGTGCCCCCCGCTCTTGGTAGAAGCAATACTAACCTGCCTCAGAGGGGCTGCAGGCGCTCAGCAAATGCTGTCCAGGAGGGACTTTGCGGGTAGAAAATGCAATACCAGAGCAGTTTCTCAGCAATATGTCCTGGAATAGAGAGTCCTCCCCTTCCCAGCACTCACCTTTCCCCTTTGCTGGTAAACCCAGCCTCTCCCGCCCCCACACTCCTGTTCCTGTATAGGACAGTGGGTGCAAGGCTTCCAGGGCCATGGAAAAAAACCCACCCATTCCCTGGCCACTGCTTCACCCAGCTATTTTTCCTGTTCAAGCAGGAATTTATCTTCTTAATACAAAGCCATGAGAGTCCGTGCCAAAGCCCAGTCCTCGGCACAGCTGCCGTATACTTCACTCCTGGGGCTGCTTTCCACTCTCCGAGCAGTCCCTGCTTTGACCTGAAACTGCTGGGCTGCTACCCCAATTGCCAAGTGGAAGAAGCAAAACTTGAGGCCGTTTCATTCCCCCTCCTCCCTCACCCTAAATCCTGTAGCTAAATATAATCCCTAATGGCCCTTTTCTCCCCGATGGTGCCTATCCTTTAAGCCTCTGCCAAATTCACCCCCCCTCTCCCAGAGAGGCACTATTGCTCCTTGGAGGAGCCCCCCTTAATTGCCAAATCCTTCTTCATTTGCCCCTTACCTGGGGTTGTTCGTGTCTGCGTTGGAGCTGGCACCTGCTTCAGCCCAGCCGATAGCTCTGCGTGGGGCAAACAGCGTCTCTTGCCCAGCCCACCCCTCCCACCCGCCGGCAGCGACCTTCGGCACCACCCCGTTTGAGAATTTGGCAGGCAAATATTGACCGACAGCATCCGGTTAAACATTTGTTTGGGGGCTGACAGTGAATTTGTGGTGCATTTGGAGATGGGGAGACACTTGGGGCTGCTGTACCCTCCAGACAACGTTAACACTGAGTTTACCAGCTCTGAAACTCCCATAAGCAGAAGTAACACGCAAAGTCAGTTGTCCCTAGTAGTGGCTCTGCTTTCCCTATACTCCCTGTGCTGGGAATGCACTCTCTTATTCATAACCTTTAATGAAAATGTAGGACTTGGTATTTATTGCCACAGGGCTTGCTCCGTTTCTGGAATTTTCTTTGCAGAAAACCCCAGATATTTACTCCCTGTATCCCTGCTTCTGCTGCAGCAAGCGCGAGGCACCGGTTTTGACAGATGGCAGGTGCCCAAGGCCCCGTGGCCGCGTACCCGAGCCGGAGCCAGTGATGCTCCGGCTGGGCTGAGCCAAGAGCAGCTGGTACCTCCCCCGGGGCACGGCACGCACCGGAGCTCTGCCGGGGGAGTTGGCCCCAGTGCCGGGCTCCATGGCACGCACGCACTGCTGTGGCACGGACAAAGAGTCTCAGGGACGGGCAGAACTCCAGCGGTCCTGTCCTGGGTGGTTTTGTGCCGTATGCAGAAGCGATGGTGGTCCTTCCCGGCTCAGTCCATGTCCTCAGTGCGAGAGGAGTCACCGAGGAGCAGTGGGGAACGCCAACGGGATCGCAGCGCTTGCAGTCATCCATTCCTTGCAGCAGCTCTTGGTTCCCAAACTCACTCACCCCAGACACTGGGACGGAGTGGAAAGGGGACAGGTCTTTGGGACGTGCCGCTGCAACATAGGGAGCTACCTCCCCTTGGCAAGCAGACCCAGGTCCCTGTGCAGCACAGTCCTACCTTACCTCCAGGGCATTTCGCAGCATCCCTCCTCTAGCTCACCCAGGAACACAAGAGGTGCCCAGACGCAGAGCTTTAGCTTTGGCTGCCAGAGCAGGAGAGCTGCAGCCAGCACCCCCTGCCCCGCCCCGCCCCTGGGCCCCCCCAGCACAGAGCTTCCCCGCACACCCATCTCTGCATCTCTTTCAAAGAGTTTATTAGAAGTAAATATTTACATCTATTGCAAATGGTTAATAGGCAACACGGGACCGAGAGCTCCCCTTGGGTAGGGAAGGACAGCGAGGGCCAACTGCTCACCCCCCACCCTCCGGGGAAGCGGAGAGCAGCCTTCCCAACTGCAGAAGGCTCAGACGAGCCGGCAGCTGGATGAAAGCCCTTTCCCCTTCCAGGACAACCCACAGCAGGCTCCTCCTCTGCCCAAGATAAGAGCTTCCCGCTCCCCTAACACTGGCTCTGACTAGGCTGAAGGATGGATGGGAAAAAGGCTGCAAGAGACGTGAGGCAACTGCTCCTACGGCTGGGTCAAAGAGCACGCTCCTCGCCTTTGGGGTGGGAACAGACGGTGCTGTCCAGAAGGGAAGGTCAGAAGGAGACCATGTTGGATCATGCCTCCTGGCTCTCACCCTACAAGGGCAGGAGGGGACAAAACTGAGCACCTTTTTGCTGTCCTGTCGTCCCCAGGCGCCTGACCAGCACAAAGAAGAGGATTAGAAGGAGGATTTCTTGAGAAACACTGCCAGTGCATGGCACACAGGGCATTCCTCACCCCTTAATCATGGGATGCAGTGCTGCTGGGGCAGGAACCACCAGTCCATCCCTACTGCTCCAGAAGCCAAAATCCTCATGGAAGCATCTAGTTCTGGCCTCCCTAGGGGGTCACATTCCCATCCCAAACTGTCCCACTGCAGCAGCCCATTCCTAAATGAACTGGCGGAGCAGATGGGGTTTGTGCCTTGGCTGACTTCCATTCCAGTCTTTGCCCTGGAGCCAGTAAGGCAGCAGCAGTGCTCTAGCTAACCTCCCCTCCTCCCATACAGCCTCTAACTCAGCCGGCAGAGCATAAAGTTAAGAGTACATCCTCTGGGCTTTGAACACGGACCACAGGAGGAGGAGATGCCTGGCACCACGCAGCTCCGAAGATGGCAGTTCCCATGCCCAGCCTATGCTACCCTAGTAAGACTGTTCAGTGGTTCAGGAGGGGAAGTGAAGGGTAAGCGCAGATAGCAGTAGCTCTACTGTTGTGTTCTTCTCAAGGGGCACCTCTTACCCCCTAACTGAAGGGGAGAGGATACCTGTGGTCCATATTACTCTGGAGGGCAGCTCACGGTCCCCTGGGGATCAGGCACACACGGTACGGAAAGCTCCAGGCCTCTCTGCAGGGGTGACAGTGACCTGCAATACCCAGTATTTCTCCCAGCAGCAGTGGAGGTTTCTCAGTTATGGCTTTTTTTTTTTTAAAGATATAGAAAGAGGTTAGAGATGCTTTACCGAGTGCTCACTAACAAGTACACCTCCCCCCTTGCATCCTCTGTTCAGAAACATCTAACTCTGCCTTCTCTGTAAGCGACGGCGCCAGCTTTCAGCTCTCCCACCAGCGCTGCGGGACAGCCGCAAGCTCCCGGGCTGGGGTTCGCTATGCCAGCAGGCGTACGACGCCGTTGTCCGAGCCCAGCAGGAGATGGCATTTTGTGGGCAGCACCGCCAGGCTGGTCAGCGTACCCCGAAAATTCTCCGAGCTCAGCTTGGTTGTGCTGATGGGCAGGGCTGAGGACTCCAGCATGGAGTAGACGCCGATCTTGTTGGCCACGGTGCCAGTGACCAATTCGTTGCCGTAGAGGTCAAATGTGTGGATGGGTTCAGAAGCAGACTTGTAGTGGTGCAAAGGTTTCTGCTCCAGTTCCTTCCAGACAGTCAGGGAATGATCCGAAGAGGAGCTGATTAGCACATTGCCCTCTGCAGCCTGCAGGAGACGAAAGGCCACTGAACCAACACTGCTGCGGTAAAAACTCCCAATCTCATCCCGCAAATGAGATTAGCAGGTAGCTGCCAATAATCCAACAGTCCCAGCGCAATCCTTTGGGACAGTCCCAGCCATTTCCGAGCAACTGATGGTACTGAGCAGTATGAACAAGGCAGCCGGGCGGACACTGGAAGCTACAGGACTTTGGCAGCTGGCAACCGCCTCCAGCGCTATCCTCCAAGAGATGGGCTGTGTCTCTTCTCAACAACATCCTGACACTGAGCACAACTAATTTATCATCTGTTACTACGGCAGTGGGTAAAGAGATTATCATGCAGTCTCCCTCTCCACCAAACCACCTGCCAAATTATTTTCCTTCTCAGGAAAAGGAATTGGGAGGCTCTCTCGCGGTAGAAAACACTGCTAAGGGTAGGAGAAGCCTGCTTATTAGCAGAGGCAGTGAGAGGGTAAACAACGCACACCACTGAACTTTGTTTAACCTGCGTTTGGGTCGAGGACACTGGAGCCCCAGTGCTGCTCCCCGAGGGTGGGTAAATATGGACAAGAGTTACTCATTAGAGTGACGTTCTCCCAGGGGGGCTGAGAGCCCCGTGGAGAAAGCAACACATTCGCTTCTTCACGGAAGACCTGTCTCCTCCCTGCCCCTGCTGCAGACCTGCTCGGCAGGGACTGACACCCAGGAGGGCTGATCTCTGCTCAGCACAGGCTGGACCAAGAACAGCTGCCCGCAGCACTAACCATGGGGCAGGAGAGCTTGAGCAGCCTCTTAGGGACGCAGCAAGGGATGGAGGGATGTCCACAGGATGGAGCAGACAAGCCCTGCCTAGCAGCGCGTGCCAGAAGGATGCTCCACGCAACCTCAGCAGATCAGCGAGACCCACAGAGCAGCCCCTCACCCTGATCCCAGCTGGACCTCTCACCTTTATCTGCAGGATGTCTCCCTCATGTGCAGGCCACCCCCGCATGATGAGTCCTGTCCTGGTGTCCAGCAGCACGATGAAACCAGAGGAGAAGCCAGCCATAACGCTGCGCCCGTTAGGACTGACAGCCAAGCAGCGGATGAGCCCAGCGCTCACCCCACTGGCCAAGCGAAACTCGTGCTGCAAGAGAGAGAGTCCAGCTACCGCGGGGCCAAAGATCTAGGGGACCCAGCATTTAGGGCACAAGACCCAGCTGGCTTTCATGGAGGCATCACAGCTGGCTTTGGGCCAGCCACGATCACCTCATCAAGCACACGGATGGAGGAGGGTGGCTCACAGAGCGCCAGGCTCCCTACCTGTAGTCCTGGCTTTCTGTGATCGATGAACCGCAGCACGGAGTCCGCGCTGGCCACAGAGACGCTGTGATAGGGAGGTGGCATGGTGGTCACAGCTGTGATGGGGACTTTGCTGTCTAATTCGTCAAAAGTCCGGAGAAGTTTGCCTGTGGAAACATGACGGAGAGGTTACAGCAGTAGGTGTATGGAGAAGGTTCACAGCAAATATCCAGTTCTGCACTGGTTTTTAACAGGAGCCGTCCAAACTCAGTATGGCCCCTCTGTCTTATGGACTGGACCAGTTCACTCCAGCCAGCCCTGACTTCTTCCCTTTTTACCTGTGAACTGGTCCCAGATGTGTACGGTCCCGTCACAGCTCACCACGTGCTGCGATGCCTCCAGCTGGCTCACGTAGAAAACCGACTTCTTGTGCTCCGTGTACGTGAAGCGTGGCGGCACCTCGCTGGTGCCATCCCCGTAGTTGTACAAGGGCCAAAGGCGAACGGTTTTGTCCTTGCTGCCACTGAGGAAGAAGTCCTCGCTGCTGAGAGGTGCCACACACTTGATGGCCCCTGAATGCCCTGAGAAACTCTGCAGCTTGATCTGATGGAAGTGGAAGCGGGGGTCGTGCTGGCTCACCCCAATCTCATACTGCCAGTAGGCCAGCCAGTTCCCACACAGCATGTGGGTGCTGCGAGGAAGATCCTGCTTCAGGGCACCCTCCTCGCTGGCTGAGCTGGGCATAAAGCCATCAGTGCCAGCACTGAGGCGAAGTAAGCCAAGACCCTCACGGTGTGTGTCCACAGGAACCTGGATGCGGTTCCCTACCAGCACGCTCCCAAAAGTACCGGAGTGACTGTCCTCGTGGTGGCTAGAGAAGGGCTCGGTCCCTCGTGTATCTTGGTCTGAGCCAGCCGCACTCGGTGTTTGTTCCAGGCTAACGACCTGCAGGCTCTTGGGGTTCACGTTCTCCAGGTAGAGGCTGGCCAGCTTCTCAACCAGCGAGTGGTTGGGCACAACCGTCCGGATAACATCACCTGAAAAGAGGGAACGTGGCTTCAAGGGAAGGAGTTTCCCCATCGTCACCCCCCACCATCAACAACAGAAGAAGGGTCAGCACAGGGCTGTGAGCACAACGTCCCCCACAAGCCAGCCACACGCTGCTCCCAAACAAAGTGGCCTGAAGCTCGGCGGGCTCCCAGCCCAGCAAGCAGACCACGCTGCAGTGTAGAAGCTGTGGGCTTCCCCCAGCAGCCCTACGCCCTCTGACTTCTCCTGACTTCATGTCCAGCACGCGTGTGCAGAGCACGGAGCTGTGTCACAGATCCTAGGAGATGGTGGCCAAGCCATACCTAGCAAGCAAGAGAAGGGGATGTAGCTGATGTAAGCCATCTCAGGGTTAAAGACCTTCTGTAACTCCATCAGCACGGATGGATCCAGGGCCAGCAGCTTCCCATCTGAGAGGGGCACCTCCATCACCGGCACCTCACAGCTGCTCACCGACTCTGCCGTCAACTCCTGGACAAGAGAAAACATTAAGATACCCAAGATCTCATTGCGTAATTAATTACACAAGCACAGCCTGGGCTGGACAATCCTGACACCACTACTGGCGTATGCAGGTGTGCCCACCGCATTCCTGTGGCTGGGTACTGCGGGATGGCAGGAGGACCTCTGCCACATCACTGACCTGGTCCTGAAGCTCCTGCAGCAGCGAGAACGCTCCAAAAAAGTTTCTCACTGTGTCACTCAAATGTTGCTGCACCATCTCCTGCCCAATCCGCAGGCAGATCAAGGCAATTAGGCTGATTGTCTTAACGCACAGGACGATACGGGCCTGGGCCCCACTGGGGAAACTGAAGAGGACATCCATTACCAGCTTGCCCTCCGCATGTCCCTTTTTCCCCTCCTCTGCTTCATGCTTCCTGCCTTTGTCTGTGTTATCAGGAGGCCTTGAGCAGCACAAGCTCTACATGCACGCTGTGTACCAGTGCGAGGAGGGGCACATCGGGGCAGGAACAGCCCCACAACCCCAGGAGCGTTAAGGCCCTCGCATTTCCAAATCCCCAGTTCTGGGTTGTGCCGATCCTGGCTGAAGGCACGGCAGACTGCAGTGCTTACCCGATGGCCGGAGAGGTGAGGAAGCCCAGCACGGGGAGCAGCACCTCCTGGCTGATCTTGGGGAGAATGTCCATGAGCGTGGTGTCCGAGAGACACACCACGATCTTCTGAGTCAGCGTCACAGCAGCCAGGAGCCCTGCCTCCTTCCGACTGTTCAGCCGGCCACCACCGGACCCGCCGCTGGGTGCAACCTGTGAAAGGAGTCCTCCAGTGCCAGGGCCACCATCTCCCTCGCAGCACACATCAAGGGTGATCCCAGGATCGCCCGAGCTCAGCCTCAAAACCCAGCACAGCAGTGCTGGTCACAGCCCCTGGGAGAGGAACCTGAGCACTGAGCCTCAACGGCAACTCCTGCCTTGCACTCAGGGCCTGAAAACTGGAAATGGATCACCTGAAAACCATCACCTGAAAACTGACGGACAGCTGTCAGCCCAAGAGATGAACCGGGAGAGAAGGCGGCACGACATCCCCAAGCTGGCACGCGTTCTCTGGAGGGCATCTCCCTGCAGGATGCTCCCACGGCTGGGAAACTCGGAGGGGAGAGAGACAACCCCGGACTGGCCCAGACCACCACCAGCCTGCACACCCCAGAGCATCGTTCGCCAGCACAGGAAGAGATCAACCTATTACACAGACGCGACTAAAAGCAAGAACCAGCGTCTTCATCTTGTGCCGTGCTGAGCCTGGATGTGCAGACTGCGGAGGAACGGTCCTCGCATGAAAAATCCAGGCACGAATTATGGGCAAACCTGCCACTGACTTCTAGAAATCCAGCTGCCAATAGCTTCACGAGGCAGAACAGCACATCCTTTTTTGCTGGCAACATACCAGTGCTGGTTACAGCAATGCCAAAGAATTAACAACATCAACAGCAACACTAAAAGATTCATTTCCAGATTGTCCTATTTCCTAACTCCTAGACAAATCAAACACCCATGAAGGGAGAGCCAGTAGCAAAACCCACAAACAATTCCCAGTTTCCGCTATATTTCTTGTACACCTGCCATCTTCCAGCTCATCGCAGAGGCTCTTCCTCTCACAAAATATCCACTCCGCCAAGTCCTGCAAGAAGGATTGACTTTATCCTATTTGTGACCCGCAAGTTTCATCCCTTTAATATCAGGTTGCCAAATGCTGTTCACAGGGGTTTTAATCCCCTCAGCACCCTCAAGCAGTAAGTTGAGTAAAGCAAAGCGGAACAGCTGGAGCTATGATTGCAACTGGGTGGAGAATGATTTTGCTGAAAAATGGGATTTTTTTCCCTGAAAAAATCTCCCCTTCGACATTGGAAAAACTGACAATGCCTTTTTGTTTTCTTTAAATGAACAGCTGTGGCCTCTTTTCCTCTATGTTTAAATTATCAAAAAGCTATTGAAGTTTTCCATTTAAACAAGAATCCATAACCGAAGTGTTTATAACCACTGAAAAGGGAGCAATAAGAAAAATAAGCCTGCTTAAAACATTCAAAAACATTTTTTTAATGAAAAATTGGTTTGTTTTTCAACCAGCTGCATTACACACATTTTCTTCTTGCTATTCAGCTATGAATTTCAAGCTGAAAAGTTTGTAAGTCCTGCCAGTATTTTTTACAGTTGAAAAACCTCCTTTAGCCTCTCCCCAGCTCATTGCCTATCTACCCATACAGACCTCTAAAACCCCCGCTCCAGCAATCCCACAGCAGCCCAAGCTGCTCCGCCAGCCCGTTATCACAATCCCACCCTTGTGCCAGCTCCGTTTCGGCACGCTCGCCCAGCAGAGCAAAAGAAAACCTTTTCCTCTGGCTTTCGCGCGTGCCAGCGAAGGGTCTGCAGAGGGAAAGCCCTGGGCTGAAACGGGGAAGGAGGGGCTGCGGCAGCCCGATGCAGATCCAGTGGCCGAGGCTTGCTAAAGAGCGAAGCCCACGTACGCAGCCGCGCGCTTCGCTGGAAGCGGACCGGAGCTTATGGCCGGGGGTGAAAGTGCCTGTTCTGGCTGCGTCAGCACAGCCCTTCTCAGCCAGCCCGGCCAGAGCTGCGCAGCCCACGCTGGCCCAGACGCAGCTCAGCCGAGCACAGATTTCCATGCAGCAGGCTCCCGGTGAGGCTGAACTATTTTCTGTGCATCCTTCTTTTGTGCCTGGACACAGCTCTCGCCCCAACGCCCGCAGGAAGAGGAGAAAAGGCAATACTAACCAGGTAGCTGATGTAGGGCAGGTACTGGTAGGTGAGGACTGGCTCTCCGTACAGGTACGCCACGTGCACAAGACAAGCCAGCACCGGCTTGGACACCTGATCTCCCAGCACTGGCCGTTTCTGGTAGATATTTCCTGTACTCAGGGGATTGTTCTCATCGTTGCTTGGTACAAACTGCTGCCTGGTGGGGCCTGCCCAGAGACAACACCATGAGCTGAAGCAGCAGGCTACCCCTGCGCCACAAGGCACCAAGCAGATGGTTTCGGGGCACAGCCCACCCCGGGGTCCGAGGAGCAGACATTACCAACGTAGCAGGACGTGAGCAGACGGAGCAGGTTCCTGGCGATGAAGCGGGACGTGACGGTAGGGCCCAGCTTGGCCGAGAGCCACCTCACCATCTTACAGGCTGTGTCTGCAAAACAGAAACAGTCACAAGGACAGAGCCTGGCGTGGCGCAGATTAGCTATCGCCCGGCTGCTGCCCAGGCCCCGCAGGCAGCTCCCTGGGTCTCAGACCCACACGCTGCAGTGCAGACCTGGCCTTGTACACTGGTTTCATCCCTGTCCCAAAGCTGGGACCACAGACATCCCCCCCACCACCAAATCTGGACCCCACTTCTTCCCAGGCTCTCCCCTTCTCCCGCTCACTGCCTTACTGGGTGTTTGCCATGTCGGCAGAAAGGCTGAACGTTGGCAGGCTCTTACCCAGGAGTATTGTCTGCTCTTTGTCATCGGGGTGATCCGGCAGCTCCTCTCCCTCTCCATCCTCTGCCTCGCTGCTGTCATCAGCCAGGGTGACGTCCACGGAGGCACCAGCATCCACGGCCACTGTCAGCTCTGCCTCAACCGCAGCATCGTCGTGCTCCTCTTCATCATGCTCCTCTTCCTCCTCCTCTGAGTCCTCGCTCTGTTTCAGGTCCTGGCTGCTGTCCATCGACTTCAGGCTGCTCTTGTCCTTCTGGGAATCCCCGTCCACAGGTCTGTCCTCTCCCAGGGACACCTCGCTGGCGCTGCTCTTGTCGCTCAGCCGCCCAAGGCTGAGCGATTCCTGCTCCTGAGGCTGCAGGGACTCCCCGACGTAGAGGCCGCTCTGGAAGTCCTCGCTCTCGGGCAGGTAGGCTTGGTCGTGGAAGCTGACACCAGAGGTGTAGTCGAGGAGGTCAAGAGCAGCAGAGCTGTGCTCCACGTCCATTTTGATCTCCTCCCCGAACACGCATGACACCGGGCTTTCCCCTCCACTTTCATCATCTTCAGCCGTGCCGAGGAGGGATTTGCTCTCCTTCCGCGAGCTCTCGATGCCAACGAGGATCTGCAGGATGTGCGGGAGCAGGTTCAGGAGGAAGGACTGCAGCCCCAGGCGCACTATCAGCTGGGCGACAAAGCAGTCTGTGTAGAGGTAGAACCTGCCGTGGCGGTAGCAGGGGGTCTCATAGGCTCCGATCAAGGGCTTGAGCAAGTATTTGTTGGCGTTCTTCGGACCTAGGGATTTAGCTATAGGTTCAAAGAGATACCACGCTGCGTAGACAGCGGTGTTCTCCTCAGACATGAGAGATAATATGAAGGGCAGAAGAATCTCCAGGCCTTCAGGAGTGATTTCAGAAAGGATGCCCTCCAGCTGCTGCCACAGCTGGAAAACAAGTTCCCGGCCCTGACCTTCATCCTCTATCTTCTCTGCCTGATAGGTGAAGATGAATTTGTGGAGGGCTGGGAAGTACGTGGGGAAGGGAACAATAGAGCTGAAGGGACTGAGGAGCTGCATGGGACAGGGTGGGGGGAGGCCCTGGGAGATGGGTTTGTATTCAAACAACTGCACCGTGCCCTTGCCCGGCCTGGTCTTCAGAAGCTTCTCCACCGGCACGGTCAGCTGCAGCAGGACGTGCAGCACATGCTGGAGCGGGGCCGGGATCTCCTTGGGGTGGTAGCGACACAGATTACGCACCATCAGGAACCGCTCCAACAGGGATGCGTCAGGCTTTGAAGGACGAATCCTTGGTGCAAATATAATCTCAGCTACCAGAATGCCCAAAGCTTGCATGTCCCTCTGGAAGAGATCCGAGAGACCCAGGGGTGGCTCCTCCCACGCCTGCTCCATTAGCTGCATCTCACTGCTTAAGCCTTTAACCAAGAAATTGTCCAATTTCTCCAGTTCTTCCAGGGCCTGGAGCGGATTGAAGCCTTCAGGAAGCGTGATCTTCATGTCAACCTGATCCACAGCACCTGGCTTGCTCCGACGGAGAGGTCGGACACCTGAGGTTTTGCCTTCGGTGGTATAAGCAGGGAGGTTGGAGGGCTGTGCTGAAGGCACAGTGGCACAGGGCTGGTCAGCAGCTCTACCAGTAGCAGAAATCGAATCCAGGGCTTCCGTGCCTTGCTCTAAATCATCCTCACCAGCGATGAGCTTCTCCCCAGGCCAGGTGGTTTCACTAGGAGTAGCCTCCAGGACCAGCCCATTAACTGCATCCGTCACCTGGCCTTGGAGATCCTCTAAAACCACAGTCTCCCGGATGTTCTGGAGAAGAGGCCGGGCAATGGCTGGAGCTTCGGCAGGTGTGTAGGCAGGTCCCACCATGCGCTTGGGATGAGGCTGGTTGAAGAGCTGCACAACCCCATAAGTCGTCAGATGCGTGTGGTTGTCTACCAGATGGAGGCAGACGTTTTTCTCCTTGACAGCGTCCTTCCCCAGCAGCTTGTACCCAAAAGTGAGATCAATCCAGTGGTGGAGGTCCTGAGAAACTTCTCGGCTCTCCAGCAGCATGCGGTGGACTTCGATGAACTCCTCGTATGAGCTACACCAAGATGGCACGTCCAGGTCAGGCATGTCCGGATGGATGGACCGGAAGATGGAGGGGTCCGTATAAAACTCTGGGATGCACTCATCCGGGGTCCAGCTCTGCATGCGCTCCATGCTGGCTGGATACTCATTGGGCTCCCACTGGGACCTCACGTGGCAGCACAGCACTGCCTTGGGTGTCCTCCGAGCTGTGTACACGTAGTAGGTGATATCCGAAAGGACATCGGAGATGTGATGGGGGACATGGAGCTGCTCCCCACTTGACCCACCAGCAGCAAACGCCTGCTTGGTCATCTCATAAGTGAAATCCAGCTGCTTGTCTCCCTTGTTGAGTCGGAACTTGGATTTCCTTAGGTCCCTGAACTTGCCGTTTTTGGTAGTGAAGTCCACCACCCACGGAAGAACCGGGTGATAATTGGGGTCTCCCATTCTCCTCCCAGCCAAACTGTTTAGACACATCAGGTAGTCAAAGTTGCTGACCTGCCCATGTACCCACTGTAACACCAGGTCTTGGAGGTCCTTCTGGCAGGCGGTGCACCTCACCTCCTGCCCTCGCACGCCAGCGCTGCTTTGCTCACTCGTTCGTTCCAGACCAGCCTCCAGATTCCCTTCCTCTTTCTTCGGTCCCTCGTACTCTCTGAAGTTCACGCGGAGCCGGCTGCACAGCTTCTCGTCCACAGCCACGTCCCGAAGGGAAAAGGCACCACAAGCCAGACCCACCTGGTGACAAGCCTTCATGGCCTGCAGCACGTGGAAGAGGAGGAAGAGGATTTTGGCATGGCTGTTGGTGAGCTTGGCCGGGCTGAAGGTCACGATGTCGTGCAAACAGTACTGCACGTAAGGGTAGACGACGTAGAGCATGTTGGCCGACTCGAGCAGAGCTTCAGCCTGCAGCACGTTGGGGCAGGAGGGAACCCCCTTGGTGGCCGCCACGCTCTCCTTGGCGGGGGAAGCACCGGGCACGCTCTTGCCCACCTGAAGGACGGAGCAGCCGTAGGCCTTCTGCAGGGCGGCCCGCAGCGCGTCCAGGGCTGGCACGGTGGGCGGCACGTCGGCGTGTCGGTACGGCCGCACGTAGAGGCCGTGAGCCCGGCCCCACAGGTTTTGGTAATTCTGGGAGGCGACGCTCCGCATGAAGCCGTGCAGGGTTTCGGGGCTGCCGTTCCGCTGGTCGGAGGCGGGGGGCTGCACCCGCAGGGGGTACGCCAGCCGGTCCTTCCGCAGCCCATGGATCTCCACCCGCGTCCAGCCCGCGGGCAGCTTCTGCACGGAGTGCTGCAGGAACGTCCTCACCTCCACGTCGCTCAGCCCCTCCGGCCGCGGGCACAGGCCGGGCAGCACCCGGCGCTCTTTGAGGCTCGTCAGCCATTTCGCTGGGACAAAGGCGATAACGTGGGTCCCCTCGGCAGCGGCGGCCAGCTGCCGCCGGTCGATGTTCAGGTCCTTCTCCACGCTCCGGAGGAAGCCATCCATATCGGCTTCTGCTGGAAGAGATGGCCCAGAGAGGCTGGGAGCAAGCGGAGGAGCGCGGCACCGTCCCTCCGTCCCCGTGGGAGCCCCAGCTGCCCCCGCCGAGCCGGAGCCGTGCGGCCAAGTCTCACTTCCCCATTGCCCCCCCGGGCGGGGGGGAAAGCTGGGTTTAGCAGCTGGCTCCAAAGATGCGATATCAGGGAGGGGGGGGTTGAGAGGGAGCAACCCTGGCTGGGGGGGGACAAGGTGGGACCTCTGCAGCCAGGGAGAGGGACAGCCCTGGGGCCAGGGAAGGGGACATGATGGGACCTCTGGACCCCCAGGGCTGGGGAAGGGGACGTGATCGGACCTCTGGACCCCCAGGGCCAGGGAAGGAGAGACATGATGGGACATGCAAAGCCCCAGGGCTGGGGAAGGGGACATGCTGGGACCGCTGGAGCCCCAGGGCTAGGAAAGGGGGGACATGATGGGACCTCTGGACCCCCAGGGCCAGGGAAGGGGGGACATCATGGGACTTCTGGAGCCCCAGGGCCGGGGAAGGGGGGACGTGATGGGATCTCTGGAGCCCCAGGGCTGGGGAAGGGGGGACGTGATGGGATCTCTGGAGCCCCAGGGTCAGTGGCAGGGACACAGTGGCACCTCCACAGCCGGGAGGGGGACACGATGGCACCTCTGCAAGTGGGCAGGGGGACACGACGTGCTCCCTGCAGCCCCTGTGCTGGGGAAGGGGAGGCAGTGGGACCTCTGGAGCCCCAGGGTTGGGGACCTGGGGGGGTGGGCACCCCAATGGCACCTCCACAGCCCCGGGGCCAGTGGTGGGGACACGATGGGACGTCTGCGGCTGGGGAGGGGGATGCAACGGGACAGCCACAGCCCCAAAGGCTGGGGTGGGGGCACGATGGCACCTCCGCAGCCCCAGACCCGGGGAGCGGGGTCACGATGCGACCTCCACGGCCCCAGGGACGGGGGGGGACAGACACGATGGGACCTGGTGGGGGGACACGCTGCGATCTCCGCAGCCTCGGTGCTGGGGAAAGGGACCCGGCGGCACCTCCGCAGCCCCCTCGGGGGGGGTGACACGGCAGGCTGCCCGTCGGCCAGGAGCGCGTCCCCGACACCGAGCCGGGGGCCGCGACCGGAGAGGCGGCCCCGGGCCCCGCAGGGCCCTCGCTACCGGGTGGGGGGACGGGGAAGCGGGCCGAGCCCCGCAGCCCCGGTGACTCGTCCCGGGGGCCCTCACGCCTCCTCCCCAGGGGGGGTCCCTCACCGTTACCTGACGGCGGCGGCGGGCTCAGCCGCGACGGGAGGCGGCGGGGGCGGCCCCGGCCATGTTGGTCAGGTGACGGCGGTCACATGCGGCCGCCGCGCCGCCATGTGCCCGGGGGGGGGAGGGATGGGGGGGAGCACCGGTACCCCCGGAGCGGCCCCGGGGGGGAGGGGGGGGGGGGCGGGGAGCGGCGCTCGGCACGCGGGGCCGGGCTCCCTCCAGCGGCCGCCGGGGCGGGAGGGGGGGGGGATTGCGCAAGGCCGGGGCGCGGTGCCTATAGATGGGCAGGCGGCGGGGCATGACGCGGCTGGCTGAGGTCACAGTGACGTCAAAGGCGCTCCGGGCTGTCAGCTGGAGTCGGGCGAGCCGAGCTGACGAGGCAGCCGGCCTTAAAGGGGTCCCCGCCAGCGGGCGGACCCCACCGGTGGCAGGTGAGTGCCGGGCGGGCCGCCGCCGCCGCCCCCTCCTCCCGCCCCGCCGCCCTCCTCTTCGCGGGGCCGGCGGGCACTGCCCGGCCCCAGTCCCCGTGAGCCGAGCCGGGCTCCGCAGCCACCGCCCGGGCTGTCCCGGCCGGCGCGGGGCCGGCGGGTGCGGAGCTGCCCGCGGGGGAGTCTGCCCGGGACCGTGCTGCGGCCGGACTCCGCCGCGGCCCCTTTAAGGGCGCGAGGGGCTCCGGCCGGGGAGCGCCGCTTGGCGCGGCGGCGGCGGCGCGTGGGAGTCACGTGGTCTGGACGTGGAGGCAGCCCATTGGCTCCCCGCCCTCCGCCCGCTGCAATCAGCTGTTACTGGGGCGAAGGGCAGGAAACCTCCTTAAAGCGGCGCCGCAGCCGCCGAGCCCCGCCCCGCAGCAGCCAGCCGGGCCCGGGGCGGGAGCGGGACCGCCGCGGGACTGCGGTGAGCCACCCCCCCCCTCCCCCCACCGGGCCGCCCCTCCCTCTGCTCCCCGGCAGGGCGCGGCGCCTTTAAAGAAGTTGTCCAGTCATCGCGCGGCGCTGCCAAGTCATCGGGGTCAGCCGAGTTCCCGCGGCCCCGCCCCCGCGCGCCGCCGATTGGTGCGCGGGGGCGAGCGCTCACTTCTGATTGGCCACCGACTTCGAGCAACTTCTCGGAATCGGGGCTATGTCACCGGCCCCGGAGCTGCGAGGCGCGGGCGGAGCCGCCCGAGGGTGGGAGGGGGGGGCCGGGGCAGCCCCCGCGACAGCGCCGCGCCCCGCCAGGGGCCCGCCGGGAGGGCCGGGCCCTTTAAGAGCCGCCTCCTTCACCCTCTTGAAAATGCCAACTCACAGCACGCGGGGCATGCCGGGAGCGCCGCGCCGCACTACACCTCCCGGCATGCCCCGCGGCGGGGGCGGGCCCAGACGTTTTCTAGGCAACCGCCGGTCGGCCGGGTGACAGCGCAGCCCTTCCCCCGCCAGGTGGGCGGGGCAGAGCGCCAGCATCGCCTTCCTATTGGCCGAACGTCGCGCCGTGCTGGGTCTCCGTTGGCAGGAGCGAGCGGCAATCGCGGCGGGGGAGTGCTCGGAGGGGGTGGGGCTTGCGCCGCCCGTGCCGGGAGGTGATTGGTCGGGGGGTGGGGCCGGTGGGTGGCTGCGTCATGACTCCGCCAGCTGATCCGAGACGGGAGCCGGCGCGCGCGGCGGCGGGAGGAGGTGGCGGCGGCACCGGGACCCGGCCGGGCCCGGCCCGGCCCGGCCCCATCGGGGCGGAGGCGCTGGGCCGCGCCGCACAGGTGGGTCCGGCGGGACCGTGGCGGGCGTTAAGGGTAGCCGGGGCCCGCCGGTGCACCGGGGGTCGGGGGGCCCGGCAGCCCCGCAGCCCCGCCGGGGAAGGTCACCTTTCCTCGGGGCAGGGCGGCGGCCGTAAGGGGGTGAACGGGGGAAGGGGGGATCGTCTCGCCGCGACCCTCCCGGTGGCTTCATGGGCGCCGCCCGGGCCTGGCGGCCTCGCCCGCGGTGGCGGCGGGGCGGGGTGGGAGGGGGCTGGGGCAGGGGCGCGGTCCCCGCTCCGGGGGGTCCCGATGGGTGCGGGCGGGGCCGCGACCGGGGCCGCCCCGCGACGGGCGGTGGCCGCCCCGGGGGTGACCTTCACTCCGGGACCGGGCTGGGCAGACTTTGACCCGGGGCCGCTCCCCGCCGTGGGCACGGACCGGGGCATCCCGGGCGGCGGAGGGGGTGGGGGGGCGGCGGGGTGCCCCGGGAGGGGGGGGGCGGGGAGCGGAGGGACCGGCTTTGCCGTAAAGCGGCGGCGGGGAGAAGGGGGGGGGGGCGGCGGGTGTCCCCATTAGCGGGGGAGGGGATCGGTTTTACTGAGAAGGGGGACATTGGAGGGGGGAGGGGCCCCGGTTAAACCGGGCGGGGGGCACCGGGCGGGGGCACGGCGGGGTGTATTAGCGGGGCGAGCTCCCCCCGGGGCCCTTCCCGGTGCCGGCGGGGTCTGTCTGTGCCGCGGAGGGCTGGGGGAGAGCCCCGTTACCGGCAGGACCCCCCCTCCACCCCAGCTCGCCAGCCCCCCGTGCGGCGGGGCCGGTGGCTCGGCGGCGGGTGCTGATTCACGGGCCGGCGGGGGTGGAGCGGGGCCGGGTCCCGCTCGCTGGAATCCGGACCAGATGTACCCGGCACGCCAGGAATGCTCGGCATCCCCGCCGGGCCCCGCCGCCACCGGCCCCGCACCGGCAGCCGCCGCCCCCCGGGCCTTCCCCCGGGGCCGGCCGGGATCCCGGGGGCCTTCGGGGTGACGCTGGCGGCTGGATGCTGCGGGGCAGTCATCGGGGTGGTCGGCCGGGGGGTGCTGGGGCTGTCTGTCCCCCCCCCAGGGCCCTCTGTCCCCACACCGGGGGGTTCCGGGGCTGTCTGTCCCCCTCTGGGGCTGTCTGTTTGCCCCCCAGGACCCTCTGTCCACCCCCGGGGGGTTTTGGGGCTGTCTGTCCCCCTCCAGGGCTGTCTGTGCCCCCCCCGGGTGGTCTCGGGGCTGTCTGTGCCCCTCCAGGCCTCTCTGTCCCCACACCGGGGGGTCTTGGGTCCCTCTGTTGTCCCTGTCTGTCCCCCCCCCCAGGCCCTTCTGTCCCCCCACTGGGGGGTCTCGGGGGCCGCTGTCCCTCCCTCGGCAGGGCCACAAGCCCCGAGGTTTCCCAAAACTCTGGATGGTTCAGGAAAGGGATTCCCTCCCCCCACGGAGCGGAGGGGGAAGCGGCGAGGTCCCCAGGGCCGGTGTCCTCGTCCTCTGACCAAACGACCCGGGGAGAGGCCGTGCTCCCCACGATTCCCCTCCCCGGCAGCACCTTGGCAGCAGCCGCCCGACGAAGCGTCTTCCCCGGGCACTGGCCCCCGGCCAGGTGGGACCCTGCCAGCGCGGGTGCCCGGGGTGAGCGCCCGGGGAATGCCTTATCCCCCACCTGCGGCAGCCTCCCCGCTGGGTTACCTTATCTCTTATTTTTCTGGCAGAAACGGCCTTGATTTTTTATTTTTTTTTATTTTTTTTTTTTCCCCTGCCCGTCGTCGCTGGTGGTTTGGGGCCTGCTGCAGGTGCCGGAGCCAATGCGCCGGCTGCTTTGGGAGAGGGGAGGGATGCGAAGAGTCGAGGTGGATCCGCTGCGGTGGGGGGGGGGGGGGTGATCCTGTGGGATCTCAGCCCTGGAGGGGGGGGAAGGACGAGGCGGTGGATCGGGACTTGGGGCTGGGGTGGGGGAGAGGAGCAGCTCTGCTGCCTGGAATGGCTGCTGCGGGTGACGGCTCGGCGTGGTTCGACCCTGGCTCTGATGTCTGCGTTCCCTTCCCAGGCGCTGCCCCGCCGCCCTGCTCCTGGCTAACCAGCACCAGTTCTTCAGTGGCAAGCTTTATGTCCTTCTCTAGTAGCTAAAGCTGCCAGTTGAAGAACTGTTGAATGTAGCCACTCTCTTCTGGTCACCGGGACCCTGGATGGCAGCCGGACCTGTGCCCCGAGTGACCGGGATGGCCCAGCCTGCAGCGTCCTGTGGGTTTGAGGGCTGAGGATGAGCCCGACCACGATGAAGACGTCTCCTCGCAGCCTCTGGACAGAGCCTTGCCTGGGGGGTTGGCAGGCAGCCCTGCCAGGGGGGCTATCGAGTGGGGTCCCCCCCACCGGTGGGGTGGCACTGAGCTGAGAGGTGACTAGAGAAGACCAAAAGAGGCATTAAACGTTCTGTTTTGCTCAACGGTTCAGTTTTAGGAAGTTTGTTGCTTGTGGGGGTCCCAGACTGGCCTGGCAGGAGGGGGGGGGGGGCTGTGGGGTGCTGAGTCGGGGGGCGTAGGGCTGGAGCTCGGTCCCCAGCCGCTGCTGCATCGGGTGGAGGTTTGGTTGTTCCGGTCCCCTTTGCTGTGCCCTGAGCAGAAGAGGTGTCCCGAGGCTGGGCGCTGCGCGCAGGGCTGACCTGCCGCTGAGCGCAGGAGCAGGATTCGCCCTGCAGCGTGCTGGGCGGTGGGATGGAGCCAGGGGAGAGGGCCAGCTCCGCACCCACGCTGCCTGGGTGCGGGATGGGGCTGGGTGACCGGCAGCGGGTGACTCAGGGCCGAGTCACGCACGGCCCCAGATGCCTGTTCCAGGAACCACCGTCCTGCGAGGCCGGGCAGCCCTGTCTGCGGCTGACCCTGGGGCAGCGCCAGGATTCCGGGTGTATGGAGCCAGCGGCACTGAGGGGGGCCCAGGTGAACCCTGCTGGGCTCCTCCGTGGTCCAGGCCCTGCCTCGCTGCTGGACGGGAGCAGAAGGCTGCCCGAAAGGGGCTTGGGAGCTGCTCTCTGAGAATGGAGATCCCCCTGCCCTGTGCTGGGCGGGAGGGGAGCTGTGTAGCTCTGCCATGGTTCAGCACAGGGTGAAATATCTCTGTGTGGACCCAGTAAGGGCTCCTGGGAGCCTCTGCACCCCTGGAGGTGCCTTTCCCATGGGACTGCCAGGACCACAGCCCCCCAGGCTGCCTTGGTGGCTGGGAAGCAGCGATGAGTGTCTGGGTGCAGTTGCTCAGGGGGCTCCCAGGAAGACCATGGCTTGTCCTGGCTCCAAGGACAGGCAGGGAGGAATGGCCCTGCACTGAAATAATTCTGCACAGTCTCATCTAAATCTGCCTGTCCAGGATCCAGCTGCCCAAGGCGGGGCTGCTACCTAGTTTTGGCACCTGGTGGTGTGCAGAAAGTGGCCTGGTGTCCATTAAGTGGTAGAAGTGGAGCAAGCCTGTTATCATGGGGTCCTTCATTCTTACGTAAAGCTCTGCTCTGTGTGTGCTTGCTGATGGCTACAAGAAGCTGAGTTTCTTTGGGGCTGTCATTATCTAGAGAGAGCGGGGCTGCCGATCCCCCTCAGATCTCTCTCTGAGCAGAAAGGACCACAGGTGAGCACCTCCAGCAGAGCCGGTCTGCTCCGCTGCAGTGACCCTGCTGCAAGTCCGTACAGTACAGCTGGCACCTGCCCAGGGCTCAACAAGTCCCAGAGTGCACCGAGGGGACAAAAAGTTGTGTGTGCAGGATGCCCGAGGGCGAGGAGGAGCAGCTCCCGGGCCGTGCTCTGCTCTGATGCCGCGCTGTCGACGCTCGACGCAGAGAGGAGCTGCGTGCTCCAGCCACCAGCGTCTCCGCCCTGGCGTGCCTTGGCGTAGGGGTAAGGCTTAGATCTGCTGCTTCCTCCTCCTGTTGGCGCGAAGGACTGACCTGCTCTGCTGAAAGCCGGCTCTCTCCCTGGTAAGAGGTGGCAATTTCAGGGCAGAGAGTTGCCCTCAGCAGCAGCACCAAGCGCATGGGGTCAGGAAACATAAAATTCCGTATTTCAGGTTAAATTCATAGGTGAGAAGGTACCAGAGCACAAGTTTGTGTGTTTAACTCGAAACCAGCATTGCAGTCTCCCACCTGCTGAGCAAACAGGCGCTGGCTAGGCTGCTTCTAACGCAAAGGCAGAGGGGTTTTAGGCTGACAAAGTAAATGTCCCTGTGGGAACTTGCCCGGCTGCCGGGGCTTACCCTTCCTCCTGCAAAGCCCCATGTGACCGGTGAGTAAGAGCAGGGTTTCCTGTAGAAAGCGCAGACCTTGCTCGCTGTTGCCTTGCAAAAATCTAGCGACTCTTTCCTCTAGCACCCAGGCTGTGTTTCCTACAACGTCCGGCTGCATCCTCAAAGCGTTCAGCGTGCAGGGACGTGGCGGGAGAAGGGACGCCAGCCGGGGCTGGGATTTCTCTGCCGGAGGCTGGCTGCTGTCAGGGGGTGGGAAGCGCTCGCTGTGACAGCTAATGCAATATTCAAGGCGGCTGTGGCGATGCCAGCAGGTGCTGCTCGCTCAGAGGTCGGCTGGCAGCCCTCTGTCCTTAGCGGTTAGGGTATTCCATGCGAGTTCCTGCACACAGGCTATCTAGTTCCCAGCTGGAAGAGCAGCTTGCCTCAGTCGCAGCTCTCCTCGCTGGGAAAACGTGCTTTCGCAAAGCAGAAGGTCAGTGTGACCCGTGTGCTGAATGAAAGCTCCCTGCCAAGACCCAGCGAGAGGAGCAGGAGGGATAGGTGGGGCTGCGAACGTGTGGCTGCTCCTGCCTGCTCAGACCCTCAGCTGAGCTGCAGGACACGGGCATCCTTCTCTTCTCCAGCCCAGCAGATCGCCATCTAGAAGAGAGGGGAAAGTGCTGCTTCGCTTTGCCCCAGCATGCAAGTGAGCAGCCAAGGGCTGTCTGGAAACACAACGTGCAGGTGCTGGTTCAGCTTTGCTGATGATTTTATTTCTCTTGTGCCAGGATGGGAGGATTTGGGGTTGTTAACACTCGGCGGACTCTGTGCCCCTCACAACAGGGCACGTACCGAGCTTAGGTTTCTGCCAGCGAGGGTATATTGCAGATGTCGCAGGCCCTGCAAATGAAAGGTACGTAGGGGATCTGCAGTTAATCATCTCGACTTTGTGTCTCTCAGTGGGCTCTGCTGGCACGGGGAACACAGCCCAGAGCCACCCACCAGCTCGGTCAGTGGGTCACTCACTCTGCTTCTTCTTTGGAGATTTGTCTCCCTGAGTATAAGACTTCTGCAATCAGAGCCACCATGGGGTCACAGTTCAGGCTGGCAGCTGCAGTCACGAAGCCGTCCCTGAAAGGGAAGGTGGAAGAATGCGGATCTCCTCAGGGTGTGTAACTGGGCATGGCAGCATCCCCGTGGCACCCCGGCTGGAGGCCAGCTGTGTTTCGGAGGGCTCAGGGCGGGGTGGCTGGTGCTGCAGGGTGCACGGGGACTCGTGGCAGATCGCCTGGCACCGCGGGGAGCTGGGCGCAGTGAGGCAGGAGGAGAAGAGATGTGTCCCAGGCTCCCTGCCCAGCTGGTGTCTTCATCAAATCTCATCCTCTTCTTCCCTGCCCTGCTTTGGATTGCTCCGAAACCATCTCACTGCTCGTTCAACAGCCAGTGGCTGCCCGCAGTGCGCAGCCATGGGGGTGATGAGGAGCCTCTGAGGGAGCTCGGCAGGGTGTGCAGGAGAGGTCTGTGCCCTGTTCCCAGGGTGCTGCCATGCCAGGGCACAGACCGGCCTCGCGTTCACTCACCTGATGTAAAAGATCAGGAACTTCTGCTGCTCCAGGCTGCCCTTCACCACGGTGTCTGTGTATCCGTTCCCGCAGCCTGCAAGAGACAGCATCGCAGCCCTCACGGAGCCCAGCTATGGCAGCTGCCAACCATCCCACCCCAGTGCCGTCGCAGGAAGGGGCAGAGGGGATGGTGACTGCCTGAGGCAGGGCTCCGGGCTGGGACAGGGCTGGGGAGCTGCATAGAAGCCCTGGACAAGCAGAACCGACCCAGAGGTGCAGGACTGTGTCCTGACCACAACCCTCTCCTTGGCTTGGAGATGGATGTTCCTCCTCCTTCCCGACCTCTAAGGCACTGGAGGTCAGCAAAGAACAAGAGCTCTGGGTAACCTGCAGGCCCAGAGCTCAGAAACGGGGCTCACAAACCCGCCACGGCAGCCAGTCCGAAACTTCAGCTGCTTCAGGTCAACTCTGCAACCGCTCTGTGTTGACAAGGTCCAGACCCAGCTGGTGGGTGGGCACGTGGGCTGGGAAGCGGTTCGGCTGTTCCCTGCTCTCTGCCCCTTCCTACCTGCGTAGCGGATGCTTTTCCCAAGCATCGTGGTCCAGAAGAAGGGGACAGTGTGCAACTCCTTCCCTTTCTTCAGCATGTTCAAAGCAGCAACATGACCTGTGATGAACCAGCAGAGGAAGCATTTGTCTGTGGGCCCTCGAAGTGCCCGCTGCCGCTTGTTATCCTGCCGTCCCTTCTGCCCCGCTCCCTCGATGCCCATCTCCGAGGGGAGCTGGAGATCGAGGTGGCTGCGCTGTCTCACCGTGGGCCTCGGCCACCTGTTGGTGATGGATGCTGGACCGCTCCCCGTGGAGCAGCGCCACCGGAAAGGAGACCACGTCCCCCGCAGCGAAGACTTTTGGGATGTTGGTTTGCATGTGCTGATGGGACAAAGAGCAATTAGGGCGATGATGAGAGGGATGGAGCTGGGTGCGGGCCAGGGGCGCTCAGCTGGCGCTTACCAGGTCAACCAGGATGGCACCGCGGTTATCTCTGGCGATGGAGGTGTCCTTCAGAAATGCTGAGCTGGGGAACGCCCCTGCAGGGAGAGGAGCGAGGACAGATGCAGCAAAGCTCTGCAAAGGCGGGGAGGAAACTTGGCTCCACAGCAAGCACGAGCCCGCGGTGCCTGTGCAGCCTGCTCGGAGCAGAGCAGCTCGCAGCAGTGACCAGCGCTCGAGCTGGTGCTGAGCTAAGCCAGGGTCGATAAAACCAGGGCCCAGCACCAGGCACGCCCCAACAACACAGCAGTGACCGATGGAGCTCAGCAAGCGTGCCAAAGCCACACTGAGAGCGTGAGTAGCTCCTTTCCTCCCACCATCGCCCATGGGCTGCTGGCTTTCTCCAGCTGCTTGGGGCCGAGGTGTAGGGTTGGATGACAACAGAGTGGGAAAGGGACTGCAGGGAATGGCATCCTGGGAATGGACTGGGATGCGCTGGGCTTGCTGGCTGCTCTCCTGTTCCCAAAGCCTCCTCCCTCTCCCAGCCGGGGTCTCTTACCTATTCCCACCACCACCACATCTGCAGGTAGTTTCTCTCCGCTGGCAAGAACAGCCTCTGTGACCTAGGAAAGAAGCAAGGATTGCTAACAAAGGGTTAAAAACTCTGTCCTAATTCTTGCAGCTTCCCTGCTGCCTCATTCTTTGCTGTCTTTTTTTCTTCCCCAGGTTCAGATCACCTTGTCCAACTAACGTGTGTTGCCAAGAATGTGAGAGGAAAATCACACTGTTGTCCCCGAGATACGAACACACAGTGATGTCCTTTGAGCCCGGAGCTGGGTTCAGTGCAAATAAATGTGAGGGTTTAGACGTGGGAGAGGAAAGCCTAGACTGGGTTTTTCGTATATGAATATATATATATAAAAATATACCTCAGTTTGGGTTTTTCCCCTAAAATTAGCAGTTGAGGGATCACAGTGGCGTGACTGACCTTTCCGTCCTTTCCTTTCAGCTCACAGAGCTCTGTTTTCATGTAAAACTTCACCCCTTTATTTTGCAGCATCTGAAAAGGAAGAGGAAGCTGTTTTGAGTATTCGCTAGGAAATTCCAGGCTGTACTGCTGTAAAAACAGCCGCACTCAGCCAAAACCCAGGCAGGCAGCGGGTAGCTGCTGCTCCAGGCTGCAGAGAGGTTTCGTTTGCGTCCCTGTCTGCCGCAGGCTGCTGGAAGCCGGGCTTCGCTCTGCTGTCCTGGCCAGGACTGGGGCGTGAGGTGGATCTCGGCTGAAGCTTGGGGACGAAGCTGAGCTGGGGAGCGCGGCGTGTGCGTGAGGGAGGTCGGGGCCTGCCGTGCGTGCCGGGCTCCTTCAGGGAGCCGAGCGTGAGCGAGGTGGCTGGGCACGCGGGGCCGTGACTCAGCGCAGGGGCTGCGTTTCCTGGGCTGTTGCAGATCACAGGGCTGCTTGGGTAAGCGTGTGTTCTCCGTCCTAGGAATTAGCACCAGGTTTTCCTAACCTTCATGGCAACGCCTCCGACCAGAGGACCCAGCGCGCTCTGGAAAGGGAGCTCCTTTTTTTCCACCACGGCGATGGCAGCAGCCTTGCCGGAGAGGAAGGCAGCTACCTCCATCCCTGCGGGGGGAAGGCACGCCCGGGTGAGCCGGCTGCAAGCACGAACCTGCACCCTCCTCCTCGGAAAACTTTTCCCCTTCCAGGTGAGCAGAACAAATCTGATGTAGTGCCAGCACTCAGCTGCTCTTCTACGCATTTCTGGGCTGAGATATTTAGCCCCTCTCCTCGTTTTTTTTTTCTCGTGCACTATGAACCTGGATATTTGGAAATGCAAAGAGCAGCTCCCGGTTGTGCACAGAATAGCTCCGTTTTCGTGCCCCACTCCCTCGCTTTCCCAATGCTTCTGGGGAGCCCAGCTCCTCTGAAGGACTGTGACCTTTTCAGAAGGCACTTTTCCCTCTGTCCATGTCCAGGAACTGTTTATAGCTCTCAAAGTTTCTGGCAATGAGAGGAAAGAGTGAGTGCGTGCTGTGTAATGCGCACTCCCACCAGCTATAGGGCTCTGGGCAGGAACCCAGGAGGCAGCAAATGAACATCCCTTTCCTGAGGACGCCTGGTTAATCTCCACATGCAGCAGAAGTGGGTTTCAAGGCTCTCACTGATGACTTGATACCCACTCCAGCCTGGTACCTATGAATGAAGCTCCTGCGATCACCAGATTCTTCCCAGTTGCCAGCTCTAAGATCTTGCTAGAGTCTTCTGGGGTTTGGAGAACGCACACGTTCTGCAGGTCTGCACCTGGGACTTTGAGGGAGCTGGAGCTGCAAGAGACAATCCCAATATGTCTCATGATTAGAAATGAAACAGAAAGAATGCAGGGGGAGCACAAACCCATGCAATCTCTCGGCTGTGTCATCCCATCCTGTCCTTTTATCTCATCTCTCACCACCCCTCTCATACGTCTCTAGAAGACCTCGATGTCTTGTCTAAATCTCTGTGTGTGGCAAATGCTTTGTGCACTCACTGGCTCCCTGTTGCAATGAGCAGCTGGTTGTACTTCTGAGAGGACCCGTCCATGAAGCGGACTTTCTGCTTCTGGAAATCCGCTGACACTGCCTGCAGGAGAAAAGAGGCAAAGATCAGGCAGGTACCTCTGGTCTGCTGGTGTCCTGCCACATCAATCGTTCTGCTTGCCTGTGACTGCATGCCTGATTTCTGGACACTCAGGTGAGATGAGGAATGCTGGGGTCCTCCCTCTCACTTCCTACAGGTCTTGGGCTTTAGGAGCACTAAGTATGACAGGACCAGATCTATGTTCCTCTAAGGGGTGTGCAGAAGGTCAGTGGCAAGGGTCGCCCTCTTCACATGTGATGGGTGCATCTGTCCCTGGGTAGCACACACCAGCATTACACCCAGGGCATGCACACCGTCCCTGGCACTGGTGTTAGAGCACTGTCCCAGCAGATAACACGTGTACTTAGGCAGAGCCTTAATTTCTATAAATGTAGCGCTGCACCCGCAGGTGTTGGCACCCCCTCCCCGTGGCGGGAACAGGACCACTCGTTGAGGGCTGAGCTCAGCTGCTCTTGTACCTCTTTCTCTGTCCAGAGCTCTATGCTGTGAGCACGGAGGAATTCAGGTTTCCTCAGGTAGATGTCCTCAGCTTTCAAGTTCATTTCCTGGAAACAAAACAGAAATATGAAATAAAGCACTTGTAACAGCCGGTAATACTCTTGCAGTGTTTACTGGGAAGTAAGTTTGCATAAGAGGCAAATTTTGCATGGATAAAATCACAGCTCCCCACACTGCCCTGTCATCTTCTTTCCCTCCCCTCAGAAAAACCCATCAACTCAAACTCTAGTGGGAAGAACTAGGTGAAAGGGGATAAAGCCATTATCTTATGCTCTGATCAAAGACTTTCTGGGAGGAAGGAGAGAGATGTTAGCTGAAAAATATACCCCTTTTCCTTGGGGGTGCCTCAGGACCCCTTCTGCTTTGCCAGAATGGCTCACTCAATTGCTCAGTCTGGTCCGGAATGTGGGCCATGTCCTTCATTCACGCGTGGTACCCAGGCACTGTCCTGCCCTGCTCATACACGAACCTTGGTTAGTTTAGGCTTGTCATATGGAGCATGTTTCTCTTTGGTGGCCATGATGATCCTGCCAGTAAAGCCCTCTTGGCGAAGTGTCTCTGCACACACCAGGGCAGCCACACCTGCGAGAGACGCTCATCTCAGCCCTCTTACACGTGACTATGGAGTAGGAGGAAGAAGGCAAGTCCTCCCCGAGAAGACTGCGGCAGCTCACAGCATCAGTGGGGAGGACACGGTACAGACCACTCCACTGACCTCCCCCCAGAAGCAGCACCGTCTCCTGGTTGAGAAGGCATCGCCGGCTTGTGTCCTTCATCCTCAGGCTGCTTTCAAGATCCTAGAAGAAAGCAACAGAGAAATGCTGAAATCACGCTTAGCCCAAGGTGCTGCTCGTGTTTAGTGACAGCCGGTAAGGTCAGTACCTTTTTTTTTGCTGTAACAAACACCTTTCCGTCTTCCACTGTTACCTGCAGGGTGAAAGGAGATTGCACTGAAGAGCTGCATCCATGAGGTGGTGGTTGGAGCTTTCCTGGGAGGCTCTGGTCCAGAGGCCCATCTGTCCCTGACACACCAAGAGTGACTTGTAGGGATCTTGCATGTCAAAGGATGCTGAGGACCTCATGACCTTTCTCCTCATCCCAAGGGCACTCAGGAAGAGGTGTAAATCCTTTTTCCTTTCCCAAAGAGCTGTGCTGGCTGTGATGTGTACCGGGATGTACAGCCTCACCTTTGGCTGAGAGGAGCTTTAGGACAGGGAGTTACGTGATCCCCCAGGATTGTCCCACGTGTTGTCGCTCTGTGTGAGCTGGACCACAGAGCCGTGTCCTGTTAGTTGGTGTCAGGAACGTGGAGCTTGTGGGAGTGAATGAGTGCGAGAGGTACGGAGGAGACGGCCCGAGCTGGGAGAAGGAAGAGACAAGAAGTCACCTTAAAGCAGGGCAGGCAGTCCAGAGCGGGGTATTCCTCGATGTCTCCGGTTTTGATGTTAAAGCAGGCGCCGTGCCAGGGGCAGCGCAGCCTCTCCCCTTTCAAGGCTCCTGCGGTAGAAAAGCCCCCCACAACCGAGCGGTGAGAGCCGGCGTCCCTGACACGGCTGCTCGCCCTGCCCAGCGCCAGGCTTACCTTTACTCAGCGGGGCACCAGAGTGGGGGCATTTGCTGCCCAGGGCGCTGAACTCCTTCCTGTTCCTCACCAGCAGCACCGGGTAGCCGGACACCATCACCTCCCACAGCCTGCAGGAGAGGAGGAGAGGTGGGTGCCCCGGGGAGCCGAGGCTTGGTGCCTCACCAACATGGTGGCCGCCAACGTGGCGGCTGCTGCCGCGGCAATGCCAGCCCTGCCAGACCCCGGCCTCCCCCCGGCCGGGCGCTCACTCTCCATCCCCGATGTCCTCCTCCTTGCAGACCTCGGCGGTCACGGTGTCGTCGCAGTCCATGCCGGTGGCTGTGGGCAAGTGGAGGGAGGGGTTGGCTGCTGTGGATGCTGTTGGTTGTAGGCGCCGTCCTTTGCCCCTCGGCAGATGGTCCTCCCTGCACGCCCTTGTGCCGTCGCTGCAAAATCCCACCCCAAGATGTAGGGCCACCACCACTCCCGCTGGGAGCGGGTCCGTGCCACCTGCTCAAGGGGTCCCAAACTCCCGGTACTGCAGAGAAAAATGCACAGCTGGTGGAAAACACACATTTCCCCACTTTTCCAACCTTATCTCCAAGCCCAAAGCCCATTCCTCTGCCCTTTTCTCCTCCAGTTCAACCCATTTTTTGGTGTTCAGCCCCATTTCCCACTAAACTGAACTGCAGCACAAGGTGAGCGAGCAAATGTGACTTGCAACAGTCATGTTGTAAATAAATACAATTATTTACGGCGAGGTGCAGTCGCCACAGCCCACGGCTCCCCTGAATCAGGGTCTGAAGAGCTGCTCCAGCCTCTCCAAAACCTCTCCAACATTTGTGCAGAGATGTTATTTGCGCTAATTGCCGTGAAAGTAGTAATCCCTGCCCAAACTGCCTCCTGGGCTAGAAAAGAGCCAAAACCCTTGGTTCTTGGTGCTGTCCCTGCCTTAGCAATCAGCCGAGAGACTGATTAGGAATCTCCCTCTCTGTTTTGGAGAGAAGAAAGCAAGAAATGGAGCAGAGGAGGGTTGTTTGAGGCAGGTTTCGGTGCAGGGTTGTGACTTGCTCCTGCAAATCCCCACCGCGCCGCTGCTCCCCTCCCAGGTCCCTTAGGAGAGGCGTCGGTGGGTACTCACCCAGTCCTGCCACGGGGTCTCCGGTGACTGTCCCCAGAGTCAGAAAGGCACCACCACCGTCGTCTGTGACTTTCCCCTCCTCCAAGGTGACGCCCTCGCGTCTTGTTGCAAGTGCTCTCCCCACCGCCAGCCCACGGCTGGGTGATGCTCGCCCCGAGTTGCACAATGTCCCCATCCGTCAGGAGACACATCTCCGGGACGCGGCTGCCTGCCAGCGAGCCTTATCTGATTTCTGCAACTGGTCTGCGCCTAGTTAGGTGTATTTTGCTCTGGTTTAAAATTGCAAAAGAGTGAAGAGCCCAGGAATTGCGGCGCAGGTGTGGTCTAAAGACCGGGTGTGTTGTGTGCAGGGTGAACAGAAACTGGAGTGGATGCAGTGACACCCCGCTGCGGCTTCCCATTGGCCCGCTTCTCGATGGAAAGCGCTCTAGCTTAGTGCACTGTGATTTTGCAGCACTTTGGAAAGATATCACTGCTTTTAATATGTTTTTATAACATTCAAAATGATTTAATTTGATCTTTTTGTAAGACAGAGCCTGTCTCTCCATTGATTTTGAGGAATATGAAGCGTTCGGAACCTCTGCACGTGCCTTAGGTGCCAGCTCTGCTGCTGGCTCAGTCCGTCAATGTCCAGGGACGTGGCCCCATCATCGCTTGGTCCATGAAGGGTGGCACAGAGCAGTGTGCTCTTGCTGTACTATTTTTGCAACAGAGTGGGAGTTGCAAAAAACAGGAGTAACGCCTACGTTGTTTGTCTACTCCAGTTCTTATCTCTATCTCACAGTCAATATGTTTCACAACCTTAAAATATGCCTCAGGTTTGGGGGGGGGGGGGGAGTTACTAGCAGTGTGCTTCGATGGAAGCCCTTACAGAATCAGAGCTTTGCAGGGACCAGCTTTCTGCCTCTCCTCACGTTCCCAAATGCAGCGTGGAGGGGGATAAACCCTCTTTGGTGAGCATGGCCCGGAGAAGAGGGCGCGCGCAGGGATGCTCCGTAAGTGCAAGCTGGCTGATTTGGGAAGCAGCTGGCTTTGTCGGACCCACCGAGCCATGAGCACGCCTTTCAGTGCCGGGGTGCTGCCGTGCACAGAGGGATCGTGGCCCACGGGCGATGCATGCCCATGATGGGCGCAGGTGTGAGGTATTTTCTCACAGTGCCAACGAGCAGCTTTTGGGCTCTGCCTTCCTGGCCAGGTGCCTGAAAGTGAAGCAGTCTGGCTTCCCTGTTTCAACTCTTGTAATTATTCCCCAGAAGCGCATTCCCACGTGGAGAAGCAGCAGCCCTTGTGCAGGCATACTCTGACTCAGCAGAAATCGCTGAAAAACGTTGTTTGCTGATGGAGGAAAGCTGCAGCGTGCTGGGCAAGTGGCAGGTACAACGGCGTGCAGCCATGGGAGGCTTCGGGACGAGCCAGGTGGAGCCCGGACCTGCATGGTGGCATTTGCTCTGTGGGGCTGAGCAGCTAATTCAGCTGCTGGATGCCGATGGATGCTGCTGGATGTGGCCAAGCACCCAGGGTAAGGCTTTTGTAACCTGCAAAGGGAGAAAGGTGAAGCGAAATCCCTGCCTCTGATGGGGACAAAGATGATGGCAAAGGATAGAAAGTTGAAAAGGGCGTTGGATGTAGGACGGAAGGTTTGGGTTAGCTGCGGGGACGCTGCAGTACTGCCTCTCTGAGAGCCAGCACCTAGGAACATGCAATGTGGCCTCGAGGGATTCAGGCAATGGAATGGTATAGGAGGCAGATTTTTGGGAAGATGCTCTGAAAACATCTTTTGGCCCTTTGTTGGCTAACCCGGACATAGGTACTCAGAGTGGGCGAGACCTTTGCTTGTAACACACAGCAGGATTAAGCATAGGAAGGAAGAGAGCGAAAGGAAGCAGTGCCCTCAAACACGAAGAGAGCCCAGGCAGGCATCAGAAGTCTCTGACCAGACCTGCCGCCCGCATTGGTACTGGCTCACCCGAGCTGCCGAGCTGACCTCATATTTTATTAGATATCTTCACTTTTGCCGTGTCTCCCCAGTGTTGTCAGCACTCTGGAAAAATCGAGTTTAGAGGTGAAGATTTAAGGGGGGTAGCTCTCCTCCCTTCAAGTCTCTACTACCGTCAGCCAGTGCAGCACATTTTTTCACGCCGTAATGCAGCCGTGGCTGTGCGGATGGCCCCTTGTCCCACCTTTGCCTGCCCCGGCTTGCTCAGGTCAAGGTCCTTCCCCGCTCTAGCAGACCTGCCGGTTTTAACCGAGCGCTACCCACAGAGCCGAACCTCGCTGAGGACAGCTCAGGCGCGCAGGAAGAGGAAGCGAGGTGAAAACTGCGGCAGAGCTGCAATGATTAATGGGACACTGCTCTCGGAACAGCTTGGTTTGTGATATTAATAACGAGAGAATTCAGGAGGGAACGTAACCTGTTCCAAGTGGCAGGGCCGGCGGCAGCAGGAGATGCAGTTAGGAAGCTCCTGTGCTTATATTGGTGATGCGGGAGGAATCGAGTGGGCTTAGCCACATGTGATGCTGCACGGAGCGGCTGTAGGGCTGAGATGTGCTTCCACCTCGCGACGCTCACTCTGAACCTGTCTGAATTGCGAAAAAAACCCATGCAGTCATAAATACATCATGATGCAACCAGAAAGCATGTAGATATCTGTCAAAAATTACTGCAACTTGAAAATGGTGAACGAAGCAGGGAAAAAAATGTTTATCCCACAAGGGAAGAAGATGTGGAAAGGGAAATATTTAGTGGGAATGAATATGCTTACAGGGTAAGAATAATTCTACATGCTGTTCACATCTTCTTCCTAGGCAGCCTTGTCTGGTGACGGTAAGAGTTGGGATACAGGTGGGGCGGACACCTGGCCCCAGGTTTCACTGTTCACCACAAGGAAAGAAGGAACCTGAAACCTTTCTAATGGCAGCGATAAACAATTCGGAAAGTGGACAATTTTGAGGTGTGTCAGCTACTGAAAGCAGAGGAGAAATAGAAGGAACTGCCCATGCTGCTGTGCTCGAAGGGCTTTTGCCTGTGAATGTGTCTGTGAATAGAATTATTTGTTTTATCCCACGGTGTACCTGTGCAACCGGAGGGAGAAGGAGAGAGCACGTCCTTTGCACAACGAAACTGTGGCAGCCAGTCCAGCCCAAGCCCTTGAGAGACAGCTGAGCCCGCAGCATCCTTAGGGACGCTGTGCTGTTCTCACACGTTTCTCCTATAGGTCCCTTGTGCCAAATCCTGAGACAAAAGACTTCCAGTCCTGTGACAAAGGAAGAAGGCCAAAAACACCCAGAGCAACCTGCTGTGGGGTTGTTCATCAGACGGGCAAAGCTCTGCCTGGGTGGCTCTGGCCCTCGGGTGAGGGGGGGATTCCTGCACGCCGGGCTGCGGCAGGCAGTGTGCTGTGCCCGGCCAGGCACCGGCTGGCGGCCGGCACCGGAGCATCCCGGCGCAGTGACGCTCCCAGGAGACACTGTGTTATCCAAAGAATGATCTCAGGAAGGACGACCAACCTGGGCAGCAGAACGCCCGCGGGGCTGCTCAAAGCTCTGGGGGAGGGAAGCGATGAGTCTTCCCCTCGAGAGGCTGGGCTTGCAGGCTTGAGCAGGGGGAATGGACAGGCTGCGGTGCAAAGCCGGATGATTTCCTCTGCCAGACAAGGTCAAGGCCTGAGGTCAGTGGTTAAGCGATGCACTCTGGCATTTCTTGCATTAAATCCTGGAGCTGTGTGTGTAGGGGGAAATGGAGCTAAAGGCTGGGGAAAAAAGGAAGTGATAACTCTCTGCACTGTCCGTGCCAGCAGAAACCCTGCTGCTCACCATGCTCGCAGAGGCTGATGCGCCCTTCTCCTATGGCTACGGCGAGTACATCCCTAGTTCCACCTGGAGAATACCCAGCTTCCACGTCAGGAAGGTGTTTGTGGCTGGAAGGGGTGGACGCTGGAGTCTGCATTGATTTCAGCTCTCCTCACAGCTACCTCTGCAGTGCCTGGGCGTGCTTTGCCATACATGGCACGCATTTTGTACAGTAGATCCTTTCATAAGAGTGGAGTTACAGGCTTTCTGAATGAAAATGTGGATATACAGAGTAAAGCTTTCCTACTTCGTCTGACTTGCTATGGCCTAGCAGATAGAGCGGTGACATAATTCAGATAGGGATGAAGAGGACGACTAATTAAAGTTTGGAAGCCAAGCTGCTTGATTTCTTCTGAGATCTTGGACTCCTCAAATTATTTTAGGTGTGAGCCAGGTCTGGCGTTAGGCGAGCAGATGGGCTTTGAGCCTCCCTGGCTGGAGAGAGGCAGATTAAGGGAGCCAGCCTTTCCAAAACCAGGAGCGCGACTTTTGCCAGAAGGACTGTGCTGCGTCGGAAGCTCCCACATCTGCTGGCCATGGCGAGGCCCGGGAGGTGTTTGGGAGCAGAGCAGGCTCCTGCTGGCGTAAGGGATGGCAGAGCTGGGAGAGCACACCCGAACCCCCGTCCAGGAGTAGTGGGGAGCGTCTGGGGGAGGACGCAGTTCATCTCACAGAACTCGTACGGAGGATGATCAATAAACTGCCAGCTCTTTATTGTGGAAAATGGGTTATCTCTCCCAGATGTGCTGCAGAGAAAGCCCAATCTGTGAGCGGGAGGAAAAAGCCATTGCCCAGCTACTGAACAAATGGCTGTGCCCTCGATTTACACCCCGGCAGCTGCTGTAAAGCCTCTGCTGTGGGATTAGCTGTGACCCCCACGGCGTTACGAGATGGACCCGGGCAGATCCTCGCTGACATCTGGAAGGAGACCCCTGCCCTGCTGGGAGCAGGCACCGGCAGCCATCCCTCACCAGGCTGAGCTGCCTCCCTGCAGAAAAAGAGGCCGTTTGGGGACTGCTGGAGAACTTCTGGAAATTCGGGTGAAAAAAAGGCGTTATCTCCAAATAAGGTGTGAGCGAAGAGTCCCATCAGCTGGGGCTGCTCTCTCCAGCGAGCGTGCGGGGACCTCTTGTGGCAGCTGTGCCCGGAAGCTCCTGTCCCTGCTCTTCTGCACGGCTTTTCTTGGGACAAGCCTGGCCTCTGTGCCCCTGGGACGTGGCTGAATGCTTGGCCTGGTCTGGCGTCAAGGGACCTGTTTGTAACCGGGCTTGGAATCCTCCATCTCTGAAACCATCCCTGCTCAATGCCACCGCTGCAGAGGAAGGGAGGAAAGGAGAAAAGGCTGGGAACCATGAACCAGCCATGGTGAGAAACCACGGCCCAATGGCAAGTCCTGGTAAAATTCAGTAAAATCTGGGCTAAAATTATCTAGAAAGTAGTATTTATGTAGCTGTTGCTAGTGCTGTAGCAGTGGGATCAAAGCCCCTGAGCCAGAGGCTCAGTTAATCATGGCTTAAATTCCTCCCGTGCAGAAGTGGTCGGTAAAAGCTCTCCAGTGTTCAGAAGCATTTTAGCTATTCCTGTCGCCGACCCGAGCCTGCCCAAATGTTCATCTTTTAGAAGAATAACCCCGTGAATGGAGGAGGCCCTGGGAATAACAGGGCCGGGCTCACAGGCGCTCCGTGGTCCGGGACTTTACCCGGAGGCAGGGTTGCCACCGCAGAAAGGGGCAGTTGGGATTTCTGAGGCTAAAACACCGCAGATGACACCTCATGAGGAATCAGCCCTCTGCAATTTTATATTGTGATTAATTGTTCGATGATTTTCCTCCTCGGTGCCCTGAGGAGCCCGACGTGTCTCCAAGGCTGCCTCCCTTTCCTCGACATATCTGATGCTGAGCAGAAATGTCTTTGCATTTGGCCTTCTCACTAACAGATTAGCCTGGGTGATCCTTCGAGTCCCGGTACATGAGATTATAAATAATCAGGCCTGACGATCACTTCAGGCAGTGGCTCCCCACCACTTCACCACTGTGAAATTACATCATCTTGTCCGGCTTTTAAGCAAATTTCTGCAGCAGAAGCAGATGGTTTTCTGTCGGCTGGGACTATCTCACCCTTCTCCTTCAGATCTGATGTAACCGCTTCCCTCTTCGGTGTCCCTGCCACCAGCGCAGCACTTGTTGATGTGTCGGTGCGCATCACCCCAGCCAGGGCAGCGACTGAGAGCTCCGACTCCACACACTTCTGTGTCAGCAAAGTAGAGAAATCTCATCCCAAATTAACACCCGAGAGGAGAGGCGGTGTTTGACATCCATCAGTGTGTGCACCGTGACTTATCCCGTCCGCAGAAGAGCCGCGTCTGACAGAGACATCAAAAAGCACCAAGGGAGCGATCGAACTATGGGAAGGTGGGAAAACTGCGTCGCTGTAAGATGGAACCAAAGCAATTGTGGGTACGGGGTCCTGAACTCCCCCACACCTCAGACTGTGGAGCTGGGGTGCCCCAGGCATCGGGGAGCGCCTCTCAGCACCAGACATGGGACAGGGGGGATGGAGGACAACACCGTCGTGGGCACGGCGGTTTTCTTTTTCACAGGATCACAGCATGGTAAAGGTTGGAAGGGACCTCTGTGGGTCATCTAGTCCAACCCCCTGCCGAAGCAGGGTCACCTACAGCAGGCTGTAGGCGACCTTGTCCAGGCGGGTCTTGAAAAACCATGGCCCAATGGCTCTCTGCTTTTTGCACAGCACCTGGACCTTCTCGCTTGCTGGACGTGCGATCAGATCCGGTGGTGTGTGACCGCGTGGGTCCTCACCCGGGGCGTGGGACGTCTCTCCAGCGCAAAGCAACGCCGCGAGAGCTTCGCTGACCTCGTGTGCCGGGCATGCTTCAGGGCGAAGGACCACCGGCTGCGGGCACCTCACAGGTGAGGTGTTCGCCCACCCGGTGCCACCGAGGTGGGGGAGAACCCTCAGGGGGACGAGGGAGGTGTCCCCAGCTCTGGTACGGGGCCGGGACACCGGACCCCCGCTCCGTGACCCGCTCGCAGCCCGCTCCCACCGAGCAATGCCTGTGGAAGGCTGGGGCGCACCCCGGGGTGCTCACCCCCCCCAGCCCGAGTTCCCAGGCTGCCGGGGGAAGCCCTTCCCCCCGCCGCGGGGCCGCGCATCCCGGGCGGGGCGAGGCGGGGGCGGGTGCCCGGGGCGGTGCCGGTGCCCCGGGGCGGCGGCAGGGCGGGTCCCGGGACCGGGCGAGGCGGAGCCGTCGGGCAGAGCTACCGGTGCCCGATGGGAGCCTGGGGAAGGCTGCGGACCGCCGGGACCCCATGGCTTTGGGGTCGGGGCTGTTGGTGGTGGCCGGTTCCTTCGCCGCTTTTCGCCTGTTGAACCGGGGGCTGGAGCGGGTCGTGCCGCCGCCCCCCCCCGCCCGCCGCAACCGCTGGAAGTGGCGAAACATCTGGACGTCGCTGGCTCACAGCGTGCTCAGCGGCGGGGGGGCCCTGGCAGGGTGAGCGGCACCGCGGAGCCCCCCGGGGGGTCGGGGGGGGGCGCCGGGAGACCTCTGGGGGAACCCTGGGGGAACCCGCGGACGGGAGGGGCACGGAGGGAGATTGAACCCGGGGGGGGGGATGTTGGGGGACCCTGGGGAGCATTGGGGAGGGTGTGGACCTGGGAACTGGGGGAGCATTGAGAGATGGAGGGGGGGATCGAGGGGTAGAGCGGCACTGAGGGGCAGGGAGGCTGTGGGGGAAGCAGGAGGACAGAATCGCAGAATCCCAGCATGGCAGGGGTTGGAAGGGACCTCTGGGGATCCCCCAGTCCAACCCCCTGCCAAAGCAGGGTCACCCAGAGCAGGCTGCACAGGACCCTGTCCAAGCAGGTCTTGACTATCTCCAGAGAAGGAGACTCCACAGCCTCCCTGGGCAGCCTGGGCCAGGGCTCCGTCACCCTCAGAGGGAAGAAGTTCTTCCTCATGTTCAGCTGGAACTTCCTCTGCTTCAGTTTGTGCCCGTTGCCCCTTGTCCTGTCGCTGGGCACCACTGGAAAGAGTCTGGACAGGGGTGGTTGTGGGGGGATCAGGGGAACAGGAGGGCTCCGGGAGGGGGTCAGCAGCATTGGGTGGGCACCAAGGACTGCAGAAGGGTATTGGGGGACCACAGGCACTGCCCAGCACTCACAGCCGCTCTCCCCGCAGGTTCTGCCTCCACCCCGAGCTGTCCGAGGACCTGGTGGGCACGCACCCACCTGGGGCACACAGCCTGGTCGCCGTGTCCATAGGTGAGGTGGGGGGGTGTGGGCTGCCCGCTGCTCTGCCCCGCGGGGGGGTACCCAGGGGCCCGTTGGTGCCTGACACCAGCCCCTTGAGCCATGGCGTGGGCAGCAACGTCTCAGGCACCCCAGACAATCACCCTATTCTTGGCAAAGGACAGTGGCTCCTTTCTGTCCCGTGGCACCCGCAGCCAGGAGGTGCTGGGCACCAGGCTGCCCGCTGCCATCCTCAAGGGGCAGCCAGGGCTTGGGGCACCCCTGAAGTGCCCATGATGTGGGGTTGATGCAGATCCCCCCCAAAGCCTTAAGCTAAACCTGTCGGTGTGGAGGCCGGGAGCTTGGAGTCCTCTGGCTGTGTGAAGCCCTCCCCTTGTCACCTGCTTGCAGATCTGTTACCGGCCCTGTGGTCAGTGCTAACAGGCTTCCCAGCATGGCTACAGCGCAGCAAGGAGGTTTGAGTGTGTCAAATGCTGAGGTGGGGTTGGTTTGGTGGCACCGAATCCTGCAGCTGTTAAGGGATCCAGTTCTGAAACAGTAACAAGGGTGAGGGTCCACGTGCTTCGCAGGGTCTTTGCCCTTCTCTGGGAGCAGATCCAAGTGATCAGTTAGTACCTTTCCCTAGGAGCACGCCCTACGGAGCGATTGCAGGAGGGACCCAAAACACACCAACTTCCTTCTCCTTCCATGTGTGAGCCTGCCCTGTGTGTGACACCACCCACAGAGGGTTTGGGCTGAGCTGTGACCGTCACTTCCCCGGACGGGCTGCCCAGCCCAGCCAGGTGCAGAGTGGGAGGGCTGGGTCCTTTGGCACAGCCCTTCCCAGCCCCGCTTCTTTGCTGACGGCCTCTCTGATCCCAGGTTATTTCCTCGAAGACTTTGTGGATATGTTGTGCAATCAGAAACTTCACCAGTCCTGGGAGCTGCTCTTCCATCACTCCGTGGTGAGTCCACCGCCACAGGGACAGACCCTGGTGCTTGTGCCACCACGGAGGCTGGGGCTGGGGCCCTGAGCGCGGCTCCTGCTCTTGCTCGTGTGGGTGTTGCTACCTGTTACAAAGTCCGTCTGATTTTTCTGCCTGGGGAGAGGAGCCCAGACAGCAGAGCTTGGAGCTCCTCTTGAGCCCATGGGACTCGGGTACTCTTCAAGGGTCTTCAGAAAGGCACTGAAAGATAGGGTAGGACAAAAAAAAAACATGTGCACAGAGTAGGGGGGCAGAGGGCTGGGCTGGGGGGCTGATCCGTAACAGTGGTGTGGACAGGCAGTGACCCGGGTGTTCCCACCGGCACGGGCGAGCAGCTCAGCTCCTGCCAGCTCTCGGCCGCTTGAGCAGCTGCCAGCAAGGGCTGCGCATTCCTCCTTCCACCTCCCGCTCCCCGGGGTGCTTTCCTCTCATTCGGGTCAGAGCCGTGGCCGCGGGGCTGGGGTGGCTGCGGGAGCCCCACGTCAGTGCCCTCTGCCTGCCTTGCTGCTGGCTGCGCCCAGCCTGGGTGTCACTTCCATCGCCTCCGAAGTCCGGATGCCTTGTGGATGCTTGGGGGGGGTGGCACAGCCTGGAGCTGAGCAGCAGAGACGCTGTGGGGTGCAAGGGAGGCACAGGGGTCTGCTGGGCCTGGGGATGGGGGACAGCGCTGGGACCTACCTGGGATGAGGCGACGGTCAGAGCTGCTGTCTCGCAGAGCCCACCGCTCACGAGTCAAAAGGTCATCTCCACAATAGAGCTAATTCGGGCCAAGACAGTGACTTAACGAGCAGGGAGCAGATAATCTCATTACAGAGCAAATACAGAGAACAGCATTAATGGTATAAACTGAAGAAAGGACTGAGTGTGCTAAAGCGCGGGCAGGCCAGAGCCTGTCCCCCCGCCCGGCAGGGAGGGTGTGGGGCAGGGATTGCTCCCACTCTGCCCTCAGCAGCCCTGTCCTCTGCAGCAGCATCCAGCAGCCCCAGGGTGCTTCAGGCCAGGGTGGGGGCACCCCACATCCCACGGGGCTCTCTGATGCACCAAAGCCGCTTAATCCCTGCAGCATGCCTGTCTTGGGGAGAATCCCCAAGCCAGCAGCAACCATAGCCCTGGGCTACAGGATCTCCCTTCCTGGCGGGTTCAACCCCTTCACTGTGTGCGGAAAAACCTGCTGAGCCACAACCAACTGCATTCCCCGGGCCACAAACAGGGTTAGGTTTGGCTGCTCTGTCTCTGCCAACCTGGAGTTTACAGAATTGTTTTCCTCTCCTCCCACTGGGGAAAAAAAAATTGCTCAGGTTTCATGCAACGGCTGGGACGCTTTATCTCGTGCCCGAGGCTGCAGCGCTGGCTGGAGGCTGCAAAGCTGCAGAGATACATGTGGGGTGATGACCAGTGGTTTGGCACTGGCGTGATAACTGTTCCCACCTCTGCTCTTCACTGCACCCAAGCGTGGAGGGCTCCAGCTTGCAGCAGCTGAGATAAACCAGCTCCCAGGCTCAGCCTCTCTTCTTTCTCCTTCCCAGGTGATTGTCTGCTTTGGTATCGCCGTGCTGCTCCATCAGTATGTCGGGTTTGCCCTCGTGGCTTTACTGGTGGAGATTAACTCCATCTTCCTCCACCTGCGGCAGATCCTGCTCATGGCCAGCCTGGTGCACACCACTTGCTACCGCCTCAACAGCATCATCAACCTGGGCACCTACGTGGTGTTTCGCATTGCCACGCTGGCCTGGATGACCCGCTGGCTCTTCCTCAACCGGGAGAACGTGCCCCCAGCGACGTATGCAGTGGGCACGGTGGGCATGGCAATCATGATGCCCATGAACATTATCCTCTTCTACCGCCTGCTGCGTAGTGACTTCTTGAAATCCAGACGGGACGTGCAGCAGAAGAAGGAGAAATAGTCCCCTACCTCGCAGGGTCTGGGGAGTGAGCAGCCCTGAGCCTGTGGAGGAGGACAGCAAAGTGCAGTGGAGAGCGAGCGTGGCTGTTTCAGTATCTCGCTTGGAGGGTCCACACTAACAGAGAATCTGGGCTTTTCTTCTGGCTGCAGATCCTGGGCCCTGCACAGAAGAGAAGGTGCTCACGGACCAGGCACCGGGGCTCTGCTCCCCCCCACACCACTGGATGATGTGGTCGGACAACTGGGAGCTCCTCAGAGAAGCCCCAACAGCTCTCACAGCTCCCTGAGGCACCACTGAGATGAGAGCAGAAGGGCACTGTTTCCCTACTGCTCTTCTGGACATCCAAACACCAGAGCGTGTTTCTAACCCCTGCGGTGCTGCAGCCCGCGGCGTCCCATCGGCCAGGGGACACTGCGCTCAGGCCTGCGTTCTCTGTGGCACTTCCCATGGGAGCAGCACCAGGCAAGAGAGGCCCCAAGGCTTCGTCATTGAGGTCAGGGTCAGTGAAAGCCAAACCCTGTACTCATGAGTCCTCCCCAAGGAGATTGTCCCAGGTGGGTGATGGAGGGAGAGGCTGAGACCTGTCTGGGTGGGATGCTGCCTGCTGTGGGGTCCAGCTCGGGGGCAGAGCACCGGGCAGCGAGTGCTGCGGTGCTGTGCTCAGGGACGGGCTGCTGACTGCTCCTGACAACTGGAGCTTTTTCTGTGTTGTTTTGCTCCCAGATGTATTAAGTGCCCATAAATGAGCGTGGGAGAGCGTGAGTCGCTGGCCAGGATGATGCTGTGTGATGGTCGCTTCCCACAGACGAGGAGTTTAGCTGGGCCAGATTTAGGCATCTGTTAGGGATGAAAAGTCCTGCTGCTGCAGAGCCCAGCATTAAGAGCTCTTACTAACGTGAGCTTGTAATAAATGTCTGCAAATGAAACAACTGGAGGGGAAAGGGCTTCGAGGGAAAAGGGGACTCAGCATCCCAACCTGCTCCAGGGGCGTCCCCGCTCAGCACAGCTCTTCTTGTCCTGTGTCTCCCTGCTGCCAAGTGAAAATGCCCAGTGCCCTGGCACAGCCTACCTCTCTTGGGGGTTTTTCCTCCCCTCTCCTTTCTGTGGAGCAAGATAAAGGTTTTTCCTATTCCTACTGATGCTCTCCTGCCCTCCTAGGCGAGGGGAGGCTGCGCTTTCCTTGGAGCTGGCAAGTGGGAGGCTAAATGGTGGCAGGACGGGTGCCAGCTCTGCCTTTAGCCCTGCTGCACCAAGCCGCTTGCAGCCAGTGGGGACAGGAAGGCGCCGGCTGTGAAACAGGGCAGGCGGCAGGCAGAGCACCCAGCACGTGGCTTCGCTGCCCTCATTCCCCATCCTCGATTCCGGCTTTAGCAGCAAAGCTAGGATCCTTGTGGTTCGCTCTGCCTGTTCCTGGAGGCTTCCCAGGACAAGGGATCAGAATTTTTAAAATTTTTTTACTCTGCATTTCCTTTTCCCCACCAATTCCTGCACGCTGAACTGTTCCCCAGCAGCCCAGCACCGTGTGTAAAAGCAAGATGATCGCTGTCGGGGTTACGTGTAGCGGTTTTGAGAAATCCGCTGGATCTGTCGTGCTTGCTGTGCGGCAAAGAAGCTTTAACTCGAAACCTCTCATTTGGTTTGAAAAGCTGGGGGATGGGCTGAAACGCGCTGCTTGGAGCGGGCAGCACTCGCTTCCAGGAGAATAAGGGAGCAGACACATTTCTGCCTGGGCAGGGGAAGACGAGCGATCTGTGTGGGCAACGGGAGGCTGGAGACGACTCGTGGCCGAAGCCGCTTACGTTTCTATTTGCGGAGAGCGCAGGGAAGCTTGCAGGTGCTTGAGACACCTACTCCGTGTTTGGGTTGGGCACCTCAAGCGGTGCTTAGGTGCCCGTGTGCCGCTCGCAGCTCCTAGCCGGAGCGGAACCGGCAGCCGAGGCTTTCTCTTTGGTTTGACCCATTTACAGCCAGTTTTTCAGGAGCTGCTCCGCTGATCCCTGCCCTCAGCGCGACCTCTGCACCCGCTCAGAAATGCTGGCCCTGTGCTGCGGCCTCTGCCCACACCGGGGGACGTTTCACAAGGCCTGGATTGTGTTACCGCGTTCCTGCCGTCACGCGTGCCCCGGGCACGCCGGGCTGAGGGCCAGGGAAGCCGGGAGTCTGTCATCAGGCGTGGTTTTTCCCACAGTGCTATGGCGGGACAAGCGGTGGCTCTGCAGCACACTGCGGCCGGACGCGGGGGTACCCAGTGCCTGTCCCTCCCAATGGAAAACGCCACAGCCTTGGCTTGAAGGGCTGTGGGCAGGGGCCTGCCCCTCTAATGCCCCCCCACAGGGGTTCACCGGGCCGGAGGGAGGGTCTCCATCAGGAAATTAGTTGCCAGGGAGCTATGCCCCAGCCTGCCACCCACCCACCGCCCCTTCAGCCCCCTCCCGCATCCCAGGAGCCGGGATCCCCTCCAGCACAGGCCCCTCTCCCCGTGGGGACCCCCAGGGAGCTCCCACCCCGCCGAAGCCCCAAGGCTGTGACCCCCCGGGCCGTGGGGATGCGTGAGGCCCACTCGTCCGCCCGCAGCGAGCCGGACCTCGGCCTTGTGCAGGGCATCTGCGCTCCCGGAGAGGGACCGGGAACGGGGTGCCCGGGGGGAGGGGGCTACCCGCTGAGGCACCAAGGGCCGCAGTACGGCCGGGGGGGACGCGCCGCTCCCCGGGGGCTCTGTGCAACCCCGCCCGGGGCTGTGGGGTGGGCCCAGGCCCGGGGCAGGCTCAGGCCCGGGGGGGGGGGGGGGGGGGGGGGGGGGGGCTCCTGCGCCCACCGAGGGGCACCGCACGCCCAGCCGCCCTCCCTGCGTCCCCCCCCAAAAGGCCCCGCCCGCAGCGCCCCCTACAGCTAGCGTGGGGTGATCTGCGCCAGGCGTGGTCCAATCAGAGCAGGCGCCGAGCTGTCAACGCCTCTTCTCTCCGCCAATCGAAAGCAGCGAAGGGCGGGACCGGAGGAGGTCGGGCATCCCGCCGGAAGTGCACTCCAGGCACAACTTCCGTTCCTCTGCTGCACTTGGTCCCGCCTCCCGCCGCTCCTCCGTGTTCTGACGGGCTGCGTCTGCTGTCACAGAGGCTGCCCGAAAGCTGATTGGACAGCCCTCCTGGCTACGCGTCCCGCCCACATCCGGGTCTCTGAGGCGCGGAGGCGACGGTGCTGCGCCGCCATTGTGGTGGGGAAGCGCGGGGCGTCGCGGCAGCCGGTGAGGGCGGGCGGGGGGAGATGCGGGCCCGGGGGCCGGGTGGGGACGGCGGCGGAGAGGCCGGGGACGGGCCGGGGGCTGGCGCCGTCCCCCGCCCTGAGCTCCTCTCTCCACCCCCGCAGGTGCGTCGCCATGGCCACCGTCTTCCCGTACCGCGGCGGCTGCGCCCCGGTGCCCACCCCGCTGACGCCGCTGCCCGACTACATGTCTGAGGAGAAGCTGCAGGAGAAAGGTGGGTAGGGCCGGCCCCTGCAGCCCCAGCCTCCCCAGCGGGGCCGGGCCTGACGCCGCCGCCTTTCTGTCCCCGCAGCCCGCAAGTGGCAGCAGCTGCAGGCCAAGCGCTATGCGGAGAAGAGGAAATTCGGCTTCGTGGACGCGCAGAAGGAGGACATGCCCCCCGAGCACGTCCGCAAGATCATCCGCGACCACGGCGACATGACCAACAGGAAGTTCCGTCACGACAAACGCGTCTACCTGGGGTAAGGGAGCCCCCCCCCGCCGTGTGACACACGAGGAGCTGAGCCGAGTCCTCCTCTGCTGCGCTGTCAAGGCTCCTCGTTGGTCGTTAAAGGGAGAGCCGCTTCTCCAGAGGGCTTTCCCGGTCTGTTGTGCAGGGAAGGCGGCGTAGTAGCTCGAGGAGGGTGGGATAATCAGTTGCGCTAGGGCAGCAATCATAGAATCATAGAATGGTAAGGGTTGGAAGGGACCTTAAAGATCATCTGGAGAGGATGTGCGAAGGAATTCATTGCTTTGAATTTATGAGAAAAACGTTACCCTGGATAACACATTACCTTGGAAGAAGTGGAGGGAGAATGTGAAGTAGTCAGCGTATGTTTTTTGTATGATTGTGAAGCACCGTGGGTGCTGCTTTGCTGTTTGGGTTCAGAGAGCTATCTTACGCAGCTCATGATCCGCTGCACTAACTTATCGTCAGCCATAAAAAATCCAGAAACTCATTTGGAATTTTTAATTTGTAACGTTCTTAATGTGTGACAGTCTCTTAGAAGCCAAATAAATAGAAAATTTTTGGTAGTGAGATGCATAAAGCACAAGAATAGAATAGGAATTTCATGGATTTGTCACTGGAGGCCTTTACGAACAGGTTAGCTGAGCAGTTCTCAGGAGTGAAAGGTGTAGAGGTAATTGGGCTTGCAGCAGATGGACGGCGATTCTCTTGAGATCCCTTCCAACCCTGATTTTCCTCGATTTGTGGTTGTAGTGCTCTGAAGTACATGCCTCATGCTGTTCTGAAGCTCTTGGAGAACATGCCCATGCCCTGGGAGCAAATCAGGGATGTTCCAGTCTTGTACCATATCACAGGCGCCATCTCTTTTGTGAATGAGATTCCCTGGGTCATAGAGCCGGTGTACATTGCTCAGTGGGGGTAAGTGCCTTCTTCCTTTGCCCTGGTGGGAGCTTGTGAGCAAACACTCGTGCATCCACAGTAAAAGCGATGTTTAATGGTCTCTGGGTTTCTGCCAGGTCAATGTGGATTATGATGAGGCGAGAGAAGAGGGACAGGCGTCACTTCAAGAGGATGAGATTCCCCCCGTTTGATGATGAAGAACCCCCTCTGGATTATGCTGATAACATCCTGGATGTGGAGCCCCTGGAAGCGATTCAGCTTGAGCTGGATCCAGAGGAGGATGCCCCTGTGCTGGACTGGTTCTACGACCACCAGCCACTGAAAGACAACAGGAAGTACGTGCCTCTCTGGTAACACAATTTGCTGGGACAGGGGAGAAACAAATGCTCTACATAAATTACCTGTGCACAGCATATAACCTTTGGTTGTGTAATACTGGGCTGCATGTGATGTTGGTAGGGAGAAAAAACCTTCCCTCAGGGATGGGAGGGAGAATCTGACTGCTGTAAAGCTCTGTCATCAGTGTTCAGCGAGGGCAAACAAGGCTGCTCTGTCCAGGAGGGCTGCTGCATGTTTAACTGTGAAAACTCTGATGTTTTTGACCGTACAATAAAGATAAAAACTTAGATTTTCTGCTTGGAATTTGAACTGATGTTCGCTAAGAGTGCGCATACCTGCCAAAGGTTCTTGAGCGTGACTTCAGGTCTTGTGTGTCAGTTTGGATATGGAGGAGGAGAGGAACTGGAGCAGTGGGTATTTTCTGGGTAGGTGTACTCCTTAGTGGTCTTTAGCAGTCCTGCAGCCTTTCTTTCTGTCTAGAGGGGCCCCTGTGTTAGCTGTCCTTGCTATTTTCTGCGAATGATGGGCAGTGAAAAATGTTGGGTTATTTCTGATCCTGTGGTAAAGGCCCCGTTGTCTTTGGCTGTGTTCTGAGTGTCCGTGCTGTGTTGACTTGCAGGTACGTGAATGGCTCAACATACCAGCGTTGGCAGTTCACTCTCCCGATGATGTCCACGCTGTACCGGCTGGCCAATCAGCTGCTCACTGACCTTGTGGATGACAACTACTTCTATTTGTTTGACCTGAAAGCGTTCTTTACCTCCAAGGCACTGAACATGGCTATTCCTGGAGGTCCCAAGTTTGAGCCTCTTGTTAGAGACATCAATCTTCAGTAAGTATTGGGTTTAGGAGGAGGGAGATGTGGTTATCTGGAAAGAGGGCTAGGAGGGTTAATCTGTCATCAAGTGTCTTGCCTTGGGTGAGCTATTCCTGGGTATTGACTCTCTTTAGCATTAAGTCTGTGGTGTGCTAGCTGCGTTGGACACTGAATGGTTGTTAGTGTGAAGAGAAGGCTAAAGGAAAAGCACTGGTGTCATGTTTTTGGTGAAAAATGGTTGCCTTTCTGTCCCCCTGAATGCTTGTATAGCAATTTATTTTTGTCTCATTTGAGGGATGAAGACTGGAACGAATTTAATGACATCAACAAAATTATCATCAGGCAGCCGATCAGGACAGAGTACAAAATCGCTTTTCCGTACCTGTACAATAACCTGCCACACCATGTCCACCTGACCTGGTAAGCGCAGCAGCCTCAAGAGCAGGGAGGGGAGGGGAAAGCTGTCACGACACTCTAATACGTATTTTGTGTTGTAGGTATCATACTCCAAATGTCGTTTTCATTAAAACAGAAGATCCTGATCTCCCAGCTTTTTACTTCGATCCACTGATCAACCCCATTTCACACAGACATTCTGTCAAGGTGAGTCACTGTCCAAGAGAGCCTGTGATAAACCCTGTGTGTGGAGCTGATTTGGCTTGTGACCTTGCTTCTGGTGGCGGCACATGCATAGATATTTCAGGAGAAAGCAAAAGCAGTTTCACAAAAAAACCCACAGTTGCCATTTTAGTCTTTTTCTACTTCTAGAGTTGCACAAAGGTGTCTCCTTTGGTCTCTGTAGATAAAGTCCAATTAAGAGTGTTGGAGTCTTCTGATAGGTTATTTATCTTTTTGGTTGCCCTTGGAGTATTGATGGAGCTCTCCTTTGAGTTACCTCCAAAACATGTGGCTCAGGGTCTAGCCAGCGTTAGTTCTCAGGCCCACTGGGGCTTTGTGCTTCTCCGATACTCAGCACTGTCACACTTCTTCTGTGGGAGCAAAGAAATGATTTTTACTTGGTTAACTCGGAAAACTGAGCTGAAGCAACCAGGAAACAGAGGTTGTGTGGTGTTTCTGCATTTCAGAGTCAGGAACCGTTGCCTGATGATGATGAAGAGTTTGAGTTGCCAGAATTTGTGGAACCTTTCCTGAAGGATACCCCGCTCTACACAGATAACACAGCCAATGGCATTGCCCTGCTGTGGGCCCCGCGGCCCTTCAACTTGAGGTCTGGGAGGACTCGAAGAGCTCTTGATATCCCACTGGTCAAGAACTGGTGAGTTAGTTCCTGGGGGAAGGGGGTGTTCTAGTGATCGTGACTTTGTTGTCTTGTTACAAGGAAAATAAAACAAAAGACATACTGTGGTGACTGTTTCTGGAGATTTTAGGAGAGTTTCTGGAGACTTGTTCTCTAAGCAATGCGAGTTATCTCAAAAATTGAAATACGGTTTATCCCTAGGTATCGTGAGCACTGCCCAGCAGGCCAGCCAGTGAAAGTGCGAGTCTCCTATCAGAAGCTATTGAAATACTACGTTCTGAATGCACTTAAGCACAGACCTCCCAAGGCCCAGAAGAAGCGGTAAGTGGGGTTCTGTTCAGTGGGAAACTGCTGATCTGTGTAGGGGGCTCAGCTGATGATATTCCCTGCTCTCTCCAGGTACCTGTTCCGCTCCTTCAAGGCTACGAAGTTTTTCCAGTCGACGAAGCTGGACTGGGTGGAAGTAGGCCTGCAGGTGTGTCGCCAGGGCTACAACATGCTGAACCTGCTGATCCACAGAAAGAACCTGAACTACCTTCACTTGGATTACAACTTCAACCTGAAGCCAGTGAAGACCCTCACCACTAAGGTATTGGTCCATGTGCTGTCTTACTGGAGTAGAGTTCACCAGAAGATTAAGTACCTAGTGTGGTAAGACAGGCCACAGTGCCTCAGCTGTTCAGTTGTTGTACAGACTGACCAAACTGGAACTGTTTCACTCTTATGTAACATTGTTGCATAAATCCTGGATTTTTGTCTCTTCCAGGAAAGGAAGAAATCCCGTTTTGGTAATGCTTTCCATCTGTGCCGAGAGGTTCTGCGACTGACGAAGTTGGTGGTGGACAGCCATGTCCAGTACAGACTTGGAAATGTGGATGCGTTTCAGGTAGGCCCCTTTTTTTTTTTTTCCTCCTTTTTTTTCTCTAAAGGTGAGGAGGGGAAGGAAGAGGAGGAGTGGAATGTCTGGTCAGGCTTATATAGGATGCACAACGTGACTGAATGTTGCAGTGTTATGGAGAACAGGGGGAACAACGAAAGCACACAGCATTGGGTGAAATTCTGCTTTTACCCTAGCTTATAAGAATTGATCATTATACGAGTCAGTGTTAGGAGCTTTGCATGGCCTAATACGCTCTGCTCCTGGCTGTACAATGGGCCTGGCTTCTGAGGCAATATCCGTAGTGTTGGTGGTTGTCTCTGACTGTGCTCCCTGTGCTTCAGTTGGCAGATGGCTTGCAGTACATCTTTGCCCACGTGGGCCAGCTGACAGGAATGTACCGATACAAGTACAAACTGATGAGGCAGATTCGTATGTGCAAGGACCTGAAACATCTCATTTACTACAGGTTTAACACAGTAAGTTTCACCTTTCCACGTGATGGTGACCCCACGTAAACTGAGCAATGAGGGAGGGATTCCGGAGTGTCAGTAAGTGACCTGCTCTTAACCTGTCTCTCTTCCAGGGCCCTGTGGGCAAAGGTCCTGGCTGTGGCTTCTGGGCTCCAGGCTGGAGAGTATGGCTGTTCTTCATGAGGGGCATCACGCCACTGCTGGAGCGCTGGCTGGGGAATCTGCTGGCCAGGCAGTTTGAAGGTCAGCACATTGTGTAAATCTTGGATGCAGGAGGAGTGCGTGGTAAAGATTAATACTGTTTACTTGCCAGCTTGAACTCCAGTTTTCTGTTCCAGGCAGTGGTCTATATCCATGCTCCATGTCAATCCCAAGAGCTATTGACCACTTTAGAGCTCTTAGGAGATCAGTGCCCCCAGAAGAGATTGCAAATGGAAGTGGGATTCCCTGCTCCTTAGCAGGATGGGGTCGGGGTCCACAGCCTCCTAACCATCTGTGATGATGTTGTAATGTTGTGGCAGTGTAATTTCTTCAGACATCCTGCAGCTCGGTGCAATCCCGTGTTAGGAAGAAGGAGGAGCGCTGCCCAATAGTGTCACACTGCTGAAGTACTTTGCTTTTTTCAGGCCGTCACTCAAAGGGTGTAGCAAAGACTGTCACGAAGCAGCGTGTGGAGTCTCACTTTGACCTGGAGCTGAGGGCAGCCGTTATGCATGACATTCTGGACATGATGCCAGAAGGAATCAAACAGAACAAAGCCAGAACCATCCTGCAGCATCTGAGTGAGGCCTGGCGGTGCTGGAAGGCCAATATCCCCTGGAAGGTAAGTCTCTCACTTGGCCTTTTGGTTCAATTTTGACATCTTCTGGATGGAACTGCTCTTCTCACTCCTTGCTTTCCTGACGTTACTGTCCCTTCCCAGGTGCCAGGGCTGCCCACACCTATTGAAAACATGATCCTGAGGTATGTGAAGGCAAAAGCTGACTGGTGGACAAACACAGCTCACTACAACAGGGAGCGGATCCGTCGGGGTGCCACTGTAGACAAAACCGTCTGTAAGAAGAATCTGGGCCGGTTGACCAGACTCTACTTAAAAGCTGAGCAGGAACGGCAGCACAATTACTTGAAGGTATTTGTGTCCTACTTGAGGTTGCCCAGATTGGTGCTGTTTTTTAGGGAGGCTTTCACTGACTAATGCCGATGGTGTGGTTCTGCAGGACGGGCCTTACATCACTGCGGAAGAGGCTGTTGCAGTGTACACAACCACAGTGCACTGGCTGGAAAGCAGGAGGTTCTCACCCATTCCCTTCCCCCCGCTGTCCTACAAGCATGACACCAAGTTGCTCATATTAGCCCTGGAGAGGCTGAAGGAAGCTTACAGGTAGGCAGTGGGAAGTGATTGTGTTCTGCAGGGGCAGACATCTGCACTGGGAAAGGCTTCTGAAGCTATTTTGTGATCTGTTGTTCCTGGAATTGAATATGTTGTAAAATTTACCCTGATGGTCTGGTAAGGGCTGTAGGTTGTGGTACTGCCAAGGTTGACTGGGGGTTCTTCGTGGGCTCTGCCACTTGGGGCTTCTAAGCTCGGGGATGTGGGTTGTGAAGAGTTATGGATCATATCTTGATCTGCTTGGTTGAACGGTGTCTTTGATCGGTTTAATGCAGTGGTCGTTGGTTTGTTCATGCTTGGATATGCGAGTTGTTGTTTCTCTCTTTCAGTGTGAAATCTCGCCTGAATCAGTCGCAGAGAGAAGAGTTGGGCTTGATTGAACAGGCTTATGATAATCCTCACGAAGCTCTGTCCAGAATCAAGCGACACCTTTTAACTCAGAGAGCCTTCAAGGAGGTAAGTGTCCTGGTGAGAGCCAGACTATACTAAAAGTACCCAGGAACTCAGTGGTGCTAAGACTTCGTGTTCTCCGTCAGCTGTAAGCATCTGTTTTGCCTCTTCTTTTTTTAGGTGGGTATTGAGTTCATGGATCTCTACAGCCACTTGGTTCCTGTGTATGATGTTGAGCCCTTGGAGAAAATCACAGATGCTTATCTGGATCAGTACTTGTGGTATGAGGCTGATAAGCGAAGACTCTTCCCTCCATGGATCAAACCTGCTGACACTGAACCTCCTCCACTGTTGGTGTACAAGTGGTGCCAAGGTTAGTGGGATTTGTATTCCATGCAAAAAGTTTTCTTATCAGGAACTTGCTTCCTACGAGTCCCCTTGGGAGCTAAGTTTTCATATTTGCGACTAGCACTCAATAGTCGTTACAATCTGAAACTGTTTTGATGGTTTTTTATATATATATATATATGTGTATATGTATATACGTATGTACTGGAGGAGGAGAACTTCCACAGCATTTGTGGTTGGTTCTTCTTCCCATTTCTGGATAGACTGGAAGGACCAGAGGCTGAAAAATCAGGCATTACAGGAAATACCTTGACTTCCTGTGCCCAAAAGGGCTCTTCTGTGCTCTGATTTGTCAGATAACATGACAAGCTTGTTTGTCTCCTCAGGCATTAATAATCTGCAAGATGTTTGGGAAACGAGCGAAGGTGAATGCAATGTGATGCTGGAATCTCGCTTTGAGAAGATGTATGAGAAGATTGACCTGACGTTGCTCAACAGGCTGTTGCGTCTTATTGTTGATCACAACATTGCTGACTACATGACAGCCAAGAACAACGTGGTGATCAACTACAAGGTGATGATTGCTGTCAGGAAAGGGAGTTTGTGGACTGTAAAACAGAGAGGTTTTGGACCCCTGGGGGAGGAGGGGACACAAGACTTGCTAGAGAGAGAAGTAGTGGTGGGGGAGCAAGAAAGGTCCTGCTAAAGAGCAACTGCTCGGGTAAAAGGTCTCTGATATATCGTGACAGGTTCTCACAATTCCACTTCATTTCCTCAGGACATGAATCACACAAACTCCTATGGGATTATTCGTGGGCTGCAGTTTGCATCCTTCATTGTCCAGTATTATGGGCTTGTGATGGATCTGCTGGTGCTGGGTCTGCACCGTGCCAGTGAAATGGCTGGGCCTCCCCAGATGCCAAATGACTTCCTCAGCTTCCAAGACATTGCCACTGAGGTGGCCCATCCCATTCGCCTCTTCTGCAGATACATCGACCGGATTCACATCTTCTTCAGGTGAGAGCTCAGGGGCCCTGCTTTCCTCAGCTGAACTTTAGTTCTGGCATCTTGCAGCAGATGCTGCAGAAGTGTGGCAATTAGTATGCTCTTACTCCAGGCTTTTGTTCCCTTTGCTAAGAAAGGTCAGGAACATTTGAATTGACAGGCTCTCCAGAACAATTGGGTGTCCACATGCCTGCTCTTGCTTTCTCAGTGTGCTTTTCTGTAGCTTCACTGGACCAGCAGAGAAGCAATGTCAAAAGTTCAATTGTTACAGATTTTCCACTGGTGAAATAAGCCTTTTCTGGCTTCCCAGCAAGTGGACATAGAATTTTATGTCTGTTCATGGAAAGATAACCCAAACAGTCATGGGTTGCTCTATGCTAATGAAGCTGAAACCCCTTTTCAGTGGGAGGATACAGAAATTGGAGGATACAGGAATTGGATAGTTATCTTCAAACATGCTGCAGCAAACAGCTATCTTTAAGCAAGTCCTTGTCTGTCTGGGCAGACTGGTGTTCTGAGAAGTTGGTCCTGTAACTCCAGATCCTCTTCTGTGCGTCTTCAGGTTTACAGCAGATGAGGCGAGAGACTTGATTCAGCGGTACCTGACGGAGCATCCGGATCCCAACAACGAGAACATTGTAGGCTACAACAACAAAAAGTGCTGGCCCCGGGATGCTCGGATGCGCCTCATGAAACACGATGTGAACCTGTAAGGGCTGCAAACTGGAAAAAAACAAGTGGTGGGAGGGTGGGAGAATCAGCTTTGATAAATAACTGTTGGAGGCTGATAGGCAGGTGCTCAAGAAGACAAATAAGAAGAGGTGAGAGGTCTGTGCTGTAATTCTGACAGTGAGAGACTGTACAGTGCGAGGAAGGCACTGAGAACGTAGAATTGTAGAATGGGATGGGTTGGGTTGGGTTGGGAGAGACCGTGCCCAGTTTCCATTGCTCCCAGTAACAGACAGCCTGTTGCTGTGCCCCGTCTTGTTTTTCAGTGGTCGTGCTGTATTCTGGGATATCAAGAACCGCTTGCCTCGATCCGTCACCACCGTGCAGTGGGAGAATAGCTTCGTATCCGTTTACAGCAAGGATAACCCCAATTTGCTGTTCAACATGTGTGGGTTTGAGTGCCGCATCTTGCCCAAGTGCCGCACCAGCTATGAGGAGTTCACCCACAAGGATGGTGTCTGGAACCTGCAGAATGAGGTAGGGCGAGGCGTTGGCAGGCTGGGAGAGCTGTCCCTGCTTGGCCTGTACCTGGCATCAGAGCAGGGCTTGTGCTTGCTGGGCAGGGGCATCTACAGCACGTGTTGGCCAGCTGTGTAGCTGGGACCCCCAGCACGTAGGGTTAAAATGAACTGGGTGAACTTTCCTTCCTGAGAGGGATGGGAAGTCCTTGGCTGGCGATGAGCGGAGACCTGAAACTGTAGAGGTGCTCTTCAGCCTCTTCTCTCCCTGTGTTTCTTAAACACCTGATGGCAAGAGCTCACCTTCCCGTCTGTTGGAGAGAAGGCTCGCAGGAGGGAACTGATGGCTCTGTGCTCTTGCAGGTCACCAAGGAGCGCACAGCTCAGTGCTTCCTGCGTGTGGATGACGAGTCTATGCAGAGGTTTCACAACAGAGTGAGACAGATCCTCATGGCGTCTGGCTCCACAACCTTCACCAAGGTAAGGTGGGAGGAAGACACACGACAGCTTTCTGCAGATGCTTGGCGAATGGGCTGTGAACTGATCCTTTGCCTTCCTTTCTAGATTGTCAATAAATGGAATACAGCTCTGATTGGCTTGATGACGTATTTCCGGGAAGCTGTTGTAAATACTCAGGAGTTGCTTGATTTGCTGGTGAAGTGTGAAAATAAAATCCAGACTCGAATCAAAATTGGTCTGAATTCCAAAATGCCCAGCCGTTTTCCACCGGTGGTGTTTTACACCCCTAAAGAGCTGGGAGGGCTGGGCATGCTCTCTATGGGCCACGTTCTCATCCCGCAGTCTGACCTGAGGTGAGTTGTGCTGCTCTGTCCTAAATGCCCGTGTGAGTAGAGTGTTTTGTTAGATACTCTTTGCCCTGAAAATATATGAGAATGCTAAACCATGCCGTGTTACAGATATATGTTACCTTTACAGTAGGTCATGGTGGTGTGACCCGTGAAGTCCTGTCGCCCCTACCTCACTCTCGTGCCTCTTTGCTGCAGGTGGTCCAAGCAGACAGATGTTGGCATCACTCACTTCCGCTCAGGAATGAGTCACGAGGAGGACCAGCTCATCCCAAATTTGTATCGTTACATCCAGCCATGGGAGAGTGAGTTCATTGACTCTCAGAGAGTGTGGGCAGAGTATGCCCTCAAGCGCCAAGAGGCTATAGCCCAGAACAGGTATGTTTCCATGTGCAATCACAGATCATTGTGTGTGAGGACAGGCAGTGGGGTGAAGCATCACGCTATCTTCAGGTTCTGGAGACCTTGCTGGTCCTGTGATAGATGCTACAGGCCGCCTGCAAAGCTGCTGTCTTACCTCTGGAGGAGGTACGGACTCTGCGAGCAGATAGTGCACCCTTGGCATAGTTTAAGGGAAATGGTATGCCAGGTGGTGCCAGGAAAAGCTGACGTCAGACCCACTTGCAGTTAGTTCTGTGCACTTACAAGGGCAGGCTTTCCTCTGGGCTGTTTGGCAGCTGTTCATGGTGATGGCTATAGACGCTTTGCTGAGCCTCCGAGTGTTTGGCGTTTTAGAACGTCTCCTGCCAGAGCCCGGAGGTCTGTGTTATTTCTGTGAACTCGTCACCTGAAATATTCATTGATGCGTTGCTGTAAAATTGAGAGGTAACAAAGTGTGGGGATTTTTTTTTTTCAGGCGTCTGACGCTGGAGGATCTGGAGGACTCCTGGGACAGGGGAATTCCTCGTATTAACACCCTTTTCCAGAAGGACCGGCATACCCTAGCTTATGACAAAGGGTGGAGAGTCAGGACTGACTTCAAACAGTATCAGGTATGGTCTGTGAGTTTCTCTGGCAGAGTGTGAGGTTCAGATAACGTGTTCCAGACAATGTCCCTTCACCTTGCGTTCCTGCAGGTGCGCTTCCTTGTCTGCCTGCTATGGGAAGAGCTTAGAGTCATGTGTCAGGGCTGGTAGAGGCTGTTGAGAACCAGGTGCTCCAAAATCTGTAGCTAGCCACTTTTGAAGCATTTGGATAGATTGCTGTGTCTTGGGGAACACCACGCTTAGTGCAACTGAGTATTAAGAAATCAGTTCTGAAGAGGGAAAAAAGATCCCAAAACAAACATTCCAAAATCTTAAGTTTTAAGAACAGTGGAAAAAAAATATTACTTAAAGCCTGTAATGGTAGCTCTGCAGAAGGCCAGTCCCTGAAGGATAAAAACATCATCTTAGGTTCTACCCAATCTGAATTGCGTGGTTGTACTGATTGAACTCATGTTGTAGATTAGCTGTGTCCTCCAGGACTGAGGGCATGAATCTTTTTACTTGTTATCTGACATCATCATCGTCTTGGTCTCTACAATTAGTGCAGCCAGGTTAAATGATCTGAATACAAAGCTGCTCACTGGTGTGCTGTTGTCTCCAGGTCCTGAAACAGAACCCGTTCTGGTGGACGCATCAGCGCCATGATGGCAAACTCTGGAACCTGAACAACTACCGCACTGATATGATCCAGGCACTTGGTGGAGTGGAAGGGATCCTGGAGCACACTCTCTTCAAGGGCACTTACTTCCCTACATGGGAGGGTCTCTTCTGGTAAGAGAAACCTTGGTTTGTCTTGCAAAATGGAGCTTAGTGGTGCACCAGCAGGAGTCCTGGGCTCAAACTGAACTGATTCTGTTGAGCCTTTTCTGTTTTTTTTGGCCTTTTTGGTCATCACTTGAGCACGCTGTGTAGTTCAGTTGTGAGGGCACCTGGGACTGGACTGTAACTGACCTTCAGCATGCAAATCCATGGGAATTTATTTGCATGAAACAATCTTCCCTGCTTCCAGTGTGGGTGTTCCCTGTTATATGTGGCACATAGCAGTCAGCGGAGATGAGGGACATCTTGTGGAATTGCTTGTCTGCCCGTTCTAGGGAGAAGGCCAGTGGCTTTGAGGAGTCCATGAAGTGGAAGAAGCTGACGAATGCCCAGAGATCGGGTTTGAACCAAATTCCAAACAGAAGATTCACCTTGTGGTGGTCTCCTACCATTAACAGAGCCAACGTGAGTACCTGGAGTTTGTACTCGTAGGAGCTTCCACTGAAATCAGAGCAGTTAATCAATCTAACTGATTCTTCAAAACATTTTTTACGGATGAACTAAACCTCCTGAACAGTACCTGTTCTGTTTTCTAAACTTCATCAGTTGTGCTCTTGCATGTTCTTACAGCTGCTTTTCCTTTGCAGGTCTATGTTGGATTTCAGGTGCAGCTGGATTTGACAGGCATCTTCATGCACGGCAAGATCCCCACGCTGAAGATTTCTCTCATTCAGATTTTCCGAGCTCACTTGTGGCAAAAGATCCACGAGAGCATAGTAATGGATTTGTGTCAGGTGGGCAGTATGTTAATTTGGGTTGTTTCGGTGCAATGCGCGCACGCTCCTCGTGTGCCAGCAGCCTCCTGCTAGCAACAGCGATTGTCCGAGAGGTCGTACAGGGCTCCCCCTTCTCCAGTGATTTGACAGGGAAGGGGAGGAAATGGGATTTTCCTGGATGCCTGGTTTAGCTCTGTGCTGAGGATAGATTTGGTAGCTAGGTTGCCTGAGCACAACTCACCTTTGACTGCATTTTCCCCAGGTGTTTGATCAAGAGCTGGATGCTCTGGAGATTGAGACGGTGCAGAAAGAGACAATCCATCCCAGGAAGTCGTACAAGATGAACTCCTCGTGTGCAGATATCCTTCTCTTTGCTTCCTATAAGTGGAACGTGTCGCGTCCATCGTTGCTTGCAGATTCCAAGTGAGTGTTCCCCTTTTCCCCCTCCTTGATCTTGCTGCTGAGCCTGTCATCCTGAGCCAAAGTCCGTATCTCTCGGATGGTAGGGTTGGTTTTCTTTGGGGACACAGGAGCACACAATTAGGCCTGGCAAAGTGCAGTACTTGTTTGGGTAGATGGTTGCAGCACCTCCAGCACCCCCTTCTGCAAACTGTGAAGACTGTCTTTGCTGCTGTTCTCTCCTCTGGGTGCTCTTTCCTGAGCCAGAGCTCAGGAGCTCTGCAGGGCTCTTCAGGGAAGCCCACAAAGCTGTGTTGTCCTAGGACCAGAATCGAGTGAATCGGATGCACCCGTGCTGTGTTCAGTTCAACTGAATCCTCACCAGACAATCCCCAGGGCAGGCGACCCTCATGACTGCACAGTAGAGGAGCAGCTGTGCTCCTTTGTTTAAAGCTGCAGCTGAACCCCATTGGCTGAGGGTTTCTCTTGACAGCTTCTGCACTCAGCTGCTGTGTGGAGAGAGTAGTAGAGTCCCTTTTCGGGATGCTATGTAGGTAGTACCTATGCAGGAGTACTGCTTGGTGGCAGTTACTCTGTCAAAGACACGCAGCAACTGCAGGAGAGTTTTGTTCAAGATTGAGTTGTTCTGGCTTGCTTTCTCCTTAGAGATGTGATGGACAGCACCACCACTCAGAAGTACTGGATAGATATCCAGCTGCGCTGGGGCGATTACGATTCCCATGATATCGAGCGCTACGCCAGAGCCAAGTTCCTGGACTACACCACAGACAACATGAGTATCTATCCATCTCCCACTGGTGTGCTGATTGCCATTGATCTGGCCTACAACTTGCACAGGTGAGATCTACACTGTCTGTATTTGAACTGAAATTGGTAGTTTGTGGCTTTGTCTCGGTGCATCTCTGCACTGGGTTGTATCCTGGGCAGGAGGATGAGGGGGAAAAGGCAGAAGCCAGAGGTGTGCAGTGAATGGGTCGGGCATCTGGGCAGTCCTTTCAGGTTGCCCGATGTCTGCTCGTTTAATGATAACGGCTCCGTTCTCCCAGCTCATGTATGATTGTTTTCTTCGGAGATTTCTGTCAGACTGTGGAGCTGAAGGGCAGGCCTTGTTTCTAGGCCCCCTACAAGTGGGGTCAACTGTTCTTCACTGGAAATCTAGAGGGAAAGTCCCAGCAAGCACGTCTCTGTCTCCAGTGTGCTTGTTAGAGAAGATGCAGCTTTTCTGGGGCTGCCGCAGGCGTGTGCTGTGGCTTCCCACTGAGAGGAGGCGTGGGGAGCAGCTCCCAGGGGCATTGCAAGAGAAATGCGACAGCAGTACTCAGCAGGCAGAAAGGTGCCTGGCTGCTGAGTGGAAAGACTTGGGCGTGGCTGTTGTCTCTTCTGAGATGAAGAGACAACATCTCAACAACCAGGTCTTCTGTTTGTTTACTTCTTCAGCGCTTATGGGAACTGGTTCCCTGGGAGCAAACCTCTGATCCAGCAGGCCATGGCCAAAATTATGAAAGCAAATCCCGCGCTGTACGTGTTGAGAGAACGAATCCGCAAGGGGCTGCAGCTGTACTCGTCTGAGCCCACAGAACCGTACCTTTCCTCCCAGAACTACGGCGAGCTCTTCTCCAACCAGATCATCTGGTTTGTGGATGACACCAATGTGTACCGCGTGACCATTCACAAGGTGAGGCCAGGGGTGGTTCTGCAGGGGGGAGGGACAGGGGCTGTACATGACCTGTGCTCGGGGCGGTTGTGGAGACATGCGTGGTGGAAAACTAGGAATCGACATGGACCCAGATTTTTGCAGTGTGTGCAGAGCAGCTCTTAGGCTTTTAATACAGTTCCTGCTCAACACACACAGCGAGTTGGCTGTTGTGTAAAGGTGTGGATGGGCTACATTTATCTGGCTGTACTTTTCACTTTTGCTTGTTTTCTCAGACTTTTGAAGGGAACTTGACCACAAAACCCATCAACGGAGCCATTTTCATCTTCAATCCCAGAACTGGACAGCTCTTCCTGAAGATCATCCATACGTCCGTGTGGGCAGGGCAGAAGCGTCTGGGACAGGTAGGGCCTTGGCCGCCTGCTGGGCTTCGGGCTGCGAGCTGGGGTGGGCTCTGACTGCCTGGGACACTCACCTGAGCAGAAGTCGTCTTGGGGGTCTTCAGCCTCCGGCCTCTCAGCAAGTTTGGTGTTTCAATTTGCAGTGTGTAACCTGTGCTCAGGCGAGCGTTAGTGTGGGATATGGAAGTAGAAGAGTGCAGGCGTTGACGGTGCAAGGTTTGTGAGGCTCTGAGGTGTACGGAGCTCACATCCTCAAGTAGGGCTTGAGAAACAGTGCAGGTCTCACTGTCACAGCAAATCACGCCCCACTTGGCTGTACATCCAGTGCGGTGAGAAGACTCTCAGGTGGCAGAGCCAGGGAGGCGGTGTGCCCGGCTGTTTTTTCTGAGCCAGTCAGGCGTAACAGCTCCAGGAATGGGAACGTCCCTCTGTGATCAGCAAGAAGGAAACGCTGGGCCTTGTCACTGATCTGGAACAAGCCATAAATTCCATTTGTATTTTTAGAATTTGGTTTCAGCCTCTCTCATTCCCCAAGGCGTGGAGAGTCTGCTGTCAGCAGGGAGTCATTTCCCTAACCCTGCTGTCTTTCCGTAGCTGGCCAAGTGGAAGACTGCTGAAGAAGTGGCGGCCTTGATTCGGTCGCTTCCTGTGGAGGAGCAGCCGAAGCAGATCATAGTGACGCGGAAGGGCATGTTGGACCCACTGGAGGTAACAATGCAATACGGCTCTGTGGGGACGTTGTCAGACCTTTGGGAGATTGCAGAACAGTCCTGTGTTCCTGTGAAGGGCTTTATCTGGACTGCTGGTCTGCAGTAGCTGTGAGCTAACTGCTCTTCTCGATAAACTCCAGGTGCACTTGCTGGATTTCCCCAATATTGTCATCAAAGGCTCAGAGTTGCAGCTGCCATTCCAGGCCTGTCTGAAAGTGGAAAAGTTCGGTGATCTCATCCTGAAGGCTACCGAACCCCAGATGGTTCTCTTCAATCTCTACGATGACTGGCTGAAAACCATCTCTTCCTACACGGTAAGCACGGCGTGCCCGGTCGGCGTTTTGCTTTGCCACTGATGGAGGAGGCAGGAGCCAAGGCTGCAGGGATCCCTCCCGGTTTGTTGCTTGGGAGCACCTGGCTCTGGCCTGCCTGCGTTTTCCTGCAGATTGATTCTGCTGGCGCTTCCCGGGCAGTGTTGGTGTGCCCAACCGTAGCGGTGCTGTACTAGGGCCTCATGTAGTTGGTTTCTTCCCTTCTGACTAGCTGCATCTTTTTGTTTCTTCTCCAAGGCGTTCTCTCGTCTGATTCTGATTCTGCGGGCACTACATGTGAATAATGATCGAGCCAAAGTTATTCTGAAACCAGACAAGACGACCATAACGGAGCCTCACCACATCTGGCCAACCCTGACAGATGAGGAGTGGATCAAGGTGGAGGTGCAGCTGAAGGATCTCATCCTTGCTGACTACGGCAAGAAGAACAAGTAAGCCACTGTCCAGCTGCGATAATCCCGTCAGCCTTTCCTTCGTGCCCTAAAGATTGTGTGGCCAGAGTGCTCCTTGTGAAGAGCAGATGACTTGCAAGGGCCTTTGGCAATGAACTGTCAGCTTTGTAGGGAGACTGGTTCTTGTTATTAACTGCTTCCTAGCGAGGCAGATAAAAATGTCTGCACCGAGCCTTTTCTGATCTGCGCATCGTGTGATTTGGTCCCTTCTCTTGTCCAAGAAGTTGTGGTTTCATTTTTCACGGATGTTCTGAGCTTGTGCCTTGGTGAGAAGGGTCCAGAATGTATTTTGAAATGCCTGACTTGGGTGGATTTTCTCTTTCAGTGTAAACGTTGCGTCCCTGACACAGTCGGAGATCCGAGACATCATCCTGGGCATGGAGATCTCTGCCCCCTCGCAGCAGCGACAGCAGATTGCGGAAATTGAGAAGCAAACCAAGGAGCAGTCACAGCTGACGGCCACGCAGACCCGCACCGTTAACAAACACGGGGATGAAATCATCACCTCTACAACCAGCAACTACGAAACCCAGACTTTCTCCTCGAAGACGGAGTGGCGAGTCAGGTAGGAGGGCAGGCAGGGCTGCTGTGCCAGGAGGAGGTCACAGTGCTTGGGAAGGGATCCGTGCGCCCTCCGATAGTTGTCTGATCTCCTCTAATGCTTGTCTCCTCTTCACAGAGCGATTTCTGCTGCCAACCTCCACCTGCGAACAAACCACATCTACGTGTCGTCAGACGATATAAAGGAGACGGGCTATACCTACATCCTTCCCAAGAACGTGCTGAAGAAATTCATCTGCATCTCGGATCTGCGGGCCCAGGTGAGCGTGCGAGGAGTCTGTTACAGCCGTGCTCCACGCCGCTGGGGCACGCACCCGTCCTGGGCAGGCAGGGCCTGGTGGCGAAGGGCTGGGAACTTGGTGCTGTGTCCGTGCGAAGCGCTCTGTGCTCCAGACAGACACGGGCCCTACAGCTGAGCACACAGGTTCTAGCCAGGTGCTGATGCCTCCTCGTGGCCCAGACTTGGGGGGGAAACTCAGCACTGAACCAAATTACAGTGTTGTAATTTGTTGTTTGTAATTAGCTACTGGAGAGAGTCCAGCGGAGGGCTATGAGGATGGTGGGGGGACTGGAGCATCTCTCCTACGAGGAGAGGCTGAGGGAGCTGGGCTTGTTCAGCCTGGAGAAGAGAAGGCTGAGAGGGGACCTTAGAAATGCTGATAAATATCTGCAGGGTGGGTGTCAGGAGGACGGGGCCAGACTCTGTTCAGTGGTGCCCAGCGACAGGACAAGGGGCAACAGGCACAAACTGAAGCAGAGGAAGTTCCAGCTGAACACGAAGAAGAACTTCTTCCCTCTGAGGGTGACGGAGCCCTGGCCCAGGCTGCCCAGGGAGGTTGTGGAGTCTCCTCTGGAGATATTCAAGACTCACCTGTATGCGGTGCTGTGCAGCCTGCTCTGGGTGACCCTGCTTCAGCAGGGGGTTGGACTGGGTGTCCCACAGAGGGCCCTTCCAACCCCCACCATGCTGTGATTCTGTTGTCCTCTGGCGAGAACCTGCCAACCAGGAGATGCTCTCCTCAGGAGCTGAGGGCAGGGCCCAGCCACGCTGACATGGTTACGTGGAGGTCTCGTCTGGGTTTCTAAGGCGGCGTCTGTGTTCCTAGATTGCAGGTTACCTGTATGGAGTGAGCCCTCCTGATAACCCCCAAGTGAAGGAGATCCGGTGCATTGTGATGGTGCCGCAGTGGGGAACGCACCAGACGGTGCATCTCCCGGGGCAGCTGCCGCAGCACGAGTATCTCAAGGTGAGCTGAGCCGCTGCTGCCGCTGCGGGTGGAGGAGCACCGTCTGCAGCAGCGGGGACCGGAGGTGGTGGGGCAGCCTCCCTCGCTCTGCTGGAGATGGGGGCCTGGAGGACCTGGGATGGGGTGGAAGCCAAGCCTTAGTCCTGCTGTGCTTGAAGCAGTGGGGTTTTAAACGTCTTTAATTTCTCCCACTCTCTTTTTGTCAGGAAATGGAACCTCTGGGGTGGATTCACACCCAGCCAAATGAGTCCCCTCAGCTCTCGCCGCAGGATGTCACCACCCACGCCAAGGTCATGGCTGACAACCCCTCCTGGGATGGGGAGAAGACCATCATCATCACCTGCAGGTGAGAGCAGGGAGGCTGCCGAGGGCCCGGTGGGGACAGCGCTCGGGAACGCGCTGAGGTCTCCAAGTAAACGTTTGGCAGAAGAGGAGACTTTGCTCATTTCTGGTTTCCCCCCTCTGCCCCATCTCTGCTTCCTTCCTCCCAGTTTTACACCGGGCTCCTGCACGCTGACGGCCTACAAGCTGACCCCGAGCGGCTACGAGTGGGGCAGGCAGAACACGGACAAGGGGAACAACCCCAAGGGCTACCTGCCATCCCACTACGAGCGCGTGCAGATGCTGCTCTCGGATCGCTTCCTCGGCTTCTTCATGGTCCCAGCGCAAGGGTCCTGGAACTACAACTTCATGGGTGAGCTGCCCCGGGGAGGGAGGTGGCGGGGGTGGCTTGGGGAGGAGACGGAGGTGGCTCCTCGGGGAAGCGTTCCTGCCCGTCCCTAGGCGTGATGTCCCTGGGAGTGGCTGGCGGGGACACCGGCGTGGTGGTCTGACCTTTCCTTGGGGCCGGCGCTGGGCTGTCGCTTCTCGGTGGTTTTTCAGCGGTGAGAGAGCAAACCAATAGAGGGGAGGAGTGGACGTCTTGTGTTTGGGGGTTGTCGTGTCTGTTACCGCTGAACAATTAATCCCTGTCAGGCGATAGAGGTGATGATGGAAAACGCAGGGGAAAAGCTGTGCCCGGAGGGGGGGTGGCAGGAGGTGCTGCTGTGGTGAACGGCGGCGGAGGGGGGCAGGCAAAACTTGATGAGTAGAAAAGGACTGGGGGAACCCGAAGGGCGATGATTTTGTGGATTCAGACTCTCCCTTCCTGCACGCTCTGCTCAAAAATGGCCGTGTGAGGTTCGGCGGGGGGTGACGGGCTTCTCTCCTCCAGGCGTTCGCCACGACCCCAACATGAAGTACGAGCTGCAGCTCGCCAACCCCAAGGAGTTCTACCACGAGGTCCATCGCCCTTCGCATTTCCTCAACTTCGCCCTGCTGCAGGAGGGGGAGGTCTACTCCGCCGACCGCGAGGATCTCTACGCCTAGGCCTGTCCCCCCGTCCCCCCCCAGTACTGTTGATATTCAACAGCGTGTCCGTGCCCCCCCCCCCCCGCGTTGTTGTACCCTCTCCAGTCGCTCAATAAATTTTTTAGGAACGGGAGCGCTGCCGGTGAGGTCCCGCCCCGGGGGGAGGGCCCGGACGGGGCGGGCCGGGGCCGGGCGGGGCTTCGGGCGGCGATGGCGGAGCCGGGCCGGGGCGCGGAGCCGCTGTGGCGGACCCCCCCGGGCCGCCTGGCCCCCCCGCACGTCTACCGCATGGCCGGGGCGCTGGGCGCCGAGCTGCGCCGACTGGCCGGGCGCTGCGGGCCCGAGGCCGTGGCCGGGCTGGTGCCGCCGGTCGTGCGGTTGCTGGAGCTGCTGGAGGCACTGGTGGCGGCCCCGGCGGGCGCCGAGGGGGAGGCGGCGGCACCGGCGGGCGGGCGGCGGGAGGCGGAGGTGAGCGGGGCGGGGGGCGCGGCCGGGGGTCTCTCCGCGGGGTCCCCGTGGGGACAGCTCTGACCCGGGTGGCCCTGTCCCCCCCCGGGGCGGCTCTGACCGGGTGGCCCCGTCCCCCCGGGGTGGCTCTGACCCGGCTGTCCCCATCCCCCCGGAGTGGCTCTGACCCCACTGTCCCCATCCCCCCAGGGTGGCTCTGACCCAGGTGTCCTGTCCCCCAGGGGTGGCTCTGACCCCACTGTCCCCGTACCCTTGGGTGGCTCCGACCCCACTGTCCCGGCCCCATGGGGTGGCTCTGACCCCACTATCCCCATCCCCCCTTGGGTGGCTCTGAGCCTGCTGTCCCATCCCCCAGGGGACAGCTCTGACCTGGGTGTCCCGTCCCTGCTTGGGTGGATCTGACCCCACTGTCCCCGACCCCACTATCCCCATCCCCCCCGGTGTGGCTCTGACCTGGCTGTCCATGTCCCCCAGGGGATGGCTCTGACCCAGGTATCCCTGTCTCCCCGGCATGGCTCTGGCCCGGGTGTCCCTGTCCTCCCGGGGTGGCTCTGACCCCGCTGTCCCATCCCCCAGGACCCGGAGCAGAGGCTGTGGGAGGCCGAGCGCCGGGAGCGAGCCCTGCACGGCCGCCTGGCCCGCCTGGAAGAGCAGAACCGGCAGCTCCTGGGGCAGCTTGTGGAGAGCCAGTCCCAGGAAGGTGGGTGTCCCGGCAGGTTCAGGGTCCCCTGCCACCATGGGGTGTTCCTGTGGGGGACAGTGGGCTGGGTGCAGGCCTGAACCTGCTCTCCGTGCTGCCCAGCCCTGGAGACCTGTGCTTCTGGGGAGCACGAGCGTTATCGTGGGATGGAGCGTTATGGGACCCCCAACCCCCAGAGCACTCCCGAAGTCCTCGGGAGGGTGGTGGAGGCAGCCACAGGGTACGGGCTGCCGTTGTCAGCATAAGGATGTGTCAGGCATGGTCTGAAGCTCTCAGCCCTCCTCTTTCCACTGTTCCTACTCTGCTCTCTACCGGGAACGTTAGACTTGGGCTTTGCAGAAGCTCCAGGGAACCTGGTAGTGTTGGGGGGTTGGGGGAGCCCTGGGGTCCTGGGAGCCACTCACGCCTTCCGCCCGTGTCCGGGCTCAGACAGCACGGCACGGAAGGAGCGGGAGGTGATGCTGCGGCTGAAGGAGGTGGTGGACAAGCAGAGGGATGAGCTGCGTGCCCAAGCCCACGAGATCGTCTGCAAGAGCCGAGACACGGAGGCGGTGAGCGTGCGGGAGCTGGCGGGCGTGGTGTGTGAAGGGCCTGAGGACCTGCTTTCATGTCACCTCCCCGTGGGGCTGTTGTGGCGGCTGGGGAGCCTGCTGGGGCAGATGCCATTCCCATGGCTCTGCCTGCGCTGGTGTCCCTGGGTGGGGGCCCAGAGCTGCTGCTGTCCCTCACCGTCGGCTGCCCCCGGCCCTCCAGCTGCAGGAGCAACTGCATCGCTTTATGGCCATGAACGAGGACCTGCGTCACAAGGTGGCCGTGGTGCAGGCTCAGCTCAAGAGCGCGCTGGAGAAGAAGGCAGACCTGGAGGCTGCGATGCTGCAAACCCAGAGGGAAACGAGCAGGAGGAGCAGGACCGCCTGTGAGACCCTGCGGCCAAAGCCCAGCCTGGTGAGTCTGAGCCCAGGGCCCCGCTGCCGCAGGGCATCGCCGACGCCGACCCAACCTTCCCAGTCTTGTGCGAGGCTCCTGGCGTGCCCGGACCCGCCGGCTGCCAGCAGGACACGGCTGCTCGAGTAAGCCCCACTGCTGACAATCAAACAGTGCGGTGTCTGCCATGTCCGTAAAAATTGGTAGGGATGGAGGCAGGAGTGAGCGAGGAGAGGTGATGGGAGGAAAAGCTGGGTGGGACTCAGAGCACGTGGTGATGGGTGGCAGGTGCTGGCTGAGCTGGGGACCCACCGTGGCCCGTGGAGGGCTGCAGCGGCTCGGGACTATCAAACTCATTCCTGAGACTTTTCCATCTCTGCGGGCACGTGGCACCCAGCCTTTGGGTGGGGGCTTCGGGGTCTCCGCTTGCTGCTGACGCTCTCTGTCCCTGCAGGAAGGAGCACCGTTGCCCGCAGAGGAGCCGCAGCACCAGGACGCGGGCAGGAGCCCTGCTCACTGCTGCTTCTCCAAGGAAGAGCTGCAGCAGATCCTGCAAGAGCGGAACGAGCTGAAGACCAACCTGTTCCTGGTGCAGGAGGAGCTGGCCTATTACCAGCGGTGAGTCCTGGCGCGGCGGCGTGGGGTAGCGAGCCGGGTCCCTCCCGTCCCTGCAGCCACCCGTGGCCCAGCAGAGGCTGCTCCTGGCGCAGTTGGGGCGGATTTCTTTGCCAGGCTCTCGGTTAACCACCCGGCTGCTTTTTGCCAGGGAGCTGCTGAACGAAGAGAGAGTTCCCAGCTTCTTCCTGGATGCGATGAAGTCGACTATCAAAAGACAGAGAAAAAAAATCAGAGCCAAAATGCTGGGAACGACGGAGGAGTCGGCGAGCAGGTGAGTCCGGCTGGCCGCGGCGGACGGGGAGCCTCCCATGACGGCTGGCAGGCTCCGGTGTTTCCGTGTGGTGTGACAGCCTGGAAGGGAACTCGCCCAGGCCAAGAGCTGCCTCCTCCCTGCCTCCTGCCAGAGATCAAAGGTTTCGTGTCTGCAGTTGATGTCTTCCTCTGGCTTAGCCCTGGGAACGCCGCAGGGGCTGGGCTCTTTGCTGCAACTTGCGTCTCCCTGTCACCAGTCGCCGATGGCCTGACCGAACGCCGCTTGTCCCTGCGTGGATGTGGCGAAAGGGTGGTGAGGTGGTGGCACTGGGACTGCTGGACGAGGCAGGCTGGTCCCTGCGCTGTGCAGTTGGAGGCTGTCCAGTGGGGAGCCTTTGAAGATGACAGTGGCGATGTTCCCTGGGGACTTGGCTCTGCAAGACGTTCGTGGGCAGCATTGGCTTCTCACGATGGGGAGGGCAGGACGCTGCCGGGCACCAGCCCCGGCTCTGCACATCTGCCGGCGCTGGGGGGGCGAATCCTGCGCTAAAGCTGCTGTATGGCGTGGGGGGAGCTGGATCTCACTGGCTTTTAGGGGCTTTAATAAAGGTCTGAAGGGGGCTGAGCTCTTCTGTGCTGCTGAAACCTGCTGCTCGCTTGTGTCGGGGTCTGCTGGCAGCGGCGGGGTCTGGGGGTGTCGGGTCCTGCCCGCTCGCCTCACTGCCTGGCGAGGATAGGTGCTGTGAGTGCTGCCCTGCAGTCGCCTCTCGTCTGTCACCCTGCTCCCCTGCGAGGCCTGGCTGTCACCCGCCTTGGCCCCGAGCCGTGGCCGGTGGTGCCGATTCTCGGTCTGTTCCCCTGGAGCAGCGTGCGCTTGCCGCGGGGGGTGAGAAGCCCACAGACTTCACTGCGGTGGCAGCCAGGGACACAGCGTCCGCTGACGGAGCACTGGGGGTTTGAAGCTGCTGTCTGGAGAGCCTGGTGGCTTCCAATCACCGAGCTGGGGCTGGGCTTGCCATGGAGTGCGGCTGTGTCCGGGACGCGAGCGTCGCTCCGGCTGGCTGTGGCTTCGTGGCAGGTCGCAGCCTGAGGGGGATTCATGGGGACAGCAGCCCTGGTCCCTGTGCCCCTGGCTCTGCGGGGGACCCTGCTTGGCTCGGGAGGGAGCCCAGGGTGGCTCTGGCACTCACTCGTGGCGAGCCTGTGACTCGGCGCAGGTTTTTACCCCGCTCCTTTGTGCTGCAGCGATGAAGACAACGGCTCCTGGCTCCCAGCTCGAGGTGCAGACTGCGTGGATGCTCAGCCTCCCGAATCCAGAATTAGGAGCTTGTAAGTTTGCGCCCACGCTCTGGTGCTGCTGGGGATGGGTGGCTCTGCCGGCGGAGAGGTCTGGGGCTCGGTGTGGAGCTGGCACCCGCCGAGCTTGGTGCGTACGACGAGGATGGGGCTGGGCTGCCCGGCGTGGGGCTGGCAGGGCTGCTGCCACAGCAGGGTCACTTGGTTCGGGGGGGGATCTGCATTGTCCTGGGCAGGGAAGCCTTGCTGCTGCCCCGGGGCTGCCGCACGCTCCCAGGGGCTCGCAGCCGGGCTGCGCCTCGCCGCCAGCACCATGCGCAGAGGGAGGCTGGGATCTGGCCGCTTCCCTGGGAAGGCTCTCCTCCCCCACAGCCGTTATCTGCTCTCTCTGCAGTTTTGGGCTGTGGTATCAGGGCGGCAGCAAAGACACCCCCACATCCAGCTGCTCCGGAGCCTGGGAAGTCATCGACTCGCTGGACACGCAGCTGGAGCCGGAGGGAGCGAGGGAGCCGGTGGCCGGCTCCTCCGACAGAGCCACGCCGCCCCTCTGACCCCACCTGAACAGCAGCCGGGTCTGGCCTCGCAGCAGCGCTTCCCGGCTCCTTTTCTCCTGGCATCTTCGAGAGTGGCACGACAGCCCTGGCCGCTTCCCCATGCCATGGTGACGGCGAAGCCGCAGCGTGGGCAGCCTTCCTCCAAACCCGCTGGGACACTCATCTGTGGGGTACTGGCCTGGCACGGGATGGCTCAGCACCTCCGGGCGTCTCTGCCCATCAGTCACCCTTTCGTTGTGCCCATGGGGGTCCCGCGCAGCCGTGGCCCCACTCCCCACTTCTCAGTGTGGTGGGGGTCTGCACCCCTTTCCTGCTGCCGCACCCCAAAGGGCTCTCCCCGTCTGCTGGTGGCTCTTTCCACCAAGCACTTCTGCTCACAGCCCAGGATCCCATCACCGGATCCTGCCCTGCTGGGGTTATTTCGCTCCCCCCCCTTTCCACTCATACCTCCCCCCCCCCCATCCCTGCAATGTGAAGGTCGAGTTGGGGTGCCCAGGCCGGGCTGGGCGCAGTCCCGGGGTCACCACACGGCTGGGAGGGGCTGGGCACGCTGCACCGGGTGTCTGGGAGCAGTCGGGATAAGCACCTCAAGTGCCACTCCTGCACTTTTCAGGCATGGGGTGAATTGGTTTTGTACTGGAACCACTTCCTGCTACTGCTGGGAACTGTCAGACTGGAATAATCCTCATATTCATGGGGACAAGTCGATCCCCTCGGGTCAGGTACTTTGTAGCTCTAGAACTGGAGTTGGAAATAAATCAGTCTCTCGTTTCTCCTCCGAGGTCCCCGCTGCAGCCTCCGTGCTCGCCTTGCTTGGGAAGGGCTGGGTGATGCTGCTGGGCTTCAGCCGCAGTTCTCCAGCGTAGCCGTCGCTTTTCGTGCGCTGATGCAAAGGGCAGTGGCCAGCTGCACTGTCCCAGACCCCGGAGCCCCTTTGGGGGGGTCAGCTGTGATGGGGAGTGGAGCTGCAGAGGCTGAAGCGGTAGGCGCGATGGAGTTAAGTCCCGCGTGCCAGCGGGAGCGGTGTCCTTCCAGCCCGGGGGCCCCCTCAGCCGAGCCAACCTTGGGTAGGAAAAAGGTGTTTCCTGTGCATCTGCTGACACAAAGCTCCTGGGGAGCCGGCGAGGTGGGATGGTGGCCAGCAGCGGTTCGAAGGGCAGCCTGGGGCACGCAGTGTCCCCGTGGGGGACGTGGGGACCCCACCTCTCAGCCTCAGCTGGGGGCCAGCAGCGCCGTGGGGTGGCTCACGGGGCGTCAGAGCAGGGGAAGGCAGCGGACGCCTGATGTGGGTTGGGGGGACGTTGGGAAGAACAGCTCTGGGGGCGATGGAGGACAGCGCAGGGGGAGCGGGATGGCTGCAGGGGAGATGTGCAGCCAGGCACCAGCCCCTGCGTGGCTTCGCCGAGCCCCTGGCCGCCTGTTGCTGCTGCCAGGGTGGCACCAAGGGCCAAAGATAGCCCGTGCGGTGGCATTCCCTGCCTCCCCCTCCCCGCCGCACCCCTGACGTCTGGATCGGGGCGCCTCCTCCCACATTTCCTCAGGAAGAAACCCAAGGCTGGAGGGAGGAAGAGGCCGCGCTACGGGAGGGACGGGACAGACGGACGGGACAGACGGACGCCGGCGCGGGTCTGGGGAGCTGCAGGGACTCGGGCCCTTGTGCCCCGCCGGGATGGGGAGCGCCCGGCCCATCCTCTGCCTCCAGCTGTGGCTGTGGGTGCAGAGCTCTGCCCAGGAGCTGGACCCTGATGGCAGGAACGTCTGCAGGTAGGTGCCACGGGGGTCCCCCCTCATCCCCCTCCATCTCCTGGGGCTTCTCGGCTGCTCCAGGGGGTCATCGTCCGTCTGTCCTTCCATGGATGGAGATCTACAGCCTGACACTGCGTGGGCGCAGAGACTGGGGTGATGCTGGGGAATGTGGTTGGGGCACGCATGGGCACTTGGGGCAGTCAGAGCCCTTCTCCAGGGGTTATTTCTCAGGCACCCCCAGTGCATGGGGCAACGAGGGGGTGCAGGACAATGGCAAAATGTTCATCGTCCACCAGGAGAGAAACCAAAAGGGCTTTTGGAGCTGACGTCCCCGCTGCTTCGCTGCTGCTTTGCCTCCCATTGGCCTCGCCATCGACGGCAGCGCCCTTTCTTGCCTCCACCTTGGTGCCCTTGTTCTGGCTCGCTGGCAAAGCTCTGAGCTGCTCCCAGAGCGTTGGGGACCCTGCCCGGGCTCCGTAGCGGCAGAGCCGGGCAGGCCTGCCCCACCGCCCAGCCCCGCCGCCCGCTCGGGCTGCAGCCTCTTAAATTTCCTACTATTTTGTTGGTTTCCTTCCGGAGCGATGCCCCCGGGACCGCGCTGCTTCCCCACCCACCGGGCCCAGCCGGGGCAAGCGCCCACATTCGTTTAGCCTTAACTGAAGCTGTGAAGCTGTATATGAACCCGCACCGGCCCCGGGACCCCTGCCCCGGCTGACGGCCCCTGCGTCTCTCCCGCAGGCTCCCCACCGGCCCGGCGTGCTGCCCCGGCTGGAGGCAGGAAGGGCAGGAGTGCACGGCCGGTGAGTGATGGATGGCGATGAAGCCCAAAGCTCGGTCCCTGCTCTTGGCCGGGTGGCTCCTCTGCGGCGATGGGTGTTGTGCAGAAGCCCTGCGGCTCTCCTCGAGCAGCGGCGATGGGGTGCTGTACTGTGGGGACCCTCAAGCACCCACCCAGCAAGCTGCTGATGGTGCTGCGGCTCGGCCGGAGGGATGGAGCGGGAAGCGGGATGGTGGTTTCCCCGGGAAGGCTGCCCTGGCGCGAGGTGGCCGGGTGGTCCGGCAGCGGGGCGCGAGCCCGGGGGGGCCATCGTGTGCTGACGTGCCCACCCTGCCACCGACAGCACTGTGTGAGGGGGAGGATGCCTGCGGGGCGGACGAGGTGTGCGTGAAACCTGGGGTTTGCCGCTGCCAACCCGGCTTCTTCGGAGCAGACTGCAAGTCCCGTGAGTACTTCCCCAGGGCTCAGCCCTCGCCATCCCCTTTGCCAGCCTGGATGCTGGGGGGGCTGCCAGGCTTCCCCGTCCCCCCTGTGCTGCCCGTCTCCTTCCCTTCACAGGCTGTCCCGAGCAGTACTGGGGCCCCGACTGCAAGCGGAGCTGCCCATGCCACCCCAATGGGCGCTGCGACCCGGCGAGCGGGCGCTGCACCTGCGACCCCAACCACTGGGGAGGGCTCTGCCAGTTCCCCTGCCAGTGCGGCCCCCACGGCCGCTGCGACCCCCTCACCGGCGCCTGCCGCTGCGAGCCGGGCTGGTGGGCACCCACCTGCAAGAAGCAATGCCAGTGCAACCCCGCCAGCTCCCACTGCGACCCCCTCACCGGCCACTGCCGCTGCCTGCCGGGCTGGTGGGGTAGGAGGTGCAGCTTCAAATGCTCCTGCAGCCTCTCGCCCTGCGCCCAGGAGACGGGCAAGTGCGAATGCAAGGCTGGGTTTTGGGGGCCGGCGTGCCAGCGGCGCTGCGACTGCGTGCACGGCTCCTGCAGCCCCCTCAGTGGGCACTGCAGCTGCAGCCCCGGCTACCAGGGCAGGAGCTGCCGGGATCCCTGTCCGGCGGGGAAATACGGGTCTCAGTGCGTGCACAGGTGAGCTGGGGGGAGGCGGGGGGGGCTCCTGCGGGTACCCAGGGGCTGCAGCCAGACCCTGGGGGAGAAGACGTGGCAGTCGTGCCTGTCTCTTTGGCTGGGCAGCGAGACCCGTCCTCGGGGGTCTGAGCACCCCTGGTTGGATCATCAGTGTTGCCCCAAAAGAAACATCTCGCTAATGCCAGCAGAAAGCACTGGTGTCATCCTAAAATCCGGCCCCGCTCCCCAGGGTGATAAATCCACATCTCTCCCCGCTTGCCTCCTGCCCTCTTCCTACCACAGGGCGTTGGGCGCTGTACGGGATTTCCCCATGGTCCGAACTGATGCTCAGTGCTGGTGTGGGGTGAAACCTGCATTTGGGGGCTCCATGGGTGGGCGTCGAGGCATCACTGCCCCTCTGCCCATGCAGCTGCGGGAGCTGCAAGCGCAGCCAGCCCTGCTCGCCCGTGGACGGCTTCTGCCTGGCCTGCCAGCCTGGCTGGAACGGGACCCTCTGCCAGGAGCCCTGCACACCCGGCTTCCACGGTGAGGACTGCCTCCAGCCATGTCCCCGCTGCCGGCGCGGGGAGGTCTGCGACCCAGAGACCGGGTCCTGCCCGCACTGCGAGCCCGGCTGGACGGGACCCAGGTATGCCCAGGATCAGGCCACCGGTCCTCGCAGGGGGTCCCTGCTCCGGGGCGCAGCGGGCTGATGCTTCACACTCTGTCTTGGCAGCTGCAACAGCTCCTGCCCCGCGGGCACCTTCGGTGATGGATGCCAGCTCCTCTGCTCCGAATGTGTTGCAGGGAGCTGCGACCCCGTGTCAGGAGAGTGCGTCTGCCAGGCGGGCTACTGGGGAGCCAGGTAACGCCGGGAGCGGGGCAGGGCTGGGGGTCCACTCTCCCCGGGGGCATTTCCCCTCCTTTCCTCTCTCTTCCAGCTGCAACGACACCTGCCCAGAGGGGTATTTTGGCGTGAACTGCTCCTCGCCCTGCCAGTGCTCCCGGGGAACCTGCCACCCCGTGCGCGGTGACTGCGTGTTGAGTAAGTGCAAGCACAAATTTACTCCTTGGCAGCGGTCAAGGGAGCGTAACATCCTCGCTGGGGACGGAGGTGCTGGGAGGCTGCAGCGCAGGCTCCTGGCCCTGCCACGAGCTGCCAGCTCTTGCACTCTCTGTGCAGAGTGGCTCTACAGCTCGGCAGCCACAGGACACACCGACTCAACTCATCCTCTCCACATAGGTTTGAAGGACCACGGGGCCCTGGCAGCCGCCATCCTTGTCCCTCTCCTGCTGCTGCTGCTCTGCGTCGCCTGCTGTTGCTGTGGAGCTGGCCCAGCGGATGCTAGAGACAGGTATTTGTTATATTTTTCATCCTTTGATGCAAAACCGTCTCTCCTGCATCCCTTCACACCCATCTCCCCTGCGCAGGGCAGCCGTGCCGGACGACGACGTGGTGGCCAGGATGAAGCACCACGTGCGGGGGGTGCTGGCAAACCTCAGTGCTATGATGCCTTGCTTTTCCCTGGGAGGCTACAAACTTCCCAAAGTCACAGGTAAAAACCGCAGAGCTGCTGACAGCCCTTCCAGGGTGTCACCCCTACCCGGTGCTCTCTGCTTCATCAGCACTGGGGGGGGAGTCCGCACTGCCCCTCGCCCCACTGCATGGCTCGGGGCAGGCGCTGCTCTCCCACCCCAGCCCTGAGCAGCACGCTGGGGTGCCCGAGCTCAGCTGGGTGTCTTGTCTTCCCCAGTTTCCCACCACGACACGGAAATCCCCTTCAACCCCAGCTTCATCGAGCCACCGTCAGCTGCGTGGGTTTCAGACAGCTCCTTCTCCTCCTTCGACACTGACAATGAGGGACCTGAGTACTCCGTCCCTCCCAAAGAAGGTGATGTCCGTGCCTGCTCCTCCTCTCCCCGGCTGTCCTCAGCACTTCTGGGCTGCCTGGGGTCAATCCTGCTCCGTTACCGACCTTGGGTGTCCCAGGGATGGGTGCTGGGCACAAGCAGCAATTATTTCCATACCCTCATTTTCCTGGGTGCAAGGACACACTGGGGCCGTGCTTGGCCTCACGTGATGGGACGTGCCTGGTGTGGGCAGCTCCATTTCACAACCTCCTCCCACGGAAATGCTCCCAGGGACAATCCTGTTGCATCAGCCACTGTCCCGATGTCCCCGAGTGTGTTGTCCCCTAACTCTCGTCCCCTTCTCCTGCAGGCATCCCGCTGCTGGGGGGGGCTGAGCTGCAGGATGGGGCGTCCCCCCCCGGCGGGGCGCTCCCGGACCCATCCGCCTTTGACTCTGAGGATGTCTCGCAGCCCTTCGCCATCCCTCGCACCTCCAGCATTGCCAAGGCCAAGCGGCCCTCTGTGTCCTTTGCTGAGGGGACGAAATTTGGGGCAGCAGAGACCCCCAGCCCTGGGCGGAAGCCCAAGACCCCATGGGGCCCATCCAAGCTGTCCTCACCGCCGGGGGACACAGCAGCTGAGATCCCCACTGAACGACCAGCCAGCGATTGCTATGAGAGCCCTGAGCCCCTTGGCAAGGGGGAGGAAAGCCACCGGCCATCGCCCCGCGCCACCCCGGGGGGACGCCGGCGGGTGGTGTCCAGCACCAGGCACGTGGCCCAAAGAGTGGAGGCTCTTGAAGCGGCTGCAAAATCCAGCAGTTGGGAGGCGAAGGGGAAGGAGCCCAACGTCACCACCATCTACATGATGGTGGGAACGGCTGGGCAGGACCCAAAGGCAGAGGGGGGTGGTGAGGGACCAGTCCAGGCTGTGCTGAAGCGACTGGGCAGCTTGCAGAGGGGCAAGTGGGCTGCAAAGGAGGAGCCCAAGGTGAGAAGGAGCATCGAGGGCATCCAGAAACCACCCCGCCGGGCCCTGGCGCAGCGCAGAGACTCAGCGAATAGCTGTAAGCAGAGGGAAAGTGTCCCAGAGGCTCCTGCTGAGACGTCCTCTGGCAAGCACCAGCATCTCCCCGGGAAGAGACAGTCCTTCCTTCTCGTATCTCCCTCGCCAAAAAGCACCGAGGCCCAGGATGGGGCCAGTGATGCCGTGGGTGCTGTGGAGAGCGGCAAAAGCCCTGAGTTAGTCCCCAGCCTTGAAACGCCGGACGAAGAGCCGAAATATGAGAACGTGACCAGTGGCCGTGCTGATCCTCCCCCCAGCCCCGCCAAGGAGCCACCGGCCACCCCTGCAGCCACCTGAGCCACCATGGCCTGGGCTGGGGCAGCGGAGCCCCCGGAGGCTCCCCCAACCCCAGCATGGGGGGAGCCGAGGTCCCCCTCCGAGCTGTGAACTGGAGAAGTATCGAGCCTTCCCACTGACCCCCTTTCCTCCGTGCCATGTTGCTGGTGCGACCCTCACTGGCTGGCACAGCCGGCAGGACGGGTGACACCGAGAGCTGCAGCTGCAGCAGACCCACGGGGCTGCGGTGCTTCAGGGCTGCTCTCTGCTCCCCCTATGTGCCCCATTTTGTGTCTGCTGCAGCCCGGAGGGACAGCGATGCTCTGGATGCAGCAGTGGCACCTTCTAGTCCCTGCCAGCATTGGGTCTGGGGACACACGTCCTCCTCATCAACAGGACTGGGGTTGCTGGAAGCTCAGCTGGGAAACGCATGGGCAAAAAAACCAGTTTCATCCCATCAGCTTTCACCTTTCCCTGTCCCAGCTCCGGAAGTGCTGCTCGGAGCCTCTTGCTGTAAAGGTGCTTCTCGCTGGAGGGGATTATTTTTTGGAGCTGGGCTGGGGTGAGATGATGGATGTCACAAGCAGCTTCAGTGAAAATTAATTTTAGCTGCTTACCTCAAAGGGTATCTGGGTCTGCAGGGGTTTATCTGTGTGGCTCTGGTTTTTGTGGCGGGCTCTGGCTGCCTTCGTCACTATGCACATGGAAAGGCTCATGGCATGGCACAGGGTTTATCGACGGCCTTTTAAATTCCTCATGAGACCAAACTGCAGTTGTGCAAGAGCAAATATGGCAGCCAGGCAGAGACCGTCAACCTGGGCACCCAGAGCTCTGCTGGCCCCGATAAGGACGGAAACTGCACGGAAAACGGCATTTCCGCAGGTTCGCGAAGCTCCTGCCACCTCCCACACCTCGTTCCTGCTGCAGCAACACGTCACCACGGGTGGCTGAGATGCGGTGAAGGTGCTGCAGCATCTCCAGCACAGCCAGAGGACCTTGGGTGGCACAGGCACGAGGGCTCTGCCACCCGCGCAAGGCGGTCGAGACGCTAAAGAGGATTTGCAGTTGAACAGGTTTTAGATGTATCTAAGTGATAGAAGTTTCTGGCATATTTTTCTGTTATTCTGTGCGACATGAAAGGCTCTGAATGAAAATTAAAGGTTATCAAAGTCCTTCAGGAGTTGGGTTTCCCAGCCGCCCTCCAAATCCGAATCAAAGACATGACTTCTCCAAGTGTGGAAATAGTCGGCAGCCTCAGGCTTTCAGGTTTTGGGGTTTTTTTTCATTTTCTGGTTCTGTTGAAGTAATTTTGAACTCTCACTTACGGAGCTGCGCCCAGAGCAGTGCCGGAGACTGGAGGGCAGAGGGAGTGCGAGCCGGCTGCGAGCATCCGGAGCGCCTACGTTGCAGGCTGCACCTCACACGTCACACGCGGAGCTCCGTGTGCGTCCTCCTGGTCTGGCACTGCTGAGGTGGGGTTCAGCGTTCGGGGTGTTTTGGACAACAGAGTGCGTTTTGCTTTTTCCCTTTTGCTTTTCATGGGTGCTTCTCCGCAGCACAAGGCACCAAATCCCCACGGTCCCACGTGGGTGAGGCTGCCAGTTTTGCAGACAGCGTGCAGCACTCTTTCCTGCAGTGGATGATAGCACCGAAATAATCTGGCATACAAATAAAAACACTCATCCTGGCGAGACTTGAGCAGCAGCCTGGCCAGAGTCTGCTCTGCACAGGCTAGTGTTTGTTTCGACACTGTTTTATTACAGTGGCAGGGACAGTCCCTCATTTGATTTATAAGCAGCCATTTTTCCTTAATCGGTTGGATGTTTTCAGCCTGCGAGCCGAGCAGCGTTGTGCCAGAAGCGAACGTCACGTGAGCCGGTTCGCCCTGGGTATGGCACGTAAAGAGCTGACAGCAACCTGACAGCCTTCCCTGACGCAACAAGAGAGAAGCACCCAGCTTCGAGCAAACGCTGCTGCTGCTGCGCCGAGAGCCTTTCGCCTTCAGGGGCTGAGCTGCGGGGCAGGATGTTTCCCCGGCCTGAGGATGAAGCGTCTTCTCCTTGTCTGGGCGGCGCAAGGAAAACGAGCGGTGGATTTGCAGCTTGCGGCTGCCCACGCGCAGAGCCGCAGCGCGGTCGCGCTGGTGTCTCCTTCCTAGGGATGCTTCGGCCAGGCTTTGCCGTGGTTTTAATCCTGGACGTGGGAGGTCTGCGAGCCAGGGCTGGCGGGTGAGGGAGGGGTTAACGTCTTCCCGTGCTGCATCTCTGACTTTGCAGATCCCGCTGCAGTGGTTTGAAGCCAGCCGGTGGGAAGCGGTTCCGTGCGCAGGTCCTGTCCGTAAGCACAGCAGCGTCCGTGCTCTCTGCTGGGGCAGCTCTTGGGCTCCTGGAGGTAGGAACAGAGGCTCAAGCTGTCCCCCACAGCCACGGGGGTCTGTCCCTCGCTGCCGGCACCTTGTCATCTCCTTCCTCAAACTCTTCGAGCTCTGGCTCTGAAGAGGACCACATCGTTTACCCCAGTGGCTCCATCCCAGCCTGCTGTGCAGCCGGGTGGGAGCTGTCATCTCCCTTCCAGCCTAAACTCATTCCTGGCCAGTTTCTATAAACGTGTCTTTGTGCCAGTGCTGTTCTTCAGCTCCACTTTATTTTTTTTTCTCTCCATGATGTTTACTCAGTCCCCGGGTGTATTTATAGATGGCAGCAGATCACCTGACAGCTTCTTTTCTCCTTCTAGGATAGGAAAACCTAGCTCTCTGCCATGCTCTTGCTGTGGCAAAGGGTTCCCCGTGTCCCCAAACAACCTCTGAGCTCTCCTCGTGCTCCTTGCCGTCACAGGTCATGTTTCTTGGACATAGTGACCAGGTCCGGGTGCTGAGGTCTCCCGGGGCCTCGCGCTGTCTCAGACTTCCTCCACCTCTCCTAAAAACGTGGCACTGACACAGCCTGGCTTGTTTTCTTTGGGCTTTTTTTGGTCCTTTTGCTTTGGCTTAAATCCACTCTCCAGCTGCTGCAACGTTCGACCCTTAGCCTACAGCCGAGGAGGTTCCTCTCCCCCCCACCGCACCCTGCCCCTTTCTCAAGGGTGCAGCGGCGGGTGCGCGTCCGTCTGTCCGGGCTCTCAGCTTCCGCTGGGTGACCCAGAGATGTCCGCCTGCCGCAAGCGCTGTTTTCCCCCCTTCGGCCAAGCAAACCCCCGCTGTAACCGTTTCCAGGGGGGTCCGGCCGCCTCCTCTGGCCCAGGGCCTGGCCGACGAGTGGTGGCTTTACGGCAGGACGCGAAATCCCGCAGAGAGGCGCTCCGGAAAATAATTTAATATAAAAAGAGGGCAGAGCTCTGGTGAGCTCGGATCCAACGCCGCGCTCGCGGTGATTTTACTTTTATCGCACGAAGCGGCTGAGCATGCCGGGGGTCTCCCGGGGCCGTTACCGCGGGCGGTGAGTTGGGTGCCCGCGCCCAAAATGGCTTTTTAACGGGGGGGCAGAGTCTCCGCTCCCTCCTCGGGTGGGGGAGCGGGAGGGGTGGGCTTCGCGGGACGGACGCGGTGCCGGTAACCGCAGCGGGTGAGCCGTGAGGCGGGTCCCGTTCCCAGCGTGGCGAGGTCGGCTCCCCCCGCTGCCGCCCGCGGCCGGCGGAGACCGGCAGCAGCCGGTACCGAACCCCGCCGGGGATCTCCCGCCGTGCCTGCGGGACCGCGCCGTGCCGGGAGGTGGAGCGGGCGCGCCGCCGGGGTCCCGTTTTCCCTCCGTTTTCCAGGGAGGCGGCGAGCCCCGGCACCGCCCGCCTGCCGCTGTCCCCGGGGGTGCGGGGTCCCGGTCCGCCCCGCGCCCAGCCCCGCAAACAACGGTTTGTGGCGGCCGGGTGCGTGTGGCCGTGCCGGGAGGGGCAGCCCGGGGCGGGGGGGGGGTACCGGGGGTAGGGGGGTTGGTACCGGGGGGGGGGGTACCGGGGGGTACCGGGGTGGTGCGCGGGCCGCCACGTGCCCCGGCGGCAGCGGCTGGCGCGGTCATTGGCCGGGGAGGCGACCAATGAGCGGCGGCGCTTGTTTGCTCCGGAGGAGGGATAAAAACCGCGGGGGGAGCGCGGCGGCGCGGAGCGGGGTGCGCGGAGGAGGAGGGTGAGTGGGGGTGCGTTGGATCGGGGTGTCAGGGGGTGCATGGGTGGGTGGGAGCGGCCGGCGTGCCCTGTAGGAAGGGGGGGGGGGGGGGGTGTGTGTGATGGGGAAGAGCTAGGTGCGTGGGGGTGGGTTGCGGGTAGGGAGCGGGGTGCGCTGGGGATCGGTCGGGGAAGGAGGGGTGCGGGATGCGGCGGGGTTGGGTGCGGAGAGTGGGGGGAGTGGAGGAGGGGTTCTCTGTGCTGAGCAAGGCCGCGCGGGGCTGGGGAGGGGGCGTGCGGGGATGAGGAAGAGGAGGCGGCGGAGGAAGCGCGTCGGGGGCTGCGCTGGGGGCCTGCGCAGTGGGTGGAGGGGCACGGCCGCAGGCTGGCTTCCCAGGGCGGGGGTCTGCAGCGGCTCCGGGCGCCCTGACAGCCTTCAGGGAGCTGGGCCAGGCTGTGTCCCCCCCCCCCCAGCATCCCAGGGATGGGGTCTCTGCCCTGTGGGGAGCCCTGAGGAGCTGCCTTGGGCCGTGGTGCGCAGCCTTCCTTACGGTGCCTGGCTGGAGCATGCTCTGGGCAGGGAAAAGGCTCAGCTTGTCTAAAATGGCCACCTGCCTTATGACCCAGGGTTGGCCCTGGTGCTGTGCACCTCGGGGCTCTCTGGAGCAGCCCCTCGGGCAGCCAGGTCTGCTCCTGAACCTGCCGCTCGCTCTCCTGGGCCCCAGGGACTGGGCTGGGGGGAGCTGGAGGCAGTTGATGTGGCTGCAGCATCTGCGGGGCAGCCCGGGGATGCCGGTGTGCTGAGGGGGAGCAGCGTGTGCTGGGAGGTGTCCCCAGTGCAGCCTGCTATCTGCGCAGCGAGGATGGGGCAGGATGTGGTTCACCTTGTCTCCCAGCTGGGTGGTCTGGCAGTTAGCAAAAAGTGCTCCTTGATGAGCCACCTGTGGGATAAACTGCATATATAGCACCCATGGCACAGATAGGACCTGTGCTCACCTCCCAGAGCAGATCTGTGCTCCTGCGTAGGGCTGAGCAGAGCTGGTGGGTCATTAAAGCCACCGTTAGGGCTGTGGGGCTGCCTCCCCAGGCCCAGCCTCTGCCAGCAGGCAGCTGGGAGATTGGGGTGCTGGCTGAAGCCCCCCCGCCCTGGCATGTGTGTCCTCGCTGCCTTACAAGTGGGCTGCCTGTCCCGTACAGGTGGTGAGGGAGTGGGCTCCGGGCAGTTGGTATTTGCTGCGTTTTCATACCTCTTGCTCGGGAGGTGGAACGGAGTCCTTGAATGTTCCTCTGGTGCATGGTGTGTGCACTGGAGGGGCTGCTCCAAGGGCAGCCATGCTCCCCCATCCCTCCAGGTAACTTGGAAAACTGATACCTGCAAAAATGAGTTTTACACCTGAGTGCCTAACAGGCAGGTTTGCTTGTGTTCCAGTAGAGAGGTCTCTTAAATCAGGCTTTTTTGCACTCTTTGAGCAGCATGTGCTGTGTCTGTGGACTCACTGGACGTTGTTGTGGTCCCTGCAGGTTGAGACTCTGAACAAGGCCATCTTCCCACGCAGCAATGGCACCCACGCTCGCTACCGCCCATCGCCGGCGCTGGTGGATGGCATCCACGGCCATCGTTGAGAACCTGCTCTTCTCTGCTGTCCTGCTGGGCTGGGGGTCCCTCCTCATCATGCTGAAAGCAGAAGGGTTTTATTCCTACCTGTGCCATGAGTCAGGTAAGGACGCTATAGAGACTTTTGTGGGTAAATTGCTGCTGAGGTTTGCTGCTGTGGTTCCCTGTCTTACAGGGGTGTGGAACTGGCTAGAGTAGGGCTGAGCTCCAGGTCAGTCCTGGGGTAGAAGGAAGGGATGTGCGCTCCTTGCCAAAACTGATGGCATCCCTGTGGTGGTGTAATGTGTCTGTAGTTGCTGCTGCTTTGCAGAGTGATTGGAAAAGAAGCCTTAAAGACTAGGCAAAGCTTTTCTGGACAGACTTTTCCACTTGGCTATGAGTTGTTCCTCTGCATGGTGGCCTGGCTGATCTCTGCAAGGGAAGGCCTGGTGGGTTCTGGAATATTGTGGGGAGGATGTCCTGAGTTTGTAGGAGGAAACTGTAGGCACTCTTTCCTTAGTGGTAGGTGGGAAGAAGAGTGTGGGGTGACAATAAGATCAGGGGAGTCCAGTGCTGCTGTTTAGGAGAAGCTGCAGAAGTAAATGCTACTGATGTTTTGTTCCTCTCCCCCTTCAAACACCCAGGATGTGTTCAAACCAGGCTGTGTCTCTGTCAGAGCTGGAGATCCACCTTCCGGCCCAGCCAGAGGAAGCAGTTGTCCATGTTGCAGACACAGCCTTGCAGGGAACAAGGCAATCTTGTGGTTTGGGAAGGATAACTCTGGGAAAAACAACATGTAGGTGGACATAAATCCCCAGGCTGGGCACGGGGAGAATTGTGGTCTGGGGAGTCTCACAGCATGGTAAGGTGGACAGCGATGTTAAAAGGAACCTGAGAGTAAAGGGATGGTATGAATTTGGAAAGCTGCTTCAGTGACAGAAGGTTTACATGTGCTCAGAGAAGGGAATGGCAGAGTGGGGAGAGACAGCAGTTAGGTGTTTGGGCGTTGTCCAGAGACGTGTGATGGTGGGTGAGAAGAGAAGGTGGATCAGCCCATTCAGGGCTGGCGAGTGTGGAGGTAGAGTGGGAAGCAATAGGGGAAAGAAAGAGGTGGAAATAAGAGCATGGACCCCAGAGCTCTCAGTGGGTAATGGCTGAGAATAGTGGGGGAAATCTGTGAATGGTTGTGATGATACTTTGGATTTTTTTCCTCATTCATCAGCTGCTTGTTATGGTTGTCTTCTACTTTGTGTGCTAGTGGGTGGCTGCCTCAGTCTTGTAGGGCCTGGGTTGCTGTCCCTGGTAAACATGTGAATGTGTGTGTTTGCGTCTTTTACGAGCTGCTTAGTTTCCTTCCTATCCTCTGCTCATAGTATGATGCTTCCAAGTGTGTCTGTGTCACTTGGGTCTCCAGTAGTGCTGGAGAGGCTGCATCAAGGAGAGTCCTCAGCGTCTGGAGACCATTCAGGACTTATGCTTAAGGCTGCCATGCTCTTACCAAGCCATAGTGACTTTGTCACAGGCCTGTGTAAGAGATATCATTAAACCTACTAGGTGGAGGCTTTCTGCTACTGAGAAAACATATGAGAATTGATAAGCACATGCTGACTGTCTCTGAAAGCAGCCATTTTCCTATCTGCTTCCCGAGATGTGCCCTGCTGACAAGAGCCCTGCTTCGCCTGGGGCCCACCTCCTGCTCTTTGCTTTGATTCATCTGCCTTTGCTACAAATCAGTGAGATTCACCTTGGCTTCTCACCCATGTTTGCCTGTCTGTGGTTTGTTTGGCTTTCCTGAAGGGAGTGCCATGCCACAGACCGCAGGGAGATGCAAATGTTTGGACAGTGGTGAAATTGCTGCCCTGGGGGCAATTTCTTCCTTCCAGTGACCAACCTCTGCCCTCAGGCAGGAGAACTTAATCCCTGAAAAGAAATTTAGGTAGTCAAATGTTCTCATTGTCCTCAAATATCTGGTCATCATTGCTGAACTCAGAAATGGCTTGTGATGAGCATCAAGGACCAGTTATGCCGGTTTCCTCCTTCATCCATGCTTACTCACTGTACTTTCTCTGTTTTTGTCCTCATTGTAATAATCTCAGTAGTTTGGTAGGAAAGAGTCCTAGCTCCAAGTGTGAGGAGAGCAGACTCCCTCGCAGCTGCCCTGCAGTGGTCACTGAATGATCGGCACAAGCTGAGTTTGACCTTTGCTGGGATTAGAATGGCCTGGTGGTTGCCTTCCTCAGCGTAACCTATTGAATCCTGCAGCCTGAGCGGGTGCTTGGCTGGAAGGTTGGTGCAAACAAATTATAACTAGTAGCCTTTGGGCACTTGTTGTTCCTACTGCTGCTGTGTGCATGTAAGTCTTGGGGAGAAAAAAAAAGGCTTTTCCTAATGAGCCAAAGGTTCTTGGCAGGGCTTTTTGTTTGTCAGCAAAAGCTCTTGCACTTTGTGATGCCTTCAACGAAAGAGAAAACTAGACCTTCTCCCTTCTGCAGGCTCTTCTCTGAAGGTAGCAGCAGCTGCCCAGAAAGTGACTGCAGTTCATGAAGGGCTCCTTGTCTTCCCATTGAATCCCTGCCTGCCCTTGGCTTCTGGTACTGGATTTTACTCAGACACCGTGCAAACATGTGGGGTCTGCCAGACTCTAACTTGGTTGCATGAGGGTGGAGATGGACACCTAGAAAAAAAATCCATGTCAAAATAAATATTTTTAAAGCAATTGTGCAACAGGGTTTGAGGGGGTGGGGTGGGTGTTGCACCCGTTCTGGATGGCAGGTCTGGCCACATCCTGAGAGGTATGTTTGAAATTTGCTGACAAGGAGTCTAGTAGTGGCACTTTGTTCCCATTTTAACTTTACTACACTACTACTTGGCCTTTAACCAACTGAAGCAGCATCTTTTATTTGGTGCAAGTGCTGATTCAGCAGTCTTTATCAGGATTCAGGCCTTATCAGCTGGTGGGGAACTTGATCTGTTCAGGGTCTTGCCTTGCTGCCATGGTACTGGGATTAGGAAGCTCAAGGCTTGGGTCTGAGACTTGTTAAAAAAACCTCTTGAACTTGATTATCTGTTCACAAAGAGCAGAGATAAGGAGCCAGTTGGACAGAGGGCCTTCCTTTAAGATGGGGCTGCAGAAAACCAAAGGGATGATAAGCCAATTCACTTAGGGCAGGTTAATGAGCCTTAACACCAGCATAGGAAGAAGGTGCTGCCTTATAGCTCTTTGCTCTTATTTACTTGGGGTCTATGGTGGGGAACTTGCAGTCTGAAGGTCGCTGCCAAGCTGGTAAGATGTGATGACAGATTGTGGAAAGGCTGCACACGTGACCCTGTAAACAGGAAAAGAGTAAATGTGGTAAATGTTCAATTTCTACAGGAAACACGCTGTGTCGATTAGCAGCTGTCAGTGGTATCAGAGAGCTGCATGGGAAGGTGCCGGCCCCGGGTGAGAATTGCTGCAAAACGAAATCGCAGCTGGGGAGAGAATGGGAGTTTGACTGGAGGCTGCGCCTCCGTCATATGAGGCTTCCAGCTGGGTACTCAGAGCGGGGGTCATGGAACTGCGAGGGGATGGACAGGCAGAGAGGGATACCCAAATAAATTGCATTTGCAGTGGTATAAAGCAAGAACATCTCCTCCCAGTTCCCAGAAGTATGACACCATCCTGAAAAGAGAAAACATGTTCTTATGTGGGCAGACTGCAGATTGGTTGTTTGTACACGTCTTTCACAGTGATTTTTTTTTTTTTTTTTTAAACCAATGCTCCCAGACTTTTTGGCCCTGATTTCCCCCCCCCCCCCTTTTTTTTTCTAAACAAAAAAAAAAAAAAAGGAAGGTGAGGCTGTACAGGCTGTGTCCCACAGAGTGATTGCCAGGGCAGCTGGGGGTGTCTTGCCTTCTTGGCTCAGTCTGATCCATGAAACAAGATGAAAGGAAGCCTCCTCCTTTGCTGTCTGAGATGGCAGTCACTCTTGAAAAAGCCAGACTCGTTCTTCTGGTAACATGGTCTGTGCCTGGGATTTGAAGAGGTCAGCAGAGAGTAGTTAATGATTGACCCTCTCATGAAACCTACAGCACTTAATTTGGGAGAAAGGATGACTTTAAATGTTCCAGTAACAGCCTGAACAAATCCCAGTGATGAGCTTGACATAAATGATTACCAAGGCAGCCTTCCTCTCGCCTAAGCTGTCATTCTTTAAATAGTAACCTGAACTACTAATTGGGCAGTAGAAATCCTGCTGCTTGTAGGGGGAGCGCTGTAAAAGTAGGCACTATGTTCTTGTAATTGCTGATTAAAGACTCGCAGCTTCTGCTGGCTTGACAGTGAGACAGCGGTGAGCGCACGCGGACTGAGCCTGTGCTGGTGGCTTACCTGGGTGGCCCGCTTGCATGTCAGGCCTGGCATGCTTGCATGCAGTGGACTTGGCAGGAGAGCTTGAGGAGGGCACCAGTGTCGGTGCAGAGACAGCCCTTCCCCAAAGCACTGTTGCAGATGGAGCCAGGCACGTAGGAGAGTTTCCTCAGCAGTGTGGTGTGCGCTGATCTGGAACAGGATCTGAGCTGTGATTGAGGGAAACTGCTGTTTGCTGTAGCCAGGTGCATTAGGTAGGTGAGTAGTTAGGCAGGTTCTCTGCCCATTAATCTCCTAGCTGTGTCACATGCTGCCACTCGCTGTCCTGTGCGGGTGACACCCTGGCACATGAATCTGTGCTCCCCAATGAGATGGCTGTCGGCTGGACCTTGTGCATGCTGCACACACCTGCGGCCCCTCCAAAATGTTCTGTCTGTGGAGGTGGCTCAAAGGATCAGAGGATGTCAGGGTGCCAAGGGCTGTTTGAATCATTGCTATTATGCCTCAGTGGATCTTCTCTTGTTGCTCAGTGGCTGCTTCTATTTTCTCAAACAATTTGTATTTCCACATAGCACTGCTGCCTGGCCCTTCCCTGGAGCTGGCGATGAACAGCTCTAAACAAGGTGGTTGGTACAAGCAGGGACAAAAGTTTGTTGCCCTGTTCCCAGCCTTCCTGGCTGTGGCAAGTCTTCGGAGAGGGCTGAATTTCCTTGCTGTCTGAGCTGTGTCCTCTTTGCCTCCTGGTGTTGTGTGCCCTCGGGAGGGTCTGTGAGCAGGCGTATGCTGTGGGAGCTCCTTGGGGTCATGTTGCAACTGTACACGTCAGTACACTAACGGTAATTCATCTACTCCAGCTTCAAATGCTGAACAGTTCTGTTTTGCAATCTCTTTGTGGGGAGGGTTGACAGGCTCTTTAACGTGTGCAGCCAGAAGTTATAAGGTCACTGCTGTCCACGTCCCTCCACCCTTCTTCCACTCTACAGCTGAGCTGTCTCTGTAGAGTGCTGACACAGGGAAAGCAATACTACTTTGTCACTCCTCTGCCCCCCCCCCCTTGTTTTCCTGAGTGTAACCTCTCACCCACATCTGTTTCCTATGAATTTATCTTTGTGGAGAGCCCAAAAAGCCATGAAGCTGTGTGTCTGTGTCTGCCTCAGAGATGCTGTCAGAAGTCAGTGTTTAAGATCCTGGGCCGCACCGAGAGGAGATTGTGAGGGAAAGATGGATGAAAAAATTGATATGTAGTGTGAAAGCTGCAGAGAGCCTCACAAGTCTGTCCTGGACTGATTTCTAAGGGTGTGACTTGGGAGCCCAGGCTGGAGTGCTGTTCTCCCTGCAGAAGGGATGCTGATGGGACATGTGGCCTGCTGGGGATATCTCTGCTGCTTACTCTGGCTATCCATGAATAGGTGGGCAAGACAAGGGACAGATTAAGTTATCAATCAGGAGCACATGGCAAAGGGAAGGATCAGTCATCACTGCCCACAGGCTGTTTGAGGCCGTCTTAGTAAAGGTGTTGGTGAGAGCAATGTAAATGGAGAGCAATGCTGTGCGCCTTCCCTGGAGTGCTGAGAGGGGACAGAGGAGGGTTTGCATGCAGCTCGTAAGCCTCGGATACCAGCGTCTGAATTCCTGTTAGTACCTGATGTCTGGAAGGTGGAGTGCGATTTGTTTGCAGTGGACACAAAGCTGGGAGGGTTGGTTTGGCTGGCTAGGAGACAGGGTAAAACCAGTAACTGTAATGGTGCTGAGGCTTGGATAGAAGGGAGGGGTTGCAAGACAGGGCAATGTGATCTCCAGGGACGCAGGGAGGGTGAGTGCAGCCAAGGGGATCTCTTCCACGAGCCGCACCAAGCACTGAGTGTGAAGTCACTTGTACGCAAGGGATTCCTGCTAATTAACTGAATAACCAGGGCTCGCTGGGAATCTCTAGTCTTGCTTCATGCGGATGGTTATGTAGGTGGCTTCTCTCTGTTCCTCCTTTAATATTGAACTTTGTCAGATCTATTATTAAATATGGAGGAGAGGATTTTATGTCACTGGCTTGCAGCAGCAGTAAGAAAGCAAGTGCTTTGTCATACCAGCAAAGGTTACTTAAGTCAGATAAGCGTTTGGAGAAGGAGAGGTGGAGTGCACTAGAGCTCTGGGTTAATGAAAGTCCAAAGACACGTGCTTGCTTGAGGAGTCGTAAGCCACCTTGGGGTAGGCTCGTACGGGAGCAGGGCTGACATGAGATGGTAAAACTACTGCTGCAAAGAAAAGGGAACTGTTTTTTTAAACTGTCCTGTTTTTGTCTCTGTTACACAACGTGGGCTCTGTTCAGCGTGGGAGTTTGCATGCAGAGTCCTTCATGTAAGGGCAGGAACAGAAAGCTGGAGATATAATTGATCTGTATGGCTTAAACCCATTTGGAAAGAATAGAAATTGCTAATTACGGGGCAGAAGTTAAAGATGCATCAGTGCTTTAACAAATGAAGAAAGCAGGTGAGCTGCCAGCCCTCGTGGGAACAGGGTAGTTAAATCCAGGAAGGATTTTTCAGAGCCCGGGCAGTCAGGAAGCAGGGTGGTTACTGCAAAGCCATTCTTCATCCCGATGCCCCCAGTGAGGGTAGGAACCTTTTGGTTTGAGCAGGCTGTTGTTCTGTGCCAGGCCTTGTCAGCCCAGTGCCTGGACCCGAAATAGCCGATTTGGCTGTAGTTATTGCTCCCAGTTTAGTTAGGAAAAAAATTTCTGTGAGAACATGCCAGTTGTAGATTAGGAGGACCTTATTTTTGTATTGGCTCCTTCAGGTTCTGCTGGGTTTAGTCCCATGTAGTTGCCAGGGTCTTGCTGTATGGTTGTTTTTATAAATTAATGAATCTCTGTCCTTAGGTTGTTGTCTTGCTCCTGCTTAGGTGACTTGTCCCCTGGGTGCCTGCGCATCCTTTTCCTGCTCCCAGCTGAGGTCATTGGGTTCTTGTTCTCCTGCTTTTCTTTCCCTTCTCCACTTCTTGATGATTATAATAAAAAAATGGAATGTGAAGGGTGTATGCCCTAGCGTGTTGTGGCACCCTGCGTGTGAGGCTTTTCTCTTCCCTCCCTCCTGCGACACTGCAAGCCTCATCCTAACACACTGCAGTGATGACCCTCTGTCATTCTGTGTAGGAAATGCCACCGGCAGCTCTGAACATGAGAACAGCACAGCTTCGGAGCACAAATGGCCTTCCTGCAACGCCCAGGATGAGATGCTGAACTTGGCCTTCACCATTGGGTCCTTCCTGCTCAGTGCGATCACGCTGCCCCTGGGAATTGTCATGGACAAGTATGGCCCTCGCAAGCTGCGGCTGCTTGGCAGGTTGGTGTCCTGGGTGGGCTGAGGGGCGAGTTCATGCTTTGTCTGGGGCAGATGGGTGCTGTTTGGGTGCTGCACCTGTTGCGGGGTTCCTGCAACCTCAGGAGCTGTATGGGTGATGGCACTGGGATCTACTGGGAGCTGCTGGCTGTGCACAGGGCACCAGAGCAGCTCTGGGATGGTTTTGGCCAGCACAGTGAATTGCTCCATGAGGGAAGGGCCTGGGACTCCATGTCCACAGTGCAGCTCTCCAGTGTTGCTTTCTGCTCCCTGGCCAGATGGAGCCTGGAGGAAGAGTGGAGTCATTTGTGAGTCACGGAGGGTAGCTTTTTCATTGAGCTGGGAGCTATGTCCTGAGAGGCACAAAACCAAGATGTTACATCACTGCTTGCAAGCTGGGGAGTTAGCTTGGGGATAAACACATCCTGCCTGCCTTTTCTAGGGCCCTTCTCTGCCATGTATGCTGCTTTCTGCCTCAAATAGCAAGGTCGTTAGTTGTTTCCATCATGGCATGTAGGGATTAGTGACTTGCTGGACACAGTGGACCCCAGCGCTGCTGAATTTTAATGCGCTGAACTTCAGCAGAATCCAAACTGGCCTGTAGGCAGAGTGGGGAAAAACAGGGCAAGTTTCTGACTCAGACCTACCAGAGAGGAGCAGGTAAAGGCTGTGAGTGCTGTGACCACAGCTGGGTCTCGGGATGAAGGCTGCTGCCGTCTTTGGTCACCTTGAGGTGAGGGCTGGCAAAGCTCTGTGCTGGAAAACCAGTAAGGAATTTGGTTCCAGCAAGAGCTGCGTCAGTACTGGGAGGAAAGGTCACTGCCTCAGCTCTTGTGCAAGCTTTGTCTGTAATATTTGGGTATTTCCCTGGATTTTGCTTTCCGTATCACCAGCTTCCCTCCCTCTTCTAGGAATTATACTGCACTCGCTTAACGAGGTGCCGAGGAGGTAGAAGCATATGTAATTTACTGCGTGTAAAGCTGTCTGTAAGAAACTAATGGTTTTGGTTCCCTTTCAGTGCCTGCTTTGCCGTGTCCTGTGTGCTGATCGCGTATGGTGCCAGTAACCCGGACTGTGAGTAGGCATTTCTCTGCTGAGCTGGGAGGGCCTTGGGGCTGTGATGTGGGGTGGTTTTTTTTGGGGGGGGGAAGCAGACATGCATGCATGGCCCTGTGTGCTCTGACTGTCGCACCTCCAGTGCTGTACTGGGATCTTGCTGAGGACGCAAGCCAGGCGTCTGCTTGCTGGCCTGTGGGAGCTGAGTGACTCTGGAGAGGGCTGGTGTGTCACAGCCCGAAGTGGAGAGTTGAACGAGGGCCAAATGTCTGAGATAGCCAGGTCTCTCAGCTTTGTGTTTGGGCAGGGCCCGGTCCTGTAAAGGAGCAATTCCAAACAAGTTCGTGGCGTTTTCAAGGTTGGGAAATAGGTAATAGCGCACGATGTGTAATCGGCTTTTTCACCAGGGGTAGACAGAGCTTGCTCCTCAAGACCGGATAGTGAGAAGACACTTTGAATCCAGTTCTCTCAAGTAAATCTTCCTTTTAAGACCCATTCAGACAAGCTTTGTCAGCAAATCTGTTAAAGTAAAGCAACCCTTCCGTCCTGGAGAGAGATGATCCCATCCTGAACTCTGCCTTGGAGGAAAGCCCTGGCCCTCCCTCCCTGTGTGGCTGGGAAGATGGGTGCTGGGTCAGCAGCAGTGTGGCATGTCCTGAGGGTGTTGATCAGCTGAGGTTTTTGTGTCAGGACAAAAGCCCTCAGAGTTCTGTCTCCTTTCCCTCTCCAGCCCAGTAAAAGCTAAGGGCGCTATTTTTACTGTTGCAGCTCTGTCTGTGCTGATATTCATTGCGCTGGCTCTGAATGGCTTTGGTGGGATGTGTATGACCTTCACATCTCTTACGGTAAGTGAAGAGTTATTGCCTGACTCTGTTTTACTCCTTGCTATGGCTGTGAGCTGTGCTAGCAGGAAAGAATAAAGTGGATCTTTTGCCTGTGGCTTGAATAGCACATATTTTTGTTTGATACAAAGGGTCAGTCACTCTCACCTGAAAGGCTGAGTACTAGGTGGTTATTCTAAGGTGCTTTTTTCCTCAGTCCTTTTTTTTCACCTGGCCCTTGCATCTCAGTTGAAGGTTGGGGGGAAAAAAGGAAGTGTTTTTTGACTAGGACTCAAATTGTCATATGCCTGTACGTGCAGTGCTCAGCTACCTGGCACAGGCTGGACATGTGTTTGCACTGGTTTAGCATTGACAGACTGCAGGGAGAATCAGCAGGGCACAAACCCTTGCAGCTAGGTATGACCAGCTTTCTGCAAGTGGAGTTTGCATCTCACCCCAGGAAAATGGTTGTTCTTCAGCACAAAAGCTTTTGCTTTCAGAACGGTGAGGGTCCCAGGTTTACTTAGAAATGTCGAGTGGTTGAATGCATCCAGCTCCATCTGTTCAGTCTGCTTAGATGTGTTTAGTTGGTGGATTGTATGGCAAGCGTTGGACAACAGCTGTCAGCTGGGTCTCTGCATCTTGGGTGTTTTTTTTACCTGGAGACAGAATCAGTATCATCCTACAAGAGGCTGCTTTATTTTCTGCCTCATTACATTTGATCCTTGTCAGTGCAGCTGAAACAGGACTGGGTGAAAAGTCTCCCAGAAAACAGTCTGCAGTCTGGGAAGCACTGATGTTTCTTGAGCTGTGGTTGAAAACTGTGAGATTTGGACTGCATTACCTTGAATGTGCTGTTGAGTAAAACTTTGTTAAGGTTACCTCTAATTTAACAAGGCTTGGACACTGGCTGAACTCCTGAGACCAAAGTATGGCAGAGGCTGGGTGTACAGATCACTCTGTGTACTGCGATGTTGCTTTCATATATTCAAAGCCTTCAAAACTCTGTGCAGATGTCAGTCTCTCCATCGTATGTAGTGTTCTTCACTGGAAGCCTTGGCTGTGGTCCCAAAGAACTATGGGGCAAATGTCATCCCACCACGCTTCAAATAAAAACAAGGAAAAGAGGAGCACATTAGTACTGCTGTGGGAGGGGAGAGGATTCCTGTCCTGCTGCTGCTAGCATTGGTTATTGTCTCTCTGGGTGGTTATTAAGGGGTCGCAGATTATTTTAGAGGCACTGGTGATGACAGGAGGGAGGGCAAGAATAGGGCAGAAATATATTGGATGTGCTGTACTGTGGCTTTTAGCACCAGAAGTAGTAAGCAAAGGTACTTATTAGCGCCCTCATTAGCGAGCCAGTTCCGCAGCACTAAGGAAGTACAGCGGCAGGAAAAAGGTCAAATCTTCCAAGAAGAGATCCAAGCCTTGAGGAGGTCTGAAGCAAGCAGCGATGCTGCGAGTTCGTGCAGGGAGACCTCAGGTGGAGCCCATCCTCTCCAGACAGCATTGTGTTTTGTTAAGAGCTGAGGTGGCTTCAGGCCCGATTTCTCAACTCCAGATTCGGATGTAGCTGCTTGTGCCTCCCTGCAGAGGTGCACAGAGGCATTTTGGTACCTGAGACACGTGAATGTGATTAAGAAGAGCCTAAAGTGAGAAGGAAGCTTGCTGTAGGTGACCCTGCTTCGGCAGGAGGGTTGGACTAGATGACCCACAGAGGTCCCTTCCAACCCCTACTATTCTGTGATTCTGTGATTCTGTGAAGCTGCTCTTCACCTGCATCACAGCGTAGCTGTGGTGGTGACTGTTAAAAGCGGGTGTATTTTGCTTATTGGCACCTTACTGTTTTGTCCCTGCATGGTTCTGCTGGCAAGCTGGGATGCTCACAGTTGCTGTCTCGAGCCATCTTCTGCAGTGACATGGTCATTTCTTGTGAGTCCCTTCCATCTGTGGGCTGTGGAGACAGGGAGTGTGGCGAGGGAGGGACATGGGGATGGCAGGTCCATGGCTTGCAGGCTCTGGGCAGTATGGCTTGCACACACTGCTCTGCGTCCAGGAGAGGCTGAAGTAAGCACTGGAAAGGGGAGACTTGATGACCTTTCTAAGGATGTTCGTTACACAGAGGCAGTGAGCACTAATCAATTTCTGGTGCCAAGTGAGCTTGTTCTGGCTGACACAGGCACGGACTGCCAAGCGTGCACGTGCACGCACAAGTCAAAGCAAGGTGACTTCCTTCTCCTGCCAGCCGCAAGTGACCTGAAGTGCTCCAGGAAATGGGTCAAACCCACTGGTCTGTGAGCTGGTCCCCTGCCACCCTAGGGAGGTTACAGCTGCGGCTTTGTAGCAGGGTGGCTGTGAAGGGAGCCTGTGCAGTGTGAGGGGTTGAGATGCTCCCCAGGTGCTGCAGTTTGGGGTGCTTCATTGGGTGTTGAAGCCTCCTGGGACACCTGCATGCATGGGCATGGTGTGATGGATGGGAGGGCAGGAGATAGGGATCTTCAGTGCCTGTGCAAGGGATAAACAGGATCTCTGAGGATTACAGCCTGGGACGGTACTCCCTGAAGCTTTGCCTCTTGGGTTCAAAGCCTTTTTCAGTAATAAGTCTCCAGGGTATCACAAAAGCACATGGCAAGCTGCGGAGCCACAGCAAGCTGCCGTTCCTGGGTGCCTTGCATTGTGGCTGGGGGAGGAGGGAGAGCAAGCGAGTGGTGCTGTTCCCAGTTCTGGGAAGAAGGTCAGACTGTGCCTGTTGTTAGAATGCAGAGGGGAGATTTCTGCCTCATGACTTGGTCTTAGCCAATATAAGTGAAGACTGGAAATGGAAACAGATCTGTGTTGGTGGCTCTGACAGCAACACAGGAATCTGGCACTGGTTCTGCTCTGAAGCTATTTCATGCAAAGAAATAAACATGTGTGATAAATTACAACAAAGAGCCTTTTTATAGATTGTTTTCTGTCCTGCTTTCCTTTCAAAAAATTACAGCTGCTTTGCTCTTATTTTCTGCTACAAACAGCGCTCTTTAATCGGAGCAGGGGGGCATCTCTGTGTAGGGAATCTTCTCTGCTTGAAAATGTTAGGAAAACTTCGGGCTCTGTGATCTTTTGTTGGAGAATAGGAACAGGAATTTCCATATGCTTTGGACAAAGTGGGCAGTGTGAGGCTTTCCTGGAGAAGATATTTTTAGTGCCTGTATAACTTCCAAACATACCTCTGATAGGGAAAACAAAGTTTACCTAGAACAAAAATACCATTCTCCAGTAGTCTAGCTCTCAATCCCTTGACTCTTTCCACTGTTCTTTCAAACAGTGCTTGTAAGAGGGAAACAGGGTTTGGGGATACTACTGGTGGTATCTCTTATGTATGGTTTGTCTCCAAGAAAAAGCTGAAAAAATTACAACAAACAAATGAAGACCCTAAACTCACTATAGGGCAGATGAGAAAATAATCTGCAAGCGGAAATTATTTTATCAGTTTAGGATGGCATACCTGTAATAAAGGATTCCAGGACAAAACAGTTATGCTTACAGGAAAATTAAGTTAGTATCTTTGAGATGGGGCATAAAGTTAATAATACACCGAGTTATTATTGACCTTTAAACAGAAGGCGTCAGAGTTTCTGTCATTGTACGTCTTGCAGAGTTGGGGCTGTCATACCAGAATGGGCAGAAGTTAGTGGAGGAGTGTCTTCTGGCCTCCAGGGATAAGATCAGATCTCTTTGGTGGCAGAAAAACAAAGACCCCGCTTGCTCTGTGGCTTGAGTGTTTTTTTCTCTATGGTTCATTTTTTCCCAATGCTTGCTGCTATGAAGACAGCATGAAAAATGGCTTGGTAAATACTGTGTGTTATTTTAGTAGCTGGTCTTTAGATGAGACCTGCAGAGGCATTGCCAGTGCTGGCACTTGCAGATTGAGAAGATTTCTGTCTGGGTATGGACTGTGTTTTCCCTTTGCCTCCCCTCTGCCCCTCCAGGTAGTCTCAGATTTCTTTTTCTCTCACGTGCTCAGTGTTTATAGTTTCTGCTTTGGTTAGGTTGGATAAGACCTTAAATCTCCTATCTCCAGCTCTTTTAAATCTGACTGCTTGTTTGGTGCTAAGTAAGGTGATAGAAAATCTCTAGCCTTTCTAGGACTTCTGTCCCCATCGAGGCAGAAGCAGACTTGGGTTTTCGTGGACATAACTGCTTGCTTTCAGACCTACATCTCCAGTAGCCCTCAGAGCAGGAGGATCCACCTGGGAGCTGCTTGTCTGCTGTATGAAAAAGGCTTTTTATGATCTCTGGGGCTCTGGGGAAAACTGGCCAGAGCCAAGAAGCAGCTGTGTTTGTGGAACTCGTGCCCTGCTCTCAGCTCCCCAGCAGGAGCAGCTGTTTGTTGTAATTTTTGGAGATTATTTTAGGTTTGGGGTATTTGAGATTAAATTAATGCCCTGTCTGGTGACTGTGACTAGCTTTTTTGCAACCTGCAGATGCTTTATTCTGCAGATGCTGTTTTCTGGGCCACTACTTCCGAGATGAGGTTTTTGTGCCTGGTAACAGACCTTTGGATCCTTTGCCGTTTCCTGTCTGCAGCTCCTGAAAGCAGCCTGCTGGCAGCTCTCCCGCATGCAGGGATCTGGGGATGGGTGTGGGGATCCTCGCTGCAGAGGAGTGCAGCGTTTTCTGCCTCCACCGTGCGCATCTGCTCGGGGCTCACCAGCAGCATCAGGCTCTGCACATCATTGCTGCTGTTCCCTGGCTGGGGTTATCTGAGGACCTGGAGACTGCACTGCACAGGAAGCTCTGCAGTGAGACAGAGGGATGATAAACAGCCAGATGGATCCTAGAGCGTTCCTGCACAGGAATACTCATGTTGTAAACACGCTGGTCCTGCTGTGACACAAGCCAGGTTTGCTTGCCTTATATGCTACTCCAGGGAAAGACGGATTTGTTTTTCGGCAGTGGAAGGGGAATGTGATGACAGCACTTGCTTGCTCAGTCTCGGTGTAATATTCTCTAAATCATTTTGTTCAGCAGCTTCTTTAAACTGATGAAATGATGGTTATGCTTTCACTCCTAGAAGGCATCCACAGTGTCCTGCTTTGAGGCCCTCTGAGGCTGACATGGTAGTGATACCCAAGTGAATTTGAGGAGTAAGTGAACCGAAAAAGGAGGTAGGAGGGAAATCTGCCTGCCTGCAGGAGAATCTCTGATCATTGACCAGCTTCAGGAGGTATCAGCAGAGCTCTCTGTAGCCTATGACTTCAAAGCTTCTCCCTGTGATTTCCAGTTTGTAGGCCATCATTAGTTAGTGATGGAAATGTGTTCACTTCTGGTTGTTTAGAAAAGGGGGGAATTTCTCCTTTCCAGGAGAGTAGGAAGGTCCCACAGCTCTTTCTACCTGCTCCACTCTGCTTTTGGGTCCCGAGTGAAAGCAGGGGCTGGAGATCCAGCCTGGGAGTGCTTTTGCTGTTGAGGTGGCAGAAGTGGCTCCTGTGAGCTATTTCTAGCTGCCCCTACTGAGAGCTTTGCTTTCCCGACAGATCCTTGCAGAACCAGCCTGGTCTGCTCTCAGCAATGCCATCACACCTGATAGGAGCCCAGGCAGCAAAGTAGGGTGGGTGGCAGGAACAGCAATGCAAGGTGCTATTTCCTGCTTCTTGTTGCAGGGTTCAGCAGCTTTGTGGCTATGCTGGACAATAAAGCCATGGATTTCTAGTGTTTGTGATTAGCTTGGAGCTAAGTGCAGGAAGGCAGTGTGCTTGGGCATCTGAGCTGTCCAACTGATGGAGGAATGGCCAGCTTAGCTCCTCTGGTAAAGGTCTGCTCTCACAGAAGGAGCCAGGGACCTAGTTAGAAATGGAAATACAAACAGCAACACAGTGTTTGTCTCTGTTCCTTCTTGTTATAACAGGAACTTTCTGGCCTACTGCAAAGATTTGGTGTTGACCCGAGTTGCATAAACAAACCTGGTAGTTTTGAGGTGTTGCAGAGAGTGTTAAAGACTACAGCAGTCACAGCCTGTGTCTAACAACTCTTGACCGAAAAGAGGGTGATATGTAGAGAACTTAGGCACATTTTTTGGAGAGGAAAAGAGGTGGTGGCTATCGACTTGGGATAAGGAACTCTTTAAGAAAGCTCAAGGGCTGCAGGAAACACGCCTGTGCTAAAGGTAACCAATGCAAAGTATGCTGTCAGTCTGGAAAGAAGCAGTGTCATCAAGCACATAAATCTTGGATTGTAGACATTCCCTGATGCTGGAGACACCAATGCAGCCTGCAGAGCAATATTGTGAAGAGCTGAGTCATTCTTGAGTAAAATTGGCTGCTTCAGATTCTGGTATCCAGAAGTCTTAATCCTAAGTGCCAGATTTAAGTCTGCTTTTAGCTTTGTCTTCTCAAGAAAGCCTCCTTCCTTCTTCCCCTCTCTTGGAAGCAGCCTGTTTCAACCAATTTTTCTTTCCCCAGCTGCCCAACATGTTTGGTGACCTTCGTTCCACGTTCATTGCTCTGATGATTGGCTCCTATGCTTCCTCTGCTGTGACTTTTCCAGGAATCAAGGTGAGGCCGTGGGATCAGAACTCATGACCAGTGGTGGTGTGCTGGAGTTTTGCACCATTTAGCAATAATGTGGCAAGAAAGAGTTTGTCAAAGCACTTAGAGATGTGCGTTTGCAAGATTCAGTTCCCGTCTGTTAAAGACTTCCCAAGTGACTGCCTCAAGAATGCAACAAATACTGCAAAGAGAACGGTCTGTTTACTAATAGATGGTAAAATTTTAAAGGTGCTAAGTAGAACTGAAAAACTGAAGGTCTTTTTTATGAAAGATTGGGTTTTTTAAGCTCTAAGGAGTGTATATATATGTATTTTTAATACACATGTGTCTGTTTAATCTGTGTGATTGTCACCGATAGTTGGCTTTGAACATAGTTCAGAGCTAGCAAACAGCACTGAAGGGACGGAAGAGATGGTTACTTGGTCTGCCTTGGTAGATCGCTAGTGATTCTGAACCAGAGGTGTTTCATTGCACAGTTAGCATAAGGGGGATATAGTGAAGGTAAGCCAGTGTCAAGTGTGCAGGGAAGTTCCTGCTGGCTTTCCAAGGAGAAGGTCCTAAATGAAAACCTTTGATGGCAGTCATCTGCAATACAGCTGCATGCTGTTCCAGCTGGAGGTCCTGTTGTTGCTATAGCTGCTGTTAAAGATGTGAATATACATTTCTTCCCAAGCCTGCATGTCACAGAACTGTTCTTTTGTTACCACTTGACTTAAACCTATTTTAAATGCAGCATGTTGTTCTTTCCCACTGCTTCCTTTCAGACCTCATTCAAAGAATATTGAAGTATCTTTCTACTCTTATAGCCACAACCATATTCCCTTGTGATTTCCAGGTTATATATGACTTTGGGGTCTCCTTCATCCTTATTCTGCTGGTCTGGGCAAGCTGTGCAGGACTAGTTTTCCTCAACTGTTTCTTCAATTGGCCATTGGAGCCTTTCCCAGGACCAGAAGACATGGACTATTCGTAAGTGTCTTCTAGACTGGCTTTGAGGGCTAATCTCATGCTTTATCCTCTAGAAAGTGCTGGCATGGCTAATTTAGAGAGGTGGACAGGGAACTCCCTTGCATGTTGTTTATTGCTGCCATTCCCTCTTAGGTTGAGGATTTATGTCTGCCGTTAGCGTTATGTCTTGACTGGTGAATATCTGTGGAAAGTTGAACTTTCCAACGTGTAGGAATTGTGAAGGAAAATGATCTGTCAGTAGTCATAAGTATTTCTGTATTGACCTGTGCCAAAATGCCCCAGGGGAAGTATCTCTCTGTGCTCTGGATCCAGACCATCTGGGGGTTTGTAGATGGAAACTAGTGCCTTAAAAATCCACACATAGCCTTTCTGACTCCTGCAACTTTGCTGCCTCTGATTGTCCACCCTGTGTTGCAGCTTTCATGCTCTTTACTGCCCAACAGGGTGAAAATAAAGTTCAGCTGGCTGGGATTTGACCACAAAATCACTGGGAAGCAGTTTTACAAGCAAGTAACAACTGTGGGCCGCCGTCTCAGTGTGGGGAGCTCCATGAAAGGCCCCAAGGAGCCAGCAGCCTTGCAAGAGAACAACAAGCTCTGTCTGTCTACGGTGGACCTAGAAGTGAAATGCCAGCCTGACAATGCAGGTGCGGTTCCATGAGTGCCCCAGGGGTTCTTTTGCTGGCACAGGGCTGTCAGTCTCTCTGCTCCAGACCTGTTTGTAAGAGATAGTGATACGTGATCCATGTGATGCCAGGGCCACATGCCAGCCACCATTATTTAAATACAAGTTCAGTTATATAAGGAATCCCGTCCTTGTATGTTTGCCTAAATATACCCTGTGTTGTTGCCAGTGGTGGGGACAGCAGCATGGGTAACTGGTATGGCTGCAGAAGGACAGTGCCATTGGTCACTGCTGTCTCGTAGGTAGATTGTTGCTGTCATGACCAAGCCTTCCTTACTTGGGGGTATGCCAAAAGCAAATGGCTTGAAGCTTCCTTTTTCTCTAATCCACAGAATTAAGGGAGTCTGCCTTCCTGTTGTGCTTGCCCTAGTTACTGGTAGCTGAACTGCAAGCATCTATAGCTGTTCATTATGGGAATTAGCTGCAACCAGGTAGTTGCTAACTGTGAAGTCCGTGGAGCTGCCACTGGCACACACTGTTGGAATGACTAGCTAGGAGAAGACCTGCTAAACCAGAGGCCAAAGCCTCTTCTGAAATTGTACACATTGCCTTCTTCAAAGAGACTGTTATTCCTTCTGCAGCTTCTCCTTCCTTCATAAAGAGTGTCTTCAGTCCTATCTTGTTGCTCAGCCTTATCACCATGTGTGTCACTCAGCTGCGGCTCATCTTCTACATGGGAGCCATGAATACCATCCTTGAATTTCTGTCTAGAGATGAAGATCAAGGTATGGTAACCTGAAGACTTTTATCTGTTTCCTTGGAACTGGTACCTGACCCAGACTTGGTCCTTGCAAGTGGCCAGTGAGCCTGATGACTCAGCAGATACACCCTGTGTGGCAATTAGTGGTGTCAGAGGGCAGCTGACAGCTGCTGGTACGATCTAGTGGAGGGCTGGAACTGGCCCAGGGCAGAGGGGCAGCGAGGTAGACACTTGAATGTCAAGCTAATTTTAGCCATGTGTTTCTTAAATACTATTCTGTGGTATTTCCCTGGATGGGTTGTTGAAAGTAGCCTCTCAGGATGGATTGTGATAATTTTTTTTATTGGAAAACCTATTTCATCAGGTATTTGCTTTACTTATCCTAAGCAAGCACAAAGTACAGAACAGCTGACACTCATGACTAATGGTTGGACTAGGTGTCTCAGCCCAGCAACCGGGGGTGGGAGAAGTGAAGTCATCGCTGTTTTGTGCAGCTTGGTGCGTGCCGGGGAGGCTCAGGGGCGCTCACTGCACTGGACTCGTCTGTATTTATAGCTCTGATTCAGTTCATGGAGCAAACAGGAAAGAGTACATTAGTTTAGCGTTGTTGAAAATACCCAGGATTGCAAAACAAGACTTAGCCTTGTTTTTTTTGTCCTTTGTAGTAAGATCCAGTTTGAACTTGTTAAATCTGGATTGCATAAAGCTGATAAATCAAGAGGCACTCCTCTGAAAACAGGAGTGAGCTCTGGGGGAGGGAAGGAAACTCGGGAAACTCCAAGTGCCCTGGCATTCCCTGAATTGCTTTGTTTCTTGAGCCTTTAACAGCCTGCAGCATTCAGCTCTTTATCTCCTGGCTCCAGAGCCAATTTAGACATTAAACAGTAAACAGGACAAACTTCACACTGCCTACCTTTCCCAACACAGCTTAGTTTTCTGCTTGCCCTGTAACTCCACCACACTGATTTTTTTTTTTTTTCTCTTTCTTTTTACCCTGGGTTGCTCTACTTATTTTTCTTTAATTTTTTTCTCCCCTGCCCTCCTTGGTATTTTAGAATTAATATTAACTATATATGCTGCCAATTCTGTTTAGATCAACATATTAAAAAAGGGATTGTGCCCCTTGGATATGTTGCATTTTTTTTCTGTGCCACCCTTGAGATTTCTTCCCATTTTCCCCCTCCTCCCCCCTGAATGTAGCCTGGGCTCGCAGTGCAGTCTGCTGTGTTGGTGTTTCCATGGCATCAGCAAAACAGTGGTATTGTCTAGTCGCAGCAGTGTCAGGCTGTAAGAGCAATTCCAAGATGTGTCCAGCTCTCTAGAAGTGTAATCTGTGCGGATCAGGAGGGGATGGGACAGTGCCCCCTTGGATTCCTTGTTCTTCTGGCAATTATTTACTTAAACGTGGTTTGTTTAGAGAGCTTCCTTCACCTGCAACTGCTCTCAGGAGCACTCATGGAGGAAGAAAGTTGAGTCAATCCTGCAAGTGTTATGGCCAAAGAAAACTTAAATATTTCCGGGAGCAGAACAGGAGAGAAGGATGTGTGGAAGATCATTCAGATAGGTAGTCAAGTCTTTAAGTTGTAGTGAGGCACTGTGTCCTTGAAAGTCCTGCTTCCTCCACAGATTGTGGTGACTTAGACCTGTTATGAAACTAGAGGTGGAAAAAGCAGTCAGCCTGTGGCTACTTACCTTCTGAAAACCCCCTAAAAATGGGGGGGAGGATTTCAGTAGCTCTGTAAATGACTGTATAATTGTGCTGTAGGAAGGTGGGAGAGAATAGACCTGTTGTGTCTAGAGCTCAAAATTTGGCTGCATCTTTCATAAATTGTCACCTTGCTTTCAAATCTGGTAATACTTGGAGACCTTGGGTAGAATCAGGGTGGGCTGGAAAACTCAGCTGTGTGAGGTGCTTGCTCAGGATAGTTTTGAGGGAAAGACGATAGAACAGTGGATGTAAAGGGTTGTGCCCACATGTGCACCCTTTGTCTGCTCTGTCCAGGCTTCTGCCCTATCTACTTCTGCTGGCATTTGCTAGGTGTTGTTCTTCCTCTCCTCCCCCCTGGAAAGAACATTTTTTAAGATGATGGATAAATTGAGGAGGCCATGTTTTGTAGCAGCTGCTGTCTCCTCCTCTTCTCTTGCTGATCCTATAAATTTCATTCCCTGCTTCAAGCTGGCTTCTGCTCTTGCTGTTTAGAGCCCAAGATTAAGTGTTCAGAATAGTATGAAGAGGCAAAACATTTCAGTGTGGCTTACTTCTTACCCTCTATGAAAAAATAACCAGACAACAGCAAATCAGCTCCAGGAGTGTTTGTAGAGGGTGATGCCACCTGTCTCTCTTGGCTGCAGCAGTTGCTATAATGAGATGGGATGTGGGGCCACTTCAGGGCTTGCCTTTGCGGAGGTAATGGGGGCATGAATGTGAGTTTGGAGGCTGGAGCTGGAAGTTCCTCTTGGTTCCCTGGCCAACAACTGGAGCCAGGAAAGTATCATTAGGTGCCATGCCTGGGCACAGCAAGGCAGCTCTACTGGGCTTTGCTACAACTGTAGAGGAGAGAAAGGCTTGTTGGAAACTTATCTCCATTACCAAGCTGATTTTGGTACAAGTCGTGGCTGTACTGATTTGGCTAGACCTAGAAATGCTTTGGGGGGACAAACTAAAATTCTTGTTGGTTGTTTTGCTTACAGTGCTGTAACTTGTAAGCACTCAGTGCTGAGATAGGCAGTTTCAGAATTACATCCTTATTTCAGAGCTGTGGTACACCATGACTCACCAGCCCTTCTGCGCGATGCCTACAAATCTATCACGTGGGCTGCAGAGAGGAAGTGGAAAAAACATTGCGGGGTCGGGGTACTGTTCAGTAATGGGAGGGGACAGTATCTTTAAGTCTGCTGACATCAGCTTTCCCTTAGCAAGCCATGTAGACACTTTTCTCATCGTTAACACAGAATTTTAATCAGTTTGAGTTTTTAATGATTGCTTTCAGATACTGTGGGGTTTTTTTGCCTGCTAATCTCCACTCCCCCTGCCTCCAAACTTATCTGTTCTGTACAAAATAGCTTAGTCCTCATCTTCCCAGCCTGGCTTGTCCTTGCTGGAGCTTCCTAGCTGAAAAAAGATGCAGCTGGAGCTCCCAGCAAGGCAGGAGAAGAGATGACTAAGGCAGGGTTGGCTGTGTAGGATATTGCTTGTAAGACCTTTCCCTGTTGGTCTTAGCCAGAAGAAGCCTTGTTGGCACTGAGCAGTTGCTGGATCCTGTTTGTGGAGCCTGTTTGCTGTTGGGCTGATGCTGCTCGGAACACTAGCACAGGATCTGAATGGTTGAAGCAAGTGTGCCCAGTGTGTCCACTCTAATGTCATGCCTCTGGAGGCTAAATGATGAAGTAGGGCTTTGATATACCAGCTCCTTCAGCCCTGCCTGCGAATGCACGGGGTATGGGCTCTTCAGGAGAGAGGTGATCAATGGGGAAGAACAGTTTCTTTTTGGTTGTCTTTTTTCTGTTGCTGCCGTAGTATTATTTGAACTGACGTTTTTTAATCTTTTTTTTTTTTTCCTCCCCCACTGCAGTGGCTCTCTACACTTCCATTTTTGGGGTATTGCAACTGCTGTGCTTGCTGACAGCGCCTGTGATTGGGTACATCATGGATTGGAGACTGAAAGAATGCGATGATGGCTCAGAAGAGAATGAGGAGAGCAACGCTGAGCAGTGCGTAGTGTGTGCCACACGGGACATGCAGCCACATAGCAGGCCTCCTCTGCTCTGCATAATGTGTTTTGTGGTGAAAGACTGAAAAGAATATTGGTTCTTCAGTATAGAAAAGGAAGCCTGAAGGAAGACGTGGTAATTGCAGAGGAAAGGACCAAACTATCTTCCATGTCCACTAAGATCAGTGAAGAAGAGCAAATTTAAATTGTAGCAGAGGAGGCTCAGACTTCCCTTCTAGCCTAACAGTAAAGTAACAGCACTGAAATAATTGCCCAGACGTTCCTCAGCTTCCACTGATGGAGATCCCACCACCTCCTTAGGCAGACCTCTAGCCAAACTGGTTTAGATAGCATTGGTGTGATATGTGGAGAATCTTGCTGTGAGTTCCAGTAGCTGCTGAAAGTGCTTTTTGTAACATTGGTTTTGCTGTCCTTCCAGAAGTGACAAGAAAAAGAAAAAACGTGACCGTCAAATCCAGAAAATCACCAATGCCACCAATGCGTTTGCATTCACAAATGTCCTACTGGTTGGATTTGGAATCACCTGTCTTATTCCTAATCTACCGTTGCAGGTGAATAGGCCAAATGGATGGGTGTGCTGGAGGGGCTGGCGGTGTGGGCCATGGCAAAATGACAGGTGGGACAGTGCAGGAGGACGGCAAGCCAGGAGAACCAGCTAGTGGCAGGAGGGCTTTCTGCCACTGCTGGGAGACTTCTGAACTGCTTTGGGAACCCCAGTCTGAGAGTTGAAACAAATAATGCTATGCAGTTTACATCTCTTGAGAGAACCTAGAGAGGCAGCTATAGTTCAAATGTCAGAGTTGATCCACAGTTTATTGACACTTAGAAGTTTCTGCAGTTGAACTCTATGACAACAAACTTTTGTAGAGGGATTCTCTCAGCAGTGCCTGTGCATTTAGCCTGGGCTAGATTTAAGCTGCCAATGGTCAGAAAATTTGCTGTAAAACACGTAACACTGATATATACAGCAGATTATTTCTGCATCAAATGCTATGCCCAGTGGTACCCGTGGGATTATAAACCTGTTAAAATATTTATTTTGTGGCACCACCTGGTTTTGGCAGAGGAGTTTAGTGATTTTATGCTATACTTAAACATGCCTTGATGATGTAGGCAAACAGATGTAGGTTGCTCATGCTTGCATATTGTCTGCAATAACTTGTGGAAAATTAACTAAATTGGCCGCAAGCACAATGAAAAAGCATTGTGGCCTGGGCCACAGGTTGCTGGGGATGTGTCCTTACGGCCGTGCCATCTACAAATGAGACGGGTCTTGTGTGTGGTTAGCCTCAGGGGGCACTGCATGTTAGCCTTTGCAAAGCACAAAAAAGCAGTGCTTTTATAGATGGGTACAAATTTCTTCCCTTGTTCTGATCTTTCAGGTTTTGGTTCTGAGTTCCTCAAGCCCACCTTTGTGCTAGAAAGGAGAACAGCTTTTAGGAATGATTGTATGTTGGGGGTTGGCACACCTAGGTGGTATCTAGGACGTGACATTTTTCTGCTTCTCTCCACAGATTCTTTCCTTCATTTTGCACACAATCGTGAGAGGATTCATCCACTCGGCTGTGGGAGGCCTCTATGCAGCTGTGTAAGTCTCTGCTTACCTATAATATATAGCTGGCCAGGTAAACTGGTTTGGGATGATAAGCTGTCCAGGTGAGAGGGAGATCAGGAAGTGAAGTCTTTGTGGTCAGAGGGGAGGAAAATGATGCAACTTGTTTCCTCAGTCACCACTGGGTATGACAGTAGCTGGGCTGAAGTCCGTGATGCTTTCCTTATTTAGAAACAGCTAACCCCTTTGGCACAGTTACTGCAGTGTGACGGGCTCAGGTGAGATTAGGCTATCGACACTAAGGTTGTATAGTAAAAACTCAAGGCTTTTTTGGTCTTAGAATGAGTAGCTATGTGCCTGTGTTCAGGTAAAACATTAACATAATTGAATACATTGCTGCTGGTCTGCTCTGAAGTTACGTTGGTAAAGCATTACTCAGGATACCATTAGTGATGCCTACTCCCTTTCCCAAGACAGATCATCCTGTTTTCAACTTATCAAAATTATCAATAGCTGGATCTAAATACCCTTATTAAGCAATGTTTTTGGTTTTCAAAACAGACCTGCCCCTCTGTCCTGAGCTGTTGGGCAGAGGAACAGAAAGAAGCTGTTATGTGTCAGAGAATTGCAGAATTGTTGAGGTGGGAAGGGACCTCTTGAGACCATCTAATCCAACCATCATGCTTAAGCAGGGTCAGCTAGAGCAGGGCTATGTCCAGTTGGGTTTTGAATATCTCTACAGATGGAAAGTCCACAAGTCCACAGACTCTTTCTGTCAAAAGTTTAGGTCCCAGTGTCTGAGGAATCCATCTAAGGCTCTGCTTGAAAAATGCATAAACTTTTGGTTCCCTGGCAGCTAGAAGCAAAAGATTTTTGTCTTAAGCAAGGTAAATGCCTGTTGCTGTACATATCAGCTTGCTTGTAAACAAATTCTGTTTGGCCATTGCAACTCTCTGGGACTTCCTGGAGTGAGGCATTTTTGCTTTGAATGTGATTTCTTTGAATATTTTAAGGTTTTGATCCACTTCTCTCTGTTCAAGCTTAGTTTAACTTGACCCTTTTTAAATACTGCTCAATCGTGGAAAGAGAAGGATGTTAGACTGTTCCTGAAATTTGTTTTTCCATTAGTAGTATCTGATATTCAGCACTTCCCAGTCAACAGTATTTTTTAGTTTGACATAGGATCAGACTTGTCCTCTAAAAAGGAAAACACATGCTAACCTGTTGTGCAGGTTTCGCTCACTTCTAAAGGGAGCAAATTGTTATGACCAAATGAAAATAATTGCTCAGCCGCAAATGCTGTTGTCTGGATAAAGAGGCCCTGCTTTTAACTTGTAAATATCAACACTTCTCTCGCATTGTGGTAGGAACAGTAGTTGTATAAGCGCTTCCACCTGCCTAGGGTACAGCTGCAAAACAAGTGCTGGATCTGATACTTCCAAAGTTTGAGAGCTCAGGATGAGAATAGTCTGGAGAAGTTTGTCACCAGCTGGTAGTCTCCCAGCCTTGTCACCGGCTGCAGTCTGCTCTAAAGAGCACTGTGCACACCATTGGGTATAGGTAAATACTCTATAAAAAGAGGTAGTTATACGTAAGTCCAGGAGAGAGAGGTTTTTCATATTATGCCAGTCTTGGGACTGTGCTCTGTGTTAGTCGACTGGGAATGTAATCTAGTCTGGGTGATGTGAACAGTCAAGGTGACATATAATAACGCTGTTGCTTTCTCTGTTGACAGATACCCCTCTACTCAGTTTGGCAGCTTGACAGGGTTGCAGTCGTTGATCAGTGCCCTTTTCGCCCTTCTGCAGCAGCCTCTTTTTATGGCATTGACGGGACCTTTGGAAGGAGACCCTCTCTGGGCAAGTTCTCAAATTAATTGTGAAGGCTTGGTGGTTAAGATGATTTTGGCTCATTTATTTGAAAACAAAAGGACTCCTGTGCATGGACCGAGGTTAAAACCAGCTGGAATTTTACATGTCTCTGTCTGCTGTTACCTTGGTGCTGTGCAGGAGACCCTTCCTTGTGTGAGTAATGATTCCCTGGGAGGGAAAGCCATTAACCCTGATGCTGGTGTATGGAAAGGGAGGAAGGGAGAACGCTGCAGGAGTGCTTTTTGCTAACAGTTTGTGTAGCAAGTCAAAAATCTGTCAGGTAAAAGTGAGTGAATCTGTGGGGACCTCAACATGCAGTAGAATACTCTGTTCCCTTGAGAGCTGTTAGCTCCAATTACCAATGCATTTTGGTTTGCCGATGCTAGTGTCTGAAAAGCCAGAGATGAGAGCTGTCTGGCAGCTCAATAAAATCATGGCTGGTCTCGGGGAGAGTCCTGGTCTCTAGGCTACACATGCCCACCCCAGCAGCCTGGTGCTCTTCAGTCAGCAAACTTGGTGTGAAAGAACTGCAGCTTTAACAGCCCTGCCTGTTCTGTGGAACAAGACCCCTGCACCCATGATCCAGAGCAACAAATTCGTGCAGGGTTTACCTTATATACGTAGTGCTCTGGGCACAGGAGTGTAAATATAAATATGGTGCAGATTGTTGCCAATACACCAAGCAGGGTGTCTCCTGTTCGCCCACAGCTGAGTGGCGGGGACTGGGTTCTGACACTTTGGCATGTGTGACTGGGTTGTCGTCTTCACCAGCCTGCCTAATTTGGCTTTGTCTGTCTTTCTACAGGTGAACGTTGGCTTGCTTGGTGTGAGCTTGCTGGGTTTCTGCCTTCCAATCTACCTGGTCTGCTACAGACGCAGGCTAGAGAGAGAAAAAAAACAGAAGATGGATGATGCCAAACTCTTCTTCAAAATTAATGGCACTCCCAATGAGGAAGCCTTTGTTTAAACTGGTGCTTCAAATACAACCTCCCCTGTACAGGTTCCTACCACATCCATGGGTTCTGCCTGTGGTGCAAGCCAGGCTTTTTCTCTGCCTGACTCTGCCAGTCTTTGCTCATCACTGGAGTGAGAGCCAGACATCATGACTGAGCTTTCCTCAGATATATGGCAGGAGGAGACTTCCCACTCCTTACCCCAGAATATGGGACACTTTTTCTTTTTATAAAGGCCACACAGATATTGTGTCTTAAATTATCCCTTCATCACACTCTCCAGCAGCGGAGTCTCTGCACAGGAAATTGGGGAGAGAAGGAATTAGGATGGCGGAAGAGGGAAGAAAGATCTGATTCTGCAAATGTAACACACCGAAGTCTGTTTTCTCCCCCTCTTCCCCCAGCCTTGGCTGACATTGTGTCAGATGCAAGCTGCACTCTCCTCCCTCCCTGAGGCTTCATAATGGTCTTTATGCTTGATATGTAGTTGGACCCAGTGGTTTTAACTGTCTATCCAGACACACCCCAGACTGTTTCTGAGGCAGGGAAAGGGATTTTATTCCTATGTGTATGAGCACAGCTTCAGTGTATTGCGTTGGCTGCTAGCACTGACAGCTCCTGAACTTTTTATTACTGCAAATGACACGGACTGTGAGCAATGGATCTGCCTTCCACACTGAAATGAAGAGTCTAGTGGACTGCTTGGTCCTAGACCAAGCCTTCAGAAGCCTGGAATTCCTCCTGTTCCTGGCCCACAAACCACCTGTATGTGTTTTAATCTGTCTGCAGTCCTGGATCCTTTGAGATAGGAATTGGATCTTGTTTACCGATGAAGTGCTTTGAGACTTGTTGCCTTTTGCCTCTTCTTTCCTCCAACATGACCCTGGGAGGGGAGCAGCAGCGTGTATTTAGTAAAGTGGAGAAGCTTCTTGAAGCTGAGTTCTGGAGCTCCAAATACCTTGGTGCTCATGTGTCACGAGCTGAATTGCTGTTGAAAAGAATCAAGAGTGCAGAACACTCCTTTGTCTGGTAACTGGATCCCGTGGACATATGGCAGGGTGATATTGTGATGTAATTCTTCTTCTAGCCATAGTTTATTTACATTGTTGGGATAATAGCCCCCAAGCTGCGGAACACCACGTTACTGTGACTGACCAAAAAGCTGCCAGTTTGGCTGTATTAAGAGCCTTCTACGATGTCAATACTCTGTCTGGACAGAGTATGTGGTGATTGATTGTATGGTGAAGCTGACTTAGAGCAATACATGTGGGTAAAGGTGCCCCAGGCGAGGGAATACAAAGGGAATTCTTAACCTGCTTATTTTTATAGAGGTTTTCCTAAGTCTTGTCTGAAGTTGACTTTTCTGCCCTTAACCTTCTTGTTGAGGTCAATAACTTGGCCCCTGTAGCCTTGTGACTAGTGTTAACCACTGCACCACTGGGACCTGCTCGGAGTAGGACAGTGCAGCGCTGTGGATGAATGTCACCAGCGGTGTGCAGCAGCGTATGGGCTGGGCTGAGCTAGTGCCTACGGGAAGGTTGGGGGCAGAAATATAACAGTTGTGACGATACAGCGATGGTGCTTTCTGAACTGCCAGCTCCTGCGTTACTGCAAAGCCTGGCAGGGGGTAAGTCATTCAACTTCTGTATGTCTGGTCCGAGAAGTACAAGACTCAATCGCTGGCCCGTTAGCTCTAAGCTGGGGATTAGAAACAACACTGCACTTGGACCTTCCTTTGAGAAATTACCTGGAAACTGGGTGTTAACGCCTGTGCGGATGGTTTGAGCATGCAGATGCTCAGCCCTGGCCTTTGCCTTCCCTAGACAGCTAGCTTGGTGACCTCGTGCAGAGCCTGGGCTGGAGGGAGTCCCGGGCTGGTGGCCGTCCAGCGCAGGGTGACGGGGTGGCTTTGTGGGGCAGCAGCGCCATCTCGAGTCCCTGGCTCCGGCGGGAGGGTCCAGGGCTGCTCCGCTCCTCGTGGTACCTTTCAGTCCTCAGTCACTTGTGCGGAAATGACTTGCCACTTGAGTATTTTACACATCTATGGAATTTTTTTTTTTAATGTTGCCTTTATTAAATGTGTTTGTTCCAAGACAGCCTTATTGCCTGCTGTCAACGCTTTTCTAGAACTTTTTGTCTTTTGTTGGCCTCTAGCTTTGGTGATGATTTAGTGATCTTCCTGGCTTTTTTTTTCTTTTGTGCTAAGCAATAATTAAGGAGGCAAAGTGCTGATTTGTTTTCCATTCCACCTGGCATTATCTCAAGGACATGTTCAGAGACCCACCAGCAGTAGTACAGCTTGCCTAGATTTCCAGAGGGCTTTCTGCAGATTTCTGTATTTCATATTACTATACTTCTAAATATTTTGAGAAGATTCCTACTCTTGCTCTGAGATATTTGTGACATGACAATGACAAATTAAGTATCTTTTTTTAGCAAGAGCTCAGACAGGTGAGTGAGCCACAGACCTCACTCAAGTGTCTTAAAATAGAGACAGCTGTTGAAGGGTGTCAGTGTGCTAGCTCCGCATTACTTTCACCTCAGTTTCAGATCACTGAAAGTGATAGCTGCCACCCCTATGTCACTTAAATTCCTGATATGTCTTTGCAAAATAGTCGAATGCAGAAAGTGGCATATTTTCATGAAGTCGCAGTGAAGATGATGCTGCCTTTGAAATGTGTGCAGCTAAATTAAACAAAGAACACCCTCTTATTCCTGCTGTCCCTACTGCAGTGCCCAGTTCCTGTGCTTTATCAGGAGTATGCTTTAACCCAGTTTCATCAGACAAAATGGTTGATGTAGGTGGTTGGGGTCTCTGCTGATGTGCCACGGTGTTTAGAAGCTGCTGGTCAGCTGTGAGGAATAGAGCTCATGCCTCTGAGTCCCGGTTTCAGGCTCTGTTTGCAGCTTGGGAGTAAAGCGTGCCTTTGGCTCGCAGTCACAAGGACTAGTGGGTACATAATGAAGTTTCAGTTGTTCAGGGTTGAACAGACAAACGGGAGTGCTTTCTCATGCAGTGCAAAGTCAAACTGTGGAATTCGTTGCTGCAGAACCTAGTGGGGAACAGAAGTGTAACTTTTTTTGCAAAGGGGCTGGTTAAACAATGGTCTGATGCATCCACTAACTCAGGGAGATTTTAAGTTGCTGTGACTCGGAAAGTTATGCCAAGGAAAGATTACTTTTCTACGTGCTTTGTCTCTTAAGAAATTGGTCAAAGATGGAGAAAATATATGCAGCGCTAGGTGAAACACTGGTCTGATCTCATGGGGTTTAATTTGCTCTGACAGTTATGAACTGAACTAATTTTAAAAGCAGGCTCAAATCGATCAATCAAAAAAACTGTATCTGCATGCAAGATGTGCAAATACTCTACTGCTTGTGGCATAGCTGCTCAAATGCTGCACCACGTGCAAGGGTGAGCCCCTCGGAGCACAGAGTGTTCCTGCTTCGGCCTTGTCTAAATGCTGTCTTGCACGGTGCAGAAACAAACACGGTTGGGATGGTCCTGATACACATGGTTGGTTGGTTGGTCATCGGCAATTTGCTTCGTTCTTTGATGCTTACGGAAATGTAATTGTGGATGACTTACATTTGGAATGGAAAACAGCATTGCTGCTTTCTAGCCAAGGGGTGCAAGACCAAGGATATTCCTGATGCGCTCTTCTATGTGCATGAGCCACCTTGTGGAAAAAATAAATGGGCTACCAGAGAGCCACATCAATCTAAATCGATAATACACTTACTTGTATGGCTCAAATATGGGTCAATGTGTGTAACTACTTTCATAATTCCTAAATGCTAGAATTCGTAGGGTTTTTTTTTTTAATTCCCCTTGTGCCCCCTCATCCATATGAGAAGTACAAGGAGGTTGGTCATGGGAAAGACCCTGTCTCCTCCACAGAAGCATCCCCAATGGAATGTAATGAAGCAGAAACCTGATCTGTGAGTACTTGCTGTTCGTAGGAGACCTCTGAGTCAAAGGTGTTGCCGTGTAAGGGTGATTGCACCTTCTGGAAATGCTGCTCCCGGCCTCTACAGACTCACATGCATTTAATATGCATCATATTTTAAAAAAATAAATTAACAGAGCGGGAAGGGAGGGTGACAGCTTTTTCGTTTCACTAATATGTCGGTACCTAAGCCCTATCAATACAGTCTGTATAGCACTAATGCAACGATGCTATCGAGTAGCAGAGAAAGTCTCTGCTGTTTTGCTTAATAGGACACTTACACCTTTACTCAGTTACTGTCACAGAGTATCTGGATCCTTCAGATGAAACTGGACACAGATGTCTGGGAAAAAAAAAAGGCAAATCTTACTGAGATTCCAACTTAACTGCAATGCTGCTACAGCCATTGAAATGTTAAATTGCCACAACAAAGCCTGGCCTCTTCATGCTCTGTCTACAAAGGAAAATTGTAGGATAATGAGATTTTAATGAAGTCAGTAAATCACTAAAATGTTTTAAAGTAGATTTCCCTCTTGACAGGCTGATGAATTTGGAAAATATGCCACAAAATATAAAGCAGATACTGTAGGGTAAGAAGAATGAAATCTTTAAAACTACAAGTTTGTTTTTTTTTTCCTTTGAGTCTTTTCTGCATCTGCAGAGCTTTTGGTATTCCCTACATCCCAGTTTAGAACTGCAAAGTATTCATAATGGAAACTAATATTACAGTAGGATTCCTGATAGGAAGGGACTGTTTTTTTTGTTTTGTTTTGTTTTTGTTTTTTTTAAAAGCGCACCACTTCTGACTTGTATTTCACAATGTTATCTTCTCTGGAATAGCTGAAATAGTGATGTGTTATGTAGATGCATTCCTACATGTTAATTATAAACCCTACAGGTCCTTGTTTTTCTACCTGTGCTGCTCAGCCTGTCTCTGCGCAATCTGTTTTTATCAAGTGTCCTGTGCTCTATGTTGTCATCCTTCCTACCGCTGCTTGTCACTTCCTTGTGCCTGGCCCTCTGTCACTCGCTTTTTATTCCTGGGACAATCCACTTTTTCAAAAAGTCCCCTTTTTAACTTGGCGGCGTTAGTCTCACCCACCTCCTCCTCCTCCTCTTCACAAAATTTTTTTGGTAGTATTTGTCAGAGTTGAATTGTAAGCTCCTTGGGCCAGGCCTGTGTCGTCTTTTCTGTGTTTGTAAGGTGATGTGCGCTCTTGCAGTACTATCTAAAAATAAATGTGGTATTAAGTTAATTGTTAGTTTTCCTTTTGAGGCTGAACATAATAAAGGTATTACTTTGTTCCTAATGAGACAATGTAAGTATGAACGGCTTTACACAGTGTCATCTACCAAAAGGCATGATGCATGTTGAATGTTTCCTTTTTTTCTTCTGTCAGCCACATGTCAGTTAATATCTGTTGGACGTATTTTAACCTCTAAATGTAGACAGCAGGTTGAGAAAGACACCAGGCTCTGTTATACAGGGTGAACTGGTCTCAAACAGTGAAAGATGAACAACTGTGGCCTTAGACAGGGCTGCTACAGAAGAGATGCAGCGTGGCAGTGGAAAAGCCACGCATTTTGGTTATCCATGCTTGAGCTTGGTGATGCTCCATCTATGGTGGCTTACTTTTTCAATCAAATAAAGACAATACTCCCTCTGTGATTTCAGTGATAAGGTAGTAAAATTAGTGCTCTTTAGCTGTTTTATTTAGTCCAGGTCCCATAAAAGGGTTTTTTGCAATTATCTTCTAATAAATATGTGGGGTTATTCTTAATGCAAATCACAGCTCGGGTGGCTGCTCCTTGGAAGCAGCACTAACAACGAGAGAGTACTTGACAACGCCGTAAATCATGACTAAATCATGACCTGATGCCAAGGTGGAGACACGCTCCTCCCACCTGACGGCAGCCTTGACTTGCCCCCGAGCTATCTGCGTTAATACCCGCGTCGTTTGTCAGCCCTCCACAGAGAGAGGGGCTTTCGGTCACTGACCGAGCGGGCCACAAAGCCCGAGGAGGGAGCGTGTGGGCGCCGGGTACCCCGTTTCCCTCACGCCGCACTGAGGGCGGGGGGGGGGGGGGGGGGGGGGGGGGGGCGCAACACTCGCGCCCCCCGGCCCAGAGGGCGGGAAGGCCTCGAGCCCGCTCCCCCGCCCTCACGCCGCGCCAAGGTCCTCCCGCGCGCCGCGCCGCTGAGGTAAGGACGCCTGCGTGGCGCCGTGACGCAGCCGTTGCCGCAGAAACGCCCCGCCCCTGCTCCTGCCGCCCCGGCCCCCCCCGTCCCTCCCCCCCCCTCCCCGTCCCCGTCCCCGTCCCGGCGCGGTCCAGCGGAGCGGGCGGGAGGAGGCTGTCACCTTCAGCGAGGCCGGCCCGGGCGGGAGGCGCGCCGCGGGGCCGCCATGGTGCTCATCAAGGAATAGTGAGTGCGGGGAGCCTCTCCCCCCCCCTTCCTTTCACCCGTCCGGCTGTGCCCCGGGCACCCCCGGCGGCGCTCGGCCGGGCCTGGCGCGGTCACCGGCCACGGGGGGTGGCCCGGCCTTGCCCTGCACTGCCGGGGGGGGAAGCGCCGTGTGAGGGCCGCGGCGCCGGGGGGGGTGGGAGTGAAGGTCACGGCGGCGGCGGGGGTGCCCCGGGAGGCGGCGGGGCCAGCGGCACCCCCACGCTGGGGCAGGCGGCGGGCGCCGGCCTCCCGCTCTGCGGCTCCCGGGTGCTCCCGCTTGGGGAGCCCTGCGGCGGGCGGCCCGGTTCGTGCACCCCCACGGCCTCCCCGGCCCCGCGTCCTCGCCGCCGGCTCCGCACTGTGTGTCTGTGCGGGGGGCGATGGGGGGGTGTTTGCTCCCCCTCCTCTCCTCCAGCTGTGCAATTTCCAACTCGAGACCCCATCAGGAGAGAACGTGCCAGAAATAAGGCAGCTCTGGAATATTTTGCGATGTGGAAACCTCACCTTGGAGTTCTTTGCCGTTCCCGAGGCTGCCGCGGGTGTTCTGCCCCGCGGTGGGGTAGCAGGGGTGGAAAGCAGGCCGGGCGATGTGTCGCGAGTGTGCGTAACTGTTAGTCACATCGCCTGGCGTAGCCCTGCGTGCAGCTCCTCTCGGCTTGCTGACATGGTGCGCTCTTTTGGACCGGTGCGCTTTGGCTGGGTGTCTTCAGGCTCCGCATACTGCTGCACTTTTTTATTTCCTGAATTCTTAAGTGCGTTCTATCATTTCAAACTTCTTTTGACTGACGGAAGAGGCTTCCCCCCCCCCCCTTACAGAAGATAGCTGTAATCCCAATGATAAAGTGGGTTTTCAGGTCTCCTGTTGGACACGTTTACCCACATGACAGTGTCCTCCTTACAGCAATTACTTTGCCGGATCATGGACCATGGTATGGGTTTAAATATTAAAACTATGTTGAGGGCTGTACTGGTCATTGTAGTTGTCTTTAATCTTGATTAACTTTTTTTTTTTTTTACCAATCCTGAAACACTTGCTATTTTTATCCAGCAGTAGGGGTGTAGAGTTTAAGAGCAGCAGCAGAGCTGTCTTTGTAACATAGAGACACCGTTACCTCCTGTGGTGTTAAACTGGAGAGCAAACAGAAACCTGGGCTAAGTGCTTAGTTGCAGGTGCATGAAAAGATAATTAACTTGTTCTTCTATAACATCTGTTTCGTTGATTGTTTTCCTATTAATTTAGTTGGTTAATGTACTTTTACAGCACTTCTCTGGTTTATTTCTATTCGCATTCATGCATTTTTTTCATGCTTCTGCTTATAGTCTCTTGCCCTGTACTGCAGTACAGCTCACTTGCCAGTGAGCTATGCTTCCTGCAGGGCATCTGACAAAGATGGGAGCATACGTACTTTGAATTTTCAGATTTCTGAGAGTAAGAAAAAATCATTTTGATGAGCATCACTTCCAAAAGTCATTTTACTTCATGCTGTCATTTACCTTGCCAAATTAACATATTTACTGGTCTTTTACACTGCCTGTTCCAGAAACAAAATGTGAAGTGTAAATGTTAAGACTAAAGGTTAAAAGACCAGAATTCCTAAATTTGTTTCTTTTTACAGGTTTCCATTCCTTGTTTCAGAAGGGTCACCAAACCTTCAAAGTCTTGTCTTTAGCTATATTGTCCTCTTCTTCCCTTTTTTGTTTTTTTTTGTTAAGATGTATATGGCTCTAAGGACAGTCAAGGTTGCTACTGTACTTTAGAAATGAGCATTTGTTTTTGACTTCTTGGGATTCCCAGCTAGCTCTAAGAGTTGCACGTTCTGAGTTGTGTTACTGTATTGGTTCTGGTATAAATCTTCTGTGGTGTCATATGTGAAAGTTGCCCGTTTTGCATGCTATTTGAGATGATTTTTGACTAAATCTCGTGTTCCAGGAAACAGTTGTTTAAGGCACATAGAAACTACTTGTTTTGGTGTGACCTGGCCATTATTGTTTTATTAGTTCTGGTTGCCCCAACACTGTATACCGGTACTTACTGCCTACCCGGTGTAGGTGGTAAAAATATAAGTGAGCTGTAACTGCATGTCACCCAAGCAGATTATTCTTCCATCTCTGTGACCCTTTGTCACATCCTCCGTACTAAATCTAATGGGTTTTATTACGTGCTCCATAGGTATTTTGGGAGATGTTAGAGAAATATAGCAATATATCAAAAACCTGATGTCACATCTTTTATTGTAAGACAATCTGCAGTTTCTTGTACTGATGGATATGCAGTGATAGGACATAAAATGTTAAAGCTGTCAGTCTTTCAGATTTATCTTTCATTTCTACTTATCCGTGCTACAGCTAAGCTGCATGGTTTTTGTTTATTTGTTTGATTGATTGTATTTTTTTAGTTGCAGAGTTTGTGAATGCTGGCTAGGGTCTTGCTTGCTCTCCCTATTTTGATTTAAGCTGCATTGGAAGACCTTGAGGAGAATCAGAGTGTAGAGACTCACTTCCCTTTCCTGTGAAGTGACGATAATGACACTGACCTTCTCTGCAGCTGTACTTCACTTTGCTGTCATTTGAGGCACATTTTAATCTGGGAGGAACCTTAAGTATTCTTCATCATTTTCAGGCCTTTGATACGGCAGGCAACCACATTGTATAATTTCTCATAAGTTGATCAAGTTCTGTCCCACATCCGGGAGTCTCTGTTCCCGTTGCTGCTCCTGTGAAGCTTTTCCTCTGGATCTTCTTGAGTAGTCTTCCCTCCTCCTCTTTTATCACTTGAATACCTATAAGTGTTAGTCATCCCCCGCATTCTTGGTTTGCTAGACTAAACGAATTGTAAGCTATTTAACTAGTGTTTCTGTTTCTCTGTTCATGAGCACTGAACTCTAAGGTAATACTCGGATCTCCAAATTTCATTAGCTTACATCAATCTTTTTACACCAGGTTTGAGGCCAAACTCTTTTCAGTGGTGCCCAGCGACAGGACAAGGGGCAACGGGCACAAACTGAAGCAGAGGAAGTTCCGTCTGAACATGAGGAAGAACTTCTTCCCTCTGAGGGTGACGGAGCCCTGGCCCAGGCTGCCCAGGGAGGTTGAGGAGTCTCCTTCTCTGGAGATATTCAAGACCCGCCTGGACGCGGTCCTGTGCAGCCTGCTCTGGGTGACCCTGCTTTGGCAGGGGGTTGGACTGGGTGACCCACAGAGGTCCCTTCCAACTCCGAACATTCTGTGATTCTGTGTAAAAGAAAAATATTTGAACTCCATTCTGAAGTCATTCTTTTTTACCTGTTTCTTGGTCTTTTGCCTTTGCTTATCATCCTATCCCTCTTTTCATTTTTACTGCTGTCTTGTCCAGTTAACTAACCTAATATCATGCTTGATGGCATGGTTTACCTGTGGAAATCCATTTTCTTTTTTCTCTTTGTTCTCCCTTATGTAAGGAATACCATACTGAATTGGACCAAAGCTCTTCTTACGTTTTGCCTTCTAGCAGATATTTTTAGGAAACAGTATCTAAATGGTGAGCAGAATGATTGTCGTTCAGTATATCCTACCAGTAAGTGGCATACAGGCTTCCGTGAATTGATCAAATCCCATTTTAAAATTGCTTACACTTCTTGTGTTTGGCAAGGAATCCCGTAACTTAAGTATACGTGATGTAAAGAAGTGCACTAGATTGATCTTAACTTTGCTGCCTAATGATTTTTATTCTTTCCTGAGTTGTTCTGTTGTAAGACACAGTCATTGTCCCTTCTTCATTCACTGTTTCGCACCACTCATGACTCTCTAACGCTCTGCCATAGCTTAACCCTTCACTTGTTTTTTCTTCCAAGCTGAAAAGCCTAGTCCCTCGACTACTTGCTTCCCACGAGGAAGTTTTTTCCCATCTCTGATCATCTTTTCTGCATTCCATCACTTGTTCTGTAGCCTCTTTGAGATGTGGTGACCAGAATTATATGCAATATTCAGGATTTTGATGCGTGAGAGATTATAGTGGCATAACTGCCTTGTGTGTGTGTGTGTATGGTGTTCCAATTTCTGTACTGCCGCTAAGCTGATGTTTCCAGGTGCTTTTCCATAAGGACACCAAGATACTTGATGACAATAGCTAATTTGGTGCTCATGAACCCCATGTGTTTGGGGAAAACGAGTGCCTATTGTACATTGTTCTGCTTTTATTGACACTGAACTTCATCTGCAGTTCTCAGTAGCTCTTTCTTCAGTACTTTGCAGCCAGCAGAAAGTGTTGGTGTCATAAGTAATCTTGCATAATCTGTCAACTTTTGCCCCTCTTACAGTTTGTCCTGTGGTATCTTATTGGTAACATTCCTCTAGCATAGAAAAAAATTTCAGTTTTCACCAGTATTGCTTTTAAAAATTAATTTATTAATTAAGAGGACTTTTTTCCCTGATCCCATTATATCCTAATTTCTTCAACACTAATTCCCAAAGAGCTGTGAATTCTTCCACCCATAGTAGCCCCATCCCTTTCATATCTGTATCTTACTTTAGTTCCGTGTTTCGACATCATCCTTACTGAAAGCAGAGGTCAAATACAAATGTAGTTTTGGACATATATATAATATTTTTAAAGGCCTTAACAGGCATATGTTTTTATCAGCTTTGAATTTAGTTTTATTCCTGTCTTTTTCAAAAAAATCTCAGTGTGACTTGTGGCAAGTTTTACTCTGTCGTCCAGTCAGTTGTTTCTAAGAGGCATTCAGGAAACCACAATGTGAAAAAAAAGTGACTCATCTAGAAATGGCAACACCTTCCTTCACAGTCAGCTCTGAGAAAGGCTTCCGTATAGTTCTGTATTTAGTGTTGTTTCCTACTGGATAGGACGTATAAGCAAATTGTGCAATGGCTTGTGGCTGTCACAGATCCCTGCAGAATTGTTGAAGCACATAGCAACACTCTACAACAACTTGATGAGAAATGAGATGTGACTGTTGAAAGGATGTAGTGAGAAGCAGCATGCAACTTTTTTGATGCTGAGTAGATTTGTAGGCTGCTGGTAAGACATTAACAGTGACGGTCTATGAGAATTATACAGTTGGAGTATAGGATTGCAATTATGCTGTATCACATATAGATAGATTCTCTTTGAGGCCATTGTGTCAGTAGTCCTGGGACTAAAGAGTGAGTGCTAGGGATGCCAGCACTAGGTGGATGCTGGAATACTGGGGGGAGAGGAGAGCTGTGTAGCCGTTGCTGTGAGGAACTTGTTAAGTTTTGCAGCCGCAGGAATATGCGTTAACTTTCTGTTTGTGTGTTCCCTTTCAGCCGCGTTATCCTGCCTGTGTCTGTGGAGGAGGTAAGTCCTTTTCTTGTTGCTTCCTTTCTTTTGGACTGTAAATAAACTTGTGATCAAAGCAGTTTGTATGAACAAAACCTGGAAAATTTAAGAGAAGGATACAGCTGTCTTCAGGACCCCTGTGTGCGGTTACTCATTCACCATTATTTTGACCAAATAATTGAATTTCTTTAAGCCTGAGGGTACTGATACTCAAGTACTTTCAGATGTGTTTATTACAAATCATGTCAGACTGTTCCAGAATACAATTTCCTTTTGATTAATACTATTGTTCTCTCTTTTTTTAACATGAAGAGGAAGCGTTAGTACAAATCTAAATTACCCTTCAAAGTGTGTTTTACTGGAACTCTTTTGTTTTAAACTCTTAGACAAAGAGCAACAGTTTCTTCTGTTTTGTGAGACTGGTATAGCAAAAGAAAGATTTGATATATCTTTCCTAGGACTTTTTAAGACCTGTATTCTCTAGCTCTTGCAGAAAGAAAACTTTCTTTTCGTTTAGGTAAAGCTCTAATTGAGAGAAGTAATATAGTTTATAACAGAGACGGTGATTTTGATAACCAAATTGGCCATGGAATAGCCGTGTGGTGTTTGTGGCTGATCCCTGCTGTTTTCTCTGACGGTTGCAGCTTACCTTTCCTTCCTCCCTTCTGCACTGAACAGCACTCTTGAAGAGAATCTGACCATATAAATGTTTGGGGATTTTTAATGTTCATATTAGCAAGATGAAATGAGAAATTGAAATGACTGAGTCACTGAGACTATAGCACTTCTGTATCAGATTCCTTCTTCTGCATGTACTTTTTTTCTTGTGATCCTTGACTGTAAGCCATTGGTTTGTGAGCTCTGATCAGGGGCTTGTTCTGACTCTTAGGGAGAGCGGTGATAACAGCACTCTTGTTCATTTTACTTTCACCTGAATATAGCAGCTACTGTGGCATAGACAGTGGTGCGCTGGATCATGGCAGTGCTGTTTTAAGCATATCCCTTTTATAACTCTTTTGACAAAACACAGTTTAGTACTTGATGTAGTGTATTCCTGCAGCCGTGAGGCTGACTAATAAAAGAAAACCAATGTCTAATCTGAGTTCCTTGTTACTGTGGATCAGTCTGCAGTGACAGGCATCACATGCTGATGGAAAGCCTACACCTCTGATCAGAGAGTAGTTTTAGGTCCTTGTTCTGTGTTGGTGCAAGAATAAGACTGTTAATGCCCAAAGTCTGTCTGTCGCTTACTCCTTGCCTGTAGCTTGTATGCTTTCTGCATGAATCTGTTTCAAGCAGTTTTAACAGAAGTCCGACTAATGTATTAGATCAGGTATGTTTGGATCTGTTATTGGGCCTGAGTGTTACTTGTGTGGGGAAGTCCTTGACAAAGAAAGGACTAGCATGGTAAGCTTTGGTGAGTGAGCAAAGGATGCAAACTTGCAAGTCTGAGAAAGCTATGGGTAAATGGTAAGGTACTCCAGAGCTCAATAAACAGAAGCGATTAGCTGGAATAAGAGGAACCCTGCCTCATAGTGATATGTGTCCTAGTTATGAAGCCATGTAAAGAGAAAGTCAAAGCATCAGTATACAGATTGTTTCTTGGAGCGGGTTAGACCGGATGGAACCCAGCACAGGGTTTTTCTGAGTTCTCTGATACTAGGATTAACCTTCATCCAGTTAAAGTGAGCCCCTCGCTGTGCTCTTTTCCCTCGCTGGCTGGCTGTTCAGTGCCAGGCACGTTTGAGCCTGTGTGGAAAATTGAGGTTTTGGGCAGTACATAAATCTGTTCGTCTCCAGCAACCTCCTTGTCTAAGGATGCCATGGGGTCAGCTATTTCAGAAGGTGTATTCCTTTCCTCTGGGTCGGAGGAGTTCCAGAGAGTTGAGTAACCTACTGAAAAGTCTTATCAAGTGAAGAACAAATACACATCATTAGAAGAGAAGGAACGAAAATACTAGCGAGAGCAACTTAATGTGCTTGCATTGTGGATAGGCTGCCAGCTTGACCAAACTTAATTTCTCCTCAAACTTGCGTATTGGCACCATGTCCCATGAATGATGCCCCTTTTCAAGGCCTGGTGGTTCTCATGTGATGGGCCAGATTTCAGGAAAAAGTTCCCAAAGTGGAAAGAATTCTTAAGTTCACTTAGCTTTGCATATGTACTTCTGTGATATGGTAGTTTTAAAGGTATGGTTAAGAAGAAAGGTTACTTCCAGCATTGACTTAAAGGATGATTGTTGCTTGAAGTTTGTGTATTGCTTCATCCCTCTTCTTGTGTGGAAAGATGCTGACACATCTATGCATCACTTGGTTACCACACTGCTGTCTGTACTACAAAACAGCTGTTACAACTTCCTTGCTGTAAAGGATTTCCTTGTGCACAAATCTCTGATTAGGGCTCTGGACATTTTTTGTGGCTCTTGACTGTGTAGCTGCTCATTAAGCATCTCTGACTAGCAAGAGGACTTCTGATTTCACTTTAATACGGGGAATTTTTGCTCAAAGACTTAAGAGTTCATGCCTTCAGCGTGTAAATTGCTGACAGAAGTCTGATGTCAGTGTGTAACTTGGAGAACAAAATTAATTGTGGCTTTGAGGCATTGTAATAGGGCTCAGGGAGTGTTCTGCATCATTCTGACACAGATGTATTTGGGGTTCCTTGTTCAGTCCCCTCATCCCTAGCAAATGGAGCTTAACCAATAGTAAAGAATTGAAGAGAAAACTGGTGATCAGGGGGACATTGGGGAGGTGTGACTTGATGAATAAAGAGATCGGCGCTGAATAGTTAGCCAAATAACTGCTAAGATGGGAACGAAACCGTGGAGGAGAAGCCCTGGTGATGACTAAAACATGAAGGCTGAAATGTAGGAGTTAGACTGTAGCAGACTGTCTTCTACTAGGAAACTCTGCCAAAACGTGGTCCTGCACAAGTGCAGGCTGCAAGCTGAACTCCTGTGTTGTTTTATACGTGGTCACACTGCAGGGACCAAAAAGAAAAAAAACTTGTTGTATCTTGGGTGCTAACCTTTACTCTTGTACTCCGACCAACATCACGTTGCACAGTGCCAACTTGGAGAGCGTGGACTTGAGTGGCTGTGTGGGTGTCTTGCCAGCTGCCACTTTGAGATGCTGGTATGGATTAGAGCTGTGTGTACACGTTCTGTGCTGCCTCTTTGTTCCTCTCACATGGCAAGGAGCTTGCCAAACACAAAAGATTCTTGTTTATTAATTCTGTTCAAAGCTGCTTTCAGGAGAATAACTGTTCTTGAAGATGGCTACATTGAGTTCAGGCCTTCTGAAAGAAATTTGTTGTGATGAAGGTGTGCCCTCAGCTGTATGAGCCGTGTTCTGGCACAGATCAAGAGGGATAACTTCCTGCAGAAGAGAAGGAGGTTTTGGGGAGCTCTCAGGTCTGCGAGGATGGGTCTGCCTGAAGCTTTGGGCTTCATGGAGCTAGAATCTGTTTTTCTGTTAACTTTTGGAGGCAGATGCTGTGGGATTTGTTCATTGGGACAGTTTTATTTGGGCCTTTTCCTCTTTTATCAATGCGATTAAAGGATCAGAAATAACAGGGAAGATTAAATGGTGAAGATGCCAAACCAAAGGGCTTATCCTCTTAGTGTCTGAACTTTGACCCACGATTTAAAAGGGGGAAGGAATGAATGAGAGACTGTTACTAAGAGGAATTAGTCTGCAGCCCTGGAGACCTGTCCTGAGACTTGCTGTGAAGTAGTCAAAGCCATTCAGTCCTCCCCTCCTACGCTGTAGTGGCCAAACTCATGATAAGCTCTCGTCTCTATGAGCGTACATGTGGCTCTTACTCTACTAAATCAGCTTGCTTCTAGGATTTCACAACTCTCATGATTTGTTCTTCTGGAGGCAGGTGAGTGTTTTGTTTTGGATGGGTCATCCGTTGGGAGTCGTAAGGAAAGCAGTGGAGTGTGTGAAATGTCAGAAGGCAGGGAGCTGTATCGCAGCCCAAAATCCAGACTGAAACCCAATCCGCTGGTGACAGCGCAGGAAGTGTCCAGCCAAGTGAGGGGTCCTCATATAACCTGGGCCAGTACCTGCAGGAGAGAACCAGCAGAACTGTTGCTCTTAGCTCAAAAGTGGTCTGTAGATTGCTTTACTTGTAGATTACTTTCACTGTTTGTTTCATTTTGGTTTGTTTGTTTGGCTAGGGATAGTCTAACAGGTAGTCAGGCTTACTTAATATGCCTATGTGTTGAACCTGAGATGGTATAGAGCACTTGTTTAAATCTCTCTGGTATGCCTTTTGCCCTGTCCCACATTAACTGAGGCCAGGACATCTAGCTTTGTTACTTTGACTTACCGTCTACTACTCTTCCAACAGGAATGAATGTTTTCTTGGTCTTTGTTAGTACCAGATGGTACAAAACACCACAGAGCTTGGATACTGTTTTTATTTTGGGTACTCTGAAGACAAAATTTAACCACTGTAGAAATCTTCCTTTGTTGCTGGAGATGGACCAGTCCAGTGAAGAATTTCTGGGTTGTCAGCTCTGAGCAGTATTCCACTTTTTTCAGCCTGAATTTCAGTGTAGGGAGTGGTAAGTGCCGTTCCTGATTCTGATGCGCAGCCCTGTGCTGGGGAAAAGGAAGAAGGCCCAAACAATGTTCCATTGCTTTGTAGTTATGTTTTGGAGTTTTGGGTGGTTTTAGGGTTGGTTTTTTTGTTTATCATTGCACTTTTGATGCCTAGCACTTTGTGGATTACCCTTCCAGACTGCCTCACTGTCATGCCTTTGGCAACTGTTGCTGTTTTGCTCACTTTCAGTGCTCTAACTTCTTCGTCCTCAAACCTTGTCTGCTCATCTAACTTTGCCTCAGAGGCCTGTGTGTATTTTCTTCATTTGATCATATTTCTTTTGAGCTCTGCGTCCTCTTTTTTAGCTACCAGTGGCAAGAGTGTATTCATATTTACATCTTCTGCAGAGAACAATGTTCTGGTTTGCTCATAGTTTTGATTTTCCTCTGCTCTTCCCTGTGAAACACCTGGGCATGCTTCTTATGAAAGAGATTATATAGTATGAAGTAGTTTGAGTGATTTCTGGGAAATAATGCTGCCATTTCACTTCATGTGAAGTTCTTTGGGATTCTTCTGGATGAAGTACTGAAGGACTGGCAGTGTCCATTTGACCTGAACAATCGAGACACCTGTGGGCCAAAAAGATTGAAAACCAATGGATTTTGCTACTGTATGCCTGAGGTCTCCTGCATTTTCTTTAAATGTTGTCCTGATGCTCCTTTAATCGTTTTACTTTCTCCTCAATTTGTGTTGGTTTGGAGCTTGAAATTTAAGGGTTAAAGGTAACTATCTTACTGGCAGTGCTTTCCTCCTAACTACTGCTCAAGCTTTCTATATCAAAATGAAATTAAATGAGCTGCTTATCTGGACACACAAGTGGATGTCCTTTTCTCAGCCCTCTCCCCAGATAATAAATTTATCCATGACTACTTCTGGTAAAGTTATTACTTCTGCTAAATTATAGCTATCACAGTAACGTGTCTTTAACTTCTCTAGTATCAAGTGGGACAGCTGTATTCTGTGGCAGAAGCCAGTAAAAATGAAACTGGTGGAGGCGAAGGAGTGGAGGTCCTGGTGAACGAACCTTACGAAAGAGATGGAGAGCGTGGGCAGTACACACACAAGATCTACCACTTACAGAGGTATGTGAAATATTTTTATTCCCAGAGTCGGGCAAGGTTCCTAGGGCCAGAAGAACTGGAGGAAGATGCAGTAGGGTTACAGCGACAGTGTGAATCACACATAGCTGTGGAGGTAAGACAGGAGTGTAACAGCAGCTGGCACATGGTGCAGCTGGAAGTGAACATCACTGGTACACCTATGTGCCCCTATAAGCATGGCTGTTGTCCCAAGAAAATCTGGCTCTGAGCCTTTCAAAGCAAATAGGGTCCTGTTACCCAGTATTTTGATACTTGAATTTGGCTAAAGAGGAAAATGCCTCCTAGATTTCAACCTGTTTTCAGCCTCCTCCTTTTTTTTTAACTACTTTTTTTTCTTTCCTTTCATTATGTAAAGAAAGTTTAGGTTAACCTTTCCAATTCAGCGGTCTCTAGAAATCATTGTACTGGGCGTGGGGAGAACCCCACCAGTTCCACAAATGTGCACATATGCAAGATGCTAGCATCTGTGTTCCAGATTGTATTCTGCCTGTCTCAGAGTGTCTGGACCATAGCTCTCGTTACATGTAGTTCTTATCAGTGCTTTCTTCCTATTTCCAAATTCTGCAGCAAAGTGCCAACATTTGTGAGGATGCTGGCCCCTGAAGGAGCTCTGAATATACATGAAAAAGCATGGAATGCCTATCCATACTGCAGAACTGGTGAGTGCGTGGGGAAGGATTTTTGGTTGCTGGCTTTTTGGTTTCTTGGGGCAGGAGGGGGTAATGAAGGAGGCAACCAGTAGGGAAACTGTTTCAGCTCTTACCTTAGATTTATGTTCTCTAAGCCCTTTCTGTGGTCAGGAAAAGCAAAATACAGTGCTGTGGAGTTAAAAGAAATGCCCTTGTCTGTTGTGCTGCTAATGAATGACGGTGGAAAAGACCAGACCAAGAAACAGATGTTAGTGCTGCTAGAGGAACAGATGTGTAATACCCGTGAAATGAATGTATGAGGTATGATTTTATGTACTCAAGTGCAGCATAGCCTGATGAGGAGAAAAAATGGAAGATGAAAGATAGGAACAGGGAAGATCCTGGTTGCCTCTTGCGTGGTGCAGTTTGGGAGCAACAGTGTTACACGATTGATATTTCCTCAACTGCGATGTCCCAGGTTAGTGAAGGTTGAACAGGTAATGCTACAGTTGCTTCTGGGTTGGGGACTTGACACAGATACCCAGATCCCATCCAACAAGTGGAAAATGAATCAATCTGTAACATTTAGGGTGAGGCTCTGGAAACTGTGCAAAGTGGAGAAATAATATCAAGCTCATCTTCTACAGGAGTGTTTAGTATCTTATTTACTCACTGAAGTTATCAGCCACAATGTTTAATGACTACTATTTTTCTGGTCTTTGTTGCTGTAGGAACTGCAAATTTGACTTTGCCTCCAAAATTATGCCAGAAGTATTTTTGGTTGTGTTTTGTGCTGTTTGTATCTTTGAAGGATACATTTTCTGCAATTTGGTAGTGGCACAGTTGCTATGGGAACTGTAAACTTTAAAATTCCAACTGTTCCTGAAACTCAATATAGAAAAATTTATTTTTCAACAATTTACTTAAGAGAATTTTAAAATAAGTGTTTTAAAAGAAGAAAAAAGCTTTGCAGCAGGGGAGCATAATGTTACTTCAGCATGTGAAATTACATGCAGCAATCTAGTGGAATGGATATTTCAAATACAAAATTCAGATACTGTCATCATCAACTGCAGAAAAAGTTTTTAATGTGTCACATAATTCAAGATGCTGAAACAAAGTTATTTAAAACCTTTCTTGTTTATGCAGTTTTCTGGCTGTGTATTACTTAAATTTGCTAGTAAAGGTCTAGTTTATTTCCATGTACACTGAACTGGTTTAAACACAGACAGTTGCATTAATTCTTTAAATTGTGGAAACAGATCTGACTAAGTTGACTCCAGTAGGTTTTGTTAGACATAATGCCTAGGTATAACCTCCTGCTTCTCTTTTTCTTCTCCACAATTTCTGAACCCAAGATATGGAGTCAACTTGTTTTGTCGCTCTTAGCTGCTTATCTTTCACTTGCACGATGCTAACGTTCTGCTTAAGTGAGAAAAATGTGACGCTAAAATCAGGTACAAGACTTTCCAACACACTCAAAGAAATTTCAGATTTTGGTATGCTAGAAATGATAACATAACAAACAAACAAAAAAATCCTCAACTGTAATAAACACCAATATAATATGAGATAGAAAGTGCTTTGTTGTGGGGGTCGGAGCAGAAGGCAGTTTTTATGCGGAGGCTGACAAATCTGTTTAGAGAATCTGCCAGCCTGACGTGAATCAAGAAAAGCTCAGAAAACTTGCTGAAACCTTCCCTTGCTAGTATTGGGTGGGAGGGAAGAACCCATGGATGTGGTGTAGGCTGCCTTGTGCATTATCATTTTACTCTGGGGCGTGCTCAGATATTTTGGTCGTATGTGAGACGACTTGGCCTCATGTGAATCTTTGTGCAACATAAAATTCCATGCTGGCTTTCAGTCCTTGCACAACAGTTTGAAACTTAAGAGCCGGGTACACACGAAGAACTCAACCTGGTTTGACTGTGGAGGAGTTTGTGGTACTTCTGCCTGTGTCCTCCTGTACCAAGGTGTTACTAGCGTGCTGCTTACTTGCATATCAGCTATCGCATAGAGCCTTTTAAGTTTGATTAAAGCAGTACTTTTAGTTAATAGTGCATCATGGTATTTTTTTAATTATATGAGATTATCCTTCTTACATTTCCCTATATCTACTCTGAAAAGCTCAATTATTACTTTAATATGCATGTTCTATAACAGTATTAAAGAAGCACTCTAGGTTGAGGCAATTTAAATGCCTAGCTTAAACTTCCTGCAATTCTGCATGTTTGTTTGTGCTGTAATATGTTGGTCTTAACGTACTTTAAATGGAAGTCCTGCTTTGCTCCTTCAAGAGTGTGAACTGTGAGATTGTTGTTGTATGCATTTACAACTTCTACAGTAAAAATGAAGTGAGGGTTGCCTAAGAGTTAGAACAGTGAGCTGGTGCCAAGGAGAACAGTGTTCTTGGTTCTTTTCTGCAGTCTGACTTAAATATTAATGTTGCTTAAGTGTTTTTAGAAAAGCAATTTGACATGTGTTCCACTCTTCTGGATGTCAGCATGAGATGCCTGTGGCCAAATGTCAAGAAATTGAGAAGCTGTAACTGCAGCTGAAATGTGTAGGAGTTGCTGCTGTAACACCTCAAATGCAGGCCGTAATTTGTAGCAAGTTGAACATCTACATTTTAATGGACATTTCTAAAGAGATTATTTTGCTTTACAAATGAGGACCCTTCCCCACAGAGAAGAAATTAGGAAGGTGAGGAAACCTGTTTGAAGGCAGCTGCATAGTCATGGAAGAGCAGTTTGTCATGGCAAGGTGGGAAGACTCTGTTTTATAATTACTACTGGTTTATTCAGTATTTTGTGTGGACTAGCAGGAAAAAACTCCTTCTTGCAGAAATAATGAAATGTGCTTTGAGGTGAAAGTCAGCTTTTTAAAAATTAGCTTCAGCTCTGCTTGCTTGCGTTCTCCCTCCACCCCATCAAGTCAGTCTAAATAATTAGGCTTCTGTAAGTGCTGTGAAAAGGAATTTTCAAATTGTTAGGAGTTTAGAGCAGTCCAAGGCCCAGCAGTAGGCAATTAAGGTAGCTGGATGTGCATGATCGGTGGTAAGGGATGGTACAGTCTACAGGGTGTTGTATAGGAAACTCACAAATTGTAATAGTACCTTTAAAACAAAATTGCTTCTTGGTAAAGCCTTCAGGTTAAGCTTCAGAACAAACCAGCAAAGTTCAACTCTAGCTTCAGATATCGTGATTCTTAAAGTAGGATTGCTAATGTACTCTGATGGCTCAGGTAGGACAGATGCTGACTGTTACAGGATCTTTAATTGCTTTTCTGTGTTGAATAATTGAGCCTTACTATCCAAGGAGTTTAGTTACCATGAGCAGTAGAGATGCAGAGGGTCTGGTTACTGCATGCAGGAGCAATGAGATCTGCACTGGCCCAAAATCCAGCATGTGTTTGCTTCAGAACTACTGAGAGGTTTCTTATCTGCAAGCTGAGAAAGGATTGGTAAAATGCCGTCAGCTGAACATACTTATTCCATCTTCTCATCCAGCTGGCTGGAGTCCAGAGAGCAGAAGTGCAGTACATAATTAATTGCTGCTCCTCTGGGTTTCTGAGAATTTCCAGAGGAGAAGGGGGTGACGTTAGCTGTTTTTTATCGGCTTCTAGGGTTTTTTCCTCAGTAGTATCAGCAGTCCCCTGAGAAGCTGAAGTTGTCCCTATTTTGCTGATAGGGGGAGGAGGGTGATGGCTGCTGTACATTCTTTTTTCACTAAAGTACTGTATCTCTTTCTTTTCATGTTTTGATTTCTTGGACCAGTTATTACAGTAAGTATTGTTTTTACTGATGATCTATGGAATCATGAGTAATGTCTGAAATGAAGCATTCTGGGTATAAGAAGCTCTTTGCACCCAGAGCTTTTGTCATTGTAAGATCATGTAGATTAAACCCGCTTACCAACTGTGGCATATCCACAAACGCTTTGTAACTAGGAACAGAGATCTTTCTTTGCTGGAGCAGTGCTCAGCATTACACATGGGAATGTACCATTGCCTAGATAAACTGATTAAAAGAAAGTTAGCTCATACTGTTATGTCCCTTTGAGTAATCTGTCTTCTGAATTTGATATTTCCTTTTTACGTGCTGAGTGTTGCATTCGCTTGGGCTTTTGTTTCTACTCCCTTGAGGGAGGATAGGGTTACCTTTGGAAGTCCTTTTCTACTCACAGTAATAATGAGAAATGGAAAGTTTTTTGCTTACTTGGCAGAACTGTGCTTCTTATTTTTTCGCTTTCCAGTGTCAAAAGCTCTCAACACACTAGTTTAATATTGTTGTTCATTTGAAGAGTTGCATCCAAATAGGTATTCAGTGCTAGATCAATAATCTCTTTGAAAAGACAATTTCTGCCTAGTTAGCTTATGTTACCCCTTCTAAACTCTAAATAGAGTGGCAGATATTGTCCCTTAGAGAAAAAACTATTTATAAACTCCAAATGTTTCACTAAAACAATGGAATTTATGTTTTTTCAGTGAACAGCTTGTGGTTTATTTCATCTTGCATATTTACTGAGCAATTTTTCTGAAAGCAATGATGTGTTTACAGATAATTCTGAAGTTCCCTAAGTTAAACCCCAATGAAGTTATAATTCTTTGAGATGACTTTCCTACTGCTTATCTAGCTAATAAGAAGACAAGTTATGTATCCAAAGAATAACAGGAAGCTTTATTTTAATGACAGAATGAGTATATGAAGGATGACTTCCTGATCAAAATTGAAACCTGGCATAAATCAGATCTTGGAACACAAGAGAATGTAAGTACTTGTGTTGTGTGTTTTATTCAGCTCTTTAATGTCACAATGCTGCTTTCTATGCTAGATTAGAGAATTGCTGTGTGGAACTGTCTATTGCACTGTGTTCCTGGATTTGAAATGGTTATCCCACTAGCAAGGCAGAGACTTCCTCCTGTTGGCTTCTCGTGTATGCTGAATAAAATTGTGCCCCAAACACTTCTGTGTGAGCACCTTGAGCACCTTTGCCTCTTTGGAAGATGTGGTATTGTGTTTTTACCGTGGTGTGTCCTCTCTGTCTCTCTGTATGTGGAAGGGGAACACTGGGTGTCTGCATGTCCATCTCTCTTTTTTTTTTACTGTATTGAAATGGGAGTGTTCTGTAGCTGCATTATTTACATTAGTCTTGTACTTTCACTGCAGGTTCATAAACTGGAGCCAGATGTATGGAAGAATGTAGAAGCTATTTATATAGACATTGCTGATCGGAGTCAAGTGCTTCCCAAGGTATGGTAGGTGGGTAAGAGCTCCCTAGTGTGGGAGGCCTTGTGCTGACAGAGGGATAATGTACAAACTGTGTTCCCAGGGACAGTCATAGGTAACAGGACAAAGGAGAGGGTGGAAAGAGGAGGAAAGGCTTTCCTTAAAAGTGTTTAAGCAAGCTAGAGGAAGAGCTCTTTAAAAAGCTATGTCAAGGCTGTCTGTAAAGTGTGTTGCTTAGCCTTACAGTGCATGTAACAGTGTATGTATGTAGTTCTGCAGTGCTGCAGGATAATGCTTGAATAACAAGAGATGGCACTGCCTTTTCCATACAGGATCTTTTTTAAACTGCCTCCTTTTTGAACCTGACCCATGGCTTCACAAGTGTATCTTGAAATCGTGTAGCTAATACTTCGTTCTAAGAATCACTACAGTTGCTGTAAGAAACTAAGGGAAGTTTATGTACTGTACTGGGGAAAAAAATCCAACTATATAAAAACGGAATGTTGTTTGATTTTCCCCACTTAGTATTTCTGATACCATTCAAATATGGCTAATTTACCTGTTTTTGAACTTGGCCTTGGGTATTAAAACAGAGCTAGTACTTATTTTAGCTTTTCTTTCCAATAAAGATGAGTTGGTAAAACATGAGTAGCATCTGATTCCAATAGGTTAGGCAGGTACTAAGCTGTATCTGCAAATACAAACTGCTCTGAATTAAACGCTGTCAGAGAGCAAGGAGAATTCACCTGGAGCAGAAGACATCAGAAGGAGATGCTACTAATTGATCACTTTTGGCACTAAACTGATGATGAATTCAGTTTGTTTTAATTTTAATTGAATTAAGGGTAGGAGTAGAGTACACACTCCAGTCTTAATCAAAGATGCAGGAAGGGAATGCTGCAAATCATTTGCTGTGCAATAGGGCGCATAACCCTAAGAGATGCCTCTTTCTTTTTGGTGGTGCTGCGAGTTTGACTGTACTAGTCTTCTAGTATGCAGTATGTGAGCATCGTACTGATACAGTGCTGTGACAAATACTGGATGCCACAGCTCCAGAGAGCATAGCTGTTTCCTGCAGCAGCAGTGTTTAGCTCCCAAAGGAGTGGTTACAGCAAAACTATCCCAATGGTTTACAGATCTTCTGATAGTCTTACCCCAAAGGAGTCCTTACAAAGGTCATATCAGTTTGTTACCACTTCTTCACATAGGTTTAGGACACAGCACAGGGGGGAGAAATATGTTTCATTGAAGAGTGCCTGACCTAATGTTGAAGTCTGAAAACAGTAGCTCTTGAGAAGGCAGTCAGAGGTTAGTCTTTGACCACCAGAAAAATAAATCCTTTGTGACAGTGAGCAGCTGGGTAACAGTAGGATAATTTGTGTTTAATCTTGTGTGTCTATCCAATAGGATTACAAGGCAGAAGAAGATCCAGCAAAATTTAAATCTGTCAAGACTGGACGTGGACCTCTAGGTCCGAACTGGAAGGTGTGTGTCGCATGAGTTCAGGAACTGTATCAGCTTGCATGACTGAAGTATAGATACTGGGGCTTGGAGCCACAGAGATGTATGTAAAACATTTGATTCTCTTCTGTAGAAGGAAACGCAGAACTTAGGTGGTGAGCTGTTCTGAAGTTAAAGGAAAAGTAACGGAGCACTGGAACAGATTGCCCAGGGAGGTTGTGGATTCTCCTTCTCTGGAGATATTCAAGACCCGCCTGGACAAGGTCCTGTGCAGCCTGCTCTAGGTGACCCTGCTTTGGCAGGAGGGTTGCACTAGATGACCCACAGAGGTCCCTTCCAACCCCTACCAGTCTGTGATTCTGTGAAATGGAAGAGTTTGGTACAAATAGATAGAATGAGTTCCAAGAAATCACCAGAGCTGTCTGATGTTCAGCCCAAGGGTTCACCCAGGAGAATTCCAGGATGAAATAGCTGAGTTATGAGCAGCAGTGTTTAACCTTTCACTTAAATCCTTGGAATCTGAAGACTCTAGAAGTGCAAATATGATACCAGTCTTTAAAAGGGACCCTGAATGGGATCTGGGGAGCTACGGGTGTGCAAGTCAGATCTGTAACAAGCAAACTTAGTAGAAGCTGGGGTTGATACAATCCACTTGGGAATAGTAGATACTGCTTATGTAAAAGCAAGCAGGGAAGTTCACCTTACAAACCTTGTGGAATTTTCTTTAAGGCTTGATAACTATGTGCATGACTCAGATGATAGAATCTATTTCCAAAATGGTTTAGATAGGGACTTTGTCAAAAGGCCTTTAAGGAAACTGAGTATCCATGGCATAACAGTGAAGATACTGAAAGGCATAAATTTAGTGGAAGAAAAAAATGGAGAACTGAGGAGAGGAAGCAATGGTCCATTCTCAAAATGGAGGGAAGGCATCTGTGGAGGGACCTAGGGTCTGTTTTCATCATGCTCTTAAATACCCAGGAAAAAGGGGTGAGCAAAGATGTGACAAAACTTGTCGATAAAAGATACGTAAGGTGTAAGGATGCAAGATGATTGTGAGGAATTGTGGAAAGACTTCATAGTTACCACTAAAGGAGCTGCTTTCCTGAAGACATTTGACCTGCGCTCCGATGTGAATATCTTTGTATCTTTGCAGAAGGAGCTGGGGAAACAGACAGATTGTCCATACATGTGTGCTTACAAACTGGTAACAGTCAAGTTCAAGTGGTGGGGTCTGCAAAATAAAGTTGAGAATTTTATACAGAAGGTAAGTGAGCTCGTTGATGGAGAGAGATGTGGCAATGAGGCACGTTTCATCTCCCATCTGCCTTAGCACCTCAGCTTCTTCTAATAGCATATCCTGCTTTGAGATACTAACTTGAAACCCAGTCATGTCACCACAGGCAATGCAGTCAAGGCCTCTGCCTGATATACTGCAATTCAATTTCCTGTTAATCCGAGGGCGGGGCTGGCTGATCATTCTGTGAATTGGCTGTTGAACCGTTTTCACTCTAATGTATGAAGGTAAACTGCTGTTTTGCATTATTTAATAGATCAGCCTGAGAACTGCAGTCGTTTGGTAGTTGATTTGTGAATGATGAGATGATGCATGTGTACTAGGGTTATTCTGGTCTGGGCCCAGACATGTTTTTGTGGGGAGATAGCTTCAGTCATCTGATCCTAATGAGCTGAGGATCTTTCTGGCAAGTCCTAGAGCTCTAGTCATGTTTTCCTCTCCCAGTCTGCTGCTTGAAAAACCTGTGTAGAAAAACAAGCAGATGGTGGCAAACTTCATTAATTTAAAACATGAGTAACTGGTATCCTGAAAAGAGCTTTTCCTGTGGCAGAGTTCATAACCCGTGACCTGTAGCAGGATGTTAGACCCTGTACTCAGTATGTGCAGTTTTCCAGGCAATGCCATGTTCATAAAATGCCTATGACTTCAGATCATGGAGACTTCTCAGTGGTTAATACTGACAAACTACAGTGCTGCTTCTGCAAAAGCAATTCTCTGGTGATATAATCTAAAGAGAACTCTGATGGGCGATGACCATGCTGCTGCAGAATTTCAAATACCTGTAGCAAAAGCCCTGAACAAAGCAGTGTCTTGAATCCCTTTCTTTTTATGAGTGTCTCTTCAGCTATGCATTTGCGTCAAAGTAGTTGAGCTGCTTTTGATGAGAGCAAGTTATCAGATGTGAAGCCATAATTGGTAAAACTGAAGTGTCCTTTCTTAATGATAACCTAATATAATGATTTTGGCTAGCTTATCTCCTATAAAATGGAAATAAATTGCTTCTCACTCGAAGTAGCTTAGTTACCTCTGCTGAAAGGTTTTAACCTGTGGAAAACAAGTTGAGGCTTTTTTTAGGTCACTGCAAAAGAAAAAAGCAAGATAGGTGCCTGTCAACCCTTTACATTTGCTAGCCTCCAGCTTTTAGCAAGTCAAGGATTATTTTGAAAATACTTTTATTCTATTTCTCCTTTTTTGTGCACCTTCAGGCCAACTACCACACTCTAAGTAAACCCAACCTGGAGCACTTTATTCAGTCAGAACAATACTGTCAAATCAAAGGAAATTACTAAAGGATTCACTGATTCTTTCAGTGCAGTGTGCAGGCTGCTGTTTAGGCTTGAAAAAAAATGTATTTCTCTGGGGATTCAAGGTTCTAGATATTCTGTTGAAAGAATAAAAATTAGTTATCTCCAGTTTCCAATTGTGGCAGCTGTATAGAAAAGCGGGTGATGGAGCTGGTTCTTCAGTGTACACATCTCTGAAAATTGTTATGATCCGTTTAGATCCATATTAATTGCCCTGTGAGTAAGCTTGCTTGTATGTTGTATTCCTCCTCCTTTTGCAGCAAGAAAAGCGTCTCTTCACAAACTTCCATCGGCAGCTCTTTTGCTGGCTTGATAAGTGGGTTGATCTGACTATGGAGGACATTCGTAGGATGGAGGAGGAGACCAAGAGACAGCTGGATGAGGTCAGTGGAAAAGCAGGGCAGGTGTGGGTTGTGTGAGAAGCTGTTTCTATCCAGCGCAGCAGAGAGAGGAAAGACTGCTGCATTGTCATAGCATAGTGTGTATTGTCCTTCTGCTATTTAGGTCATGCTGCTTGTGCTTTGAATGATTGGCTATGACTCCGTTGTGCTGGCATCTCCTTCTAATCATTATGGACTTCTTCTGTTTGTTGTTGAGCCAATAAATGTATTAAATGACAGATAATGAGTGTATGAGTGGCAGTGATTCATTTAATACTTTAATATCTTCTGTTAGCTTTTACCCAAAGCTGAATGGTCATTTTTGGCCTCATTAGTTTCCAAAAACCAGTTCAGTAAAAGAATTTTTAGCACTAAGTATTACAAGCAGGTAGTAGGGGGTATGTAACAGGGTTCTTCCTATGAAAAACACGAATTCGGTAATAACGAGTACATTGTTCCACGATTTGTGTCCTGCACTGCACCCTTCTCTTCCTTCATGCCTCAGGATATTTCATTATAATTTCATGTACACTCTGCCCTTTGGATAATGGTTCCAGATCCCTAACAGACCTGAGGCTTAACTAAAAATGGTGCCTGCATGTGCATATTCACAAGAACTGATTTGGGATGGTCAGGTATAATCAGTGTCATACAAAAAGGAGGCAGCTTTCTGTACGAATAAATTTTGAGATAATACCATGTGAGAATCAGTACTTCAATAGTGTTTTTTCTCTTTCAGATGAGAGAAAAAGATCCAGTGAAAGGAATGACGGCTGCAGATGACTAACATGACTTCATTCTGGTGCACTGTAGGTATCCAAAGAGTTTGACAAAATTCTGTATTGCTCTGTTTAGGAGAAAAAAATGCAGTTGGGTGAGAAATGATCCCGTCCATAGCTTCTGACAGGCAAATATGTGGTATTGTTTTTATAGTGAACTCGTTTCGCTGACAGGTTAACGCATGGGTTTACTGTTGTGTTTCAGAACTATTCCAAGAAATGTTTGAGTGAAAAGTGTAAGAAAAATGTGTTAGAACATTTTGTAGACTTCACTGCTGTTCTTATTTCTATAATGTGTTACTTTCTGTAACTTGCAGAGAAACTTTTGTCAGTTCTGAAAGAGTAAGCTGGACCTGCAAATACTTAGAATATATTTGAAAATTGAAAATTCCTTGCAAATACATTTGGAATGTATTTCTTGCATTGTTTGTTAACAGTATTTACTAATGGGCCAAGGCGTGGAGCAACACTTACATATTGCAGGAGAAGCAGTAATGACAATTGTAAAGCTTTTGACTTGTTTTTGATCTGTTTCATTATGAATATGCTAACGTGGCAGGGGAGGAACTATCATATTGCAAAGCATATGTGAATTTGCCTTGGTTGCTCAAATCCCTGGGCTGTATTCTAGATGGCATGCTGGATGATAATGTGTAAGCAGTGCTGAGAATGTTGAACCTTATTCTGTTAAATTGTGCACGTCAGTTTGGGGTGTGGTTTTGGTGGATTTTTCTTAAACACAGTACAAAAATGTGGCGTAATATTAGGGAAGTAAGAAAGTGAGAGAGATTGTCCATTTATGTGGAGAAGTCCAAGTTACTAGCCACAGCTTTTCTAGGCCAGTAAAATACCATCCTAGCTATCCTTGGAATGAATGGGGTGGGGCAGAACCACAGCCTTATCAAGGACTGTTTACCTCTGCTTGTCCTCTGTTATCTGCTGGCTGTTTGGTGGAGAGTCAGGAACACAAGGTGAGAGAGTGTCTGAAGGGGTGTCTTCTGACAGATACATATTAATTTTTTAATGCAGCTTAAACCATTGTAGTTTCCTCTTCATTCACATTTACTCTAGTTCTGAGTGAAAGGAGTTGGTAATCTTCTCAATTGTATTGTAGCCTCTGGACTTGGTAGATTAAATTGCAATTTCTGTTTGTAATTTTTAGACTAAGTTGGAAATTCTGCTTTGGATTAGTGCTGAAGTGTAATGATGCAGTGGTGTATTGTCTGTGCTGGTGACAGTGTGTCTCACATTTGCTTTCTGAAGGTTGAGTCTGACACTTCTTTTGGCACACTGCTCTTCCACAGTGGTTCTAAAATGTTTTCCTGTTTTCTCTTCTAGTTTGCAAGACAGTCATCAGGAAGGCCCAGGGAATCCACACTCTTGACTGACGGACCATCTCTGGATCAAGCCTTTCTATATCCAATCGGCAGGCGATTTTAAATCTCCCATAGCTATTTCTAGATGCCCCTTAATATTGTGAGCAAATAGACCGTCTGGTACTAAGCACTCCAGTGTTAGCACATATGTGAAGGAGGTAGCTCCTTGGAGACGTGTGACTTAGAGATCACTGTATTTACGACTCCTCCCTCCTTTTTTTTTTTCATTGTGTTCAGACCAATTTCCATGTGGCCCTGTTTGATTTCCAAGTGACATTTTTAGCTTAAAATAGTCTTGTGATGTGGTGACTTTTTTCTTTTTGTTTTTTTTTCCAAGTGGGATAAACTGCCACCTTTATTTCCTGCCCAGCCCTTCACCATTCTTTGAATGTCTGTTTGGAGAGGGAAACTGTCGGTATTTTAGAGTGCAAAACTATTCCACAAAATGCTATGGTCTAACCCTTGCTCCCAGGGTAAGAAACTTCATGGCATGTAATCTGAATCACAGAATCAGGAGTAGCCAGATATAGTTCTTGGTCTGCAATGAATCGTGATAATGTGGCTTCTGCACGGCATTACTTTGTTCTGTCTTAGCGCACACAAATTAAAGACTGCACAGAAGCTGCATTCAGTGTCCCCATGGTAGGGCCTTCAGCACATAACTGTGGAGTTTCAATTTAGTGGTATGTGGTCCCTTTGGCCCATGTAGCTACGTTGTCCTCCAGCTGTGTGCGTCAATCTTACAAATTCATTATAAGAAGTTGCTTGACATATGTTGCAACTTCCTGGTTCTTTATTTACTGAGACTTCCCGTAACTTACAAAGCTAAAATTATTTTGACTAATAATAATGTGATTCTCCCAAATTGGAATGTAGCAAAAGCTGGTGCACAAGTAAAGTCTTGGTATCTGATTACTTCCAGGTGCCTGGGTTGGTGGCTCTGCTCAGCAATAATACTCCTCCCATTGCGAGACTGACTAAAATATCTACTTTCATGCTGTAAAAAAGCAACTTATAAAGACCTGCAGTTGTTTTCTAGGATATCTGTCAGTTATTATAAATCACAAAGGATACTGTTAAACAATGTAAAGATCTCGGGTTATTTAATGAACTCAAATACTTACTGTAACTATCCTTATGTTGATATCAGCTTTAGACAATCAAATAAGCAGAACAGAATCAAAGAGATGCTGCTTTATTAAATACATATGAGAAAAAAAAATTATTTGCTTATGCCTAAAGCCCAATGTTTGTTTTTGTTTTTTTTTTTTTTTTTCCTAGTAGTAATCATTCTATTTTCCACTTCTGTATTTGGTGACACTAACACAAAATACTGGATGCCAAACACAGTTGTGGGTGTATCGCCACTTTTGAGGAGTCTTTTTGGCATTCTGCAATACATCCGACTCCTTCAGCCCTTCACATTCCTGCAAGCAGGAGATCCTGCAATGATCCCATGCCATGTGGGAACAGGTCTGTGCTGGGGTCGGAACTGTTTTCAATGCGAGGGAAGATGAGGCATGCTCTAGAGGAAGAGGATGGCGTCTGGTTTCTGGGGAGGGGGCAGTTTATCCCTTTATTTTTAGTTTGTTATTTTGCCTTACTCATGTCTAAGTGCAATAAGCTCTGATTTGTACCAGTAACTCCGGCAGGCTCTTCTCAGTGACCTCTGACGGTTTTGTGGGGTGGGGGTTGGGTTTGAGGGATTTTTTAGCAATCTCACCAGGCAGAAGTAAAACAAATTGATTGTGAAATAGGTGAAGAAACTAAATTTTAATCTGCGAGGCTATTTGGGACCAGGATGTTTCATGGTGTCTATAGCTGTTCAAGAAGTATTCTAGGAGTGTAGGCCCTACTTATAGATCTTTCAGTTTCAAGTATTTTTAACTGAGAATTTATGCACTGACTTCTGTTCATGTTTGTCGGTTACATTTTGAGGGATTCTTACACTTGAGGACAACCTGAGAATACGTATAGCACACTTGTTCTTTCGATTTGTGTTATCCAAGGGGTTTTCTATCCAATGACACTAATCGCTGTGGAAGCAGATTGTAACATTCCACCATGCAATCCTTTTCTGATCCTCTGATTTCAGAGTAAGAGCTTTTACAGAAAGCTTTCCTGATTAGTGGAAAAACTGGGGGGGGGGGAAATTGCAGGAATTCCAGCCTGAATACTCCCCCCCTCCATGCCCCTTGCTTGCTTTCCTTCCAATTCAATCCAAAGTGAAAGCATCCCTCAGCCTTGGGATAGACAAATCCTATAAAGACCGTTCAGTCTCGATGCTTGGTTCCTGCCGGCGAGCGTAGCTCTGGTGAGAGCCCCTCACCCCGCCGGCTGCCGAGGGGCTGGTGCTGGGCCCTTGCTCTCTTCTAGGGCCATGGTTCTGCGGTCACCCCCTGGCCAACCCATGCTGGGTGGGTTTCGGGGGGCCGGAGGCAGGCTCCGGGCCGCAGCCTGGGTCAGACCGGTTCGCTGGCGGGGCCGCTCGTCCCCCAGCTCCGCACCCCTCTGGGTTCACCCCGCCGCGTCCCCCTCGGTTCATCGTGCTCTTTCCGTTGGCGACACACACTTTGTAGGACGGGTTAGGTTATCTCGTTGTTTCTTTAAATGTGAGTTTGTGCCTTTTTTTGTCTCCTCAACCTTCCAATACAGGCATATTGGAAACGAAATCTAATAAAATACTAGACAGAGCTCCGCGCCTCCGCCTCCTTTTTTTCGCGTGCCCCCAGTCTGCCTCAGGGCTGCACGCGCCGCCCGTGTCCTCCCGCCCGCCTGGGGGCGTCCCCGCGCGCCGCCGTCCTGCCGCAGCCCCGCCCCCGTCACGCGCAGCGCTGCCGCCGCCAGGCGCGTCGGCGCTGAGGGGAGCGGGGAGGTTGCGGGCCGGGCCGGGCCACCGGAGGAGGCCGGGGCCTCCGCTGCCCCCTCGGCAGCGTTTCCCCTACTGGAACCCGGGCGGGGTGGGGAAGATGGAGCCTGCGGACCGCGGCGCCGCGAGGGAGCTGAGGTGAGCGGTCGGGGGCGGCGCGGCGTGAGGCGCGGGCTGAGCGCGGCTTTGGCGAGCGCGGGAGGAAAGTAGCCGAGTCGTTACGCAGTTAGCTGGGAATTAGCGAAACTTGTGTTTCTGCTTATTAGCGAGGAGTTGTGGTAATTGGCGGTGTTACCTAGTGGTATGAAATAGAGAAGAAAAGCCTATTTTCTGATGAGAAAGCGTCGGCACGGGAGTCGTTTCAGAGAGGCTTATGGAGTATTGTTTGGGTCCGTAGGGCTTTCCAGAGACCTACTTACGGGTAAGGAGGGCGAGATCTGCTGCGCTTGCTGTTAATGTATCCAGTGTCTCAAATTTGTCGCTTTTCGTGAGGAGGAAGGAGCTTGAATAAATCTTTGGCTTCTGCTTTTATGCTTTGGCTTTTGATTTTTCTGGTGCTTTTACACTGTGTCTAAATGTTGCATCTTCTGTGGTGATAGTTGGGGTGTCTGACGCTGTGGGCTCGATTCACTGGAGAAATCTGCCTGAAGGGCAGCTGAGTAGCGGTCTATAACAGGAAAAGTTAAAAAAAACCGATAAACACTAACATTTGTTCAAAGATCTTAAAAGTCATCTTAACGCGGTGTTGGAAACACTATGACCCTAAAAATTCTCTGCTATTGAACCGTTTCAGGAATCAGTGATGTCTTCAGTAGTTTGCTTGTGTTTCATGGAATTAGAGAGTGGTAAGGGTTGGAAGGGACCTTAAAGATTGTCTGATTCCAACCCCCCTGCCATGAGCAGGGACGTCTCCCACCAGCCCAGGTTGCTCAGAGCTCCGTCCAACCTGGCCTTGGATACTGGTGGGGAGGGGACATCCACAGCTTCTCTGGGCAGCCTGGGCCAGGGCCTCACCACCCTCATGGTGAAGAATTTCTTCCTAATATCTAATCTAAATCTGCCCTCTTTTAGTTTAGTGCCATTCCCCCTTGTCCTATCACTACACACCCTTGTGAAAAGCCCCTCTCCATCCTTCCTGTAGCCCCTTCAGGCACTGGCAGCTGCTCTAAGGTCACCCCAGAGCCTTCTCTTCTCCAGACTGAACAGCCCCAACTCCCTCAGCCTGTCCTCATAGGAGAGATACTCCAGCCCTCTGATCATCTTCGTGTCCCTCCTCTGGACCTGCTCCAACACATCCATGTCCTTCTTATGTTGGGGGCTCCAGAGCTGGATGCAGTACTCCAGGTGGGGTCTCACGAGAGCGGAGTAAAGGGGCAGAATCCCCTCCCTCGACCTGCTGGCCACGCTTCTCTTGATGCAGCCCAGGATACGGTTGGCTTTCTGGGCTGCAAGCGCACATTGCTGGCTCATGTTGAGCTTCTCATCCACCAGTACCCCCAAGTCCTTCTCCTCAGGGATGCGAGTGTGTTTGCAGAAAGTGTGCCTGAGACTGTACTCTGGTGGTGCTGAAAGCTTCCAGGATAGTTTGAGCAGTATCCTCCTCCTTTTGGTGAAGGCTGTCGTTGTGGCATCAGGTGAAAATCGGTATCCCTCTCATCTCCCCTCCTTACTGTGAGCAGTGCTTGTATGGCCTCATGAAGCAGTCGGGAGCATCAGTAGACCTTTGGAACTGCACAATGCTGTAGGTTTGCTTTGCAGATGCATGTCCATTCCTCACTATTAAATTTTGTCTGCAGGCATAGTCGTAACCTACAGTGAAAGTGAATTATTGAGGATGTTTTGAATTTTTTACAAGTATTTTTTCTTTTGGTGTAAATTGGAGCACTGCAGTCTTCCCTGTGTTCTTATCAGTTGTGTGGATACTGGACACTTTGAGGAATTTAGTTTCTGTCAGAAATGACTGATAACTTCCAGTATAATTTCAGTTTTGTTTAGTCAGATAATTGTCTTACAAAATTAGTAACTGAGGAGTGTTTCCAAGCGATACAACTCTGATGGCAGAATTAGATCTGCAGCATACATACTTCCTCACCCCGAAATTTGTTTTAGAATAGCTTTTGGCTGACTTCAGTGTAGCATTACAAAGAGAAGCTATTGGTGAGAGAAATTATGGATCATTTTAGTCTGGTATCCAAGGTCACTTTCCAGCTCTTCCACATACATTGTGTGTCACCTTGAGCAGGCAGTTGATTGGGGGATAAAAATACAGCCCTAATAATGAGTGTGTTGGTGGGATTCACTGTTGAACTGTCAGTGTTTATATACAGTCCTTATGGGAAACTCAGATGGATGGAACATTAACAGCTTATTATTTTTTAAGTCTGTCTGACATTGTAACAAGACTGACAGTAAACTGAATCCCTTTTTAGAAGCTCTGATACTGAAATTACCATCTTATAATGCAACAATAGACTAGTCCTATGGCACGCGAGCGTTTCTGACAGTGCTCGAGAGGAGCAGTAGGTCTTCTTGGTTTTGGTCAGAACTGTGTGTTTGTATGTTTGGGAGCTGGAGATTATATTTCTGCTAGCCTGCGGATGGAGGCACATGATTGATTCAAATCAACAATAAATTCTTTTGAATCTTGAGCTTATAGAATTAGCCACATTAAACCCGTTATGAAGAAACAGTTCACTGTGTGAGGTAGGATGTGATTGCAGCTTTTGTAACAATCCATTGAGTGTGGTGGTAATGCTACAGTTTCTTTCAGCGTTGCTGCATCTACGTTTGTGCTTTAGCATTAGAAGCAATGCTGAGTTTCACGCGAGTGAAGACTTGATCTGGAAGACCCTTAGCCATCTGTTTCTTTTGTACTTAGGACATCAATGGTCTTGTCCTTCAGAGCGTAGTTATTCTTTTCTTATGAGAAAATGGCATCCTTTGGTAATGAAGATGCATTTCAAGATTCAGCAGCCGTCTCCCTAAACGATTTAGAAAGCCTGCACAACTTCCGCAGCCGTTCTGCAAGTTTCAGCAGCACAGGGTCCAGTGGCCGTTTGCAGCTCCGTCAGCGAGTAGCCCAGCTCATGGCTTGTGTAGAGGACATCAGCTCGGATGATGAAATTCATGAAGAAGTGTCTCGCACTCTAGATGAAGCTTTCCTTATCTGGGGGAAAAAGCTGAAGGATAAGTGGCAAGAATTCAGGTTTTGTTCCCTCTGGTTGATTGGTTTTGTGTTGTTGTTTTTTCTAATGCTAGCTAATAAATAGATTTCTGATTGATGAAAAGTGACAGAAAATGTTTGTTTTCTGTAGACAGAAATTCTGAGGGGAAATTAGATGCTCTTAAGGTTGGTTACTTGTTCATGTTTCAATTTTAGCATTGGTTTTGTGTGATTTTTTTTTGTTTGTAGACTACACTTAGTTACCTGGAATGTGGGCACAGCTTCTCCACCTCCTGATGTCACTAGTTTACTGCAGCTCGATTCACTGGGCCCAACTATGGATATGTATGTTATAGGGTAAGTATCTATTAAACAACTTGCTTTGTGAGTTCGTTGAACAACTGTGGAGTCTCAACAGCTTACTGTTTATTTTGGGAGGACTGTGCAATGCTCACTGCCTAGGAGATGGTTTAACATTATTGCTAACAGAAGATGAAGATTAGAGTTAGTGACTTGGAACAGAGATGATTTATAGAAGGAGAATCTTCTCTCCTTTCTGCTGTTGTTTTGTGACAAAATAGAGAATATCTTTTTTCTAAACACATAAAAACTTTCTGGCTGCTGTTTTCTTTGTTGACACGTAGAAGTAGAAGCATATTCATTCTGATGTGAAAGTTATCAAAAATTCATCATGTTTTAAAGAAATTAGTGTAAGCTTATTAGGCACAATCTGCCATCATGTTTTCCAGACTTTCTTGAAATCTTAAAGACCTGACAGTCAGGTTATTTGTCATAACATATCTTGGGTCTAACATCATCTCTTAAGCTCTGTCTTCAGGTCTATGTCAGCTCCTTCGATTTTGCTTTTCTCCGTGTTAGATGTGTTAGACCAGTGGACTGGTTAAACTGCTTGTAAATGAGAAACTGAACAGTGAGAATTTTCAGACTTACACTGAGAGGTCTGTTAGGATGTTGTGGTCTGTGTTCTGAAAAGGTTGTATGAATTCTGTCAGAACCAAGTGATACACTGTGAATAATCTTGATGTATTCAGCTTACAGGAGGTGAACTCAAGAATCACGAATTTTCTGTCTGACATGGCATTTGATGATCCATGGAGCATTTTCTTCATGACTGTATTGTCTCCACTGGGATATATCAAGGTAATTGTTTACATCTCGTAAGTATCACAGCAGTGAAGGAAAATGTCTTTCCCAGCTCCATTTAGATTTTTTTTTCCCCCGCGAACTCTCCATAAAAGAGAAGTCAGGGGGGGTTTTTTTGCAGGTGTCTGTCGCTTCCATAGGTACACGTATGTTACAAGTGATTCTTCATCACACTTGTGTTTCCCTGGTTTGTTGATAAAGACAATTTTAATTTTTCTCTATTAATAATAATGTCCTTAATTTTAGCAATAAAAATTGGACATGTGGTTTTCCATTTCTCATGTGGAATAATGGGGCAGTTTTGATGGTTTTGCAACTCAGATGACAAACAGCAAGAAGTTGTTCAGATGTGCTGGCGTTGGCCTGTGGAAGTGCTGCAGAGCCATGTGATGAATAGAAAAATACTCCTGTTGTAATAAGAATACGTTTGCAAGGAACAGAATAATGAAGGTTATTTAAAATGAAATGTGATGTGAACTTCTACTCAACAGCATATTTCTTGTGGCCACAATATCTCTATCTCTCTCTTGTTTGTAGAAAATGGTTTTGCTCTGGGCAATATTGGGGAAATGTATTGTGATGCTTCTAATGTAGTCTGCTTAAGTACCTGCTTTCACTATAAATATCCCAAGCAATGGCAGTGATTTTCGTTAAGATTGGTAAGGTTTCTTTTTCTTTTTTTTTTTTTTAACAACTTGTTTGCAGGTGAAAATAAATTGCATATATGTAAAACAGGATTTTAGTGGGTATATATATTTTTCTGAGGACTTTATTTTTAATTGAAGACCTAGAGCATTGTATGGTAGTTTAAATGACAAGATTTTTGGTAGTATTTGGGGCATAAGATCAGCTAAAGTACTAGCTATTTTAATGATGCAAACAATAAACATAGGATATCCTGAATTTCTCTGATAAAGAGATATTAGAAGCGTTTTGAATGCTGCATTGCTTTTCTAAATCAAGCATTATTTCAGGGTGATTTTGCTGAGAGGATTGTATTATCTGCATGCTAATCAGACTCAGTAGTTGTGCCATTCTTTTAACTAATTAAACAGAACAAAGGACCCATTGGGAATTATAAAAAGGAAAAAAACCCACCATTGTTCATTCTAGTGAAAGTAATTGCTGATAAACCTTTAAAATCTGGCTGTGGGCTGACATTCAGGCCCGGTGTATAGACAGTTAGAAAGAATTCTTAGTGGTATGCATGGTTTATTTTGGATTCTCATTTATAAATGTGCCACTTTGGACACAGTAATGAATGGATGCTGCTACCTGATGGTTTTCAGCAGGACTTTGTTAGCTCTGATAATAGGAGGGGACTGTCAGGTCAGGTCAAAACCAAAATAGGCACTGAGGAGAGCTTGTGCTAGGACTTACCTGGGAAGCTGAGGAGGAGAGGAAAGTTGCCCCTTCTTTGCTGACCTATGGCAAAGTTGGCTGTACAGGGGCAGTTGTCATACCTAGGGCCTTCTGTCCCTTCAGTAACATTTTCAGACTGTTAGATTGGTTGGGGTCAGTCAGTTCTTTCACCAGAAGCAGAATTGCATCCCCTCTATGAAAGGTCTTTGCTGGATTTGGCAGTACGTGTTGGTGGGACTAATGCTAGTTCCAGCAGAGGAGGGATCCATTGTGTTTTGATGTTCAAGACCTACAGAGAGAAGAAATTTCATACAGATCTTGAAAAATGTCTGGTACTGGCCCACAGCACAATGAAGTGTAGCAAATAGTAAAGAGACTGAAAGATCTTGGTATCTCATGAATGTAGTTATGGAAAGGAGAATACTGGTTACTCCAAATGTTTGATCAGATACAAATATTTATGTGTTATCTAGTAATTGCTATCCATCATTTCAATATACTGTTTAGTATTTTATTGTGTTCAAAGAGAATGAAAACATTAACATATGTTCTGAAATCACTTAATTGTGTACATGTGGAGGCAAAGAAGGGAGGAATTCTGTTTTAAAGTTTGGACTGAGTTTGTGTACTTCTCCAGCAGTTGTGTAGTCAGTGTTATCAGTTTTTATTCTAATGTAGTCTTGCTCCAAGTTCATCGAGCGTAAAATTGAACTACAATTGATATATTTCAATGTCTGTATTTTAAATTGAATCATTATCATTAAAACAAACACTTAAAATGAGTTTTGTGTCTCATGTCAGGAACATTGTGAAGTTCATATATTTTCAATGAAGAACATCTTTGTTAGACTGTTTCCACACCCACAAAAAAAACCTCAGACCACAAAAAAAACCCAGTATCTTAAAACTTAAATAGTGTATTATGTGCTCCCTAAGCATCTTTGCTTTGGAGGTGTTTGGTAAATCAGTTTTTACAGGCATTGGAGGCAAGAGTTACTGCTATTTGCAGCTCATTATTTTTGCAAATGCCTAGAATTAATTGCTGTGCTTTTTAGGCATTTTAATGGCATTTAGAATGATTAGTTATCTGCTGAAGGATGTTTCAGTTTGAAAATCTTGCTCCTGTTGGAGGACTTGTAGGTGTGCATTATTAAGATTATAGACAAAAAATCAAGGATTTGTTTCTTCATGAACAGGATGCTTAAAGGTAGAAACAAGAGGCTGGTGAGGCAGAAGAAAGGTACTAAAAGATGTTTGGGCAAATACACGTTTTGAGGTCAACTTCAGATTTGTAATATGATGTTACAACTAATGTTAATTAGTTGAGAGATTCAATTTTTTAGAAGCAAGTCTACCGTAAGAATGTGTTCTTTACAGTACTGACATGCATCTGCATTTACTGTGTCACAGTATTGAAGCCAGGCTTGGCGAGGGAATTGCATGGCGTCTGCTATGGCATTCTTCACCTAAAAGCTCATGTGAAGTAGACCCAAAGAATTCTAGATACCTCCCTGGAAATGACCATTCCTTTTTTTGTATCTCTTCTAGCTCTCCTCCGTCCGCATGCAGGGATTACTACTTCTGATCTTTGTGAAGCATGTCCACCTTCCCTTCATACGGGACATTCACACCCACTACACACGCACAGGCCTGTATGGCTACTGGGTAAGAAAGTGTCTGAGACTTGGTTGCCTTGGTTACTTCTGGTGGTGTGTGCCTCTAAATGATTTCATGGTGGGAGAGAGGGTATATGGTTTACTTAAAAATGAATAAACTGACAAGCAGCAAGACTGACTTACTTGCACCTTGTATGCAAGTGTGCAGCACGAACCATAATTTTACCAGTCTATTAGCTGATGCACAACAACTTGTGTAGGAAGAAATTGTATTCATTTAAATCCAAACAGAAAGATTTAAAAATTTATAGGTGGTGTTAATAGTTACGTTTGCAGGTGTTGACTATGGTTTCAGAGAACATTATTCATCTTCCATACCAGGGAAACAAAGGAGGAGTCACCATTCGCATGTCCCTCTATGGTCATACAGTTTGTTTCATGAACTGCCACTTGCCAGCTCACATGGAGAATACAGAGCAGCGATTGGATGACTTTGAGAAAATTCTGGAAATGCAGTTTGAAGGAGAGAACATTCCGAGTAGCTTGGATCATGAGTGAGTTGCTCAGACCCTATTCTGTCTTACTGTTTTTGTCTGTTAAGTGGTAAACTCATGCACTGAAAAGTTTTAATTTTGGAGTTTTCATCCATCATTTTTTAAATGTCTTTTCAGCCTTGACGCTGAATCCTGGGAGGAAAAGATAACCTGGAAGATGAAGGTCCATTTTGCAAGACTGTTCTCTTCCAGTCTTGAATTATATTAAATTTGTTAGCGTATGTACTGCACATGTCATGTGCTGGAGAGCTTTGGAAGCTAAAGCCCGTTTGTGCCAAAAATCCTTTAGATGACTATTAAATGTGTATCTTCCTCCATTTTTTCGAGGAGATATGTGTTATGTTTTGGGCCGTTTTTATTCCTGTTGAAATTTTAGTGTCTGGCTGAGGGCTTCTCAGCACTCTTCCCTCAGAAGTCTCACATAAAAAAATAAAACAAAAACCAAAACTAAACCTGATTTGGGCCACTAATTGAGTCATTGTTCCTTAATTCTGCAGGGATTATTTGTATGTTCCGTTGTTTTCTTGTGCTGGAATCTAAAGGTGGTAACAGAACTATGTAACACAGGGTTGAGAAAAACATTTTAGTCTGGTAATTATTTTTTTCTTATATATCCATAAAACTGCTAGGACAGATAAATCTGGAATGGATATGTAATATCACTTTAAATGTTAATGAGTTCATTAAAATTATATTAAAATGTGTGACATGTGAGTTTCAAAATTATTTCCTTCTATATCTTAGTATAAATGTTTAATATTTCAAGTTAATGTGTTTAATTTCCTTAATTATATGCATGGGTACGTACCAAATCAGCTGCTGTCGTCTTTTAAGAAGAAATCAGAAATGACGTTAAGATAAAAGGTGGTTTTTTTTCCATAAGATCAAGTCTGGGGTATCCACCCCTGAACAAAACATTGAACCTAGAGATTTTCAAAGAGAAGTTAATTTGCTTGAAAAAATAGCTTTCCTGTAGTTTAAAACATTGCTGATAATACGCTCCAGTGCTTTATAATAATAACTTTCTTTCCTAATAACTATAGAACACACAATATGTATCCCTGCTTTCCCAAGGCACTAAACTAGAGCTCTGAGTTAGTGGATTAACATAACCAGCTGGTGTATAGGTCATGAATTTTGTGATTTATTTTACCTACTGTTAAAATTTAATTCTAAATCTGCCTCTAAGAGAAATGTAAGTCATTAGGGAACTCAGGACAAGTTAATACCCAGGCAGTAATGAGCAAGCAGCAAGAATGCAAGGGACTTAATTTACTACTTCAATTCCTTTATATTTTTTGTTTAGCAGCAGGTTATCGCTGTGTAAGCTTATCTAATAGATAACTACTTCATGATTGTGTTTAAACTGTTTAGATTAAGTAATACAAGTGATTAGAGCACCTAATTAGTGTAATGTCTTATGTTCTGTTGAATTCTTCCCTCGTGTTAATGGATTCCTATAAATCTTCCTTTTTTTTTTTTTTTCCTTCTTTTTTTAAAGCATTCTCTTCTGGTTTGGAGATCTAAACTTCCGGATAGCAGATCACGGCATACATTTTGTTCGAGAATCAATAAATAACAAGCGTTACAATCTGCTGTGGGAAAAGGACCAGGTATGTTGTCTTAATATGTCTGGGGGTTTTGTTTAGTTTTGTTCTGTTTTTAACGCATACAAACACAGCACAGTAGTTCACATTACTTCTTGAGTTTGTAATTTCTGTCAAAGAACACAAATTAAGAGTAGTCATGAGGTGGAACAGATCTAGCTGTTCACTCTCTCACTTCACAGTCATAAGCCCCAATTAATTGCAAACTTTTTCTGCTTTTGCTTAGTTTCTTACTCATTTAGAATGCTTATGTTCGACTGAAGCTTTCTTTGAACTTTGTGGCTAGTGAATTGTTCCTCACCTTAATTTCTACTCCTTTATTCTTCTCCCAAGAACTATTTTTAAGAGAAGCTTATTCTGGAATTTGTTTTAAGTAGAACTACTACAAAACTTTTAAGCAGATTGTGTTAAGATTTCTGGTAGTAACAAAGAAGCACTGCTGAATTTACTTTTCCAGTTATGTTGCACTGACTGAGATGTTGAATTCTTCGAAGATGCTTTCTCATCTCCTTTCCCAAGTGCACTTTAAGCTCTGATTTTTAAATATAACCTTCAAAAGTTACTTTTTATTTCTGCAGTTAAATATGGCAAAAAAGAAGGAAGCATTTCTTCAGGATTTCATAGAGGGTCCTCTACAGTTTAAACCGACCTACAAATTTGACCTTTATTCGGATGTATATGATACAAGGTAAAAGCATAAGATGAGTTTAAGCATGGAATAGTAGAGTGAATGTGGTGCTTGACTAAATATCACTTTAGTAAGCAAACCTGAATTTCCTGAATGTACTGGTTAACCGGGGCTATTGAGCTTGTTCAGTGGTCAAATCAGAATAAATGAGTATTTCTGGCTGAAGAAGCCTGGGTCTGCTGAGTGCATGAGGGAAGTAGTGAAACAACCCAGCTTTCTTTTTGGAAAGACTACATTAACAGAATAAAGTAGCACTTTTTTAAGCTACTTCTTTTTTGTTCGTTAATACTAAAAGTGCCCATTGGTTGTCAGAAATCAGCAAAAGGAAGAGAGTAATTGTCTGCAATTTTTGTTTCCCTTCACTGTTTAAGCATTTCATTTGATACTGCTGGTATTTGGAAATAAATGTATATGTGTCTATAAATTATTTGAAGTTGAAAATGGAGTAGCTTAAGTTTCCAAAGTTTTTCTCTGATGGTATACTTTGTTGTTAAGTATTAGTCTTATGTTTCAACAGAAGGATAAGTTCCTGTCCAAACAAAGGTTTTGTATTGATCTTTTTCTTTACTTCCAGAGAGCAGAAGTCCCTGTTTTGGTTTAAGTAAGAAGAGAACTTTCTGGATTTCATAGATTTGTAAATATTTCAGAATCAAAACAGTGCTCCTTCCTGAGCTTTTGATTTGATTTTTGTGAAATATTTGAAAATCAGATAACAGCTGATTTTCTTCAGGGATTTTTCTGAACCTGTCTGAAAGCTGCAGTGTTGTCTACTCTGCTGTAGCACGTAATATTGGAAGTTTGTTCATTTGGATCCAAAGACGTTTTGCTCACCTAACTGAGTGTGAAGTGATACAGTGGAACCAGCAGTAAATCCAATTAACAAAAACATTCTAGGAATTATTCATAGCCTAATAGTCTGTATTGACTCATTTAAAGAACAAAAAGTATGCTTACACTTACTGTGTGCATTCTACTGCTGTTAAAGCTAGCAGAGATATTTTGGTCAGATGAGAGGTGATCAGTAGACAAGGCAAGTACCCTTGATAAGTGTGCTTTGTATGAAGCACACAGTATTTGGTTATCTTTAATACTTTTTCAACGTGGATTTTGAGGTTTTGTTTCCCATCTCATGTGCTTTTTTCTGTAAAACAGTGAGTGTATTAACTTAAGCTGTTCTTTTGGTATTTTCTTGCACAGCAGAGCAGACATATGGCAGCTCATAAAGATTTCTGTCGGTTTATGTAATTAGTGGAGTAAGTGGGATTATGGCCCTTTAGTCGTTTAAAATCTTTCCACCTTACTGAAGGTGAGTCAGCCTTACATATGGGACGGGGTAAAACAAAAGTATGTTGAATATTGAACTAAATGGCATTTCCAGTTTATGATGATTTTGATATTCAAAGTTACTAAACTGACAGTTCTCCTTACACATCCTGCTCATTAACTTCTATAATTCAATCCAGTCCATTCTAATTCCTCTTTCATAGGGTATGATCTTTTCTCCATTTCAATTTGAAGTGATACATCCATACAGAGAGTTGCTGTTAAGTCTTCTTCCCACTACAGAGAGAACCACGAAAGGCTCATGTCTTCTGTTGTTGTTGATATGGTATAAAAGGAAACTCTGAATTACGATTACAGATTTGATGTATAGCATGGTTTCAGGCACAACTTTCTTGATTATGGAATTTTTAAAGCCTGTTGTTATGAGACAGCAGTAGCTTGCAAACTTGAAACGCAGGCTAGTACAGTTTAGAGGAGCTTTAAATAAAGCATTGCTGTGTCACCTCTGATTAGTATAAGCTACCTAAGTTTGTCCGGTGTTTATTGGTAAAAGAAACTTGTTCTCAAATGTTTTGAAGAATTTCAAACATCATTCAGACTCTTCCTATATCTTCCTTAAGTTTATGCCCCTTTTCTCAGAATGACTATACATTTGAAGCTTGGGGCAGTTGCATTATCATCTCAATTTTCTTGCATGTTTTTATGGACTATATTAAGAGAAAGTATCATCTCCTGTATGAAGCTGACTAACCCATTGAAATGCCCTTCTCCCCTTCATTTTACTCCTCTTTCAGAAACGTATGAAACTTATCTGTGTTAAATGGAGTTGAGTTCAAATTAAGGAAACTTTGGCTGTAAAACATATTGAACAGAGCTGTAAAATGAAGCTTGGATGTGATTGCCTGCTTTTATTAATATGTATCTGACAGTCTTTCAACTTTGAGTAGATTTTGCACAGTATTCTTTGATTTTGGGAACCGTTTTTTTTCTCATTTCACGTTTATCTTACACTTCTGCAGTGAGAAGAAAAGAAAGCCAGCGTGGACTGATAGAATTCTTTGGAGAGTGAAAAATCTCTGCCAGCATGCATCAAAAGAAGGCCAATTCTCTGAAGAGGAGCAGACAATTTCTGTTACTTTGAATAACTATATCAGTCATATGAGCTATGGCATCAGCGATCATAAACCTGTTACAGCAACTTTTGGGCTTGAGGTGCTGTCCCAGTTATGTTGTTAAGAAAGTTTGTTTTACTCTGTGTTGCCTTACAGAAGCTAGTGCTAAACTTTGTAAGTCGTAATCTCTGTTTCATTCTGGTTACAGTGAAGGCAGCAAATTGCTTTTAGGTTACTTCCATTCAGTTAAGAGTCCCACAGCAGGTGTGGCAGAGAATAACTTGAATAACTGAGTGACAGACATGAATGACTCTAAATTCTGTTCTTTTGTCTAGTTGAAGCCTCTGCTATTAGATCCTTTGGTCAGGCTGAATCCTGAGGGTGAGTGGAGTGCGGAACACGATGTTCTCATCAGCTATTCTGCAGTGCCTGAATTCCCAAGCAGTGCTTGGGACTGGATTGGACTCTTCAAGGTAATGTTACCACATCGTGGCTCTTCACTCTGGTGAAGATGGTGAATATGACTGAGGTAGTTGATAGTCTTCTGCCATAGGACGTTGTGATTCCTGCTAGTGCAAAACTCTCTGAAATAGTCACGTATCCTTGATTGCTGTTTCTGTATGCCGACAGTTTAGTTGCATAGCATGCCAGCTGTTTTGCACCCTTTAAATTATCTACTAAGATAATATGATGATTTATTTAACTAAAATGGTGCAGAAGCTGTGAAAATGAATTGTCCTCCCCTAATGCTTGCAGTTCAAAAGATTTACATAGCAAAGAAAGGACAAGAATAAAAGAAAGTCAGTGGAAGGATGAGAGAACAGAGCACTCGTACCCTCTCAGAAACAAGTTTTGTGCGTGCCCCCAAAATGTTTTGATCCTAAAAGTGGAGTGTTTTAATTACTTCAGTGATGTAGTAAACATCTCTCTCACAACCTAGAGTTTTCTGTGTAGTGTGTTTTTTGTTTCCTTCAGAAGGCTGATGGTTTGCATCTTTCTTTGCAGGTGGCTTTCAGGCATGTGAATGACTATGTTACTTATGCTTGGGTAGAAGATGATGAAATTTCTTCTAGCAAAGACAGTAAACAAGTAAGCCAGTTGTATGTATTTCTAACATAGTTTCCCATAGAGTAGCATTCAAGATCTGTTTGTTCCATATCCCCTTCTTGCAGGTTCTTTATCTTCTTTCCCAGTCGAAGCTAATTGGGAGTGATACTATTGTTTAAAATCCCTCTTCGTAATTCTTACTAATTTTCAGGCAGTCTAGCATACCTGCTCAGGTGTGATCATGTTGCTTAAGGGAATTGATGAAAAAGCAATTTATTCCTGTAGTGACTTTTCATTGCATTAAAACTACTGGCTTTTTATATGTTCGTCTGTTTCTGCCACTCAAGTAACTGGCCGTGTTTTCATCTGATTTTCAAAGTTGCTCAGTGTATCCTAAATATTTATTGTATCATTTTCGTTACAATTGTAAATACCTAATGTTACTAAAACAGTTAGTTCCAGGTATCTAATACAGCTACAGGTTAGGGTTTCTTTGACTTTTCTTCGTTTTGGCGACATTGAGTGGTTTGGTCCCTCTTTAAAAATTGCTGTCTTGTTGCATAGCTTTATAGAGGTATTGCATAGAAGTATTTATCTGAACAAACAAATTAAAATTTAATTTTGGAGACACAGTGGGTGCAAGGATGGATGAGATTTTCCAGACAACAATGGAAAGCGGTTATCTCTTGTTAGAGATTTTGTAAGTTAGCATCAAGTTTATAACAAGAGCCCGAATTGTGTTGTGTCAATATTCTGAATGTCAACATTTCTCTGATATCATGCTTTCCTATCAGTAAGCTGGAAAATCTAAGCTCTATCAGTGTTGTTACTATGAGTGTCTATGAGTGAGGATACTATGGGCCGCAGTTTAGGAACTGTAGGATCTTTAGGATAGTACAAAACGAAGGTGGTGGGTTTGCTCTGCTATTTCATGTCACAGTTATTGCCACCAGGAGGCAGCTCATCTCCCTCCTTGCTGCTGTTGTGGCCTTGTCCCTTCCCTTACAAAAGCTCTGGGTTTCTTCTCGCTTCTTACTGAATCAAATCAGCTTGCTTACATGGTGAAGGATATTCAGTTCTCCTCCCTAACTTAGTTTTCAGGTGTTTTCTTGAGTTATTTCCATCCTTATCCTTTTTAGCTTACATTTTAAAACTTGCTTATAAATAGTAAATACTGATTTTTATGGTGTCCTGAATGGCAGAGACTGTGTTTTTGAAAGTCTCTTTCTCTGTGGAAATTGCCCATTGCCTGTTTTTATTCTTGTTGACAGGTTTACATGAGTGCTGCAGAAATACCTGATATGGGAGGAGAATTTTTGCTTTGTTTTTATAGCAATAATTTGCAGTCAATAGTTGGTATCAGCCAGCCTTTTCAGGTAATATATTTGGAAGCTTTGATTAATGTTGATGTGGTTTTTTTTTTTTTTTAAATTTTTTTTTTATTATTATTTTGCTTTCATATGCATCTGAATGTAGGTGTGTGGAGCTGTGTTAATCCTGGAGGCAGTGGCAGCAGAAGTAATTGCAAAAAGGTTACGGGCTGGCTAACAACCTGTAAAAGAATTTGCTGATATGCTAAAAGACTCTGAGTAACTATTATGGCAACACATCATTGTAATGAAAGAAGACAGCTTCCTTTCTCGCAGCTTTCATGTGTGGAACTTCAGGCTCTGTCAGTTAGGTACCTAGTTTCTGTAAAGATGAGGACTCAAATCAATGATAAATAACTGCTGCCAAGTTTCTCATAGATTGCCAGTGAACTCTTTGTGTTCCATTCTGTGACAGATTTGCACAGAAGTGCTTCCTGTATATTTAGTCACTTGAATTTGGGAAAGACAGGGCAGTTGGAACTCAAGTTATTTGCTTAACAGGCTTCTTCATTTAATTTCTGAAAGGATGACTGAACCTGCACAGACTAGATGAAGCAACTGAACATTGCTGCTTCTGCGGAAGCATTTTTTGACAAAGTCATTTTGTTTGTGCATAATTTTCTATGGTGTCACGGCTGTGCTAATGTGTTGTAGGATGGTTAAAATGGAAGTTCTGCATTGTTGTTGGGTGAAGGGGTTTTAGAAGACTGTCAAACCCATTTACCTTAGGGGATACAGTAATGAAAGTTTCTGGGCTGGCTGGTCTATCTCAGTGATACTGTTCATATTTTTCTTTCTATGTTGGTGAGAAGCATTGCCAAGTCCAGTATTTTAGTTGTCTCTGAGCTGAAGATCTACCACAAACTCTGCAGGATGATTGTCAGTTGTATGTGGGTACAACACACCGTATGCCTGCCTTTTTGCTGACACTTAATGTTTTTGTGTCAATTTAGAGTTTTTTAGCTAGTTTGTTTGTTGTTTTTTTTTAATTTCATAATTGCTGCATAGATGCATCACTTTTAATTTTCTCAGTTTCTAGCAGGTATGTAAGACATCTTTATGTAACGGTGTATTGATAGTATAGAGCAGCACAGTGTTTCTGAACGTGTTAATTTGTTAACTACTGTCTTTCTTCTAGATTCAGCCTAGCAGAACATCAATAGAAAAGGATCTGACACAGGAGGAGAACAGTTGGATGCAGAAACCTGACAATCTGGAATCACATGATGAGTTCTGAAGGCAGAAAGGGCATTTAGTGGTCCTGATTCAGGAGTCAGATGATTCTTTATGTCTTAGTGATTATAAGCTTTTACAAGATGGAGTAAGACAGTGCAAGTAAGACAGGTAGGATTATTCAGAAACTTTGTAAGCTCATAGAAGATAATTTATTGTGGAAACAGATATTTTTATTGTTACAGGGACAGTAACTCTCTTGCACTGGATGAGAACTGTAAAAATAGCACCTAATAAATGCTGTATGTTTTAGGGTGATGGACACTTCTAATACAATGATTTAACCTAAGTTGCGATCTGCAATAGATTTTTAGGCTTGCTCCTTTTCTGTAGAGGGTATTTTCTTTACAATACAATATTTACTGTGCTGTAACCACTTAATAATTGATTTCCAGATTTTGAGTTTAAATGAAGTTATTTAAAAAATTATTTATTAGATACAGCTAGTTAGCTTGTTTTAAAATTTTATGTGACTTTTAAATGTAAGCTAATTACCTTTTGGGAAACACATGTGGCAACAAGTCACATGAAAACAAAATCTTTGGAGTGTGTAATTTCTCCTTTGGTAGTAGATCCCGTCATGCCTTATTGATAACTGTTTGTAGGATTTTCCATTTCTAATTTTTCCACATTGAGATACATTTATCGAAACACACTTTCCTCTTTTTTTTTTTTTTTTAATTCTTCTTTCATAAAACAGTTGAGCAATTTGCCTATTGCATTTCTCCTTCTCATTTAAAAAGGTAAAATAAAACCACATTGATACTAGTCCCTGGCTCGGAGTTAACCAGGATCCCACAATTTCTGAAAGTTGAGAAATGCTTTAGCATAGGCATGCAGATCATAGTTCATGAAGCATTTGTTGGCAAAGAGCTAACGATCATGGGACTAACCGCGATTGTTTTCTGTTGTCATACTGATTTTAGAAAGCTAAAGCCGTATTTAAGTACTTCCCTGATACCATCGTGCCACATAATTGCTGCACTTACTACAGAGGTGATGGGAATTATAGATGGGGAATTTCGGTGGAACAAGTTCTTTCTTATGGCGTAATCTGTGCTACCAAAATTGTAAATCTCTTCGATTTATAGCAATTGGTCTGCAAGATTTCTATTTTGCTAGAGGTGCTTAGACCTTAATGTATCCTATGCACTTGAGAGTGGAGATAGAATAGGAAAGATCATGTACATTTAAAAACCAGAAAGGTAGTTAGCTTCCAAAATGTTTTTATTTCTTGATGAGGAAATTGAGATGTTTGGAAAGGATTGGAAAAGGCACCAACATTCCACAGAATCTCAGACTGCAGTGCAGGACAAGAGAGCACTTGTGAGTCTCCCGTGTTCTAGATACACAGCTTCGAGCTACCTGCTGTGTATGGTGAGTAAAGTTAGTTACTTATCACTGTCATGTCAGTTATGGATGCAAAAGAGAAAATTAGGTTCAAGTGGAAGAGCAAAGCAAAAGTTGTTCGTGTGTTTATGATGGAATATTGCTTCAGAACTGAACTCATTCCTTTTTGCTCTTTTTCTCAGACCCTTAATTTTTTCAGCATTCTTTTGAAATAGAAGGTTAACACCTTGGTATGGCATTTGTTTTGCAATTAGTTGCTTTTATCATTCACTGTATAAAATCTTCTGGGCTCAGGGTGTCTTTGTATACTGTGGAAAGTATAAGATAGGTTCACTGGTTAGATAGTTGCAGTGTGGGGTTTAAGAACACTTAGCCTCTGTAAATGTTGGTTAGTTGTATCAGCTTAATGCTTGATGTTGGGAACTGTTTCCAGTTGTAAGTAGTGAGGGCAGGTTCAGAGGATACTGTGTTCATTTCCGGGATTGAAACTGCCTTAAGGTTCACCATTTGTACATTCCTATGACACTTTAGAACAATAATAGAAACGGTTTTCACATTTTCACTGGTCTTACGGGAATTTGTTTTGCACTAAATTTTTCAGATATGTGACTTTTCATGGCAATTAGGGCATCAGACAAATCCCTACTGAATTGCAAAGAAGTTTTGCAGTTCTTGAGTTGTACTCTGTTTCTGATTTTACTTGTGTTACTGTATTACTGTACTCCATGCAAGGAGATTCTGTGGAGAGCTCAAGGAACAGTGGTCTTGGAATTCCAGACCACAGCTGATGATTTATTGTGGACCAAGATCCAGTTTCTTCTAATCAGGGTGCATCTGCTGTTCATGAGCAGCTCAGAGGGGGAGCCATACAGCCGCTTTACATGGGCAAGAAACTCAAGATCCTTAATGCTGTATGAGAGCTGATAACCCTCTCAATCACTGGACATAGAAGCTGCTTTTTGTAAACTAATCCTTTGAACCACAGGACTTCACTGAAAATGCCCACAGCAGCTGTGATTGAATCTGCTTGTGTGTTGGTAGGATGCTGCACAGAACTGTATACTTCTTTCTTAAGTATTATGCACACAGTAGCACTTTTGTTTACTACTGTTACCTATGGTAGCTTTTCAGACTATTCCATGACCTGTAATGATGCGATTTCTGATGAAATTTATCTTTCTTAAAACACCTTTAATTGGATGTTATAATCACTGGAAATGTTTTTATACTCATGTGTTTTCTTTTCATGTACCACTAAAATAAATCCTAGCAGTGAAGTGTTCTACGTGGCCTCTATTAATTTGAGAACAAACACATTGGTTCGGGTGGGGAGGATTAATTCATGCACGGTAACCTTTCTCCAAGAAACTTTGGTCATGTCTAAGGTCCAGATACAACAGTATTTTAGAGTGGAAACACTTCAGTAATAACATGTGGTAGGGCGTTGGACTGCAAAAGAAGGGCAAAGACAAATACTATTTTTCTTTTGGAGAAAGCAGATTCATCTCTTTTTTTATTTTTTTATTTTTTAATTTTTTTTCTGTTTGAGTCCAGTATTAAATGGACTTCTGTTTTGGATTTTCTGTCCCACTTACCCCATTGAGAAGGCTTTTATATTTTCCTTGTAAAAATGCTCAAGCCACTTAAATTGCTTCCTCAGTTTTTAAGAACAAGTTCTTCTAAGTTCACTTTTTCACAGTATGTTTTGTCTTTTTTGTCTTTGTGAAAGATCTGCTACATCGTACATCGTATTTTAAATTTTGTATGTTTTAGTATGTTTGCTATCGAGTAATTTCCATTTAAGGGTAACATTTCATAATTCCCTGCTGTTAGAGAATTTATTTTAAAATAGGAAATATGTCTACCAAGGAATGTTGTCCAGTGTAGCCTTATTTAACTTCCATATATTTCTGATTCCTAGCTAACCTCAGGATGTGCAGTGTATCACTGCACATAGATAGTACAGCTCTGTGTAAACAGGAAATATTTCTAAGATGGCTTGCGTGTTTGTTAGACCCTAAAAATACGTTCTGATAAAGACTATTGTTTCTACTACCACTACTTCCTTCTCTGCTCTTGGACACTGAGTGACACTCAGATGAACTTGTCTTAATTAATATACTGCAGTGGAAAGGTCAGTTGAACAAAGCTTGTATTAGGTTTTCCTTGAGAGAGGAAACAATACCTTTTTTGAGAACTCTGCATTACGAACAGGAATATTTCCGATGGCCCTATGTGTCCTTGGATATAGGGATTTGCTATATGAAAGTGATGGAAATGAACCAATTTCTTTTGTGATAACAAGATTCAGAGATCACGGAAAGTTACTGGTACTCATCACTGCATTAAGCAGATAATATGCTAGTTGCCTTATACCTGTTTTTTTCTTTATATCAATCTTGAAAGAGAATGGAGAAGAACAGTTTTGTGTAAAGATGGAAGTGTTTGAGGCCAGTTGTCTGTATGCACAGCTTGCTTTCTCTTATCTTGAAGTCTCTCTCTTCAGGCACAAGTTCAGACATTAGAGTTGTGTGGTATACAGTAGTGCAGAGTAAGCTATTCTTTGTGTGGCTGCTTTGGTCATCCAAGGCAACGGCGCTCGCCACCTGATAAATCTGTGCAGCACGCATGGAGTTACTCTGGCAACTGCTCTGCTCAGGAGCTGTACTGAACTTGCCTGTTTGATTGCTTCAACTTAAGAAAGGTCGTGGATCTGTGTGTTTACATCGCACCTCCCTGTGTAGATGACAGTGGAACTGTCATCTTCTGCTTACAAGGTCTCTGCAATTAAAAGTAAGAACATCTCGTATGTGCAATCTAGAAAGTAGCAAGATGACTTGTGTGGGAGCTTTTGAAGCACAGGCTGGAAGAATCATTGGAGGAAAACAGTGAAGTCAGGGGAAGTGTGAATTCTGGGAACGCAAACTGGTGAGAGGAAATGCAGAGGTGTGGGAAAAAATCAGAAAATAAGAATTTACTAGCACCACAAGAGGAAGAAAAATATAATAGAAGACATTTTAGCTTGTTAACCATACTTTGAAACTGACAGTTACCAAATACAGACATCAGCCCTAGTAGGAATGTTTCAGCATCATTTATCAAATACGAGCTTTACTGTCACTGTGGTTTTAAAGTGTAGTGCTTGGTCTCAGCAGAGACCATGCTGTGTTCCTCTCTTCCCTCTTCCATTTTGTTCTCTGTTTTACATATATTTTTTTGCTTCAGCCTCTTTCTACTTTCTGTATCTTTTTCTTTTCTTCCTCTTGTTCTCGCTTGTAGCCCATTTGGAGAAGTATTTTGCATGTAATTCTGGTATCTGCATCACAGAAATCATTCCAGTTAAACAGCCCTCGTGTTCTAGACTACTAATCTTTGTAATTTCTCTATATAGGAAGGGTACATAAGATACAATAGGTATTGGTCCATATTACTGAGTAGGGCAGTTTTGTTTGGGGAAGTGACATTGATGGTTTTTTTTTAGATGTGATAAAATCTCTTTTTCAGTAGAATCCTGTATTGGGAAGTAAGTGGTCAGGAAAACAATTGTTGGACTGGAACAATCTTGTATGTAACAGCTAAGGGAAACATAAGAATAATTCCAGATATGAAATGCAGAACAGTGATAGACCATTTCAGTTACTGAACAGAATGGTGTTCTCTGTGTCTGCTCCGGAATGGCCAGGTACTTGTTAATCTTAAAATCTAAGCAGTTTTTTTGACAACTGGTATCATCTGGAATTGGTTTGTAGTGGAGCTGAAAATTCAAATTTGGCTATTCCAGAAGGATAGAAATAATTGTCTCCAAACAGCAAGTCTTGAAATACCTGATATTTAGACTGATCATTTTTTCCCCGAGTCGCAGGCGGGTTACCTGCATCTGTTGGGGGGTGGGGGGTCACAGGTGTAGATACTGCATTAATGGATGACATGGAGATAGTAAAGCTCTGTGATTGCACTTAAACCAGTGTTCACCAGATTATTTTTCTCATATTCATAGTAGGAATTTTTGTGCGGTAACATGCAAGTTAATTTCCTTTGTCGTGATTATTTAGCTACTCAAGGATTCAATTAATAATGACGTAGTTCTGCAGTAATTTGAAGAACTTCCTGTAGTTACCATGGGAGCAATAATTTTTTTCTGTTGCTCTATCTCTAAACCAAGTATCTTGGAGGCAAAGATGAAGAATCTTTTCTGCATAAAATCTCTCTGTAGATTTGTAAAGTTTACTGTATGATTGTTTCGTGCTAATACCTGTGAAACAGCATCCGCAGCGACTTGACTTTTCAAAGTCCGCTGGGACTAAAATGGAACATCAACAAAGTTGGCGGCAATAAACACGAACATAAATTTAGGCTTTCTTGGAACTGTCTTGACACATTGTAACTAGTGGAAACTAGTCTTGAACTTAATTGTTGTTTGAGCTCACACCTACACTTAGTATAAATACAGAGGTTGATCTCTTCCTCTCACAACAGGGCTCTGAACCAAAGATTGCAGTCAGTCAAGGTCTTCTCCCAGACTACTCAAGGACTTCTGCTGCTGTGCCTTGAGATCAGAACTGTCTGTAAAGAATAGAGAGATTTACTAACTTACCTTGGAGAGATGGAACTGCGAATTGAACTTATTCCTACAGGAGAAATCATCCGCGTGGTTAGTCACAATGGAGAACGCAAGACTGTAAGCCAGGTTTTTATTGTTCTCTTTTCGCTTCTTGTAGTGTTAGTTACGTGATAACCAATTTAGTAACCATTGTTCTGAACTGAGAAATGCCAGTGGAAAGGTGTGAGGCTTCTGGTGACTGTAGCTGTGTTGTGAACAGTTTCCTCTTACAAGGGTGAAATGGGTAGCAATGAACATTAAGTAACTGAGAGTTTAGAAAATTATTGAAGTGTATTTCCTGTAGAAATACTTGAGTGTACCGAAGTTGGCGTGACTTGCAGTTGGTGCATCGGCCTGGCTGTATTCTTTCTGTCAGAATTCGGGGAGCACTTTCAAACTGCAAAGGAAAGGAAACAACTTTAAAAAAGACTATTTTGATCCTCTTCAGTATTGATCGTCCACGTTGTCACTGGATTCATGCCCTGAATATTATGGAAAGGTTCATGCATCAGAAATTCAGTGGTAGAGGAACATATTAATGGACTGTTATTAATATCTTGAGGAACTGGGTGTTCTGCTAACTTGTGACTTTTATTGACTCAGGTCAGGGTTTGTATGTAAGCAAATGGAAAATCCGTGAGCTGATTATTTCTGATTTGACATGGTAGACATAAGAAAGACACAGTACTTTTCTAAGAGTGATTTCAGTTTTCAGTACTTGGAATGAGTGGCCATTCTGTGTGTTTTACTTCAGAATATTTTCTAACTGGATTTGTGTTCTTTTTAATTAAAGGAGTCTAAAGAGAAGGAACTGTGTAAAAACCCTTTAAAATGTTTAAATGTACCTAAGTGCAACTGTGAGTTTATATCTCTTTGTCATAGGTACTTATAAACTGTTTAATAAATCTTCAGTTCTGGCCACAGATTGCTCTGGGCAGAGCCGCCTTGCGCTGAAGTGCACATCTGTGCATGTTGCTCCAGCTTCCTAGCGTTGTCTTTCTAGTAAGTAATCTGAAACTTGATCTGAAAATTAGCTAAGACGTTTACTGTGTGGATTACACAATCGTTAGGTAGAGTCATTTTACTTCAGAAAAACCTTTGCCCTGTCGGAAGACGAGATGGTGGCAATTCTGGTGTTCTTTGGTTTCCAGTAAATGGTGTAGGAGTGTTACTGGCCGACTTGCAGTGACAGCAGAAGCCGCTGGCTGGGCTGAATGGTCTTTCCGCAGAGGGAACTGTTCCTTTTTAAACCTTATCCCGAACAGCATGTGCCAGGATCCTGGGGGAGACATCAGAGAGAGAAAAGCTGTTAGTTCAGCTTTCTGAAAAGTTTTAAATACTCATTAACAGTCCATAAAACTGTAATTTGCTACTTTGAGAACAGCAGTCTGTATTTGTCGAGTACTGTTGGTGCTGTAGGAATGGCCAAAGAAAAGCAGTTTCTGGTGCGCTGTGCTGGAATTCAGAGGCTGGTGGCTGAAGACACTTCAGACTGCCGCAGGAATGGAAAGCCCGGAGCTCTGCTGCTCCAGCTCCATACGCTTCAGTCCGACAGAATTCAATCACACACAGAACTTGCTGCGGATCCTGGCTGGAGTGCCTCTGGCATGGCGGGCGTACGCGAGGCGAAGCGAGGTGCGCGCTGATGCAGGGAGCGGGTGGTTACCTCTGCTCGGTGGCAGAGTTGTGGGGAATTGCTCCGGAGTGAGCTTCACCCCGCGTCCTTCTCGGGAAGACCCGCTTGAGGCGATTGCCACAAACGGGCGATGGCAGAATCCCCGCCGTGTCCGGCCGTCTCCGTCGTGCGAACCGCCCCGGGCCTCAGCCTCGGCGGCGGGCTGCTCTCGTCCCGAACGCTGTGACCGCGGCGAGCCGGGTGTCCGGCGCCGGGCGGAGGGGGCCGGGAGGGCTCCCGGGGGCTGCGGGGCCCGCCCCGCGGAGCTGACGGCAGGTGAGGGCGGGGGCAGGGCCGCGGCCTCGCCGCCCGCACTCCGCATGCCCGGCGCTCGGACATGCTCACTAGCGGCGCGGCGCGGGCTCCGCTGGGCACTCGGCACCCGGGCGCTGGCGGAGCCGCCGCAGGGCCCCGAGCCACGCGTCCCGGGGGCGCGGAGCGCAGGTGAGCGGCGCGGGGGGGTGCCCGGTCGGGCCGGCCGCCCGAGGGAGGGGTGGCCGCGGCCGCCATCCGCCGGGGCTCGGCCACATGGCTGCCCCGGAGCACGCTGCCGGCTCGGGGGCTGCGCCGGGAGGGGCGGAGAGGCGGCGGGGGCGGCACCGGACGGCGCGGCTGGGCCGTTCCCCCGACGCCAGCGACCTTCCCGGAAACTCCGGTATGTCCACGGGAGAAACAAAACGGCCTTTTCCCGGCAGCCGGCATCCTGGCGGCGCACGGCACGTCCGCGGCAGCCCGGCGCGGTGCCTCCCTCCCTCCCCTTCCGTTAACGCTGCTAAATACGCTCCGGTAACGCTGCCCTGGCTGCGTCCCGGCTGCAGCGGGCTCCGGCCCGGGACGGGGTGAACCCTGCCGGGGCCGGAGGGAGAAGGGGTGCGGCTGGGCGGGGGGGGGCCGAGACGGGACCGCGTCGCGGCCGGTGTGCCAGGGAGGTCCCGCCTGCTGCTGGAGAATGGTTTTGTGCACACACCGAACTGGTTTTCTGCGTTCTCCTGCTGTCGTGTGCTCACCGGCGGTGTGTCCTGCTGCTGATAGCGCTTGGATTTATGCTGGAGTGATTCTTCCGTGTTTGCCAGTGCTTGCACAGGTGCCTGAAAGCACTTGCTGAAGAAAGCTGGATGGTTTTAGTCCTCTCTCGTAGGTGGAGGTGTTGTTAGACATCTTAATAACTTCTCTAGGTTAGACCACAGGTCTGTGGCCCCGCTGAGACTCGAGGGTCCCCATCTGTTGTGCTGCTTTCTGTGCCTGTCTTACCCTTTTCTAGCGTGTGACTTATAGGCAGAATCTGACTCTGCGCTGAATGAATGGCTCGTTCCAGTAACTTGAACTTTCCAAGTATGCCGGCTTGATCTGCACCTTCATTTCTGGGGGGACTGCAGAAAAAAAAAAATTCATTCTGAGATACAACACAGAGATGATTCTGATATTTATTCTTTCTATGACAGTTGCTGGAGGTGGAAGGCTTCTCTGGAATTACTCGTAGGTAGCTGACTAGTTCCAGAAAGTGACAAATGAGAGAACTTGCTTGTTTGGTGGGATGAGCTATGAAAGCAGAACCACATCTTAGAGTAATTGGGAAGAAAGACATTTGCCTTTAGTCTCCTTTTGGAGAAATAGACAATTGCCAGCTGTCAGCACCTTTTCAAAACTGTTTTAGAAACTGCCTAAGGCGTAAAGAACTGATGAGTTCTTAATTTTTACGGTAGGCCCTGGTATGGCAACCACTGTCATAAGACTTAAGGATTTTCAGTTTTGATACTGGATATGATCCTGTATTTTAGGGAGGGCCACCGTAAATATAAATCTTGTCTTCTGTTCTGCCTGGTAGGGACAAATGGAGTGCTAGACTGTACACATGCTGTCCTAATTTATCATGATATAAAGGATAGATCTTTTTTTAAAAAAGTCTGAATCATAATATACTAAGGGAGTGAGAGATCCCGTGTGACTCAGGATCCAGTGTGCAGTTTCTGTTGTCTTTTGCGTGACTAATAGCAAAGAAACTTGTAATTTATGATGTGCCTTCAGAATTTATAATACATATAAGAGAAATCATATAGATCCTGACAAAATGATTCAAGTGAGGTAGAAGATTTTTTTTTTTTAATTTGATCTAAACCCACTGGAGGAAGGACAGTAAAAAACTGGAGGCGAAGAAAGCTTAAGAACAGATCAAATGTGGTGTTTCTTTCTGTGAATAAGCTCAAACTCTGTGGGGGCCTTATGCAAAGGTAAGATAGTCTGAGTCTTGTTCCAGCTGTATTCAGACATTTGGGATTTTTCTGTTGTTTGGAGTGTCATGTTGCTTGTGGGACCTAGCCTTGCTGTGCTGGGAACTGCCTGCTTTCTAGGAACGGTACAAATTCCTCTGCTACTGTCAGGCCAGGAGAAACAAACTGGAGCAGCTGGCCCCAGTCACAGAGCACTGTGTAAGCTGTCGCTCCTGTGTGTTTCAGTCCATTGCCCCCTCCCTTGGCCGAGTGCGCTCACCTGGCAGTTTTGAACAGTTCCAGCATGCAAAATGTTGAGGATCACTGGGCTAGAGCACTTTGCCTCCCAGTTTGAAGGAGTGATGGGTCACAGGGTGCTTTCAAATGACTAATGTCTTCTGTTGCACAAATTTATATTTGGGAAAATGCAATGTGTTACTGGTGCTGCAGAAAAGGAGGTGGAGAGAACTTAAAAGTACGGCAGATTTTCCTAAGGATTGTGTGTCCTACTGCGCTTAATAAGTGATGCAAATGTAACTAAATCACCCTTTCATATAAGCTAAAGAATAGTATAAAAAGGGATATTTGTATGTTGCTAAAATGTTGCTGTGGGGAAAACCATTTGTATTGTGCTTTGGCTTACCTGTACTGATGACAGTGAAGTGTGGTTAACTTTTCAGAACTGATCCAAGTTAAAGCTGAGCAGGCAAAACAAATGGGTAATTTGTCTGGAGCAGTTTCCCAGCTCAGCTTGTTGTGTGAGCACGTGAACATCTCTGCCTGCACAAAGAATACGATGGCACAGGAAGAAATGGCTGGGATCAGGTGGGGGCTGCTCTGTTGGTAGCAGCAGTGCTTTGCAGTGGCGTAAAATGATTGCAATTGTAGCATGTGTTTGTCTTCCGCCAGGGTTTTACTGTGTTATACGCTGCTTTACTGCTTTGTAACCAACTCGTGAGTGATGTGGTTGGCTTTGACTAGGATTGCTATCCCCGACTTCAACAGAAACCATACATCTAACCTTCTATCATCTTTTCTAGTGGATGAGGTTTGCATGTGTTGTCTTTCTGTGAGATTGTAACACGGTTATTTTTCTGCCCGGAGGGAGGCACTTTTACTGTGCCTCTGCCTGGATTGAATGATCTCTCTCCTGGAAAATATCCTGCTATGTATTTTGTGCCCTCCTCTGCATACTTTACTCCTTGTTGATGCATTAGTGGGGTAGGTGGCCAGCTCTTCTCAGAAGGCATTAATAAAGATGTAAGCAAGGAATGTAAGTAAATGTGAAAGGCTAGCAAAGTTTGTTATGATAGAAGGTTCTGAGTGGACAGATCTCAAGTAATTTGTTGTAACTGAGTCATATTCTATGGGGGTGGAAGGTGCAGTGTTCTTTACAGCCCTGCCCTGCATTATTTAAATGCTCTTCAATACAACAGGGAGCAGCAGGGCCAGAACCTTTTCTGTTTAGTACGTATCTTCAGTGTAGTCTGTCCTATATGAAGCTCCTACAGTGGAAGGTGGTAAAGGTTAGTATTTCGAACTCCTATGACATTCTTGCCTGCATGGATAGCTCTCCCTGGCAGCTTTTTTTCTTTAGGAAAGCGCTTGGTTACATGTGAATGACCAGCTAGCTGTTCTTCACTGGGATGCTTGCAGCCCTTAAACTGGTATGTTGACCTTGGTCCAGCTTGGCCACTGCCCTTCCTGTAATTCAGTTTAGCTGATAATAAATGGATGTAGATTTTACCATTTGGCAGTGCCTTTGGAGTGCTACACTGTGTGCCTTCTAGGCAGAATGATCCTGGAGCTGGAAGATGCAGCAGCCTGCAGTTATTGGAAAGTTTTGTTACCAGTTGGGCAGTGTAATTGTTGGTGTCGAAGAATGGTATGTCATAGCGTGTTCTGATTTTTGCCAGGAAATGGATAGTCTGTGAATGACATAATCTTCTATCCTTGCTGCCCCAAATGTGTTTGTTTTGGTTGGGTTTTTGTTTTTTTCTCGCTCTTCATAAAAGAGCTTTTAAAAATCTCTGCTAGGCAAAAAGATGCATGTGGACAGAAAGACAATTACGATGGCATTCAGCCTGCTTTTTGGATGCAGCTATAGCTGCTTTCAGAGGCCATGCCTTTAAGTTACGATTTCAGTAATTTTATGCGGAGACACTTTCCTGGTAAAAGTTTACCATGGATGTTTGACTCTGTTTCCCTGTAGTGTTCTCGTATCTGACCAGAGATTTCACCCTTACAAAAGGCAGTATAGAGATGTGGTCCTGATCTTTGAGACAGTGTGTACTCGTAGCTGGAGAACAGCCTGTGTAGTGGCTTTAAGACTTCAGGGAAACCTTTGTGTCTTAGCAGCTGAGGTTGCATTTCATTAGTTAGAGTGGTCTGGGTGCCTTATGCCAGCTGACAGTCGCCAGGTGTATTTGGCCATTTTGCTAATGAAGAGGAGGATTATTGAAGGAGCTGTAATTCAACTAGATACCAGTGTTTGTCAAAGGATTTTGGTGAGCTTACAATTGCATTTTTTTCTTCATTACCATATACTCAATATTTTATGGTTGTCTCTATGTCTGTTTTCATTACCACCTGCTGCCTGGTCTAGATGCGATATTGCTGTCCAAGAAAGACTCATCTTTACTTCGGAGTTGTAACAGCAAACTGAGAAGAGAAAAGAGGGTAAACGCAGCTCTCTGGCTGTGCCTGTTGTTCATGGCTGAAGGGCCCAGTGAAGTCAATGTCCAGTTATATAATAAGGAGATAGTGATCTCTTTAGCTTTTTAGAAAATTAAATTCCACTGGAACAGTATGACTGGAACCACAGAAGTAGGAGGAAAACTATTTTACATTCTGAAGTATGTCTTTGTGTAGTGTTGTGAGTTGTTTTTTTAAAACTTGCTAACAGTAACTAATAAGTTCTACATTATACAGTCCACACTGAGTCATTGTTTACTCAGGGAAATGACTTTCAACAGCCAGACTTGTTTGCTAACTTTAATAACTAAAATGTGCAGTTCCGCACATCATAAGGCAGCACACTATAACAGTTTTTTAAATAAGAATTGATACGTGTTTGCAACACCACACAATGTTCCATTATAAGACGTATTTCTGCAGTTCGGTTTTTGATCTGCAGCAGAGGCTGGTGTGTCCAATGGTGCAGTTTTGAGAAGAGGGAAGATTATTGCACAATTTTTTTTTTTTCCTAGGGAAGTTTTATTGGCCCTTCCAAATTAGAGACCAGAAAGCCTTGTTCTCTGTCCACACATCTTGTTGTTTTAAATAACAGGTTGTCTTATACTTGTAGGATTTTGGAGTCTGTTCAGAACTGCCTCTTCTGCATCTTGGGAGGGAAAGCCACACCTTTGCATCAGGAAGCCGGGAATTCTCTCTCTGACAGAACTTAGACAGAAATACAGATGTTTCTTTTGCCTTATTTTGAGCGAGTGGTGAAGTTTGGTTGCGAGCAGTTTTCTTGATGTTTCATCTGCTATTTTGTTCATTATTTTCTCATGGATATTACAGGTAGCTTTCCTACCCACCCATTTCAACTATGAAGATTATAATAACAACCAGGGTTTGTATACCTGGTTGTTTTTGGTGTACTGAACAAACAACGCCAGGTGCACACAATGCAATATAATAGGGTTTGTCCATGTGGGGATGAAGTGGGGGCAGCTAAGCATGCCTGACTGGCGTGTGAAGGGACAGTGTGGGGAGAGCGTTTGGACTGTTAAGACGTAACTTTTGAAGGTATTTCAGATCTTCCTTTTGAATTGATGCATTTCTGAATTTTGTGGTAGAGTTCTCTTTCCTCTACCTTCAGAGCTATAAAGTACCACGTAATTAGAAAAATATTGCAATTTGGAAGAGAAGATTCAGAGAAATATGATTACTGGAAAAGCATAGTAATGTATAATGAAGAACTGCTTTTATATCTGTTGCACCTTTCCAAAAACAACAAACAAAAAAGAGGTACCTATCACATTTCTCAAGTAAACCAAACACTGCATTTTGAGTAGTGTATTCAAAATGTATATTTTTGATTGCTGCTAAAGTCACAAGCTTTTTTGGCCACAATTTTGCTTGAAAATAGGAAAACCTAAGGTCTTGTTTGAAAATGAGGACCAATATGAAATATGTGACTTCCAAAATCCCCATTGTATTTGTGCATGGGTTTGTTGCTCTTAAATTTGGAGGAGGTGATCAAAAGCAAGTTCTGCAGAGTAGTACAGAGGATGTTTTTGTGTGCCTGATTGTAGCACTCTGTGGGAATGCAGATGATTTCTGACTTCAGCCTTCCTGATCTTCTGTCTGGAAAGCTCATGGATAGAAACTGGGAACTTATGGAGCCGTTAGCAAAGCTAGAACATCTATTACTTGTTTAAATGAGCATGGTGGGCATTTGCATCACCCCTAAACCTTATGAAAGTGTTGCTCTAAACTCAGATTTTTACCATCTTGGAATATCCCGTGTTTTACTTTTGTAGCTCCGTTAACACAATTGACTGTACAGTGCTATGGGAGTCCCAGCAGGATAGGTGAGACACTGGTGGTTGGACAGGGAACTTACACATCCATAACCTGAAGGGGATTTGAATATTTTGTGTTGGCTGAGAGAGTGGGAGTCCGAAAGAAAAGTAGAGGCCGAAAATGCGTGGGAGGCTGGAAAGGGGCAGGAGGCCAAAATGGTGTGGGAGGTCAGCAACAAATGTAGAGGCCAAGAAGAAGGGAAGGATGGAAAAGTTTGAGGGGATAACAGGGCGTGGGAGGCAGAAAAGGTTGGGAGGCCAAAATAAGCCTGTACCATAGATCCGATCAGTCTTGTTTTGCTCCCCTTTTTGTCTCTGCATCCTCCTGAGGTAGTGAATCCACAGATTATTTAGCAGAGCTGAAGAAAATCAAGGCTCGGCCTTATGAAACAACTTAGGGACAAATGCCGGTGTCTTGGCTCTCATTATTTCGGTTGGTGCTCAGTCTCAGCACTTGCAGTTTTGGTTTCTAGCAGGAAGCATTTCTTAAAATTGTTTGAAATCTTGGTCATTATAGAAGTATAGATGTGCAATAGTGCTGATTGTCAACTAGTTAGATGTTGGCTGCCTTAAAATACTGTCCTTTAAGATCACCGAGAAGAAGTCTCCTCAACTTATAGAAGAAACAGTGCTCTCATTACTGCTTATGCAGGGATTGGAGAAATCTAGGAGCAATTTGGGATAACGGAAGGGATAAATTATGCATTTTTATGAGGTATTTCTAAAACAAATGTGTTATTATGTCATCACATTTTTTTCTTAAATATTCTCGGGAGTATATGAGTCCAATATCTTTTCTTTTTGCCTGATGTAATTAAAGAATACACGGGTTGATGGTTATGGGCCATTTATATATTTGTGTAAAGCTTTCAGACATTGTCTCAAGTATAAGCTAATCTGATCTGAGGTCATTGTGTCCTGATATAATGAAGAAGTACAAAGGAAAAGAGACAAAAGAAAAAAGAGTCAAAGATGAGTTGCTCTTCCCAGAGATTGCTGTAGACAGTGACCACCCTGAACCCTTTCTCTGCTGCGTTGGTGGGAGCTACCAGAGCGGGGGGTGTCTGCTGCTGAAAGCCTGGCAGGTAGCGAGTGTTGGGAGTGAGAGCTTCTGTGCTGCTCTGGCAGCTTGGTCATGAGGCTGCCATGTGAAGGGGAAATGTTGCAAGAGATGTGGAGCTCTGTATGCAAAACACTTGCAGAGCGAAAGGGGGTGTTTGATCTGTCACTCTCGCTTTAAACTGAAACCTGACTGGTTGCCAAGTGTCTGTTTCCGCTCTGATGATTCCGAGTCTAGGTGGGGACACAGGGGAGCCCGTTCCAACCTTAAACCTTGGATATATTTACCTGGCAACCACTGCTATCTAAAACACTTTCTCAGCTCAGCTTGCAATGGGGGGGAAATTCCTGAAAGTGGCTCTGTGTAGGATGAGAATGTGAACTATGTCCAGGCTGAAGTCCATGGAACTCAAAAGCAGCGCTCATGTAACTGTTTACTTTTTTCTAAAGGCTTCGGGTAAGTTCGGTATTTGCCATTGAATGCATTTTTACCTGAAATACTAATTGTCTGCCATCAGGAACAGGTAGCCTCTGTGAAGGGGTCACATTGCCACCTGAGTAGAAATGGGGAGCGGAGCACATCAGTGTAGCTGCAGGTTGAGTCCACATGTATGGAAAGAAATCTTTTCTGAGCCTTGCACAAGCAGGCTGTTATTTTCCAAGGAAAAGTTTTACTGTGACAAATACTGCTTTTCATTTTGTATAGGCTGGAAGGGTAAATTCTGGTGTAAAGGTCTAAAAGCAGCTGTCAGCTTGGTACCTGGCCTTCTGTTTTGAGCATTGAATTTCTCTGGTTAACTTCTAGCACTGTACTGAACTCTGGAAAGTGCTTTTCAGGCCATACTTTCACTGGCCCCAAACCAAATTATCTTAATTGCAAACCACTTATCTGAACTGATGGGTGGTCAACACAAATGTGACACAGTGCTAGAGGAGCTCGTGTTACAGTACAAAATCAATCAGTGTTTGGTGGGGGCTGGATTGAGATTTGCAGATTGATAGGGAATGGGAGGGTTCATTTGGGTCAGCAGCTGGCACAGTGACGAGTGTGTGAGACAGGCTTCCCCCCTCCCACCCTCCTCTGTGCTTGCAGGCAGAGTCCAGCATCTTCAGCTCTTGTTTCTGAGGCAACTGCCAAAAAGTGTCCGTTGTTCACAATCTTGTTCAATAGCAGACCAGTGTATTAGCTAGGCATGTTTCTGCTGGCAAATCTGGTGTGACATATTTACCCACATGCATCGAGTTAGGTAATTTATATTGTTGATTTCCTGGTTGTGGAACACTACACCTGACAGTCCTGTAGCCTCTAGTGTCATTCCTGGACTTGTCCTGGAGGCTGCTGATGGTGATAATACACATGCGTCACTTCTCAAGGTTTTAAAAGTTTGGAGGCATGTATATGTGTAAAGAATAGGGCGTGAAGCAAGCAGCCAGACTCTTAGAGCTTCATCCATCTCGCTCTCGATGAAACACCCTTTCTTTACTTGTCTGCCAGCAGGATGTGTTCCCCCGGTATCTAAGATAAGCGAATAGAATAGACTGTTGCAGCTGGAAGGGACCTACAACAATCCTCTAGTCCAACTGCCTGACCACTTCAGGGCTGACCAGAAGTCACAGCAAGTTGTTAAGGGCATTGTCAAAATGCCTCTTAAACACTGACAGACAGGCCTGGGGCATCGACCATCTCTCCAGAAACCCCGTTCCAGTGTTTGACCACCTTCTCGGTAGAGAAATGCTTCCTGATGTCCAGCCTAAACCTCCCCTGGTGCAGCTTTGATCCATGAAGTTCTATGAAAATTGTTTTTGCTGTAGTTCTCCACTTCCTGCCTTCTGCCTGCACTAGCATCCGTTTGATGCTTTGGTGAATCAATTGAAACAACGTTTGGAGAACAATGATGAAGAAAAAAAGTTTTCTGTTTGCTTAATTCCCTGAACTTTCTCACCACAGAGCTGACCAGCTCTCAGTCCCTGTACAGAGGAGGGAGAGGGCCAGGACAAGCAGAGCTGGGGACAGAGGGTGGGCTGCATGACAATAATGTCAGCGGTCAAGGTCAACTTACAGCAGCCTGGGACTGCACTCTGGCACCTTGGAGGACGCTTTCTGTGCTCCTTTCACCTTGGAGAACTGCCTGTAATGTAACGCTGTGGGAATGATGGCTTGTGTAGCTGTTCTCTTCTTATGCTACTGGGTTTTGATGCTTGAAGTTGGTGGTAGGGAGGAGAAGTTTGCGTTTGCTAGAAAGTTCTGCAGTTGCACTGGGGGACTTTTGTGTCCTGGTGTGTGGGCTGGTTGGCACTAAAATCTCCCAGCCTGTGAATGTGGAGCTAGGCCAACTGTTTGGAACATAAACGGTAATTAGGTATCTTCTAAGTGTTGGCTTTATTAAGATTTACAAATAGAATACACTATCTCCACTCCACTTCTTGTAGTGGGGATTCCCAAGCTGTAATACTTATTATAGCTCCTAAGCAGTACAGTAACCATCTGCCCGTGGAGTGCCTGCATCGCTGTTGCCATTAACGTGGTATCAGGTCAGGAATAGAGAGGCACTGATAAATCCTGGTACAGCCAGCCAGTATAAACACGCTTAGACACGGAGTCAAGAGAAATTGGTGTCTGTTCTGCCTCCTGCCTAAGCAGCACACAGAGTGGCCGGGGTTCAAAGCGGGGAGCATAGCCCAAGTCAGGGGGGTCCAGCTGGGCACTGCTGTCAGGTTTGCTTTGCTCTCTCTGGAGCAGATACATCTCTGCCGCTTCCCAGAGCGCTGCTGTTTGTGGAAGGAGGTTGGGGCAGCCAGTGCGGTGGGGGCCTGGAGAGAGGACACCCTGCCCAGCTGAAGACGCAGGGATGCTTGCTTTAGCACTGCTGTTCAACAGGTCTAAAGGTTCAAGAGACTTTTGGGCCCTATGGGACTATTTAGCAAGGTCCATGTGTGGGGTAGTAGGACAAGGTTAGTGTGTTGTGGCATCTGAGCATGACGTTGTGATTGACACGGGCAGAAAGGGTAAGGGAGAAGGAATTCATTTTGCTGCCAAAAGCTTTTGTGCGAGAGGTTGGGTCTGGACATGTGCCCTTTCTGGGCATAGTGCAGGTTCCTGCAGTTCGTAGCTGCTGTTGCTGTCACCACCAGTAGTGGCACCCAAGTAAACAAAATTTGGGAACGCCATCCTGCAAGAGAAACTTCAGGAGGCTATTTCTAGATGGAATTGAAGCTCCATGTGATTTAGTGGACTGTAGCCTCATTGTGAGGGTAGAAGGCAACCAAAAGTGGTTTGAACTGGATTTCTGTAGAGTATTGTTGCTAACACAGTAGTGGGCAGCTGGATTAAACTATTTTGGAGGTTTACTCCTTTTTGATACCATACTAGCACTTTTGTTAAAGAGGCTTTATAACAAGGTAAAAAAGCTTGGCAGTTGCTAGTGCAAGCCCATATTTTTAGATGCTCTATTGTTTGGGGTTTTTTTTGGTTTTGCCCCAGAAAGAGATATTCTGGCAAAAGGCAATTAAAGAAACAACTTTAAAATGTGTATACTAAACACAAAGATTATCACCCAGCAGGTGAGCTGGAGCAGCAGAGGCAGTAATGGGTTAGCACTGGGATTAGTGAATTTTGAGATAGCGGGGATCAGCTTTGCAGGGGAGCATAGTACCTGCACGTAGCTACTCCTGCAACCCATCAGCTGTTCCAGTAATTCTCCCCGAGCTTGGAATTCATCAGATCACCGGAGAAGTGTGTGTTGCTTTTGTGCTGCCTATCACAGACACACGGAATCCTGAGAATGCGAAGGACTCAAATGCCAGTTCTGTGTGCTCGCCCTTGCCCTCCTCCTCTAGGGGCCAGTGAAAGCAGGAAAGGAGGTCGGGCTTGAAACACAAAGTCAAAGAGGAGGAATTTGTGAATATATAGCAGATAACGCCCATCACTCTACTGTATGTTGCCACTCCCACTCCCCCCCCCCCCCCCCCCCCATTGTGGAAAGTGTGATTAAAGTCAGCCGCTCCGCCCTGACTGTCTGAACCATACATACATGCACAAATGCCAGATTCTCTTCATTCCAGGCTGCTGACTTCAAGAAGGACTTGCTCTGACAGGCTGGAAATAAGGGCTGGCAGCTTTGTCTGCAGCTCAAAGGCTTTATCTCTCTCAGACACTCTTCCTAACATTTCCCACAAATACTGTTCTGCTGGTAGGAGCTGTTGTATACACAGGACGCCATCAGGCACTTATGAATAAAGCCTCACGTTGTGTAACTCTGCTTAGAACACGCAAGGAAAACTTCATAGAGCAATTGGCATCAGGCCCACAGGAGAGCTTGCTCTCCTTGTGCTTCAGCCTCATTATTTGGGGAGCGGTAGGGAGAGTCAGCTCAGCCTTTGGATTCCCTTGTCCCCTTATCAAGAGTTGGTGTTCTTCCCTTCACAAAACTTCTTTTGTCCACCCTTCATCTCCCACTTTGGATATTTCTATCAGCGGATAGTGCATTCATCTCCAGCTTCCACAGCATATTCCTGCGGTTCATCACCTTGGCCTCTCTCTTTCCTATCTGAACTGAACTCCCATCTCAGTATCCCTTCACTTCTTCCCCACTTTACCATGTCAAGCACAAGTTGTTTGACTTGTAGGATCATTCTGGCTCCACCAGCAACCTCTGTTTCCTCTGATCTTGCCTCCTAGCGTTATTACTTCACTGCTGCTTATGCTCAGTGAAGGATGCCAGCTGTGTCCACCTGTTAGGGTTTTTTTTGCACATGCTTTTAAGCTGTCTGCTTATGCTGCATATTCAGTCTTCTACTCTAGAATATTTATACTCCCTGACCTATCTCAATCAATTAATGAACTCAGCCTTCAATAAATGCTTTTCCAGAGTGAAACCTATTCAAGAGATGTAAAAATGGTTCTAGAGAGCATCTGTGCCAGTAATTGCAAGATGGCCAAGCTCTTTGGATGTTGCTTTTATTTGAAAATTAGTATTAGAGCAAGTATATTTTTACATTCATAAAATATTTAACATGAAATTGAGATAACTTTAAGCTTGATGCAGTAGGGCATACATCCTGATATAAAAAATCATCATAAATCAAATTTGAGTAGTCATTATGGTTGTGACATCATTCCTGATTAAAAGGGTATCTTTGTCATCATCATACTGCTTCAGAAGCAACTTGCCAGTGTTATTTCAGGTCGTGGAGGGTGTGTACATGTGTATATTTTCTAAAAACCGTAAGACCTACCAGTATCAAACACCTGCTCAGTACTTCACAAATTTCACAACTGACTGTTAGTAGACAAAACTTTTTTTTTTGGTCTGATTTTTGAGGGAGGGCTCTTTTCACGGGGGCTGTGGCCTTGACTTGTGGCCAGATAACTAATCATGTTGAGCAGCAAAGGGATCCCACTGGTCTCAACTCCAAATCTTCTCTCCTGACCACAGGACTGTCCTTTCTGGACATTGTGTGAAAAAGATTGGTGAAACAAAAACTCTCATTTCCCCTTATCTAGCTTAATATGTGCAAAGAGCATGCAGCTCTGAAGCAGTGGTATAAGAGAATCAGTGTTGTGAGGATTTCGAACAAGAAGCTGGCGTGAAAAAGTACCCATAGCATTTAACCTCTGTGTTTTATTCATCCTGGAGCAAGTGTAATTTAAAGGGACACCTCTATAATTGATGAAGTATCTTTTTACCGTTTGTTTAATTACCAGTTTCAGTGTCTAGAAAGCAGTGGATCAATAATTTACAGCGATGAACTTCCCTGTGTCCCTCTGTTTTTCTACTTCAGCCTCAGAAACAATAGCTCCTGAAACAAACTCCCCAAGTTTTGATGCTTTTCTTTTTCCTTAGGTGATTTAAAAGAACCTAACCTTCTTTCCTGCCACAGGTGTACTCCAACACAACTGAAGCTCATGGCAGACCTCAGTGAAGCAGGGTTAATGTAGGGCTTGCCATGCGCACTGTTACCAGCTCTCATCTTTTTGCAGTCTCCTCTCGTTGTTGAGTGGCTAAGGCTGGGCTCATGTTGTTGCTAAAGTAGCAAATTATGCTGCCCTGGCAATATCTGAGAGCTGTTAGAAAATTTAACCAAAGGAACTAAAGCTGCTGCCTGTTTTTTTTAGGTATTTCTTACATTATACTCTTTGATAATGTACTGATTCTCTATGGGAGATACCTATTCTTGAGGCTCTTGGACCCTTCTTTCAGGTTAGAGCTCAGATTCCCTCGTGGCCCTGGATCTCTCACTTTCCCCAAGGGGACCTACAGAATCTATAGCTGTCAAATCAGAGGAAAGAAAGTGTTTACTTCCCAGTGGGATAAGACTCCTGACAATTCCTGTCGTCATCCTAGCTGCCATGGACAGTAGGGTTTGCTCAGACAGCTTCAGAACAAAAGATCAAAAGACATCTAACTTCCATGAGATTTCCAAATCCATGCACTTCCAGCAGGATGGGGCCTTATGTGGAAGGGGCTCCCACCTGCGCACTGGTACCCTCGAGGCAGAAGGATGCCTTTCACTTTTTTTTGGAGGATGTGCTCATTATCTGCATCAGCACAAGTGGATGCTTTCCCTTTCCTGTCTCTTATTCTCAGGGCTGCCGGTCCTCATCTTCCGATGGAGAACAGACTGCTGTGGGCCAGTTGGTATTTCTGTTCGTGTCACAACCAGCTGATTACACAGGAGCTGTGGGAATTCCTTCAGGATCTCTTGTTTGAGTTGGAGATCGCAGCCCAGAAGAAGTTTTTGTTTATGTGGTAGATGTAAAGGGTCAGTAGGAACTTTGCTGGGCCTGCCTGCGACTACCTGTTTTGTCTGCCTCAGCAGGATTTATGCAGTTTTTCAGCCACCCAATGTAGGACTGTAAGTAAATGAGAGAGAAAGAAAGGATTTGGACCTAGCCACAGCTGGGGAATGAATGTTTCCATGTTTATCCAGATGTGGAACATGCATTCCTGAGAACCACAAAGGAATGGGCTCCTTGATTATTCTTTAGTGTGTATTTTGTCTTTGTTTTTGATTAAATCTGTGTCCCTAATAATGCAGAAAATCTTGAAAATGCTGTGAGCAGGGTAGTGTAGTTCTCCTGAGTGAGCAGGGAGCTGAAACCATGTCTTGGAGGTGAGATAGTCCTTACACTTCAAAGGCTGCTTATTAAGTTGCAAGCCAATGATTTTTCTTTTTATTTTTTTCAATGTCAATGTGATTACTTCTTTTACTTTAAAAAAAAAAATCTCAATTTAATGTAGTTTTGATTGAATAGCAGTATCAATTTTTAAAACATTGGAAAACAGTGTTCTGGACTGTTTGGTGAGTGCAAGCTGATGCCGGTAGATGTGGGATGTCCTTCTGCAATGATGTCTCTATTTTCCAGGCATCCTGGAATACTTGTGCCGGCATGATGGCAACTCATCATTCCCTGTTTACTGTTAACTGAGGATATATCTATTTTAGGATAAAAATGTTTGAAATTCACAAAAATATTAATGACTTTGTTCGCTGTGGGATCTTTGGGGTACTGTCAGATGGGTCAGAAGGAGATTACCTCAGACAATACCCTTCATCTGGTGGCTTTTACCCTCTTTTTTGGAAGCAACAGAATAGAGAGGGTAAAGGGAAGCAGTTCAGACATAAGCCAGCTGCAATATCATCTGCCCACGTGCTCCTGGTTGCCAGGCCTCAAGTCTGACACGCTGCCAGATAGCCAGTCTGCACTGTGTGTCTACTTTTCTTTCGTCTGCTTTTGGAAACTGCTTAGGGCATTTCTTGTAGCGTAATCTGGAATTTCTACAGATCAGTGGATATTCTTATTTTGGGTTCATGATCTGATTTTACTTCAGACTGTTGTTGCAACTAAACTTTTCATAGGGGACTTAATGCCATCACAATAAATGTAACATGCTCTTTGTTCCCTTACAAAGGAGGGTTTGAAAGAAGTTCAGTACCATATGTGTTCCCAATAGTTTTATTAGAACATATTTATAACTTTTCAGTGTCCCAAAATAACTGCCTGCCTCAGGCCAATAAAGTCACTTTGGGACAGAGGAAAAAAAGTGGTGGAAGTACAAACTGTGCCTGTAAACTCTACACTTACAAATCATCAAATTAAAACCTACTCCACTTGTTTGAATGTCTAAAGCATTGAATGTGCCCTTTTTCTGGGCTCAGCAGAACTTGGCTCCACTTGGTAGTTTGTAGTTTGCTTACAGCATTGCTCAGTTTGCATTAAAAAGGAGTCACACCCAGAAGGAAAATCAGAACTTGTTTCTCCCAGGTATCACCCGCTTCTGGCATCAGAATGAAATGTCGCAAGAATACTTGCAGATTGGTGTGTTAGGGTTTTTTTCCTTCAGGAACCTGTAGACATTACGTGGAACAAACCCGTGACAGACACCATTGTATCAATACAAAATGTTCCTCATAGGAACATTTCCCCAAATTTGAGACACAGCTTATACTGATCTATACACCTTTATGCTACTATAAACTTTCCATACTAGGGATTTTGTTAATACACTAACAAGAGTGGTGAGTAGAAGTAGTTGTTGGGACATCACTCATGTACAAGCTATTTTATGAAAAACCACAGAATTGCAGGAAATACATATTCTGTATGTGATCCTCTCTCCTGTGCTTTTCAGGAAAGTTTTAGCTATTTGGCCTTTATTTTTCTGATGTTGGAAGCTTGAATATACTGATATAATCCAGATATTACCTGTGCTCCAGTCTCCCCATAGCAGAAAAGTTTGTGGTTTTGACAGCAGATTAGGAGTTCAACAATAGCTTTATTCAGACTTGACAAAAAGGAAAAGCTTTGCATTACCGAAAGAAACAATTTCATTTGGCTGTTTTGGAGGGAGGCATTTCCTTTTCAAACTGTTTTTCACAGTGCCAAATGGTCTGGGTTTGGGTGTGGTTTGTTTTAATGCAAAACTGCATTGATGAAAGTTGTCAATTAAAAAAGGACAGCATAGGACAAGTCAGTCAAGTTTAGTTCTTTGCTATAAAGCAGTCTGATATGGTAGATAAATCTGTTATTTGGATTTCTGTAAAATGGTATATGTCAACGCAGTTAAGAGTAAAGTCATTCAGATAGCCTTCCCTAGGTTTCAGATTTAACCCACTAAAGAAAACGAAGCAATTTAAGCTTAACTGTTTTGATGTCAGCAGTTCTGAACAGACAATTCCTATATTTAGGGAAGAATTTTACGATTATCATTGGTGGCATGGGGGAGACGCGGGATCCTATCAACGTAACATCAGTAGGGATGGTTGATCTCTGCTTCCAGACTCCTAGTCTCATAGCTGCAATTCTTCTCACTTTTTAGAGGCTAGACAAATATTTCTCCTGGAGCAGACTTTCTGAAACTGGACATGCTGACTACATCCTTTGACTTGGGGTGAAAAATAAGTAGAGGAGACAACAGCGTTAGGGTCCAGGCTTAAAGCTGAGACTTCGTACGGAATTAAATGACTTAATGACTGACCAGAAGCAATACTAGCACAGGCCATCTTTCTGAAGTGCTTTATAATTGTTATGCAGCGGTTATTACATGAGAAAGGAGGCATAAGGGTATTTAATCGAAAATGCTTTCTTGTAGTTGTTTTTCTGTAAAAGTCATAACCACTTACATTTACTGGTTCTGAAACAAACCTGCCTGTTGCCTGCCCTTGTTTTTCCCCCTCACTGTGCAGGCAAGAATGTGAAATATGTAATTGGGCAAAAATTAAAGGTCAGTTTAAAAATCTGAAGAAATCAAGATGTCCCTAAAGGTAAGTGAAGTATGAAACATCCTCTTGGGACAGAATTGCTATATGCCCTGGAAAGCTTACCACACCCTTGAGTGCACACCCTTTTCTGGCCATGTAGTATGGGGACAAGGGCAAGGTATGAGCAACTGGTGAATAACGTACCTGAGAGCCTGGTTACAGTGGAGCAATCCTCTGGAACTGTACAGGGAATTGTACATCTCAGCCATGTTCTCATTGGGACTGTGAAGCTCCTGATGCTCTGATGTAGAAGAGCGCTTCTGCTGTCCATACTCTGTCTTGCTGTCTCATCAATGAGTCTTTCATGAGGGTAGCTTGCCTTTTTTAAGACTCTCAGCCTAACTTTGCGGGGGCAAACTGACCATTTCAGCTTAAGGGGGTCTTACCAGCTTGAAAATCCTGGCTGGGTTTTGGTCTCAAGTTCCTCTAGAAGCTGTGCACCTGCAGTGGCTGCATTTGTAGCCAGAAGAGGGGTACTATATAGCAGGGCTATGGATACAAAATTATTTATACATTTTGTCACAAACAACTATTGCTGTCAGAAGTCTGGTTGATGAACCTGTCTAGGAATTTATATTGTACTCATTTCCATGGCAGCTATGGGACTGTGTCACTGTGTGTGCTGAGCAAGCTTCTCTGCACTGGGAGCTGAGAGCTTCTGGCCTTAGCCAAAGACAAAGCAGAGATGGAAAGATTACCCCTCACTGGGGATCACAGGGAAATGTTCCAGTTATAGCACTTTACCCAAATGAGGTCTTTGTGAGCATTGTTGTGGGAACTCCCTTTCATTTGTATGAGAAGGAGGAAAATCTGTCTTTAACTGGGCTTGCAGGTTTTGTGTCTGCTGAAGCAACAGTAAAAAGTGTGCGCTGGAGTTACGACTGCAGCTCCAGACAGAACTCGGACTGACGAGTGTCACGGAGACGTACACGGCTTGTGGTAGCTATATGCGGCTGCTTGCTGCTGAAAGACGTTATTGCTTACAATTATGTGGGAACACTTTGAAAAGTAAGTTAAACGGCTCCTTCCACAGGTGCCCAACATCTTTACAGTTTAAAACAAAATGTGTAAGAGGGAGTTGTCCAGTTCACAAAACGCAGCAGCAAAGCGCTGTGCTCCATGGACTTGCTGCGCAGGACGGGCAGGTAGGGGAGCTGTCAGCCTGCCTTCTGCCTTGGCGCTGGCCACGTCCTGCTTTGGGACATGGCGGTGTCTCTTCCTGCCCTTTCTGCATCAGAGATGTGCTCAGCCTTGCTTTGCAGGTGCTGTTTTGTAGATTTAAAAGTCTATTCGGTCTGTCTTTTTCCTCCCATGAAGAAAAGCAAGGGCATGATAGAAAAAGGACATAGCAGCTCTAATTTGTACATTTAGTTTTCTCTTTTGGGCTGTGGCAGAGGCCCCTCTCTGCTCAGGAGAGAAGGGTCACAGTTGAAATGCTGTCCATCCCGCGGAGGCGAACCTTAGGTTACTGCACGCTGCCTTCCCGGAGAGCACAGATGTGTGAAGAGCCCTGCTCTGCCAGTTGTGTCCCTCCTCAGTACTCTTGTATGTTCCTCTTTTCCAGACTGCAAACAGTTTAGTGCTGTTCTGGCCTTATATAGTAATTTCCTATTATTAGAAACATTTCCTTGGGATCTTGCTTGGGGAGTAACAGAGGGAAATCCTGTTTCCTTCATCTAACATGCAGGCAAAGCACCAGTGTTCACTCTTTTCTTATCTAGTGTCGATAGAACAAGAAGTTTTTGTTATGGTATGCTTTCCAGTCTTAATCCCTTTCTAACACTAAGCCTCTTTTCAGAAATGCAGGAAAAGAAATTTGAAGGAATAGGAACTGTCAGCCACCTATGTGAGTGGCAAAGCACTGTCTACAGCCTGCAAGTTCTGCCTGTTCTTTCTCAGCCATGGTTTTCTCTCTCAGATTTAGTAGTTCCCTAATGCTTTGGAAAACTGATTCTCTTTTTCATGTTGGCTTGTGTGAAAAGTAGTATGATAGGATGTTTCACCTGAGTCTGGCGGGGTATCAACAGAAAGCTAATGGCTGTGTTAAAAAAGAGGAACAACTGTGCCTTAAGGAGGGAGAAGTTCTTGTTTTCTGTGCAACAAGAATGAGTTTTTAAAGGAGAGCTTGGTCACTGAAAGCACAGAGATATGCACAGGCTTTGAACACTTAATTTTTCCTGTGAAAACATTTTTTCCCCTTAAAAGGAAGCTGTAGGTCCTGCCACTGGGAGTGACTGTTTGGAAAGTCAGTTGGGAGGAATGCACATCAGCTGAACTGAGTCAGGCTGTTTGTGTTAACAGCTCCGTCAAAACAGCTCGGCTTGTTCTTGCCACAGACTCTGCAGGGGGGCTGCTTAAAATGATGGTATCAAAGAAAGGACAAAGCAATCCAACTGAATTCACTGTTGTTTTAAAACTCTTTGCTGTTGAAGCTAGTTCAACAATTGCTGTTGGATTCAGAATGGGTAGAGTGTTTATAAAATCAGACGAAGAGGCGACTGTCGTGCAGCCCTGTGACAGAACCAAGAGCCGTAACACGGGGCAGCGCGCAAGTGGGGCAGGGCGAGAGCGGCCACAGGCAGGAGACAAACGTGTCAGGGGCATCTGGTAGTTATAAAGTGGGACTTTGTTCTGATGGTCACTGCCAGAGCCAGTCATCCATTTCTGTTTCACTGGTTCAGCAGACAGCAACAAGAAGGAATATTTATCTTAATTTGTTAGATTAACCCAGTTCTGGTTTTCACTCAACGTCATAAACCCAGAATTATTGTGTGTGTGCGGAAGCCATAACTAAATACGAGCGCTGCGTATGTGCTTTTTAAATCTGCCATTTCTCAAATGCATTGATCTTCAGAGGTATCAAAATACTGAGTAGCTCTTACAAAGTGTAGGAGTCCAAGGAGAGGTGTGCATCTCCATCTTCATTTTTTGTCACGTTCCTTTTTTTTGTAATATTTTTGTTTATTTGTGAAAGACTGAGCTTGGGAAGAAAAGAAGTTTAGTATTCTCACTGTTGAAGCGTTCTTGAAACAAACAAAACCAGTATTGACAGTTTTAGGCATTACAAAGCATAAATTAGAATACAAAATAATAATTTAAATATTCTTTGTCTTCTGGTTTTTGAACCCTTTTGGCCACACCTAACATATTTTTAAGCTTTTGTCTATAACCAGGCAAACACATTCACACAGAATCAGAGAATACAGAGGGCTCATGGTGTCATGAAGTTTGCGGTAAAATTAAGGAACTTTACCATCTTGAGACACCTTTTGAGTGAGTATAATGGGCTTTTGATATAACCTTTATAGGTATGCAGTTCCATAACTGACAGGGAATGTTGTGTCTCCAGGACCAACGTCCTGTGTTCAGGCTTCTGTTCCTGGCTACTTGTTTGGAGGATAGCTGACTACTCTCCGCATGGGGAAAGAGGAGATGCGTTAATACAAACAAAAAGAGGGTAGAAAACAGACAAGTCATAGCAGAGCTAATAGTATGGGGAAGACGTTCTGCCTCGTTATCAAGCCTGTTACAATATTTAGTGTTGGTTCTTTGACAGAGCATTGATTTATCCAGTTATGATGCAGTTGGAGGTGTTCATCCTTTGCTGGAAGAGGGCTTTTTTCATAAGCAGTGGGTCAAATGTCCTTCAGAACCTCCAGTTTCTGCTATAGGGTTCCTTAGGAATGCAAGGCATTTTAATCAGTTTTAGATCGGTATACTCTGGATAGCAGGACACGTGATAAATTAAATTTCTGTTTTTTGTTTTAAGACGTTCCTCTGACCTGCAAGAGGAAGGGCTCTCAGATTCCTGGCCTGTTTAGGGTAGTTTGTTTCCCATGGTATCTTTGCCAAGTGCTTTCCAATTATGGAATGTGTGTTATTCCATTGGTTCTTTTGCAAGGCAGAAGTAATGAATATTATAAGAATCCAGAAAAAAAGATCAATAGATGAGCTTGACAGCTTTTGCTTTTGGAATAACGTAGATGTGACCCACATTGATTTTTCTGAATAGTGTAAACCCAAGCTAGCGCCTCTTGCCTCCAGATTTATATTGTGCAGTGGAATCTGCACAGCATAGGGGAGGACTGGTTTGCTGATGCCAGTTTTCATGGGGCCAAACTCTTTTTTTTTTTTTTCAGTAGAGCCGCTGCTCGCGGGTGTAGCTCAGCAAGTCACGCACTGCTCTGTGAGCCTGTCGGAGCAGGGCTGGCAGGAAAGGTTTCCAGTCCCCTTGCTTTGAATGTGAAATTGTATGCAGGGAATCAGCTGCTTATCAGCAACGAGCAGAGCAATCCCAGTGCTCTAATCCAGGATTTGTATGAGTCACTTCTGACTGGTGAGGCCTGGAAAACTTGATTCATACCTCTGCCTGTAGTTGCCTGTAGTAATGGTACAGAGCTAGCCAGCCATCCTCAGCAGGAATCACAGGCAAGGGCTGGGCTCTGTTGCTGGAAAGGAAGAGCCTGGTTTTGTCACCTTAGTAGTCTGGGATCAAGAACTTTTAAATGAAAATCATGTTGGTTATCTCTGCTCTCCAGTTACATTTTTTCTTTCCCAATTTAGGCTAACCCACACGCAGGAATGTTTTCCTCGCCAGTGAGAGCTGGGCAGTATTTTGACTACAGAAAAAAAAACGTTTTGAGTAAAGGTCTTCCCAGTGAATAAATAAATAAAAGGGTTCTCCTGCACAGAAAAGCCAAGGGAAGTGTGTGTGTGGGGGGGGGGAAATATATATATATGTATACACACACACTTCTGAATATTGGGCTCTTGTATATTCTCCTTTTATGTAGCATTTTCAGTGATGGGATGCGTTCTGAGAAGTGTTAGGAGGTGTAAACTAGGAGAAGGATGAAGCTGTTAATGTGAAGATAACTCTGTGCTAATACATAACTTAAAATTGTAACATGAGTTTGTTTGGCTACAGCTAGACCGATTTGAGAAATTATAATGGAGAGCTAACCTTCTGCAGAACTAAAGCTGCCAGGCCACAGCTCTAATTATACTTGGAAAACTCCTGGCTCAGGGCTTGCTGTTGTGATTCGGTAGTGGCTAATGCGGCTCAGTTTGGGAAATGTAGCTTAGATTACCTTTGATCTTACCTGCGCTCCTGCACTGAGCAGGGCTTTGCAGTAGGGTCTGAAATAGCCCAGTGCTAAACCCACCTCTGAAACGTGTCCTGAGGCTGTCTCCGTTAATAATTCACCTGACTCCTCGGTTCGCTGCCGATAAGAAGTGAATAAAAATCATGCCAAATAGTTGTGCAAGAATTGAGAGGTACTATGAATAATTTTTCAAAATGGAATCTAATGAGGGCAGAAGAGCTGGTGGCACCACGGCTGTCTTCAGAAGCGTTACCCAAGCTTCGTCACAGGTCCTTGTAACCGCTGGCACCTTCTTCCTGTGACAGGCGCGGGATCTCTGGGATCAGTGCCTTGGGTCAGAGTTAATTAGAGAGGAGTGCTGCATCGAGCCGCTGACAACGTCTGCTACATTTTTTGGGTTTTAAATAGCCTCCTGTCGGAGTTAGTGGCCGTGCACGGCCTTGTTCTACTTTAAAAAGCTTTAAAGTAAAGCAAGTAGCTTTTTGGTTTAAAGCTTTTTACTTTAAAGCTTGACTTTACCCTTTCTGTAATAGAATTTGAAAAGTATGTGTGTTGATAAGAAAAAAACCAAAAAACAACCACCCTCTTTAAGCAGAGCTGACTCCAAATAGTGCCTGTCACGACTTATCAGCAGTTGAGCCTGGGAAAGCTTTCATGGCTCTGTGTTCACCTGCCTTTTGGTGCTGCAAAACTTGGGTGGTGACTGCCACGAGGGACCACTTTAAATGTATTCCAACAACTGAGATGTTTGTAAATGTTGGTTCTGGGCAGATTATATAGAGTAGAGCTTACTCAGCAGGGCTGCGTGCTCCCTGGGGTCCTGCAGTCGTATCTGATCTGAGAATAATACACCTAAAAAGGCTCTGTGGCCCTTAGAGAAAGAGAATTGGTTTATTTCTGCTTTCTTCTGTTATCCTATGATCATGAGAAAAGCCTTCCCCACTTAAGAAAAATAATATCCTCCAGAAAAGTTTTATGATGATAAAAGGCCTTTATTCAGTTTGCCACCTCTGTTCACCGGCGTTAGGTAGTGAACTGGTCATGACAGCTGACATTCAGTGTGATACCTAAATTTCAGAAGTGTTCGAGCAGATGCAAGAGAGAGTCTGCAGCAGTCTCTTTTCAGAAGATGATGTACAGCAGGAAAGATTATGTTCCCATTAATTTTTATAAGGTTCTTGTGGAAAATTAGGTGTTGTTTGGATCAGGCTGATGTTTGCTCAGTGAAGATGTGGCCACGTGCGTTTAGAGCAACCGACCTCTGAAAATTCAGCTGGTGAGTCTGTAGTTTTAGACTAAATTTGAGACCTCCTAACTGCGGGTGCAAGCTAGGTGTTTTGCCCTGTGTGTGATGCCTTGTATGCTGTGGATAAATGTGCATCTAGTTGTAGCCATTTGCCACCCTCTTGGCTAATTGTAGTCCCATATCACACACCACTCAGAGAGGTGTCTGGGAGAGGGTGGTGTAAAGGAGAAATGGGTGGCAATATGCTTTATGCAGATTGTGATTACCTGTGTTGGGAGACTTGCAGACAGGAACCCATCATCTTCGGTAGTCAGATGTGCAAGTCAGATCAAATGGCTGACTAATTTTTTAGTCACTGATGCTTGGAAATGCAAGGTCCTCTGGTTCAGGGCAGAACTCTCCTCCTTCAGGGGTCTGCCTGGCCTCCTGTGCAGCTGCCAGCCAGCAGCTTTGCATGCTCTCACGTGAACTACTTGGGACCTGAAATACCTGAAGGGTGGTATACCTTGGCTGGGCCCTGTGCCAGGGCAATATGCTGTAGCTGTATTTGCTATACCTGTAATTCATTTAGGATGGACGCATAGCTTAGACCATGGAGGAGCAAAATAATTAATAGAATCATAGAATAATTTTAGGTTGGAAGAGACCTATGGAGATCTCTGGTCTGACCCCACTTCCAAGCAGGGCCAGTTTAGGTCAGGTTGCTCAGGCATTTTCTGGTTGAGTCTCAGATAACTCCAAGGATGGAGTTTCACAAATTCTTGGGGTCCCTGTTCCAGTATTTGACAGCACTTGTGGTGGAAAAAAAAATTTCTAATGTCTTATTGGAATTTCCCTTATTCCAGCTTGTGTCCATTGCCTCTTGTCCTTTCACTTTCCACCTAATGCTAGTGAAGGCTGCATATACATTTTGATTTTGGTCAGAGTGCCCTTATCTCTGGGTGGGGGTGGTTATTCACACTCTTGGTGTAGCTATGGCCGCTTATTTTTTTTGTGTGAGACCAAACCCTTACAGCCTCAGAGGCAGGTGAACGTGCTACTTCTGTTTGCAAGGGCTGGAGATGAAGGGCAACACAAGGAAGGGTCTCACTTGGTAGCGTAGGTTATTTTGTGGTAAGGACCTCGGCAACCTCCATACAGACTGGGTGTTTTGAGGGTGGATGTCTCAAAATATTTCTGGAATAAAATATTGTTGAGCCAATATGCTAAGTCCTTGCTAGGGCAGAGAAGGAAAATGACGTCTTACCCATAGACTCTTTGTGGTCCTTTAATTTGCTGAGAGAGTGACTCCAAGCGTAGCTGTAAGCCCAGGAGATTTTGCTGTGGTTGGGGTGAGTTGGTACTGTGTTCGGGGAGCCCCCTTGATGATGCTGCTGTTTTCAATGCAAAAACTTGCCGTAATGGAGCATATCCCTTCGTGTCATGTTTGCTGTGGTTTTGCGTGTTGGGCTCTGCCCCAGGTTTTCCGGCGCCTGTGATTACTTTTCTTTCCATTTTTCCCTGTCGCTGGGCAGCGGGGACTCCGCAGGCAGAGGACAGCTGAACTCTTCTCTCTGGGACTGCCTTTCATGATCTGTGCACATCGGTCTCTCCTCTTTGGGAGGGGAGGAGAGTTCCTCGCCCTCTCCAGGATGCTCCAGTAAGAGCTGGTGGGAGGGGAGGGAGTTCTGACTGCACCGAAAATGTCATGAAAAAAAAAGCAACTGACAGAAGAGAGAACTTGTCCTCAGATTCCTGCTTTTTTCAGCAGCGTAAACTAAGTCTCTGCAAGTGCTGTGGGAGCTGGCAGGAGGCAGAAATGAAGTTCAGAGGCGCAGTAAGTTTTATTAAACAGTTTTGGTGGTTTTGCAGCTTTCAGATGTGTTTCTAGTCTGAGAAGAGGGGAGAGAAATTTTCAGTGTTTCAGCCGGAAAGTGAAACGCTTCAGCCTGCTTTGCGAAAGACCATTTCATTGGAAAGTGATGGGAAGGGGTTGAAATAGGAAAAAACCCCCCAGAAGATACATGTTTTGAGGAGGAAGCCAAGGTGGGAGTTGAGAAAGTGGGAAGAGAGGGGGAAAGCCGTGCTCTGCTTTAGGGGAAAGGAAGGGTGGAGCTTTTGCTTGGGTGGAAGGGGCATGAGGATATGAATGTACAGTGCTCGTCTCTACTTGCGTCCTTCCCAGGGACCTGGGCTGCTTGCTCTGTGACTACCACGCTGGGGAACAGCAGGAAATACCTGCTTCAGGACTCGCTGCCATTCGGTTCCTCCAGGGTGTATTTACTTTAGCAAAACTTTGTCCGTATTTTAGCAGTAACCACAAAGCTTGAGTCTGCGTACTGCATTGCAGGACAACCACCTGGAGTTTAGGAGAATGAATGTGTGGCGAAAGATTACAAAAGCTATGATCGGTACCTGGAAAAAGAGATGAGTAAGAGAGGAGGAAAAAAAAAAATACATAGTGCCACAGAGAAGGCAGATCATGAGCTCACTTTTTCTGTGTTGTCACGTGCAAAGAGGAACATTAAGTTAAGATAAAAGTTGCCAAAAATATGCAAAAATTATTTTCATACAATGCATAATTGGGCCATGGAATTCACTGACACTCGATGATGTTGAGGTCAAGAATGAGGAAACGTTATAAAAAAGTGTATGTGGGCTTTTGACTGCGTAATAATGTTCCAGGCTTTAATTGGTAAACTGACCAAATTTAGGAAGAGGAGTGAAAACATCATGTCTGTAGATTTAAGCATTCTGACTGCTGAGGAAGAGTTAGCATGGGATTGGAGTATCTCATACCTGCTCAATCTAGAGATCCTTGCACGTTTTGCCCAGTAGTCTAGTGCTGACCACTGTCTGCAAAAGGGTCTGGGTAATGAAGGGAAGCGCAGAGCTTCTGGAGGACCTGCCTAGTCCCTCCCTGCGGCAGCGCGTTTGCAGGTGGAGATGATCGTGCTCGAGAGGCTTATGCTTGGATTTCTATTGGCATGGAGGACGGTGGAGCCAGCAGACCTCTGTACAGCAGTGGATATAGAAAAAGGTTTCTAGATGTGGTACATGAAAGTGTGATAAGCAGTGGTGTTGTCTAGGGTGGTTGCTTGATATTCCTGGAGAGAACATGTGGATGTGGAAGTGCCCTTCGCATGCCCCGGGAGTGCGCTGGAGCCCTTGTTCTGTTAGGAAAGTTTTGCTATCTTTGAAAGACATAAAGGTCTGAAATGGTTGTGTGGGGCGTGTGGAATCCAGCGGAGAAGGTGGAACATACGGTGTGGGTAAGGGCAGAGTGCTGCAAGAGTAAGAGTGCGAGAACCCCGATATGGGTAGTGAGAGAGGCGAAAGGACGTGTGCGTTTAGAGGGGAACGAGCGTTTAGAGGGAATCAGAGCGCTGTGAGTAAGGGCACAGGGGCAGCACCCCATTGCAGCAAGCTGGGAGGCAGGAGGAGCACGTGCACGCCGTGATTCCTATCTGCAGGCCAGCGTTTGAGCCTCTGCTCCCCTCTCACCTGCTCGATCTGACCGGGAAGTCAATGGCAAAGCTCACTTGGAAGGGCAGTGATCCGAGTTTTTGCTTTCTATGCCACCTGTTTGTCTTCTGACGCTACTGTGGGATGCACAGGCCTGTGGTCACAGGTAGTGCTGCTGTGTATCCTGTGATCAGCAACATCTTTTAACTAGGAACAGCTTTTGCCATCTGTTCAGGAGCAAAAATGTCAGATCCCTAAATATAGAAATTCAGTGTATTTACTTTTGCAGCCTTGGTGACCTTTCTGGTTTGCCTTGTTCATTTTTCTTACTGCTACTTTATATTTAGCTGCTTGATTAAAATATCAGCGTCCCCTCTAAGAGCTAAATATTTTTCTTCTCCTTCAAATCAGTTCTTATGAATACTTTTTTCTTTTCACTACCAATTGCTTCTCTTTTTTCCTAATTTGCCTCCCACCCCCCAAAAAAAGTAAAGTCTAGAAAAAATTATTATGTTATAAACATTGAACAAATTATATTACCTGCTTTCCATGCAAATCTCCATGGCTTTCTTTGATTTCTCGTCCATCATAACTTGCACTTCTAATTTACATTTGAGTTCCTTAGATATGGTTTCTTATTATCCTAAATGTTGCAAATGTCAAATGTCATTGATTAATATGTTGAGTCCTGATTAATTGCAGCAACATCGTCATCCTGCATTATTGTTTTTCAAAAGATTAAATTTTTGCTTTGACAGTTCTAACTCACCACGACCTACGTGCATTTAATAGATACTTAAAATAATGCACACAGTGTGATACATTGCTCACATTTCCCATTCTGCTTTGCATTTTAGGGTGGGAGATTAAATGGTTCTGTAGCTTGGAAAGTGAGGGAGGCAGAACCTGAACTTCTAGGCGGTTTGCTAGTGGGGACATAGCAAATCTTTGTGAGAGGAGCATAAGCTTGCTTACCCTTTATTTCTGATTATTTATGTTTTAATGTATTCCAGTTTTTCCCTACTTAAAATATGGAAGACTTCAAAATAAATTGTTTACAGAAGTTAGTCAAGGAAGTGGCAATTCCCTCCTTAATATCATTTTTGAATAATGTATTCTATAGTTAAATCCATTCAACATTATTTTGGGATCAGGAGGGAAGTACCAGAGAGGGAGAACCAGGTTCTGAGCATTGGCAAGTGCTCCTGGTTCCAGACGCTCCTTTGTTGGCAATGTATTGCTCTAGAAGAAGCAAGAATAAAAACTGATTCTGCTATCAAACAGTCCTTGAGTGGCAGCTGCTGACATGGTAACTTTTTTGAGCGAGTTGAAGTTGTTCCCTTTACTAGTCTGTGTCATCAGAGTTGAGATTAGGGTGGTAGAAGTTGTTGTCTGAGCTCAGGTGGCTTCCGAAAGCGCAGATAACCCCTTGTGGTGGGTTGCAGAGGATTTTTGCGTGACATGCGGAGCTGCCTCTCAGGGAACCCTCTTTCCAACCCAGCTGTAGACCAATAGAGTTTCCTGTGTCCAAAATGTGCAGCTAACTTTGTGTGGCAAAAGGGAGAAGGATCCTACGCGGCTGCACTTCAGTCTGTCAGAGATTCGCTGGCAGGCAGCAAGTGCTTGACTAAGATCCTTGGTCCAGGTCCACCTCAGTTGTTTTCATTACTGCTTTCTCCATGTAAAAGGAAAGAAGAGCTATCCCATTCTGCACCTCAGGAACTGAGGCCCTGGATAAAATAGTTGATTTTTGTCTGCTCTGCTGTCTAGCCCATGCCGTGTCCAAACCCTTTCCCAGGCTGTAGAGTGGAGCAGAAATCAGAGGAAACTTTTTTTCCTTCCTGCATCTTTGGCATGACAGCAAAGAATGTCATACTATCCAGGAGACAAATGCGTTTTAACTGCCACCTCCCCACAAGAAGTTCATTCTTGGTTCAGACTTCTTATTGTCTTCCAGAATCTAATCTGAATTTCCCTTCCCACTCACATTTGCTTTTTGCCTGTTCTTCCGTTCCTGGCTGTGTAACTATTTCTGGAACCCACAGATCAATCATCATTTGCTTGATACCGAGATAAAGATGCCTCCCTCTTCCCATATGGCACCCACTGCCTGCGGTCGTTTTAGTGCAAGGCTCCTGGTCTGCTGAATGGATACTGGCTAATTTGTAAAAATGCACTGTCAGAGGAAAAGATTAAAACATCCATTTTTAGATGGCGAAGAAGAAATCTTGTTTACGTGCTGTGACTTTTCTTTCTAAATCAGATGATTATAAAGCATCCCTGCTCCGTAGGACTTTGAGAGCTCTGGGTGCTTTCACGCGCGTCACTCACGGATGCTCCAGGAAGGAGTGAGTTGCCTGAGCTGCCAGGTGCTGCCTGTTCTCTCGGCTGTAAGCAGCGCTTGGGTGTCTGGAATTGCTGCGCCAACACTGACTGCTCAGGTGCCCCTCTGTGAGAATCAAGGCTGGGAGATGTTGGTGTAAAAGACTCCTTCCTACACACATGTTGGGCTGCCGGGTGTCGCATGGCCGTAGACCAGCCGATGGACAGAGCAGAGTGGTGGTGGAAGTTTCTTGCTCAGTTCACATCGTCCCTGAACTCCTGTGCTCGTGGCAGAGTTGCCTTCCATCTTTCCTTCATGAAAGAAAATTTCCCTGATGTGCTCAGACTGACTGACTCCAGTACTGTGGATTTTGTTGTGTGGAGCAAAAGGTCTTGGTTTTCATTTTTGAGGTGTATTGGATCTCCAAGTCCTAAGCAGAGGAGAGTATCATCCTTTAGCATTTAGCATTGTTTAAAAGAAAAATATTTATTTACACCTTCACAATAACATGTCAGAGACTTACCAGTTCAGTTTAGGAAACTCTTTGGTATAGTCTTGAGTGCTTTTGTACTCCCAGGAGCTGTTTGCAAAGGGTGTTTTCTGGTCTTGTTGACTCTGTTGTATGAATACAAAGAAAGGCTGGAACCTCAGCCAACGTAAACCTGGCTCTGCAGGCTGCATTCAGCAGCACCAATTTACACCAGCTGAAAGCCTTTCCCAAAATCTAATCATACGGAAGAAAAAGGCATGTGGAAGTAGTACTGCTTTGGTAATTGCACTGGCTTGGTCCCCACCATTCAGGAGTGATGGCTTTTCCTCTCCTGGCAGTGAGCCACTGTTGTGCTGACGGCTCTGGAGAAGAGATTAAAAGCAAAGAGTGGGTTAAAATAGTGTGGGAATGAGTCCCTTGGAACCATACCTCGGGTTGGGTTTGAGAAACACAGTGGCAAAAGTCAGCTTGTACTCTCAGGCAGGAGTGACCATCAGGACAGTGATTTTAGTAAGGGATAAAAGGCCAGTTTGAGAGAAGGCATGGGCGCTCCTAAGCCCACAGGCACCAAGATCAGATGGAGATTGCTCAGATTTTTGCAATTCCCTGTTTGCAGCCTGGGCTGGGTGTGGTGTTCTATGATATATCCTACAAAGGCTGGGATTCTTAGCCTGGTCCACCTTTTGTTTCCTGTAGGCAGGGTGAAGTTGCACATGGCTGAGCTAACCTAGCTGCCTGTTACTGTCAGGAGGGCACCTGTGCTCCCTTTTCTCCTTGCTCTGGGTCTGACGCTTGCCTTGATCCCATGGTAACGGGATTCCGCTCGCTGTGGTGACAGAAAACTACCAGCTGCTTTCCTCCTGGTCGTCGTTTTACTGGCTTAGTGAGTTGCCTTGGTTCAGCTGAGACAGGTAGCTGCTCCTGTGAGCACGTGCCAGGGAGGCAAAGTCCGAAGGAGGGAGATGCGCTCCGGTTTGGTGGTGCTGAGCCGTTAGACTGCACCGAACTTGTCTCTTAGGTGGGTGCTTCACAAGTGCTTAAAAACAGCAGAAGCTGGCCCTGCTGCTGGAACGCTTTCCACTGCCGGTCCCAGTCTTGTGTTGCTGTATCTGTTGGCCATTGCGAGTGAGTATGTGTGGAACCAGTGTGGGAAAATGACCTAAATTAATTAAAAAATAAAAAATCTGAGTTAGTTTTAATCCATGTCAGATTTCCAGTCAAGCTTATTGCACAAGCACTAGAGCCAGCGCAAGCCAAAGGCCGCAGCTGCGCAGAGGGCAGATGGGACGGCCCTTTCGCCTGTGTTCTCCCCGTCAGAACATCTCGCCTACCACTGTACTCTCTTAGCAGCTTCAAGGAAAAGTGATTTTTCACACGGAAGAGTCTGATCAGGCCCTCGCAGCCTATGTTCTCCTAATTATCTGGAATACGTACTCCCTGCCACAGGGCTTTCAGAGTTGTCCAGGCTGATCTCTGGCATAGCGCAGAGCAGGGGGGGTTGTAAGTGAGCTGTACGTCAGCCGGAGGCGTTTTGGCAGAGATAAATCTGTCCGCTGCAGAGATGCTCAGGGAGCCAGTCTTGTCCATAGGCAAACTGCTTTAATGGTTAATTAGCTTCACTGTAACATATTTAACCCCACAGACTGGGTTTTCTAGCATTAATTTACAGCCACCGGATTTGATGTCTGCCTGCTAACATAAAATAACTAACATTTGAGTTTATTCAGTGCTTTACTGTCATACTCATTCAGTAGGAAGTATGGTCATCACTGTAATTATTTTTTTCTAAATAGTGTCCTTTTTCACCACTTTCTTCCTTCTGCATTACCGTTCTATTTCTGTTTTCCAAAAAGGATTTATTTTCACCTCCTTTTACATTGCATCTGTTTAAGTTATTGGCAGTCAAATAGTTAATGTTGACATTTTAAGTTGGTGGTAGATTTGGACATAAGCAATAAAGCAAATGAGCAAATCCTGGCACAGAAGCGCATATTGCTCAGCTGTGGTTTATGACTGACGTTTATATTTGCATTGAACTTAGGCTTGGGAGGGTACAACACTGGGATTGAAGTTTATATTCTGGAGAATCTGACTGCATCACGTCATCTGGGTAACCTGGTCGCATTTATTTCTTGCTGAGAAGCTGCATTTAGTTTTGTTGTTGTTGTTTTTTTAAACTGACTGAAAATTTCAGGTAGTTATTCTGTTCTCATGGAGAGAGGTTGGAGTTGACTGAGAAGAGAAGAGCGTGGAGGAAACTGAAAGCTGCTTAGCCTTAAATGCCTGTCCCAGGGGAGGCGGCCCAAGTGCAATTTGCTGTGTTGCAAGTAGGACGAATTGCTGGATGGGTACAGCTGGGGTCAGCTTGTCCTGAGCTGGAGGGAGTGGCTGATCAAAGAGCTGCTGAAACTGCTGAGTGACATTTTCTGTGAAAGTCTTTAGGATTATAAAAACTTGGATTAACTCTGTGAGGGTGGAAATTTCTCCTCAGTTGCTTTTGAGGCAGCTGTGTTTTAAAACTGTATTCATAAACTTACCCACTTGAAAACTAGTTATTTTCTGTTGGTTTTGCCTTTGTTCCCATTACCTTGTCTAAAACCTGCTCCAGGATTGCACTGCTCTGATAGAAGGATTCTGCTTTCTAGGCAGAGTTTATTTGTATGTGATTTATCTCGATTTCCTTTGCCAGGGTTGTCCTTTATCTCACCACCGTTCTGCTCCAGCGCTTATCCCTTTCCTCTCCACCTTGGCAAAGAGGGTAGAAGAAGCCAACAGCGTTTTGCTGCAGGTGTGGAGGAATTGGCTTGGAACGTTTGGGGCATTTTATAAAGATTGCTGATGAAAGTATCTGCAGAATTGCTTCCAGACTGAATCTTTCAAAGCTGAGAAATCAGGCCTTCCAGACCATGAGACTAATTTGAAAAAAATAAAGGGAAATTAAAATGATATTTCTTTGTGGTGTTTGAGCCATTAGAGTGGATCTGGATTTGAGATTTCATAGTAGCAAATTGTAGGAATTAATTTTTCTTTCTGAAAGCTGCTAGTTTCATGCAGTGACTTACACCCAGGTGCTGGGCTTGCAGGGAGGAAGCCAGTGATAACTTGCACAAATAGGGAAAACTATATTGGTAAATGATTGATAAGTCTAAACAACAGCAGACTGAGGGAATATGCACCCATATGGGCCCAAATTTATACTTCAGTGGGACTTGCCTTTATTACTACTTAACAAAACTTCTAAATTTTCTTCTGACCAAGGTTGTTTTTATTTTTTTTTCCCTGCACGCCATCAGTCCCTGTGCTCTGACCACTATTATATCTTGAGAAGGAGCAGAAAGGAACTACCTGACAACGTGAGTCAGCAAAAATCATCTACATCATTGTGCAGGGTTTTGGGGCTGGACGACAGCGTTGCATCAGGGGTCCGGCATTCCCGGTTTGTAACACTAATACAGGAGAGGGTGCCTGGCTATTGCTATTAGTGCGTGAGCCCATTTAGGCACAAGCTCCAGTGGTGTTTGTGCGAGTGATGGCAACATCCCAGAATATAATGATGGATTCTCTGAAATGCATTAGTGCTTTAGGGAAATGACTTAGGAGAAGGGTGCTTGCTGCGAGGAGTTTGCAGAGTAAGAAGGCTTAAAGAATATGATAAGGAGATGCAGACAGATGTGAGGCGAATGCTTTAATACGTTGTGTCTCCTGTCTCTGATTTCTATAGTGTCTCTTGTCCTCTGTGCCTTGTACATCATCTGTCCGCTGGGGAGAAATTTTCCCTGCAAGTAATGACTGAGTCACTTGGTGCACATTTCCTCTCCCTGTTTTAGTACATGAGGTTGAGTGAAGTAAGAAGTCAGCAGACTCGTGTGTTTCCAAAGATGGTTGTGTCTGAACCACATCACGTTGAAAGTGTAACCTTTAGAAGAGGGTCAGGGAATAGAAGTCTCTTGATGCGTGGGTTAGATGTCAGTGTCACAGTCTAAATTCATAATGGTGGCATGGGATGCAGAAGTGCCCATTTCTCGTTAGTTCTGAATTTTCCCAGAATTTTCCCATTGGGTATCTTGCTAAAGCTTTTAAATTGGTCAGCAGCGTGAAGCTGTTTGCTCATGAGATGATGAATCATTAGTCATAAAAGATTCCTTACCTCAAAATGACTTCCCATTAAGAAATGAGAGAGAAAAGCAGAGAGGAGAATGCGTTGCGGTCTCACTCCTGCTAAAGGATGCCTGGGAAAGGAAATCCAAGTTTTACTCTCTTTATGAAATGCTTGTTTGATTGATTGATTTAAAGTTATTGGAAACTTAGCAATAGCTTTTCCCCACTGCTGGCTTGTTTTCCATCAAAGCAATTAGTATAAACCAATTGATAAAGTGTATACATTGACCAGCGTTTTCAACAGTGGTGGAGTTGCTCTAGTATCCTCTCCTACTTATAGGTGGTCCATGGGTAATTGTGGATAATGGTTCTTGTGGACTTGGTGAGCTGTGTCCAAACCCGCCAATATCCCAACCTTCCTCTGCTCTGGTTGCAGGGAGCGGGGACTAACGGCATTCGGCTGACCATGGAGAGCGCGCTGACGGCCCGCGACCGTGTCGGGGTGCAGGATTTTGTCCTGCTTGAGAACTTCACCAGCGAAGCAGCATTTATTGAAAACCTGCGTAAGCGCTTCAAGGAGAATCTGATCTATGTGAGTAGCAGAGTGACAGAAGTCAAAGTCTTCATCAGTGACCTGAATTTGGGTGTCTGCTGCAGAAGACGTACCGTAGCTTTGCTCTGCAGCTGGATCTGGAGACGCTGGTATCGGGGTTAATAGACCGTGGTTGCTTGTGTCAGAGCTCGCCTGGGATGCTGTCATGTTAACAGATGTAGGGACTCACTTGCAGTGCTCCAGTTGAGGCCTACTGGCATTTACAGGTCTTGCCAGCACTGAAAATCCAACTCGCACCACATTCTTCCATTTCACAAATTCACTCTCTAGTGGGCTTTCAGCAACCCCAGACTTGAACTTGGCCCCAAATGGCGCATCAGAAATAGTCCAGTGTTCTTGCGTGTTAAAACTGTAAGTGCTGTTTTTTTCCAACAAGGATGACGTGTCTAGTGTAACTCCTGCAATGTTATTCTCGCTGTGCTAAGGGCTCACTTCTGCAGCACCCTTGGAAACCCTCAGTAGCACCCCCAGCACACCACCGCAGGCAGCCCTTGTCAGCAACATACAGCCTTCAGAGCAGCCTGGGCTTGGGAGAACCTGCTGCCAGACCTTCTGTAACCTCTCCACTTCATGTTCTCTTTTTCAGACATACATTGGCTCAGTTCTGGTGTCTGTTAATCCATACAAGGAGCTGGAAATCTACACTAAACAGAACATGGAGCGATACCGCGGTGTCAGCTTCTATGAAGTTTCTCCTCACCTGTGAGTGGCCTGTGGGTAAACTGTGCCATTGGTGCCCTTCCCACGGAGGCGTGTGCAATAATGACATGTGAAAACAAGCAAATAGGACTTTTCCTTGTCCCAGACGCAGCACTAAAAATCACAGAGATACAAAGGATCCTGCGGAGGGTGTGGTGCGCGGCTCTTTCTATTCCTGTGCCTCTCTCCAAAGAGGATGAGTTGTCTTTGCAAGAGCAGTATTTGGAAAGGGAGGTGGTTCCTTCCTGGCTGGAGGAACAGAGCTGCTTACCCAGCCCTGGCAGGACAGGAGTTCATTGTTCCAGGGTTACTTGGGGTCTGCATGTCCGGGCTGTGAGTTTCCCCTGCTGCTACATCGCTCATTCAGCGTAGGGCTAACTAGGGGAAAGAGTGTGTCTGTATGCGTGGTGGTTTCTTTCCTACCTCTGCTGTTACTGCCTGACCAATATTTATCTGGTATTTCCCTTGTTGCTAAGATACCGTCAGCCTGTTGGAACAAGGAATGTATTTATTTACATGGTCTGGCCTGGTGAGCGTTCCCAATTTCACATTTAAAAAAAAAAAAAAAAAGTTTGAGGTTTAAAGTTATTTTTGAAAGCGTTTGAATTTTTTTGTCAGACTGAAAGAGAAAGATGACTGAGAACGGAGGATATTTGGCTCCAAAATGTTTTCTTTCAGGACCAAGGGCCAAATGCTGAGCACCTCTTGGAGACTTCTTTGTGGGTGTTGGTTTTTTTTTTTAAGAGGTCTTGGAAGAGTAAGTGATATTATTTTTGAGTGAACTATTCGGATTATTTCTTATTACTGGCATGTAGCCCAGGAGAGTAAGCAAAACAGAATGCGCTGCAAGCACAGCGAGGGAGAGAAACACCATTACTTGGGACAGCCTGAACACTTGAAGTTGTATTTGTTGTGATAAAAATGTGACTTTTTTGTAGTAATTCAGGCGTTTTGTGTGGACCTAAATGGGACGATTAAACCGGAAAAACCCTTCACTCAAACCTGCTTCTCCCTTTGCTGTAGACGTGTTGAGACATCGTGTCTATGTGCAGGTGCCCCAGCTAAGAGATCTGCCCCAAGACAGCAACTGGCAGCGCCGTGCATCGGCACCAGGCGGTTGCTGGCGGGGCAGCCGGGAGGGCGCAGGGGCGGCAGCTCCGGCCGCGGGCTGTCCAGCCTCGCCCCAGCCCTCACCCCGCTGCCAACTCGCACCTGCAAATGCCTGTTGCCGCATGGGTTCCCTTCAGTCCTGCCTGCCAGGCAGAGACCTGGCCTGGGCGCAGTCGCTTCTGCCTGCGAGCAGGGCACTTGCAAGGGCTGCTTTGTCCTTAGGTGAGAGTTTTGTGGACTCTGGAAAAGTTGGGACTGCGGCTGCCTTTTTATTAGTGTGCAGTAGGACTGAGCGTGATGGCAGTGCCCACGTGTCACATGAAATGCTAAGCGCCTCTGCTTTAAGTCCTGCATGCGCTACGCAAAGTGACTGAAATCACAGAGTAGCTGATTATTTCTTAGGCTGTTCTCTTTATTGGTTTAACTAGTCCCCTAAGAAATTGTAAAATGTGCAGCTCATAAGTAAACCCTTGAGAACTGCAGTACCAAATACCAGTGCTGCTCCAACAGGGAAAACAGTATTTTTAACTGTTTTTATAATTCTATTAAAAAACACTACATTTTTTGATGATTTATGCATTTAAAAGTATTCTGAGGAGCACTGAAATGCTCTGTAGTGTAGTACTCTGTGCTTCTCCTTTTACAGTATTTCACATGCCTTTTTTCCTCTTTCTTTTATTCTAAACTGATTCTAGAAAGCCAAAATACTTCAAGATTGCTATTCCAGTGTCAAAGTAGTGTAAGGCTAGGCCTGAGAGCTGAGTTCTCTCGGAAGTGCGTCACACATAGCCAGTCAAAGAAGAAAAGCACTCCTACAGGCTGGAAACCCAGCATCATTCCCCGAGCAATCTGTCACATCCTGTCCTATTTATAGCCGGCCAGGGGGTTCGGAGATGGTGACTACAAATGGGACCATAAACGTCTTGAAGTAAAGTGGTTCTGTATGCGGGATGCCTGACTGCTAGCCTTCTGCTTGAACTTACAGTGCTGTAAAACCACCCAATAAAGGCATGCAGTCTAGAGGCAGTTTTTAAGATTTAAATTAAATTTACATTTATTCAGCTGTTTTCAAAATACTCTGGAGACAGAATTTGGATGGGAAAAGGAGGACTTGATGAATTTAGTGGGGTAAGCGTGCAGTTGTGTTGCTAGGTAGCTCATTGGTGTTGCCTTAGCACCAAATATTAATAGACTCGAGAAGGCCACGGCTGTTATTTTGGTGTGATTATTTCTAATTAATTTCATAGCGTGAGAGTTTAAAAAAAAGGGGGGGGGGGCAAAAAAAGTGCAAAGCTACTAAAAGATTGTCAAGTGTGTGGAGACAGGGTATCTGCTTGATCACCACATGTAAGACAGCTGAAAATACTGTTGTGGAGGTCTCATATGAGTGCACTGTGAAGGGCTAATGCTGCACTTTTCTCCTACCCTCTTCCATTGCACCTGTCTGGTCCTGTTCCTCTCCCTCTGCACACAGTTGCCACCATGGTCAGACCCATCCTCCCTCTCTCTGGTGTTGTAAAAGCATGTCTGATTCTGGGTATAAGATCCTGCCTGGTCTATCGCGGGGAGAAAAAGAGAGGAGAAAGAAAAAGCAGCATAGGAAGCAGGGGTCGGGGCCAGCACCGATAAACCCTGGCTGTGTGCAGGCAGGAGGAGCCATCTGGTGTTTTGGGTAGTGTCTGGCCTGAGCTGGATGGTAGCTGGAGTAGCCTGCGGGATGCTTACCAGTCTGCGCCGGCTCACCCCTTTCTTTCTACAATCCGAGAGAAGCTGCGAGAGGTTGGGCTACACGGGAGCCACCCAGATAGCAAAGTGCAGTTGTGACCTCCTGCGTGTGTCATCACTTAGAAGATAAGCTAGAATAAAGATTGATGGAAAACAAGATATTTCCTGAATGTAAAATGTTTTTGTCCCACGGGACCAATGTTGAGAGATCAGGTATATTTAGAAAAGTAAGGTTATCTGCACTGTTTAGTCTTCTGCAGAAACTCTTCTCATCAGACAGTGTCAAAAGAACAGTTTTTAAAGCAATTTGATAGATTTGTGCTATCACCCAGCACAAACTTGACTTGGTGGTTAAGATGTTTATAGAGATGTCAGCAATCTCACGTGTCCTTACCAGCGTGCAGAAGCAATGCGCTCTTACCCAGCCCATGGACGCAGACTTCTGCTTGAGCTGTCTCTGCTAGGAGTTCACACTGTGGGGTAGCCTTAGCTGAGGAGTCTCTGGCCATCGCTTGTGGAACCAAGCTAATGCCTGGTTATCGTTGTCCCTTAGCTACGCTATTGCAGACAATTCGTACCGCTCCCTGCGCACGGAGAGGAAGGACCAGTGTATTCTGATCTCTGGGGAGAGCGGGGCTGGCAAAACAGAGGCCACTAAGAAGATCCTGCAGTACTACGCCGTGACCTGCCCAGCCAGCCAGCAGGTCGAAACCGTGAAGGACCGCCTGTTACAATCCAATCCCGTCCTGGAGGTAACTCGAGAGCCTCCCGCACTGAAACCTGACATCCAGTCCCACCAGCAGCGCTCGCGTTTTCCAGCTGAGGAGGTGGGGGCAGCTGGACCCCCTGGGCATGGCGCAGGGGGCTGTGCGGAGCGGGTTGTGTGTCTGGGAACAGACAGTCTGGGCTGCGCGAAGGGCAATCCCGGCCTGCTTCCAAGCCAAAGAAATGGCCGTCTGCAGCTGAGCTCGCGCGGCCCCTTCCAGTCCCCCCGGAGCAGTTCTGGCGTGGGCAGGCTGCAGGGAGACAGGCGCTGGCGTGGGAAGCGTCCTGGCGCGCTGCGTGAGCTCGCGAAGCCAGAAGCAGACGCGTCCGCTGGTTGTCCTCTGATAAATGCATTTGTGGGTGCATTTTCTAGTGCTGTGGTGTCCTCTAGTGTCCACCCCCGGGCTGCCTTTGTAGCCCCTTGATATTTCCACTCCGTGCTGAGTGTGCGCTCCGGTGAGGGAACGCCTGGCGGGCCTGGGCCTGTTGGGTAGAGCCTGCTGCGAGCGGAGCTGCAGGTCGCTGCGAGCAAGTAGCTGTGATGGAAGAGGGCTGTCAGACGTGACATACGTTGTCAGCAGTGAACTGGCATTAGAATAAGCTTGCTGGGAGAGTGGGATTGTTTTCAGAGGCACGCTCCATCTGCGGTGCTTGCACTGGGCGTAAAGATCAGCATTGGAATTTGGGTAGCAATCAGTTTCCTTCGTGGTTTCCCTTGCAAAAAGGACAAACCTACTGGCAGCCTCACTAAAGTGTCATAAATAATCTTATTTGATACTTATTTATTTTTCTCTCTAATCATTTTCATTTCAGGCCTTTGGAAATGCAAAAACCCTTCGGAATGACAACTCCAGCCGATTTGGGAAATATATGGATGTGCAGTTTGATTACAGGGTAACTTAAAATCGGTTTTGTACTTCAGAACTGGTCCTGGTCATAGCAGGTCTCTGTTGCCTGTGCTTTGTTGTACTGATGTATGCGTGGAGTGATTGTTTTGCATTCCCTTGATGACAGTGCAAGCAGCGTGTACGGTAGCAAAGTTTAGTTCCAAAGGATTTTATAGAACACACTTCCCTTTCTTTCTTCCCTCATTTCTCTATATAAGGAGACAGATTAAATCAACTTATTTCTAGGGTATATGTACACCATGGATACTCCCAAACTAAATCCATGTAAGCCAGCTGTGATCCGAAGGTAATCTCTGTCCTGTGTAACTGTGCGTAGTGCTTGTTCCGATTCTGATCCAAATTGCCCCACGCTGTGAAGGTGAACAGAGTGCAAGAACCGAGTAGCTTGGCATATTGCAGTCGTTTAAACATCTCGCTGTGTAATTCCTCCCCACTCAGTTTTGTTGCTTTTCCTTTGTGTTGAATTCCTTCTGAGAAGGAATTTTACACAAGTCAGGATCCCATGCAGTACGTGCTGTAGCCGTGCTCTGCATGTTATTGTCACTTGATAGCTCATTTTGCATACAATTCAAAACTCAAATTGCCACGCTGTTTTAGCTGAGAGAGAGATCGTGACACAAAACGACAATTTTCTGTCTTTCAGTAGGCTATCATTTTGTATCTTGTTTGTCTTTGAATAGACCACCAAGAAGCAGAAATATTTTCCTCTATGCTGATGAACTGTTTCACTGTATCTGGTTTGATTTAGGGGGCTCCGGTCGGGGGCCACATCTTGAACTACCTCCTGGAGAAGTCCCGAGTCGTGCACCAGAATCACGGAGAGAGGAACTTCCACATTTTCTACCAGCTGCTAGAAGGGGGGGAGGAGGACTTGCTGCGAAGGCTGGGCCTCGAGAAGAACCCACAACAGTATCACTATTTAGTAAAGGTGTGCATTGACTAGTAATTCTTATAATAATGTTATAGCCAATGTAGTCTCAGTTGACTTTGTCATTTCCTTCCCTCGCTTCAAAAATAACAGAAATGACTGCAATGAAAAGAAACACATGGCAGAAGTGCATTGTGTATGAGTGATATATCTTTGACAATTATTTACTTATTTATCACACTGTGTCTTTTTAGGGTCACTGTGCAAGGGTCAGTTCCATAAATGATAAAAACGACTGGAAGATTGTGCGAAGAGCCCTGTCCATTATAAGCTTCAATGACAACGAGGTGGAGGTAAGAAGTGTTAAACAGCAGAGCTGATTTTTGTACACTTAAGGAATTTTTCTGCTTTAATTTGTTATTTCTGACCAAAGGCAGCCTTCAGAATGAATGTATTCTCTGGAAAAATCCTGGAAAAAAATACAAAATGTTTTCTCAAAATGTTAATTAACACACAAATCTCACTGCCTTTTCTTGCTGTGCGTTCATTTCATCATCCTGGTTTCTGACTGTTGCTTCCATCCTAGGATTTACTGAGCATTGTGGCTAGCGTACTGCATCTGGGGAACGTGCAGTTTGCTGCTGATGAGCAAGGAAATGCTCAGGTCACTACGGAGAATCAGATTAAATACCTGGCAAGGGTGAGTATCAACAGTTGGAGATCTGTTGCAGGAAAGATGAATTGTAGAGGTTTCCTTATTTTGAACTCGGTACCGTCATGTAATTTAGAATGTGATTCAGAAGTTTGCATAAATTTACTGTTATTTGACCTAAATAAAATACAAATATTAACATCAAAACCCTTTAATTGACAACTTCTCTATTTGCTACTTGATCCAAAACTTCAGGCAGTAGGGTGGGAATAGACCTACTCGGGAGAAGGGTTTTAGGGAAGAACCTGGTGGCTTTGCTCAGTCAGTTCGTGGTGCCAGAACAACCAAGCCAGTTTATTTGCTAGGTCCTGTCACTGCCAGGGAGGAGGTCGTGTGCGGGGGGAAGGGAAGGACTGATGCTGCAGAAGTCTTGCGGTGTGAGTGGGAAATAAAGGCTTGTTTCGCTGGACTGTGATTTTAGGAACTAGTCTTTCTGATGTCTTAAACCTATTACTAATAAATTGTATGTACTGCTTCATAAATTAATTTAGTGTTCTACTGCTTTGCAGCTGCTAGCAGTTGAGGGCTCTGTTCTTCGAGATGCATTAATCCACAAGAAGATCATAGCGAAAGGGGAAGAGGTAAGAACATGCACTGGGGCTCTGGGAGGCACACGGAATTAAATCTGGCTAGCGATACACTGTCGGCTCTCTTACCAGAAGTGAGCAGTTCGCTTCTCACTTACCAAAGGAAGTTGTCAGTGCAGGGGTCCCACCACCTGATGGTGACTTGCAGCCCGTACGGCTGGGAGACAAGAGATGTGAGCTGAGACCAGACAGGGTGCCCCTAAGTGGCTGTTTATTAACGATGAAATAGGGAAACTTAACCCCTCAGTGGAATGGCTGTTGAATGGCTTTTTTCCTCCTCCTGCATGCAGCTGATCAGTCCTCTGAACCTGGAGCAGGCAGCCTACGCAAGGGACGCGCTTGCCAAGGCGATATACGGACGCACCTTCTCCTGGCTGGTGAACAAGGTTAACAAGTCTCTTGCGTACAAGGTAAATGAACCTTTTGTTTGTTGATATCCAGCCAAGCGGGAAAGGGAGTTTCAAATCTTTTAGCTGCAAAGCAGAGAAGTGGTAAGCTCCATGCTGTACAGTGATTACTAAATTCACTTGTTTTCCATTAAGAAAAGGGTAAGGAGTAAATGCCTGGAACTGGATAGGTAAGATCCAGTGCCGGATGGTAGCTGTGAGTACCTACCAACATTTATTTTTTGCCCTATTGCAGGAAGGAGAGTTTCCAGGCTGGAGAAGCACAACAGTTCTAGGATTGCTTGATATCTATGGGTTTGAGGTTTTCCAGCACAACAGGTTTGTTTCAGTGGATGTCTCTAAATTTGGAGTAAACTCTGCATGACTTCATTATAGTGTTTTCTCTCCATTGTGAACTAAGATATTATTCCATCTCTGGTTGTCTTTATAAGAGAAAGAGATGACGTTTAAACTTCAGGAAATCAGCTGAATAACTGATAATCACAGGCCTTCTAACACCTGGGGCATCCAGCTAATACTTAGCATTTACAGCTATTCATGTTCCTGGTATTTTAAAGAGACTGTTGCCTTTTTGGGACATGCTTACGCAATAGCTTGAACTGTGCCTTTGTCCAGCTTTCGGGCACAGCAGTGGCTGTTGCGGCGTCTTTCCATGGTGGAGTGAGTAGGAAAACGCAGCTGTGAGACGGCGTATGGGACTGCATTGGAGTCTGGGACCTGCCTCTGGCAGATAGCAAGGAACTGAGACTGTCAAATTTGCAGTGTTATTGGGCCCTTCTTAAAAGCTTTTTTGTTCCTCTGTGTTCCACCCTTCATGTCTGCTTTTCCCTCCTTCTGGAAGGCTTTCATGAGATTCACTAAACTTGCTAAATTTGTATATTCAGTGTTTCACTAAATCTCTTCTATTTATCTTGATTTACACAGATACAGATTCATGCTGCTGCCCACTGATTATAGCGTCTTTTACTTGTGGTACAGTGTTAGTGATTATTTTTCTGATTTTTGTTTGCAGCTTTGAGCAATTTTGTATTAATTATTGTAATGAAAAATTGCAGCAGCTCTTCATAGAGCTCACATTAAAGTCGGAACAGGAGGAATACGAGTCGGAAGGCATAGCGGTAAGAGCCAGTCTCATCACTTCCACTGTCTCCTTTGTAGCACCTCCTGCGGGCCAGGGGACAGATTAGAAAAGGAGCTGCTAATAATGGTCTGCAAAGCAAATGAATTAAAGAACTTTCCTTTTTCTTTCTTTTTGAAACACTTTGGTAACTCTCTGTGATAGAGCTCGAAGTGAGTAATGCCATCCCAGGCTTTTGCTCTGATAAAAAAAAATGTTTTTTAAGGGGAATGTTAGGAAAACAAATTTGATGAGTGAAAAAGCTTTGTTTCAAATTTGACAGAAAGATTGTTTAAATAAGGTGCTGTCTGAAATGTTCTGAAATGTTCATGGTTTTTCCAGTCTAGATTTTTTTCACCCAAGTGTGATTTCTTGTCTTTGTAGTGGGAACCAGTTCAGTATTTCAATAACAAAATAATTTGTGATTTGGTGGAAGAGAAATTCAAAGGCATCATTTCTATTCTGGTGAGTTGACAACACCTTTTTAAATGAACAATTTGGGGCAGCGTAGTGGAAAACAAGGGGAAAAGGAAAAAATGGTTTAAGCCTATATTAGGACTGTTTGAGCAGGCGGGAAGAGCAATGATGCACTGAACAGTGGCACCATTAAAAGTCATATTGTATTGCCTCCATCTGCTCTCGGGAAAGAAGCTTCCAATCCAGGCAGTCTGGAAGGAGGAAGGTGTTCTCCTTTGGAGCTCAGCAGTTCTGAACTAAGAGCTGGCCTACTGTTAAAAGGCCAAAGGGCCAAACTGGGGCGGTGTCTCACTGAGACGGAATTAGAGCTGGCCTGTGTGCTGACGAGCGCAGTAAGAAATGAATACTCGAGTGTGTGCGTTTGTAGGATGAAGAGTGTCTGAGACCTGGGGATGCCACAGATACAACATTCTTGGAGAAACTGGAGGAAACTGTGAAGAACCACCCTCATTTTCTCACGTGAGTGCTCACGTAGCTGAGGACAGTTATACTGGTAGGATCCAAGTGTGTGACAGAGCCTAGAGGTTTCATTACTCCCAGATAACTCGTGTGTATGGCAGTAGCATCCTAGGTGTGCTGGGTCCCACGTAAAAAATGATCATGTTTTCTTTTGCAAAGCGATTAGACTGTGAGTTAAGATAATACAGAACAAGTTGCCAACACTAACTGCCTTGCTTGTCTCGAGACTATGCTTCAGAATACAACAGGAGCAACAAAACTCTTGTTACTGACCTGCCTCTTCACCGGTCTCTTCCTGGCATCCTACTGCTAATATGTCCCAGGAATTTGCAGGCTTGCAACTTCTTGGCTCTTCCAAGATCTGGCCCAGTACTTTGGGTGCGACGCACTCGGTTTGGAGTACGAGGCCCGATCGTTCCCTGGCACTGATGGCTGCCGGAGGGAAGATGACTGACGAGTCAAGTCAGGCCTAGGAGTAACTGGAACACAGAGCAGAGTTTTACCGGTGAAAACAATGTTCAGAGGTCTGTATGCCTTAGAATGATTGACATGGTGCTGGCGCTTTTGAAACTGAGAGGTTTGTATTGCAGTAACTCAGCTCTGTGCCATCCGCATCCCAGAGGATATCGATACCCTCCTTTGCCTTGGTAACCCGGCCGTATTGCTGCCGCTCCAGTTCAGTGGGTGTGAATTCCATGTTTCACCTTTCAGATTGTTCACTTCAGTTTTGGAGCTCCAAATGTTGTCTTACTGAGCATTCTGCTTACGCTCCAATCGGGATCTGGATGGCATCTCATGAGTATGCCAGCCTGCTGCCAGCACCTTCACTGCCCTCTCGCCTGCTGCCTCTGCTCTAATTTCATGTGCAGGCAGAACCACTCCACAGCCTTGCCAGGAAGCTGAAAGTTCATCCATTTGAAATAAATACATTTTGTGACAATTTGTATGATTTCTTGGTTGACAACTCTTCATTTACTTTTGGTCTTGAAAATCAGCAAGTCAGATTTAACGCTGCTGCCTCCCTTCTGTGTTCCCGTAGTCCCACTCTGGGATCCAATGCCATAGTGCTTTTTAAGTGAACTCCCCCAGCGAAATAGATGTTTGTTTCTCACAAAGCTTTTCCACATTCTCACCAGGCACAAGCTTGCTGACCAAAAGACTCGCAAGTCGCTGGGGCGGGAGGAGTTTCGGCTTTTGCACTATGCTGGAGAGGTCACCTACAGCGTCACAGGTGAGCGTGTGCATCATCTCTGCTGCCTCTCTCTCTTTTCTCCTCCTCCCATCCTCTGCCCTTTGAATTAAAACAGCTGGACTGTATGGTAAAGAGGAATCTGGGCACAGAATCACACATCATTTGATTTTGATTAACCAGATTAATTTCCCATCTCCAATTCCTGCCTTGTGAAGTTCCTGTGGAACAGCGGTGGCAGCCTGAGCGCTTTCTTTTTCTTCCAGGTTTTCTAGATAAAAACAATGACCTTCTCTTTCGGAACCTGAAGGAGGTGAGTGTGGATAGAGAATGTTCCCCGTACTCAGCAGAATGAGGAGTCAGGTTTAAAATAGGGTGGCACCTGAGGGAAGAGATTCTTCTAGATTCCACCTGGAGAATGCACGTCCATAGGGCTGCGCTATGAAAAGACAAATGGAGGTGCCCAAAGTTCACTGTACTATTAAAAAGCAAAAAAAACCCAAAACCCAAACCCAACAAACTTCTCTGAAGAATACTCTGTACTTTATCTCTGAAACCGTCTCTCTCCGCAGACCATGTGCAACTCTGAGAATCCTATCATAAATCAGTGTTTTGACAGGACAGAGCTGACAGACAAAAAGCGACCCGAAACGGTAAGAATGCCAAAGCTGGATGGAAGTGGGGCTGTTTCCTCTTTTTTAAGACATGTCCTGTCTAACACGGTAACCCGAATGCGAGCCTCTCATGTTTAAAGCTGGGAGACTGAGGTTTGTTCTGCAGTCACAAGTACCAGCTGTAAGTCATTGCTTCATACACAGGGGTTGTGGTTTTTTTTCTTTTTTCCTAGGCAGCAACTCAGTTTAAAAACAGCCTCTCCAAACTCATGGAAATTCTGATGTCCAAAGAACCCTCCTACATTCGGTGCATGAAACCTAACGATGCTAAACAGGCTGGTATGACCCTGGTGACTCTTCCTCTTTTTTTCTATGGCGGCTATATATAGACCACTCGGTCCCAGTCAGCAAGGCACAGAAGGGAGCTCAGATGAAGAAGTCATGCAAGATTTATTTTTTTTTTTCGTTTTGTGTCTGTGCCAGAGCTTCTTGTAGGGAGGTGGCGGCAGTGCCAGCAGCCAGGAATTGGAATGGGAGCACTGGTCTTGGGTGGAGTAGGGTCATGTTTAAGGTGAAGAATTACTAACCTACATAACTACCTTGTAACGACCTTTATTGTCCCTCACTTCTTCCTCCTGTACACGTAGAACATCCTAAAGGAGAACTTCTTTTTGGAAATAACTACAAATGTGTATTAAAGGAGGGGGGGGAGGACAGGAGAGACAAAGTACGTTGTGTGGGACTTGCCCCATGAGGATGATTAGAGGTTAAAGACAACTGTGTGAGATATAACGAAGACCTGAGCATTCCCCTTCTCCAGATGAAGGGACAGCTACACATTAATCGTATTTCTCCATTTTCATGCTCTCTCAAGATCGATTTGATGAAGTTCTAATCCGACATCAAGTGAAGTACCTAGGCTTGATGGAGAACCTCAGAGTGCGCAGAGCCGGGTTTGCGTATCGAAGAAAATACGAAGTTTTCCTGCAGAGGTAGGATTGCCTTGGACTTCTCTCTCCCTGCTGCTCCCTCTCCCGGTCTTGGTCCCGCAGATGCTGAGGCTGAGGAGCTGTTCTGAACAGCAAAGAGGCAGCCCTTACATGCGAGAGGCTTATTTTGTTGAGGGAGCGAGAAGCGTGGCCTCTCCCCTCCCACTGCCCTGTACGGACTGGACTTCTCTCCCTAAGATTGCTTCTGCTGTCCATTTACAGGTACAAATCGCTTTGTCCAGACACATGGCCTACATGGGACGGCCGGCCCCACGATGGCGTGGCTGTGCTGGTGAAGCATCTCGGCTACAAACAGGAAGAATACAAAATGGGACGGTTAGTTCTTCTGTTTTCTTAATCTGAGATTATGAATCATTGGACGTCCATGTCATTGCTTTTAAATAAGGCTGCTTTATCTAACGGGTGAGGAAAAGATTACAGATCCCAAAGGGGATGCTAAGGGCAGGAAGCAAACTTCTCCAGCATGTTAAACATAATTCTGCATTTCTATTTCTAGAACAAAGATTTTTATCCGCTTTCCCAAGACCTTGTTTGCAACGGAAGATGCTCTGGAAGTGAGGAAGCAGAGTCTGGGTGAGTCACACACTGCAGTAGCTTCAGGGACAGTTAGCAGTCTGTTTTCTGATTTTTATCCCTGCCCCCCCCCCCCCCCCCCGCCCCTTCAGGGAGGGATTTTTGTTTAAAAAGTTGACCCTTTTTCTACTAAAATCTGCTTGGTCACAGTTTCAAATTGCTGTTTTTCTTGCAATTTCAGCAACAAAAATGCAGGCCACATGGAGAGGTTTCTACCGTCGAAAGAAATTCCTGCACATGAAACACTCAGGTATGAGAGAGAGAGAGAGAAACTGCAGTGCTAGGTAGCAGCAGGGTGTGGAGCGGCCACTGCTCTCAGAGCTGACTTGAGTTTGATGTGAAAAAAGGAACCTTCCCAAGCCTTGCTGGAAGTAGAATGGAAGATGTCGGTGTGGTCCTTCCACCTTAGGCTGTGAGACTGTAGGCAAGAGAAGCAGATGCAGTTCACGGTCACCCAGCAGTTCCCATCTGCCAGTGCTTTTTATCGACAGTCATCCATTGTATCATCTCGCTGAGAAATGATATTCTTTCCCATATGCCACTTTGAAGGCTGTTTATTTCCAGAGCGGGCTTTCCTGAGCACGCTTTATTGCCAGTTTTGTATGGAGTCGATATTGGTTTGAAGGAGCTCACTTAGAGTAAAATCTTTGGTTTATTTTTAGCGATAGCCATCCAGTCCTGGTGGCGGGGAACCCTGGGACGCCGAAAAGCTGCCAAGAAGAAGTGGGCAGTAGAGACTATCAGAAGGTGCGTAAAGAAGAACCCAAGCCATCAAATGGGTACTTTATTTCTGAACTGTAGAATAATAGGAATAATCTTTCTCATCACTACAGTATAAAAGGGTTTTTTTTTTAAATAAATTATAACTATTAAATAAAGCCCAGAAAATGGCTGGATTGGAAGAGACCTCTGGATATCAGTAATTTTGATCACTTTTTTCATTTTCTAATAAAATTTTCTTCTTCCTCAGGTTCATTAAAGGTTTTATTTACCGGAACCACCCTCGCTGCCCAGAGAATGAGTATTTCCTCGATTACATCCGCTTCTCCTTCCTGATGAACCTCAAGCGTAATTTACCAAAAAACGTTTTGGACAAGTCCTGGCCAACTCCTCCTCCGTCGCTCTGTGAGGTAGGGCCAGGCCACCGAAGGCCTGAGGGGACCCTCCTGCCCCAGAGCAGAACAAACCAGGGTTCTCGCTCACGTTCCACATTGCATCAACATCTCTGCTAGTAGAATTAATCCAGACGTCATCACCTGGGTGTAATTAGCATAGCTGTAGAATTATGAGAGCTGTGGTACTGAAAGCTCTTGAGAGTGTGGTGCTGTTGCAACACCATTTTCAACTGGTTTTCTCATCCGTTTCTGAAATTTTCTTCCCTTTTTCTCTCAACAAATGAAGTTCCCTCTGGACAGTTAAATTGGCTGCAATGACAATGTGGTTGCTTGCGAAGAACATGTTAAACTTCTTCTGTTGCCATTATTATTCTGCATCTGGCAGAATTGCTTTTTTTATCCAATCAAAATGAAATACTGCAGAAAGTTCCAGTTACCTTACCCACCGGTCCCTGTTTGCTTGGCCTGCAGGTACAGCTGACGCAGGGAAGGGCACAGCAGGGTAAAGCAGAGTGCTCCTGGTAGTCATTCTCCCTTCTAAAGCAGCTGGAGAGTGTGGCAGGGCAAACTCTCTTACAAACTTCCTTTTATTGAACTTCAGAAGCAGCTCTCAGTAATGAATCAGTATTTTAATTCACCAATGCATTTTCTGCAGTTGCTTCTCCTCTGTCCTCTCTGTTTGAGTAGGTTTGTCAGTAACGTGGAGCTATTTTCATTTCCTGTGCCATTTCTTCTTCAGGCGTCCCAGCTCCTGCGACACCTCTGTATGCAGAACATGGTCTGGACCTACTGCAAGAGAATCAGCCCCGAGTGGAAGCAGCAGGTACAAGACAGCTCTGCATTATTTCACAAGCTCTGCCGCTGTTCCCAAGAACAGGAGGGGGTTCTCAGCGCTCTTTATTGTAAGCAGTGAAGGAGGGGAGCAGCTGGATGGGCAGGACGAGGGTTCAACTACAGAGGGAGGCACAGAAGCAGGGGTGAGATGAGGAACCCTCAAATTGCTGCATTCTTCAGGGGCTGCTTGACAGTTCCAGAAGAACTCCACGGTTGGGTTTTTTTAGGTTAGAGAGAAAAAAAAGACTAGAATATGCATAAAAACCATTCTAGCTGTATTTCAATACATACTATTAAAGCAGTGTTGTATATCCATGCCCCTACATAATTTCGGTGCGGAAAGGCCCTGTTGTTCTTCCCCGGAAGATAAATCTAAGAAGCCACAGTTGTCTGTTTGTGCCATAGAGAGAGCAAAGACTCTGCAGACACAAAACTGCTCATTTTTCAAACAGAGAAGTTACATGAACAATTATAGCTGCTGTTCCAGCTAAAAAGAATAAAAATGATACTGAAATTTGATTCATCTTAGTCATGCAAAGGACACAATAGGAAATGCATATATTAAACAATTTGGATGTAACTGTTAGGAGATGGTAGTAGTAGTTGTCTTTAAGGTTGGGGTTTTTTATGGCATAGTATATCATAGTGCTGGTGAAAGGCCACAGAGCATTTAGCACTTGTAACGAAGTGCTGTAGCTTGCTCAGGGGCTGAGCCTGTGATTAAGGACACAGGGTTAATACCCACTGCTACTGAGCCAGAGGCGGAACCTCAGCAGAACACTTGTTCCCCAGCAGATGAGACTCCCTGATAATGAGCATCTTTTATCCACATTTTCATCTGTAAATCATCTCAGGAACTCTGTAGTGTGCAATAGCACCCATAACACGCTTTGCCCTAACTCTCCCCTTCCCTCTGTCAGTGGTTTTGCCGTATTCCGAAGGAGCACAGAGACTAGATGCTGTCTTGAGATTTGGGGGTGGGCAGCAGAGAAAAAGGAACTTCTGCCCCAAAGGTAGGGTAGCTGTTGAAAATGTAACAAAATATTTTCATATCATTCAGGTCAGAACTAGATGATGACTGCTTAAAAAAAAAACACAACCAAAAAGGGAGCATCTAAGACAAATTTATCTTTTTATTAAGGAGAAATTTTATACTAAACAAGAATACATCTTTTGTCCTTGCAGCTGGAACAAAAAGTAATTGCCAGTGAGATTTTTAAGGGTAAAAAAGACAATTACCCTCAGAGCGTTCCAAGACTCTTCATTAACACTCGACTGGGTGAGTAGCTGTTGCAAAGTTTAACAGGAAGAAGGAAGGGGGGGAGATTCAGCTACTCTTTTCTTGCTAGAAATTTCTTTCTGACCCCCACCTCTTTGGTTTAATACAGGTAATGAAGAGATAAATGCTAAAGTCCTTCAGGCTTTAGAAAATGAAGCCATTAAGGTGAGACATGTGTTCTAATACTTTTGTCAAGCTTCTAGAGTTACTCAGCAGAATAGCAGAAGATTAGAATTCTGAAGAAAATGCAGCAAGAATTTTACATTATATTAAGCTTGTCGTACCTTAGAAGCTAGTCTGAGGGCTCAGCACTGTGGCTTGGAGATCTGGGCAAGTGTTAGTTACGTCAGGTAAGAATTGAAAGGGTTGCAGCTGGCGTGGCTGGAGAGGAAAGGAGAAACCTGCACAGATGGAAGCTCAGCCTGGGTTTTTCAAGCCCCTGGTCAGACAGCTGTAGTCATCAAGTTACAGTTCAGAACTCGTGTAGGTCAACAAGGAAGTCTGTGGCAGAACTGAGAACAGGACTCAGAAGAATTGTCTCTGTTCCCAGTTTACCAGGCACTGGTCAGTACCTTCTGCAGGCTCTCCAGGCTAGAGGGAAGGCAGCTGACACTTAAACAAACTGCATTTTTAGCACTGTTAACACTTCTTTCAGTATGCAGTTCCTGTGATCAAGTATGACCGGAAAGGATACAAAGCAAGAGCACGGCAGCTGCTTCTTACCCAAAACGCAGTCATCATAGTTGAAGAATCCAAAATCAAACAACGGATCGACTATGCCAATCTGACAGGTAAGAATGGCAACAGAAATGGGGTTTGGCTCCCTGGCCCGAGGTCAGACTTCACCGTGGCTACAGTTACATAAGTAATAAGTAACCAATTTGTCTTTGTTCTGGACAAGAATGGAATTATCCAATACTGACACACATGTTAAATCTGTAATAGCTTGAAACCAAGTTTTTTCTAAAATTAAACTGCATAAAAAGTCACCAAAACTACTCAATTCATCTCCCCCAAGCCCCCTCCCAATTCATTTCCCAATTGCCCCTCTCTGCCGCAGGGGAGCTGCGCCATCCTTACACAGCAGCTGCCCGGGACACTGCTACAGCTTTCAGCCCTCTAAATACTTGACACTGACTTGATACTTTTAGAGGGGAACCCTCGGTCAGACAGAGAGAACTGCCCAGTCTGGTGCACTGTACTCATCACTTGGCTTTGTCTGAAACCTTCCCTTTTCAGAGTCTCAGCTCCAGCTCCCAGCTCGGCTACGCTTCCTCTTCGCTGCCGATTTTGGTGCGAAGCGTTTCAGCGTTAGCCTGATGCAACTGTCTGCTGCATTTCTGTCACCCTTCAACGTGGTTTCCAAGAGCAACACTAACGTGGGGCTCTGTGACTCCCAGGAGGTGCTGTTAGGGCGGAGATGTACGTTTATCTCTGCTAGGGTTGGGCTAGCTCCATTTAAATAGCTAATCCAGTTTGTACCTAATGTCAAGATATTAAACAAAATCCAAAAATAAACTATGAAGAAAAAGATGCTCCTGTAACACAGCCCAGCGGTCCTAACTAGTCCCTACCCACCTGCCCCCGGGAGAGGGGTCTTTTCATTCAGCAAACACGAGCACCCAGGCCTCTTGCTGGCGGTGTGGTGCGGAGGCGCTGCTGGCCGGGCGAGCAGCAGTGCTGAACGCAGAGCCCCAGGCGGTCGCCGTGCAGCTAACGAGACGCTGCAGCAGCTTGGGGCTGCATCTGCAAGGACCAGCACGCCAGCAAGCTGAGCTGCAGTGACGGCCTTCTGGAGCCACGCTCCCACAGGGGCTCTGGCCTTTCCCACCCAGCACTGGCCATGGTGGGAAGACAACAGTGACCACATTGTTCCAGCTGCCCCTCTCCTGCCCAGCACCCCAGTAATTACAGTGCTCCTCCACCTGCAGGGCTGGAATGGGGCACCTGGCCCATGGGTGCTGCTGGAAAGTCAGATTTTTTGGTCACAGGTCCCTTAACCGGCCAAAGTAGCTCTCTTTCAGTCCCCGAGGGCCCTGGCAGTCTGTGAACAGGCATTCTTCCTCCTGCTGAGGGACGGAGGCATCTGAAAGTTTCTTTTCCATCTGGAAGAGCAGAGTTACAAGCTGATTGTCTGTCACCTTGCAGCCTCTTCAGCCTCTCTGGTGGCACGTTAGCACAGTGCTTCTGGGCAGCTTCTCAGCTGTCGGGTCGCTTGGCACGGGGACAACAGTTGCTGCAATCCTGGGAGAGGTTCTGAGGATCCCGGGGAGGTGTGCTGGGTGTCAAAGGGCCCTTCTCTGTTGCAGGCATCTCCGTCAGCAGCCTGAGCGATAACTTGTTTGTGCTGCACGTGCACTGTGAGGACAACAAACAGAAGGTAACCGGACCCATCCATCATTTCTCCAACCACCTCTAGAAGTTTTAAAGGCCCAAAGAGCAGAAGACCCAGCTGGGGGGCGAGGGTGGGGCACACAGGGTGAGCAGCCCCCAGCTGTAACTCACTGTGTGCCAGCTCCAAGTAGCATTTCGCTTATGTTTATTTGTGCTTGCAGATAGGGTTCACCAGCAGGACTGGTGCTGTCCCTTGCCCCCAGCACCAATACTTTGCCCATAAATTAACTGCTGGAGGTACAGCGTGACCCTCAGAGGCCCCAGGGATCTTCACCAAGCCTGGCCTGCTTGGAGAGGTGTTTTTCCACGCTGACCTATGGAGATAGCTCTGTCCCTGTTAATTACAGCGTAATCGTTTTGGTGCAGCAACACTGTAAAGCCATGACCATAAACCACCATCTCTTTCCCTCCCAGGGAGACGTTGTACTTCAGAGTGACCACGTGATTGAGACCCTAACAAAAACAGCCATGCAGGCAGACAAAGTCAACAATGTCAACATCAACCAGGGCAGGTGAGTGAAGCCAAGCCCCTCTCGGGAGCTGCCTTGGTTTTCTGGTGTTGGTTCTGCAGAGAGCTCTGCCTCAGCGCTGAAGGGCTGCAGAATCACACTGATCATCGAACTGTACCCAACACAGCTCACCTAAGGCTCCCTTTCCTTCAACAAGCAGATCTATTGCAGCTCACCATCGACACAGAGCAGCTGCTTACGGAGGAAAAGAGTCATATTAAGCTAGCGGAGAGGTCACAAACACTCATCAAATCTGTTCTTGCCTTTCTCTTCACAGCATAAAATTTACCGTTGGGCAAGGCAAAGAAGGCATAATTGACTTTATATCGGGATCAGAACTGCTTATAGCCAAAGCCAAGAACGGCCATCTAACAGTGGTGAGTACAGGCTGCGGCTGCTGAGGAAGGGGAGTTCACTCACAGTGGATCCAAGCCCGGATTCTGGCACCAAACCGTGGCTCAGCAGATGGACGCGTGCCACCTGCGCTGCCCTCGCCTACCGGCCCTTGCCCCAGCTGGGCCGGGCGCTGCTCCTGTGGCTGACTCAAACTCATCAAGTAGCTGTCCTAGCCAGTGCTCCCCCCCCCCCCCAAGATTCAGGCTTTAATGCTACTCTTGCAAATCAGATTTTAGAAATAGGATTTAAAAACACAGGAAGCAACTGCTGCATGCATTGTCACATTAAGGGTTGTTCAGAAACAAATCCAGAACATACTCGGACTGCGCTCGCTCCCCTGCCCGTGTCTCCTCTGGTGGGCTGACCCGCCTCAGGACAGCCATCAGGTTTCCACTCTGCTCTTCCCCGAAACAGCCCATCCTGTAGACACCACACACGTAGCACGGCCAGAGGATTTACTGCTCTGTGGAGTGCCTACGGACTGCATGCAGGGGAAGATGACATTTGCATAAGCCTGCCCAAACGAGGATCACGCCTCTATTTGCTGTAACAGCAAACCAAGGAACTTCTTGGACTATGAAGAGATCCATCCCACCGTCTTTTCCCCAGCCCTTTCACGCCAGCCCTAGGAACATTTCTCCAGCTTTGCCCCTCTCCCCTCAGCAGTGTCTTGTACCGGTAGCCGAGGGAGAAGTGTTCAGTGCAGGCGCTGGGGACTCCCCTCGCTTCCTGAATTCCAGTACCTGTTTCCGTTTCTTGCCGAGACTGCAGCTCCAGGACCACACAGCAGAGCAAACTTCACATGCTGTGGCGTAACAGCTTAGTTCAAGCCAGTGTTTGGTGCCCTTTAACGATGTTTAGGAGCTAAAAACTGTTGCATCATCTTTCTTTCCGACACACTTTCCAGCTTGTCCTTCTCCTCCTGCAGGTTGCTCCACGTCTGAATTCCCGATGATAAAACGTGCCGCCACGACAGGACCGCTTCCCCCTCAGTCTGACTGCACCCTCCGGAACCAGCTGGGGACTGTTCCCAGCAAACCCCCCTCCTTCCTCGCTTTGCTCATTTCGTTTGTTGTTACCAAAGACCTGCACTTTCAGAAAAACCCACAAAATACATCTTGCTTTCTTGTCTTAATACAAAAGTTCCAAAAGAAAGGCCTTCTCTTCCTTACCTTAGTGGCAGAGGCACGGGTCCAATGCGGTGGCTGCGAAACCGTGGCTCATGAAACGTTCAGCTGGGCTTTGAGGGAGAGGTAGCTCTGACTCTGTCAAGAGTTTAAGCCCTGATGGAAACGACCAAAATTTGTGCTTGTCATCAAAAAGCACAAACAACTCTGCTGCTTTGCCAGCCAAATCAATGAAATGCCAAACTTTATACTCAGAAAGAATGTTTTATGAAGAATTTCGCTCTGAGACGTTTTGATGCTTTGTGTTACAATATATTAAAGCCATATTGTGTAAATGAGTAGAACCCTGTAAATACTTTATAGCTGAGTATGAGAGATGCACTACAAGGAATGGTGTTGATGTGGAAATTTTTATGTTTTAGATTTGGAATTTTTGTTGGTTTTAGTTTATGATTATAAGGTATTAACCCAAGAAACCCATCATGTAACATCTTCACTGATCTGGATCCAAAGACTCTCTACCTTTTTTTTTTTTTTTTTTTTACACCTGTCCCATTTCTTGCTCTCTAGTGCTATTTTTATACCATAGGGACTTTTTCATATCCACACATCCAAACAAAATGCAAGTCATACAAACTGCAGAGGTTACCAGTTCTCTACGCCGCTCTAGGCTGGAGATGAAGCCTGATGTGCACGTGACCTTTCCTCCCACCTTGTACCCATCTGGGAGTCACCACTGCTGCTTCCCCCACACAGCTCGTCAGGCTCAGAGCAGCACCTTCAGAAAAAACTGTTTTTCCTCTTGTTTTTAGTGATAACTGGAAGTTTCAGTTCCCACAATAAAGCTCCACACTGTTTCTAGAAATGCCTCTCAGTACTGCCTTAAAGAGGAAGAGAGGGCTAGTTCAGCGCTGCTGGCATTGCCCAGCTTCCTGAGCACGCTGTGCCACCTCCGCTCCAACCCAAAGCTAGAAGGGATCCATGTTCTGAATGCTAACCAGCCTCAGACCGCATCAGAGGCGAGCGCCAAGCACCACCATCTAACACAGAACCCAAGCAGCTGCAGGGTGGACAGCTCTGGGCCAAATCCCTGCTGACTGCGCACCGCAGCTCCAGCTCCCAAGTTCCAGCCCTCACAGAGTGCATTCTGCATTCTGCTCCCTACTTGCGGTAGGAATCCTTCACGTTCCACACCTCTATCCTGATGCAGCAGCAACAACAGTCACAGCAAGCCCTGACTGAAAGATAACCCAACATGTTGCCACTCACACACGATCGGCTTGGTCTCCTCCTTTTCGGTTTCTGCCATCACGCAGCTACCAAACACTGCCGCAGGTCTGGAATGCTGCATACACCGTAGCGCATACACCCCACACCACCATAGTGTATATGCTATACAATGCTGTATACGCTGTTATGTAACCTCTTCCAGACTACGCTCAATAAATTTTTACAAAAAAAACCCCCACACCTGGTCTTTGTTGCAGAAACTGTTTCATCGCATTTCTCAATTTTTTCAGGGGGAGGGTATGATTCTGCTGCCTCATTTGTGACCTGGCCCTGCTGCATCTCCGGTTCTCAGGCCCAGTCTGCCTACGCAGAGGGTGGCCCTGCTCCCACCTGTAGCCTAGCCCTCTCCAGGCCATCAGCTACGTAGGGAATGTGCCTCCCTGCCCTCCAGCCACGCGACTGGGCTGGATGAGGAGTGCTCTAAGGGCAAGCGAGCTCAACGCTGCAGTCAGGCAGGGGAAGCCCGACCAAACAGCGCGGCAGAGCTGCCGCCTCCTCCCGCTGCAAAGCGGGCTGCCCTCGGGGAGGCCGGCCTCACGGCTGTGCTACTTACACGCCAGCCTAGGGTCTCACTTTAGCTCGCGTCTGAAGAACAATGCTGTCACCTCTCTCTCTGCCCCTCCAACTGTTCCTAGACAAGCAACAAAGGAAAGTTATTCTTGCTGAAGTAACTAAAATATAAAAGAAACTCATAGTAATATTTGGCATTTTTAATTTAGGTTTGTTTTATTTAAGTTTAATGTTAATTCCATGCTGTGTTTCAGTAAGAACAATACAGATTCTGTATCTGTGGCTCCAGTCAGATATCCAGTAGTACAAATTAGCTTCAAGTTACACATACTGAACAAAAGAGGTTGAGCGAGCGAAGGGAGATGGGGAAAGGGGAGGGAGAAAGAAAAAATATTGAACACGCATGCAGGCTTATCAATGCCACCTTCAATGCTAACCTGCTTTGAGGAAAAGTAAAGAATAGGCAAGAATGAGCAGCCACGGATTGTTGAACTGTTACCAGCACCATGATTTTCAGCAACATTTCAGCAGTTTGGAAACTTTTGATTTTATACAGTAAAACCACTACAATATATGTCCCAATGCAACCTGTAACTTCAAGCTAAACACCCAATTAAGTTTAAACATTGGTATAAAATTCAGTTTAAACAGTTATAAAAAAAGAAAAACGCCACCACATGTGCACTACCTTGCCGTAACACATCTCTCCCCTACACGTCTAACGGCCTTCAGGTGTAACATCCACATCTAAGGGCAATCTCACCCCAGCTGGCAAGAGACAACACAGTAATGCTGAAAGAGCCTTTACGCAGTCCTGTTAGTGTCTTAAAGAACCTAAAAGCTGGCACCAGTAAAATCCACAGAAATTCACTCTTGCCTTTAAGAACTTTTAAACTGTGTAAAAAAAATAAAAATAAAGAAACCCAACAGGGCAGGAACCTAAATTCTGAGACCCAATGTAAAAGTCAGATTTGGTGGTTCTCAGAGTGACACTGAGGGTTTTTGTGGGGAAGGGGAAGGGTGGTCAGAGATGGGTTCTCTTGTTGGCCTTTTGTGTCTCACTGGTTTTCATCTTCCACATCCTGCAGCGCTTCTTTATTCTGTTCTTCACCTATGAAAGTGTTTAAGGAAGACGTTAACTTACAGAAATGAGACCTGCAAAATGGCTTAACAAGCATCTAGAGATTAACAGCTTCATGCAAGTACACACGCTCGCTCACACACTTGCAGAAGTGATACACACGCGCTCATAACATAGCCAGTTCTGGAGTGAAGCGTTTCCATGGCAATTAAGCCTTATGATCACCTCATCGCATTTCATTCCCAACTGTAGCACAGGTTATTAGCAGACGTACTCTGTTGTAAGGACAAACCGACAAACCACCCCCTCTGACAACTGAGACTGCACACGTGATCAGTCCCTTTGGTCAAGGGTGAACAGCCAAGAGTCATCAGAATAGCTGCAGATCAACATCCTTACATTGGAACACACCTCCAAAACCCTCATCTCTACTCTGGAGAGCGCCAAGGACATGTACTGACTACAGAAGTGAGACCAAAACAGTTCTTAGAAATTAAGCTTCTGCCTGCCCAAGTCCACTCAAGTCCCAGCAAAGTACTGCAGTCAAGTTTATACAGTAACACTGACAGCATGTATAAAGGTACCAAAAGAAGTATGAAGAAACTTCCCCACTTCAAGTCCAACATGACAAGAAACACTAGGCTTGAGGTTATTAAAGGAAAACATTTTGTGGAAACAAATTTCGCCTGAAAAACAGCCAGTCTGGACCTATTCAACCAGGCTGTGACACGCAGTGACGTGCAAGTCTGCCCATAGGGACTCCGGCAGTAAGTGGCTGGTTATACGCCAGCCGCCCCGGGCGAGATGCATGCAGTGCCTTCTGCACGTCTTCGCCCGATTCCTACTGCAACAGCAAAAACTTCAACGTACTTCAGCTAGAGCCACAACACATGCACGATTAAGTTAATTGGCAAGAGAAACTGAGCAGTGTTTTCTTTACAATTATCCTTAACCATGTGAGATGGTACTCAAGGGCAATAAACAAAAAATACCCATTAAAAAAATTAATTTGAAATAAGATCTAATCAAATTACACTAATGACTTTCAGCATATAATCAGAATGCCTGCTCAGAGGATGTCCAGATTCAGAATTATCACCAGGTACAATACAAGGTAGATTTTGAAGGAGATGGCCTAGGAACACAAGACATCGGACGTTCAACAACAGCAACATTTACATTTTAAAATTATGTAACAGATCATTTAAGATAAGAAAGCAGGGGCCCTAACCCAGGAAGATGATTAAAAGATCTGAGCATGCTCTAGCCAATGCACTAAAGCAAATACTCCTGTAACAGGCGATTGTGAAAGTACTTTTCATGCTCAAATATTCTTAATATCCACCAGCTACGCAGCTCAATTCCCAAACACGTAAGTTGCTTTGGATCTTGGTCAAGCGTACTGGACCTGGACAGGGGTAAGAGGTCCCAGACTGGTGGAAGACTGCTTAGCCCTGGCACGGAGAAGTCAGACACAAGCAATTTATCAGCAAGAGAGTGGCAGAGGCAAGCATGATTAGTGATCGGAAGAAAACTGACACGGAAGAGTTCACTAAGCCATGACGAAGACTTACAAAGTAGAGTTTTTAGGAAATGAACAGTTGGACTTTCCTTTAGGAATCTATACAGCAGGAAAGAAGGGGAAAACAGGAATCATATGAAGACATTACAAGGGTGAAAATAAACTACACAGCTCATCTATGACATGGTTAACAGATACAGTAAATGAGATGGAAAAAAGTACAGCAGCTGAGTAACACCTGATTTTAGAACATCATTCCCACAACCTACGAAATCGAAATCAAAACAGGCAAAAGCTTAATGCAAAAGAACAAGCACTTTTCAAGTCTCCCCCACCCCTTAGGAAAATGGTAATAGTGGTGATCTTTCTGAATGCCACGATTAACTTTTACCAGTCTTCAAAAGGCTCTGTTTCGGAAATATAGAGTTCGTGAAGCAACAGTTTTAAATGCACTCTGTCAGCGTATGAACATGGTATGAGGAAATGAGAACACTTAACTTTGCACCTCTGTCTAAACATTATGCATAAACAGATTATTTTTTGTGGACCTGAAGAACTGCACCACGATTTTAAGTAGTTCTGCAGTATTTTATATTTTGTAATCATTATCCTTCTGGCATGCATCATAAACAGTACCTAGGATAATCAGAAATACTTCTAAAAGAACAAAAATACCTGTTTCCTATGCTATGGAGCTAATTATGAAACAAGAAATTTGAATCTAGATTATAGAATCATAGAATGCTTTGGGTTGGAAGGGACTTTGAGAAGTCATCTAGCCCAGTCCCCTGCAGTGAGCAGGGACATCTTCACCCAGACCAGGTTGCTCAGAGCCCCATCCAACCTGGCCTGGAATGTTTCCTGGGCCTCCACTACCTCTCTGGGCAACCTGTGCCAGTGTTTCACCACCCTCGTGACAAAAAATTTCTTCCTTATGCAAAAAGCAACGTAAAGAGCCTCTGTAAATAATCTTGTTGAACTTCTACGATATACGAGATACACGAGACATGTTAGACTATCTTCCAAAAGCTATCCACATTTGCACGTGAGCTGACTATCTCTCAACAGCCATCCAGCCTTGTTACTTCACTGAAACAGCTTCCTCGGGGTTCCACAGTTCCCACAGAGCACCAGGATATGTGGTGCCATTAAAAAAGAAATCAAAAGATTGTATCTTAATTGTGGGAATTGTGAACAAATTTCTCTTTCCAATGCACCTAACCATGGCTAAGAAGGCATCTAATAATACCTGCAGTATTTAGAGCAGAAGCTGTACAGATCCATGCAGGATCCATACTCATGCTTCTGCACCATTAGACAACTGTACATCTTTGAAAGCAAGATGTGGCCCCTTGCAGAAGACTTAAGCACTAGGATGTAGAGTGACCTAGGCGCCAAGACCCAGCACATTGACAGTTTTCCCAGTTCTGTCAAAAGCCCAAAGAAACAGGGGTGAAATGTGACCTGCAACATTCAATACTGATGGATCTATGCAAAGAGCTAGAAGCTTGCAAGGAACCATACTTCTTTAAAACCAACCCATCAATCCTACACAAAAACAGGTGATCAATAAAAAGTTAAGAGGTTCCACAACTGCTTTCAAATGGACTCTACACTGATAAAGTATTCCAAAGTAACTATCACCATGCTTCAAGTAACATCTTACAAAAAAAAATTTCAGGTACTCATTTATTTATATGAAGTTAAGCAGCAATGTTGTTTCACTCAATTTCTAAGTACCTAACATACTTTAAACAGGACTGACTTTTTCCCCCCCTCCAAGTTAAAAGCCAGCTCTTTCCACTTGTCTCTCCAGGACCCAATTTTTGCAGAAGAAAATGCGAGTTTAATCTTTCTAGATAGAGAATACGTTTAATTCACTGCTGATAATCAGTGAAACAGAAGGCATAACCCAAACCTAAACAAGGTGAACTTATACTTCACATTGTATGCGAAAGTGTAAGAGGAAAAAGTCCATTCAGAATGCCTAAAGAACACTTTTAACAAAATACTAAGATCTGACAGTTATTTCAAACAGAAGCAATCCATGTCCCACCCTCTGGTACTGCCAGGGGATATAATACCTGGTATTTGCTCTGGCAATAGCCCACTTCAGGAGTCGCAACCTTGCATTTTTTTTGGAGTATTAAAGAAATTACTTCACACATCTCAAACAGCAAATTAGATTTCCCCAAGCTTTTTTTTTTTCCCTCCTCCTGGTAACAAAGTCTTTTGCAAAATCCCTTTTCTTTTTTCCTCTTCTCTTTGTACTCACTTCTTCATAAGAAGAGCAAAAGACATGGAAAGTGCTGTAAGGGATGGCAATAAATCTTCCACCAAAATGCCAATCGAAATACTGAGTGATCTGACAAAAATGGGGGGCACTACACCATTTGCAGTACTTCCTCCTGCACTGGAAAATCACATCTGGTTGGAATAACAACCACAGATGAAGATGACAAGCCGTAAAAGAAAAAAGCCGAATTAAATGAAGCCACTGCTTTTAAAATCATCACAGATGACTACACAGCCAGATGAGGAGGAAAAAAAAAAAAAAAAAAAAGAGAATATTACCAGTTCCACACCTCCTTCCTTCAAGAGAGAGCCGAAAAGCTGCTCAAAAAAGCTACTGTCACCCCTATCAACCTACCCAGTGTTAAGAAGTTCAGGAAGGCCAATTATTAGGAAAGAGAGAAGTAAAACACCAAAACAATCCACATTTCCGTGCTCTGTTCTGGGCAGAGGTCAGGGGACAGCAGCACTTTAGAGCAGAGTTTACTTACCATCACCCTGCATGTCTGAAGTCCATAGTGTCAGATTATCACGTAACAACTGCATGATAAGTGTAGAGTCCTTATAGCTTTCTTCACTCAGTGTATCCAGTTCTGCAATAGCATCATCAAAAGCTGCTTTTGCCAACCTATGAGCAGAGAATAAACCAAATTTAATGTATATTGCTGAATCCAGAAGCACACAAGTTAAACCTGTCCCTCAGAACACCTATCTTCTAGTTCAACTACATGACATCCGTAACTTCTCTAACAAATTTTTGTATTATTTAACGGTGCTTACATGTTCATCCAAGTATCTCCCATCTTCAAAACCCGTCACTTAGTGTACTTAAAAGCAGTATCTTTTTATTCAAGAATACTGGTTTTCTTACACATTTCTACATCTTGCAGTACAACTGATCAAGATCTGCTGAAAGCTTAGAAGTCTATTACATAACCTGCAATGACAGGAATGGAAGACAAAAGGTCTTTGCTTCAGTCCTCACTTTTATGCTCATATGAGCTGAACCCCTACAGACAGGCGAGCTACCGTCATTCTATACATGCTCACTGCTCACAGAAATTGGTAACATGACTCTTCTTTACCTTGTGTAACAGCCAACAGCAAGGAAGGCAAGTTAAATCACCTCACACCTTTAACAGGGCAAGCTGTTAAGCTGCCATTAGTTGATCAATCCAAGATTATCGCTATTCTGCTGCCCATACACAATCTACTCCCAGATAAACAAATGGGTCTGGGCTCAAAAGAAAATGGCGAACTTGAAAACCTTTCCAATGAGTCGGCCTCAAACAGAACAAGTTATCCACCTAGCAGGAAGAAAGCCAGCCCAGTGCTGCTGCTGAAGAAAAGCAGATACGCAAGTAGCAACCGCTACTGGCTTTTTTGGTATTCACGTAAAATTTTCCCATCTCCTTAGTCACTACCTACCTGCAGGCACGATCAGGAGAATTAAGAATTTCATAGTAGAATACAGAGAAGTTGAGCGCAAGTCCTAAGCGGATAGGATGTGTTGGCGGGAGTTCTGTCATTGCAATATCACTAGCAGCCTTGTAAGCCACCAAGCTATTCTCTGCAGCCTCCTTCCTGTCATTTCCTGTGGCAAACTCAGCCAGATACCTATGGTAGTCCCCCTTCCTGGAAACAGAAACAGAACGTACAGTAAGTAGTCAGTAGCCCTTATTTCCCCACCAGCCACTACATAAATGGCTCAGTTCTGAAACTGATGTTTATGTATTCACACACTAAGGACACTGCAGCTGAATTACTGTCTAGACAACAGTGCATTAATGCTCAAGTGAATTTTAAGCCATCAGGCAGAAAAAACAGTTTGGGTTCACTTATTTTCTTGCATTAGTACACGAAATCATAGCATTACCTTCTCCATTACCAAGCTGTGTCCCTGTACAACTGCATCTTATTTAAACTAGACAAGTTTTTGATCCGAAGGACAGAGGTAATTCAACTACAGGGGAAATTACTCTGATCATTTCAAAATTTAAACTGCTTCAGAAAGTACAAAATAAGCATCAAACTACTGACTATAGCAAGATACTCCAAGGCCAATTTCATTTGATAATGCAATTTTGAAGTTGACGCTACACGAGTTCTGTCTACCTAACTTTCTCCTCTTTATAAGGAGTGTACAGCTCATGCAAGAAAACACTGACGCAGGGATGCAAGTTCTACATTTATTAGCTCAATTAAAGAAAACTGTTGTTTCTTACATTTAAGAGCTGCACAACAGCTTATGTTAAATTCTCATGACCTTATTCCAAACAACAAATTCTCATGATGTTATCCGAAACCACACGATCAGGACTCTAACACATCAAAAGGTAGCCAAGAAGGGATACTGGTTAGACATGATTGAACTTCCCTCTTGCTAGAAGAAATTACTGTGGTTGAGTGGGCAAAAAACACAGGTATAGCAACTTTATTTCTGTCTTGAGTTCAGATTCAGTGAGAGGTCCTTGCCTCACAAGAAGATACTTACATTTTGTAATAGAAAACCTTGGACTCGCCAGTGTTAGCTGCTGGAATGAGGTGTTTGTCCAGTACATCCAGAATGTCACAACAGATTAATTTCAGTTCAGTTTCAACCTATAAAAGAACAAACAAAAACAACAAAATGAAAAATAGAGGGGAGGTTAGCACATAAGACTAAGAGCTATTTCAAAAATATCCAAATATCAAACAGGCAAAATCATAAAAATCCAAGGGGGGGGGGGGGGGGGGGGGAACCACAACAACAAAATTCAGCTGCTCCACGGGTGCAGTAAGCAGAACAGTTCTGCGTAATTAGCTGGCACACAAAAGAGGCAAGGACTGATGTATGACAAAACGCGTGACTGAAGAATGGAATTACAAATTCCTTGTAAGACATCTTGCTAGACAGTTGCATTAAGTTTGTCACTGGATAGAAATCCTTACTGCAAGGTTTGCACAAGTTCTAATTCCTTATGTTTTTGATCCTGGAAGGCTGCCGTAAAAGTGGCAACAGTGAAGGGGACAATCTGAAGGTAATTAATACAAATCAGCTAAGCTCCATTCCACCCTACAGTTAAATGGCACCTTCAGAATAAGTTTCTAGTGACTACCTGGGAGGCAAAGCTCTAATACAGAAGAGCCTTAAGACAAAAATCACAGAGTATCAGAACAGAATAAAGATGGGCCACACAAACAAAAAGGTCAGATACAAAAGGAAAACAAACTCCAGAAGACAGACTTCAACAGCAGGCAAAAAATGCAGAGCGCAGCAACTCAGAGAAAAAGCAGATATTAACACTAACAGGTGAGATCTGTGACCGAAGAAAATCAATATATAAAGCCTTATTTAAAAGCAGATAGTGGATTATAACAGCCGAAGTTGAAAACACGGTCACAGCACCTTCATTTTTTCTAATTTAGAATATAAAGCAAGGTCTATAAGGTTAGGTTTTACCACAGAAAATTTCACACCTGAAAGTAAAGAAACTAAACATATCCCAAAAAGCTCAAAACTGTCTTTTGACCTCAATATTGCCAAAACCAGACTTTCTCTGAGCATCTCATGTCATTCATAGGAGTGGCTGCTTAAGTGCAGACAGTAACCTACTGCTGCTCTTTCATGATTTTGCAGTAACTTCCACAGCTACAGCTGAAGACCACTCTGGCTCAAGCTACTTTTACATACTATAGAGTAGAACTTTGCAAGGCATCAGCATCAGCTACAAGAAACTACCAGAAACTGCATGTCTTAGATCGTAAGAACAGCCTCACTCAGTCCACTATCTGTTTCTATCCTCCCACCCACGCATTTTTCTTGCTGTATAATACTTCTATCACCATATAGCTCCCAGACTTTCAGGGCTTGCAACCACAACATCTATCCTCAAAAGCTGTTAAAATTATATATATAAAATAAATGTTAAACTGGCACATACATACATATACAAATTTGTACAGAATGACTTAACAGATCTACAAAAGTTCCTTTGGAGAAATTAATCTACAGCAAATTTCATGTACAAACATGTCAGAATGCCCTAACCTTCAGGGGAAGAGTTAGATGCTATACTTAAAGTTATGTGACAAATGCTCAAGGAAATTGCTGAAATATGGTCACTTCAGAAGAATCTACTTCATATATTCTTGTGCTACAAAAGCTATAAAACCTTTGGCCAGCAGTCAGTTCCTGCAAACTTCTTTCCTCTTGATCCTCTTTTTCAATGACTTCTTTTGCAGAGAGATCTTCAGCAAAACTGCAAAGAATTAAATCAATTTCTAATCCTCTTTTGTTAAAAAAAACCCCATACATGTACAAACTTCTACTTCATCTCAGACAGATCTTTTTCAGCTTTGCTTAAAGGATCAGTTACACAAGTTATCAGAGATCAGCTGCTGTCCAGGACAATGGAAGTGTACTGACCAAGCTTAGTTTAAAAAGACTTAATACAAATCAAGGTGATTAAGACCAAAAAAAAACAACCCCACAACAAAACCCTAAAAGCTCTTTTAAGAAAAGGATCTGTTCTAGACAGAGGGGCTCAATGTGCTCTGCAAAGCAGCAAACCAGCACATGAACCCACACTAAGCCTGCTCAGAGCATTCAGAAAAGGTGGTTTAGGATCTCTCGCCATTCCAGCTCCAGGTATGACATATGGTACTACAGGCTCTGACTGGCAAGGAAAGACTGCTCACCCCAACGGGTGCACAGAAGCCCCCACAATCCAACCTGCCTCTCTATTTTAGTAGTGCTGGCTTAATCAGACTCCAGACCGTGTTCTTAGCTGTGCAGATACAAAAGCTTGTAAACCACCTGGTGATCTAAATAAGGACACTTACGAGAAGCAACCAGGAGAAGGGTAGCCTGTACTAGTTCTGTGACCTGTTATAATATGTAGCCCCCAAAATAGCTGCACCTCACAACTGAGATGCAACATGAAACTGGAACAGTACAAAACAGTTGCTAAAGCCTGTAACCTCCCTCCCTCCCACAACAGACAGACCAACCACCAACATTTGTGCCAACTCATAGCCTAGCCTTTCTAAGAAGGGGGGGGAAAAGATGAGAGCCTTGCAGCTGCCCAAGAATGCAACCCAGGTTGCACTAGAAACACACATTCACATCTGCCACAAATACAGACCAGCAAGGCGAAAGTGAATACTTGTCCTATGCTATTAGGGAAGTGATTTGGTTTTACTGCAAGAAGTGAACTGCATTATGTGCAGACATACATCACTTCATCCTCCCAAGGACAAAGAACGCAAGCTTCTGTGCGTTCTCATCTACAGAGATGCAGTCAGATGAGAAAGCCAGGGGCTCTACCTTCATATATCCAAATGGCCACAGGACCCAGAAAAGCAGCCTATCTACAATGGAAGCAAGTAAGTGGCATTTTCCCCCATGGCTATGTATGTGTTCTGCTACATTTATCTTAATTAAAAGCACAGCCTGGCATCTTCCACTATCTCTCAGTATTGCCTAGTGTACACCTCACACAAAACTGGCCCAGCCCCACTCTGACAACACCATCATCCCTCGAGTTCTGCCCCAAGTCACGCCGGCTAGTAGCTCAAACTCCGAACACTTTTAAGAACCATGTGCTAAATGATAATAAATACTAATACAGAACAAACCTGTCAAATCATTACTTTCACACAAGCTACACCTTCCGCTTCAACTTGAGCAGCATTCTACAGCAGAGCAAGGTCACACCCGGCTCTGGTGGTACGCAAGAGATTTTTTTTTTCTTCTCCCCAGAGATGCTGGTTCCCTCCAACTCTCCAGTGCTTTCAACTTGGCCTGTCAGTCCCCAGACAAGTGCTTTGGTTTTTTGGTTTTTCTTCTTCATCAGAGCCTTTCAAGCCTGGGAAGGGTATCCCAACACCACTGAACTTCCTCTGAAAAATGCTACAGTAGGGAGTATTTGTTGACAAGGTAAGCATAATAACCAGAACTCTGCTGAGCCTGCACAAGACTGCATCTCTTCAGAGAAGCGCTGAGCCTGACAACAGGGCAGCTGTGCTACTGTTCCAGCAGCGACAGTGAGAGGCATCATCCAAACCTTGGCAATATGTTCCCGAGGCCCTTACTGCCTCCATGCCATCTCTCCAAAACAATCAACACTTTTCTTATAGCAGATGTTAACTCATAGTAAGTCTCCCAACAGCTACAAACAAGACCAGGTCTTCAGCTACAGACGATACACAGAAGCCTCTTGGAAAACTCAGGCTAGAGTTGCATAGACACAGCTACGGAACTACATTACAGTTCTGCACAGCATTCTTCCACCTAAAGCAACTGTGATAGCTATTCCCTTTACGGATTTAACAGCTGAAGATACTGTTGGCATGGTGCTGCACTTCATGTGGCGCCTCTCTCTCCATAGATACTTCAAGGACTACATACATGTATTTCTTGCACACCAGTCTGTTCTGCATGGTACTTGCTGCTCTCTTTACAAAGAGAGATGCAGAACAATGCCTTTTCTTACAGTCCTTTCAAAAACAAGGAAAAAAAAAGTCTTTCACTACTAAAAGATCTTTGGCAGAAGATAGTAACTGCCCACAAAATGTTGTGTAAAAAAACCTGGAAGCACACAGTATAAGACAAATCTAAGCAATCATCAGATAGCTATTGTCTTATTTTATATGTTCTGTTAGAAAGATATTAGACATCCATCAAGAAACAGTATTTGGAACTGTATGTAACTGGCAGAGCCTCATCCCATCAGCATGCCAGCACAAAATTAGAAACTCACAGCTTTAACAATTCCATGGATCAACAGAAAGTAGTCCAGAACCATTCCTGAGGAAACATTTCCAAGCTAACATCATTTCCATTGGTGGTATATGAATCAGTGCCAGGTGATAGACTCCACTGTTTCTCTGGAAGTGAAGATTCGAAACATGTGGAGGCACTTGTCCTCAAATAATTGAAATTAAGTCTCTGCAGAAATGTGTGGGATTTAAATAGCATGGGAGCATGCCTGCTCTGTGCTAAACTATCATTTAAGGAAGGGAGGAGGTGGGGGGAACAACAACTCACTGTTCTAATAGCTGAAGGTTTCATTAGCCCTTACCAATGAAACTCAAAGCTTGCTCCAAGTTCTCCATTTTAGGTAAAGTTGCACAGACTGACTAGACTCAGCCTGAAGTTATGTGGATCAACTTTTCCTTCTCTCAATAGAGAGAAAATAGCAAGGCCCTAGAGGTTATTACACACGCACGGTTCACAGTTGAGATGACCATGACATCTCAGCATCCCCCATCCCCAGGAACGTGGGCTGATTTATCTCAAATGGATTAACTGCTCTCAGTTAAATGACCAGCTTAGGAACAAAAACAAAAAAACAGAACAAAAAAAATCTACATTTTAAGAACTAGATGCTGTCAGAGAAGCCACACTATCTCAGCACTCATTTCAACACAGGCATAGCTAGGCAACTATTGTTCACCGTCACCCAACTGCTAAGCACTTAGTTTACAGCAACTCCTGCCAAGTTTTCATCTGGGGGGAAAAAGTAACGAAACAAGGCCAAGGTATATGAAATGTAGCCATCGCAGTAATAAAAGACAAGGTAAAGGAGTCAAAGAGAAGTGGTAATCTGGCTTTACAGTGCCTGTCTTTATGCCAAGAACAATAATGAAGATCCTTCCCCTTGGCATTTCAACTATTGGTGCTAATACTCTGAACTCTGTAGTACAGAGTACTGCAACAGCACTAAGTGTCAAAGTCTCTACAATCCGAAGCAGCTTTTATCAGAAGCAGAAGCTTAACAGCCAAACACCTCCCTTGACATGGTTAATTTTCCAAAAAAAGTTTGGCATAAATCAGGTTGAAGGGGAAAGAGTAAGGCCTCCTGAGGACGTCCAGCCTCACACTTGTGTAACTAGGGAAGAAACAAAGTGCCAGCACAGTTCCAATGCCTAGCAGATACGCAGATGCACTGAAGCAAAAGCCCTCCCTTTCTCCTCTGAGTCTACTGACCTTTTGAGTGTTTACACAAAAACACTCAACCTTTCCCCTTCACCAAGTATATTTATTCTCCAGACAACAAAAAAACTTCACCCTTTCTGGCCTGCCACCTTATTACAGGTGACCACACTGCAAGCAATCCCGAATACCAGGGCAGTTTATGGCAGGGGTAACAAAACCAGACCTTAACTAAATGGAATTATGCCACAACCCCAATTACATCTTACCATTTGCCGATATTCCCGAATCATTTTTAATTTGTCTTCTCCACCTTTGTTTTCTTCTTTCTGTTCAATGCTGCTGATTATTCTCCAGGAAGCTCTTCTGGCTCCAATCACATTTTTATACGCAACAGAAAGCAGGTTTCTTTCTTCCACTGTCAACTCCACATCCATTCCAGCCACCTTCTTCATTGATTCAACCATTTCTAAGTGGAAAAGGTCAGACAATTATTCTCATAGCTAAAGCATCTTTCAAACCATTCAACAGAAGTTGTACATTAATGATAGCTTATGAAAACAGGCTCCCTCCTTTCCTACACAGTTATTCCTCACTTCCATACCAAAGTGTTCCAAACAAATCAATGAGCATGTACACAAAGGAAGTATCTGATGTCCTTTTCAATGCACTTGACAAGGGTCCCTCCAAGTTTGGGGGGGGAGGGTGGGGGTTTCTCTCTTTTAAGGCAGACAAAAAGGACTTAGCAACAAGGACATTTTTCACAGTGGATATTAGTTATCAGTACAATCCTCCAGGAATCCATGTTCTTCAAAGTACTTCAGAAAACAGTGACAAATGCATGAGCAAAGTAAGATGGCATTCAGCACAGTAAGGACAAACTGAAGAACTACGCAATGCTCCACTGTATGTCAACTTGAATACAGTGTAACATGGTAATTAACCAAAAAATAAAATCCAGATTTGAACAGATGTAGAGAAGTATGAGTACTGTTACTAGGGAAGCCAGCCAAAGTTCCAAGAGGAGGCCACCAGAAGAAAAATTAGGTGCTCGGAGAAGTAACAAAAATGTCATCCTGAGTATAACCAGAGCAACCATACCTGCCCATGCCAAGCAGCTATTTATATTGAAAAGTAATACACAAAATATAAATTAATATATATTTATAGTTTAAGTCTTTTGAAAAGGGCTTCTAAACCAGAGGTTGAAAAAATTATTACTAAATAAAGTTTTCCTACACTCAAATGGAAGCAAAAAGCTTGAACTACTTAAGTAAGGTTATAATCCTTTCATTACCTAACCACATTATGACTGCTTGTGACTTATTAGAAAAATAACAGCCGAAAATGTTAAATATACACTAATTGAAAGCTTAGTATGAGGCATCCAGGAATCACCGGTTTTGTCCTGCCACACAGTGCATTCACCATTTACCCTCCAGCTCCTAGAACTGGTGAGAATCCCATGGACAGAAAACAAGACCATTAATGAATGAGACTAAGCCCCAGCTATCCCATCTACTCAACACGACAACTGTTTCATAGCTATCTGCCAGGTAGAGGGACATTAGAATGATGTATTTAGTGTCTGCCAAAAGTGTGATAATGATGTTCGGCTATGCCTCCCATAATATGCTGCTTTACTGTTCTGTGGCCTTGCCCACTCACCACCCCTCTCACATCAGTTTACCTCCTTATGTTCTGCTGTGTCACAGCAGCACAAGCCACGGGAAACTAATGAAGCTTAACTGCCATTTTTAGCTTGGGTGCCAAAACTCAAGAGTCTTAAAAGGCATAAGCTATTTCAGCAATGGGAAACTGTAGGCTCAATCTTTTCCCCTGGCAGGAACAATATTATCAGTCTCCAATAGGTCTCCATATGCATAGGACAAAATTTTATAGTGGCTAGATTCTTACCAGAAGTGGAAAAAAAATCTCTACCTCTACCAGTAGATTTTGCTTCTCCAGATCACAGCAAGTAACAAAAAAATATCCACCAAGTATTTGATAAAACTTATACAAAACACCACTCTACTACTGCAAAATGGTGAACTGTTATCGCTGAAGACTTCAAGAGCTGCTCTAAAACACTTCACATACATAGTTAGTATTAACATAAGCATGCAGTCCTGTAATTTAAGCCAGCTAAGTTAAAGGTAATATGATACAGTTGAAGCATGCAACTTAAATAATACAAGTACTATGACTGACTTCGTGAAGGCTGACCCTACCATCTATACAAGGAATTTACATCAAAGCTGTAAGTTTTTAAAATTATGCAAGTTAAGTCTTCCATATTCTGAAGTTTCCTAGAACAGCAAAGCTACAAAGATAATGTGCCTGACAACTTTTCTGAACAAAGATGACAAACGGGAAAAAAAGACATGCAGTCCTGAAGACCTGCAGACAGCCAGAGGAAACCGAGTATCACCAGTATGTTCTCTGGAACTGGCCGGTTTCTGAAGCACACCATGTCTTTTTCATTGCAACTTTGTGCACCCTACTGGGAGTCTCTAACTGTCATACAGCAACATACAGAAGACCTAACTTTTCTTTAAAACATAGTTTATATTCATTCCTCTGTGCTTTACTAGTTGGCATTAAGTACACACCATTTCAGTCGTATTAAGGGATGTACTACAACACTTCTATAGAAAACCTGCTTCTTGATGAAATAAACAGAAACTATTCACATCTATCTTTTATAATAAACAATGATACACATGTAATAATTACTCCAGAAGTGTGGAGGTTAAGAAACATGTACAGTAAGAGTTTCCAAAATCTTCTGGCCTGTATCAGGAAATTGCAACAACTAGGGGAAAAAAATGGGCAAGCTTTATCAACTGTACTACAGGTTTCCTTCACAGTATCTTCCCTAGAAGCAGATTTGTCTAACACTGACATACAAAAAACTATACACAAGACTTGCTGTTCCCTGTAAATGAGTATGTGATTCTCAGAGCACGCTCAAACATATCATTACATATTTAATCAATTGCTTAGCTGCTGCAGGATTTTATCAATTACTATCCTAAACATCTACAAGCCCCTGAAACAGAGGCCTAACATCTCTCTGCACTGGAGGACAAATAAAATTTAAGCTTAACAACAGCTTTTACAGAGGCATACCTAAGACCCAGTCCTACCAAGAAGCACCGCCTCTGCCAGTACACATTTGCCCTGTTGCATCTCTTCAGTCTTCTGCAGAGGTCATTAACTACCATCTTGCAGCACAACCATAACCATGGAAACAATGGTGCCAAAAGAAAATAGTCAACAGCTCAGAACTACTACCCAAAACCAGACCTTGTTACCCCAAGATTTTTATGACCACGAGTTGTCAATAAGCCAAACAACAGACTTTTTGCCAAATGACAGCCATTAAGAATAAGATGCTGGGAGGGGAGGGCCGGAGAGCCTGAGGTTTTCTTTATTTGTGCTGAAGCACAAAACCCTCAAGCTTCACCAGCTCCTCATACTAGGTACACAGCCTCTCTTAACACGCTGATGAAACGAACTGAAAGCTCTCCTCTTCAAAATCTTAATCTTGTTACTAGTTAAAATACACAACCACAGATCAGAATCCTCCACTATAAACAAGTGTCTTACCTAAAGAGAAAAGATTTATCGGCCTACCCACAAAGCTGATGGAGAAAAAGGTTTCTAGTTTAGTAAAGAGCCCAATTTTACTTACCATACAAAAATCTGAGCTGGTGTTTCAACAAGACAAAATAATATTATGCCTACACCTTGGTCTTCCACAGTAAAGCCATAACCCAGCCCTGAAAGTTTTAACCCTGATGAATAATCTTAAGAACTTGGTCAATACAAATGCAAGAGAACAGCATATCTGTATCTTCTCCAAAAAAAAAACTCATTCTATACAAAAATAAAGCTATCTATACCCACCAAGAGAACAAATATTTTGTATCCTAAGCACAGCTTTACCTATCCGGAAGATTCCACAAGGAGATGAAAAGCTCAGAGACCATTCAAGACAAAATACAAGTCTGAGATTACACTTCAGTAAGGAGGATTACTGCAATAATGACAACTCATTGCATACACAATCCAGAGATGCTTACACTGCATTATGGATAAAGTACTGTTATGCAGATTCAAAAAGACACAAATTGTAGTTCAAGGGTTAAGTTCCAGCCTTTCAGTTGATTGTGGCTGTCACCTTATTCGGCTACTGTCAGGTCATGCCACCATAAGCACAGAAAATCCCAAAGTGTAAAATGTGGTAGGATCGAAGAATATTCTGAAGAATGACATGCTTGCCCTAGATTTTAGCCTTCTCCAGGCAATTACTGCTGGTTGTTATAAAAAAAAAAAAATCACAATACATACATATTTGGTCTGATCAGGTACTACAGGTTGTCTATTCTTGCAGAAAAAAGGTATTTAACTGAGACTCAACTGCCTGAGATGCTACAAAACTGTAATAACATCCATGTCATTTTTTAAGTTCCTACATTCTATTACTATGATTAAGATGTTTGGCTCCTCATTGCAAACACTGCTGACTCACCTCCAGCCACTGCAGAGTAACAGTAGGATTTGGACAGTGCTTGCCACTACACCGAGTGGTACCTACAAAAGATTTTTTAACAGCCTGGTACACGGCTTGGAACTGAGGGTTTTTTGTTTTAATATGAAAGACAAAGATTACGCCTTATTCTAAGATAAAAAGTAATGGGGAAGTTGACAAGTGTTGAGAAGCATGTGTCCGACAACCGTCTACTAGGGCCCAAACCACAGAATTTGCACAAAGGGCATGGCCGGCAAGAAAACTCACTAGGTCACCAAATAAAGAATGCCTAAGTATGTGCTGCTTCTCAAACTCTAGAAATCCAAGCAGCTCGGGGGAGCTGGAATGTCCCTGTGTAAGGAAATACGGAAACAGGTGACGTACAGCAAATTTTGCTGAAATACTAAAAACCTTCCCAATATAACAGGACACAAAACTTCAGAAACAGTAGACCGTACCACAGGACTAGCCAGTATCTGATCATTCTATCAAAGTTCGTGCTTGTAACAGAAACCACTGGGCCTAAACAAGGGCTGATGCAGGTGGATTGAGAACTGGCCCAACTCAGAGGGCTGTCATCAGCGGCGCTGAGTCTAGTCGGAGGCCGGTAACTAGTGGTGTCCCCCAGGGGTTAGTACTCAGCCCAGTCTTATTCAACTTCTTCATCAATGACCTGGATGAAGAGTTAAAGTTTGCTGATGACACAAAACTGGGAGGAGTGGTAGATACACCGGAAGGCTGTGCTGCCATTCAGCGTGACCTGGACAGGCTGGAAAGCTGGGCAGAGAGGAACCTGATGAGGTTCAACAAGGGCAAGGGCAGGGTCCTGCACCTGGGGAGGAACAACCCCATGCATCAGTACAGGCTTGGGGCAGACCTGCTGGAGAGCAGCTCTGTGGAGAGGGACCTGGGTGTCCTGGTGGGTGACAGGTTGACCATGAGCCAGCAGTGTGCCCTGGCTGCCAAGAAAGCCAATGGGATCCTGGGGTGCATCAAGAAGAGTGTGGCCAGCAGGACAAGGGAGGTTCTCCTTCCCCTCTACTCTGCCCTAGTGAGGCCCCATCTGGAGTACTCTGTCCAGTTCTGGGCTCCCCAGTTCAAGAAAGATGAGGAGCTACTGGAGAGTCTAGCGGAGGGCTATGAGGATGATGAGGGGAGTGGAGCATCTCTCCTACGAGGAGAGGCTGAGGGAGCTGGTCTTGTTCAGCCTGAAGAAGAGAAGGCTGAGAGGGGACCTAATAAATATCTCAAGGGTGGGTGTCAGGAAGATGGGGCCAGACTCTTTTCAGTGGTGCCCAGCGACAGGACAAGGGGCAATGGGCACAAACTGAAGCAGAGGAAGTTCCAGCTGAACACGAGGAAGAACTTCTTCACTCTGAGGGTGACGGAGCACTGGCACAGGCTGCCCAGGGAGGCTGTGGAGTCTCCTTCTTTGGAGATATTCAAGACCCACCTGGACAAGGTCCTGTGCAGCCTGCTGTAGGTGACCCTGCTTCGGCAGGGGGTTGGACTGGGTGACCCACAGAGGTCCCTTCCAACCCCGAACATTCTGCGATCCTGTGATTAAAGAACAGAACTGTTTGGAGAAAAAGTACAGTATTTGCAACCTCCACCTCAGGTATCATGTAGTGCTTAAGTCTCTCACTAACCACAATGCTATGGTGTCTGATTTTTTGTCGGTTTTATGAAGCATCTCGTTATACAGCATATGACGGGGCACCATCCCTTGCCACCGCACACAGTAGTTCAACATTACCTCAGGAAAAACAAGAGCTAGAAAAAAATCTATCAGTGGTGTACTTAACTTCCAAAAGACAAACTACTTAGTGAGAAAGCTTGTTAAAATAAGAACTGAAAGAGAGCTTGCTGAGTAAAGGTGGGACGGAGATGACTTGATGGTCAGCATCCTGAAGGCTCAAATCAAAACGAACCTTAGGAAAACCCAGAGGGTGGCATTCTTAAATACTATGAAGTTAATAGTAGCAGATGCACAGTACATCAATAAATTGAAGCTGTGTTTTAAGTTTAATCCTTTCTACTCGGAACAAAGCAGACCAAGATCTTCAAGCTCCTAAGCTGCTGCTCAGTATCTATTTCAACATTTCAGGAGCTAAAAGCTGCAAAGGAGCATCCAGTGTGATGTGAGGATGTGAAGAATACAGCAGAGAAATCAAGTCTTGCCACACATGTTCAGCACAGAAGATCGTACACCATAACCAGTATTCAGAGAAAACTCGGTACTAGTCTTGTACTTGTTCATTCTTGGAATGAACAAAAGATCACCAGTAGCAAGTCACAAGAACTCCAAATAAAGTGTCTGATCCTAAACTGTTGTGTATAGCCTCTCAGTTAAGACTTCAGTAGCAGCCACTGACGTAAGGTGGCTAACAATACACAACTATTAACCTAACACTCACAAGGAGTGAACTTCACAGGAATTACACAAAAAAAAAATCTGAATGAGTGGGTATATGCATAAACACTATACTGTAGAGCATGGCCTTCTGTAAACACAAGTAATGCCTCACGAACCTGTGATGCTCTGAATTAGTCAAGCATACGGACAAGAAAGACATGACTGATATAGTCTACCTGGATTTCCCAAAGGCATTTGACAATGTCCCTCACCCAAGGTTCCTTAAAGAACTCAACTGCCATGGGATAGGAAGGATAGTCCTTACGTGGATAAACACTTGGCTGAAAGACAGGAAACAGGCTATGAATATAAGACTCCAGTCTTCAGAATGGAGAAAGATCACCACCAGTGGAATCACGCAGCAACCTGTGCTGGGAAGCATGCTAACATTTGCAAGTGACCCAGAAAAATGGAAGCAAATAGCAACTACTAATTTAGTAGTAGCAGCAAACTGCTAAGAACAAAGACAAAAAAAGAGCTGAAGAAATATGGGCAAGTGTATTTTCTTCATTAAGTGACGAGCACAACTGAAGATTAATGCCCACAGACTGCATTTTCCCTAGCACTGCATGCTTCCACCTGGCATCAGTGTGTACCACCCTATTCACCACAATTATCTGCTCCAAATTCAAGCCAAGAGAAGGTAGGGCTCATCTTTCGATCCCTCAGGAACTCTTCTGAACATACAATTACACTGCTTGCATTAGGTTTTTCTGTTCTCTTAAGAAATCCTGGAAGACAGACTTAAGACATGGCTAAACCAGTCCAGCAGCTTGCAGAGAGGCGAGTGGGTGGCTTTCCCCTCTATCCCTATCAATTGTCATGCCAGCTCAACACTTCTCTGACCTCTCAACTGGCCGATTCAGGTTGCCAGCTCAGAAAACAACTACTCAGGGAAAACGAAAAGATCTTCCTTATAATTTACAGAACTGAGCTGGCTCTAAGGGTCAGACTAGAACCCAAGTAAACATGAGAAATAGCCAGGGAAGAGAGGACATCCCTCTTTCAACAGAGAGCTGTCACATTAACCCAGTCCACTTTGCAGCACTGTACCTTTACTTTCTGAAAGCATAAAACAAACACAACATTTACCCTTACACACTACATAGTTTTCGTGATTTTTCTTCAAAGGTCTTCACAGGCTTGCAGCATCCCGAGTAGATTACTGCAGTCAATTGAAAGTGGGGTGCAACTACTGAGGAACTAAAAATTGATAATCCCATCTCAAGCTCCCTATCTAAGAGCGTGCCACACTTACCACAATGTATGAACTTTATACAAACAAGCATAGAAGAACCTAACAAATACATTCCCAGAAACTGTGACAACCAGCAGGCAGAGGGCATAAAAAAATACCAAAGACTATCCATCCTGCACAGCGGCTTAGACTATAATTTTGTCAAGAAAGCAGCAGGTTATACTGCTGTTCCTTGTATAACGGCTTATAACAGCTGGTGCAGCCAATACACTGCCAATACTCAATTGCACAACTCCGCAATATACAGTTCTACAAAGCACACTTGTACTTTTATGCACTTGGAGAAATAGATGGGTTAAGGCCAGATTATCCAAGTAACAGTGGTATTTTCTACATAATCAATCATATAGACTATCACAAGTCTTTCTTGCAACAAGAACATCATTTCCAAGTCATCACTACCATCTCTTCAAGCTGTGAACATATCCTTTTCTGAACTAAACAGAGTTTCTCCAGTATTTGCAACAAAAATTTTAGTTTGAAAGCAAACACAGGCAAATCTAAAGACTGACTCTCATAATACATTTCTCTGCTTGACTGAGATCTGCTACTAAGTAATCTTCTAATACATGTACTCAGGTAACCCAGCGGACACCAACTCAGCCTCTGGACTCCTTGCAAAGAACCAAACCATCTAATTGTAGAGTTTTGTCTCCTTTGGTTGCTCTTGGTACCGCACAAGATTCAAGCAGGCCATTACAGAAAAAGTCCATCTCTCACTCAACTCTTCATGACCACAAGTTAATTTTTATGGCTCAGTGTGTGAACAATTGCCACTTAAAACAATTAATCTAATTCTTCCAACATTGTCTTGGCCATACTCTACCTACCTCTTAGATTCCTACAATCCTTAGGAATATGCTGAGATTTTTCTGCCTTTTAGCACTTTCACATTTACCCCATTCAAAGACAAAGAGAACAGTCACTAGAACAGCAAGACCTTTGACAGACAGTTATAAGTACTAACCATTAATGCGTGGGGAAGGAAAACACACCCCACTGCTTAAGCGTGCTTGACATTTGCTTGAAAGAGACAGGTCCTCTGCAAACTGAAATTAATATGCAACTCATATTCTACTTTGTGACACAGTTTATTGATTGGTTCTGCATTAATCTGTGATTTCAAGACCTGTTTACTATGAGACAATTTTTTCTAAAATGGGTTCAAATCCTGAACAGAGCCCAATGCTGCACACCTTACTGCCTTCATAAAGACATTTTTCCCTGATAGACAATTTATAAAAACATAGGAGTCAACTGTTAGGTTGCTGTATTGGGTGTCAGGAGAGCTGTCTTTTCTATTTTTGTTTCTCACCTGTACCTTGACCTATTATTTAGTGTTGGGGGGAAAAAAAAAAAAACCCAAAACACATATTTAACCTCACCTAGGTTATACTGTATGTAAATTTGAAGTCGTATACTTCAAGATCTGTAGCACAAAACTGCTGTTTGGAGTTTCTGCTTACAGTCTACCTTGTGCCATAGCACGTTTCCCACCTGATTAAAAGAAAGACGTTACCTAGCTTCCACAATTAAGAACTGGTTTCAACATTCAGCAGCAGTCTACAGGAATCCAGACACACACATTCTCCTGATATAAAGAACTCAAATTTTAGTAAGATAATTTCACAAACCAATACGCTACCTACTCCAACTATTTTTTTTTTTAAAGATAACTCCTAGTTATATATTATTCTATTAATAATAGCCTTTGAAGAAACAGCAGTAAGTGAGATTTCTCACAAAGCTTCCTGTATTATAAGTAAGCTTCCTGGCATTTTGTGATTTGTCATGACATGCCTAAGCAGATCTGTGCAGACAGTCAGTCACCCAAATCTCTTAATATCTCTAGAGATCAGGGCTTAAGTGCTACTTACACTGCTGAAGTACCTAGAAAGTTGTCCTCTTAATCTGGGCCAACGTACTGAGGACAGGACAGATACAGGACTAGACTTCCAACAATTCACACGTACAGCTTCCAAGACTTTGTAAATTCTGTAAGTGGGTCAGCTAAGTAACACCAAAGAAGATACGGTCAGATGCCCAACCTAAGTGCTGCTATAAATGCCATGAACCACACATAAAAAACCCTACCACATGCCACTCTCTTCAAGCCTTAAGGAGAAACAAGATAGAACTTAACTCTATCCTAACACTAAACAAGAAAAATTGTCATTTAACACCCATATTCAAGTTACACAACAGATTTGCATTCCATGTATTCTCAGAGAGTACTTACCATCACACCATTTTGTATGTGCCAATTAGTAACCATGACCTTATCATCGCGTATCTTAAAGATCAAACTAAAGAGCAAAATCAAGAGTAACTTGCGCTTCCACCATACCACTTCCCAAACAATTTTGTTCACAGACTTATTTAGCACTCAGCTATGATCCTGGCAGAACTGCAGTATTTCATATGAACAAGAACAAATTATGTCAACTTGATTCCAACAAACTTTGGAACTCTAAAATCCACAGCATTGATTTAAACACGACAACTTTTAAGCTTAGTATTCCCTTCTAAATGGTAACAGTCTCATTACCATTCAGAAGCGCCATAGCCTAAGAACTCTCTTACATTTTGATCTAGCCAGCTTGTTTTGCAAGCATCCACGATACAGGTGGACTATAAAGTCCATCAAGGGAAATGCTGCACCAAGGCAATCTCTACTAATCAATTTTTACTAGCTGACAGGAAGTCAGATTGTTTTGCATTGCAGATCTCTACAATGAGGTAGAGTTTGATTATTTTCTGAAGAACTGATTAACCACTGACTCAAGAAAACACCAGAAAGACAATCACACCTCAAAAGCTCCCAAATCTTATGAATCCTTCAGGATGCTGGCCAAGCATCCAACTTGGGTTTCCACTCAAACCAAAGCCAACACTTTCAGTTGCACTGACTCATCCATACCAGGTGGAGAACCCTTTCCTCCCTACTCACCAAACCAAATCCAGGAATGCTGCTGGAACTTGGACTGGAGTCAGGGGGAAGGAAAAGCGTCCTCCCGTCTCACACCCTTCAGCATAGGCAATTAAGATATTGAAAAAACCAAAACCCTCAGCAGAAGTTGCACGCTTACTTTGGAACATGGAATTGTATGCATCCCTCCACCCAAGTCAATGATGTTGTACCCTAATATCTAGGTTTTTGGGGGGCATCTTTTTCTCTAAGTCCTTACAGTTATTGGGGAGACTGTTTGTCTCCTCTCGCTTAGTGCGATTCTTAGTTCTAACACATTTTCTACTGGAATGGTGACAGAAGGGAGACTTATTTAGGCCTTCCTTTTTTGTTGTAGTTTCTCTTTTCCACCCCAAAACACACATTTTTCAAATGCTTTGCAATAATGCTATCAAAAGCTTTCTAAGCACAACTCAGTAAAAACACATCATTTGGGAAGAACTTGGTCACGTTGCCTGTGAAAATTATGAACAGACTGGAGTATCTTCCTACCTCTAAATGAAGTGTAACTGTATTCACACTTTTTACATACAATAGTATGTATTTCACTTTCAATTTACAAATATAAGATCTTAGGGCAAAAGTAACAGTACCATAAGAGTAGCATCATCGAGAAAATTAAAGGTTGTTTCTACTATGTGCAAGTGACACATGTTTAAACAAACAGCTGCAAGATAAGACACTTCTGGGGCAACAGACACCATCTAGAGATGCCAGTTCCTCCCCTCTACCACTTTTTTTCCCCAGATATGAATTGATCAGGCATAGCGCACAAGGGAAAAGGATGAAAAGACGATGCTGGAAAAGTAAATGATCTGTAATGACTTCCACCACATAATGAAAGCATATGCATTTTCTTTAGGCAATGAAGTATCATACACTCGATCCCTCCAGGGCGAGAGCTCGCTCTCTCTCGGTTTGCCAGGGGCAGCAGTATCTCCAACGAAGGCAGAGAAAGAAAAGCGCTAGCCCCCTCCCCCGGGACCCAACCGAGCGAGGGAGCCTCTCCCCAGCATCGCCTCCCGAGGGGCCCAGAGAGCCGGGCGCCCACCCTCCGGAGAGCACGGCACTGGGCGTTGTCTGCGGCGAGTCGCCCTCAGCCCCACACCGCCCGGCTCCGGGAGGCCCGAGCCGAAGGTAAGCAAGGCCTGGGCCGAACAGAACCGCCGCGCCGGTCAGCGGCACGACAAGGGGCAACGGGCTCTCTTTGTCGGGCCCCCCGAGGCGGGGGCGGCTCCCCTGCCCCCCTCGGGACTCGCCCTTCGCGGACGCCATTTTATTCCCGGCTTCTGCCGCCACCGCCCCCCGAACCGGGCCCCGCCCAAGCCCAAGCCACCCGCTCGTTCAGGTCCCCCATCCCCGGCTCCACCACCCCCCTGGGGCGCTCCCAGTCGCCATTTTGTCTGTGCCCCCCTCCTCCGCCCCTGCCCCCCCTCCCCCGCCCAGCCGCCATTTTGTGGCCGCTCCCTCCCTCCCTCTCCCCTTCGCCTCGCACGGCCTTCCTAGCCAGCGCTCACCATCGTAGCGCTCAGCCTGCTCAGCCAACTTGGCCTGATAGACGAGGTCCTCCCGATCGTCCATGTCCTGCAGGCGGGGCGGCGTCGGGGACTGCACGGAGCGGATGGAAGCCGATGGGTCCGGGGGGCTCAGCAGCTACCAGCTCGCTGCTCTCCGGGCAAATATGGCGGCAGCACCTCCTCCCGCTGCATCCGGGCACTTCCGCAAGTGCGCGCATGCGCCCTGCGGCCTCCCATGGCAACGGCGGCTCCTTGACAACGGGCGGGAGGAGGGGGACGAAGCCGCGGCGGCGGGAGGCGGTCGCCCGGGGGTAGCGGGGCCGGAGCCGCAGCCGCCCGTTCCTCCGCCCGCTCGTGGTGGGGCCGCGGCCGAGAGGGCGCCGTTGTTTTGGGGAGGCCGGAGGGGCGAAGCGCAGGGCCGCCGATGGCGGGGCGGGGTGGGGTGGGGCCGGGTGGCGGGGCCCCGGCGGGCTGCTGGCGCGGCGGCCCTGCCTCGCGTGAGGGCGGGCCGACGGCCAGGCCCCGCGGCGCGCCGGGGGAGGAGGGGGGGGAGGAAGGCGGCTCCCCCGTGTCCCCGGGAACGCGTTGCTGCTGCCCTCAGACCTCGACATCGCCGCTCGGACGCCTCTCCGTGTGCCCCTCGCGTAACGGTGAATCTGGGCGTGACGGGAAGGCAGGAGGTCCGACCGAGCAGGTTTCTCTCGGGGGGGGGCGTTGCTCAAGCAAGGTATCACCTCCGCTGCTATGTCTGAGGTAGGACGTGATAATTTAACAGTTTTAAGAGGCTAGAAGAACGAGAAGGTAAAATGAAACGCTTCACAAGTTCCTCACAGAGTACTTCCGAACAAAACGGAGCATAAACTCGAATAACTGCAGTCACGCCTCAGTTTCTGAAATCGGGATGGTTTGAGAAAGCTAAATGGGATTATGCTTGGCTGGCACAAATTTAATCTTCAAAGATCTGCTCAGGGTAGCTGTGAATGAAGTCTCGGATCTCTCTTTTTCCAGTCTCTCCTAGGACGAGCGGGCTGAGGGCTCTCGGCCTGCCTGGGCTGTGGCAGAGCACAAAGACCTCCGCAGTGTTCGACAGGCAGCAGAGACTGAGCAGGCCCTGGCACGGCTTGGACGCAGCCTTGGGTATCCTGCTGTTTACTCTGTTGTACTGTGCCCACAGGAGTGGGTCCAGGTGTGTGACTGAGGGCACACACACCTAAAGCACCATTTAAAGCACTTTTTTTTTAGTAGTTTGCTGTTTCCTGATTCATTTTAACAGATTACTTCAGTTGGTGAGGAAGAGCTTTAGAGTACGTAAAATTAACATAACTTTATGATTTTCTTACAAATAAATCTAAAAATATAACAATTATTTTTATATTGCTGTTTGCCTACCCAGAAAATCAATGGACCGTTTCCAAGGGACATTTTGGGCCCCAACTCTTTTCCAGATCTCAGGATTATCTAATCAGAATTTCACGAAAGAAAAACCAAAGACATTAGCCTGTCTGGACTAGGTTCGAAATCAAGGTGTCAAGTCCAGAAAAAAAAAATACCTGTTTTCAATTTAGACAAAATATGATCAGAAAATGCTGATTTTGTTGAAACTGGGAATTATTATATACCTTTACCTCTGAATTGTTTGTAAATACACGGTACCATTAACAAGGCAGTTCTGGTAAGCACCCAAAAGATCCCAGCAGTATAGAGAGTAACGATATATACTGTATGAACACTGGAGCAAAACTTGGGGCAGTACTTTTACCTATGAAAATTTAATTTTTTCCATCTGAAGCTGACAGAATAATCTTTATTGTGTGGAGATGTAACAGAAAAACCTTGCAGGCATCTCGGTACACTTAAATGCAAAGTCACTCATTTATAAGTCATGTCCCTCTTGAAGACTCCACAAAACAGCAGTGATCCGGAAAGTTATCTGTAGTAGCCACCCAAACAAATACGTATCAACTAAATTAAAAGGAGCCATCACTCTAGGAGAGGGGACCTGAGAAGGCTGAGAGGGGACCTCATAAATGCTTATAAATATCTGAAGGGTGGGTGTTGGGAGGATGGGGCCAGGCTCTTTTCAGTGGTGCCCAGCGACAGGACAAGGGGCAATGGGCACAAACCGAAGCACAGGAAGCTCTGTCTGAACATGAGGAAGAACTTCTTCACTCTGAGGGTGACGGGGCACTAGCACAGGCTGCCCAGGAGGGTCGTGGACTCTCCTCTGGAGATATTCAAGACCTAGTCCTGTGCAGCCTGCTCTGGGTGACCCTGCTTCAGCAGGGGGTTGGACTAGATGACCCACAGAGGCCTCTCCAACCCCGACCATTCTGTGATCACTGAAATTTAGTGACTAAGAAAACAAATGCTGTCCTTGCCCTTAGCAGCAAGGGAAATTACTATGGCAGTACTAACATCATCAAGACTGGTCCTTGTATAATTCTAGAAACAATGGACAGGGAAGTAAGTAGTGTTCTGAGAGCAGACAACATGGCCTCTTCCACGCAGCAAGAGCCTGTGGAATGAGGGAGCACCTCCAGAAGGCCAAATGCTTTGAGAGATTTTGAATGCCTCAAGGTTTCATCTATGATTAACTATGGCACACCGCACTGAGCTGAAGAACGCGCTGGCGTGGAGCTGTTCTTCGGTGTACGCCCTGAATTAAACTGTCTGGCTTTAGTTAGAGTATTGCCATCGAGATTCTTATCCTTAGGGGCCTAGAGGCTGCTTTCCATTGCAGCTTTTAAGGATTATGACGGCAAAGGTAGTTCAACGCAGTTCTATGTTAGAAATGTTCTCCCACATGGGACACAGCCATCCTGGTCCTCATTTCCAGTGCTTCATCCCTTGATAGTACACTGCTGTCCTGGATTCAGCCAGGTTAAAACATGACCACTGCACACTTCAGTCTTTCATTGAAATAGTGGTCTCCCACTACCACCCTTACAAAGAAGTCCTTCTGAACCGTTAGGAGACTCCTGTATGAGATTCTTACTGGTATTAATTTGAACACTTAATGCATGGTTTTACTGACAATTCTAAGAATGAATAAAAAGCTTTTCGTCTTTCAAACAAGATACACAGCATCCAAAGAATCCCCAAACTATCTCCGGATACACCTGTGTAGGTAGAATTGAGACTAATAGCTACAGTCTCAACATACTCATGAGTCCTCTTTTTGCAGCGACAATATACTTTTCCCCCAACCCCCTTGACTCAAGTAACTCATTGGATTATAGAAAGTCACCGTGTTTCAAAAAAACACCCCATATTATACTAGTTGATAAGTTACTTTAGTTATCTTGGTTTGTCTTCTGCAGGTGCTATGTTTGTTTTCATATGAGTTTGGCCAATTCAAAAAGCCCACACCCACAGCTCTATATTTAGATTATTAAATGCAAGTATTCCAATGACAGCTGATTGAGAATGACACCAGGTCAAAGTTTTGGCTATACTTTTATTTACTTCACGTACTATGAACATATACATTACATGCTACAAAAAAATAAAAAAAGACTTTTAACTGTCAAGAAAGTGGATAGTGTTATAATACAATGGCACATGTTCATATTTTTCTTCAAACTGGTTTGGTTAGAATCCTTCTCCAAAACCATTAACAAAAATGAAGTGTTTTACTCTTAAGATGATTAGAAATATTTGCATTATTAACAAATACAATTCAAACAGATTAACAAGATTTAACCAGGTCAAATATTAGTAAAAAGGCTGGGGTTTACCAAAATGAAATATGTATTAAAAAACCATAGCAGCCAGTTGTACTTTTTAGTGTGATATAATGTGTAAATGCACCAGAAGAACACAGTGTAATTGAGCATTCTGCTTTCACGGTGTATTTCTAGAAATGATTATTCTAGTTCTAACACCTGCCTATGCACAAGAGACCAAAAACACAGCCAAGTAGAGACAAAAGATTGTGACCAACATTCTTAGCAATGATTTTTTTGCACGCATTGGGGAGAAGGGAGGGAACAAACAGAAGAGGATAAACAAAGGCCACAAAAGGATTTAATCTACATGTTCATGAACAAATGTTCTACCTATTTTCCTTTAAGAGCTTGATAAGTTGAAATGTCTATTTCGTCCAAATGCAAACATACTCATTTCTATCAGCTATGAAACAAAATCACATTTCGGCTTAGAACTGAACAGTGGAAAACAGTTGCGTTAATGTATCAGTTGACTAAGAAAAACTGCTTGACAGGAACTTGGGATTCTAGTGCAACAGCAGCTATTAAGACTCCTCTAGTTTCTCTTTTTTTTGCTCTTTCAAAGGGTACAAATATTCGCAACTTACACAGTCTTAACAAAAACATATCTACAAAGTTTGCAGGGTATTCGTTAAATCAATTTACATCTTTCATATTAAAAAGGCAAGATTTGCATTACAAAATACCTTTCAGAACAAAGTTCTTTTTGTATCTTAAATAATTGCTGATTGGAAAGGTACAAACATACCAGCTTTCATTAACTGCAAATGGAAAAAATACTTCAGAACAAACTGTGTTACTCTAAGAACACACAGTTCATTGTGTTTCTTTTGCAATACCTGAAGAAAAATATAAGCATACATGGGCAACTGATAAACTCAGTATTAAGCCTGTTACTTAGAGTGCAGTTATTGAAAAAAATCAGTCCTAGTAAATAACAAGGTCAGAGGAAAGGTACAAATTAGCATTAAAGAAACCAATGTGTTTGGTTCTAGGTTAGGAAACTAACCTAGAGTTAGTTTCTCAATTGTTTTCCTTGAAGTAGATTTTGTACTAAGCTAGAAGAGATCCCACAATCACTGGCATATCACCCTCACCAGAATAACAATCCAAGCTAGAATAGCACTGCAATTCCTTTGTTACCGTTCTTCTTACAGCACTGTCACGTCAGTTTTCTAGTAATCTTCAGTAGTGTTTATAAGACTGGTGATTGAAAAGTATGATTAATGTACATTTGCATTAGTCTACAGAATTCATGAGTGCCCATTACCTGAAAATTAGTCAGATTGCAGATGGATTAGTTTTGAAGTAAAACAACTAGTATTTAAATATAACAGAAATAGTATAGTTTCCAGCATGTTACACAGTTCTGAGGTAAAGTGTTACCAGTATTCTGTTGTACGGGTCGGCACCTTGCAGCAACAGCCGTTGCAGTGGGAACTAGCCCTCGCAGCATTTACAACCAATGAGCCATTCTAGTCACATGGTTTCTATAAACCAATATAACATTTTCTGTTTGATGCTATTCAGAAAAACTGTTCTATATGGATTACACTGTAGTCAAAGTTACAGAATTTGTTTGCTTAATTTTGGTCACTAGAGTGCTGTGTTTGGAAAACAATCCAGGGTACAGGCTAAAGATAGTTACTTCAGTGTTTAATTTCAGTTTACAAAACTTACTGAATCCATTCTGATTTATGTTAGAGAAAACCAGATAAACAGAAGAATAGACTTAAAAAAAAAAATCAAGCAGTGCATAACACCACCTATTCAATGCACTGATTTTCATTATGAGCTACGAAGTCATATTTACTCTATTATGCCTTTTGAGAATCAATCCAGAAGCACACAAGTATTTTCCATTAGTTTATTAAAAATAAAATCCTCACGAATTCACTATCAAATTTTTTACAGATGGGAATTAAACCAGAAGAGTCCCCAGAGTAACTTTAAAATAAAAGTAGTATTTGATTTGTCAGTTCACCATGTTTGACACTGATTTGTACTGTAAGAGTATTGTAAAATAGGAGTACTGAAGAATTCTAGAAAAATTAAACTGGCCCTATATAATTTAATTCTATTGTAAAGCAGTGTCAATATTTTAGTATATTTAGTGAATCAAACACTGCTTTAAAGCTATGCATTAAAGTGCTATGCACACATTTTTCAGCACTGATACGGATGTTTACACTCCCATAAGCCTTGTATTTGTTGATAGATATTGGTGTGTTAATAGAAATTTTAATTCAAAATCAGCTGCTATGTTTGAAGCATCAACAGTACTGAAGAAATCAATCTAGTGTCCACAACTTCTAGAATTCCGAGGTTGATTTGATCTGTTGTTTACCACTAAAATGGTAAGCATCTGTACGTCATAAGGCTGTCCCCTGCGGGCCCTATGTAAATATGTACTGCGCATAGTTAACTGACCATGCAAAGTACTTATAGCCTTTCTAGGACAGAGAATTCAGGATTTAAAAAAAAAAAAAGCTCCAGGATAAATTTGTGACATTTCTATCTATATATTGAATTGTCTAAGGTTGACGTTCATTGCCTGAGGAAGAAGCAACATAAGCAATAGGACCGGAGAGAGCTACGTATGTTTTCGTAACATCTACGTTACTGCTTTCTCCAACTGCTGCTGCTAGCAAGGTCCAGTCTGCTGTGCACATGGACATAAGCAGGCATTACAACCTATAATCATGTACTAGGTCTGCCACTTGACACACAAGTCATCTACTGTCGTACCCTGAATTACATGACCCTTGATTAAGGAATGGTGGTGTTCAGTCCCAGGGGTTCGCAGGTTATCAGAATGCTTATACAAGCAATACCGCTTTCAAAATCTGTCGGAACATAGTCTTGATGGCATCTGCAATAAAAACAAGTTGAGATTGTTCCCATCTGTAAGCGCAACTGTTGAGCCACACTCAGCTGAAGTCCTCGTCAGGATTCTGTTGATCCAGCAGGCGAACATGTGTGAATGGAAAGTGACCACGTCTGCCATTACATTCTCCTTCCCACTGACCACTCACGTTAATCTTTGTGACCTTTACCAGCTCACCGACCTGCAGGATCAGAAAGAAGAAAGTGTTACAATTCATAAAAGCCACACAGGATGAGCTGCTACCCCTCCCCTTTAGTGTCATATCACCCAAGTACCAGATACACTTCTATAAAAAGTCGTTTTAGTCTCGACCATTTTTGATACACCAGCTTACCACCCAACATTATTTACTCCTGAAGAAAGTATAGAGAGAAAGAAGCCTACTCAGATTAGGTGAGAACTACCTACACTGAAGAGCCTGCAATCCAACACCAATCTTTGAGAGCACTCTCGGCATTGGACATCAGCTCCTACCACAACACATGCATCTCACTGAATTGACAGAGGCCTGCGCTCTGCTTTACTCCATCAACAACCTCATTAAGGGAGGGAAGGCTTGCAGGTGTACAAAGCGAACACTAACCTGCAAGCGAAAAGCCTCCTTAATTTTGAGATTCCACTAAGTGCTTTTCAGGTAGTATTGAAAAAGTTCTGGATAAGTGAGGACTATATATACATAGCCACAGATATAAACCACTCAGAAAATATGCAGGGCAATAAGAATTAGTGCCCTTGGGCTGCTCTGTTCTTACTCCGAGCATCCAGTTCTGCAACTAGCCACTACCAGAGGCAAGGCCAGATGATCTTTCAGTCCTGCCCACCATGGATTTCTCACATAAATAAATTCCATAGGTATAGTAAATACAATTGATGCCCTCTCCCTCTTATATCCAAATTGTTTGGCTAGAAAAATAAAAGAATGGTTACTACGAACCAATGAAATTATATGCTCTAGTTTAAAAGTATCCAGTTCTAAGGTACTACAGTAATATATTCTAATCTCCAACCTAATATACACATAAATAACCAATTCTAAAGGTATTGTCTCCCTTCGACAAAGGTGGAGAAACTGCACAGCAGTCACGCTCCCAAGGCTGTGCAGTCATGTAGTTCAAGTTGAGGCCACAAGTCTAGGTCTAATCAGTCCCCAACTCTGCTGAACCTTGAAGGCTACTTTAATTAAGTAGCACTTTTATAACCTAAGAAAGCACAATTTGCATTGTAAAGACAATCACTGAAGAGTTAATAAACGCCACATTGAAAAGCTGCCTACCCATTCCTACCCCTCTGCATAGAATTTTATCAATAATGTTATTTACAAGTAGCATACAACAGTTTTCAGAATTCTTCCCGGGTCACAGATGGAGAATGCTTTTCGGACAGATCCACTCTATTTTCTTTCACTAATACTGTAAATAAATTCTCAAGGCATGTCCACAAGCCTTACTGCATCTCATCCAGAAATTCACTGAATATAGAGTTAGTAGTTTACACAGATGGTCATCGCTGTCTTCCCAGTTAACCCAAAATAGAATCTCATTAGTCTCACTTTCCAGGCAGTGAATAAAGAACAAGGAAAACAATTTAAGATGTTACCAACCTACATTAACTTTACAAGTTTTAATCACTTGCAGTCTTTTGCCTGAAAGGGCTTTTAACAGTTCATAAATTCAAACCACTACATGGACATTTAATTAAGCTTCCCATACCTCTGATGATTACTTATCTGGTAATGAGAGGCACACTTGGGACTCTAGATGTAGCTTTATTTTTTCCTCTTGTATTCACTAGTGTAGACATTTTAATGAATCATATTTTGAAGAAAATCCTCTTATATATTTGCTACAGGCAAAAAGAATGCCTTCCTTGACTACTGAATACTAGCTTCAGCTCTTTAGGAATTTAATCATGCAGCATGTATAATTTTGCTACTGCTAACAATCCCTGGGGGGCTGTACCAATAAAAATATTCTGTTGACCAAACAATACATCAGCCATAATTTAACAAGGATAAGATTACATGTGACAATACTAGAAGCAGAACATCTTATTTCCTAATCACAACCATTCTAAGAACACTATCCTAGGTAACTTTAAATTGCTTCAGACCTAGATATAATCTATGTATTCAACAGAAACGTATATAACCTCCAACCCACTAGGAAAGAAAAAGCACAAGCTTGCTATCTGTAAGGGATTTTTCTTCAGACTGCTGGCCTCTATGCTCTTGCTGAATACCACCCACTACTTTATGTTCATATACAGTTTATCCTGGATACCTTACAACAAACTCACCTGCTAAAGGTGGATTCAACAGTGCAATGATAGCGAGTTAGAATATAGGATGCTTGTGAGCCTCACTCACACCCAGAAGCATCCTGTAGCCGTTTGTTTGGTTTTCAGGGGTGTTTCAGGGTCATCGCAGCAAAGGGATGCCCATTTATGAATTCTCCTTACTAGAAGAAGCTACACTAAAAATCTGCATTTCCATAATTATTAAAAGAGGAAAGACGCTGAGCTTAAATATTCCTTTTTTACCATTACGGTAATTTCATTTAGCGATGACCCTCTCTTTCTGATACAATCTTTCACTCATATTTCATTTGTATGTATCTTCTCATTTCATTTATATACATCTTTACACCTATCAAAGTAGGACTGACTTTAAGTAAGCACGGGTCATTTCACAAATGCTAGCTTAATAAAGTAGTTCCACTAGTTCCTTAAGAACTTACAGATCTTCCTACAACTGCTTCGAAACTCTGCATATTAATCCATAGCTCAAGTACTCTCCTGAAGACAATAGAGAGAACCTTTCCAAAAAATTACTCATTCTTACAAGTGCTGAAATTTCAAAACATTTAGACTAGAATTGGATGTTCTCTCCAAATTCTCCTCACTTTCAACATTGACTTATGGTATCATTAGTCTATCATGCATCATCCCACCAAGCACAGCACCTCAAGAACAACATTGTATCCTGTTATAAAGCCAGATCTGTCTCAGTCTTCATCAGATGTTTTAAAACTAAATATATCCCATATGCTTCAAAGCAAAACTGAAGGTTCATGTGAAGACTTCTGTGTGCTGTGGTTTTATTCCAAGTACTCCTCTTTGGTAAGGTCAAAATGGCAGAGTTCTGCTACTGTTACAAAGAAAAAAAATTAATTTTTCTCAGAGGCATTCACCACATAGATCTTCCCTTTTTCTCCTTTTTTCTTTTAAACAGAGACTGACAATTCCTCAAATAGGTCCAGTTACAAGCAAAATAAAAGTTACCTTCCCCTGCTGAATCTATTTTCCATAATACAGCATAGTCTTTATTAGAACATCATTTGCTCTGATCCTCCTTCCTTGAGCTCTTCAAAACCACACCAGTTTTAAAATAATAGCACAGAACAGATACTCTGTTTGCAGTTTGGGCGAAAAATGTTTGATGTTAAGAATCTATTTTCTTAAGAGAGACACTGGGATCCACTCCCACCCATGAATATTGCCAGATTTAAGGATAAGAGTGTTCATTTGGAAAGAATCCCACTTTTTATATTTATAGTTATTATGAGGTCTGGGCAAAAATGGACTGATAAGATTTACATAATGCTTTCTACTAAGTTATCTAAGAAAGATATCTCAAAATAAACAGAGAAGGAACACCATGAAGTGAAAGGGAATGTGGAAAAAAAGGAGACAACAAGGAACAGTACTTTGATAGACAAGATGAGGAAAAACTTGGAGAAAGTGCATATTGCTGATTTTTCCTGTACAGACATTGAAAGCAACTCAGTAACACTGTGATTCAAATAGATGAAAGCTGCAAAGAAGCGAGGAAGGCCTACTAGAAGCAATGATAAATGGCTCACATTTTAAAACTAGAATTTCCCCATATTATATACAGAAAAAAGAACTACCACTGTCATTGCATTTCTTCAATGTAGAGCTGTAGCAAGACAGGAACACATCATCCTAACAGAGAGGTTCAACAGGTCAACTAGTAAGTATTTCAGTAAGTTTATAAGGCCTACAAAGACCATTGTTCTAATATAAAGGCAGAAAGACGCTGTAAATCTTACTTATATCCTCACACAGACAGGCTGAGCCTACACACTTCTCCAGTCCCCCCTCCCAAACACTTCAGCTATCTAGCCTATTATCATGAGTTAGTAGAAGACACTAGTGGTGCAGGCTAGCTCAGAACAGAGAGATGTTCTCCATGAAACTATGTTCTCTAAAGCACAGCACACTTGCCAGCTCCTGTGAGTTCTAGTGAAAAGGACTGAACTAACAGATCAGTCATAGCACTCACAAGCTGTTCTTTAACATGCAAAGGATTTTGCTTTCACTCAAAGTTGGTTACGGTGACCTGGATTATCAGTATTTTCTCACTATTTCACTCCGTGCTACCAAACTATGAGTTGGGCAGTCTTGTGGGGTTCTGCTTTGAAGTAAAACATATAGTTAAGCTTAGAGAACACTAGTAGCACACTAATAAATAAAAGCTTAAGAACAAAATCCACAAGGAAGACCAAAAGGTTTTGATAAATGTGCCACAACATAATATCCAGTGGCTCAAAGAAAATCTAACATCTGGCAATTGCAACAGTCCACAATGACATTCAGGAATACTTCCAAGCTCCAGGAGGTGGCTGGGTGGTGAGAGAGAGAAAAAGAGGGAAACAGACAGCATTTTAGGCTGTATGAAATTCTGAAGGTTAAAAATCTTTGCATGTTTCCCCAAAATCTGGTGAGTTGGCATAAATTTCTATACAAGCTTCTCAACCCCAAAAAATACGTTCTGTGTCCTGGCTCTCTTTTGATGCAGAAATATAACAGAATGGGTAAGAACTCAAGAGTGTATTTACATAGCTTCCCTAGACAAATTTTTACCTACAACAGGGAAAAATTTCACATCTCCCAAAATGTACACCAATTATCAGATCTGTAGAATGTGTTGCATTTGTCAATTCTGCACTAAAAACACAGACCTATAGTTGCCACATTACTGAAGTGCCTTTCGTGCTATGCACAATTAAACGAAGTATTTGAGAGTGAAGAGGAGATGGTCTGACTCAGCACAGAAACTGTTTTTTCCCAAGTACTTAAAATGTTATATAAACAGGAAGTCAATTAGGTATCAGGAAATTCCAGAGCCTTTAGCTCAAAGAAAGCCTAGATTAAAGGATACAATTTACATGTCATCCCAAGGCAAAGGTCTGCCACTGAGGATACCTTGCTCTCAATTTCCTCAAGAGTAACTTGGGGAATAACTATCTGATTTGTAGATAGAGCACTCTAGTCTCCTTTTTAAGAGGGGGGGGGGGGGGGGGGGGGGGGGGGAAATCAAAAAGGGCATGTACAAGTACCTGATCATATCAGGAAGTGAATCAACCTTAGGGAAACTCACTGCTTTATTACAAATCATACTCCATCAATCACTGCTTTACACGAGACCTCCCTAATGAATTGTAATGTACATTCCTGCTTCACAAACTAAAAACCAAAGTAATCTGCCTGAGGTCAAGATGTTACAACAAAACCCTATGTGTCATCATCATCATCTCAGTCTGTGTAATTCTGAAGTCACTACTAATGTTTCCACTGATTGCTTTTAAACTGCAGACAGACTGGGGAAAAAAAACACCAAATAACCTAGCACACCTTTCAAACATTGGGGTGAGGCAAGCAACAGTGAACACAGGTTCAGACACAGAACTTATGAACCGCTCCCTCTCCCTCCCCCCTAAAAACTTCAGAAATGAAAACACGAATGGGGAAACACTTATGTTAGTGATGTTTGACAAAAGACATGATATTGGTTCAGTAACCTAAACATGCTCTAATAATCAAACTCTGTAAGTGACCGTAGTCACTCATTTTTTTAAAAAACAAAGCCTTTATCCATAACTTATTAACCATGCCATAAAACCAGTATTACAATGCTATTCCCTTCTTATCCCTACAAAACTATAATGTGATTGAAAGGGAAATCCCTTGAACAGATCTCTTCTTTCTAAGTTTTGCCCATTATGTACCTCCAAAGCCAAGGCTGTCTTGTCGTAGGCATTAGGGACTCGCTTCTGGATAACCCGGGCATAAATAGGGCCATTCTGAAGGTTAGGGAGCGGAGTGTTGATGCTGGGCTGGGCATAGGGCCCTGGCTCCGGCCCACCCAGTGGCTGTGGGTGGGAACTATCCTGGTTACCTCCAATCAGAGTAGAAACTGAAGCAGAGGAAGGTCTATACTTCTCGACGTAAGGAACAGGTATCATTCCCCTCTTTCCTTCGCTGTCTTCTGCATTCCACCATTGCTCTTCAGGTTTATCCCGGATTCTTAGTATGTCTCCTTTCTTAAATGGAAGATCTTCTTCATCATTTCCATTAAAGTCAAAGAGAGCTCGCACATACTCAGCTTCTTCCTGCCTGAGGATAACGCCACTATTCTGCCTGGACCGGGAAACTGGTTCTATCAAAGTTGTAGTGTCCAAATAGTGTATTTTGTAGAATTCCAGTAAAGATGGCAAAGAATCAAACTCTTGGTCACCTATTCGAAATCTGGTGGGATTCAACCCTGAAAGAAGAAGGCAATATGTCAAAGACAGCAAACAACACTTAAAACTATAAATTAAACATCTGAGAAGACAAATACATTTACAGATAAGTAGTTCCATACTGAATTTGGTCATCTTTAGATTAACAGTCATCATATTCAGCTCTTCTGTGTATTTCTCAAAGACAGCACCATCATGATCGTGAGGACAGAGTTTAGTTTTTAAAGATTTTGTCAAAGAAGAAAAAAAAAATTGTTTGGCACAGCCAAACTTCTCAAAAATAACTTGCTTCCTTGAATGTTATATGGACCCAACAAATAGAAACGTACAGTACATCTGAGTTTCTCAGGAGCCTACACAATTTTCAGTAACAGACAATTCCCTTTTTCCTGTTTTATACTAGAAATCTAGAAAGCAAGTGAAATTTTGGTACAGTGTCAAGGAAGTGATTTGTTTTTTAAACTCTATTTTGCAGTTCTAAGTTATTTCAAACAGACAACACTGCAATAATGGTTATTTACCTGTTGTAATGTATCTTGGGTTAAAAGCATGGACACTACAGAAAACTGCTTAGCACAGCAGCAAACAATTTCTGTGAATGAGCAAATGAAGTTATTTTTCATTTTGATAAAAGGTACCATTAGTGAAATTCCATATATTTTACGCAATACAAAGCAACAACATATGTTTTCATAATGGGTATAATTCAGTCTTTTAATCTCAAGTCGTGTAGTTTCTTCGCCATATTCATCAGATGGAGCCTAAGATATTAATCTGAACCTCAAATTAACATACAAGCAATGTTGATATTTGAGTCATTAGAAGTATCAAAGTGCAGATACCCATTTCAGTTGCAATCTGTGCTGCATTTTTTTTTCCATGTTCTTCAGGCTCAGCTAGGAAAAAAAAGGCATGATGTTCTATTTCCACTAGGCACCATTCACTGTGTAATCAGTTATGGGAAGAATTGTGGAAGGCTGGGGGAGGGTAGTGGAGAGGAAAAGATTTATGCTTTAATGAGTAACTCTTTTAGCAAGAAAGAGATGCTTACTTTGCAAGTCTGTTTCTCTGCAGGGAATATCTAACAGTGCCGAGACTTAGCTCTCGAGTACAAAGCTAGCAGAATTCTTCAAGCTGTCACTGCTCCAAAACTCCCTTCAAAGTAGCACTGTCAGCATGGAAAGCTAACATTACAAGAAGTACTTTCAAGAGAGCAAAAAGGGGTTCTAATACAGAAAAGGGCAGATTCAATAAGATCAACATAGACAACCACCCGATAAATAAGTTTTGAAGTATCCTGAAGGAACATAAACATCAGTGAAGCTGGTTACAGGAAATTCAAAGCAGCAGAACTAAGTCATCGGAAAATGCACATTTGCATGCATTAACAGCCCTGAATGACTTTCAGAAGAAATCAGCACAAATGCAAGAGCCAGAAAACAAAAGCAATACCCTCAACAATTACAAAAACCAAAACAGAAATTGGCATCACCAGGAGATAAGGAAGCTAATGCACGTATCAGTAAGAAATATGAACCCTGCACGGAAAGAGAAGATTCCACCTTATTCTGCCAAATCATAATGCTGAAAAGCTGCAAAACCCCACCAACTTTTGTTGACGAGATGTAACTTACAGCTTTTGACTTAGTAAGAACTCTGGAATTTCACCTCAGTGGCAGTTCTTAGCTCTGTGGTCTCACAGGAGATGACTTCTGGCTGGACAGGCAGCATCCCTAGAGCTCTTCAAGACAGCTTAAGTCCACTACATAAGCATATAATCTGATCTGGGAATGCTGCACTTCCGCTAGCATTGGAAGTGGGAAACCATGCTTTGTAACAAGTGGTATAGACATCAAGTTTTAGACAAACCTGATGACAGAAACATAAGCGTGTATATGCCACTATTTTAGATGTGAGCCTTTTAAGGATCAAGGCTATGTAGACACTTACGTCAAAAGAAAAAGTCATAGAAATTTTAAGAGGGCCAGGGCAGCAAACATCTTTGAAGTCATATGGAGAAAACTGAATCTCAGGTAAATTCACTGACACGAAACTTATTTTATGACAGAAATCTAGAGCATGAAACACTAATTTGCCTCTGTATAACCTGCTACAAACTGACTCAGTCATGAGGCTGAGTGTCTCCAGCAAAGTAAGCGTACACAAAATCTTAAAACTCATAGGAAATGAGCAGTTCAACAGTAACATTTATCAGCCTTGTCAGCACCAAATCATCACTAGGATGAACAAGTTGTTTTGAGGTGTGTTTTTTTTTCTTTTTTTTTTGTTCTTTTGAACAGGATCAGCCTCTTGAATTAATGCATAACAGCTTGAAATAACTGCCAAATGTACCTGAATAAAATCGAAGTTGGACTCTAGGAGGAAAGTCCACTGGAACCTTTTGTATGGGGAAGGAACGACTGAAATCAGTGTACTGTATCCTGGAACATCATATTCTGAAAGGCATTTTGCACAACTGAAGTGTGAGAGAACACAGACCCTCCAAATACATTCTTGTATCAGAAAGATCAATGCAATCCTTGAATGGACAAACAGATACGCAGCAGAAAGAAGAGACATTATCTTCACAAAAGTGAACGCTTCCAGAATACCACATGCACTTCTGATGCTCTTGTTTAAAAAAAAAAAAAAAAAAAAACGAAAACCCAAAGGCAGCTACAAAAATCGAAGGCCTGGACAATCTCTTTGAAAGAAGAAATCTACAAGCTTAATCCAAATTAATCACCCAAGAATATAAAGGCGGCAACCTGGTCACTCTCTAGAGAACTTACACAGACGACTTCTAAATTCCGCTCAAATAGGCATAAAAGGACAAAATAGTTGAAAGTCGCAGGTAGGAGATAAAATACAACTCCATCTTACCAAGCAGGCAGTAAACTCTCCATCAGTTTAATGTATACTCTTGTTCAGCTACAAGGTATTGAGCTGAATGATGCTCACTTCTGTAGCGGGAAATAATTCTATTCACTACAGGCTTTAAAGTTTTGTCATTCCCTGATACAAAGAAATTCAGAGATTAACAGATTTCAGGCTCAGAGGAATTCTTCAGCTTCTTGTTTGAACTGCCACACTTCTCATATATGTAGGCCAATGCAAAAATTAAGGCAAGATCTACCACAAGAAAAAGTTACAGCAACAAGGCAGGTGTTTTTTTGAGAAGTAGAGCTGATCTCCTTCATCATTCTTGGACAGTTTTCTTGAATGCACAAGTTTCAGCGGCACATTGTCCACATGTTCTGAGGGATCTCAGGAAGAGCAGAAGGCGTGTAAAGGTAAATCTAGCTACTGGAGGAACTTTAGTCACTTCCTACTAAAGCTGGACAACCGGAGTACTAGAAATTATCTTCCCTTCTGCCCAGCCGAAGGAAGAATAGCTGTTCAGCTTGCACCTCTACCAACAGCACTACTCAGCTCTGCAATACGATTCCTTTGAAGGAGAAACACAAAGGGCTGAGTGTCATCTTTCATACTTCTTCCATCCTAGCTCCATCTGTGCTAGGATTTAACCCGATTCCACCCCTTGCAGCATGTCAGAACAGCTAATGAAACATCTGCTCTCAGGAAAGTGAGGCAAGAGTTACAATCCAAAGTGTCCTAGAATTAAAGACAGTTTCAGGTCTGGACCCTGTCAGTTCTCTGTTTATGACACACATTCCCTCCTGACAAAACACTTTCATGCTGTGTTGGCTTCATGTCAGTCTGGAAAAGATTGCTTATCTATGTCATATATTATACAGATTCTGGGGAAGTATACACCACCTAACATTCTACTTATTGAGAGTGTGGGCAGGTGGCGTAACCACAAGCAACTTCTCACTTCCTGGGACATCTCAGGGGTTTTACGTTTCTCTCTTCACTCCAATTGTGTTAGTGCCACTAGACTATTGGTAAGCTTTCTTTTTTGGGGCAGGGAAGACCTCACAGAAATACAGGTTTTCATTTATGTTTCTAGATCTAGTCTGTACGGGTGCCCCCCTCCTCCTCCTCAACTTATAAAGCATGTTTTGGGCAAGAAAAGCTGTTCTTATCATGCACGGTAGTGAGACACAAGGCTCTCATTTCCAAGTAAGACATCACAGTGATGTAAACCAGTTTTCTCCCGGAGCATATGGGAACTCTGCTATGAGGCCATCACATTCCAGCCTGTGTGTTTCCCCAACCCCCACAGGGACACCTTTTTTCCTTGTTCTTAAGTACCTCCCCACTCGTGCCTGAGCAAAACAAATAAGCACCCATAAACACCCCTTAAAACCAGTAAAATCCCATTCATTGACTCTTTAGAAAAGCTCTAAGCACACCATGAGAATATTCTTACAGAAGTTACGTACTGTCATTTCTGCAGATAATCAGAGGATGAGAGAAAAGTAGAGGTCTAATGCATACGCTTTCCAAGCTTCCAATACTTTGCATTTTAAGACCTTAATATAAAAAAAAAAAACCAACAGAACACAAAACTGAAGTGTCAAGAGTTAAATCATAGTGCTCACACATACCTGAAGCCATTCCATATACAGCCGAGTATGGATATCATTATGTAAAGATTACATGGTTCCAGGAAGTACAGTCTGAATTTTTTAAAATCACAATGGAAGTGATTTAGAAGCGGAAGTTAAGCAGCATGTTCTTAAGACGCATAATAGTGAAAACACCACCTTCTACACAATATTTGTCATAGTTTCCCACTTTAGGGAGACAAATTTTACAATGCTAAGGTTTCTGGCTTTATTACACTGTGCTTTCGATACAAAGTGTACCTTTCTTTAGGTATTTTAGGCATTTTGTTTCAGTGCGTATCATACATTTTTACCCTGGACTCATATGTCAAATTGCAAACATATGACATATTTAAGTATTTCCTCTGTTGTCCATTGCTATGCTAATGCCTGCATGGAGTACTTTGTCTTGTTTAGGATTTCTTTAGCCTGTGACCATGATGTTTGATCACAAATGATACCCTAATTCCAAATCAGTTGTTAATCTCCATCTCTACTTGAAACAGAGTGCTTTTCTTTCCCATAATTCTGTGATTTATCCTTTTTTCTTTTAACAACCTGAAAACATTTCAGGAAGACGTAGCTATTTTGAGAAAGTTCCATTAAATTCTTTTTTCCTTGTGCTGAAAAACAGCCTGCAAGAAGTTAGAAACTGCAGCATATCAGGCAAAAGGTGAATGTAACAAAAAGTTAGCAAGTTTATTTTATACTTTAGAAATGCAAGAAAGTACCACATTTCTGTGACACTGTGGCTTTTTTATATTAGGGTAGCCAAAGCTCCTCATTCATTATGAAGCTAGGTTCCTAGTATCCTCCACACACAGCAGCATTTAAACAGTCAGGAACTGCACACACCCTTACCGAGACCAATAAAAATTAACCTAAGGACCTGATCTGGCATACTCAGATTTCCCAGTGAGAAGTGTGCATTTGCCAATCAATTGCTAAAAAAACACTATACAATACAATTAATAAAGTTGTTCTTCCTCATGTTTTAGCTTGACCACAACAAATAAGCATGACAATTTGAAAACATTTACCTCATTTTACTGCATTAGTTTCCCTATCCAAATGTGAAATCATCTTCAACCTTCTACCAATGTTTTCATCTCCCTCCCATTGCAGAACATCCCCCCACTTATTTTCACTGAAAGAAAAACTTAATTACACTCTAAGTGTAATTTAATATATACACACACCCCCGCACCTTCTTTGGTTTGAGTGTGAAAAGACAGCAATATCAAGCATGGAGGCATGATTTACTTAAAATTACTAAAATCTCAGCATAAGAGTATCTGGGTTACAGGAGTGATGCATCACCTATCCTCACAACATTTAGGAGGAAAAAAAAACCTAAAAAAAACAAAAGGAGACCAAACATAATTATACTTTAACATATATTAAACCTACTGTGCCAACAGCCTACACAGCTACAATAGCAGCTACTCTTCTAAAACATATAAACATTTGAAGCAGAAAAGAATTACGTAAGGGGCATTTAGTGAGTTTTAAAAAGAACACCGAAACTCCAGAATGCTTTAACACCCATAACATCAGCACAACATCAGCCAGCCCACGGAATGCCACAAAACATTACTGAGCTTAAGAATGTAACACAACAAAAAAGTTAGGATGGCTATGTACTAAAGCGAAACCACAATAACATGAAAACCACTGTTTTTCCAGAGATTAGTTGCCCTCCAGTAAACAACTGCCCAAAAGTGACAGGCACACACACTCCAGTATTTCTCATCACTACTGTCCTTAAAATCCTATTAGGCTGGATTCTACAAAAAACCATCCTGCTAACTTATTCTGCTCAACGTAACACCAATCATGCATTTCAACAATTTGCACATAAAGCTTCTGCAAACCTATGGCAATAAACCTCTGTCCTCACAGACACAAAACAACGGGGAATCCAACACATCTTGTGGCAAATCATTTTACTACCCACATCAGCAACGACTTCCACTTTATTTCCAGCTGAATTCAGCCACCTTTATCTTCTACCTTGTGAAGCTTTTTGTGACTTGAGTGCAACTCTGCAGCTGTAGTAGGTTTCTGGGATAAACACAGTGACTTCAGGCTTTCCCAAATTTGCCAGTTTGAAAAGTTCCCCTGAGCAGGAGAAATTAATGGTGCAAACCTACTAGCAACAGTTCTGTTGCTCTTGTTTTGTTTGCTCCTCCTTAGTCAACTACAGTCTGGGCAGAGACTGAAAAATCCATTCTATATCAAGTACTGTTATAACTTCCCAATATAGGTCTCTTATTCCAACCGCAGACCTACATCAGAAAGTGACTGTCTCTGCAGCAATTCATATACTGTTTACTTTCTGCCAAATAAGTTGACCAAATCTCTTATTACATAGGTTTACTACAATTCAAAATTATGTAGTGGTTCCTTTCTGAGATGCTAGCAATACGCCCACATCATTTTCTGAGCAATAATATCCAAACTTGAGTAGTTCCGCCACCAACTTCGGTAATGCCGCCAGCAGGGACAACACTGCCTTTGTGTTACACATTCTTACACATCTAAAGACACTGCATTGCTGGCGGCTCTTCTTCATTTAGTTACACTTGTACTTGCAGAAACACTAGTTCTTGTGGTACAGTTTTCCCTCTGACACAATCAGTATCTTCTGGTCTGTAAGCATTACACTTAAACACATTGTTTTCATATTAGATGTTAGGCTGATGAAGAATAATATCAAACCTTCCCTTTCAAGACACAGGGGAGAAAAAAAAACCCAGAACTTCACATCCCATTTAAAGGAACAATTACCTTTACATTACTGAAGAGTCCCCACTACTTAAACTACCCACGTAATACTTTGATTCGTGACTTGAAATTTAGCCTCACAGTCTACCTTCTAATGCAAAACCACCTTGTCAGAACTCAAGACTTTTACATGACACTTCCACAAAACCCCCGGCGGACACGACATACAAAATCCATTAACTAAAGTTAACCGCTTTCTGAAGACGAAAGACCGCGCGCGCGCAAGAGCCGCAGGGTTTTCCAGGAGGGCTGCAACAAGCGCCCAGCTCCGGGGGATGTTTAACCGGGGCACAGGCTCGGTGGAAGGCAGGTGCAGACAGACGGCTCCGCTCGGCCGGTAGCCTCAGCTGCGAAACGCCACTTCACTCCGCTACAAAGAACTTCACGGCTTCAAACAGGGCCCGGGAGGAGAGCGGAGCGGCCCGCGGGGAAGCGCGAAGCGCAGGGGGCTGGGGGGGGGGGGGGGGCACCGCCAGCCCTGGGGGTCACTCACCCGGGGCCCCGGGGCCCTCGCCGCCGGCCCGCCGGCCTCCCGCCGGCCCCAGGCTGTTGACGATGTAGTGCGAGACGCGGGAGCTCTCGGACACCGAGAGCACGAAGTCGCCGGGGATGGTGCCCGAGTCGCGCACCAGGAAGGTCCCGTGGCGCTGCCCCTGCAGCAGCGACACCGCCTCGGCCCGGCTCAGCCGCCCCCAGTACCAGCTCGCCCGGTCCTCGGAGTCGAACTGCCCGGCCATGGGGGCCGCCCGCCCGCAGGCCGCACTCGCTTCCCGCCCCCCTCCACCGCGGGCCGCCGCCGCCGCCCGCGGTGCCCCTCTCCGCGCCCAGCCCTGCCACCCAAAATGGCGGCCCCTGCCCTGACCTCACCTACCGGATGTGACCGCACGCGGGAGACGCGGAGATTGCGTGACGTCATCTCGCCGCGCGGCCGCGGGGGGGGGGGGGGGTTGGCGCGCTGCGCAAGCGCTGTGAGGGGGCGGGCTGGGCTGGTGCGCGCGCTTTCTCAGGGCGGCTCGAGGGGAAGGCGGCGCTGAGGGGAGCGGCGGCTCTGTTCGCCGGTTGTCCCTGGCCAGGGCGGCCTGCTCTGCGTACCCGAGAGCAGCAGCGGCCGCAGCCAGGCTGGCCTCTCCTCGTGCCCTGCCGGTGCTCTCACGCTGGCTTCTCTGTCACGGGCCGGCGGGAGGAGGGTCCGGGGCCGCCGGTGTAGCCCGGCCCTTGCCCCAGGAGAGTGGCCAGGACTTGTCTCCGCGGTTCGTACGTCGCGTTAGGATTGTGGGATCACTTCCCGGTTTCTGCAGCTCGCTGTGGTAGCTTGTGTGAAGCCAGGCTTGTCTGCACAGTAAGGGTGCAGCTCACTGTGCTTTTTACTCCAGAACTGCACCAGCAGTTCCTGCCCTTATCTTCCCTGCCAGCTGCACATTCCCACCTCACGGTTGTGCCAGCACAGCTGTTTTTATGGGACTACACGCTGAATTGGGCCAAAGAGCTGTTCTGGGCTAAAAATAGCCCTGCAAAAGAAAAAGTTTCTTTTTACACAGGGCAGTTCACTGACTGTTACCACAGGGGCCTGTGGACTGGGAAGAGCTTAAGTTTCACTGGTACAACAGAGGAATGTGTGCATGTGCGCATGCACAAATTGATGTCTATAAGAATGGAGCAATATTGACTACTTTTAGATAGTTCTCCAAGATCTCTTAAATCCCAGAGTAATGTCTGTAAAGCCTGGATAAATGTGTATTGAATTCTGTTGCAGCTCTGTTCAATTCTGTGAGCTTTTTCCAGAAAGGAATGTGCGTTTTCAACTGTGTGGTCTCCATGTGGCAACACTTGCATAAACATAAAGTTAGAGCCCAGCTGTCCTTAACTGCGAGGGTGCTGTGTTCCTGCCTGCCGGAGAGCATCTGCTCTTTTCTGTAGGGCACTTTGGAGCCCTGTAACTGCCTCGTGGATGAGACTTTGGCATTGTGTCAGGGTTGTATGAACCTTCACAATATTCCAGCGAGAAAATACTCTGTCTTACAGATGGAGCCTGTGGTTCACCAAATACGTAAGGAAACACCAGGTGCTTGATTTCAGCTTATTCAACGGTTTAACGAATGAACATCCTTCCTCTGCTGATCCTGTTCCCTCTCCAGATGGACTGTTGGTTGGAGCCAGTCGTAATCTATTTGGAAGCTGGAGTCCCAGTTTCCCTGGTGATATGTGGAGTTTGCTGGCCAGCTGCAGAAACAGCACACTTCCACGTCCAGGTTTTTCACAGATTTGAAAAGCTGCAGATCCTCCTTGAGAGCCCAGAACAAGAGGAGAGTTAAATCACAGCAGCAAGAAGAGATATCCATTCTGTTCAGTAGTTCAGAGACTTCAAATAAACAAACCAGAACTTTCTTACAATGGCAAAATTCACCATTTTTCTGACTCCTGCCAGACCACTGTAAAAAAAAAAAGTCTCCTTCGGACTGAGGGCCCACAGAGTGCTCCCCCTCCCCACTCTTGTACCCCCCATCGTCCCGTTTTCAGCTGAACCACAAAACTACGGGAGTTGGTGGAGATTTTCACCGGGTTCGGGTTTCTCTGCTGCAAGCAGTTGGGAATTTTGTTGCAAGACTTCCCTCTGGTGGTCAGTGGAAATGAGTAACGCTTCCTCACCATAACACGCTCCTTTTGCTGCTTTTCTGCTGGAATTATTTCTTACTCACTCACTCTCTGACCTTCATTGTTTGTAGGAGCCTTTCCTTACTTAGGGCTTCTCCTGCTAATGACTGGTAACTTTTTCCAAATTCCTTTTTCCTCCCATATCCAGTCCCTGCACTCCTCAGTAGTTTACTACCCTTGACCCAATGTTTCTGCACAAAGTCTGCAACACAGGTGGAGCCTTTCTGCCCAAACCTGCTTCCTGCACCCATCCCTCACAGGCAGAAGGATTGCAGCCGGAGATGAACGTGAGAGAAAAACAAACCTCTTGGCCACTGTCTCAGAAGAATAAAACTAAATCAGCTTGTAATTCTGAAGAATTCGCTGTTAATAATGAGATTCTGAAAGAAGTTGTAAAATATCAAGACACTATTCCATTCGCCTACCTGGCAGTAAACGCCCCACCAGCACCCAGGCCTGGTTTTCCTCTCCTGATTTCATTGTCCCTACCAGTCAGCCTAGAGATGATTTTTTCCTGAGGAGCTCTAAAACTTTGGCAACCCACCTAAAGCCACAGTTAACTGGCAGAAAGTTTCTTGCTGAGTTCAGTGGGCGAGTCTTGAAATTGTGCCAGCAGTACAGCAATGTTCTGTCCTAGGCGACATTCAAGGATATTAAAACAAAATAAGGAAGCATCTGGGTTAACCAAAGACTTCGTCTGCTCTCTGATGACAGCAGTGCAAGGCAATCCTGCCCTAACCATTGCTTTGAAAGGTTAGGCTTTGTAAATCTGGTCTAGATCACATATGTCAACACTGTGTCCTACTTACAAAATTAAAACTAAAAGAGGAAAAAGTGCATCTTTCGGTTTCTTTTCCCTGTGACCTCAAGCAATAGTGTTTCTCCCACAGAAATGTGTTTCCTCTTTCAATTATTTCAGTGTCTGCCGCTCACAGGAGGCGTCTGTGTCCTGTTTACTGCTGATGTTCGCGCTCTGTGTGTGTGGGCTCTGCCATAACCGTTCACGCCTGCCTTGGGAGTGTCACCCATGTCCGAGGTTCCTGCCAGATGCTGGCTGCGTGACATCACCGCCAAATATAGCGCTTTTGGTGATCGCAGGTGACATTCGCTACTGTGCAAAATCCCTGTGCAGAGACTTATAAAACAAGCTTGGAGCATGCGATGGGCACCAAGCAGGTGTATTAGTCCCACTGGATTAGGTGTAAGGAGAGGAGCCTTTATGTCGCCAGCTGTGAAATTGCTTCATGATGAAGTCAAAATTTGCTACTGAATTTTGCTGGGAAGTACTGCCGATCCGGAGGGACAGTGACACATCGCGGAGGATGAGCTGGGGGGTTTTTGTTCGGGAAAGTGCAGAACGGAGGAATGGAGCAGTCTGAGCAGGGTGGAAGGGCCCTGCAGCCGGAGGAACACTGGGAATTCCTCATGGAATTGGCTGGGTGTGACAGAAAGCGGTGATCCTTCGCGGCGGCAGCGACGAGATGCAGCCGTGGAGCCTGTCAGTGGTGGTGTTACGCCACGCGTTGGGAATAATGGTGTCAAGGCAGGGCTTGCTCCTGCCCTGGCATCTGTTCTGGCCTGCTGTGTGCGAGGGGATAGAGCTGATTGGCATCATTAGGGTAATGAAGAACTTGTCTCGTGGAGATAAATTAAACCAGCGAGGAGACAAGGCTTCTCTCTCAGAGGAGCCTCAACACCTCGGGTGGGAAACCAGTACTTGACAAAGAGAATAACCGAGCCCAGAAACAACCGGACACAGACACCGTGGAGAACTTTAAGCTGAAAATTTGATTTATTTTATCAGAGATGTAAAATTCCAGCAGGATCTTCCCGTAGTACGGGGGGGAATGAACATTTTAAGAGTTCAGATCACTCTTATAAAAACGCCTGCGGGAAGCGGAGCCTGCTGTAGCGCGGCCGGCACCTCACGGCCCCGCTCCCGCCGGCGCTGTATTTCCACGCACACTGCGCTTTCTCCCCCGGCGGCGGGGCTGGGGGTGCCTGGGGAAAATGGCGGCGCAGCCCCCCCGCTCCCCGTAGCCCTGGAGGACCGGCAGCGCCGCGCTCTCCCTGCGTCTCTATGGCCGCGATGCGCGCCTGAGCCCGTTGGCCCCCAACCGGCGGGAGCTTCGGGTGGCGCTCTATCCGCCACGACGTCTCGGTTGTGGTTCTGAGCGGCGGCGCTCTGTGCCGCGGCGGTGCCGTCTCGCTGGCCGGGCGGAGGGCGGGCTTGGCGGAGACATGGCGGCCGTTCGGGGCCTGCGGATCTCGGTAAAGGCGGAGGCAACGGCGACAACGGCGGAGTCCCGCGGCCCGGAGCCTGAGCCTATGGAAGTAGAAGAGGGCGAGCTGGAGGCCATCCCCGTGAGGCGCTCGCTCCGGGAGCTCATTCCGGTGAGGGGCGTGCGGTGGGGTCACGGGCAGGGGGGACGAGGAGGGACCGGCTCCTGAGGGGGAGCAGGATACGTGGTGAGGGTGGAGGATGGCGAGGTAGGGTTCTGCGGGGAGCTGTAGGGCATTTGGGGGTACATTCATGGGAAAACGGGCAAGGTGGGGTGGGGGGTGCGATGGGGCTGAGGGTGGCTGGAGCCGAGGGCATGAGAGGGCTCGGGGTCCTCTCAGGGGAGGGTGGGGAAAAGGCGTGAGGAGAAGCGGCCGGGATGTGCTTGGGAAAGAAGGGAATGAAGGAGGTGGAGGAGGAGAGAATTTGGGGTGTAGTGGTTGAGTGTAGAGGAAGGCTGTGGGTAGGAGGGTGTGAAAGGAGGGAACACGGAATACCTAGAGTAGGGAGCAGAGGGGTGACCGTGGGACAGCTGAGTTGGAGGCACTGGGGATGTGGGCTCTAATGAATGGGTTTTGAAGATTTTTTTTCTTTTTTTTTTTTCTTGCTTCTCTGCTGTTTGCTAGTTGTTCTTGTACAAGTTTTAGTAGGATCAGGTTTAATACATAAAAACGGGTCAGTTCTTCTAACCTCCTAAGTAGTCTTTTGCTCTCGAAACTTGTGTGGAAATTGCTTCACAAACTAATCTCTAATTAGCTGATTTACCAACGTGCTTGAGCTTCTACCAAATATGTGGCCTAAGAGACAGCAAGCACCCTACTGTACTTCCTTGTGCTCCGTGAGTCAACTTTAGACAGTGGGGGTTTTTAACTTTAAAAGTGATGTTTATTTTGCCTTTTTTTTTAATAGCTCTAAACATTTGGCAGCTTTAGGCAAACTGATGCTGTTACTAAGAAAAGCATTTAGATGGTGTGTGCTTCGGTATTTCTAAGCTGAGACTGGCCTACTTTCCAGAAGAAGTCTTTTAGCCAAAATAATTATTGCACCACAAGTGTAAGCAACACATCCCTAGAGAAAGCAAGACATGTGCTTCCAGCTCCAGACTTTTGCCAGGTGATGGTACTGAGGGTGCCAGAATGAAGAGGTACCATTTTTACACATGCAGACCATAAAAGGGGCAGAACTGGGTCGTTGGTCCAGGGTCTGTGTGGTTTAGTGCAGTCTTGTGAATTCAGCAGTCCTGATTGATTGAAATGAAACTTGTAATTTTTTTTCCCCACATCATTCTCTATTTTTACCCTTTATCAGCAGGGTTGTATCAAAACAGTAATGCTTCTTCTTGCTGGTATTTGGAAGTTCGGTTTGAAATATTGATAGGCATAGGGATAAAAGTCACTTGTTTAATTGTGGATGTGAATCATAGAATGGTTTGGGTTGGAAGGGACCTTTAAAGGTCATCTAGTCCAACTCCCCTGCCATGAGCAGGGACATTTCAACTGGATCAGGTTGCTCAGAGCCCCGTCCAACCTGGCCTTGAGTGTTTCCAGGAATGGGACATGTACCACCTCTCTGGGCAACCCATTCCAATTGTTTCACCACACTCATTATAAAAAATATCTTCCTTGTATCTGGTCTAAATCTACCTGCCTTTAGTTTAAAACTGTTACCCCTTGGTCTGTTGCTACAGGCCCTGCTAAGAAGTTTGTCTCTATGTTTCTCATAAGTCCCCTTTAAGTATTGGAAGGCCACAGTAAGGTCTGCCTGGAGCCTGCTCTTCTCCAGGCTGAACAACCCCAACTCCCTCAGCCTTTCCTCAGAGATGTTCCAGCCCTCGGATCATTGCTGTGGTCTCCTCTGGCCCTGCTCCAACAGCTCCAGGTCTGTCCTGTGCTGAGGGCTCCAGAGCTGGATGTAGGACTCCCAGTGGGGTCTCACCAGAGCGGAGCAGAGGGGCAGAATCCCTTCCCTTGACCTGCTGGCCATACTGGTGGGCATATCCAGCTTTTCATCCACCAGTACCCCAAAAGCCTTCTCGGCAGGGCTGCTCTCAATCCCTTCATCCCCCAGCCTGTATCGATATCAGATGTTGCTCCGACCCAGGTGCAGGACCCTCCACTTGGCCTTGTTGAACCTCATGAGGTTCACATGGGCCCGCTTCTCCAGGGACAGTCCAGGTCCCTCTGGATGGCATCCTGTCCTTCAGGTGTGTTGAGCGTACCACTCAGCTTGGTGTCGTCTGCAAACTTGCTGAGGGTGCACTTGATCCCGCTGTCTGTGTCATTGATGAAAATATTAAACAGTGCTGGTCCCAGTACGGGCCCCTGAGGGACACCAGTTGTCACCGATCTCCATCTGGACATTGAGCCGTTGATCACTACCCTCTGGATGCGACCATCCGACCAATTCCTTATCCACCGAACAGTCCACCCATCAAATCCGTATCTCCCCAATTTAGAGAGAAGGATATTGTGGGGGACCGTGTCGAAGGCCTTACCAGGGGTCCAGACAGATCACATCCATAGCTCTTCTCTTGTCCACTGATGCAGTTACTCCATCATAGAAAGCCGCTAGGTTGGTCAAGCAAGACTTGCCCTTGGTGAAGCCATGCTGCCTGTCTAAAATCATCTCCCTGTCCCCCATGTGCCTTATCAGAGCTTCTAGGAGGATCTGTTCCATGATCTTACCAGGCACAGAGGTGGGGCTGACAGGTCGGTAGTTCCCAGGGTCCTCCTTTCTACCTTTTTGAAAAATGGTATGGGTGGAATGACTGGTTATATGGCTTGGTGTTCTGACTTTTGAGACTAAAAGCTGCAAATTGACACTTCAGGAGTCAGATATCGCCGTTAAATCTGTCCATGTTTTACAAGGAAATTGCACCCACATCCAAAATTGTGGAAATTTTAGTTAGAAAAGGTGTTTGATGACTTCCCCTGTATTGCTGAGAGAGAGTGAGTAAAAACCTTAGTAGTGGCAGACACAGAAACTGAATTTTGCCAAAGGAAAGAATCTTTATAATGAAGGAAGTTTGGTTCAGTTCATATGCTTTTACCTTCACTGACATTATTGAGAGTTATTGTCTCTGTACCTGTCTAGGGATGTAGCCTGGAGGTAAGGGTCAAGGAAAAGACAATGTATTCCTTGTAGAAACGGCCAGATATTTTTTCAGCATAGCAAGTGTGTTGCTTTCAATGTTCATTGAGATTTCACCACCATTTTTCTTTGTTTCAGGACACTAGTAGGAGATATGAAAACAAAGCTGGAAGTTTCATTACTGGAATAGATGTAACATCCAAGGTAATTTTTGTGTAGTGGTTCTTTAACATGTTCTAATTATTGCAACTGGAAAGGGGGAATCATTTAATTTATTTCTTCCCCAGTGTTTCTTCCCTCATGTTCAGGAGGCTGGCATTTTTCAACAACTAGGGAATTCTCCTTTTGCCGGTTGTGGCCTGCATCAGGACAGGCCATCTCTTGTAAATTGTAAGAGTTACCATTTTTAAGTCACAAAAATTTGTGTGCCAAAACCTCAAAATATTTATATTGAAATTGCTTTGGTGCCACTCGATATTGCAAAACAAAGCCCTTTGAGACAAGTCAGCTGTGGGTTTTCCTCTTAGGTGAAGGAAGAACAAGTGTTTGGCAGGAAAATCTAGTTTCTTTGACTCATGTCTTCCAAGGGCATCTTATTGGTTAATTATTTAAGACATAGTTTGAAGAATGTGAACAGCTGTTGCATTTAAATAACTTAAAAGTTACATAATTCTGTGGAACTTAATCCTACAGCTCATCTCTGTACATTTAATACTGAATTGGCTGCTGTTTCATCTTGTACAATTGACCACTATATCTAGCATTTGGTAGTGGAGAAAAAGCGTTTAGTCATACACTTTGTAGGAATGATACAATTTTACATGTTCTGTCAAACATGAATCCCCACCACAACAGTGTGCTGACAAATTACATGAATAATTCCCATTTTAATTTACTGAAGCTCAGAAGATTGTGCTTATCAAAGAGTACAAAAAGGGTTCCAGAAGACTGCTAATCAGCTTTGGCTTCAATATCTAGCTTGTGTGTATTGTAATTTGGTAAAGAATTTGAAGTTCCCCTAGTCAGGGAAAAGCTGTCATCTTTTGTTTTATTCTTTAATGATGCAGCTCTGAAAAACTTGAGAAATGTGGTCAAAGATGTTTTGGCAGTCTTTAAAAACTAGTAGAAGGCCAGTATTTATTTGGATATCATTGGTGGCAGTTTTTGCTTAATTACAGTTTGTATTCCAAATTTTACTTCCGTTAGTAAGGTCCAAAAATCTATAACACTTCCTAATAAATTCTGTAGAATAAGGAGCTTCTCAGTTTCAGAAATTTTACAAAATCCACATAAACTGTTGCTGATGAGCTACTTAAAAGCTGTTTGAATTGCCAGTCTAAATAAGATCTGTATAGTTAGCACTCCAGTTAGTGTTGTTAAATTCATGCTCACAGAGGCAAGTTTACATTTCTGTGTATATTTAAGAAAAAAATAGGGAAAAATCTCTATAATCTTAAAAGATGAATTTTCTATGTGGTGGAAAGGCTTGTTTTAAGAGAGCTTTTTTTGAGCACAGCCTCTGTATGTTTGTTAGGAAGGAAAAGATAATGTTACTGTTCCATCATGGAGTCTGAGCGTTGGCTGAGCTGTCTTGTTTTCCATGCATTATAATTCCCAGTATGTTGCTGGACCTGCATTAGAGCTGTTACGTGGCACAGAAATGTTACAGTGAATTGTTTTGTGTTCTGAAACATATAGATCTCTTTGGAATTAATAGGATTATCGATATAGATTGTTGCTGTCTGGTGATTTTTATTTTAAATGTCTTATTGGGAATGCTGCTGTGATTCCTGTTTTGACTGCGTTGTTTTATATTTTGCAGGAAGCAATTGAGAAAAAGGAACAAAGAGCAAAACGCTTTCATTTTCGAGCTGAAGTGAATCTCGCTCAAAGGAATGTGGCACTGGATCGAGACATGATGAAGAAAGGTATGAGTTTATCCAACAGTCAAGAAGAAAAGATCCCTTTGTTTACTTCCTCACAGTTCCTTTACTTGACTTATCCTGTAATATTTCCTGCATCTCCAGAGGTTTTCCTAGGTCATTGCCAAAATAAATGACTTCAGAGTTTTTTTCACCATGTTTATTTTAACATCACTATTTTTTAAACTACTTGACAGTTGTCGTTTTGCTCCTGATTTTACCAGCTCCAGAAAAATGACATTTTTTGTGTACCTTATTTACTGTTTGGCAGTGGCACCTAGTGCTACATGTCCAAGATTCATCTTCTGGATCAGTGCTGCTTTAAGAATCTTTAAATTCTTTGAAAAGACCAGACCTTGAGGACTGTGTATGAATAGAGGACTCGTACATGGTCCCATGCACAGTGAGATCAGAGATCACATTCTGTGCTGTACACACAGTGAAGCTGGACTGATTGCGCATGTGCTCTTAGGTGGCAAGCAGGGCGTGTTGGAATATAAGCAGATCAGCAGGGAGATGTGTGCACAACACATTGGCGCTTTTGGCATCCAGTTAGTTCTCAAGGCTTTTTTTTCCAGCTGGCAGCTTGGACCCACTAAGCCATGGCCTGTAACAGCTCCCCAGCAGGTGATGCAAGTGGAAGTGCTTTGTACACATGTCCTGGTCAGCGGCCTCATTAGTATTCTGGCTCTTTAGTATGTAATGGTGGTACTTGGCAGTATTTGAAAAAGAAATGTTTTAAGGCAGTTTGATAGTTATGCAGTACTTGCATCTCCCAATGCTTGTTAGAATTTTGCATTGTGGAATAATGATTCAAGTTCTGGTGTTTTAAAATGATGTACGTAATATTTTCCTTTAATTAGCTTCCCTTTAGTTTCTTTAAAATGTTTGCTTTATAAACCGTTAAGTTACTAATATAAAGGCTTGCTCTGTAGAAATGAGTACCAGTTTTGTGTCTCTTCCTCTTTATAGCAATTCCTAAAGTGAGACTGGACACAATTTACATTTGTGGGGTGGACGAGATGAGTACACAGGACATCTTTGCCTATTTCAAAGAGTATCCTCCTGCTCATATTGAGTGGTTAGATGATACGTCATGTAAGTAAACAAAGTCTCTTGTCTGTAATTACTCTTTTTTTGATATCGGTCAGAGGTGTACTTCAAATGTTTGAGTGGCTTTCAAAGACACCGATCTTTGTCTGTCTAGTTTCCCTGTAATTTGGCTTCGTCAAAAGATATACAGAAGAAAAGAATGAATAGCATGTGATGAAAATCAAGCCCGCTATCTGGTTGAGTATTTATTATTGGAAACAAATAGCATAGAATAACTTGCAGATCCCTAAATGGAAAAAAAATAAAAGGTCTAAAATTTTGTGCTGCTTACATCTTGATATAAATAGTACACCTGCTTGTGAGTGTCTCACAAGGTGTCATTCTGAGAGAAGATTATTGAGCTGTGTGCAGTTAGGCAGGTTGGTATGGTTTTGTGCTGCGAAGGAGCAGACTTGTTGCCATACTTGTTTAGTGCATTCTCAAGGAGAAATTAGTGGGTGTAAGAAGGTAGCAGCTGAATGTGATTTACATAGATTAGAAAAGGAATGTATATTCACAGAGCAAGGGCTCTTTCGGGGAGTAAGCATTGCAGTGAGATTGCCAGAAAGATACAAGGTTGTTGACAGTCTTGCTTTTTTCAGTGATGCTAAAGACTGTGTAAGAGCTGTTTGATGCGGTTGGGTGCTGGATCATGGAACTGGAAGGCTCTGAGATTGTCATGTGGCTAGACATCCTGTAACTGAAATCATATAAAAAGAAGTAGGAACCAGTGCAGGTTTTCCAGTTGGTTTGGGATTGCTGGAAACTGATTTGTTGACAAGCATGGCTAAGACCTGAGAATTAGTAGCATGGTTCCCTGGAATGATCCTGAAGGAATTACGTTCCAGTGCAAGACAAAAGATATGGTATACTACAAAACATTGGTAACCTTGAAGTCATGGTGTATGATGGCTTGATATACTGCCACAAGCTGACAGAAAATTGGAAGTGCAGTGAGCCCTGGGTGGACAACTGCAGTAAAGAGCTGCTAGATGAACCTGTGGTGATACATAAACTAGCAAGTGAACAGCTTAACTGCCTCTGAGGCTGCATTTTTAAGATCGTCTGATTATCCTTTTTCCATCTGATTACCCTTTTTCTTAAATGTTACATGAGTAAATTTAGTGTGGAACCAGAGTGAACTTGCAGTGCAAAAATACAGGCTTCAGAATTGTAACAATGCTTTACCCAGTTATAGTTAAACCACATCTTTTTTAGTGAATTATTTTCATCTGTATCTGAGTCAGCATGCCAGCTACACTTGGTGAAAATATAAAGTATTGTCTTTTCAGCGTAGATTTGTGTCACAATATGGCAACAATTTTAATGTTCCCAGCTGAATTGCATCTCCAAGTGTCTTAGTGCAAAGGTGAATTTAGACAGTGTTGTGTGTTTCAAACTCATGAACATAAAATGATAAAGGCTTTGAAAATTTGGAGGTGTGAAGAGCAGGCAGGCGTACTTAAATGAAAAAGTTGTCCAACCGTTGAAGTTAGTATCTCTACCTTGTAAATCTTGTCTGTTCAAGTAATTTCAGAGAGAATCTTTTATTTTGGGACACTGTATAGTTTTCTTGATACCTGGGTACACTCTGCTTAACGGCAGAGCAGTAAATGACATTTGTTGCTGTATTTGCACTGAATGCATCCATGCAGAAAGCTTTTGTTCAAAACCTGTTTCTAAGCAGTTTTAGCTCTTTCAGTTTCAACATCTATGAAATGCTTTTAATTGGCCTGCTAAGTTATCTTTTAGTACCATCTTATATGGTACGAAAAGAATGTACAAGGCTTATACTGAATCATATTGTTACCCTGTGTACACTATAATCTGGGCAAAGCACTTGAGCACTGTCTCCTATTTTCCCTTATTTTGCTGCTTTCTGGAAAATATTAACAGAATTCTGTAGTAAGGTCCAAGGTTCTGTTAAATTGCCAAAGGGGAAAAAAATGAAGTCGTCTTTCTCCCCTCCCCCCCCCCCCCCTCAAATGGCATTTGTGTGCTAACACATTCATGAAATACACTGACCCTGATTCAGTATCCCAATTTGCTGTGCTCAGGAAGCAGTCCCTAGTATAGATAGTTGTGCATTTCAGTGATTTTGGTTTTGATCAGTTGTGGTTTGTGTTTTCTCTAATGTGATGGATGTTGTGTGTCCTCCTGCTTAAGAAGTGTGTTAAGAAACATGACTCTCCCTGCAAGAGGTATATCTGACACTTTTTAGTCGTGTCACTATATAAGAGCATTTCTGAACCTTTATTAGTAACTTCCCTCCAGTAAGGCAGTGTATGTGACTGCATGATTATGCAAACTGCATTTTGTTTTTCTATGTGTTTATGTATTTCATAGGTAATGTGGTCTGGCTTGATGAAGTTACAGCAACACGGGCTCTAATAAATATGAGTTCCTTGCCTGATCAGGAGAAAACAAAAAGCAGAGAAAACAATGAAGAAAAGACAGCTGAAAAAAGCAAGAAAGGTAGATTGAAATACGCATATATAGACATCATCTAGTTAAGTCAATGAAACTTTAAACTTGTGCTTGGGTACTGCATAATCTATATCACTGAAGGAGCTTCTATCATATAGTTTCAGGTAAATGTATTCTGCCACTTTAAAAAAGGCTTTCATCTTGGAAACCTTTTGAAGAAGCTGCTTCTTAAAAGGTGGGTTGGAGCTAGACCAAAAGCAGTAATTCAGTCGATACTGAACATGTTAGATGCAGGGTCATATTCAGGTACGATATTTATAGTGGTACACGTTGCACAGAAATAAGTCAGTGTGACATGCGTACAAAGGCAGTAAAAGGATGGATTCAAAGTGAGGAAAAAGCAGGTGTAAGAAAATGTCCTATTTTTGAAATACCACAGTTAATGCCTTTCTTGATACACCACCATCCTTGAAGTATATGGTTCACACAGTTGTGACAAAAGTACCACTTCACCACTGTATATCACCTCTAAATTTGGATATTATACTTCCAAGAGAGAAGCACACTGAACGGTCAGTTATAAAAGAGCAAAGCAGCGGAAGTGCATCTTAATGTTGTGATAAGTCTGGTACCTGCATGCCTTAATTGTAAATTTATTTTTCTTTTATGGATGTAAATTAAAAATCAGGCTTTTGCTACCTTAGGACTGTTTTGCTGTTAGGCTGGTGTGATATAAATTGCTGTGGTTCAAAGTGCTGTACCACACGGTACAAAGCAAAGAGAGATGTATTGACTAACTCTTCCATAGATTTTGCTTAAACATGCTATATGAATAAAATGCAAATAGCCAGTCTCTCTATTATTTGCAGTGCTACCAAAAGCCTTTCCAGCAAGTTTGGTGTTTAGGGCTTTGTTAAATTTGTGGATCCTTCTAACTCATCACCTTTTCTTCTTATTGCTTTTTTCCACAACACAGTGGCTTCTCAACCATCCGTGCAACTTTAATTTTTGGGCAAATGTTGATAATGCTTCAAGTAAGACGTGTTACGAAGTTTTTGGGGATTAGTGACTGGCTTGTTTAAATGGAGCATAAATATACGTATTTAATCTTGTTGGCTACAAATTACATCATCATTACACCACATCTCAAAATCAAACCTGTCATCTAAATTACTCCTACATAAACTTACTCACCTGTTCATCTGGAAAAGTGGGATATTAGCTAAAATACAAACTTCAGTTACATCTTAAGGTGTGAGATGTGTACAGATACGCTAGTCTTCTGGCTTAGCTGCATTCCTTTTTTAGATAGGAGTTTGAGGGCTATTTAGACATTTAGGGAAGCAAGAGACTAGCCTTTACTGTGAGAAGAGTGAGAAGCTTATCATCTGGGGGAAAAAAACATGCTTGAATACTGTCCCTCGTGGAACTTCATTACTCAAGTTTGAGTTTGGCTGATTTGTTTACCTAAATTCTCTCTTTGGTTTCAGTTTGGTTAATTGTGCTTTACTCTTTTCTTTGAACTTGGGTATATTGTCAGAATCTTTTGAACAGCTGCTGTCCTCTATTTTAAGTTTTCAAGTCTATTGTTGAACGAGATGAAGATCAGGAACTCTGAAAGTTTTTTAGTCTTATGTCTAGCAAGTACTTTAAGATCTTTGCAAATGATACTGATACAGGTTGATAGCTGTCCATATTCACTAGTCTTTTTTTTGTTTTTTTGTTTTGAGGGCTATTTGAAAAAGAAAATTCCAGTATCAGTTTTCTTACTCTGAGCTAAAAAGAACTCTGTAAAATCTATGCAAGTATCTCACAATTTTAGTAGTTCTGGGAGTGTACACTCTTCTGTTAGTTATTTCACTTCAAAATTAAGCCACTAAGGTGTTTTTTTTTTCTCCTCCTGTTCTCTCTCAGAACCTCCTAAGCTTTTGAATAATAACCTGGTTTACATTGTTGGTACTGGATACTTGTAGGTACTTGCAGTGTTTTAAAGGGAGACTGAAGGAAATAAACTTTTACAGTCTTGGCCTTGCTGATCTCTGTCATACCATAAAATGCAGTGCAATTTCATTTGCTTTCAAAGAATTAAATTAATAATTATGTGCGCTGCCGCAGGCAGTTATCTGCAGAGGGGCTGTCTAGTTAATGTTATTCTGTGCTCATGCATGCTTTAAATTTCTGTAGACATTTACTGTTTTGATTATTCTCTAGGCTGCACAGAAGAAAGGATAATACCTTCAGTTTGATTTCAGAGAATGTAGGTAATAGTAATCAAATGTGACTGACACACTAAAATGGAGGTTATTTTTTTTTCCTCAATTATTTTCTTTCTTAGAAAAACAGGAGGAAAGTTCTGATGATGAGACAGAAGAAGGCGAGGTTGAGGATGACAATCCAAGTGACGTCGAGGTCAGTACAGAAGGGAAGTGAAAACACTGCTACAGATGTTTTGCTCTGACTGGTGAAAAGTCTTCATAATATTGTAATTTTAACCATATATGTTTGCAATTCACAATTTAATTATCAAGGTAAATTAGATGGGGAAGTGACAGGATGTGCACACATGCTGTTGATGAGACTAGCTGTGTAAAAGTGTTTTGTGGAAGTAGACTTTGAAGAGTGGGAGGGGATCCAGCATGTAAGAGCTAAACTGGCTGCTCTGTTCTGCTGAGAGGAGGCAATGAAAGAACAACAGTGAAAGGCAATAGCCTTTGAGCAGAAAAGGCAGTGATTAAAGAGACAAACAGGATTTAAGCTGTCCATAGATATGTGTGAGAATCAGCATACACATTGATGTTTCATAAGTAATTCAATCTTTGCTGGCTGAATATATAATAGGTATGATTAGTATTTTCTTTAGGAGTGGCTCAGTGAACACTCATACATCATGGAGGTCGGAATTTTAGTTTCTATAAAGCAGATATAAATTAAAAAAAAGTCTTTTAGTCATTGTGTGAGAGCATGAGAACCTGTTAGGGAAACCATTTAGATATGAAACAAGCAAAAAAATCAAATTTTTTAGTGTCCAAGTTGCGTTGTTTATTTTCTGCATTTCAGTCAGTATTATAGTGTAATTTGAAAATTATTGGTTTAATAATCTGAGATAATGTTATGAAGGAAGAGAATGAAATATTTTAAATCTTCAGGGCAAATTAAAAATTCACATTAGTTTGTCAAGAAAAAAAGTAGAGTTCATTTGAACATAATTAGAAAAGTAACTTTCTTAATAACCAGTTGATTGCTTCTCTGTAAGCAATCCATTTTTGTTCAATAGTAATTTTATTTTTGAGTCCAAAATACCTTTTTTGCCCCCCAAAGTTGGATGCCCTCTCCCAGGTAGAAGAGGATTCTCTCCTGCGTAATGATCTTCGCCCTGCCAATAAACTGGCTAAAGGAAACAAGCTATTCATGAGATTTGCTACTAAAGGTAAATGAACAGTGTAACAAGCATAATGAATTAATTGCTTGTTGTAGTTTTATTTGTTGACTAATTAATGACTCAAAATACCTAATTTTTATTTGCAAAATTTTTAGGTTTTTTGCTAATCACTAGGTATTAAGATTTTACAATAAATCCAGATTTAATGTGTGAATTAAATCCAGTTCAAGTTGTCTGAAAACTATTGTGCATAAAAATTTTATCTTGGGCTCAGGGTGTTCTTCCCAATCCTATAGAACTGATTTTATGATGCGCTTCTCCCCAGAGGTCCATTTCATGTTTTATAAATATGAAAATAGTTTGAGATGCTGATGAGGTATCAGTGGAAATTATTGCTAAATACATTTGAGAAATGATATTTCTGAGTAAAATGAAAATCCATATAATTTCTGGGCCATGTGGGAAGTGACACATCGATAAAGAAAAGAAAGGTCATGAATAAGGTAAGTGTAGCCTGCAGCAGTTACAGTGGGATGTAATGCTTTGGTAAGCTGCTGTGTACAAACTTGGTCTCTCTAGAATTAAGTTTCTAGGCACAAATAAAACTGTGGTGGTAGGAGAAATTTCAGAGGTGTCAGCAAAATTGTGTCCTTCGTAGAGGAGATTGAAGTAATGCTGATCCGTAAGACATATTCAGTCTTACTTTCATTCTCTGTGTCTTTGACTGGATGATTATTTATTTTATGCCAGTGTAGTAAGATATATTCTAAGAGGGAAATAATCCTTTAATTTCTGTTTTTTCAGATGACAAAAAAGAGCTGGGAGCTGCAAGGCGAAGCCAGTATTACATGAAATACGGCAATCCGAATTATGGAGGCATGAAGGGGATTCTTAGCAATTCTTGGTGAGTACTGGATAGAGGAATTGGCGCATTGCAGGTAATTGGGCGAGATAGTCTAACTGTTTTAATTTGTGGATTTTTTTTCTGTACAGTTTATGTAGATGCTTCTTATGCATAAATAGTGTTTTTGGAATGTGACTATGAATTTGCAAGGCAGGTATTTTCTCATGAAAATAAAGAATGTTTATATTCAAAATATTCAGAACAGATCTCTGACATAAATGTACATCTGCTATTAAAGTGAGTGATAATAGCATATGCTTAATCCAGGACTGAATATGGCTTGTTCAGTATGCCTTTTCTGTGACAGGAATATCATTCTTTGTATGGTGTTTCAGGAAACGAAGATACCATTCACGTCGAATCCATCGGGATGTGATAAAGAAAAGAACACTTATTGGGGATGATGTTGGCTTGACTCCTCCTTATAAACATCGTCATTCAGGTAATTGATGTATGTTGACCCTGTAGGAACACAACTGGGGAATGGAGGGCTGGAAAGGACCTTAAGCAATGCCTCGTCTAATCCCCTGCGGTGCCTGAAAGTGAAGCGTACTTTTAAAAAATGTGTCTGTTACTGAATCCCATTTTAGAGTTTGCAGGGAACAACTGAGGCTGAAACTTCACACTGCTCATTGGCTCACTGAAATAGCTGCTACGTTTTATGTGATATTTTTGTTTTACAAATTTAGGACACGGGGACTATAGCATCAAGGGCAAACACGAAACTTACTGGCAAGTTGTCCTACTTGCTGTGTCAATTCTTCCGTGCTATGAAAAAGCAAGCTCTAGATGTAGAACAATAAAGATTAGAAAATTATTTTAATTAGGCTTGAATATCTTCATCTAGTCCCTAAGGTAGGCGGTGTAAATTAGAAAAATAATTGGTGTAAAAATCTTTGACGTGAGACAAATGCAGTGTCAAAGTTTCGTATGAGCGGCCTGTTAAAAATACAGCCATGGGTGTATCAAATCTCATGGAAGATTGTGCATGTTGATGGCCTTCTGAAAAAATGCCCGCACACTGCTGATGACTAAGTTGCTGATTTATATTTAAATCAGTATATGTGGTAAATTCATAGCAATGATACATGTGTTCTTTTTAGCGTTACTGCTTACAGGACTTGAAAGGATTATCGCAGAGCCAGCAGTTGTCACATTAAGTCCTGCAAGACCAGAGGAATTGTTATGCTTAGTTCAGGAAGTATGAACTGCACCTACTACAAGAGGCAGTTGCACTTTATATATGCAGTCCAGCTTTATGCTGGAACAGGCTGCTGAGATAGTGAACACCATGGACGTTTTTTGTCCATGGACTTTTCATCCCTTGGTGATTTTCTTCCACTTAGACTATTCTGTAATATTGATTCCACTTAGAACATTTTGCAAAATATTCTCTCTTTAGCCTTGGAGAACTACAAAGACTCATTTGTTGTGATGATTAATTGAAGTGAGTCGTTTGGTTTGGGTTTTTTTTCCCCTTGGCTTTAAGGTACGTTATGTGAATGATAAACTTCAGTTTATCAGAATGAGTTTGTTTTGCTACAGGCTTAGTAAATGTTCCTGAGGAGCCTATTGAGGAGGAAGAAGAGGAGGAAGAAGTTCAGGATATGGATGAAGATGACAGAGTTGTGGTAGAGTACCGTGATGAACTGCAAGCTTTTAAACAATCCCGAGATCGCAGTGCAGCAAGGCGATCGAGTGCTAGTGCATCTGATTCTGATGAAATGGACTATGATCTTGAACTGAAAATGATATCAACACCCTCTCCTAAAAAAAGCATGAAAATGACAATGTATGCAGATGAGGTGGAATCACAACTGAAAAATATTAGGTAAAAATTTCTTATTCTTTGGAAGTATTGGTGAAAAGGCATGCTAAATTTTGATTAGTGACAGAGCTGTCAAAGCTTAAAGACAAACTGTTGAAGCTACTTTTCCAATCCTTAATTTTGTAGTAGATATTTTAAAAAGCAATACAAAATATAGAAAACACTGATACAGGTTTTTAATTACACTTAACATTTTTAAAATACAGCTTCCTTTGCAGATTTGTATAACCCTGCTTATTGATAATAATGAAGCTCGAAGTGGAATCCACAGAAATGTATACAAACAAGCACAATTATCTGCTTGCATTTCATAGAGCATATTTCTCCCTAGTCTAGCTATCTTTTCCCTTTACCCCTTCCTCTTTTCTCAGAAAGAAGAATAATCCTTAAGTGTTGATGACAAAAAGGAATTTACATTCACTATGGCCATATTAATCAAAATTGCATACAGTGTAGATTATTAAAATAACTTCAACATGTGTCCCTTCAGTACCATGATTATACTTTATTATAATGTCAAGTCCTTCAACAATTTTGAAGTTGCTTATATGTTCTGAATTTTGACCAGAGGCACAGCCTTAAGGAGACAAACTTGATACCTGCCTTGAAGTGGATACTGAGGTGTTCATGTGATTGTTGCTAAACTTAGGATTCTGAGTGGAATACGTGCTCTTCAAAGTGATGTTTTAACTCACTCTCTCAGTAGAGAAATCCTGATATTGTTGTTTTCTGTGATGTAATTTTACATACAAGAGGACTTAAGAACTATACTAGATGTCATTTAAAGGATGTTAAATATCTCTGTCTGTATATATTATTTTTTTAGGAATTCCATGCGAGCAGATAGCATAGCAACCAGTAACATAAAAAATCGGATTGGCAGTAAAGGATCATCAGAGAAAGTTGCAGATGTAAGACTACTGTTAGAAGAAAAACGTCAGAATAATAGTGGGCCACGTCAGCCAAACAACACTGTAAAATCAGGTAATTTTGAACTCTTATGTTGTGCAACTGGTTCATTAAAATCGATATATTCATTTCACATCTGTGCTCCACTGCAACTAACAAACCTGAGAGAATTCTGTTCAGCAGCAGTTTCTGCATCCATACAGTTAATTTTTCTTCACCAAGAGACGGAGTTGGGGATTGCTTTGGGGAAAAATAAGTACACTTGAGTGAAAGTGATGTTTATTTTTATCCAATTTACTTGCCTGTTTCTGTTTCCCCCCCATTTTGTCCTTTTTTATTTGTTCATTCCTTGAGGCAGAGATTCTGTAGGACTCTGAGAAATGTAGCATGCAGGGGAGATCATATGCAAAATGAAACATGAAACACTAGCTACTTACATGAAAGAACGTGTGTTACATGGATATGGAGGCAATTTTCAATTGGCAGTCTTAATTGACTGTTGCTTTTTTGACTCAGCTATGTGTAATTTAAGCTACTCCTGACATACGTAGTATCCAGAGGATTATCTGCCTGAAAAACAAAAGATACTCTTTTGTATCAATGTAATGGAGAAGTTAGGTTAGTATATTTTACCCCTCATGCACATTTTGGGGCTCTGACAAGTTGGCACATAAATCCTATAACTTCCTTTGCCTTCATGTTGTTGTTTGAACCTTCTTTAAGACGAGGAATATCTACCTAAACCAGACAAACTTCAGAATGTAAGACTGGCATCATGGTTGAAGTATCGATATATTTAGGATTCTTGTATTCTGGTTTTCATTTTATTCTGCAGAATATCAAGCAGTATTAGACTAATAGCATAGCAAGCTATTATCTGAAAAGAATCATTGAAGGTATATCAGTTTTTGTATAATCATACTTCATGCTGGATAAATACATGTTGTGCTGCTACCACAGAAATGCAGTAAGCCATGGAATAGCTTACTTTTTAGATCTTCTGGACAGAGCACTACCTGAAAACATTAAATGTCAAATTTATTGCAAAAAAAAAAAAGAAAAATGAAATCTGGATAAATTGTACTGCAGACATTGCCAGGAGTGAAATCTGAGTATGAAATATTTAAATGAAAAGACTGCAGGAAAGATGAAAACAGAGAATCTGTCTAGTTTCAAGTTGTACAAATTGTGAATGAGCATAAAATTATCTGGCAGAACTAGAGTAAATGCAACATGATTTTTTTCATTTTAATCACTGAAAATATCCCTAGATGTGCGGCAAAGACTGGGAAAAAGACAACATTCTCCAGAAATTAAACCTCCAAGTAGTACCTCTGCTCCTCGTCGAGAACCAATATCAGATGTACACAGCCGGTTAGGAATCCCCAAACAAGATGTGAAAGGCCTCTACTCTGATACCAGAGAGAAGAAATCAGGTTAGTTTTATGGCGCAAATGTAATGCTGCAGTGCCTTTGATTTCAGAGTATAAGAGAAATTTCAGCAGAAAATCATGAGGGATGTTCAGTTTAGTGAAAATAAAGATGAATTAGAAAATTCTTGTTCAGAGCTTTGAAATCTGTGTGGGTAGGTTGAGCTGAATATTTTTATGAGCAACATTTTCATATAGGTATGCTTAAAAGTAGAGGACTACTTTAAAACTGTGGTCAAAACAGGGCATTGCAAATGGGAAACAGTGAATGAGACTGCACTGAGCCTCTCGTATTTTAATTTCAACTAGCGCTTCAAAATGTAGCAAGTTTCATGCCAAACGTTAAGCTGGGAGTAGTACAAGGAGTTTAGAGATGCAGTTAATACCAGGTTCCTCAGACTTCCTCCAGAATTCCTCTTAGTCCTGTTTTTTTTAAAAAAAGTCTGTTTTTCGTCTGAATAGGTAATTTATGGACCCGATTAGGGTCTGCTCCGAAGACACAAGAAAAGCCTTCAGATAAACCTGAAAACTCTGCGGCATCTCCAGAGGAAGATGATTCAGAACTCCAGCGAGTTTGGGGTGCTCTCATTAAGGAAAAAGAACAGTCTCGGCAAAAAAAGAGTCGATTGGATAATTTACCATCTCTACAAATTGAAATCAGCCGAGAAAGCAGTTCTGGATCAGATACTGAATCATGATTGTTTTTACATTCTGATCCTCAACATTGTGACTCTGCAGTGTGGCAAGATTTCCTTTGCCCAAAAGCCGGACGCTGGCAAAGACTCTGCAGTGAAGGTTCCAGAAGTGTCTCTGTTCCTTTTATACAAAAGCAGAGATGCGTATACCACTTGAAACCTAAAGCAATCATGTTTGTCTGGAGTCTGTGGTTGGCCCTGTGTTATGTAGGGCATTGTCATTTATGTTTATTACAGCAAACTTGTAGTTAATTCTAGCAAAACACTTTTCCCCCAGCTTTGAACTGAAGAGAAGAGGCAGAAATGCTTTGTATTTTTAAGACGACCTTTTTGTTCTTAATATTTTTAACATGGAGCCTTTTAACAAAATGTTTTACACAGTTCATCCAAAGAACAGGGCATTTCATAATCGACATCACTGCCCTTCTGGCTCTTACCAGCACCTTTCCTTTCCTCTTGAAGTAATAACAATAATGCTTCCTGGGTAGGCAGCCAGCAAGAATAAAGCATGAAGGGACTATCATGTTTCCTTCCTCCAAAATACTGAATGTAAACCTAAGTTACATGTTTCAGTACAGTGAAATTTCACATAGTATCCAAGTAGCATCACCGCTCTCAAGGAATTCTGCTGATTTATTTTGGTGATACTATGTTGTGCTGTAGTAGGGATTGAGATGTTCAAGACTGCGAAGTTGGAGGTTTGAGAATTGTGTGAATTCCCAAGGGTTTAATTGGGGTTTTTTTGTTACAAGATGAGAAATTATATTTCTTTCATTTCATCTGTATTATGTTTTGAAGAAGTCTAACAATTTAAAAGCATACGTTTTTATATTTGTGAGAATTTTCCTGGTGGCCATGGTGAAAGCTATAGTGGTGTTTTCCTATGTGCTGTTTAACTATATATATAACTGAAAGAGAAAAGGAAAACTATAAGATCACTGTCTCATGTCAATATTTTTGAATGTTCTTATTGTATAGTACATGTGGATGTGGACATGGTTGACTTGTTACATTCAGCTTTTTTACCCGCGTACCCTCTCTAGGTAGGAGAAAGTTGGATCAGTGTGCAACTGCAATTTTTTCTTGTTGCCTATGGCATTTATTTTGATTGCCAGTAATTCTAAATAAGGAATAAGGCTAGCACATCACACTCTGGTAAACAGAACAGGTAGCAAAAACATTGTCTGCTACATTTTGATAGTCTGAAAATTTGTTCGCATTGTCCTTACTTCCTAGGTTCTGTCAGTCCAGAATGTCTTTGAATTATCTCTTCCCCTTTCTGCTTTTTAACAAACAAATGTTTTCTTTTTTTCTCCTATTTTTGTACTAAGTTGAAATAGGTTTGAGGCTTCACAAAAGCAAGGAATCTGCAATTAACTTTTCTTATTGCTTTATTATGTGTAAGAATAGCAGCATGTAAAATTAAAGGTAAAGTGAAAGATACAGTGACTAGAAGGGTAATCTGGGGACTGACTGGGCTTCAAGCCTCATTATTTCTTTGTTTTGTGACACTCATCCTCGATTTTATATTTAATTATTGAATATATAACTATGTCTCATAAAAGTACTGTTGAGAGTAAATGACTGCAATGTCTGATCACTGTAATAATTCATTTTAACGTATGCTTTTGTTAATATCCCTTCCGAAGTTTTCAAATAGAATCATACCCATACTGTACCCGTTTCTCAAGAGCCTGATAAAATTCATTTAACCAGTGTCTTTTTGCCAGTAAACCTCTGTATTGTATTACTGCTTTCAATCCATTATCACCTTTCCTTTTCCCAAGAGGAGATGGTAGATGTGAATCATGCACCTGGTCTATGAAGACCAGCCTCTGCATTGTTGTGAAGCCCTCCCGTCTTTTTAAGCTCCGCAGCTGGTTGTGGTCTGCTGTTAACGTTGCTGATAGCCACTGTGTTCCCACGTGAAAGTTTCTGACTTGAGCCTGGTGAAGGACAGACTAACTGCTACCAAGGGCAGGCTGGGAGCAGAGAATCTTGTCAACTGATACAAATAATCTGACCTAATAGATGTATGAAATCAAGAAAAACGGTGTAGGCAAAGGCTTGCATTTGAGGAAGAGGAGCCATGAACACTGGGTCTGTCTTCCATCAACAAGGCCTTACAAATGCCTCCCCGTTCGTCAGGTCTGTCGTGTTTCTGGTTTGGGGGGAGGGTTATGTGTGTTAATGAGACCATTGTAGCTTAGCTGCAAGAAAAAGAGGTTTACTGTTGAAGGGACCTATAGAGAGGTTCTTTTGCGATTTAGTGTTTGCCTGGTTTTGTGTTTTGATGATGTACAGAGAAGCCTTGAAAAGTGTTTGCTGGTATCTGGAATTTTAGCTTTGCTCTTCCTTAGTTACTGTACATGAACTGCTGGGTTTTGATAATTAAAAATAAGCACTGAATCACTAGTTTTCGTCAATGTGGTAAACTTAAATCTGTTTGACCTAGAGAGAGATTGCATAGAGAATTTTGTTGAAAGTCCCCTTCTCTTTGTGGTCAGCTGTTTTGCTGTTAGCTTATGTGTTCGTGATCTTTCACTGAACTCCCAAATATCATGTATATTCCTTCAAGGAGTTTGATGCAGAAATTAATGTTCTGATACTGAGGTGTGCAACCTGTGTATTTTACTAAAATGAACTTATGTTGAAAAGTGCAAGAAGTTTGGCTTTGGCTTTGGCTGGAGGATCTATGCCTCGTAGGAAAAAATGATTCTGGATTTTAGGTGGCTTGTTACAGGACCACACGAGGACTTCTAGGAAGGTTTTGCTGTTTTTAAAAGCTGGGTTTTTGGTAAATGGTTCAGGTGACTGTTACATTGTGCAAAAGAAATCATGGCAGCTGTGGGCTCCGTGCCTCCAGGTTTCCGCGGGCAGCCTCTGACTGTGCTGCTGAGGGCGAGACGTGAGTGAGGGCTGTTTTTCTTTAAAAATTTATTTTTCTATTTGAAGATGATGGCCGATGTGTTTAACGGGGAAAAGGAAAGCAAAAACCCCTCTTATTTTCAGTTCAAGATTACATTATAATGTGAAAATAACGAAACTTTTATTTAAACGAAAGTGGTCTGACATCCCACTGACCTCCTCAGTTTCACTGGAACACCCGACAGCGCTGCGCCTCTTCCTGGCGAGGGGCCCGCGGGTGCTCCCTTGGCTGCCCCGCGCGGGGCTTGTGCCTTCCTGGGGGCAGGATGAGGGGCTCTGCTTCGCGGGGTGGCCTGTCCCAGCCCTGTCCTAATGAACCAACTTCCCTGCTTTTAACTGAGGAGAGAGGAGGCCAAGGTTTGGCTCCGGGCGAGGCTGACAGTATTCCCGAAGCACGGCTGCTTCCCGCCCCGCGCTGCAGGAAATGGACGCCGCCCCCGCCGCCCCCCCCCGCCGTGGTGGAGCAGTGGCACGGCCCACCTACCTCCGCCCCCCCCGCCGCGAGTGGTACCTCCCGAGCCTTCATAAGCGGCCGCCGCGGAGCTTCCCGCCTTTTCCTGTTGCGTCCCGGGCAGTGGGTAAGGGTGGCTGGCTGGGGCAGCGGCCGGTTGGGCGCTGGGGCAGGCCCTGCTTGCGGAGCGAGGCGGGGGTGAGGCCCTCCCCGTCGCAGTGGCATTCTCCGCCGTGTCTCCAGGGCCGCTCGGGCTGGGCCCGACCATTCGAGGGAGTGGCGTGGGGGGGGTGGGGGTGGTGACGGGGTGGCCGCGCAGCGCGGGGTGCCTGACTCCTCGTGTCCCCGCAGGCCGACCATGGAGGCGGGCACCGGGCGCTGCCGGCCGCCGGGACCACACGAGCTGGGCCGGAGCTGCCCTGGGGCTCCTGGAGCGGCTCCCCGGTGAGTTAAAAGGGGCTCGGTCGGGTCGGGAGGCCTGAGAGCCCGCTGCGTGTGTGAGGTGGCGCCGGGAATCGCTGCCTGGGCCGAGGTCGGGGCGGTGCTGCCCGCGGCGGGTCGCGGAGCTCGGAGCGAGAGGCTCGGAAGGGTGAAGCCCGTTCGCCTTCGGTTCCCTCCTCCTCATCCTCCTGCCAAGCCCCTGGCAGGGCCCAGCGCAGAGCTCCGCGGGGGCCGCGGCGCTCCGGGGCCTGCGGTGGGTTTGTGGCTTTATGGCCCCGCTTCCAGCGAACGGGTCGCTTCTTTTTGGTGGTTGGATGGGCCAGGCCCCGTCTCTGCAATAGACGTTACAACCTTGGAATTGGTGCTGCGTGGAATTTCAATTGAAAAATTGCCCTCACGGTAAATGCAGCCTGGCAACCTGTATAAGGGAGATTTCTAAGTTTCCTGACTGAAAACAGTTTAGAGACGATTGTTGACTACTAATAACTGTCCGGTGTAAATACTTCGGTGATTCATGATACCAGCGCAAGCGTGGGTAGAAGTACAAGGAGGCTGTTGGTGTTGGGGTTCCGGTTTTGGTGGGGGGTTGATTTTTCGTTGTTTGGGGTTTTTTTTCCCTGGATAAACCTACTTTATAATTTTCTAAAATTACTGCTGAAGAGTATTCTAGTAATGCTTCTTTTGCTTTTGTTCCACAGCAGAAAGATGTCTTGAAGTAAAGAGTAAGTTAACGTTTATTTTGTACTGAGGCACACATACTAAAGAAAGTTCCAGGCCTTTACTTGCATGCTAATGATGTAAAGCAGTTTAATACAGAACAGTTACTCGAAATTAACCTTTGATAATTACATCTTAAAGCAAGTTAAGATTAATTAAATCTAGTTTTATGTATCAAGTTAACAGAGTTAATGAGTTGTCTAAACGAAGTGGAAAGTGTGCAAGTATTGGTTCAAAATGAAACAATCACTGTGTTTTAAGTAATCAAATAGAAAAGTTTGTGGCTGTCGATGATGATAACCCTGAATAGGAAGTGCCGTCAGATGCGAGAACTGACGATAACCTTCTTCTTTGTCTGACATACAGCTACATGCATGCAACGTTTGAGTTGTCTGGAAATTTGTCTTCCAGAACTAACCAGGCAACTTGTATTCATACTTGCTTTCTGTGAAAAGTGCTCTTGTAATATCTAATGTAGCTCCATGTCCATCTGTTTCACTTTATCTGCAGAACCTGGTCTTTCCAGATCAGTGTCACAGAATTAGGACTGGGAGCAGGTCGCTCTTTGAAGATGGCCCTAATGTGAAGGTAAGTGAGCTTCGCTGGGCCATGTAGAGCTTTATACCAGGTCGAATCTAAGCTGAGAAGAAATGAGGCTTATAGACTGCCAAAAATTTGAGAGGCATATTTTGTAGGTTCAAACTTTATAGCTTAAATCAATCTGCTTTCCCTCCCTCCTCTCTTCCTCAAAATTTAAAGCCTGATACTTATTTTCTGGTATCTCTATATTCAGATGGAGCTTGTATGCCTCTGCTGCTGTGTGCTGATTGTTACTAATGGCTACCAGTTGATGTTACAGCTCTTCACGAAGGCAGTGAGACAGCAAGAGCAGGAGATTCTTCTGGGTGAGTTTAATATTCAGCATGCTGTTAGTTTAACGAGGTGTTTTTTGGCTATGCTCTCAGAAACATTACCTAGTTAAAAACACTCTCATTTGCTGTGTTTGTGTGTTCTTAGCTCTAAAAGTATAATCAATGAAGTTCTAATCTAGGCAAAAAAAGATACTATAAAATACAGGCAATACATTTATAAAAGCAGCTGTCTTCTGCACTAGTTTTGCTGACAGCACTGTAGAGCAAAGGGATAAAAGTCTTGCTTCTGCTAGAAATGCATTAATTTGCCTAAAGATATCATATGATGAAACTAACCAACAATTGCTGGAATTACCGGCAGATTGACTGGTGGTGAGCAAAGGTTTTTCTGATGATATCCCTTACACTAACTAATGGGTTAATACTTGGTGTTGAATGGTTAACTTACACATGCTGTTGTATTACAGGTGTTTGTGCTGAAGAGGTTTTGTCTGAGGAAGAAGGAATCCAGTAAAACATGCCCGTGAGCATGGTGACCAGAAGTTTCTAGAAGTAGACTAAAAGACTACCTATTTTTCTGCCCTAAGATGTTACAAAATGGTAACAGTTACACTGTTTTGATTACACATACATTAAAATTCTCTCAAAGAAACCACAAAACCAACTGGGTCTGTTTTTGTCACTTTACTGCATTAAGAAATGACTTTCCATTACGATACACATTTTTAATAAACATGTTGAGTACTCCTATAATTTGCTATTATATGATGTATACACACTGCAGTACAATTACTGCAGATAATGTAAATGGGTTTTAGCTGTGTAAGTATTTTGTCTGGTGTTTAGTAATTTACTTTAAACAGTTTAAACAGGTGATACTAACATGGCTGCTGTAATTACTGGAGAGATTAGGCCTTAAATACCCCCAACAGCAAGAATTGCAAATGGAACTATTTCTGCAGCTTGTTTCCAGGCTTGTTATTTCTTCATTATTTTTGCCTCAGCCTTTTCTGAAGTCTGCTGCTGAGGTAGCAGAATCTGTTCCTGCAGCAGTAGTGCTCTAGCTGGTATTCTGCATCTCTCCTAAATAGTGGTCCAAATGCATGCATCTAAAATTGAGTGTGGAGAAAGAGAGAAGAGACTCAGACTCTGCAGTTTGTTGGCAATTTTCATTGTTGTTAGTAAGGCTAAAAAAGGCTGCTTTTGTCATAGTTGCTCGTTCTAAGATTGGTCTGCAGTGGAGGTTGATAAAGGGTTTGGGAGTAATCTTGGGGACTTACAGTGGAGGTGCTTAAATGAGAAAAACAGCATCTGAGGCTGAAACTTAGGTTCATTATGTCTGTAACTGGCAGGCTGTAACTCTTCTGTGCTCTTTAGAGGAGGTGTGGAATGTGAGGTTCTCAAACCTAGAGCAGCTGAGCATGTCCACTGAGACAGACTTAATAATGCAGATGTTGCTGATCGTTTTGCCCACTTGGTGTCACCAAATGAGAGGTTATAGTACAGTCTTCTGCTAGCACATGCTTTTGGAAAAAGGTAAACATCATTAATAAACTAATTGCTTGTGAGCGCATACTCCTTCTGTCCAACAAGAACTGAGGTAGTGTTAACTGTACATTTGCAAGCAGAGGATGTCTTGATACTGCTGCTGAAAGTAGTGAAACTTGCACCCAGTTGGAAATTTTCCAGTTGGGATGTGGTGAGGAAAAAGTAATTCAGGACCATGAACAACAGTCAAAAATGGTAGTTTGTGATTAGTATTTTTACTGTAGTAATTTAGGTGAACAGTTCTTGGGTTGCCATGAAATAAAAAGTTGGATACAGCTTCACCCAAGGGTTTGTAGTCCATGAAATCACTCACAATGTGAAGTTGCTTATTTTTATGATGGGGTAAGGGGCATAGTGGTGACAGCAGAATATAAAGGTTATTCTAGTCCTGTGTCACAGGTGAGACTTCAGGGGCTGCCCCTGCTGTGACTGCTCCTCCCTGTGTAGTTCAGGTAAAGACCTGAATCTGTTTTCTTGACAGTTTTACATCCTGACGGTCCCCTGAAAAAAAGATGCTATGGCTTGTTGCTGTCCGTGTGGTGTCACAGGGCAGTGTGCCTGTTCCTTGGATAGTGCTGGTGAGGTCTGGTGGCGAAGAGACTGGTGGAACTCCTACCTACATCTCTGCTTGGGGTGTGAATTGTGTGAAATCTGGGATTTCAGAGGTTTCTCATGGAAAAGTCACGAGTTAGTTACTTCAATTATGGAAGAACAGGTTTAACATTTTCAGAGAAAGTCAAAAGCAAGAAGAGTGCCTGATACTATAATGCACAGGTAAATTAACCTGGATTTTTCCTAGGAACGTTACTGTGATACATGCAGGGCTTAACAGAAACATTCAACCTTGGTAATTGAGTGTGCAAAACTTACTTGGAACTAATTCGTTTCTTTTTACCTGAATATGTATTTGAGCAGGATGAAGAACAGGTTGCTCCAATGTTAATTAAAAGTCTAAAGTAGAGTTACATTCTGTTCAAAGTGTTTAATGAAACAAAACTATTTTTGCCCCATTTTAAGAGCTTGTGTATTAGAGCATGTTGACAGAAAGCATTTCTTAGCTGGTACGATACACATTGGAAATAAAAATGGTTTCAAAGGTTTCAGAGCAAAAAGAATCCGCCTTCATTTTTTAAATGGCATTCTGTACACCATTAATGATAATAGCGGCAAGTGTAGCCACATGCCCTCCGTAAACAGAAACACCTCGGCAGATTTTTGCTAGACTGTTTAATGTGCTGTTTAATTTGCTCAAGATAGGTTTGCTGCAACTTGTTCTTGTAATTGTTCCTTCTAGTATGTATCAGAATTATCTCATTACAGTAGAGAAGAGTTGATCTGGGAATATTCATGTAAACAGGAAACAGTTTATCTGAGTTTGAGGTTCCAAGTTGGTGGTATCTATTACAGTTAACTATTCATGAGTTTCATTTCAGTATTACTGGTTTATTGTTTTCATCAAAACCAAAGTTCCTCATCAGGGATCCTCCAACAGGCAGTTTTTTTGCTAAGATGAATGAATGGAAAAGTGTTATTCCTATTAGAATATGGTGCCTTTTGAACAAAATAGATGCCCTAAACATATTACTATGATCTTACATGGGAGCATATATAACCTACTATTTATCTTGTAGTGCTTGAGGGGAAGGGAAATGAAATCACTCTGTTTTGATTACATTTGGAGCACATCAACTATACAGTGTTGGGGCATAAGCAGAAGAAAAAATCCTGATACTAAAATACAATTATTTTGGATTTTCTAAAGGTTTAAGAGAACAGTTGGCAGGAGTCCCTGGCACTTAACAGCCAACAACCATGGATGAATCTAAAATAGATGAAAGCATTAAAGCAGAAAGAAAAAATATCTTGCGCAGCGAAGCTGAGAGTGGCTGAGTACCAGCTTTTAGCAAGGAGAGATGGCAATGTTATGTAGTAATTGGTTTGTGAGAGAAAATGCAGTGGTTATGTACTACCCACAAAATATGTGACTGCTGACCTGATGTAGAGCAGCTGCACTGGGTGCTGCCCTTCCCGTTGGCGTCTTTCCTTCTGTGCCAACTGCAAAAATCCCTCTGTGATGTGAATATGCGTTCAGTAGTAACTGGGCTCAAATCCTCAGGTTCTGGGGCACTAAACAAGATGGGGTGGGACTGAGCCGTGATCTCTCTTCAGGGAATTTGTCGTGAGACTTTAGGAAAGAAGCACAAATTGTGGGCAGGTCATCACGTGTCACGTTTGAGGTAGAATGAGTCGGAATGGGCATTGTGCACATGGTTTCCTTGCATGTGCCCGGGAAGCTGCGCTGGTTTCATCCCTGCATCTCTCCAGTGTTGCATGGAAATGATGAAGGGCAAGAAAGCAAGTGTGAAGAGGCTCGTGTCTTTGGGAGGAGAGATGTTAACATGGGGAAATGGCTGCCTTGCAAGCACAGTGTCCTTTATGTAAATCATAGGCTTCATGTTTCATATAAATGCTGGTTATCATCATTATTTCTTGCTTAGTATTATAAAGCAATCGTATCTACATCAGCATTAAAATAATCACTGAGGCAAAACCATAAATTACTATAATTAATATATCCCAGCTATTAGCTAAAATCTAAAGATGTGGATTTTGTTGGCTTGGTAGCTGCTGTTTCAGCTGAATCAGTTTTAGCTGGCTTTATCCACTTAATGAGAAGGGAGGAAGGGGCAGACCTTTGCAGAATGAAATCAGTCCTAAATTTTGAAACTTCACTCCTCTTCTCTCAAAGGCAGATGGAAGAGCAGTTAATTTTTCAATTTTTCTCTCATTTCAAATTAGTGAAAGAGGTGCAAGGCCCTGTCAAAGGAGTTGCTCTTTTCTAGCAAGAAACAAGTAAGAGGATACTAGTGTTGTGCAAGGAAAATTTATGGGTTTGTTTTCTTCCATCTGCCACATTAGCAAATGCTTTGTCTGTAATAATTTCTCAGATACTACAGGCAGTGACTGTGAGCAAAGAGTGAAGGCTCAAAATAGCCGGGGGCTGTTTGGTCTTTCTCACGCTTGCCCAGGCTCCGGCTCAGCAATGTTCCTAGCACCTGATTGACTTTGTGCTGCCAAAGCTTTATCACATTTCAAGTGTTCCTGTAAAGAAAGACAAGGTTGACACATCATTTAGTGGTCTGGTAGGACAAGCATCCACCTTATTTTGTCAGTTCATGTAATTTATTGTCTTGATTTTATGCTTAAAAACAATTTTAGCCCAAATGTTATGAACTGATCCTAATACTGCTTAAAATTGTAAGAATTTAACAGGTGGAATTTGATTTAGCGCATGCAAGAACGACAAATTTTAAAAAACAGTAAGCATTCTATGTTCCTGTAGTCTAATTCAGGATGAGGGAGAATAACATCGGCCCTGTTTTACCTCCCGGTGCTCGAGCCCACGAGATGGTGCAGTGACCCAGTTCAGAGCAGTTGTAGAGGAAGAGATGTTGCAGCCTTGGAAGATGCTTGTTTTGGTTTTACTGCTGGTTCCTTCTTGGTTGTCTAATAAGATTTGCAACTTTCATTAACATGCAGAGAATCCCCCACACAGTGAATATATGACTCTTTAATTAGCTGCTAATAATGTTTTTTAGTGCAGGACCAGCAAATGCTGAGCCTCTGCTTTCCTTGACACTATGCAGGCCTGTTGCAGTAGTGGGCCCAGCCCCAAAGAGTTTCTGGCCTAAGCAGACAGCAGCAACACAAGAGTGCATACATAAACAGTGTGATGAGGAGCCAAAGGAGCTAAAATTTGGTTTTCTTTAGTAAAAATAAAAATACTACGTGAAGAATTACTTGCCCTTCATTACCTTTCGTTCAGATGCATACAGCCTCAGGACTTGCAAGCCCGGCTGCTTGCTGAAGCTGGCGACTCGAGGCGGCAAAGCCCTGCTGCGTCTGCTTGGTGGTGGGTGGTGAGCTTCAGCTCAGCTGAAGTCCATAAGCACCGCGCAGCCCGGCACCTGTGTGGGGAACTGTAAAACCTGAGCAAAATGCAAATGAGAAAATCAGTTACGCCGTGGAGACGGAATTTGAAATCCCTGCTGTTTTAATCAACTTGAAATGTTAAAAGTTTCATCTCCAATAATTAAGACATTTCCTGTAGGTGCTTTTTTTTTTTATTAGAATCCTGTTAGTTTTTGCAAGTCAATACTTACAAATTTTTTTTTTTTTGTAACAGGCTTTTTATTTGTAATGGATTGTGGTAAAATAATTGCACAGCACAGCTGCAAAATGAACTCTCTAAACAAATGAAATAATGATCCATATTTCTAAAGCTGCCTATGGCTTTTTTGTGGGCTGTCCTTGGGTTTTTTATTGGTTTATTTTATAGGGATTTTTTTTAAAATTACTTTCTTGCTTGGGATTTTCCAGATCCTGTAGGAGGATAGTTTCTTCAGGTTTGGTTGCCTCTGTTTTTCTTGTATCCTGTAAGCATGCTGTCTGCATCTGATGATGTGTTTGTGTTGGCTGTGTGTTTACCTTGGGTGCCATCATTAACTGAAAGGTGGCATAGGTTTGATGGAACATTCAGAGACAAACTTCCTAGCTAAGAAGCAAAGTCTAAGCTTATAACAAATTTTCCTGAACAGCGTAAACTCTATGAATAAATACCTGGGTCAAGATACTAGGGGTATAGAACACTGCCTGTAGTCATTCAGTTACCACAGCCCTTACCTGACAGAAAATGCAATACTGGTGTTTCAGGCGATCTGTGAACGTGTCCAGTCGTTTTATATGGCCAGCAGAGGAAATGCCTGACAATGCTTAACATCTCTGGTGCCTTCATCAGAAAATCTTGAAACGGTCTGCCAGCGTTCCTGTGAAGCTGTATGACTTCCTCCTTAGAGACGAAGAAATGAGATCAGAGCCTTGCTGGGGTGAGTGAGGAAAGGGAAGGCCAATTTGGTCAGTTGTTGGATAAAGCAATTTTACTTAACTGTGTTAAATCAGATATTTATTACCTTCAACTGAGGCAGTAAATAATAAAATCTTTGTGCCGAGTGCTCCTCGGGGTGTGAAGTACATAGGATACCTGCTGTGAAGTTGATGAGAATTGTTTCAAAGCAAAGTGCGAACTGTGAGGTTTGAAATGCACAGTGATTTCGGAAGGTAATGGGAAGATGCTGTGGCAAGGTACGTGCACTTTGAATTTGATTTAATATGTATCCAGTCATCTCCCTAAACCAGCCTGTATGCTGCTGAGATGCTCCGTGTTTGCAGGAGGCAACATAAAGCTTATGTGTCAGCGCCAGGCTGTTTGGTAGCCAAAAATGGGAGACCACATCAAGGAGAAAGTATTTCAAAGCTGCTGCTTTTAAGCTTCAAAACGGTCTTTGGAGATGACAGCAACACTGTGTCACTTGGCAGCGTATCCGCAGCTCAGAGGCTAAAGCCGGGAAAAAGAAGGGTTGTGGGGAGGAGAGCAGGACCCGAGGTCACAGCAATGACACCAAAATTATCTGAAGCACTGGTGTGATGGCCGGAGCTGGTGACACGGGTGAAGGGACAGCTCTGGTCTGATGGCTGCCCCTGCCCTGGGTGGCTGGCTGTTGGTGAAGTTCAGCCCATTTTGGGGGTTGGTTTGTTTGGTGGTTGAATGAAAGCTCGTTAGCTTGTGTCTTTGGAGGGAGTTTCTGCTACCAAGGGGAGAGGGAGAACACTGCTCTGCGTCCAGGGGAGCTCCTCTCATCGAGGGAGCAGCAGGTTAAGGTCATGGAGTTTGTAGATGGGATGCTGCAAAAGACATGTGAAGTGCACAGAGGAAATCTGAGATCGTGGCACAAGAAACGGATAAAAAGAAAGCAGAAACTGGCAGTAAAGTTACACTGGACTTGGGGAAAGTTTTTCCCTCTTTAGCACCTCAGGAGAGTACGTTCAGGGGCCGAGATGTGGTGGGTGTGGATTTTCGGTCAGTTCAGAGAGGATATTTGTGCAGAACTGTAACTACAAAATAAGATTTAAGCTGTCAGATGCAGCAGAGACTTTTCACCAAAGCGCACAGGTTCATCCTTCACAGGCAGGTCTGACTCCTGATCTGAGGCATTAAAATTGCATCCAATCAGTCTGGCAATTTTCCTCCTCCTGCCCTACAGCCCCTGGCAATCTGATCACCTGTTAAAAAGCCAGGTCTGCTGGTCATTGGAAGAAGGGGTGGCCCAGTCTGTGCTGAACAATGTTAGAGCTTGAATAATCTCGTTAAAAGCCTTGAGGATGCTCACAGACTGATGCAGGGCTTGGCTTGAACGAGGTCAGGGCATTTGCTGACCTTTATTGATTAAACAGCTGGTATTTGCTGGGGGTCCCAGGTGAGGCTCTTTAGCTCCATTTCATTTTAAACATCCAGCCCCATTTAACACTGCCCCTGAAGAGGCACAGAGCAGGGACTTTGGGTTTTCTTTTACTTTCTTTCTTTCTTTCTTCCCTTAGCAGAATCCAATACTTTATAAAAATAATACTATGGTTTTCTAATTTCTCCTGCTGCTCGCAGGGTGGCAAGCTCCAAGGATGAAACAGCAAACTTCTGGGCAGCGCTGGGTGGTTTTCGAGGTAGGCGAGGAGGAGAAGTTTCATTTTCCATCAATGATTAAGTAAGAAGCCTTTGAAAGAGGAGACTAGCAGGCAGAAGGTCACCCTTGCAAGAGGAAGAAGAGGTGATACCTATGTCCGTTAGAAGAGGAAGTTAAAGCAGGTAGGAAAAATTATGATTTCCCAGAGAAGCTGGTGTCTAATCGCACCCTCCAGATTTTCCTAGAAATTAAGGAGGGAGAAGGGAGTAATTGGTGGTCATGGGAAAATACTGATCCTGGTGTGCGGAGGGGTTTCGAGAGGAGGCTGTTAGTGTCTGTTACTTTGGAAGATGCTTTGGTGGGCTAGGAGGGAAAGGGAAAAGAAATGGATGACTTGGAGGAACACACAGATTAAAATAAGGACAAGATAATAGAGACCTCTAGACAAATATGCAAGAGTTGTACAGGACAGGCGATGTTTAGCTATGGCTACATGGCATTGCTTCAGAAATGCCCTGGGCTGGAGCTGATTTCCCGTCAGGTATCACCGCTGGCTTGCCTCTTGCTTGGCAGTTACCATCAGAGAATGCTGGTTTAATCCCTTTCGTGTGAGCTGTGCTGAATTTGTGTGGGACTAACTTTTACATGAGGCTTTCTTGGCACAGGTGGTGTTGGAGCAGAATTTGCCCATCAGATGGGTGATTTTGCTGATGTACAAACCTGAGCTGCTAAGATCAGCCTGCGAGATGTAGTCTATATGAAAAGCACTACCTAAATTAGAGCTGCAGTTCCACTGTGCGTGTTGTGTAGGTGTGGGGAAAATAGTTCTCGCCTTCTACCACTTCCTAATTAGTATTATCGCTTAAAGAAGCAATATCCACTCAGGTTGATGAGCTAGAACGAGGACAGTTTAAGCAGCGAGAGATGTGCAGAAGACTGAATTTAACTACCTCTGGGACAGAAAGCCAGGTTTTCTCCCAGTGACGCTGGGGACTTGATTCATTTAGTTTAGTGCATTGCAAACGTCTTCCCATGCTGCCAATTTACCGAACGGGCCTGACGTACCGCTGATGTGAGCTGAGGTTAGAAATGAGCAGTAGTGAAGTACAGCTCCTATCTCCCGAGTGTTGCAATGCTTTAAGCTGTTCTGCTGCTTGGTTGTTTTTTTGTTTGTTTGTTTCTTTTTTTTTTTTTTCCTGGCTGAACAATGGAGTGATCTTTGCAGTAACTTTTGCCAGTTGTTGGGAAAATGCGTATCACCCAGTTGGCTTTACGCACGCTTGCAAAGCCTCTCCAGCTGCTTGGAAGGGAGAAGTAGATGCTTTGTTCCTTTGAAAATCTCCCCCTTGTAATTTGCCTGATTATCTTTTTCTTTCCGTCTCTCACAAAGAACCTGAACATAGTTGGCAGGCTTTCATGGCAAAGGGAGGCACGTGAAGGGCACAAATAAAGGCTAAGTTTTGCGTTTCAGCCTGCAGCTCTGTGCAAAGCTGTTTCCTGTGCACGTGGTGGAGGGGAGCTCTGAGCTTGCAAGAAACCGCAGCTTCCCCCAGAGTGGCTGGAAAAACACTCAGCCTTTAAAGTCGTAATTTAACAAGCAGAAGTGTGCAGTGAAGGAGATGAAATGAAACAAAAAAGCAATGGTGAAGTTCTCCTATTAGAAAGCGATGTGTGAAGGCATGCAGTCAGAAGCAGATGCCTTTTGTTTTGTGCGTTTGAAAATCTGTCTACCTCTGAGATCCTCTGCCTGCATCTTCATGTGCAGGATTCAGTGGGAGTTTGGTAAGAGCAGGTTAGCAGGTACCAGAGCGTGATGCGCATGGTGCTCAGAGATCGATTCTTTACTGCCTTATATTTAATTTATATAAGACAACTGGAACTGCAGGTCTTACCTGGAGGTAGTAGCAAGACATGAGGCAGCTGCAAAAAAGAAAAAGGGAGGCTCATTCCTGTGGTGATGCAGCTGGATTTTCCGTATTTGTTATAGCCAATGTCCCTTCCTTTATCTTACAGTTTTGCATATAAATTCTTGTAGTTTTCCTTATATATATGAGTCTCTGCATATCTATTCCAGGAGTTTACACCTGTAGGACAGGCATGCCTTTAATAAGGCGCATCATGTAGCTGTGATTTTTCACATTGTGTTTAGCATGTCCATCGCTATTGCTCATGGCCGTGCTGCTGGCGGAGACCTTCAGCTGCTGTTTGCGATGCAAAATCCTGATCACAGAGCACCTCCGCAAAGGCTTGCACAGACCAAGGGGAGCTCTGGTTCCCGCTGGGAAAGGACACAACTGACAGGTAACCCAGTGAGCCATGGGGAGAGCCAGAAACAGAGCAACCTCACCTAGAAAAATCTTCAGTGAGTGATACATTGATTTTTCTCCTCTTCTTGGCACAGCACAAAGCAGTAGCCCTATGCGTCTCTTGTAAACCTCAAACTCTTAATTTTTGCTTTTGCTAACAATTCACAGAGGGATGTAGCGTGCAACAGGGTCACTAAAGAGCTGTGCTGGCAACTGATGGCTCAGCCCAACCCGCCAGATGCAGCTAACCGAACCCTTCTTGGAGGGTGTTATATAGACTTCGCAGGTTCATTTTCTCCTCCAATTGAATTAATGAAATAGCAAAGAAGAATGAAGGATGGCACAGAAGCCACAGAATCAATAAGCTGTTATGGGGCAGAAAACCTGGGGAATGAATTTAGAAATCGGCACAAACATTTAAAGGTGGTGGTGGACGGGTTGCATCTTTTCCAACTCTATTAAAATCAGGTCTTCAGTGTTATGCAAAACCATAAACTAAGCCAAAGGTAAAACCAGCTGTGTTCCCTGCATATTTACAGAAGAGAAGATAAAAAATGCAAGCCCAAAGCTGCCAGAAGGAGCTATAAACAAAGCGTCTCCAATTCCCCATCGACCAGGAGTAATTGAGCCATGGGCTTAGGCAGTTTTCATGTAAACGGTTGGCACTGTATTCCTAAATACCTGTCCTGCAGGGCCAGCTTGGGATTCAGGGTTCCTCCCCTCCTTTCCAGTTAGCAAAGCTCTTGCAGTACGTCCTCGTAAACAAATTCTGCGCTGACATTTGTTAATGGTAATGCACAAGCAAAATAGATTGAATACTTTATTTCCCTGCCAGCTTAGTGATTATGGCTGCTCAAAGAAATACGGTAACATCCACATTTTATTCCCAGCAAGCTTTCAGCTCAATATAAAGAACATATTTTGGATGTACAGCTCTTTTTCGGCATTCTTTTATGAAGTTCCTTGGAGACATTGGTTATTGCAAGGTCTAAAAAAGGAGGTCAGTAAGTTTGGTTATAAGCTCGACCATCTCACAAGGTAGCAGAAGAGCAGTAGTTGCTACCGCCTGGTTAATTGCTACTGTGTTTCTCTGTAATAAGCTTCCTATGAGCGATCTGTTGTAAATTAACTGGTCGTCCATCATGCTGCAGCTTTCTGCTGGGCAGGCAATTAATGGTGCTATCAATGAAATCTACTCAATTTAGCTGTGACCTCTGAAGGCTGAGCTGCCAACTTAGTACTCAGAGGCTGAGAGCTGCTAAGCTAGCCTTGCAGGCTTTCCCTTGATGCTCTCACTAGTGTAGGGCACATGGATTGCATAGCAAAAATCCGCAAGATATTTCCAAAGCCAATATTAATCCTGACAGTTTAGGGAAACTGGTCTTCAAAACCATCTTCTTTAAAGAAATAAGTTGGGAGTTACTTTAGCTGGGCGTTAGCTTTGAGTGCATGGTGGAGGGATGCCGCACTGCCCGTGGTCATGGGCAGTATTTGTTCACTGAAATGTGGGAGACAATTGCTGGGCTGGAAGGGGAGGGGGGCCAGATCTGTCCATCCCTGTCCTCCCCAGTGCTCAAGTACTTGTCAGCCGGCACTTTTTTCCTGGGCTCTGAAGTATTTTGGCATCGGTCTTCTCGCTCCAGCAAGGAAAACAATTCCAACAAAAACTGCACACATCTGAACTGCGATGTAATTTTGGTTCAGAGCTCCTTGATCAGCAAGAGCTAAAGCCCCTCTTGTTTCTAACTGTGCTTGCTCAGTGTTTTGTATGTAAAGCAGGTAGTCCTTGAGGGATAATACTTTTCCAGATGCTGCTATATACATTTTCCCCTATCAGCTGAGCTGGAGCAGACTATTCGTTATCTCCAGGGCCAGCGTTAAACACACCAGCAGGAGCTGCCAATAAATAATGCAAAAGATTTCCCTAGCTAGGACTTTTTCTTCTATTAGTAAGGGGAAAAAATATCAGGCTTCAGGTAGGATGGGAGCAGCTGAAAGTTTTAGCCTCCTGGGTTTTTATGCGGATGTTTTTTTAATCCCTGGTTTTGTGGGAGAGATTTGCCCAGGTCTCAACCTTCTCTGGTTTTGTGTCCTTCATTGCAATCCCATCAGTCACCTTCTCCCCAGGAAAAACGCATACTGCACACGTCTTCCTTTGTTCCTGCTGGTTTGTTCTCTGTTTAACCCGGTGCAGCTGAAGCATTCTTGCAAGAGGTGATTTTCCTCCAATAACCAGAGCATTCCTGTAGGTTTTGTTATGGCCTGGCTTACAGCCTTCAAAAGCACTCCCCAGCTGTTGAGTTATGGTTTAAGTGAAAAAGGCCCGATTTTGTGTGTGGCTTGACTCTTGATTTTGGAGGGAGAGACCCTGGGGTGTATGCAGGGCTGGTGGCTCTCCTCTGGACCTGTCTGCTCAGTCAAATGGCAGCCCAGCATTTGTCGATATTGGGATTTCGCTGTAGCTGTACTCCAGGCAGCTTGGAGTGCTCCTATCTTCAAGGGCTTGGTTGCATCTGCACCCGGGAACAGCAGCATCTGCCCAGGAGGGCACTCACTAAATATCTGCCGTTATAAGCACAGAAATCCTGCTCAGTCCCTGCAAAGCACTCTTCACGCTCCCCAAGCACTGCATTTTCCAATAAATATTTGTAAGGACAATAGAAGTCAGCCGACCTGCTGCTCTTCTGCAGCATTTGTGATCAGGACAAGGGGTAATGGCTTTCAGCTAAAAGAGCGCAGATTTAGATTAGATAAATGGAAGAAATTCTTTACTCTGCGGGTGGTGAGGCCCTGGCCCAGGCTGCCCAGAGCAGCTGTGGCTGCCCCCTCCCCGGCAGTGTCCAAGGCCAGGTTGGACGGGGCTTTGAGCACCCTGGGCTGGTGAAGGGGTCCCTGCCCGTGGCAGGGGCGTTGCAACTACATGATCTATAAGGTCCCTTCCACAGCAAACCAGTCTATGATTCTATTATTATTTTTCATTCACCCAGTCCACGTAAACAGCCATTTCCTACAAACCTGCTTCTTTACAGCCCAGAGGCTGCTAAATACAGCTGTAAGAAAACAACCAGCCCATACCCACACCCCCTTCCAGCTTAATTACTATTTCTGCTCTCCCCTGCAGAGCTGCGTGTTCCTGGCGAGCACACGGGAAATGTTCCACACGCTGCAGCCCTGCAAATACGTATTTCTTTTAAAAAAGCTTAAAAGGAAATAAATACAACACAAGTTGGGTTTTGCTAAGGCAGAGAGGAGGCTGCACCAGGGAAACCCCAGTCCTCTAGTAAGCACAGACAAAGCTGCCTGCCTGCCCTGCTCAGACACCCTCCTCTCTAGCTGGTATTCAGTTTTTCATCTGAATAAAGAACAGGAAAGATGAGGGACAAAAAAAAGATTTGTCCTAAAGGTGGGTGTGGTGGGTGTAAGTAAAAAAGGGGAAAAATGTGAGAGCAAAGGATGCGTTGGGCTGTACGCATCCGGGAGAGGGGCTGCAGTCCTCCTAGGGCATTTATGATAAAGTTTGGGGGGTCTGTAGCTCAGCAGGGCATTGTCCAGGCTATTGCACTGGGCTCAAAGTAGAGAGCGTGGCTGTAATCAGTGCAGGGAGACGGTGTTTGCTCCTCGCTTTGCCTTCCTCCCGGATGAGCTGTCCTTGACTACGCACATGTAAACACACCATAGGACCCAAACCTGTTGTATTTCTTATTTTTTGGCTAGCTTTGTGTGATAGGTAGCAGTCACGATGTGCTGCCTGGGTGTGTGCAAACCCATGTCTTGAAAGTGTGCAGTTGCTGGTTGTGGGGTGCTGCAGGGGAGGCAAGCAATCCCCACTGAGCCTTTAATGCCACTTCATCGTCTTAGATACCTCTACTCCCCCACAGCGTGGCAGGGAAGGCTGAATCTCCAAAGCCCGGCAGGTTCTGGTATTGCAGGGTCATCAGCTCTTTTGCTTACGGCTGTTGAGCATTTGAGCTGAAGATGGGGCCTGCTTGTACAAAGCAGTGAGACTGACATCGCTGGAGGCTGTCACAGGACTGTGAGTGACGGATCTGGTTTCCCATTTGTCCTTTGGAATTTAATGCTGAAGACATTTAATACAGCTGGAAAGATCATCTCCCCTCACTGTGTATAGTCTGCTGGTGGAATATGGCCCCCAGGCAGATAAAAACTCAGCTGCCCCTGGAGCAAAGGAACGCGGGGATCACTGTGTGATGTTTCCAGGATGACATCTGCATAACAGAGAGGTCAGGAAGAAATTATATCTGTTGCTCACCTAGGTGCGGTACACTGCAGAGGTTAGGTTAGTTGGTTTTTCCCTTCCTTGTAAGCATCAATACGTGAGTACTGCTAAGAAGGTCAATCAGTTTCCTTGGCAATAGCAGCTACAGGCGATGCGCTCCCAGGAAATGGAACATGGGAGCCTTTGCGTTTCTGAGGACATGAGAGGTCCCTGCATGAGCTCAGGAGCTTCCGCCTCTCCTGCTGCTGAAGCGAGATGTGCTGAACCCCAGGAGAGCACCGAAATGTTTGTGCACGAATGCGAAGGCAGTCGCAGTGAGAGAACCGCAATGTGGTTTCATCGCTTCGGGCAGCCCTCTGCCCTGCTCAGCCCCTGCTGCCTCCCTCATGTCCGCTTAATCCTTTGGGTCACCATTTTGCCTCTTGTCTTGGGCAGTTTTGGGTAGGCGTTTGTGGTCCTCTGCTCCTCTCTGAAGGGCTGGTGAGCAGCAAGCAATGCTTTTGGCCAAAGTGGTTTTGAGCTTCTTGATGTCCTCAGGAGTGCTTTCTGTGTCTGCCTTGCTCTCCGGCACAGTCCTGTGCTCCAGGGTGGCCATCACCAGCCCTCTTGCCTGCTTCCAATACCCCCAGGAACACAACACTCGTTTTAAATGAATAATCACCTTCAAAAGCCAAACCGGGCTCATGCAATGAGAATTCTGAGATAACCCAGCTGTAACGAGCCCTCCGGAGCGCATGGCATCAGCCGTTTCATGCCTCTCTCATTCCTCGCCTACTGCTTCGATTCCCCTCGGTGTGGGCTCTTCAGCCTGTGCAGAATGATTTCCAATTATATTTTTGTTGCTGAAGGCATAAATCTTCCCCCACAGACTAGTTTCTTTCATGTACAAGCAGGGCTGTGTGGCGCTGGTGGAGATAACTAACCAAACCGGGCTTGGATGTTTTGTGTACTTTTTTATTTTGTGGTGGCCATTTCCTCCCCTCTTTGACAACAGCTGACCTCAGTCAACTTCAGTATTCCAACAGTAGTGACTTTCAGTACTCAGATCCTTCTTCTAGGGCCATTTAAAAGCTTCTGACCAGAACAAGCAGCACAGTGTAACACTGATTATATATGGAGCGCGCTCCAAGCTTGTTTTGCTGCTGATGGGCTGGGAAGGGAAGCAATCTCACGCTGCTTTCTTTAAAAACCCCCACTCTTTCCTGAGCCCACAGGATCACTGTCATCCTGAAGTGCAATAAATGACTAATTGACCTAATCCACACTGTGAGGAAGAGACTGATTAGGTAAATCCCTCTTGTTTTTATAACAGGGTAATGGTCTCTACTAGACCTGTGGTTTTTTCCTTTTCCTATGAAAGTCAGTAATTTGGTGTGGGCTTCAGTATGCCTGAGTATATCGACAAAAGCTCCTTTCTAGTTATTTCCCTTTCTCAGAGCAGTTAAATCCTTGTGGGATGCAGAGATACTGGCACAGCCTGCCTGTACCAGTGGAGCAGAGCTAGCTCAGGTGATGCAACGTCTGCAAAGGGCTGAGGGACATGGGGTCTTTCTCCAGAGGCTTGATCTTTGCAGCATGGTCCTGGAGGATTGTGCAAGGGACCCAACCACATATCACAGCAGAGCGGGACAGCTTGGACAAGATATTCCCGATTTGCAGCAAATCTGCAGCAGCTTCGGGCACAGAGCCTTGCGTTTAGCCCTCTGCAGCTGAAAGCTGGGCTGCTGGTAGCCCCTTGCAGAAAGACTCTGATAGACGCAAAATATCTTCTGGCTGATTAATGTGTTTCACAGCAGGTAGAAGCTCGGCTGGAGGGGAAGTGTGGCAGGAACAACATCCTGGGTGGTTTCTGTCAGTGAAAGAATTGAGTGTGCAAAGCATCAATAAATGATGTTGCGCTCCAAATGCAAACTGCTTCTGGTTTATGAATTTGCACGGCCAAACTGGGGGGTCCAGACAGATCCCGGGGTCCAGGACGGCTGGCTCCTGTGCAAATACTTAGCAGGAAATAAAAACTTGCAGTAAGGAGCTTGTGATTTAAATAATTTAGACAGGGGGGCATTAGCTGTGCATAGGAAGGAGGGGAGCCCAGTTTTGAGTACTGACGTACTGAGCAAACCAGTGCCTGACCTCTTATAGAAGAAATTTCTGGAGTTTCTTTCTTGCAAGCAGAAATCTTGTTCTGGATGAAATTGCTATAGGCTGAGTTAACAAATCTCTGTGAGGGAGGTACTACGGCACAGCAGTGTGATGTGTGCATGGGCCGATGAAGTAGTGGTGGTGGATTTGCCACCTGTGTCTCATTGCCTGCCCTGGGTGCAGGCACAGGCTCTACAGGCTGCATATCAGCCTTTCTATACGAATAAAACATACGTGCCATATGGTCCGTCCCGCAGCCTGCCCCAGGCAAGGAGACCCCCTGTGTGTGGCTCCTGGGGAGGGGGAGAAGTGAAAACCCCTCCAAGGATGGGCTGATGGTTGGGGATCCAGCTGAGACCTCGTGTATCACATCTTGCTTTATTTTTACCTCTACTAAAGGTACCTTATTAAAGTTGTAGTAACAGTGGAAATGGGTCTCCTGTGAGTTAGGACAAACCTGCTCCCACCAGCACACTGACTCCCGTGTCCTATTCCCTGCCACGGCTTGGGTGCCGGAACAAAGATCATATATCGAGTCCTTGCTGCGAGTAAAAAGCCATTTCCTTCCGTGCACTGAGACTGTAACACTGGAGAGAAATACCCTGTGGAGCAGTGTGCCATTCTCAGTATGCCTTTCCCCCACGTTAGTTTTGCACACTCGTGACATTTAATATTTAACAGATGCTTTTATGATGCTTCTGTGTCCACTCTTGTGCCCACCCTGCAGAATCCAGCCCATAAACTGGGCTATTTATTTCTCCAGCCAGCTACAGCGACCTTTTTTTTTTTTTAAGCACCCTGGAGAACCCAGAGCTGCAGTGCTTAGCACGTTTGTTTTTTTTCTGGGGTGCTCTGAGCTGCCAGCTGGGCATTTCAGCCTGTACAGAGGAAAAATTCAACACTGGGTCTTTATTAAAAGTTGTCATTTATTTTGAGTACGGATAGCTCCTTTATTTCAAACAGAACAGTTTATTCACCGCAAAGTTTTTTCATGCCTGTTGGAAAGAGTTAGCATTAAAAAAAAGGGAAAAAGGCTTGGATACATGCAAATCATACTGAACGTTGCCAAATGTATTAAAATGGGTAGCAGAGTTTCTTCTAAGTTATCTACTTGCGTACAGAGGAGAAACAACAGCCAGCAGCATGAAGCCCCTCTGGAAAAAGCTTCCTGGTGTGGTGATGTCAAACAAACAGAGCCAACGAGATGACCAAAAGGTCTGACTGTGTTGGCACCCAGAAGGACCAAAGCCAGAGGGTCGCTGCTGCGAGACAGGGAAACGATGCTGTAAAGCTGGGCAGGGGAAGGGCTTTGAACAGATAGAAAAGGGCTCCCTCTGCGCAAAGGGAGTTGTGTTTGGTCCTCTGAACGTAAGGGCGAGGAAGTTTTTTCATACTTTCCTGCCCTTCCCCAGGTTTACGATCAATTAAATTCTCATTCGAAAGCCAAAGTGCACGTTCCAGTGCTGCAGCTCTGGGATGATCCATTTTCCATCAAAAATAAATCAAAACCAAACCAAGATTTTAGAAACAAAGCACTTCTGGTCCGTGAGGGGATGGACACAGCCAAGTGACCCAAGAGCCCTTCGGAGGCTTTCAATCTCCAGCTGGCTGTGTCCACCCAGCCCTCAGTGGCAGTGATACAGGGATGAACCCCAGGATTATTTTTTTCTTTTGTAAACCTTCAGTATTGTGGTTTCTTTTGTCAGCAACAGCAATGAACCTGAGCTGAGCCCTGGCTCCAGATTTTGCAGATTACTCCCCAAAATGGACCAAATACGCACTCCCAGCATTGCTGGTGCAAGCTCCACGTACCACATTAAAAGCTCTGGAGTTATTACAGCAGCACGGCTGGTGGGAAACTGGATTTGACATCTGAATAAATAGTGGGCAGGCACATGTGCCAGCTGATTTCAGTAAGGCTGGAGGGTGAGAGTGGCGTCCAGGCACGCAGCGGGCTGGGATTTAGCTCAGCACCAGGAAAGCAAACCTCTCCTTTTGGGCTGGCTCCCGCTGTTAAGAGAAACAGCCCCTGTTAGCGTGTGATCAGACTTCTGTTGTATCTCACCAGGTATGCTATTCATCAGCAGCTCCTGAAGTCAGGACTGGAAAGGATTTAGGGTTTATCTCAGCAGCAGTCCTCTCTGGGGTGACCGCTGTCCATCCATCACGCGTGGGAGAGCAGCTGGGATCTTGCTTGATCCAGCACTAAGGAAAGGGAGCCCTTCCCTGCAAAGTCTGGGCACCTTCTTCTCCCTTTTTGTGCTCTTATAAGGGCCTCGTATTACACCAACTTGGAGACACATTTTTGGGAGTTTAAAAAGCACAGCATGTCACTAATGTTTCAAAATACCTGGCCAGCTTTTATAAAATGCAAGTATTCAACGCGATCACCTTTATGTGTTCTTCGAAAAGAAAAAAAGTTGACATTCATCGTATGGGAGGAAGGCAGCAGTCAGACTCCCAAAGCATCCCACTGTGTGAATCGACCCTCCACCAAGACCTCCAGCGCCGAGGTCTTGGTTTTAAGTCAACCTTGTTTAACGCGCCCACCCAAGAGCCAGGGAACCTGACATCATGTCTGCAGCGCCGCAGCACCTTGCTCCGAGTTGGGGAGCTCCGCAGCCTCGACTGTTCTGTCTGTCTGCTGCAAGCCTTTGTTGTCAGTCTTGCCTGGTCCAACTCGCAGGTCCTCCTGGCTCTCAGCCAGGCCATCTTGGCTCTCCAAATCGCTTACCTGACCCTCACCAAACTCCAGAATGGTTGGCAAGTTGCCTTGCTTTGGGCATCGTCTCTTTAGGCTGACCAAGAAGGGTTGCGGCAAGGAGAAGATGTCCACATTGTTGCCGAGGTCAATCCAGGTGACACTGGGGAACTTTTTGGGGTCCTTCAGGGTTTCAGTGAGGTCCCGTAGGATGGCTTTGGTGAGCCGGTTGCCATTGAGGGAGAGGGTGGTGAGGTGGGGCAGCACGCAGAGCGCCGGCAGCAGTTGCAGCAGCATGTCGTCCGTCAGCTCTGTGAAGCACAGCTCCACCGTGTCGATGTGCTCCGAGCTGTGCTGGAGGTAGGACGTGACACGGTCCAAGTCTTTCAGTGTCAGCGGGATGCCTGACAAGTCCACTGTGTTGTCCTGAGGCTTCCCCATCAGGACAGCTTTCAAGCTGCGGGGGAAGAAAAGGAGAGGGACATTAATGTGGGGGGACATCTCTGCTTGGTGGCATCGCTTTGGGCTCCCTGGCTGCTCTCGAAGGGGGCAAGAACACGAGTATTTAGGTAGGCTGTTCAACAGGGCCTAACCATCTCTTCTGTAGAGGCCAGGAGTGTCTCTGTGCATTTGGGGAGCAGAGAGAGATTTCAAGGCTGTTTATTAATAGAAGATGGCCAGAAACAAGGAAAACATATTAAAACACCATAATTCATGCAGATTTCTTTTCCACAGCCACTGCAAAATCCTGGAATAAAGCAGCTACTCTGCTGCTTTTAAAGTTGAAATAAAGGCTGAGGAAGCCTTTGATTAGACAGATAAGAATTGTAGCTTATACCACTGCTGGTGTAACGCTTCTCACACTGCTGATTATGAACATTATGAGCAGGAGGACACGTTTTTGTTCTCTTGGCTGTACAGGTGGGAAACTGAGGATCTGCACCAGAACGACTTTAGGCCAAGACATCAAATATAGCACAGACACCTCCAGGGTTAGGTGATTTGCTCTAGTATTTCTAGTGTGGTAGACCTATTATGTCTCTTCAGTCTAACTGCCGTGCAGATGAGCACTACAGAGAAATCCTTAGATAAATAAATTAATTCTCATGATGGCCCTACAGAGACTCATTAGCATGAGCTAGACTGGAGTTTCACAGGTCAATTTATCTTCTAAAGTGAATCAAAGAACACATCTACAATCAGGACCTGTTGGCAGACTAGCGCTGCTAAGGACTTTTTGCTAATGAATTATTCTGAGTGAATTAGGAGGTGGAAGGAGCCTCACGCATGCTAATTGCTCATGTCAACTTGGTGAGCTCACATGTCATCTGCTGCGGTGGCACACGTGTTAGCCTCACGCCAAACCAGCCAGCTGCGGAAATGCTGTTGCCTTTCATTACAGCCTGAGCCAGGGAGTGGTTCTGCCCAGCATCTGTTGGTTTTTCTAGATGAAAATGCAAACCAGCACTAACACTCCTTTTCTCGGCTGCCGAACAAGCCCGCCGCTCTGCTGCGCAGATGCTCGAGTGCATCTGCTCCAGTGCCAACGCACCTTGTTTGAAATTTCTCTTGCACAGCACAGTAAGATGTTTTACGGCTAGTCCCACAACCTGCGCCCTGAGCCATCAGCCGTTCGTGATCTGGGGGTGGGTGCAGGCAGCTGGTAAGCGTCGGGCTTTTCCCCTGAGAAGCTGCAGAAGTAACACAGCTAGAGAGTTGTAAATTGTGTTGAGCTTTGCTTTGTAAATAGTGCACATAGAAGACAACCTTGCAAGGTGTTGTGAGCTCCCCACTAGACTTTGGGGGAATAATTTAGAATAGAGGCAGGGTGGAAGGAAATGAAGGTTATTTATAACTATCACAGCATTTTATTGTTGACTGATCGATACCCGGGTTCACCGCTGGGGTATGAGGAGTTTGCCATGGCCACTTGATGTACTGGAGACCTGCAAGCCAAGGAGGAGTGAAATTTCTGCAGTTCCTATGGAAATGAACCCCCCAAAAAAGCACGGAGGTGTGTGTGTGTGTGTGTACTTTCAAAAATCATCACCACCAGAATAACATTCCTAAATAATCACAGGAAGGCTGAAATGGCTACAGCATCCAGTTAAAGAGTTTGGTTCAAGCCAGCATGTCTCGATGCATTAGGAAAGGGCCAGGGAGAGCAGAAAGCCTGGCTCAGCCCAGCAGCAGAAAGGGAGGTGCTGGGAGGTGTCCCAGTGAACCAAGTGCTCAAGTTTAACTAGAGATCTGCAGTCACTAGGCGGGCAATAGGCTTTGGGAGCATGGGGGTTGTACGAGGTATCATGAATGTACGGATGATGATCTGCCACGCATGTCCACTCTGCCAAGGGTTTGGAGCTACTCGCGCTGCCGTACCTGTCTGTCTTTCACAGCTTTGTGGTTTATTAGCTGCCTGCCTTTGAGTCAACAGGCAGCGATTTCCAAATCCCCGCCGGCCGCCTTGTTTGGTGGGGCAATGCAGCTGATGCGGCCAGCAAGGCAGCTAGCTTAACAGGACTTACATTGGTTTTAGCAGCAAATACAGAACAAGCTGTGGCAGGGCTGCTCTGACGTCCTGCCATCACATGCACACATGTGCACCGGTCGAGACGGCAACTGCATTTGCACTTGGGGTTAAGCTGTTGGCCAGATAACGTAATGCTGTGGAGGGCTCCGGGCCAAGACGCTGCTCTGGGCATGTTTATCCAAGCTGCCCGTGAGAGCTGACTGCCCAGGGACTGTTATTTCAAACAAGGGGAAAAATGAGCGCTTTACTCCAAAGGTCCATGCCCACAGGTTGTGTGCCAGTTATGAAGAGAGCCTCCAAATCCAGAGCTACTCTTCTGCTCTCTTGAACGGCACAAAAGCCATGTACTGGGTCTCTGTAGATCTGGCTATGGCCCAGCCGAGCCAGGGTGAGAGCAGGAAAACTCCTGGGTTCTGCTTTTAGACCAGAAACATCTCACAAATCCCGACCAGGTTCTGATGGGGAGGCTGGGAGGGGGTGAAAGCTCTCTTTTAGAGTTCCCTTGGTGATGCTGGATTATGCTCCACAGTCTGTTTAGCAGTACTTTGTTCTTACTCCTCCTTGGAAGATCTTATTACAAGGAAGAAATGGATGCAGATAAGCACTGGTATTAAAGTCAGCTTGCATCTAGAGGCTTGGCTAAACACTAGGAAAACAAGATCTCTTCCCAGTTTCAATCTGCACTTAAGCCGTGGCTTTCTGATACTGCACTGTGGCAGAATGGGAGGTAATTTCACAGAGCCTCCTCGGTACCGAAATCAGAGCTGAATCCAACAGCTGAGCAAAAGGCCTTGAACATTGCCTGGCTCTTGGATCGCAGTCATTTCACAAGAACTATTTGTTCAGGGAACACCCCACAGGAAAGAATGAAATTTGCCTTTTTTTTTTTTTTAATTCATGGTTCCCTGAGCCCTTTATGGGCTCATGTGCCCAGCGCAACCCTCCTGCTCTAATAGAAAGGCACCTGCCTGTGGTGCTGCAAGCAAAAGGACTGAATTTCACCTAAAAGAAGCTGTGCAATGATAAGGTCTCCTTAAGGAAACCACCCTCCCACCCACCCCCTGCCATGTTCCCCTTCGTGCCCCAGAAACTGCTCAGCTGCTGTGTGTGTTATTTGGAGATTTTATGTTTGAAGAGAGGAGCTTGTCCCAGCTGCGGTCGCTGCTGCTGGGGGAACATTGCTGTGGGCTGGAGCAGGCTCGAGCCAGGGAGGAGGGGAGAGACCTGGACAGGCATTGTGGGATATACAGAAGATGGTGAGTCTTCCCAAAAAATCCTCGAATGGTACTAGACCATATGGCAGCTGCAGGAATTAACTGCTCATCTTTAAAAACCTGGGTTTGTCAAGCAGTTGGCAAATTTCTTTACCACCATTAAGAAGAGTGATTGACTTCTCATTAACCTTCTAATTCTAAGTACCAGGGAGACCCCAGGGTAATTTTGATCCATCATCCTGACATAAAGAAAGTGTTGGGATACGGCATCAGGCGAGCATGCTGGGGCAGCTCAGCAACAGCTATCTGCTGTGACCATGCTTGTGCCTCAGGCTGGGGCAGGGTCCGTCAGGCCCTGGGCTGTGGGAGCTCATGACTGCACAGCAAACTCCTCAATAGGAAGCCATGGGAGACGGGGAGAAAGACAAACATCTGGGATGTCTTGCAGCAATATTACCTCTTTCTTAATTTGACATGTAGCCCTACCTACGAGGCTGTGCCAGATCATGAGAAACATCTTGTCCTTTGGCGGAGGGAAGAAAAAAATCCATAATGCCATCTCAAGAACAGAAATTGGGAGAAAAGGGATGCATCCAGCACTGTTAGGTAGGACTCCAAGGAGATGCATGATTGCAGGACCGGCAAGATCTACAGGAGTAAAACCAAACCAGCCGGAGGCAGAGGGAAAGCCATTTCCTTCTGTGTACGGCAGCAGGAGCAGAGAAACCAGAGAGCGGCAGCATGCTGGGCTTTTACGGATGTATTATTTATTTAATATGTGGTTTCGCTTCCCCAGCTTGGATGAAATCCAGAGGGTCGCTCCTCTGGCTTTTCAGGAACAACTTTAGCCAATAGAAGCCCCGGCACAGAGCTCTGCTCCCCAGGGTCCTACGCAGCTGAGTGAGACTTTTGGGTTAAAGCACAGCATCCCTGCATGGGCACAGTGGGAACCGTAAGCACAGCTGGGTCCTCCAAGTCTCTGCATTGGCTTCAGGCATCCTAGCAAGAGAGCTGTGGTCTGAAGAGAAGAAACCAAACAAGCCTTATGAGCTGCCCTTCATCAAGTGTTTTCACTGTGGGCTGGGTCTTTACAATAAACAGAAGTCCCAGCCTATGACCACCCACGCAGGCTCTGAACCTGTGATTCACGTCCATTCAGATGCACACAAATCTGATGGGAAACCTTTTTTTGGAAGCAAATCTTGGATCATTAAGTGTGTGCCTGTGACTTATTACACACATCAGCCACCAGTCGGGTTGGGGTGGGAGGAAAGGCTAATGAGAGCTGCTGCTGTTTATTATGATCTGCACGTTTCAATTGCTGGTTTGCCCTGGGAAAGATTATTCACGCAGGCTGCCTAGCAAAACGCTGGCCAGACAATTTTGGCAATTTTAATCTTTTTTTTTTACTTTTGGTGCCTTGGTGCAATGGTGCAATTAGCACTTTCCCATCTGGGCTCCTCTCAGCTGCATGAGACATGGTGAAGCTGGGATGCATTTGCTACACCCCTCTACGTCACCTTAAAAGCTAACTGTGTTACCAAACTTGCACTGCAAAGTGGTGAGTGGCATGATGGATAATGACTGGTTATTGAATTTATTCCACGCTGTGAGCTGGGCCAAGCAAAGGGGCTGGAGGAAGGGTCAGAGCTTGGGCTTGCTCCCTCATCCCCTTGCCCTGCCATCGACACTAAGCCTGGCTTTGCGAGGGGACAAAGGCTTAAGGCCATTTTGCTCACTCTTGTAGCGCAGGCTGCTCAGTCTAAGCCAGGGCAATTACTAACTTGGTCTTTGTTTTTCATGCAGGTGCAGCTGTAGGCAAATAGCTACCCAGCCTAAAACCTGCCAGAGAAAAGCGATGTCAAGGCATTGATGCAAATCCCCGTCGTCTTAGGTATGATCCTGAGCTGCTCTTCCACAGAGTTGTGTTTTACATCAAAATTGCCAGGGTGAAGCTAAGCGTCGTTCGTCCAGAGAGTTGGGCACTCACTTTAACAGTGTTAGGTGAGTCTTAAAGCTTATTTAACATATGGAAATGGCTCAGAATTTCTAGGGTAAACAGCTCTGGAAGCTCTGGTAGAAATAACTTAGGTGTGGGATCAGTCCTCAAGCACACCGCGGCAGCAGAACAGAGTTACAAAACTACTGATGTTTTTCCATGTTTAATATAAGAGGTGTTTTGTTTTTTTTTTAATCTTATGGCAAGACAGATCATACAGTGGAAAAACTATTATTAAATGATGCGGTGCCAAGCTCCAGCAGGTATGTCAATAATGTCCTGGTGCCCAGCACATCTGGACTCTCACTAAACTCTCCTGCGCCTTGGGGACCCATTTCACTGCCACGGTGGCACTTCCATTAGTGACAGCGCGGGGTTTGCTGGGTTAGCTGGCACCTCAAACACACACCTCTGCAGTAATTTAGCAAGATCTATACTTATCCCGTTAGAAAGTCTCATTTAACGTGTATGTGGGCAGAAAGACAGCTGCTAATGTGATGTAGTTCTCTCTACTGCTAATTTTTGGAAACCCTGGGAAAGAAACCGATGAAATAGTGTATTTATTATTAAAAAAAAAGAATTGATGTTCATATGTTGGCAGCTACTTCTCTCCCATATGTACCGCTGCATCATTTTTTGGAAGCAGCCCCGGCGAGCAAGGTGTAGTGGGGTAGTGAGGCTGGGGCCGGTGTGCTGCCTCGGAAACAAGCTCTTCCCACCGAAACTAATAAAACTATATTACTCTTGTTTTGCTGTCTGGGTGCCCAAAGCTGGTTACACCAGGCTCTCACTGTCAAATAAAGCACATAGTATACCTGTGAATAAGTGATAACCATCTAAAAGCATGGCTAAAATACGCATTCAGGGGTTGATCCTTGTTTTATCCAGCATGGACATCCTCTGCATGGAGCGATGCTGCCTGCCTTCAGGTAACTTCTTGTGGGCCTTCTAGTGTCGCTTTAATTTAGCAAAACCACGAAGATAAGAAAGTGCGAATGGGGATAACTTCAGGGCAGTTCTTTTTTTGTTTTGAGCTGCTTTCAATATTGCTTCGCATCTACTTTTTTTTGTTCCTTGGAGCATGCATACAATTTCTGCCAGCAAGTAAAAGAGAATTTCTCACTAGGGCTCTATCCAGTTCCCCTTGAGAGGGATTTAGCTGATACCGACTGAAACGGATTGATTATCTTGTACAAACAGCCTTTTCACCCTGACGATCTGCAGTCTATATCAAAGGCAGAGGCAATCTCCTAACTCGGCGGGTCAGAGCAGCCCTGTGCTTGTGCTGGGGCTGGTGTGCTGTTCCGCAGCAGCCTACGCTCAAGCTGTCCCTCGGGAAACAAACCAACCCCAAACATGATTTAATACAAATAGTTCTGTGGATCTTCTGAACCATCTCATGGAAGTGAGGAGGATATTATGTTAACAAACAGCTGTAAAAACTTTTATCCCTGCCATAAAGTTTGCCACAGAATGGCCCCAAATCTCTGTAGGAAGATCTTACCATTAAACAAATCCCTACGAGCTTTAGTGAGGATCAGTTACACCCACTTGGTTCCATTCTCACATTTTATGAGACTGTTCCATAGGGGAAGACACAGGTTGGGTTTATTTTTCCCCAGCTGGAAACAGTAGATGGGGTTTTGACCGATGTAATGATAGGATTGGGTATACAACCCCGCGCTAAACCCCAGTAACGCCTTGGCAGGATGCGGATTTACACACACTCACGCTGAACTGAAAGCTGCTCTGCATGCAGTATTGAATCAGATCAGAAAATGTTCCCATGAACAAGAATATTGATGTTTAGATCAAAGAGAATTAAAAGAAAGGGATTTCCTCTTGGTTTAAATTCATGGCATTCCCCTAAAGAACCACACAAATCAGGATATGAGATGCCAATGTGTCATCTAATAAAGCATAATTGGGCTATTGAGCCACTTCCTTGGAGGGCAAAGGAATAGCTCAAGAAAAATGAAGAAAAGGCAGCCCCACAGAGTGAAGAATTACAGTAAGAAATTTATACGATATCACTGGTGAGAAAACTATTTACGAAAATGTCAGCAAAAAATTATTAAACATAATGAGTCATCAGAAAAAAAGTAAAGTCTTGAGATAAAAGACCTGTCCTGAAATACTGGTGGTATTAAAGATAAATATTAAAGAGCCTTTTCAAAGTCCCTACTGCTGCTTCAGATGATGACAGTCAAACACTGGAACCGATCTTTTGGAAATGGCAAGAAGGAATATAAACTAATGCATGTAATCTGTCAGTAATAATGTTGACAAAAGGGTTAAGCTCCCCCAGTCTCAAAGGAAGAGCAAAGCCAAGAAAAGATAATTATTTATCTTAAATGAGGAATGTGACTGACATGTATATCATAATATATTATATATTACATATTATGTAGAATGTATTATATATTACTTTATATATGTGATGTATATAGGGTAGTAAGGATGAAGATGAGAACAGACTGCTCTTTCTTTGTCTCTCGTAATGCATGAGCCGAGGGACACCCCCTGACGCTGAAAGACTAAACTCCCAGCGGATAAAAGGAAAGAAGTGTGTACACAGAGCTCAAATTAACCTCCTAGCTCCAGCCATGGGATATCACCGAGATCAAGGGCTTTGTAGGAGGTCCAAAGCGGACACAGCACTGCTGTGGCTGATAACATCAAAAGTCATGTTAGAATGTTAAAAAAAAAAAAAAAAAAAATTGGCTCAGTCTATGTCCCGGAGGGTAATTGTATAAATTTTATAATTCACCACTATGAGGCCTTTTCGCTTCATCGCCAGGAGCCTGGACAAGGGCTGGTGCTTTGAGCCTATGTGAGCAGCCTGTTGGTGAGCAGCGACGGCCGTGGGACCGTGAGAGGCACTGGCTGGTCCAAGGGCTGTGTTGGGAGGCTGGGGGATATAAAAATATACACGCATGTGCCTCTGTGTGTGTTTTGCAGCTGCTTTTTATTTAAGCTAGGGAAAGGCATTACAGTCCCAGAGTAAAAATACTTCTACTTACGCCAGCAACGAGGAAAGAACTGTATTTCCCAAGTTAAGTTCAAAAAAAAAAAATCCTTTTAACAGGTTTGTGATGCTGTCTGGTTGAATACTTTCCTTATTTTTCATTTCTTTTGTTTTAAAAAAAACTCCCAATGCTCATCAAAACATGACAGATGAAATCCAAAAATAATGTAGACAGAGCCCAGCTCAGAACTGGAGCTGCCAAATTCTCCAGAATTTGAAGAGATTGGACCACCACAGCTTATACTCATCTGTTACTTCATTCTTCAGTTTTACTCGTCGGCACTCCAACGTGTGTGTGCTGTTGTGATTCATCACTGGCTGGTTTAGCTCGTTGTTTACTGCCACAGAAAGGTTTAGAGAATTATTAACAGCATAGTTTAAAGTCTCTGTTTTTCACTGCCTTTACAAATGAATAGCTTGGGAAGATTTCACTCTGCTTAGATTCAGGGTAAAGAGGATTTTAAAATATATAAATATAAAAATATGTAACTTTAAAGCCCCTTCAGAGCTTACCAAGAAACACATAGGAAATTCCTAAGTCTTTACTACTAAGAGGGAAAGTACCAGTGGGGATTAGTTATTTTGGTCTTCTCTTGTTCCAAGAGCCTTCCCAGTTTTGCTAAGGTCTGCAGTTTTCATGTCACAAAGCCCAGACATCCCCTAACTTCCTCCCCTGCTACCAACATCCCAGCCTGCGCCTCCAGCGAGTGCCGTCGGATTTGGGGGAAGGAATGGCAGATCGCTCAGCCTGGAGCTCCTCATCTGCGGGCTTTGCTCCCAGTTTTGGCCCTGATGTGTGACATCAAAATTAACTTCATTATAGCCATTTATAAAATAATTGTGGCTGCGGGAATGCTCTGTGGGAATGACATCCTCTAACATCTCCAAACACTGCAAGACCGAACACTGGGCTGTTTCTCAGATCCAGCAGAGCATTTTTTCAAGCATCTTGCTAAGAGCATACCTGGAGGGAATGCTAAAATTTCCTCTACATTTTTCTCTTGCAGCAGCATCCCCAGCGCTGCGTGCTGCTGGTCGCTGCGTGTGCGGTGCTTGCAGCAAAGCTTCCTCCATGTGCCCAAGTGCACGGGCTGCTCCAGGAATAGCTCTTTGTTTACACTTCTTTCCTTTCCAAATCCCACTGAATTTTCTTTGGCTCCACACCAAGCTACACAGGCCTGTTCCTCCCCTAATCCAGGCACAAAACTTGGTAAGTGCATGGGATATTTGATGGAAAAGTAATTTCTGTGCACGCAAGAGCATCCCCTGCACCAGGAGAACTGACACAGGTCTTGTGGCTTCGGCCATGGCGTGGTAGTGGAAAGACTGTTGGCATCAGGAAGATACTGATCAATAAATCCTTCCCGTCATGGTGAGATAAACTCAAGCACCTTTGGTTTATATTTCTTTACTAAATTACTCCATGCCTGTGTAACATCTCCACATATTAAATTCTAAAACTCGTGATACAAACAACAAGAAAAAGTAATTTTTATCCCTGAATGAATGCTGACCCTTTGCACCAGCCTCAGCTCCTTCATCTTGACCTGCCTGATGAAGAGCCATCCACCACAGAGCAGTGGCACCCACCCTGCTGTGCCGAAAAGCCAGCACATCACCCCAAACCCATATCGGGGGGACACAGCCCCCAGACTGCACCTTACAGATGGGATCCCACCTTGCAGGGGACAGGACGCTGTCTCTTCCCTGGTGTGGTGAAGGGATGAGATGTCCCCGTGCCATCAGATGTCCTGCTCATGACACAGCCCTTGGGTCTTCTGTCACACTGGCTAAGTTATCTGGGAGCCGACGGTGGCTTTGGACAGCTGTGCTCAGACTTTAAAGACCCAGATCCAGCTCTAAACGCACCTAAGCATCCTAATACTCAAAATAATGTGCATGTGGAGGAAGCAATCTGATATTTTGCGAAGAAACAGAATGTAGAAGAAGTGAACAGAGAACAGAAGAAACAAAGAAGAGTCTCTGTTTGGGGCTGGGCAGATTAATTTATTTTAACATCTCCCAAAATGCCTCTAATTCCACTCCAGAGCATCTTTCTGAAGAAGGGAAATAAAGGACAGAAATTTTCTTTGCATTAAGCTTTTTGGCAATGCGATACTTAGTCCCTTTCTAAGGCTGATGTGCTTCGATCTCGTGCTAGCACAGAGGAGACGGGAGACCAAGGGAGGAAGGTCCGGCAGCTCGGGCAGGGACTGGCTTCTGCACAGTCTTTCATGGGCGCATGGCCTGCGGGCAGTGCGAAGGCTGCATTGGAAGCTGAGGAGAAAAAGATCAGTATACAAAAGGAAACCAGACACATTGAATAAGTTATTGAAATGAATTTTAAAAGGGGGAAAAACCCCATGCAATCCTTTAGGTTTTCAGTCCAAATCATGTAAATCTGACCCACTAACATTGGCCAAGTGGAAGTCACAGATCCATTACACGGGAAGTCAAGATTAGTCCATCTGGGTCCAACTGCAGGGCCTCATGCCCAGGCTGCTGGAGAAGCAGCTGCGCTCAGTGGCTATCTGATGACCTATGGCCACTGATGGGGCCCTACGATGGTTAACCCCTAGAGAAGGTCCAGAGGTAAGGTTAAACCAAACAAAAAGTCTGGGGTGGACCAAAATAGCATCCACTCCTTCCCACGGCCAAGAAAACTGCTCTTCCCTGCAGCTCTCCACAGTCTGCAGCTGTGAGATGACTGCTGCGTCATAATTTCACGGCATCTCTGTGGTATTTAGTAAAAGGACCCAATTAAACCTTTAAAAGCAACAAGCTTCTTGGAAAATGAAGTACTGTTATCCAAAGAAGCAACTTGATAAATATCTCCAGTAGGGATAATTAAGCAGAAGAACTGCTCTCATTTGCATGCCGCACAGCCAGCTCCTCGTCATGGTCCGGAGCCGAGGAGGCTGGATTCAAATGTTTAGTGGAGCGATGGTCTTTTGCTCTGTATGAGAGCCACCATTTATGTGTTAAATGAACAGGGATTTTTCCCAACTTGTTTTTAATTTCCTGCTAAACAAAATTCTACAAATAAGCATTTGGGATCCATCAAAATGCTTTGCTATAATTATAATTCTATTTAACTTATAGTGAAAAAATGTAAATACCCTGCTGTTGGGAGTACTCCATTTTTCTATCCTCATCCTCCCTAGATGAAATGTATTTATATACTCCTTCCTATGATACATTTTGCTCTCAAGAAATCTGCAGTTTCCTATAGAGAAACTGTGCTGGAATAGTTCCAACAAACTCTACTCCAGCGTAATAAGAAACTGCAGCTGACACTCCATTAATGACACGCATTTGCAGAAAAGGCAATTTGCACAAGTGCCAACAGAAAAACAATCAAGAATTTACAAGAAAACAACATGTTGGGATTGTTGCTTCTGTAAATGACCTCTCGGAAGAGAACTGGACCAGAACAAGAAACTGTGCAAGTCTGCATCAAAACAAACTATAGTTTGCAATAAAATAAACAACATTTTATTTAAATTCTAACACAGGGGAAAAAAAAGGCTGAAAAAACTCTTGGAAAGGGACTCTTATGATTGAGTATATTCAAAATACCAAAGTAACTATTGGATTTACATGAGCAACTCCCCACGAGAGAGAAAAGACGCTGACGTGCTCTGGTTTGACTGGGAAAAGGACATCTGAAATGGGTTGTAGTCCTCAATGTCCAAAGGAAAGAGGCCACAGGAAGAAAAATCACTAGTAAATTGCTCATAAAAAACATATGATTTGCTGCCAATATGTTTAAAACAGTTTCAAACTGGTGAGCTGAAAGGAAGAGGAGGAAAAAGGAAAGGTCCCTGGAGGCTGAGAGGTGGGGGGCAAGGGGAAGGGGCTGCGATGGTGAGGGCTGGAAGACCTGTGGGGATGGATGAAGCACGGCCTGGGGCTCCGGCCCGTTCTGCAAAACCAGGATGGCTGGTTGCTTGAAATCCTTGATTTCAGTCTCTCCCTTTGGTTTCGTTACCACTTTGTCTTGTGGTTGCAAGGAATGACCCGGCAAGCAGGCTGGACAGGACCCCCAAGGCAGGGTGGGAGAGCGTGGCTGCTCCCTCTCTGTCCCCCTCGCCACAAATCTTAGAGAAAAAGAAATTCGTTTGGACACATCTTGTCTATTCACAGATGAAAGGGGCTGTTGTTAATTATCTCCATCCCTTTCTCTTCCTCAAGAGGCAACTAGGGCTCAGGGAGCTTTGGGGTGGAAACATGCACAGTCAGGCAGGGCAGCTTGAGAGGCATCAACTCCTGTTTACTTCTGCCCACCAAAGTCCTCTCCCAACCCTCGAACCTGCCCCTGGTGCTGTCAAACAACAACAACAACAACAACAAAAAGCCCAGGAAAAGTTTGCAGAGAACTGCATGTATCAAACCAAACAGGCTTTCGCTGCAGGTTTGACGTTCACACTTTGTAGAGGCTGTTTGTGTTTCCTGTTCCTTGAAACAGGCGGAATTCCATCAATGCAAAGGGGAGAAAACAGGATTTTTGCTGGGGAGGGGGTTAAGCGGAGAGAAGCTTCAACTCTGATCCTCCAGCCCAGTTTTCTCACCAGAAAGCAGCCCAAATAAGAAAAAAAAAACCCTCTCCCAACTGCTCTTCCTGCAATTAGGGAGTGATCAGCTGCCAAAGTGTGTGCCTGGGGCTTCGCTTTCCCTAAACTGTTTATTTTATTGGAGCACAGATCACATTTGGAAGAGTTTAGGCAGGCAGAGGTCCCCTATTGCCTGCGCTGCTCTAATGAGAGCCAGAGCACGAGACGCAGCCGCCAGCCTGGCTCCCAGGGTCCCCAGTGTCCCTCATACTGCTTGGGAAGACATTTTCTCTAGGGCCAGGAGCTGATATCACCCCTCGTTTTCCTCTCGTCCCCCCCTGATCCTTGGCACATTTTCCATTTCAAGCCAAACCCCTGCCCTTCCTGCCGCCATCCCAACACCTCCCGTGTCCGAAGGGAGGGTCTGAATCCCGACACGGGTCCTGATGCTCTCATAGGTGGATCAAAGGGAAACCACCGACTTCTGTTGCAGCCTGAGCACGGACACGTTTCAGACAGAAGGTTTCTGGGGGGTCACATATCATTTCCCCCACCCAGGGCGGAGGACAGACAAGCCTGCAGCCATCCCACAGCTATGGGGCTGGTGTCCTCCAACCATGTCCAGGGGGTCAGGAATCCCCCCCAGCTCTCATTGCCAGCACCCTACCGACAGACCACAGGGCACCCAGGCATCTGGGTCAGCTCTCAGTCACAAGAGTAACCAACCAGCCACCAAACAAAGAGGAGATGGGTGAATGGAGACAGCCAAGGTGAATGAATGCCTTTCACCTGATGTTTGACCCTGGTGTCAGTTTTTAATTGTAATTTACACATCTATCAAGCCAAAAAAGTTCTGTTCTGCATGACTTTCAATAAACACCCATTATGTTGGCCACGAAAGCCCTTTTACTGTCACCATCCGGCTCCCTGGGGAGCATACGATACTCACGGAGGGACGAGACCCCTGGGATCAGGCAGCCTTAAGCTAATGAGACTTGACCGGTGTGTGGCCGCTCCCCCGAGCCCTCCCTGTGCTGGGAGATGCAATCTGCTTTACGTTAACGTGCCCAGAAAATAATGGGTCCTACTCAGCACAGCAGAACAGAGCAACCATTGTAACCTCAGCTTTCACCAGCTGAGGAATAACAGGATACAACCTGATCCACTCCTAATTCCCTGCTTGTGTCTTCAAAAGAAAAAGGGATGGGTTTTGTAGCTTTTTCATATTCTGTTCCAATGCGAAGATTTAATAGCACCTCTGTCCTCCTCTCTTTATAAGCACAGCAAAAAGTTGCTCACTGGAGCAGGGGGTTGAATCTGCTTTATTTGCATCCCACAGGTTCCTTTTCCTGCTGGCCATGGTTTCTCATGCAGCTTTGCTACCTGCTCACAAAGTTGTTTCATTTTAACAGACCCTTTCCGTGAGCCCGGGGTCGGCAGAAAGCACCCACTACCACTTCTGGGGCTGCAGAGCCAAACCAAAGAAAACAGGCAAGGACGAGTGTCTTTAACGGCCCAGAGAAAAACCCGCTCTTCCCCCAGCACTTCATTGCTTTTGGCAGATTAGTTCCCCACTAGTGTTGGGGATTTCAGCGTTCATCTCCCCTAGAAAGATGAAAACTGAGCTAATGCTGGAGGTGAAGCTGGCTGCCAAGACTGGGCATAACAGAAAAGTCATTTCAGATACTGCTCCTCACAGCAAACCATCAGTGCTGCCCAGCTCCCCGCGTCCCTGCAGCACTGCAGATTCTGCTTGACAAGCAGGAAAACCACAAAAACCTTCCCTGCATTGTCCCTGCCTGGCTGCGTCACCTGCTCGCTCTTCTGAGAAAAGCCAGGCCCTCTTATCAGCTGTATCAATACAACTGCAAGCCAGCCACCCTCTCCCATTCAGCTTTCCAAATGCAAACACTTTGCCCTTTTTTTCTGCTTTCTGTCCCCATTGGTGATAAGGTTTTGTGCCGCTGTGCTCCAAGCTGGCTGTTAGAGGTGAACGCGTGATGATGGAGCACAACAACAAATCTTCCCAAGGTAATTTGTCCCTATTATCCGAACACATAGATATTTTTCCCCCCCCACGTCCCAACTCATCACCTTTGGGATGAGCCACGCTCAGTGGCCAGCATGACCCAACAGCTGATTAAACCGGGGAACGTGGGGGAGGGCTCGCTCCAGATGGGCACTTCTCTTAGCCAAGATGCTGCTGAGGAATAATCCTCGTCCCCAGCAGCAAGGTGAGAAGTGACCTTCACGAGAGACTGAGCACGCAGGGAGGCCAGCACACGAGTTTAGGCTTCCTCCCAAAAAACCCTCCCCGACTCCCCAGTCTGGTGTGAACCCCGGACAAGAGGAGGGTGAGACACCTGGAAGAACATATTGCCACCCTGGGCTACACGTTGCTAGACAAAAGAAATCAGTCTTGGGGCTGAACGCCCTGTCCCTCAGGGATGGGGATGTGTCAAAACACAGGCTGCCACGTGTTGGCAAGATATGCAAAAGCCAAAGCTGAGAATTGAACACGGGCAGTGACTGCACTCCCTTTTCTTGGAGGTGCCAACCAGCCCCTTTTGAGATGCAAAAGACCCTTCTGCACTTCCCTGAGCGCTGCTGGGATGCTCGGCTCATGACCAAGGGGGGCTTTTTACCATTTTTCTCTATCCCATCACCCATGAGCCAAGGGACTGTGCCACGTCTAATGATGGAGTCTCAAACTGGAAGGGGATGAGTCAAGTCTGGGTCTGGGTCACCCATGGGGTGAGGCTCCCAGGGGACAGATGGAAACCCCTGGTTACAAGCAACTGGAAAACCAGGGCTCTGAGTAGCTGGGCTTGAGACGCAGGAGCTTGTGCCAGGAAAGCTTCAGCCGTGCTGGTGTTCTCCCATGCTTCATCGCAGCCCTGCTGCAACCTGCACCCCGCTGCTCACATCTCCTCATGCACGGCTCGCAGCCTTCTCCGGTCTAACCCTCCCCACCCGGGCTTTCCCACCCCTGCAAGTCCCACAGCAATGCACAAGAAAAGAGAAACAACCCAGATCCAACCCATATACACCTCGGTGCCCCTTCAAAACGCTTGATGCCCAGCTGCCACCATCCGAAACCTTCGCGCTGAAAACCTCGGCCCGGCCCTTCGCCTCCGCACGGCAGCCAGGAGCAGCGTCGCTTCCAGTGCTCTGATCACTGCTCTCCTTCACACTGCTATTTTAAAGCATTATTTTCATTCAAAGAGAGCGGCAGTGGGTGCGGGAGGTGAGAACCAGCGAGTGGGAGCCCCGAGTCGAAGTGATGGATGAGCTCACTAAACACCTTCATTTACCACCGCTAACGACACACGATGTGAAAGGGCTTGGAAAAAAATTTTAAAAGCTTCTCTCCAAGCTTCATCATCAAGCTTGATTCCCCTAATTGGGAAATACAGCCAGGGGTGACAGGCACGCCAAGGTTGGCTGGTAAGATGGGCACCGCTGCTTCGGGGAGCGATGCCTTTCTGGCACGGTGGCAGACAACCGGCCCCGTGCAGGAGCAGCAGCCGGGCCCCGGGGAAGGGAGCAAATTGCCCCACACCAGCTAAAAAAGGAGTAAGGCAGGGGCTGTTTTACACAAGGCAAATAATCACGGGGCGTTTGGAGGACTTCCAAGGCAGGGAGGAAGCTTGTGTGTGTGTGTATTAATTATTTCACCAGCTGATTCCCTCATTTAACAACAATTTCTACTACTTGATTCCCGGCTCCACAGCCCAAATTGTGAGGATAGATTTAAATAATTGCTTGTCCTGGTTTTGGCTGGGATAGAGTTAATTTTCCTCCCAGTAGCTGCTGTCTTTCAGATTTAGTATGAGAAGAAGTATAAGAAGGATCCATGACATCGCTGCCATGTGTCAAAAGCAAATCTAATTTCCAGTCTCCTCAGAAGTAGAGGAAGTGGAGAAGTAATTATTAAAAAAAGAAAAAAAAAATCACACTTTTCACAGTCAAAGGCCTCTTCTAATCAGGCACAGGACTAGAAAACATTTCAGGGACCACAAGCACCTAAGTGCACGGAGGCGGGATGGATGTTCCCTCCAAGGGGAGGAAAACTACTGGGCTATTCCTTAGTCTAGTCGCAGGCGGGAAGAGGAAGGAGGAGGATGAAGGTGGCTTGAAATTGAGGTTTTAAATCATAGGTAGTGCCTGCGACCACCTGAAGCATTTAAGGCTGCACCAAGAGTGTGAGCAAACTCAGAAAAGCAAGCAGGTAGGAAGGGATGTCCTGCTCCTGTAAATCACCTCATCCCAGCCTCAGTGCCAGATTTTTTTTCTACTTTGGGATATTTTCTAGTACTTCTGGCTGTCAGTTCACTTGCTCAACAAGGCAACAGCAAAGGCAATTCAAGCATTTATCAGTGTCAATATTCATAAGCGGGAAAAAAAAATGGTACTCCACAGTTTGGGTTGATTATTTTAAATTCTGGAGCGACCCAGACGACTGGCAGAGGGCAACGAACAGGGTAAGGGCTCATTTTACAGACCGAGTCAATGGGAAACCTGAAGCCCCTTCCAACGCGACAGCTTGCCCTGTAACACTTACCCGGGTGGCATTTCAACACGCATGCATTATTTACAGTTCAGCTCTAACAGTTTAAAAAGTAGGTCTTTGCTATCGCCAGCTCCTTCCGACTGAGCACGGTGCGACGGGGCTGGCACGGCAGCTCGGCTGGCACACAGGCAGGAGCTGCAGCCTCGCCGCGATCAAGGAGCTGTAAGGGACAACCTCTCCACCAACAAGACAGCCAAGAGGTGCCATCCATCCCAGCTCGCCGGCACCAACCCTTCAGCTGCACAGAGGAGGAAAGCAGATGGACTGAGGTGGGATGCGCTGATGTTGGATGATGCGGGTGAAGCCAGGGAGGCACCCAGTTACGCACCAAAAGGTTCAGTGGGTTGGCTGTGTCACAGGAATGGAGATCAGAACCAACACAGGACAGAAACCCGGACTGTAACTGGGAAGCCTTATTTGTGATGCGTCCTATTTGAATTTGCTGAACAGTTGCAGGAAGATTAACCACACGTTTGCATTTCCTGTGCTCCATAATGGTGTAAGAGATCCCTAATGCTGCTCAGCAAAGCACCCAAAAACCAGGAGATACCAACCCAAGGGCATCAAGCCCCACTGCAGGGTACGACTCCGACCACCCCAAGTGATGCTTTACAGCTGGTGTGGACACGTAAACCCGAGTCCCAGCCAAAATCAATGCTGGCTGATGCCTTCTTTCAAAACATCTCTGCCAGGAGTTATTTCAGGCAGAGGAAATTCCCTGAAGAGGTACTTGCTGTTGGTAAGCAAAGGGGCACTGCCTCCAGCAGCGAGCTCTTGGTGGCTGAGGCAAATACCCTATTTCCAAGTCAAATTACACCAGCTCCATCCCCACGTGTCCAAGACACCAGAACCAGACTTTGCTGCTGAGCCACGCTCTCCCAAATGGCCAAACTTGATTTCTCCCCACCCCGGCTAGCGACGAGCAGCCCCAAACCTCGAGCTGACATTTTCAGATCAGACGGCTGCTCATCCCACCTCACGTGGCACCACATCTCTTTGCAGCCGGTGTCTCTGGCTCTCACGCTCCAAGGGCCGCATCACCACACTCGCCTACATTTTGTTTTCCCCAAATTTGCTGAAAGCTTGCAAATTCACGCCCGGGCTCAGCCCCTAATAATCTGCTTGCATACCCGTGTCCTGAGGTCTTGAAAGAGTCCCAAGGCAGCCTCAGTATTTTCCAATAAAGTGAGTACACCGTGCTCCCTTCCCATGGCTATGAGCCCTCTGCAAGCAGAAGCACACTCTGTGCCTCCTCATCCACTTCCAAACAGGCTTTTCTGGACGTGCAGTGTTGGGATTTGGCCTGTTTAATCACGGAGTCATCTGCCCTAAATGTCATCGGTCCAGCTATCATCAGAGCCAAAGCAGCGAGCGAATGCCCGGCTTCCCCCGCTCCTTTGCTTCAGCAGAGCGATGCTTGCTGCTCACACGCAGGGGATTTTAGGGGAAACGTGGCTGTGGTTGCCCATGGCTGTCTCAGCCGCATGGTGCTTAGGAAGCTGTGCTGGATCAGCAGCAAACCAACCCCGTACATCAAACCTTGTGACTGCCCTCTTACCTCCTGCAGTTTATCAGTGCCGACAGCAGCAGTTGGAGCTTAAGGCTTGATGTTGCAAAGCACGAACATGCTATAAACATCCTCGTGCAGGAGCTGGGATGCACCTTTCTTCAGACAACTCCATCAGATGTCAATAGGATGGAATGGAATGGAACAAAAAGAATATTTCAGCTGGAAGGGACCTACAGTGATCATCTAGTCCATCCGCCTGCCCACTTCAGGGCTAACCAAAAGTCGCAGCATGTTGTTAAGGGCATTGTCCAAATGCCTTGTAGACACTGACAGGCTTGGGGCATCGACCACCTCTCCAAGAAGCCTGTTCCAGGGTTTGAACGCACCGGTCTGGTGTGCGAAGGGGCACAGCATCCCTCGCTCACGCACGCAGGGATGGGCAGCCATGCCCTAGCCCAGCAAACCCCTCCTGGGCAGTAAGGTCACAGCACCGTGCTCTCCGGAGCTGTGCCAGCCCATGACTAATCCGCTGGCCTGCAACAAGCAGCCTGATGTATCATCTGATTTCAGCCAGATGACTTGAACTCGCTGAGCATCTGGGAAATTTAACCAGCACTTTCATCTCTGTTGCACAAACGGGGCCCCACGGCGCGCAGCCCTGGCTGGGAAGGCTTCGGGCAGTGCCCAGCAACAGGCCCACCTTCCAGATGCTGCTGCGATATTCAGAAAAAATAACTCATTGCCATCCCATACTTGCCGATCTGGTGGCCAGATAACTCTCACTGCAAACGAAGAATAAAATGGGTGATTTCACCGCCCACTTAGCCTCCCTGTCTGGTGCGTTTCCCAGCAGATGCAGGGAGCAGACCCCACAGCTCTTGCTCCAACAGGCGCAAGAGAAATCAAATTTCCCCCGAAAATCAGGAACAAGCAAACAGGGTGGCAGCTCCTTTAACTGCCACGAACAGCGTGTGGCACAATTATCTCTTAATCATAGCCCTCATCAATCTTTGCTCCCCCAGATTTGCAGTGCTTCACCTTTCCCCCCACAACAGGCATTTAATTCGCTTGCCTTTTAGTCCTGTTTTCATTGTGCCAAAGGTCACTCCAGTGTCTCCGACTCTTTAAATTCAACAACAAACATCGCAGCACTTTCCCTTCCAGCTTCTTGGCTTCCCCCGGGAAAGACAAGTCCCCCTGTCATCTGGTACAGCCTGACGCGCACTGACTTGCCGAGGGACCCTGGCAGGGGACCCCCCAGGCTCGATCAGCATCGGAGCGCTTCTCCTCTCTGCAAGGCATCTAAATCGCTTTTTCTCCCAGGCCAGCTCCTCTCTCAGGTCAGTCTCTGCACAGATTTTCCTCTGAGGACTGCACTTCTACCTGTTGAGGGCTCTCCAAAGCACAGGAGCAAGCAGAAATAGGTCTGGCCCGCTGGAGACGGACAAAGTGGGCAGGAAAATCCCAGCGATGGAGGGGCGGGCTCGGGACCATGCACTGGTCGTATTTGGGCTCTCCCTTGACAGGGAGAATGGTTTCCAACCCACGCAAAGGAAGCGACGCAAGCCCAAGCCAAGAAATGATCAGTTCAGCATCGTCACCGCGTTGTGCTGCTCTGACACATTCCCACTTTGCTCACTGTTTTTATCTATCAAGACAGAAGGGCAGGAATCACAGCCTGGAGCGAGCCTCTGCAGTTCCAGGTGAATAGCAGGATGCTGCAGACCCTCGAAAAATCTCACCTCCCACCACACGAATGCTACCAAGCATCAGTGCAAAAAAATAACCATTCTGGGCCACGTCAAGGTCTACTAAGGCCAGATCTCCTGCCTGGATGTTAGTTAATGTTTAGGTAAAGGATCTAGGGCTTGATTCAGTTATTCCTCCCTGGCAAATCCTCCCAGCTTCCCCTGCTTTAAAGACTTCTAGAGCCAGACCTATGGTATTTAATGGTCACTGATGAAGCTGTCCTTAATTCCTTTCTGAACTCTCTGTGCTTTTGGGCCCTTCAACATCATTCGATGGGGAGAGCTGAGGAGAAAAGCAATTCCTTCTGTTTGTTTCCAGCCTGCTACCTGCTGATGTCGAAGCTTCACTGGAGCGATGCACACTCTTTTGTCTGCTTAGCTGGGGGAAGCCGGGAGCCGGCTCAGAGCATCCTCGCTGCACCATCAGGTTCATCCCTCCCTGTCTGATGCACACACGCTGATTCAGGGAGAAAGTGCACACCAGGGACAACCTAACACCCCGGTAGTTACACCCCACTAACCTTAAAAGAGCATTATTTAAAGCAAAAGCCACTTAGTGCTGTACATTATTGACTTTAAAATGACTTTGCTATTTTATTTTATTCCCCTCTCATTCAGTAGACACATATCTTTCTCCAGCTGGATGAAATCCTTCCCCTCTTCTCACCTGGCTTAGCCTGCGCTGCTGACCTGCGGTGGGTCATTGCTGGCCTGTTCATCCCCTCCCCTCCAACATCACACGCTGTTCCCACTAGAAGGATGAAACGTTTCACCAAGGTTTTCACACTGTCACAAAATGCCACACCCACTAGATGGGATGCCTTCATTTTAAACAGCATTTTTTGAGAAGAGATTCATCAGATTTTCTACCTAGCAAGGGTGAGCGAGCGCTGCGACACAGCTGTAGATAGCTGCATCTCAGCGGCGTGTCCTCGAAGCATCACGATTCCCCAGGGATAACCCAGCTTCTGACCGCCAGGCTGGCGCCGGTGGGGATGGGGCTTGCCAGCATCTCCCTCTTTTTTGAGAAAGAGCTTTGCCATATTGAACCCCAAGCTTCACGTGCCCACCCCGCTCCCTCAAACCCATCTGTCGGGGTGCCAGTGTGGAGCAAAACATTCTGGCCCAGCTACCTCGGTGCACGCAAAGAAACAGCCCCAACAGGTTGCTCTGGTTCAGCTATCTTGGAAAACAGAATTTCCACAAACAAAGCAGCCGCTGACCAGGCAGTTTTGAAGCCACATAAACCATCAGAGAGTAAAAATACAGAAGGCACTGTTCTTCCAGTCATGCATGTGCCAAAGGGAATAAACTCCAGAGGCAGGAGCCCAGAAGAAGCATCATGCATAGGAGCACTGGGAACAGAAAAACTGACAGGTCAAATCATGGTTGTTTCAATCCCAGCTATAAAAGAGATATAAAGTCATCTCTTGACTAACTTTAAAAAGTCCAAAGAGTCCCAGATTGGCAGATGTAAGAAATGCCCCGTGGCCATGGAGGAGACAGAGGTGAGAAGGATAGAGGTGAGATGGAAAGAGATGAAAAGTGCCCTCCTGTGACACACGCTGTAAAATCACCCACATCCAAATACTTCTCCCAACTCCTTCTTGTCTCCTGGTACCTCAAAAGATTTCTTATTGCCCTTTGTGTTTCGCGAGGTTGTATGCCTTGAACCACAGCAAACCTGCTCGTTCACTGGGCTGCGCGTGGCTAAGAGCCATATCAAACGGCCAATCACGGCGCTGCTGAAGACAGCACCCTCCCGGTGCTGCGACAGTCTCCAAACATTTCTGCCAAAGTATAGAAAATACTCTGGGTTTACGTCTGTTGGTTGAATGCTGCGTGTACCAGACCAAACCTAGAGTGAGCACCTCCCGAAGGAGCTGCTGGAAGCGACGCCCGCGTGCCAGGCATCCTCAGCACTGCTTGAATCTGGTGTTGCCCACCCGTGTACCTGGGATTTGCTCCACGGGGGCTGAGCCAGCCCCATCTTTCTGATACAAGGGTTAACACCGTACCTCTGACAGCGGCCAAGGGAGAGGTTTCTTTTTGTCTTGCTCATCCTCTCCTTGTTTTCTATTCTCTCTTCCAAAAATCTTAGCTGCCTTCTGACTTCTTCTGTGTCACTCCAGGTCTTCCCATCACATTAAGTCATCCTTCTATTGCGGGAGGATTACTCAATCCCCACGGTTAACCCTCACCATTGCCAGTGTTCACGCAGGGACACCCCTTTGCACCGACCGGATCTGCAGGATCTGCTGCCCAGGGACTCCCTCTGACAGCCAGCACAGTGACGAGGGACAGCCAGACATCAGACTCGATGGTCATTTAATATTTCCAGAGGAAAGTCTGGTCTGCCTTGGCCAGGCTGGGATTTGAATGCTGAACCACAGCAATATGCAGAGATTAAATTCCAATTTCCAACCCTCTTGGTACAATCACAAAAATGGGTTATGATAAGCTTGAAGATGGCCTCTCGTGCTCTTAGGGTAATTAAGAGAAAAAACATAGTAAATAACCACAATATTCCTAATTCTGCAGGATACACACACGGAAAAGCTCCACTCCGCCCCAGCAAAGCTCTGATTAACAATCGCCCTGCGCAGGCAGACAGCAGCCGGTATTTAGTGCCCACCCTGGGAAATGAATCGCTTTCTGCCTGCATCCAGATTGCAATCATCTCGGAGACAAACAGAGCCCTGTGCTACAGCCGCAGCCAACGCGCGGGCAGCCGGAGGTGGCTGGGAGCTTCGCGACAACGCGCCCGGGCGAGGACAAGGGCAAACATCGGCAGCCTGGTGCTGCGGAGGGTCACACCCTGGGGCGTGATGCATCTTTCTGAGCCATCACCAAATCGCAGCCTGCACGGCAGCTATTTAACTCCTGAGATGGATGTCAGTGTAAGGATTTATAGACTCAGTGACCATGCAGGTACCACGAGGCTGCAGACCTCAGTCATTGTGGTAGGACCCAGCAAAGGTTCAGAAGATCCAACCATGGCCAGGAGCACCTCTGTCCCTCACCCACGTCCTCCTGTGAGATGCAGGACCCTGCCTGTAAGCCAGGGCCAAGCATCCCACTGATGAAGCCTGATGCCCTCAGTTCCCAATCCCAGGCAGCCTGAAGAACTACTGAGAACCAGAGTTCTGCTTTTCTCCATCCCAAACACATGCACAAAGTCTCAGGCCATGCAGGCAAGAGCAGAGAGATTTGGAAATTGCCTGCTTTCCACTGCAAAGGTGCAGTGATGTGCAACACAACCCGAAATCACAGCACCAGGCAATATCCCAGTCTGGTTTTTGTAGCGTTTGCCCGAAAGCTCTTTGCTGCTCTGCTGCTTTTGATCTCTGGGACAGTCACGTAACATCGGGCAAAATAAAGTCCCATTGACACAGGCAGAAGAGATCGCCCACTCGCAGGTCCCAAAGGTCTCCAGCTCACAAATTCTCTGCTCTTCTGCAGCAGCTATCAGCACGCCCGCTGCACAGGCACACACACACACACTGATGGGATTTTAATGAAGAGGAGAGACTGCACAACGCTTGCTCCAGCCTCCTCCCACCGACAGCAGATTTGTGTTGGATGCTCTGAAGAGACTGTTTGTTGCAGGAGCTACAACTTCTCCTATCGCTCGCCCACAAGCTCCCAGCAGCAGCAGAGGATTTACATCCACATTCACTCTCTTTCTGTTTTCAAAAGGAAAGGCGCATTATTCAGGCACTGGGCTTCCCCTCCCCGCCATGAAAACTCCCTTTTTTTGCTTCACAAGGGCTTTGCAGAGAAATGCAAGCAGACACTGCAAGCAAATAGGAAAATTCAGCACCCAGCATTCTTCCAGGACAGAAATGTTTTGTGCTCCTGGTGAAATTACAAGTGGGTTGTAAAATATCATTCCTACCAACAAAGTAAGGCTGCTTAACCTCTGCAAGTTCATCACTAATTCAGAACAGGCTTCTCTTTTCTTTGAACAGGTCTCTGTACCTGGCTGCCCAGCACAATGGAGAACATCCAACCCACAAGTAACCACGGGCTGAAAACTGCCACAGCCCAAAGGAGCCTCCTGACTTCCCAAAAGCCGTCCCAAACTATTCCTTTGCACTTTCATTTAGATATTTTCAAGGTGAGTTCTAATGACTTCATGTCAGGGGGTCTTAAGAGAGCAAAGGGGAGCGTTCAGGCTGACTCCCAGGTGTAAAGGAGGACACCAAAGCATCCTTCCTCTGTGAAATGCATTTTACTGGCGTGTTTCCACATCTCCTTTAATATCATGGAAAACCAAGCAATACCATGGAAAACCAAGCAAGCAGCTTGGAGACGGTGAACTGGTTTGGGAAGAGACAGGAAGGGCAGCCTTCAGTGTCTGGGTGCTACAGCTGAACGGGAGCTGGGAACTCTGCCTCCCACAGAGGTGAAATACCTCCAAATTGTTGCCGTGCTGATCCTGAAAAGAAGGGTGAAAAGCACATTTTCAGCTGCCTCCAGCAGCAAGGGACCATGCCAGAGCCTTGCGGGGTTCCGCTCAGCCCCCATCAGTGTGCCGTCTTGGGCACGCCTGGCAAACTTTCCCTATTCCTGCTCCTGTCAGATATTTGGGCAGGTTTCCACGGCGTCGTGCTTGACGGTCCGGTAACGCCTTTTGCAAAGCACTGGGCAAAAGCCCAGGGTGGCAGGGGCGGAGGCGGACTCCCGCATCCCACCATGACAGGATGCCAAGGCAATGGGAGATGCTTGCAAGTGAGGAATGAGGGGGTCCAGGAGAGGTGTTTGTGCTGCTTCTTTCAGGCTTATAAAGTAACATGTTGCTTTTATAACTAACTAGGGTCTTGCTCAGGAAAAAGCAACTTGTCACGCTCTTCCAGTCCAAAGAAAAGGGGGTTTAGCTCTCCATGCAGGCAGGGGGCAAGGCAGCCTCATCCCAGGCACACATCACCCTTCTGTGGGAAAAACATATTGGGACAAAACCAATTCTCTGCATTTCCCCTTGCAAATCTGATTCCTGCCTCCACAGAGCAGCAGTTACGGCCCCATCCTCCTCTCCAGCACAGCTGCTTTGGCAGCACCTATTTTCCCAGCCCAACAGATCCAGCCCGCGAGTCGTTAAACCCAAGCTCAAACCCCAAATTTCCCAAATGCACTGCAGGCCTGAGTGCTGGGACAAGGCAGGAGCTGGAGGAGGATGAATCAAGCAGGATTTCTGCCCTCAGCAGCAGCATTTTACGCCACACTGGTGGAGCTGGCATGCAATGGATATGGCACACTGTGGCCACTGGACCAAACCCTGCAGATACCACAGGCTGGAGGTATCAGCCCTTTAAACCAGCTCCAGAAGCATTCACCCTCTGCCCTGGGCTACCAAATATCCTCCCTGACTTGTTGTTTGACAACGTTTGACAATGTATTGCAGGGCTAAATTCATGCTCGGTTCCTATCCAGGCTGTGCCAGAGGGATGGAGAAAGCAAGAGCTAATGGTTGCTGTATTTTCAGCCCTGCTGAGGCTGGGAAAATAAAAGAAAACAAACACAATATTGTGTCTTACTTTATCATGCATAGCCCTGTAATTTGCACATATTACATGGAGAAGTACCTATTATGCAAGGGCTTTTACACCCTCAGTGCGGTTCCCACTGATGCAGGGCCACAGGCAGTAATTTCCCTGCAGAAATGTACGGCAACAGAGAAAAAACCCCCGCTTGCTGCGTTCACCCTGTTCATACCAACTCTCACAGAGCGACGGAAAATGACAGCTACTGTTGGACACTTTTATGCTTAAATATATCCTCCATCTCAGAGAATTACAACCCATTCAATCCAACTTTCCTAACCTGTCCCGACAGAAAAATGATGGCTTTTGAGCTGCAAAACTGTTTGAGCTGGAGAAAAATCAGTGCTGCCCAAGTGGTGAGCTACAAGAGAAAACGCGTGAGGCTGCCAGGCCCCCTTCGGTGAGGACTCAGGGGCTCACCCTTCGCGCTGGCAGTGAAGCATCGAGGTCATGCACAAGTGGGACATCCCCCCCACCCCCTGAGTTGTGTTAAGAAAACAACAACATAGAAAATTAGGCTTAAACTTTAAGAGAGAGAAGAAAAAAGGTGCCTAATATTCGAGTCCTAAATCAATATACAAGTTGCTCAAAAGAAACCGGACTTTTCCAAATGCAAAGACCTGAGAGGGGATCCCGGTGTGCTCCTGCCACCTTCTTCAAGCACTGCAGCTCCTGCTTTTCACTGACCTCGTCCCTTCCTACCACAGTTAAGAAACCAATGGCTATTGCAGTAAAACACAATAAATTAGTACAAACAAGTTTGTTCCTCAAGTGCCTTAGGAGCAAAGCCACTTTCCTACAGACGGACACGTCAGAGTAATGGATAACAAAGCAGAAATGTGGTTTAGCATGGACTGGCACTGCTTGTCGAGTGGAGATGAAAGAATACTCTGTTTAAACTGGAATTTAGCTGAACAAGATCTAGTGCACCAAAGTAATAAAGGGGCTTTTGGACTGGAATGAAGGAGAGATGCAGCTCAGCCCATAACCAAGACAGCTGCTGCTAAGGGACGGGGGGAATGCAGTGGGGAAAATCACAGCAGCAGAGACACAAGAAATGGCAAGAAGAAAAGTGAACGATGTGACATCCCACTGAACGATGTGACATCCCACTGAACGATGTGACATCTCGTTGAATGTGAGCTCTGTGGGCAGATCTGGTTTCCACGCCAGCATGTACGTCTCAGAAGGCCAGCTCTTGGATTTAGGAAAAAAATACAGATAAACTATATTCTTGGTGTTACCAGAGCCAGCAAAGAATGTTATCCTTGTTTAAGACCTTGTTTAGACCAACTATGGGCACGATTCATCCTTTATGTAGATACATACTTAGGAAATAATTAAGATTCTCCATCAGCCATAGGCATGGGCTCACGCACGGCTGTGGGAAAGCTGGTCAGCTGCTCCGCAGTGCTCCCTGCAAAGAGAAACAGCAAACGGCCCCTTCTCCTGCAAATCCTCATTGAGCACACTCCCGGTTCGGCCGCGGAGCAGATCTCATACCAGGGCTGACATTCCCCTCTCCTTGTGCTGTGCTAAACGCTCCCAGCTGCCACCCACATCTGCAGCACGTCTGAACTCAGCATCCAGGCTGGCCCCGCCATCAGCACAAAGGACAAGTGGCAAAGAAGAGAGAGCTGGAGCTAAGTAAAGCCACCTAAAAAACCCATGTGAATTGAGGAAAAAACCCAGATCCTTGCTCTTCACACGTCCCAGCACTGGCAGAAGCATTTGCATGAGCGAGTGCCAGGAGCTCTGAAACAAAGTTTTATTAAGTGAAGAAAGCACCACGTTGGCTCATCCTGGTGGGGAACCCCCAGGGTAGCTCTGTACCAGGCTCAGGCAGACACATGTTTCTTTTGGGGGGAGCAACAACAGAGGGCAATGAAAGGGAGTGTTAAAAAATTCATGTGTTTAGGTGCAGATCGACCCCATTTAATTCCAGCACTCAGACTGAGCTGCTCCACCCGAAATTCTTCCATGCTTCACCCTCCAGTGACATCGATCGGAACTGTGTCTGAAAAAGGGTTTTGCCTGATGTGAAACAGGGCCAGATTCAGAGTTACGACATGAATAATCGCTACTCCTTCAGATGCTGCCCACTGCTCTATCCCCTCCCTGGTGCATCCCTGGCTCCTCGCTATCGCTCCTGTGCACAGAGGCAACACAGGCAGCAAATAAAGGTAACGCACTGGCCACAACTCTCCAGGGGTGGGAAAGACACAGCAAAGCCACAGAGGCCATTTGCCCTGGGGAGACACCTCGTCCCTCCCCACGAAGTGCACAAGCCCATGCTCCAAAGCAATTACAGACACACTTTGATTACCAGTTTTGTCTTTGCGATGCTGAAGGCAAGCGCTTGGCAGCAGAAGGAGCAGGGAAATTCCAGGATTTAATTCAACACTTGCTAGTTAAACGCTGGACTGTAATCATGTCCCTAGGCAGAGCCAGAGACATACAAATTGCTTTAGCAGGCTGTTTTCATCCTCCTGCCACTGGCTACCCTATCAGGCAAAATACTGATTTTCATCCTGGATATTTAATATAAATATATGCGATTCAGATGGAGGCACGGAGTTGGAGACAGCAAGTGAGGGACAGACAGATTTATAACATGCAAAAAAAAAGAAGGTCATTTGGCACAGGTTTCGGTGCTCTGGAGCCAGGCAGCACGGCAGAGCGGGGCAGCCAACGCTGAGAGCTCCTCCCTCGATTTGGCTCTTTCTGTGCACGCACCAAATGTGATGTCTGGGGTGAGATGGAAACGAGAGCGGTAGCCTCCCCCTCTGCCTGCGCAGCAGGCTGCCTGGCCGGAGCACGACCAACCAAAAAAACCATCTCCAGTTCTCTCTATCATCTGTCCCCATCCGCCTCCTCCAGCTGCTCTGCTTCCAGTTATCACCTGTAACGAATACAGTAGCTGCAGAATAAGGAAAAGCAATTTTCCCTTGTAATTATTTCGCCGCGTTTCTGGGGAGAGCAATTACAGCAATTTGGCTTTGCTCAGCGCTTGGGCGAGCTGCGCCCACGTGCAGGGCTCTCACTCACCGCGCCGGTGAGACCTCGACAGAGGTACCCAGGGGTCCGGGACGGGCTGGTCCAGGAGGAAGTGATCCACCCCACCGCTTGTGGCTACGTCCCCCGAGACCTGCTGGAAATGCCAGCGGGCGTTTAATGAAAAGGGGCTGCTATGCCACCAAAAATTTGACTGTGGACATCCAAAGACGTGGCCACACAATGACATCCAGAGGCCACCACCCCTTCACTAGCCCTGAGCAAGAAGAGAGAAACATCCCAGTAGTGCCTGAGACCCCCTCGATCCCACAACTGGGGATCAAAAAGAGAGGGATCAGCATTGCACTAACGCAGCCGATGCGACTACATATCAGCCTCCATTTCCCACAAATGTGGTCCCAATAATTAGGGATAATTAAACTCCAATTCCTTCCCAAACCCTTCAAACACATCTAACCCAGCTGCAGGGGACAGGGTACTGTGGAGCACCAGGAGACGGGCACAGCCGTGAGCCCGGAGAAATGATGCCTCTTAATGAAGCCACGGCACAGATTACAACGTGTGCATTTCTGCTTGTTACAAGTCAGTGCACTAACGAACATGTCTCTGGCAAACGGGACCCAGGAGCACAATGCATCACAAAGATACAGATTTCTAATTAACAAAGTATTTTCAAGTAACGCCGCAGCTCCGGACCAGGAGTTCTCCATGACAGGCTCCACCTCGCCCTGTTTTTGTGCTGCAGTCCCTAATTATCAGTAGGGAACAAGGGACAGAGCCAAAACTTCATTATAAGGTCAAGTGCAGGAGACAAGAGATCAGGTTTCCACATCCAAAGCACGTGGTTCTGTGCTTCCCACAGATGGACCCTCCAGGTAGGTTGCAACACAGGACAGGGGATGACTCCAGATTGTCCCTTTCTGACCCAAGTTGTGCAGGAGAGTCAGAAGACCTCCTCTCCAACAAGAAAGTAAATGAAAAGAAAGAGCAAAGAAAAATACAATCACAGAATCACAGAATACTTTGGGTTGGAAAGGACCTCCAAAAATCATCTAGTCCAACTTCCCTGCCATCAGCACGGACATCTTCAACTGGATCAGGTTGCTCAGAGCCCCATCCAGCCTGGCCTTGAATGTTTCCAGGGATGGGGCATCGACCACCTGTCTGGGCAACCTGTGCCAGGGTTTCACCACACTCACTGTGAAAAATTTCTTCCTTATATCCAGTCTAAATCCACCCTGGTTTAGTTTAAAACCATTACCCCTGGCCTATCACAACAAGCCCTGCTAGAAAGTTTGTCTCCATCTTTTTCATAGCTCCCTTTCTGTACTGAAAGGCCGCAATAAGGTCTCCCCGGTGCCTTCTCCTCTCCAGGTTGAACAACCCAAACTCCTTCAGCCTTTCCTCACAGGAGAGGGGTTCCAGCCCTCTGACCATCTGTGTGGCCTCCTCTGGCCCCGCTCGAACAGGTCCATGTCTGTCCTGTGCTGAGGGCTCCAGAGCTGGACGCAGGACTCCTGGTGGGGTCTCAGATCCCACCTCGAGAGAGGAAAAAGGAGAAGAAACGGCTCAAGAAAGCATCATTCACGTGGCGCAGGCTACAGATATTACAAGGTCGGTACTGTAGGGAGAAGGAGAGGAGGGAAAGGAAAAATCATCATCTCTTCTGCAAGCAGCCCCTGTCTTGTTTTCCCCAGGCTGGGCTGGGAGCGGGCAGGAGGAGCAGCCTCAGGGCTCATCCCAGCGAGCCGGGTTCACGCACGTATCTCACCCCAGCAGGCAACACATTTTCCTCCGCAGACCTCTAAGGGAGGTGATTTCTCATACCTCGTTGTTTCCTTGAGGCACCCAGGCTCACACACAGCTCTCAGGAGGACGCCCCGGATTTAGGGGTCTGAAGCCCCCGGAGCAGGCACCTCTCCCTACTTATAACCTCCCGCTGGCGGCTGCTGCCGTAGCGAGCAGCCACTGCATGCCGTGCTGTGGGCACCGCCGCAGGCTTTCGTGGGACCTCACCGACTTTGTTGCAAAGCAAGAGTAATTCCAGGGAAGCTGAGGGATTCTGGAGTCTATGAAAAGGTGGTAAGAGGAGACTTGAGCCCCAGACATGACTGATATCACCATGACAGGCAAGATAAAACAGGCTTTGAACAATAAAGCCCTGTGCTGTGAGCGAGGTTACATCTGTGCTGCCCAAGCTTTCAGCTTTAATTTTCATCCCCCCAAAGAAGAGCCTTGGCAGAGGGGGTGAAGGCTTGCAAGGCACCCATGAACCTGCTGTCAGGGCCAGCCGGGGACCCCAGGCTGGACCACGGGGCATTCGCAGCCTGCGGGACCTGCAGCCCTGACGCGGGCTGACTGCTGCGCTTTCTGTGAATCATTCGTACTCTATCAGCTCGCTGTTGCAACACAACAGCATGCGCATCGCAGTGTGTTTTCCAGCGCTTTTCCCTTAATAACCCACGATGGAAAGTGTTGACAGAGCCCTCTGTGCCTTGGCCATGTTATAACCAAAGGCTCGTTGTCACAGTTCCGCATTTAAGCCAGTTTCCACCCAAAAAAACAAGGGCAGAGCCTTTCCTTTCAGAAAGACAGCTCCTAACACCTGATCTCTGCCCCAGACCGGCTGCCGGCTGCGTGGTGCAGGGGGCCACTGAGGAGTACCTCTGAGCATCAGGGAGAGATACCAAGTGAGCCCTGGCATCGTAAGAGGAGCAGTTAATCCACAAATGGATGGGATTCCCATCACAAGTCCCAGACTTCCCAGGCACTAGGTTGCACTGCTTCTGTGCCTGTGCAAATGGCGATTTTACAAGGGTACCCTCCAATAAATCAAAATAAACCATATCCTAATTACAAGGGCCATCCATCGCTACTTACCAAACACACCTTCTCCACGGCGACAGAGTCATTTCGCCCCAAAAACCAGCACGGAAGGAAGAAGAGGAATAGGAACTTTGAAGAAAGCTCAGGAATCGCTGGATTTATTGTCCCTTTTCGGTTTCTAAATGAAAAGCCAACAGCCAAGCAAAGGAACAGGACAAGACATGGTGTGATAAAACCAGCTACAGAAAGAGCTAGGAAAGTATTCCCACAAGCCCCATTTTTATTTCTGATAAAATGGGCCTGTTCTCTCCTACTCCACCAGTGGAGCTGAAAGTCCTGCTGCTATCACCACACCAAGCTGAAGTTCTTTGCCTTGCAAAGAGACAGATGTGAAGAGGGGATCTGTAGCTCCCTGGTCATCAGAGCCAGCTACTAATTATACCTCAGAGCACTGATGGGTTGTGGATGGCAAACAGACCCACAAAACAGTGTGGAAACTTAATATTTGAAAGTTCCTGCAACCTCTGACAGCAGGGCTGGGTCAAGCCAACACCGATACATGGGAACTAGACCCCACTGCTCGCTCGGAGGCATCACAGGGCACTTGCAAACCCCACCCAGAGCAGCGGGGCTCTGGGGAAACACAGGGAAGACAACACAGATGCTCGCTCTATTCTCTATATATTTTATATATTCTCTATATTATGGCATTTAGACCTTAGAGAAAGATTGACTTCAACTTCTAGCAAACGGCTTCAACTCACAGCTGCCTCCTAAACGAGCATCTAAACCAGAAACCCAGGCAAACCCCAGCCTACAAACCCTCGTCGGGGCAGAGCCAGCAGCCAGTGCCATGTGTTTGCAGCCCTGGGGTCGCTGCTGTGTGGTCAGGGCTCGTTTACGGTCGAAACCTCATCTCCGCTATTAAAACTGAAGAACCTCAGCTATTTCCCAGCTCTTCCAAGGACAGGCAAGCATTGCGGTCGGCGTGTAAGATAAAGCCTGGCAGATCTCTGGCACAAGGACGCACCCACACAACCGCTCCAAGCTGATAATTAAGGACAGGGATTGGTAATTAAAGACAGATTGGCACAAAGCACTGCTTTAAATTTTTTCATTTTCAAGAATTTCTTGTCTTTGGGGCTGTAAAGAGCTCCCCACTGCCATATCAGCATAACTTTAATAATGTCCTGATGGGATGACAAGGGGTACGCATTTCCTATTCTAATTAAGAAAAAAACACATGAGGGTAACTGAGCTCCTGGGTCATTATCCGGTTCTGTGTGCTGAGCCCAGCCCGTGGGGCACAGCCTTGCAGCACGCAGCCCCAGCATGCTCCCTCCATTTCTGCCACTTTATGGGAAAGAGCAAATTTTAGTCAGCAATACACCTTAATAACGCTCAACACACAGAAGTATGGTTACCACTGCTAATGGAACGGAGGCATTCCTCCACATTTCGGTCTCTAAGGACAAGAGGGTGCAAGGGATGCTGAGCCAGATCCCTGGGAGACGTGGTCCTAATCCTGTTTGATCTCTGGGAGACGTGGTCCTAATCCTATTTGGCCACACAATCCTTTATTCCCTTGTCTCTGTTTTCCTCGTGTGTCCCTTTTCCTCCCCTCTTCTTCTCTTTTCACACCAAGTTTTTCATGGGATTAGCCTCAACTATGGTTACAAATCGCATGTGCTACAACAGGAACCAAAACTCTCTTGGGAGCCAGCACCTGTATACAAACCCTGACTCTGCCAGATTGCGGCTTCTTTTATATTGCTCATTTCCTTAAACAAAAATAATAAATACATAACGCATAACATCATGGAAAACAAGGAGCCCTTTCTGTTCCCATCAGCCTCATCCACCAGTTTTTCGGCTCCGTGGATCCAGGACATGGGCAACTGAGATGCTCTGCTGAGGACCTGGGCGAGGAGGGGATGGAGGTCATTTACCCCCAGTTCCCTTCGTGCAAACACGCTGCAAACCACAGCCTGCTCGGTGACATATGCCTGTATATTAATTACCAGCTAATTAGGATGTCTTGGAGAAGTTTGTCTCCCGCTCTCCAACAACCAGCACAGGGATGTTTGGAGGATGGATGGCTCAGGATTTCCAGCCCGTTCCCCCTCCCCAGGCACTACTGTGCTGCTCTCCTCTACAACCGGGATGCAACAGGGGAAAAAAAAAAAATGGAAAAGGAGGAAAACACCTCTGGGTGAGCATGAAGCAACCTGGTAACACAATCACGCATGGGGGAAACGCTGGCTAGTTTGGAGACGACTGAGGATTTTGGAGGTTGTGGAAAGTTGGGAAGGTTTTGACCTCCTGGCTCCGTCGCAGTTCATGGTTTTAAACATTTTCCTTCATCGTGGTGGATGTGTTCCTCCTGTCGCTGCAGTGTCCGACAGGTAGCTCCCACTGGCACCCACGTTTGCACATCATGGCCAAAAGCATCATGGAGAACCCCTCTCCCTGCTCTCCCGAGCCTGCGGGTGGCCCTGAGCACCAGGGAGGGGACAGTGACCCACAGGGGTGATGGTGGCTTTCGAAAGCCGACTCACCAGGACTGCGGCTTCCTCTTCATGATGCCCTGGCGTCTCCACTGCGAGTGCGGGCTGAGGTGGTAGGTGAGCTGCCGGCAAAGCTTCTCCATGGCCCCGAGCGAGTCCCCCTCCTGCGAAGACAAGGGAGAGACCCCAGGTAAGGTGTCTGCAGCGTCACCAGGATGCCTATGGGATGCTCCAACCCTGGAGCGGCTCCCTGCCAGGAACTGGCAAGCCATAGGGGACCACACTAAAAATTGTATAGAAACAGGGGAAAAAGAAACCCCACTGATTGCTAAGATGCTGCAGGAACAGGGCGTTTCACCAAGGGCCACCCTGTCCTGCACAGCCGTGGCCATCGCTGCTGGAGAGCGAACGCAGGGGTGCCCGAGCCCTGCCTCGTTAAGGACGACGAGGTCGCTTCTCGGCTGCTGTGCTGGGGTTCAGGGGATCCACACGGCGGGGTCGTTTCTCTGCAATTCATTCAGCAGCAGCACCGCTATCATTTGACACTACGTAATAGCTTTCAGAACTAAAGCTTTACAGAGATTAATTAAATAAACCAAACAACCCACCAACTACCATAAAAATTGCTTTACAGAAGAGCAAACACTAAGAGGCTTCGTGAACTGATGGAGATCTCCCACAGAGATCTGATGCCCCCTCCCTGGAAGTGTTCAAGGCCAGGTTGGATGGAGCTCTGAGCAACCTGGTCTAGTGGAAGGTGTCCCTGCTCATGGCAGGGGGGTTGGAACCAGATGATCTTTAAGGTCCCTTCCAACCCAAACCATTCTATGATTCTATGATCTTGGGAACAGCGCTTAGCAGAAACTCTCAAAACATATATTTATTAGGGAAAAAAAAGCTTCTGGGAAAACAGGGATTTTGGCAGAGTTTTCTCAACTCTGATGAAAGTTTCCATGCAAAAGGATAGTGGCTTGGAAAAGTTTAACTCTGAAAGTTTCTAAGAATTTGGTTCTAGAAATTTTGGTTCCTAAAAATTAAACAAAATACAAATAGCAGTATCTGGACTGTTGAATCATGTTTCATGTAAGTTGTTTATATACTAACACATGATATGACATCCAACAATATAAACCACCCATCTTGCTCTGCCTGGCTTGCTCTCTGAAAGTCACAGAGATTAACCTGACTTAAAGAATAATAATGATTAAAAAAAAAAACAAGATGTGACAATTTGTGGCGTCTGCCTGGTTTTATGCAATTGCTGCATCATGAAATGCAGAAACTGAACGGGAAGCCCTAAAATGAGCACTCAGCCTGGCCTTGGCTCGCCGCTGCTCTTCATTCACACTGATTGCTCAGGATTTGGCTGTGTGCTGGGACGAGCTGGGCAGGGATGCTGAGGAAGATGCTGCATCTTCTCTGCCTGGACATCCAATTACTGCTGCCTTCACATCCTCCCATCAAGCCCAGGAGCCTCGGCAGAGCTGTGCGGTTCGTGCAGCCTAATTTACACAATGTATTCTCCCACCTCGCCTCGAAGTCAGCAGAGCAGGACCGGCCTTATAAAGACATTATAAATATTGAATTAACCAAGGAGCAACAGAGATTTTGATAAATCACCTCTGGGTGTGCAGGGAAACAATTACAGCAGGTTTGCTCAGGGTAAAAAAAACACCACAAAACCAAGACAGAAAGGGCATATCTGCCGATGGCTGGAGCTGAAATACCAGTGTGGGACTTGTGGTTTTCAGCTTCTCTGTTCAATCCACTCTGTAAGATACAAAACCCTGACAGAAATTGGGGTAGTTTTTTCCCAGACTTGTCCATGTGCCTTCGTGGTGACTAACATTAATCCAAAGCCGATTTGGTTCAGGAGCGATGCTTGCCCAGCTCCAGCTGCGCAAACCAGCAGCGAAGCGACGGTACCAGCGCTCACCCCTCCATCAGCCTCGTGGTGTCGGATGATTCCAGCAGCTCAGGTAGAAACTCCAAATCCACAGGTACGAGCAGGGCACGGCATGCGGAAAACACCGTGTCAGCACGAGCTGGACACAGTGCGAGCCAGGAGCCTTTCCACATCCGAGGTCCGCAAGCGCTTGACAGCCGAATCTCCTGTTTCCCAGTTTGCGGAGGAGGAAATATGGGTTTAAGAGCATATTTAAACCCCTACTTTTCAACACCTCATTTATCACCACGCTTCACTTGAAACAAGGGCTTTAATCCTGCAGACTTCCATGGGACGTCAGCCTATGCTAAACCTCAGGCACGCTGAAATCTCCCCTCCTGCTGACGACCCTGCGGCAAGAAATATCTAGTGCTCTAGGTGTGGGGATGGATGAGCCCTAGGATGCTCAGCCTGTCCAATTAACACAGAAAAAATGATGAAAGAGAAGGCTGTATTTCATGTTTTCCACTAAAAGGCCTGGAAACACATTGCAGCCATTCTTTAATTAAAGCCTCAAAACATTTTGGGAAGATAATGGCACACGCTACTCGCTTTAACTGCTCTCCATTTGCTCTCTGCCAGCAACACCTTCTTCGCCGTGGAACCAGCACCCCTAATGTGAGAAGAAAACGCTATGAATTTTGACACCTACCCTATTTTTTGCACCTTTGCGTAACATCCACAGCAAGCTGCCTGGTGCCATCGGCTTTCCTTTAATCTATTTTTTTCAGCTGTTACACCTGCAAAGCATTGCAAATGACCCTGAAATTACAGTGTCCGCCCTCAGTGCTGCACGGGGGTTTCCATCTCCAAGGCCTCACTGCGTTATGTGAAAAATCTCTTGCTGAAAAGGGAACAACGTGCTAAGATACTTTGGAGTAAGTACCCACCGTGTTGCAATTCAGCACTGCAAACTGCCTCCAACATAATCCTGAAAAAGACAATTAAAATTGTCTCCAGCATTATTCCAACAACTAAACTGGCGGGGAACTGAAACGATTCCCAAGAGTAATGTGGCAAAAAAGCAGAGAAAGCAAAAGAAACAAGTTTTTGCTGGTACAAATATGGCAGGACCATCTTCTCTCTCCGATAAGAGATTTTTTTCCCCAAGCATTTTGATATTTTTTTCCCCATGAGCAGCGTGCTCACGCTGGCCCTTGGTGCGCAGGTGCCAAAGCTCCCAAGCGGTGTGTCCAGACGGCTGCTGGAAGCTCAGACCTGAACTTCACATCAAGCCGACTTCTGAGAAATTCAGCCCAAAGAAATCCTCTCGACAGAACCCAGCAAATCGTCCATCAGCACCGATACAGCACATCAAGGGCTCCAAGGAAAGATGCTAGAGCAGGGCAAAGCACGCTTTAATCCTTCTCTCTCTATACTGGTGGCCACAGCCAGCTCATCCTGCCATGGCTGTCCCCACCAGGCCACTCTTTCAGCCCCTTTCTTTTCACGAGCACGCTTGACACACAAGCCCTGGAGGTATCAGGCTACCTCTATTTTGGGGCTTTAAAACATGATTTAGAGAACATGACTTCTGCTCACAGCAACTCATTTATCTCCTTCCAGTCTTGGTACTGGGCAAGGGTCTAAGGCGGCCACAGAAGTATGGTCTTTTCCACACTGGTCTGTAAATACCCCAGTTTAGCACTGGGATAAATACGCAGCCCACTTCAGAGCCTTCATAAGACATGCTACTTTGGGGTCGGGCTCCTTGCTTCAGCAGATCTCATTCCTGCCCCTGCACTCCACCTGCCCACGGGTGAGACACAAACCTCCCTGCTTCAAGCACCCACTTTTTCAGGTACCTCCTCATCTCTGCAATTCCTCCCACGAGCTTTGCGGGAGGCTCCAGCGCAGCCCCAGGCGTACGAGAGCTGCTCTGGGTTGCACAAAACACGTGCGCAGAAGAACAGATTTAGCTGACACGGTGCCAAAGGCGGAGCTGGATGCTCGTCTTATGGTTTAAACAAAGGCTTTTTCACTGTTTACGATCCAAGTCTATCAGGAAATAATTGAAGCTGACGCACACCCTGGTGGGACTGAGCCCAAGAGCTTGTTTGAAAACCGAGTCAGCTTTAAAACCAGCCCAGCTCGCTCATGTTGGCAAAGTTTTAACCTCCCTGCCCGGCGAACGGGGAGAGCACGGCATGCGGCGCTGCCAGGAGAGCTGGGGGTTAGCGCGTTACACCGGCAGGAGCGATGATGCCAAGCACTGTCCCCGTGGGCCGCTGTCGGCTTCCTGACGCCATGCCAGCATCACACCAGGATGCCAACCCTCCCTCTGCTGCCCAGTACCACGCCTGCTCTCCATCCACCACGCTCCTCTCTGCTCTGTACCACCAGCATCCCTGGGCACAATGCAGACACAAACCCCTTCACGTGGGCGGGCAGTGCTGCTACCCCCCTTGCTGCTTCCAGTGATTAACCACTTCCCGCAAAATCTGGCCAAAAGCTCTTTCTGCCCCACCTACCCCAGTCTGCATCACATCACTTACGCAAGGTCAGTGTAAGGCTGGGGGTTTTTTTGCAGTCAGAGGACGTGTGAGTGGCAAGGCAGGCTTACCTCAACCTCCAGAAACTCAAACCCGCAGCACTGGGTTTTGGCAAACACCACGTGCCCCTTCCATAGAAGGGACAATAATAAATGTACAATGAGAGCTGCCATTTTCGCTAAGCATATTGTCTCACCACCAGCAGCAAATTGCAGCAGTAATCGTTCCTGAAATAACGCACAGGGATGAATCTCCAGCAAAGGCATCGCCAGTGGTACCATGGAAGACCCGGCTCCTTCTAGCTCCAGGCCTTCATGGTGCATGTGTGTGGGAACGTGCGTTTGTCACTCTGGTTTCCAGTCTCTGGGCGGAAAACTGAAAAGCATCTCAGGGTTGGGGAGATGGGACGGACCACACAGAGAGTTCAGCTTTCCCAGCTGACGATGCTGCCAGGAAAACGCCTGTTTCATAGAGCTGGGATGTGCCCTTTCTTTGAGCACCACACTCACAGGCCAGCTGACAGATGCTGGTAAGGTGCTGGTGATGAGCTACCTCCCTGCAGATCCATCAGCCACACACCTGGAAACACCTGCCAGTTTGCAAAAGCTCTGGGTGCCGTGATCCTGCACCCACCTGTACAGCCCCTATGTCAACAGGGAAAGAAACCCATGCCGTGCACGCAGAAAAACTGCTTCGAGCAGCACCCAAACAGGGGGCAAAGCCTCTGTACCAGAATCAAGAAAGCCGCACAGCACCCTCTTTCCTTTTAATTTATCTTGGCTGCTCAGCTGGAAGGTGTTCAGGAGCAGGCATGCCTCGCAGAGCACGTTTCCGCAGCATCCCCGCTCTCAGCGGGACTCACGGGCAGCCACGGAGCCCACACAGAGCAAACGCAGGGGGTGCAAGCATCAGCTCAGATAAGCAGTTTTGGGGCAATATCTTGGCTCCCACTTGACCGTGTCCTCTCCGAGCTGGCAGAGACCCAGCGCAGTTCCCAGCCATCAGACACGATGCCGAGCGCAGGACAGAGGAGGGATGAGGGGAAAGCTAAGGGCAGAGGCTCTTCCCTGCAAAGGGCCCCTTTCCGTGTTGTTCCTCCTCCATCTTTGCCTGCCTTCAGCCCTCTAGAGAAGGCGGCGGCAGCGGCTGCTCGCTGCTGGGAGGAGCCCAGAGATTCATGAGATTTTAATCCCTTAACAGATTTCAGCTGGGAGAGGGATTCATGGCACATGCCCCATCTGCGATCCGCAACCAGCCCCGTGCCAACGGGATTTCGTTCGACTGGAAAACACGGGGGACAGGCACGAGCCGAGCCCTGTCTGTCCCCATGGCAGAGGAGGGGGTGCCCAGGCTCGTGCCAGGGACCACCAGGCTCCCGACCCCGGCTCCAGCCCCGAGAGGAGACCTCTGGATGACGGGACGGAGCAACAGCGCTTGAAATGGGAATCAGTTAAACCCCAGGGATAAACGAGAGCAGGTAAAGGCTAGGAGCCATGCTCACCCCCCTGGTGTCCTGCTAAACCTGCCCTGGGGACCTGTTTTATCCTCACTGATGGTCCCATCTGTGGCACAGGAGAGAAATTGTTCAGCCTCCATCAGCACCATGCACAGACAGATCCTGCCGGCGAGGTGTCACCCAGCATCTGCACACCACGTTCAACCACAAATGAGTGATCCTTGGATGCGTTCCTCGCCGCTCTGCCGGCGGAGCAAGGGGGGTAATTGGAAGCAGAGGGATGACACCATGGGAAAGCAAACATGGGATGAACAGGACCGTGTTTTCACTGGGGATAAACAACCGCGGTGTCACTGCCTGCCCTCCTTGCATCACCGTGTGGCAATGACACCTGGGCGACGCAAGGAGGTAAGAGCTGTATTCACAACCCGAATTTCAGGGCTGCTCCAAAAGAAGCAGCCAGGGAGCTCGGAGGAGGACACCAAGCATGTGAAAGCCTTGTGATAAAGACATTATTGCAAATTAATTTGTTTCCATTAAGAAATGAATCACCCGCTCCCCTCCCAGCAGCAGAATCCCTGGTGGTGTGCAGAGCCCTGGAGGGGTTGCACCAGGGCCAACATTAATGATTCAAGAACCCTGGTAAAGAATTCCTGCTGCAGCACAGCAGTGGATTGACCTAAATTAGAACAATTAGCCATTGTCTCGGGTCGGAGGAAGCACAGGTTCTTGCTTGCATCATGACATAGTCCGATGTCTCTGTCACTTGCAATCAGTCTCTGGGCAAAAAAAAAGGCTCTGTACTGCAAATCTGAACATGTAAAAAGTCCCAACCCGGCCTCCAAAACCATGATTTGACTTCATTAAAATTAAATTTTTTTTTTCCCTTTTCTGTTTCTTTTAAAAAACTTTTAAAACTTCAAGCATTCCTTTCTGGACGCTGCAGGATTCGCAGCTGCCGCTCCGGTGCGCAGCAAGCTGTGTCCACGCACAGACCGCTGCAGCCCCAGCCCAGGGGACCTGCGCTCCTCCTGGGAGCACCATCCCCCACATGCGAAATCTTTGGTGTGGAGATCCCTCAGCCAAGACGTTTGCTTCCCATACAGTTCAGGGGACGGTGACCCTTAAAACATCACCTATTTCATACCCAGAAAATACAGAGGATGATAGATTTCTTTCCAAATCCTCCTCCTTGTTTTATTTGTCTTGGGAGATTAACTAGGACAATGGGATAATAGTTTGGACTATTAAGCAAAATAAAAAAACCAAGCCACAGCTGAGAGAAAAAAACCCTATGTTCACAATGGTAAACAGAGTTATTACCCAGTAAAAGAAAGACATAAAACAGTGAGAGATGCTCTAGGAAGCCCTAGGACAGATCATCCTCAGTTATTACACATCAGCATGAAGCAAAGGAGTACAAATCCACGTAACCCATGCTGATGCAGGGATAAAGTTTGGGGTTTGGAAAGGATGACAACAAAATGAAGAGGAAATGTTATCTCAGCACCATGAAACGTCCCCGCGTGCAAAGCTTTCACACCAGGAGATCCCTAACGTGTGCCAAAGCTGACAGGCCACAGGGACCTCCACATACCTACTAGGATGGCACAAGAGGAGGCACCAGGACACATCTCAGGCAATTAGTAAGTGAAAGCCACGTCCACCATCCACCAGCGCAGAGCGGCTGAACCCGACCCAGGTCAACGCAGCAGCTGGGAAAAAGCTCTGCCCACTCAAAATCTGCAGCTGCTCCTGTGGCCCCGCAAAGGGCTTTCCCTGGCTGCTGGCAGCAGAACGGCATCCTGCTCCTGGGCACCGGGGCCCAGGGTTTAATAGAAACTGAATTTACGACGCCTTCCCTTTTGATGTAGTCATGCAGAGCGGAAGTCATCTAACGGCTTTCTGGTTTTCTTTTTTTCTTTCCTTTCTTCTTTTTTTTCCCCCTCCCCCCCGCTTTCAAAGCATGGGGCTAAACTGCAGCCTATTGTTGGACGCAGACATCTGTGCTGCAGCCAGCCCCGGCCCCCGCAAGCCACTGCCAGACTTCCCTTTTGAAGCCTTGATGGAGTTTTCTCCAGCGAATTGTCCTACTCCTGCGAGACCAGGAGCCAAGGAGGTAGGCAAGGCTAAAATCCACCATTTCCCTCTTACCAGAGGCCAAAACATGCCAATGCCCAGCTGGCAGCGAGCACCCAGGTTGGTGTGAGGTCGTCCCACCACAAGAAGCTTGGTGGTTGCTCCTACCTACAACCCCATCCACATGTGCCGGGAGGAAACACGCCAGCAACAAAGTCCTCTTGCTGCATGGCTAGTTGGTCACCAAGCTCCTTGGGCAAGGCATGAAAATGCACCTGGAAAAATCCCCATCATGCCGTAGGGAAGAGCTCCCCAGGGAGGGAGGGGTCCTTCAAATAACACTGTAAGGGTATTGCAATTCCCTCTCTGTTGCTTCAGACTCCTCTGGGAAGAGACCCCAGCATGTGGGGAATGAGTCATGAGGTGGATGATGCCCAAAGGCAAGCAGACAGGGGCATGGTGGATGTGATACATCTTGTCCACACAGAGGAAAACAAAATCCAAATAAAGTGACACTGTGGCTTTAACTGGGTCCATTTGACCACCCAATACACCCGTGCAGAAATTCTTTTTTAAATAAAAACAAGGCCATTTTAATTAAAATTAGAGGAGAAACAGAACAAATTTAATAGAGGCCATTTTAATAAGAATGAGGTTGTTCCCAGCAGGGTTCACTACAACTAATCCACTCGATCTTTCCTGAGTTTCCCCAGGTACGCAGCCATGGGGCCAAACACGACCCGGGGCTTCCCCTGCTCCAGGTTAGGGCCAAGCACTCACTGGCAGCAGAGACGCTCCGACGGCTTTTGTAAGGGAAGGATGTGCCCCAGGATTAATTCACATTATGAAATGGCCAAGAAAAGACTGGCTGGTCCTGGAAGACAATGAAGATCTCTTACATGAGATGAGGCACTTGGATTCTTACAGGAAAAATGCTTTTTTTTTTGGCATGGGAAATTCATATTTGGGTTTGGTGACCCCTTTCTCAGCACAGCTCCAGCAGCGAGCTTGCTGCAGAGTCCTTCCTAAGCTCTGCTTATGCTCCCTCTCCAGCCATCCATGTAGCAGCAGGAGGTTTGAAAAGACAATACCAAACAAGCTCCTGTTTCCCAATGCAGTAGGGCACTTGGGGGTGGAGCTGGGTCCATGAGGCGTGGGATTTGGGTCATGGACCTGGGAACCGCTAGCAAGACCCTTGCAGAGCTTGTCAAATTACCATCTACAGCCGGCTCCCTTTCTGGGAGGCTCTGCCAGGAGAGGAGCGTCTCCACCTTGGACAAATCTCTCATTTCTGTTCTACAATGTTGTATTTTACAATGACCACTGCAGGTCCACAGGAACTCAACAGGGCTTACAGAAGGTCAAAGCCCAGCATCAGATGAGCTACTGTATCTTATTTCAAATCACCTAATCTAGAGGTACCTTCGTATAAAACTATCTCAAATATTAGGAAGTGGGTTGTGGGAAATTCAACTCAGAGTATGTCAAGAGTTACACGGAAACAGAACTGCATACACACAGAAGTTGCACAGAAGCAATGCAAACCAGCCAAACAGCTCCAGATGCTGTTTGGATAAGGAAAGTTGTTGATACTGGAAACCCTTCCTTCTGGCTTGCTAGGATATAGGCTTTACCATCAAAAATTCCCTCTTAAAGAAGTGCAGAGGTAAAAGCAACTGTCTAAAGTAGCATAAATAAAAGGCAAATGAAAAGATGGCTTATTTTGGAGGAGGAGGAGAAGGACCAACCTTCTATCAAGCAATAAACTATACTTTAATAAAACCTTATCAGAAAGTACAACTTCCTGTCCAGCAGCAAGCCTTTTGTACAGGAAGAGCACTTTGGAGATCTTGCAAGAACTGAGGAACCACTTCTCATCAGCATTCCTGATCAGAAAACTAATCCTGTTACCTGGCAAAACCCAAACCCAGCAACCAAACCCCCCACCACAATCTCAAACCCCGTGCCCAGGCCTGCAGCTATCAGGCCAGGTATGTAGAAACAGGAATGACAGCCCCAGCTACTGCACAACGTCACCCCAAGCTGAAAATACTTTTGCAAAAGTCTCATTGAATGTTGGAGCTATGATTAGCTGCAAGGCCTGGGCTGAGAGCACATAGCTTAAGCAGCACTTCTGGTCTTCACCACTGTATTGAAGAAGCCTGACGCGCTGGTAGGAGCAGTGGCTGAAGGTGTCCCTTAGCAGATGGCAGATAGTCCTTGCCAGGGCACACAGCATCAGCTCTGGCAGCAAGCACAGCAAAATTAACATTTTGTGGAGTCCTGGCTGATAACAGCATAAAACTTAATGAGGGAGAAAGTCAACAACTGGTGCAAAATATAAGTGGCCTCAGCCTGGGGCGGGAGGTGCCCACAGGGATAACCAGGCTCTCGGCTGAGGGTAACTGCCTGACTCCTCGCTCCTCACCATGCTCACTGCAGTCCGTCTCCAGAAGGTCCCACTAACTGCTTGGTCCAAAAGGAGCAACTGGCCTTGATCAAATCAACCAAATACTCGGCCATTTGGCACACTGTATGCAATAACTTCACAGTTCAAAAAAACCCAAATCCTCTGCTTCCAACAGATCAGTGGTGCAAACCCTCTCCCCAACTCAGCCCAAACCACACAGTCATGAGATCGCCACGTCTTGCCATCACATGCTGGTTGCAGAGATGGGAGTGGACGTTCACTTCCATAAGATGACCAGCAAGGGACTGAGCACCAGCAAGGTTAAGCTCTCAGTAAAGGATTTGATCCTGTTCAGCTCTTACAGAAAACGGCCAGACCACTCCAGCTCTGGACTGGCCTGACACCACAAAGCTACTGCCAAACCTGGGAAACCCATGGCTGAGGACACCTATACTGGCATCCTGACGCAGCACTGCGTGCTCACCTAGGACAATTGCAGGGTACCAAAGACCCCGCTAATTAAACCCTGCTTTGAACTAGCCCAAATTAGGAGCTGGCAAAGCTGCAGCAGTAGCAGAACACTGAAAGAGGAAATCTGTAGAAACAAAGAAATGGAAACCAATTTTGCCACTCAGATACCGCTATAAGAAGCGCTCATCATCCGCTTTGACAACAAAGCCAAAGTGCAATGCATTAGATTCAGTGTTGACACACCAAAATGAAAAGCAACGGACAATAGGGCTTATCGAGAGAGCCAGAAGTACAAGATGAACGGGATCGCAGCAGCTCAGGAAGTTATTCAAAAGGATCCTGGAGTAATATTACACTTGGACTTCAGAGAAGCAATTAAAGGAGGCAATAAAATTCGAGGTGATAGATGGCCCTGGGGGGAGCATGTAAGAGAAAGGGAAATTGCAAAAAAGAATATAAAAATCTTTTGTGAGAGCTATTGGAGGGTACCCGGCTTAGCTTCCGCAGCAGAGGATAAATGAGCAGCAGTCAGAACGACATGGGGAACGGCAGGGGATCCGTGTGCTGCTTTGCACCCATCAGCGGCATTGCCCCGTGCTGCGATGCCTAACGCCACTGACTGCATCCTCAGAGGAGGCTTTTGAGCATCAACACTCCACCATGTGCTCCCCACACACACAGCAAGATCCTCAGGCAAATAAATTGGACCCACTTCAGTGCTATAAACAAAGTCACTAATGGAAAGGCCATTTAGATGCCAGTGTTCATTCCTGGAGGGGTCACTGGACCACCCTTTTAATGACAAATGCATCTGTAGCCTTCTGATAGATGCAGGGAGTTACCATAAAACAAAGCAAGAAGCTAAAACTCCAAGAGAGCCATTGATTACTCTGGAAATACCTCAGCAAACAACCAACTCGGGGAGTTAATCATTGTAGCTGCTTTAGAACAGCAAAGGCAGAAAAACACCCAAGGTGCTGCACTGGCCGGACTGCAAATGGGACGAGGGGTCAGAGGTGCCGACCTCTAACGTCTACCGCAGTCAGTGTATGATGGCACTCACCATCCTCCCACCCGCACAGACAGGGAGGGTTGATCTGGGAGTCCTGTGGGACGCAGAGCCCCTGGGCCCTTCCCAGTGGGCTTCACGTGCTCCCCATCACTCACGGCCACTGTCCAAACGCGGTTTGCAGGCAAAGCTCCCCTTTGTTTTGGCAAAGAGCATCGTCCACCACCTACAGCCCTGCTGTCCCTATCCACCTGCGTGGCCCCAGGCTGCAGCAAGCGATGTGTCACCAGGAGGGCTCCTCCATTTGCTCTTCAGGCTCTCAGACCCTGCTCGGGGGTGATGCGCACAGGATGGAGATGGATGCTGGAGAATGATGAGTGCATGGAGCTTTGCACAGTGTCCATGACAACTCCCACCATCCTGCCCTGAGCAAACATGGCTCTGCAGCCAGACCCTGCCCTAGCTGCTCATTCTGCAGGACCTGGCATTTCTCAGAGGGCATCCCACTGGGAACCGCATGTTGGAGCCCAGCACCTGCCTTTGCTGCTAAATGCAGGAACTGCTCGCCATTCTTTGGACCCCTCTCACCCCAGTGTTAAACCAGAAGTAGATTATTTGGTTATTTATATCCAGATGTAGGACAGCATATAGAGATTTTCCCAGCCCAACAAGTCTCCTACAGAGCCTGTGTCTCAGCTGCACTGCACGGGATCCCACGGGAAGCAAACCCCAGGCCAGTCCGTTATTGCTGTTGGAGGAGAGCAGGAGCGTCCCCAGGATACCACTGCAAATATTTATGTCATTCCGTGGGGGCTCTCAGCCCCTCACCACAACCCCTGGGACCCTCATGACGTCCATGAGAGCCTGGGAAGGGACGGCAGCAACCCCCTCGCACCAGTCCCCATTGGTCCCTGCTGCAGGCGGGCACAGAACCGTGAATCCCAGTGCAAGGGCATAACCCTCAGAGCCACGCTCGCCTTCAGCTCATCAGCCACCACGGGGCCCTCAAAGGCACCAGAGAACTGGAAATTGTCTTTTTTTTTAAAAAAAAAAGCAAGATAAGATCATGGTAATGAAGCAGCAGCTGATAGCAGTGGCTGCGCTCCCACCAAGCTCTCCCAGCAACAGCTCTGGGATGCAGCGAGGCTTGAGGGAGTGGGGTCACTTCATCAGCTGCTCCAAGCAGATATGGAACTACAGACGCAGACACAAGTGCTGTACTGGGGATTTCCCGGAAAGCTGGATGGAGAGGAGAAAAGGGAAACTGACAGAGAAATCGTGAGGATTAGCAAATTGCCTAATGATTGCAAAACTCTTTGAAGATGGAAAGGGTGGGATAAAGCTTTTACCCAAATCTCCAAATATCCCAAACTGTGAGATAATCACTTGCTGGACTTTGGCCAGAAATCACAGTCCTTGTCATCTATGGGGAGCAATCACTGAAAATCCTGCTGGCAGCTCCCCTACCTGCCAGGCCTTGGCTCTTTGCATTTCTTTATTACTTTTTGTCTTTTGCGCACCTGCATCCCCTCTGGAAGGAGCAATCACCTGGTGATCCCCAAGGGAAGGAGGACACGGCGTACACGTGGGGTGAGCCAGACAGAGGGGGTCCTCTCACCTCATCAGCACCCCATGGGGTCCTGACCCACCTCAAATCTGCAATGCTGCTCACCGATACATCTCTATTTGGCTGGGTGAAAGCATCTCCAAGACCTGGCACAGCAAAACTCCGAGGGGCTGCAGAGCTGTCCCAGCAAGGTGACTCTGTGCTGGGGGCTGCAAAGGCAGAGCTTGGAAATCAGCAGCAAAGGGCAGAACTTCTCCTTGCTCCAAGAAATAGCCTGAAGCATCCATCAATTCAGCTGTGATGCTGCGGACAGGCTAATCATGAGTAACTCTTCAAATTCCAGGATCAGCAGTGGAAATGCGAGCGCTTCCAAGACCCAGAGGTGTTTTGGTTCAGCCCTGAGGAGTGCAGTGTTGTGCACAGCCCTTCCTAACTCCAGGCATTGCTTTCCCCTGCTGTGAAAAGTTGATAATGCTCTTTCCCTTCTTCATACAGGGCTTGAGGAACCAGGAAGGAAAGTGCACAGAGAGCTGCTTGGCAGTAACAGTGTTTTATCCTCAAGGGCTTTCAGGTCAACCTGAAACTTCACGGGTACTCAGCACCTCTGAAAGCCCCTGCAATGGCTGACCATGCTCCCCAGCAAAGAAGCTGAAATTTGGACTACATGCAAACCAATGGAGTTTTCTTCAGGTTGATGGCACAGGACCAAGGCAGGATTTGGGGCAGACAACTGCATCATCGTGTAGGATCCCCCACGTACATCATTCAGTGCCACTAAGCCTCGCTAGGTAAGTTCCACATGCTCCTCAGCAGGGCTTGCTTCTCTGCCCTTCCAGAGACTCTGGATACGTCACCATCTCCATCCCTTCCCCCAGAGGCTGGGAACTGCCCCGGGTTTGCAGGAGAGCAGCAGTCCCACCAGGATGCAGCAGGGCCAACTAAAATGAGTCCTGGGCCTTCGGCAGTCAGGGTTGAAAAACGAATGTACCAGTTGCTTGCAGGCCCAGAACAGCTGAGACTGGGTTGTAATATCTATCAGAGCTTCCTTCACCCATCTTGACAAATAGTGAGCAGGACTTTTCTGCCTGGCACACAGGAACCAAGTTAGATGTGGCCGTAATCCATGGCTGGGCAATTCCTCAGCCACCAGCAGCGGTCTAGCAATAGAGAGCAAACCCCTCCTTACTAAAACCCTCAAATTCTCCTTATTAAACCATTCATTTCTATAAATCCACATTGCCAGCAGACCATTTGCTTGCTTTGTATTCACACACCTGTGAGTTAGGCTGGAAATAGATATTAAAATACCCATCCAAGAGCCAAAGGCACCCAGCTTTCCCCTCCAGCCATACTACGGGAGAGGTCTCCACCACACACTCTTCAGTTCTCAAGGTAAATAATTAACGCTCCCATGAGGAGGCAGGGAATCAATACACTTCCTTCCTTTACGGTAAATTATGTTCTGATTAAAAGCTAAATGAGCTGAACTCAAACATCAATTGCCATCAGAAAACATCAATAAAATATGTTGTTACTGTTTAATGAGGTACCTGTTTCTTCATCCGTCATCTCCCTCAGGGACGCTTACCTGGTGTTATCAGAGGCTGCAGGGGAAGCACGTGGCAGGGCAGACGGTCCCAGATGCTCAGCTCGGGATGGAGATGGAACCTGCCTTTGCACCAGTAGATCTGTGCAATGACACGCAACTCTTGGCTGCCAGAGCTGTGCCAGAAGAGTCCTTCGAAATGATTTAAATTAAATCAGGGCAGCTACAGCCCTTGCCGATCTAGTGAAAGAAGCTCAGCCTCAGTGGTTCATCCTTCTTCATCACAGCTTTTCTGAGCAATAAGCCCCATTCTGTGATTCTCTGGGATCGAGGGACAAAATCAGACAAAGTCTGCTTGACCCAAATTGGTTGTGTGGCATGGATTGCGTGCGAGTGGCTCTTCAACGTGCTGCTTAAGTGACATTTTTTGGAGAGGAGCAATGCACTGAGTAAGAGACCAGGGACTTGGTTCGGATGCTTTCCACATTCATGTGCTCTCAGTCTCGTTATGCTTTATCACATCAACAGGGCTGAGCAGCAAACCCTTCCCATGTATTAACAGATGGAATTTTCTGAAATTTCAAAGACCAAAAAATGCTGCCTCTGTCAACCCTCTTGGAAAGGTAGTATCAGTCTGCAGGCAGAGGTGCAGAGCAGGCAGGTAACAACTATTTCTTATACAGACTTGAGGTTCTAAGGAAGAGGCAGGTAAGGTCTGGCTTCACCACAGGAGACGGCATAAACAAGAAAGTGTGGGGTGAGGAATGAATATTTTCCAGAAGACAATCTGAAACTCCCCAGCACCTCATGTAAAGATATAGTTTCTTCTTTTATGTCAAGGCAGAGCTGCTGAGCCCCAGGTGCTGCCACAATCACAGAATCATAGAATGCTTTGGGTTGGAAAGGACCTTTAGAGGTCATCTAGCCCACCCCCCTGCAGTGAGCAGGGACATCTTCAACTGGATCAGGTTGCTCAGAGCCCTGTCCAACTGGCCTTGAATGTTTCCAGGGATGGGGCTTCCACCACCTCCCGGGGCAACCCGTTCCAGGGTTTCACCACCCTCATTGTAAAAAATTTCTGCCTTGTATCTAGTCTAAATATACCCTCCCTTAGTTTAAAGCCATTACTCCTTGAATAGATACTAGAGCCTTCTCCAAGAGACTTCACCAAAACTAGAAGTGAGCCTTGCTCATCACGACCAACAGCAGAACATCTCTTATGGCTCTTTCTCTTGCCCACAAGGAAGGGGAGGCCACCAAGAAGCAAGGTGAGAGAAGCCTCTTCTCTGTCCAGCCATGAAGCATCAATGGGAGAATCAAGAGCAGGGGCAGTGGTGGTCTGTATCATCTCCTGTGGGGTTTTTTCTCTAGAGAAGAAATTGGGAAGAGAAACAAGGAGATGGGGAAGAAACAACTGACCCACTGTTCGGAATTGGTAGATCCTTCCAAAATGCAGCCACAGACCTTTTCCTTCTCTTCTTGGCATTAAAAATACTTGTGCTGACCTGTCCCCTTCTCTTCTGCTTTGGATTCAGCTCTGAAGTTTACTTGAGGTGCTTGGCAACTGCTGCCTTTTGAGGAAAGATGGGGACACCGTGAAATGTCTTTTCCTGCTCCTGGTTCTTTTTTTAATCTTCTGCTCCAGCTCTGACCTGCATGGTGATGCCCATCACTGACAACTGGTGTCACACAAAATGCTCTCAACTGCTTGGCAGAAGAGGGGAAGCTGTGTACGTGCTGGCTCGTGTGGCACCTGACATTTTGGAGGCATTGCAAAATCCATCTCCAAGCTGACAAAATCCACCCTGCGGCATTTAGGAGGGTTTGCAGATGGCTGGGCCGTGGTTAGGAAAGGTCGTGTTATTGTTACAGGAACTAAGCGAGGGGCCAGCTGGCATGGAGATTTTGGGTTTAAGCAACCCAAAAGAGACAAAAAGATAAAAGTTTGATAAAAGTCACTCTAGCCACACTGGACCTTTTGTTTTTTTTTTTCAAAAAGCTTCCGTCAGCTCGCCAATAACCATTTGTGTTTATACAGCCTCTTTCATCCCAAATTGTGCTGCAGCATTTCAGAGACTTTCTGATCACAGATTCTCTATTCATTGACCTCTACACAGTATCAGTTCAGTAGCTGGGAAGGCGAGAAAGACTTGTCTCTCCACACTGCACTAAGAGTTGCACACACTGCCATGCCTTAGCCCAATTACATAAAAAAATCAATACTTCTTAATCCAAGGGAATTTTTTATGGCAGTGATAACAGGGCATGTCGGGTGGACTTCCCCAGGCTGCTCCCCCACGCCTGCCTCTTCTGCACCTAACAGGCTCAACTCCCATCACAAGCTGAACATCCCTCGGAGATACAACTGGTATAAAAGTCCATAAAGTGATACCTGATTTTCATAAATAGGCCATAATTTTCACAAATTAGCCCAGACATCCAAGGGAGATACTAGCTAGCCAGAAAGGGGGGTTGCCCCGTCACACACTGCCTCAGAGACGGGAAAAAAGAGCAGCCCTGGGGTTAAGGGCAGACAAACCCTACACACACACGACCCCAACAAAAAATTACGGTGTCTTGCACAAAGAGAAGCCAGCCATGACACTGGTGCTGTGGGGGGAATACAGATATAGCATCTTTATAAGGTGCTATTGCTTGAAATACAGTTAATCAAAAAAAAAACCCCACAAACCCTAAACCATTAAAATGTCAGGGAAAGGACAGGAACACTCTCTCTGGGTTCCTACCCCACGCTATGAATGTGCTTAAATAAAGGGCTGCACCCTGCCGCTTCCCCGCTGATGCTGGCAAGGCGTGCTTTTGAAAAAGAAAGAGAGACGCCAGCAGAAGAGCGTCACGGATCAGACCGCGATTAACTGCTCGACATCCCCATGTGCAAATTCATCAGGCAGGGAGGGACGAGGACAGCAGAGGCTTCCTCGCATCACTCGGGGTTCAGACAAGGAGGCTGAGGCTGGGCACATCTCCTCTCCCTCTGCAGTCCCATTTCACATACAAAACCAGTAATTTGCCAGTAGCGGTACCATCACAGCCCATCTAGACCTCACCGTTATTCCCTTTTACCTTTAATATTAAAAAAAAAAACAAACAACTTACAAAGAGAAACCTTAAGTGTAATTTTCCCCTATTTCCAAGGCACTCTGCTTAGCTTTAGCTCACACACAACGGCTTCAGGGAACATCTCTCTTCTTGTAAAGCAAAAATGAGCAGAGGGTATGACACGTTAAGTTAGGAAAGAACCAGAGTTGTTATTAGTGGGGTCTGAGCTTCGCAGCCTGTTTCACACTGCATGATATTTTAATGTCTTGCAGATGTCTTCAATACCCATAAAGAGTGATCTTCACACTTGGAGCAAGACCGGGGGGGGAAAAAAAGAGCCATTAATACAGAATACAATTGACTTAGTTGAATCTTCATCATCCCCTTTGCTTTTATACCAGGTATTTGGGGGTCTAGACGGTTTGCACTCAAAAATCAGCTTCTTTTTATGATGTTTTCTTACAGCAAAGAACAAATAATACTTAGTGCTCTTGTAGCATTTTGCATCTGGAATCTGAGAGCTTAGCAAGAAGATGTTTGAGATGCATTTTCCTTGCACATTTAATGGCAAAAGGCGAAGGTAAGAAACTCTTCGAGGGTGACAAGCTCACCCAACAGACTGTGCCTGAGTGTCCCTCAGCATGTCACCACTTCACACCTATAATTTCAGCTCACACTCCTACAAAAATGAGGGTGATGTCAGAATCCTGGAATGATAATTCGAATTCAAGATCAAACAATAACACGCATGGTGGAGGAGCTGGATTAGGCACTTGCTTTGCAGATAAAGGCATCGAGCTGGTGGTCATGACATCCTGATTATATTCGTCCTGTATAAACTGAGTTTATTAATACGTTTTCAGCCACATGTCACAGCACCCAGGATAGTAAATAAGAGGAAAAATACTCATTCTAGCTTCAATGCAGCTCCATCAGAAATAACATTTTAAAAATGCAGGGCATAAAAAACCCAACATCATCTGTAAGTTAAATCCTTATACCACAGGGCTGAAGAAGAGTCAGAAATAGATTATTTCACCCAGGTCACAATAACCACTTTTTCCTTCTATACTTTCTTGTTTTCATGGGTGACAATTCATGTAATCAAACCCACACTGCAAAACTCATCAATTTAGAGCTCATGCTGGAAAAGACATCTGAGCCAGGGATGCGGCTAAGTGTATATTTCTCAAATGACACAGAAGCAAATACAGAAATAGATCTTCACTCTACCCAGAGCTACACGGGCAAAATCCATTTTGCTTCCAGTCCCAGCACATCACCTCTCCAGCTGCACCAATTGCTTAGAAGAGTTTTTAAATGCCCTCCCTTACACATTGCTGTCACCACATCTCTTGAAACACCACGGATTTTGGTGGGGAAGCCGAGGACCAGGTTATCTGTTGCTCACAGATTCCACGCCCAGATGTTTGCCCATACCTAGCACCCTACGTGCAAAGGGGATTGCATCTTCCACCTGTCTTCTTCGTCAAGCTGCAGCCTAAGAGGTGTGGGCACCAACAGAAGAACGGACAGGCAAAGCTGGACTTTTGGACAGGGTTTTGCTAAGCTGCTCTGCCAGCTATTCCCTGGCCACCGACCAGCAGAACAGCCTTCCTCCACAGAACGCAGCAGGATGGGGATCAGCAAAGCCAAAATCTCTCTTCGGATTTACTCTGGGTAGCCTGCAGGGGTTGGAGGAGCTTCCACGGTGCATCCCCAGGACAGTAAGAGCTGGTGCAATCAAACACCCAAAGGTCGCAGGGGAAAAAAGCAGCCTTTGCCCAAGGCTTCACTTTCTCCTCTCCCTTGGCTCTGCTCAGCACTTATCCCGCGTTCAACAAGTCCTCAAACCTCAGGAAAGCCTGACTCACTCCCTGTCACGGTCATCAGTCATCCATACACGTGGCTTTGGTCTGTGGAAAAAGAAACCAGTCTAATTTTCCAATAGTTTACGTCCAGATATTCCTGCTGGCAAAAAGAGCTGTGAATTTTTTACGGGGGCCCTTTGCTCCTTGTGCGTTTGTGTTTTCAGCATCTTCGCCTGGAACAACCCCCATTGGAAACCTGAGCAGCTGCAGGAAAGACACGGGGCATCGGGGCAGCTCCGTCCCATGCCACGCAGCTTTGCTAAAGCATTTTGTCCCCTTTCCCCGTTCATGGGGCAACCCTGGACAGACAGACATTGCCCCGGGGGCTGACAGCCCCAGCAGCACTGACCACCTCCTTACCCTGGCCCCCAGCAGGCTGTGCCTGGGGCTGAGCCACTTTCTGAGGAACCCGCCACGCACCTTTCCATGAGGCTGGGGTTGGAGAGAGGCAGGAAGATAAAAGACTGCCCCAAGGTCATGGCTATGGGGAAGAAAACACTTGTTCAAATGGCTTTGATCCTATGCAAACATCCCGTTGGAAAAGCACGGCTGCACAATTTGTTAGAGAGTTTCCTCAAGAGCAAAACTGCCCCTTCTCAGGCACAATCAACACCCAAGGTTTACAATAGCTATGCAAGGCGATAAATATGGAGTGCAACATCTATGGGCACCACTCAACAAAACATCCACGTGCAACGGCAGCAATTATTTAATCTGAAAGCTTCCCCGCCAGATAGCAACCCGTCAAACCACAGCTGGAGTTGGGTGGTTGCTCTCGCATGGCTCCATCGGCGCTTCTGGAGATGCCACATGGGCGTGCTGCAGGCACGTCCCAGGCCCTCGAGGAAGGGGCACTCAAGACACTCGGCTTTGGTTGAACTGCATTATACGTTTATATAGGGATGGGACCAAATCCAAACCCTGACTTCCAAGTGGAGTTTTTGCTTGGCTCCTTTAGCAAAAGTCACCCGAACACAAGTGCCTTGGGGAAGGTCTGGGATCTCAGCAGGGTCTGGAGAGACACAGCCCAGCCTTGGCATGACATACCCTGACGTCCATACGAAAGCTCACCCAAACGATTTGTGCGCTGGGGCTCATTCAAAGCACTCCAGCTCCTCCAGTACAAGTTACATTTTTTGCCTAGCTGCTGGTTTGAATTTACTCGCTGGAATAAGCATCCACTGAACTGTGTTGAGCCACAGCCATGTTGGACAGCCCAGGCCAACTTTTCTTCTGGCCACACAGACCAGAATGTGTTTACCCAGAGCTCGGAAAAATGATTGAACTTTTATTTTCGCTCAGAGGAGAGCCCAAGGGGTCACCTTTAAGCTAAGGGTGGTATCAATAGAGGCTGAGTGGAAAGAGCAATGTACAGAAAGCCAGGGGAGTGCTCTCTCCAGGAGGGAGGAGGAAAGCAAGACCCCATAACCCCGAGCAGACATGTATTTAATAGAGCAGTTAATAGGGACCAGGGTCCAGGTCAGCCCCATCTGTCCCACTTCTGCATGGATGTGGGCAAGGTGACAGCTGCCTCAACCTACATATTCATGTACATTCATGCCACAGGATGTGACCACATGCCTTCGGCAGGCAGAGCAAAAGCCAAAACTTCTGCAGCACTCCTGGCCCTGAGCTTTCTCCTGCTCTCGTACGCCACTGCCAAGTCTCTGACAAAGAAACTGCAGGGAGAGAAAGATGTCTGGCAGAGGAGAGGACTGGACGCTGTAAAATAACCCAGGTGACCAAGACATGCAGGTTTTTGGGGACATAAAGAAAATCAGTGTCTCAGAAAACCGCTGCCAAATACTGGGATGAGATTACTTTTCACCCAGCACCCTGAGCTGCCAAAAAAAAGAGGGTTTAAAGCACAGCCAGTAGCACCCAAAGCCTGAGCAAGGCTAAGTCATGGATGAGGAGCTGCAGCACAGTCCTGCTGTTGCTGGACTTGTCACCTGCACAGTCCCTGCTTACCTCTCCATGGCAACACCCATCAATCTCCCAGGGATGCTCCAGGGCTTAGCAACTGTCTGGGAGCCCCTGAGGATCCCTGACAGAGCGCCTCGATGCACAGCAGAATACGGCGATATTTTCTTTGCTCTATTAATACAGCTGTCGCAGCTCTCATGTGAACACTTGCCACCTGCCAGCATTTGCCGCAGCAGCCTCAAAAGGGACCGCTGGCCCGGAGAAGCCATCCCTTGGCTCTGGCACCAAAGCAACTGCACAGCATGGTGCAAGCCCCAAGCTGTGCAAAGAAGGGGGAGAAGACCAAGTGCATCCAACAAGGAGCACCTCATGCAGAAGAGCCTCAGTGCTGCATGGGCTGGATTGATTTGGGTTTGCTATTGCATATTTTACCACCATGGTTTGCTAGAAGTCCATGATTCAGTATTAGGAATTTGCATCTCTATGCTTACACTGGCACCAACTTCTTCACAGTGTTTAGTGCCAGAAGAAACATGCAGGGAGACATGCGAAAGCAGGTATTCGGCAGCGGGACGGTTCGCCGTTGCGTCAGCGGCCTCGGGTTATTTCTACGAGAAGTGCAGAGCACACACTTGGCTGCAGCTCACCATTAGTCTCCCAGGGCAAAACGTGGAGGAGAAATCAGCTTAGTCACGATGCTTTGGAAAAGGGTAACCTCAGTGGGGGAACAGGGCCTCTCTGCCTGGAAACATGCCCGTCAAAATAGGTTTCTCCAGTTTCCCATCTCCTTGCCCCATGGGGGAGGAGAAAGGAAAGGATCGTATTCTCCATTAGAAAAGGGAAAGGCATATATTGGTATCCTCGTACAGAATTAGCTACGCAGAACTGGGATGTGTCTGCATCTTGAGCTCACGCTGTAGGACATGGGACATCCATCCTTGGTCTGGAGATGGAGCTTTGGGTCCCTGATGTCCCCGTCTGCACACTGCTGCACCTGCTCCACCCTTCCCAACACGGTTTATTGAGTGTAGAGAGTTTTATGAAGCACTTCCAGAGCCAGTTTCACACCATAGCCCAGGCAGACACACCCCAAGCATCACCGCAGTTTTCCTCAGCAAAATTTAAGGAATTTTAAAATATTTCAAAAAGGCAATTTCCCTCATTTTTAAGTAGTGGTGGAAGTTATCATGAAGAAAAACATCCACAAAACCCAGCAGTGAATTACTCTATCCTTCATACAGTCTTACAGGAAATGAAAAACCTGTTCTTAGCAGTAAGAACAGAAGAGTGATGCCTGCAGGTCCCAGCTCGGATCCCTGCCCCGTTGCACCATGCACATCACACCTATGGACGGTCGCTTCCCAAGAAGACCTTAAAAATGCCATGTGCAAATCAAAAGGAGGCCTGGGATAGGTAAATGCCTTGCAGTTCAGCAGCAGAGATGAGAACAGATGAGCTAGCTCTAAGTTTGCTGTCTCCAGGAGGGAAAAACAAACAAACAACCCCCTTGTCCCCAACAAAATCCAAGATTACAGAGTTCAACAACTGTGCTCTTGGCAGAAACTCAGAGGCCTGATGAGCTCGCTGGGACCTGCTGGGAGATACACACATCTCCTCCAGGCACCGCCGAGAAATATCTGGGGTTCACCTTGTGATCCCCAAAGGTGGCTGGGTCTTGCTCAGATGACCCGCAAGATGTGGCTGGAACACCGGTGGTGTTGCCCTCTAGGAGGGCTGCACCCTTCTGCATCACAGGACCTGGACCCACAAACTTCAGGTGCGCACCCCACCTGGGGTTTTTGCACCTCTTCTCCCAGCTCCAGGTTACATCAGCGTATGAAGTCTTATGTGCAGTAATGAACCTGAATGATTGATGCCATGGCGCTGCTCCAGGCAGCTCTTTCCCAAGGACAAAAAGGTATGGGAAGGGTTTGGAGGATGGGGAAGGAGATTGTGGGGAATAACACAGCCTGGGAGGTGGTTCCTGGTGGCCCTCAAACAGAGCTCCATCACATCTGCATGCGTGACCAGAGTCAAATGCAGGTTATGGGGGTGGAAAGACTTCCTTTTTGCTCAAAGTGAACTCTTTGGCAAGTTCACAGGGAAGACAGCAAGTTCAGGGAAGCCATAGAGCTCCCACACTCCCAGTGAAGCTGTTACAATGAAGATATCCCACCATAAAACTCTGCAAACCCTCCTTCGGGCTCACTGGAAAGCATCACTCAGCCTCCTCCAACAATTCACATAATTTGTTTTAAAAGCAATGTGCAAGGGAGAAGAAAAACACAGCCATGATAGATGAGCCTTCAGCTCCCCACCACACTGACCTGCACCAGACAAGAAGAAACACGGACAGAAATGTCCAGTCATGGGAGTCTGAAGAGGAGTCGAGGGAGCATCACCAACGACAGCTCCTGCTTAGCCTACAGCCTGCACGGTACTTTGCAGAAGAAAGCCATTTCCTCTGAAAGGCACACATCTTAGATGGAAAGGAACACATCTTAGATGTCTACAACCAAATCATCTTTGGTGCACGACACGTTGCCATGACTGTAGTGCTAGGACACATGACAGCAATTTAGCGGAGCTGTGCCATCCTCCCAAAATTACAGGTAGGGAACTGCAGCACAGGAGGACTAAGAGATCAAAAATCCCTAGAGATCTGATGCCACCTACATCTCCCGTCATCAATGTCTGGTAGCTTTTGGTCTTCTCTCTTACCCCTCTTCCTCCTCATCCAGCGGGTTTTGAGAGCTCAGAGTTTTCACACCTTTCCAAGCCTATGCTGCTCTGCAAATTGCACGCAGACAATATTGCTTATTTAAAAGAAAGCAAGGGGAAAGAAGCCCTAATCATTCAACTAGCCAGTGGCCACCACACAAAGTCACGTTTACCATGGAAGAGAAGGGACGGAGACAGCCTGGGAGTTTCAAAAGCCTTCATGCTGCTATAGGTGCCAGTGAGAAAACGGTGCTGAGAACTTTAAAAGCCCACATCTGCCCGGGGCTGCGCTCACAGAGAAACCTGCCCACACATGAGCAAAAACTGCAGCCCATGGAGGCTGCACTTTTTTGGAAACCTGGCCTTGAAGGCACAGCCAAGGACACTCTCATCAGTTGGGGTCATGATAAATATTGCCCAAGGGTGAGGAACAGCCTGTTATCCTTGCAACGCAGAAAGTGTTCCTGATGGGGTAAGGTCTTTAACACAAAAAGAAAAAGTGGCAGAAAGCAGAAATCATTTGCAAAACAAAGTGCTAACAGCCAAAGGACTAACATCAGGTGATCGTCACTTGGTCAGTGGGAAAGCCCAATACTGTGCAATCAAACCACAATTTCTGGTCATCTCTGTCCAAAGACACACAAGCACAGCAGTAACCAGTAAGCTTTTTTCCTGGAACTCAGAGCTAAGCTCCATGCTCCCAGCAGGTCGGTTTCCCAAGCCAGCACAGTTATGGAGGTGTGATGTGACCATGGTGGTACCTACCGGTTTGGGGCAGTGGATGTATCTAGCAAGGCTGATGATCAAGTCATGAGTGATTGGATCCACCAGGTTTCGAAAGCTGGCATATCGATAGAGGACATCATCCAGAGAGGTTGACTCCATTCCCAAATCCTGCAGAAAACAGCGTAAAGGAGCAGTATGAGATGCGCTACACAAGCCAGCGCTAGTACGGATCTTAAAATTAGCCCACACTAATGGTCCTCATGAAGAGCCCAAGAGGAAAGCAATCCCCACCACCACGCAACACAAAGAAGGGACACATAAGCATGTCACCCTGGGGAAAGCTGCACTCCTGTGCTTTATCTGCTCTACAAAGTGGCATTAGGGTTGCAGGATGAACACCCTCACGCCACCCACAAGCCATAAATCCACTGAGCAAACAGTATGCTTGCAACAAGGTAGAATGCAAGTTGACTCCAGAGAACATGACTGCTTGAGCAGACTGAAACTGGAATTGGAGAATAAATATACCATAGATGTTCTCTGGGTCTGCTGTGAATAGGGAGGAGGGAATGAGCCTAAAATTGCAGCAAGCGAAACAGGAGGATAAATTGAGGTGTTTGGGGAAGAGCGAAGTGCTGGAGTAGATTGCCTGGGGAAGGGGTGGAGGCTTTGCCGTTGGAGACTGGACAGGGATGTGTCAGGAACAGTTCAGATGGAGCTGATCCTGCCCTGGGGATGGATCAGACCTCCTGAGGTCACCTCCAAGACTATTTTCTCTGATTTTCAATCCTTAGACATAATAATTTGAGGAATTTTGGCAGAGAACTCATCATTATATGAAATACATTTGTGCACATGGATGAGGAAGGGACCACTTCTACATAGTGTACTCCTTTTACTTCAAATATTTTATCTCCACTATGCTTTGTTCCCCAGCAGCAGCTGATCAGCAGATAGGACAGCACTCCTCTCAGAAGAATGCACGTTGCAGCGAGGTCCACCAGTCACCCCATAGGATGGCCAGAGCAAATCCCCCAAGGAGATGTGCCTCACAGGTCCCATCCAACACCAGAGCTGCAGGAGAGCTGAGTTCATTTTCCAGCCCTGCCTTGCTGGGTGAGCTTGAGCAAGCCATTTCCCTTTTGCCTTTTATTTTCGACAGGAATAAGATGGTTTGTATTTCTCTTCAAAGGCCTGCTTTCGCTTTTAAAGAGTGAAGACCAGAAGCAGCCTCCTCTATTTGGTATCGATGGGATTTATCAAAATGAAGACCCATGGGTCCTACTGCATTTCAGGAAAATCATCTTTCCTTTGGGTAATGCATCCTCCCTCCCATAGCAGAGACACCACCACACCTCTCCCAAGGCATTTACTTTCCAGCTGATGTCTACAAGACTCAGGGGGCAGGGACATACCCACACTGAGACCTGCCTGCCACTCTGCCATGCATTTTGGCAAGACAGAGCCCCTACACTAGCAAAACAACGTGGAAGCGGTTGTTTGACAGCCACCACTGAATAGTGGAGATGTAACTTGGTAAGGAAGAAGCGACCACCAGCATCATTGCAGTGCAAGCACTTGTGTAGGAAGCCACAACCTCTTGTCCTTCAAGCCCTCGCTGGCAATGAGAGCTGGGACTGTAAGCTGGCGGGCTGGTCCAGCTCTGAGTGTCTACTCCCACTTCTTGAACCAAAACACAGCACAAATGAGCAATCATTTCAACTATCCACAAAAATCAGGCAATGATGAAATCCTCATATCTGTATCTCCACTAGCACTGAGGAAAATTACTTCTGAGCCCCAAGAACAGCCACGCTGGAGACAGAGACTTGTCCACAACTGCATCAAATGCTAAGTTCTCCTCCCAGGGCCCTAGCTGGTGGCACGTGGCATGAAGAGTTTCATGATGTTTGAAAATACACATCGCTGGGGTGAAAAGGCCTGCTGCCCAGCAATGGCAGCGCTCCCACAGATTAATCACGGTACCACAAAACCAAACTGGTCCAGATCTACAAGGAATTAGAGGCTGAAAGGAGCTGAGCTGCAAAAATGAGATAGAAGTTTCAAGTGAAGAAGGAATGAGCAATGCAAGAAACATGGATAAAGGGGAAAGCATTTGCTGCTCTGCTGCTCTTCTTAGGTAAGACCAACTGGCTACGGGGACAACATATAGGAGGGACCCCCAGGACCAGGGGTGCTGTTGTGTGGAGCTGGAGAAAGTGAAACACAGAAGTTAATTATTCGGTGTCAGTAACAGGAATGTGCTGTTCGGCCATCTGGGAGTCTCCGTCTGGCTAAGTGACTCAATTAAAAAAAAAAAGCGTCAGACAAACAGCACAGGCCTGGGACGATCTTACTCACCATCACCCTGCAAAAAGCAGCCTTCCTGACTCCCTTTTTATTTATAGTTTCGACTAATAACTTGTTATTTATTGAACACTTTGCACTTCTGCAGAACTTGCCATGTGAGGACGTTAGAGCATCTCACAAACACATATTGCACTTATCACCCACAACCACAAGGACTTACATTTAGAAACGATGGACTTAAAAGGGAGGCATCACACAGAGGCATTATCTCCCTTACAGAGCTGAGCAGAGCAGCTCAGTGAGATGTTAAGCCCTGCAGATACGAGAACGGAGTCCATCTCAAACCCGTGCTACAGCCAAAGCACCGCAGCTCCCAGCCCTCGCAGTATAAATGCAGCTTTTGCTCCAACAAGTAAAAGTGCAGTAGGGTTGGATATAGCTGCTGTTGTAGGAAATAAAAAAATCAACACAGCAGTAAGGAAGCAGATTTATGTGGTCTACTAAAAAAAAAAAGATAATCACAGACCTGAGTAACTCCCCTTTGTATACGTATACATGGATAAAGACCAGGCAGAAAATTCGAAATACAATTCAGGAGCTTCAACTATCTGAAATTCATGACCCCTGTCAGACCCAGGGCACAGACGGGGACAGAAACGTGTGGTTGAGAGTGGGGACAGTCCCCCAGATCCTGGCAACATTCTGCAATTTGATCAGCTTAGGAGCGTGTTAAAAGCACCCCGAGATAACCTTCCTCTGGCCGATGCCCCCAAGCTTGGCTGCTCCAGGTTTGGAGTCTGCAGCTCGTTATTGACACCATTTGTTAATAATTTACATGAAAAAGGTCCCTTTCTCCTGCCCCCAGTGTTTTAATACAGCAAATCCAAGTCAATAACACCTTGGCACTCTGCAATAAATTGGAGCCTGTCCTGAGCTCGGAGATGCTCCAGCCCCAGTGAACTGCGTGAGAAGGCACACTGGTTGCAAGTGCTGATGCCCTGTGACTTCAGACAGGTTGAAAATGATCATCTTCACTTAAAAAAAAAAAATCTATTCCATCTTAAGGCACTGGCTGTAGCAGTCAGAGGGTGCAACTACAGCTCACGCCACAATCGAGGTGGCAAGTCTGCAGCGTACTGATTTCCTGGTTATTTTTAGGGGCATCACCACAGCCCTGACTGAGTTCGCGCTAGCTTTGCTGACACTTTGACTTTGCCCAGAGAAGCTGTGGCTGCCCCCTCCCTGGCAGTGTCCAAGACCAGGTTGGATGGCACTTTGAGCACCCTGGGCTGGTGGAAGTGTCCCTGCCCATGGCAGGTGATTGGAACTAAATGATCTGTAAGGTCCCTTCCAACCCAAACCATTCTATGCTTCTAAACACACCATTTAGTAGAAAAGAGCTGAGGCTGTTAAAAACCCACCCATGTAAGGCTGTTCTCCCTTGCCTGGGGCACCAAAAAAGCCCCAGTACAACAAATCCAACTGGCCACATAACCCAACCGGCCAACGCACCCACTGATTGCAAATGTAACTAGCTTGAAAAACAAAGCGGCCGAGCCGATTTACAATCTATCCCACGGCTTCTGCCAAGTTGGTACTTAAATAAAATTAATTAATCTCAGCATCGAGATGTAGAGCTAAGATGAGGGCGTGTGCTGTGCTCCCCAGGAGCAGCACCGTGACCGCCAGGCCAGCCCACCAAGGCTGCTCCGGCATGGTTGGGTTTAATTAAGCTGGAAAAACTAATTTCTTCATTCAAGACCGTCTTACTTTTCATGTATTTCAGCACTGCATGGATCCACAGGCGACTGCACAGAAGCAGGTGGGTTCAGGAGCTCAGGCTTCTTCACAAGAGGAAAAAAAGGAAGAAATAGAAATTGTGCTGATAATGTAGGGCAGGGAGATCCCCAAAACAAGTTCCCATTCTTTCAGGGAGAGAAACAGCTCTCCTAAGAGCAGCGTGGATGTTACCTTCCCAGTCTGGCAGAGCTCAACATTAGGATTAAACAAACATCAAGTAAGAGCTGGATTTGGCCCATGGTCATATGGCATCGCTGGCAAACACCATGCACTATTGACGGAGACGGCTTTGGAGCTAAGAAGAAGTAATTCCACACACACAGTTCCCGACATGCTGGAATCTTTGAGGATCAAACCAGGCTTAGCATCTTGCCACTTCCCTTTAAGCACTTCAAAAGTCTGACCATTTTCTCTTAAGCTAAAATTAAAATGTAGAACCAATAAATCTGAGAATTTCTCCTCCTCTCTCCTGGGAGAACTTACATTTTTCACATGAAGTATTCCCTCCTCCCTCCTGGTACACATTTTTTAATGCACAGATGTCTTTCTCAGCTGCTCCCTAAATCGCTCTGCCACACCAGCATTGTCTCCTTTCCACCACATGTAATATTTTAAAGCCACTCAAGGCTGAAGCTTGTTGGAGGCCAAGTGATGAGCTCATCTGCAATTTAATAACTTAACACCAGTTCACGCTGTCAGCAGCAAATCACAAATCGCTAGCTTCAGAGAAAACGCCCAGCATCTGGCTCGAGTCACTTGGGTTTCTTTCAGCACATTCCCTTTTCCTAGGGGATCTTCACCTGGACAGCAAGCGCAACTTTCAAATAGGAAGGGTATAAGGGTTTAAAATGATGGTATTTATGAGCTGGACAGGACCATGGCTCTCTTGGTGTGGGCTGGAGGGATGTTTTTCTAAGTGTGCACCCAAAACTCTGCACAGTGCTGAGATGGTTTGGGAAGGTCTGGCAGGAGAAGGCGAACATCTCTGCATCCCTGAGCGACCTCGAGTCCTGACAGCCCCATGGGCACCGGCAGGAGGAGGCTGAGAGGACATTTCAGAGCAGCATATTCATCAGCACATCTACCCCTGTGAGGCAGCTGGTGCTAATGGCCCAGCTCCAGCAGGATTTGGGATTAACCACACAAAACAAGCAAAGTCAGGAACGCAGAAGTGACTGAAAACAACCCAAAGGCTGTGAATGGATCAAAAAGCACCGGGGAAGAAGCTGTCCACCCTGATGTTAGGCTGCTCCCTGCAACTTGAGCTGCTGCCCCCCAGTCTGTCTTATTAAACCGTGCCTACTGCTGAGCGCATCAGCTAAAGTCTTGCTTTGCCAGGCAAGACTAAGGAGCAAGTAGAGGAGATCACTTTGGCACCAAGTAGAAAAGCAAGAGTCTTGCTCAATTCGTTTTGTTGCGCATCCTCCCTGCCATCACCCATGCCCTTCCTGCAATTCATTTGACTTGTTTCTAGCTTCAGGAGATCAAGAGAGAGCCAAACCGCTCGTCAGTCCTTGGGGACGCCTTACCCACTGGAAGGCAAGGATGGAGGAATGGCAGCTTCCTGCCACCAACCAGTTGCATTCAGCCTCCACAGGAGTCTTCTGCAAATGTAGCAACCCAAAGTTGTTACATTTTTTTTTCTGAAACCCACAAAAATAAACAAACAAACAAAAATGTGAAGGAATTAGAAATTTAAATCAAAGAAGTCCAGCAGAAAAATGTAATGCCTCCCTCCATGGCAGCCAGTGATGGAAATTTCCCATCCACAGCCAAGAAAGGCATAAGAGAACCCAATTATTTTGGAAAAACACCAAGCCAGGTGAGAGCCAGGCATGGTTAGCCCTGCTGCCCCGCAGAGCTGATGCTGTGCTAGATGCTCTCTTCAACCTGGATCACTTTTGAAAGTACCAACCGCAGAAAGAGCTCTTCCCCACAAAAACTGGCCCAAACTAAGAGCTCACCATCGAGTTCCCCAGGCCAACACTACCCAAGCAATGCCATTTTCCTAATGAAAGAGGAAAAATAAATGCAAGCGAGGCATTTGGGAGCTGTACCCCCAGCTTGTCTTTGCTTAGCGCCAGGTAAAACAATTTGCTATTCCCCTTCTGCTGTCTGTCAAAAGTTGCAGCATGACAACAGCTAACAGATGAGCAAACAGCTTTTGAAGTTCCAGGCTGTCTTTCCATGAGACGCAGCATCTTGTAATACTCCCCTAAGCCATAAGGAGACATAAACAATGGAAGTCAAGCTCATTTTCGCATATTAATCTATTCATCACTGCAAATTGAATTGCAATTAGAGGAAAATTCAGGAGGTCCATGTGAGAAGTCATACAAGAAAGCAGGTTATGCTGTTGCTGCTTTCATTAACATGGAGCGAATGCAGTTACTGGCTGCCCAAATGAAGTTACTGTGTAAAATATCACCCCGAGCTCCTGCAATCACAGCTGCTCATAAACATCCTGATCACTGCTATTTTGGCCAGCACTTCTTCCAAAACTCTTTCTTATCTCCACTAATAGCCAGGGCAGCATAATGAATTTCCAAGTGGAGAGGTTGGTATTCTAAACAAAGGTCAGACACAAAGGAAAAGATGGATTATAATTGTGGGCAATCCATCATCCGCAGCAATTTATCTGGGAAAAATGATTTCACAAGGTGAGCATTTGCAACGCGGTGAGTAAGGTCAGCTCAGAGAGACAGGCATGTGAGATGTGACTCAACAGCGACCACAACGTGGGTTGCTCAAAGGCTATGGGGTTGGTTTTCTTGATGGAGGACATATTTAGCTGCTCAACCCCCACGCCTTGTGAAGCATCCCCTTGAAAACAAGCAAACAAAATGTTTCTTGCCTTTGATCCTTAGGATGTTCGACTCCATCACAAATCCTCCGATGTCCGGCTGACTTATGAGGTTAGTAAGCCACCGTAAAACTTGGTATTTACAGATCTGTCAGCTGCAATCGGCCATGGCTGGCCACAGTGCCTAGCATCAGCCTCCGCCTGTTTTGCAGGTGATGAGCCCTCCGGCATTTGCTTCACCAGTAATTCCTTTGGTGCTGCTTTACTCTGCTGTGAGATAAGGCCATGCAATGTGGAAGTGCATAGCTGGAAACGTTATCTGCCTGGTGCATTTACTGCAGCCCAGCAGCTCTGTTCATCCACACACACCCCCTGTAAACCATCCGTTCATACATTGCAATGGGGTGTTTTACACATGCTATAAACAGCTTAATTCTTAACTGGGTATCCTAAGGAAGCAAGGCTGAAATAGTCACACTGTCCATGCATCTCCTCCTCCTCTTCCCCAAACAGCTTTTTAACACAGGAACCAATTTCACAGGTTGAGAGGGGAGTAAAGCATCTGTAACGTAATGACGTTCCAACAGGTTTTAGGAAAAAACAGACCTCAGAAAGGCAAAGATGCCCAGGTTGCACCTTTGGAGAGGGCAGGCAGCTGGTGGTGGGACCAGCATGTCTGGATGGGGCATCGCAGAAGGCACCCTGGGAACCTGCAAACAACCAGCAATTGCTACTGCAAATTTCTGTGTCTAATCCACCAGAATGGTGCAAAAAGAGTTTAAATATGCGGGATGTTTTCTGTTTGAGAGAGTAAATACTGGTTTGGAACCAATGATTGCTCATTCAAGCCTCAAGTGAGGGTGCTGTTAGAGAAGAGAGTCAATGTTTCAGGGAAGAAGTAAACATTTCCCTGGCAGATTGACTCAGATAATAAATGGTGGCAGCTTGAACCCCCTCCAGGAAGCTGGAATTATAGAAACTCAGAGAGATAGATTAATGGGCAGAGATATGATGCTGCCATCCAGACAATAAACAACTGCGAATAAGAGATTTGCAGAAGAATGCGCTGCGTTTATTTTAAACTGCGAGGCAAATGCAATTACCCCAACTGGAGCTTGGCCAGACCACAGCTAACAGACTTCTTCAGGAAAGTGCCTATGGATATTTAATGAGAATAGATAGCTTCAGCTACCCATCCCATCTTAATTTACAGTGGGATCCCAGTACAGAAAAAGCTTGGAAACACTATCTGGGGAAGGTGACTCCAGGATTTGCTTCAAACAATTCAAACCGTTTAGATCCATCACTGCCTTTAACACAGGTGTTTGTCTTAAGCTCACAAAACATTATTTTCACATCCCTCCTAGACCAGCGGGAGCTGCCTGAGTCTCAGCTTCCCACCCAACCCAGTGCATCAGTCTGGGGCTGTTGCTCCAGCTGGGGCTCCAGCCCCAAGCCAGGATCCTGCTGGTCACACAGAGCCTGCACCAGATGGCTTCTGGTGGGACTTGTCACTTCTTCCTCCTGCTCTCCAAAAGGACGGGTGACAGCAGCAACCTCCCAGCAGTCGCAGCCCTAAGGCGCAAGAGCCTCTTCTGCTCTGCACCAAAACGCTCCCAGGGACAGTGATCCTCCAGGGTTTTCCTTCCGCAAAGGAAATTAATTAAATTATTAAAGGCAATAGGGGTTGCACAGGGACTCCTGCCCCAGTATGGGTCAGTGGCTGATCTCCAGGATGGAGGCTAAGCCCCAGCCTCAACCGCACTGTGCTGCTGGCTCCTAACTGCAACTCTCCTCCCTGCCAAGCCGTATGCAAAAAAATGCTTATTCTCCTTGCAAAAGACTCTGGGATCTCTGTCAGAAAACAAACTTACAGGACCGGGCGCATCTCATCTCCTGTCAGGTAAGAATCCAGACTTGTCACCTAAGCTCAGTCTACTGCCAATTCATATGAAGATGATTCATGCTATTCTAACGAGGTACGCTGAGTCAGTCTCTGGATGTGGCTGTCTCTGTCAGTAATCCACCAAGAAAAGCCCCTCTAATTAGCTTACCCTAGACATTTAATGTTTAGGCAACTGGAGCAGGAAAATCCCACTGTTTTCACCTTTGTTTTCCAGCACAGCAAGCGCAGAGCTCTGCATGGCTTTCGTACCCACTCTCCCTGCCAAAGAACAACCCCATCTGTTCTGCAGCTGATCATCCATCAATACCAGTTATATTTTTAGGTTTTGCTTTGGGCCCCCACTGTTGTGTCGGAGCTAACCAGGAGCTCGGACAACTCTTGTCCTTGGAAGGTGACAGTACATGCCTTACGGGCACTGAAGACATGTACTTGTGCGTGCAGATACCGTACCATGTTGTGGCCACATGCACTAAATACACACACACGACTTTATAATAACTATTTACGGCAACGGAAAAAAAAAGGCAGAACTGAGATCTTTGCAGGAAAGAGGAAGAGGTTTCCAAATAGAAGATGACACTGTCAGATGGGGAGGAATCACTTGTCTTCATAATTTCCACTGCCTGTTGGAGACGGCCTCAGTGTCTGGGCACAAAATAAGTGAATGATTCCTGATACAAGAGCAGCATTCACAATCACACGCCTTTCCCTGTTTGAAATTACAGATGACTCGCCTCGCACACGCTACAATCAATGAGAGTTCTTGGAGCAACACGGAGTCTACAAGCACTTTGTGCAATCTGCTCCTTGTCCCCCACCTGCACGTACTGCATTTCATTAACAGTAACAAGCCAAACACCCTTGCTTTACACATCCCTGCAAATATCTCTGCTAAGGGATACGCTAAGAAGAGAGTCCAAAAATCTTGACTCAGACAGCCCAACCTTAATAATGAATCAAACGGGCACCAAGGCATGAGTGACTGTGCTGTCTGTCCATCCTTCCACCTCTCTGTCCTTCCCCAGGTAACTCTGTGTGTCAGCCAGTCTCATCAAACTACAGGAAAGGGGCAAAAGTCTCAAAGGTAATTAAGGTCCTGCAAGTTTTGGGGAATCAATGTCAAAGGAAGGAAGAGACTCCAGTAACGGAAGGACCAGGACTTGGCTGTGGTATGTCCTGCATGGATGCAGATAGATGGACAGAAGGACAGATGGGCTGCAGCTGGGCCAGATGGTCCACAGCTGCTGTCAGGGTGGCCCAGCCAGGACCTCATGGAGGGCACTGGAAGAAGCTGGATTTTCCTAGAGCTGAGGTTTGGCTGATGTGACAGACAACCAAGATAAGCCTGCAGGAAAGCCAGCCTCACCTGGCCCTGCACTGGGGACCACTCTCTTTTCTAAACAGAAAAGATGAGAGAATGGGAGTCCTCACCTCTCACTCTCCCCTGCTCTAACCCAGCCACTCTCTCCAAGTTGCCCTCACTTCACAGATTAACACAACACAGCGCGAGCTGCCTGGCTCTGGCATTAATTCTGTTGAACCACCCTCTGGTTAGTGGGAAAGCAGGATTTATTGCCTTGGCCCACTTGAGCCCCATCTCCTGTTTCCAGCAGCTGCCACCAGGAGAGATTCCAGGAGGAGGTCAGCACGGGTCTCCTTCCGACGTGCAATCCTGCCCGCCGGGTGAAAAGTCCTCTCTGAGCACAGTGTAATCAGCTGCTCCTAGGAGAAGGTGATCCCAAGACAGCCAAGTACAGAAGGTATTGCAAATTATGGTGGAAAACTCACGTTTGCTTTTCTACCCATTCAAAATGCTGCTTTCTGAAGATCTCCCCTCCTCTCCTCGGCCAGGAGAGCTGCTGCAATCCAAGGACGGAAAAAGAAACTTGATAATTTCAGGGGATCAATCAGGTCTGTGTTAGCATTGCTGCCAGAAATGCTGAGATGGGGAATACCCACACCTATCTGAGACGGGGGTTTTGTTTTGACGTACAGCTCTGCCAAGCAGCAAGCACGCAGACAGCCGTGTGAGCTGCCGGGAAACACTCCCACATCATCCCCAAGCTGTGCCCAAAATACTGAAATTCCCAGGCACATCACGCTGAACCTGCAGCATCAATAACGACGTTACCATATCACCGGGAAGCCTCCCGGACCCCCCCAGCGCCCAAAAGAAATCAATCCGTTACTGCACATACAATAAGAGCTTGCAATCCAATAACTGCTATCTAAAACCTGGTTTCAGTTCCAAGCCCTGGGTTGATTATTATTGCATTAGCTACGGAGAGATGTATTGTTACTGCTCAGCGAATGCTAAGCTCTACTTCAAAGGGACTGAATTTCAGCAGTGGAAGACTACACAAATGCTTTGACAATTGCTTTGGGATCCTTCAAAGCAGATAGGTGCTAGGATAAAACCTAAGATCTTATTGATACAGGCGTTAGTAAAACTAAGTGTCAATGATTCCTCAACACAGCTCTTCTCCAGAGTAGATTATGCAAGGGAAGTAATTTAAGACAACTTTGAGAGAAACAAATATTCAATTAACTCTTTAAACCGCTGCCGCGGAATAATGTGAACATTACAAAAAGATAATTTAAATGAACAAATTGCAGCTGACTCCAATAAAAACATGTCAAGCCTTTTTTTGTACCATTTATACCACTGCAGGGTCCTGGGTGGAAGGAATACAGGGACAGAAATGGGTTTGGATAGATTGCAGCAAGGGAAGAGCCAGACACCACAACATATACCACCTGCACTATCCACTGCCCACCAAATACGTCTCCAATGCGCTGCCGCGCTCTTGGGCTGCCATTGGTACCTCCAGAAAGCGAACACATGGCTGAATCTGAAGGTGGAATGTTTTGGTGTATACAAAACCAAGCCCCGGTAGGCAAGGCAATGGGTATGCTCCTCTCCCACCTCAGCCTGAGCACCCTGTCCTCTATGTGGGCACCCACGGGTGCATCCCGCAGGAGAAACAGGAGCATGTGCATGTCCTGCAACACGCACAGCACTGCTGCCCTTCCCCAAGCACCCCATGTTGGCCCTGCCGCTGCCCCGAGGCGTTGTTCCCTACCTCGTTCCTCCCAAAAATAGAGTTCTGTCGTCTTCTCTTCCCCTCACCCAAATGCACACCACGTGAACTGCCCCGGTGTCTCCACCTTGTCCAGACGTAAGTGACAACCACCCGAAAGCGGCTGAAGGAGCAATCTTGATTCTCTGATCCACAACAGGTCTTCTCACCTCAGTTCACAGGCACAGGGACACCGAAAGTCCTGGTATCTCACTGCTTTTCTAGCAGCGAGCAGAGCCGAGTTACCCTTTACAGCTACCTTGCTGCACTTCACACAAGAATCTGGCTACGTATCGCTGCCAGAAGACACGTATTAGAGATTTAGCACTGTAAAGCCTTAGAGGGAACAAGATACAGGTAGATTTCAGCTCAAAGCAAGAGGTGAGAAAATAGGGTTAAACTTGACATTGAAATAAAACCTCCCTGCCTCTTTTCTGCATTCAGACTTCGGATCCTGAGTTAACAACAGCCTTTTCCACGCCGAGGATGAAGCCTCTTTCTGTGCTTGGTACCTTCCCAACAGTTAAAAGAGGCTTCCAGCAAAGGATCAAAACAAACAAATCCCACAGCACCAAACTCATTTTCTTCCTTATGACAGAGCAGTGGGAATGGAATAAAAAGAAAGGTTTCCACAGCTTCTAACGGCTTTCCAAGAAGGCCAGCATCGTACAAGTAATTAATATGGGCAACATGAATTTCAATTCTTTCACTTGCAAATCCAGCATCACAGTTAATCTCAAGCATGGACAAAGTCCATTAATAAAGCAGATTCACATAATAGGATTCAAAGCAATGGCAAATCAATACATAACACACTTGTATGCTAGACTAATCTATGCTTCGCATAATAATCACAGTAACTGTAACGCTGTATATTTATATGGAGACATATCCAAGACCAGCCCAGGCCCCCTAACGAGCTCGGTGGGGTCTTCTTCTGCAGCGGGATGCAGCCGGCACCAGGAACGAACGGCCGCTGAAGAACTGCCCAGCAAGAAAACCAGATAAATGTGTGCATGAAGCGGTTGCAGCAGGGAGAAGAAACCTGCGAGGGTGCTCTTTAACACAGAGGGCTGGCACTCCTAACCTCACCTGAAAAAAGGGAAAGGATATATTATGTGCCATCACGTCCTTGTGATTTTGATAAAAAAAGGCTTCCATCACTGAAGGGAGATGCACACCCATGATCACCATCCAACGTGTTCCCAAAAGCCATGGGAGGGGCAGGGGTTGTCCGAGCAGTGCAGGGAAGGGACAAACTCCTCAGCAATCCCATCTCATGAATTAGACTTGGAGCTCACGGCTTGGTTTTCTCCAGATGCTGACAGCAAGCGGTTCAGAAGCAGTTTTATTAAACACACACCACAAGCACTTCTGCACAAAGATACGCGCCGCATCAAGCCGGCAAACCATCCCCTTAATTACGGGATGATAACAGACACGTTCTGAAATGAGCCACATCCACGCAGCTCCAGCCTAGGGAAAAGCAAGGATATCACCCACTTCTCCATTTAACTCCTAACCAAGCCTGTGAAATGCCTTTTTTGCAGGAGCTGTGCCTAAAAGTACGCGAGGCCAAGCTGATACGTAGCACGAGAGCTAAGGCTGCACCCAGCGAGGCACTGCGTGGCTGTGCAGCTGAAGCCCCAAAGGATGCCTGGCACCGACATCCGCACGCGGCAAGGGTTTCCCACCGGTACTGCTCTGCCTGCAATGCCTCGATCACCACCAAGCTCCCCACCTGCATGAAAAGATATTGCAACGGTGTCAGAGCTGACACCAAACAGAGACGTAGAGCAGGAGCCATGGAGGGCTGCTGCTCGCCGTCCCCATCTCTACCTTCTGCTTTCAGGCAGGTTATGAAGTTTTTCACAGGGCAAGGAGAAGAACAAAGACTCCCTAAGTCTCACAGATGATGGTGTTATTCTGCTTTTGGGGTGGTCCCCCCAAACCCCTTTGTTATCAGCAGCAGGAGTCGCAGCTCTGCACGTTGGTTGCTGAATTCCCGTGGAGTCTTGGGCAAATTATTTAATTTCTCTTTTCTTCAGCTTCCCCAGCAGCAAGATAGAGGAGAAAGGGACGGAAAACCAAGCAGATCTATAGCGGTGCGAAGGTGCCTGAAGATGCAGGCAGCAACCTCCACATTTCAAAAGCCTGGCCTCCAACCCTGGGGCAGTGTGAGCTTACTGAATTAATCCTGGTAACCACACTGCTTAGTCCCTCCAGGGTGAAATCAGGGAGGGAAGGGAAAGTATTTCTTACACCCTCGAGCAGCCGCAAGCAAGGCACTGCATTAGCCTCTCCTGTGCAGCTCTACCCATCAGCCTTCAAGTGCCTCATGCTCCACAGCTTTTCAAGGTACGAGGGGAGATGATTTCCCTTAAAGTCCCTCCTCCAGCCCCTCTGGTCTCGCCCTGGGCGCCTGGCAGAGCACTCCTGCCCCTGGAGCTCCGCAGCTGCTGGTGTGATCTTTCCTCTGTCCTCCACTGCAGGCTCAGATGCATTTACCGTGCCATGCCGATCCCAGCTCGTCTCCTGTCTCACTTCACTGCTGCCCTTCTCACCATCTTTGATGCCTCAAAGCCCCTGTGGGGTACATGCAGAGAGTCTTCCCCTGAGCAAACTGGAGAAACTGAGTCTGAGCAAGTTAAACGAACGTCCCCAGACTCACACACTGCTGCCTTCTGCCTTGAACGCCCACATCTGCAAACACCTTTAGCTGGGAGGCCACGGTTCTCCTCCTTCTCCTCCTTCTCCTTTGGGATCTCTTATCTCATGCTTGCCAAGTTAGAAAACCACTTAAATACCTGATTAACTACAAGCACATGTTTAAGTCCCACCGAAGCCGAAGAGCTTTGATTAGCAGAGCACTTAATGCAGGTTTTTCCTCAGCAAAACTTCTCTGCCACTGCCCTCTCCACCCCGGTCCCTTCACGGCAGCACAGGGTATGACTTGAGAAGCGACAGCCAGGAAACACCATGAACATCAGCTCAGCAGAGCGAAATGCAGCTTAAGTGATCAGTGGAAGAGCATTTTGCAGAAAATTAGGCAATGAGATCCCAGGAGATGCAGGCAATTTGCAGGCTAGGCTGGTCCAAGAAGAGCCCTGCCCTGCGAGAGCCAGCGCACAACGTCGCCAGCAAATATTTCCAGTAAGTGCTATTAAGATCCTCCTCTTCATTTCACCACACATGGCTGCAGACAGGCTTGAGGGTGGTGGCTGCAAGGGATGTGACAGATTAACCCACACGTGGCCAAAGACCCCTGCACTTGGCCAAGAAGAGCAATTCATCCAGGTTTCATTAGTGGTGCTAACAGACACAGAAACCACACAGCCTTTCTGCTACACACCATGCCTCTGGCCCTCTCTGCAGGCTCTGGGTCCTCTACAAGGAGGAAGAGGTGCTCTCTGCACCCTCAGATCCACAGCAGCACCCTCAAGCCAAGCAAGCTGGGCAGCAGAAGGGAGAAGCAGGCGCAACCCCTCCCGCCCAACCAGGAGCTGCCTCCTGCTCGGACAGGCAGCAGAACATCTTGTTCAGCAATAACAGATGTCAAAGTTGTCGCCCCCCTGCCGCCCCCGCCTAAAAATGAGCATATTTCTGCTTTGTTTGACAATCAGGGCCATTAAGCCACCCTTGTTGATCTTTCATTTCCCAGAGAAGTCGTTGGCAGCATGCGCCAAATGAACTCGGGACGACCCAGGTAGAAAACATACCTTTGCCCAGAAAGCTTCTGCGAAGGAAACGCCGCACGTGATGGATTTGTGGCAGTGCAATGCCCAGCGGATGACAACACGCTATTAGCCGACACTTGTGGGTGATAACAACCACGCCTTAAGCTCACTTTGCAGGAGACAGCTTCACCGAAAACCCACTGCTTCTGCCACCGAGTCACACCAGAGCCCCTGCACTTCTAGCTGATGCAACGCAGATTTCAGTACAGCCTTTTGCTTCTTGTTGCTCCCAACTTGAACTTCCTTTCGCCAGTAGCTTCTACTCAACCTCCACTGTTGGGGTGCAAGACAAGGACCGCCAATCAGTCCCAATAACAGAGCAAGTGGCAGCTCTAGAAGATGTTCACACTGGAGCTCGCCATTTCTGTGTCAGCTCCTATTCTGTGTTTTCACACCCACGGGAGCATGGCTGAGCTCCATGCCCTGGCGCTCAGGACAAAAGCCTGGACTCGCACAGTTGGTTCTCACAAGTGTAGCATGGTCAGAGAGGTCAAGATGCAAGACGAAAGTGGTGCCAGCAGTGAGCTGAGGCTCATGGCACTCCACTGAGTGAGGTCTGCAGTGCCCTGCATGCCATCGTGCCTCCTCCTCATCCACCTGGGGCCGATCCGCATCTCCCATACACCCAGCTCCACAGAAGTGGGTTCCCTCATTAGGAAGGCAGAGCCTTTACACCAGCAAAGCATCACTGTTTGCAGGAGTTTCCACTGAGGAATGGAGGTGCCCAACGGTTTCCTTCTTGAAGAGTGACAATGAGAGACAAAAGGGTGAAAGGACAGCTGGTCCTTTGTGATTTTTGGCACTGGTATTCTTTCAGATAGAAGAGCCTACGCTTCCAATGAAGATGCTGACATAAACCTCCACGGGGTGGTTCTGGGATGAAGCTTGTAGCATCCAGCATGTTAGCTGGCCAGGGCAACCCTCAGGTCCTTCATCTTAACACTCTGCAGTGTTCATCCACAGAGAAGCAAAGCAATTTTTCAGTGAACACGTTGCCTACCCAGCCTTCCCCCCTACCTGGCAAAGTCTCCAAAACCACACTGAACTGGAATCAAGTGTTGAGGTCTCCTTCAAGCGGATGGGCACTAAGCAGAAGAGTTATTTCAAGCACAACTTTCCAGGCTTTCTCTTCAACTGAGCCCTAGATAAACCCTTCAGCTGCATCTTCTGAACTAGAGCAACCATCCCAGCTCCAAATAGCTAATCAGTTGCCCAAGACCTGCAACTTGCACCTCTGGCACCAAGGCACAGGTCACCCGATGGGCCGGCTCTCATCACCTCCACCCCACAAGGCCCAGGCTGTCAGCTGCACAACAGCATCTTCAGGCACTGTGTCAGAAAAAAAAACATCCTCCACCATCATGACCCAGCAGAAGCATGGCTTTTGCTTTCACAGCTCACAGCTGGCAAGTCAGATCAGCCCTTCCATCCTACCCGTAATGACTTTAGGTCATTATAAGTACATGCTGTTAGCTTTTCCTTCATTTACCCTACTGCAGATCCTTCCTTCTTCAGCCATTCCTGGCATCCTTTTGAATTTCACCCCCCAAACTTGGCTGTTGACTGCTGCCCACACCAGTGGGATCCAACACACACCAGCCTCTGGGGCAGGTGTCCCCATGGCTCACGATGGGTGTTGCTTGTTCACTACAAGGAGCCAATTGCTGGGGCGGTTTTTGTGCCTGGGAAACTTGCCTATGAGTTCTGCTCATGCAGTCAGCAGGGACAGCCAAAACCTCCCCTTACACAAATATTGGAGGAACATCAGCAAAGGACCCAGCAAGAAAAGCTCTGCCTCCATGCCCTGGGCTATTTCCCTATTTCCTTACAATGTGACACCACCGCAGGAAGCGTCCCCAGCCAGAAGCAGAGGCCTGACATGCCGGCGGTAACAGAGTACCCTGCTAATCCTTCGTCCTTCTCCGCGGGTGGTTCAGCGTCCCTGGGAAAACTAAACCAGACCCCACGAAATGCTATGGCCAAAGAATATTTCCACAGGTGCTAGAACAAAATCTTTGGCCGGAAACTCTCACCACAACTCCGGCACTACAATCCAGGAACACTTATTTTCCAACTTCAAAATAGCCAACATTAATATTTTTGACCACCAGTTTCTCCTGAAGTTAACAGCAGAGAATGAAGAACCCTAGAAGCCTTCAGGATGCAGGACCAACTTCTTAATATCGTTTTCCAGATACAACCACAAGGCTGAATAATTGCTGAAACCTGATGCAAGATGATGAACTGAGCAAGAGCAAAGCCAAGATGAGCTCATTGCGCAGCCCCATCCGTCGGCAAGCCGAGCTTACCCTTCCCTGCTATGGTCCCACTGAGACATCCACAACCCTGGGTTGAAATTCCTCAATTGGCCATGAAACAGCTGATTTCAATATCAAGACAGCACTGAGACATGACTAATACGGTCATTGGGCTGGTTTCCAAGTGTAGAAGCAACTGGCCCATGGTGAACCAGACACCTACAGCCTCACACACAAGGGATGTGGGTAAACCACAGCATCTGCAATGGGCTGGGGTGGCATTTAATAACACACAATAACATCAAATGAGTCTTGGGACCTTCTTCCCCTTCAAGAAACACCAAGGAAACCTGCTTGAAGGAAAGTCTCCTTTTGCAAGACATTAAACAAGAAGAAAAACCTTGCTTCTCTCTGAAGATGCCACAGGCTGATCCAAAATCACCACTGATAAGTACAGAAGTTTGAAGAACCTACTCCTGAGGGCCGGCAGGCTGACAAGCAGACTCAATATGTGTTACCACTTTCCTTTTTTCCTTTATCATCCCTGATGTGCGTGCTCAGAAAGAGATAAGGAGCAGCTGTCCTGAGCCCTCCTCGTGGCTCTGGCACCTCTGGACACTGCTGTCCCTATTCTTGAGACTTCCCCTGCTCCAGTTCCCCTTCCCCTTTACCAGGGGGATGCTCAGCCCTTCTGCCCCTCCATCCCCTCTGCAAAGCGAGTAGGACAGATGCTTTCCCCCACTACACGGGTTTTGGAGTGGTGACAAAGGCAAAGACCACGAGGTGCCCAGCTGCTGCAAGAGGGGAGCCACGAGACCCCATCTCCCGCTTCCCACGGGCGACACACCTTTGCTGCTCTTCTGTTAGAGCTCAGCCCTGACAAACCCTCCTGGCCAAGCTGATCTCACCCACAAACCAGCTGCTTGCTCCCTCCATATTGCCACCTCTGTTCCGCATTTAGCTGCCGTAATGGTAAAAGCTGGGAGGGTCAGGGCAAAAAAGCATATCTCCACGTGTGCATTGCACAAACACACATGGCAGAAGCTCATAACACTCAGGTCCTACTCCAGAACCCAACCACAAAACCAACTTTTCCTTCTCCCAAGTCTCTCTTTTGCTTTGTGCAGCACCCTCTGGAGAGTTTAATTACGTTTAATTAGCAGCACAGCCTGGAGCACCCGAGCTGCAAAGCAGCCCTGCAGCAACCCGCCGACTTGTGGACAGGTTGGTCAGAGATGAAGTGTCCGGAGATGGAGCTTGGTCAGCGTTGGACTCCACCAGGACTTTGCATGTGGTGCTCAGCAGCAAGATGTCGTTCTCGTCCTTCCGCAATCAATGCAGGCAGCGCTGCAAAATGACCTAAACCTGCAGGAACAGCACTTTATCCCCGCCTTTGGTATTCTTTCAGGCTTCCATATTTTTTCTCCAGCACTGTCTCCTCTGAAGGGAGGTCACATAAGCAAACATAAATCCCTCTAGAAAATGCAGTTGATTTACATGACGGGGCAACACTAAAAGAGAATTCTTTTTAAATGGCTTGCAGGAGAGTTTAGCTTATTTATTTTCTTTCTGTTGGTGGAGAATAACAGCTGATGGGCAAGAGATGAAAGCACCCCAAGCAGAGACTCCTTACCATGTTTCAGGGAGTTAATCTCATCAGAGAATGCTTCACATCTGTTTGAACAGGGATGGAGCGGTTCACTGGAGCCAAACCTAGCGCTGGTGCAGACGGGCTGACCCTGTCATCTGCACCGTGCCAAATTCCCCACCCTCCTCCTCTGGACAGCAACAGAGTGGGAAGGAGAACAGAGGGAAGACCAACCAGTCCCAAGCCATGCACGCAGAAGGTCACAAAGAACACCAATGCTGTTTCTTTTTTTGCAATTCAGCCTGTCCGCTTAATGACTGGTGCCACGTACTAGAGAGACAGCTGGTGGTACAGCTACAGCAGCTGGTTCCCATGCGGGAGGAGGGACCCACTGTGCTGGATGCTGCACACACAGCGTCCCCCATGTTGCTTACGATGCACCCAGGGGTTTAGAGAAATGCACACAGCCTAAAAGCCGGGACAACCCGGAGTCCTAGCAGCTCTCGGAGCTGCTGACACCCTCCTCCTCAAGCAACAAGGCAAGAGAGAAGAAATGCCTCTTCTGGCATTCACCCACGGAAAGGGCTGGATTTTTATACTCAAAAAGGAGATGTCAGAAAGCAGATGTTCAAAGACACCTTCTTCCCCTGCTTATGCCAAATCCGTGAAACAACTCAGCTGAATACTCCAAGCGTGCTTGCACCAGCAAGTCCCAGCGAAGAGCAGCTGTCCCTGAGGCGCTTCCCCGCGCACCCCGACAGATGCAGCTCCAGAGTACGCTCCTGCTTCACACCCGGGGAAACCGAGACACGAAGGAACTTACCAAGCACAGAGTCCCCAGCAGCATCGGCTGGGGTTACACCACCGTGCTACAAACAACACCGGCCACAGTGCATTCGACACACCGCCCTCTCTCATTTTGGGCAGAAATAGGGCTTTCACCTATGCCCATCAAGCACTCACTTGGGTTGGGGTCTTTCCCAAGCCCGTTGTAACACGGACATCGTGGCCACGCCGCAAGTAACACTGTGGAGACGTGGAGAGAGCCTGTTTGCATCACCCACGCTGGCAATGCTCAGTGTTTTTAAGGGCACTTCGGTATATGGCTAAGAGCTACACTTGTAATCTGAAGAGAGGATGAAAAGCACAACCTCACGCTCGGCGATGGCAAGAACAGGAGGCCAGGGCAGCAGGCCCGTACGGCTCCATACCTGCAATAAACAGGGCCATGCTGAATGCTCTTCATTCCCCTCCAAAGCTATGAAGCGCAGCCCGCTGTTCAGACCGGCTGTAAAAATCACAGCCCTCCGCCCCGCTCGCCGGGCAGACAGTCTGTAATTCCCATTATACAGCCTGACAGCTTGGTAATGGCACACATAATAATAAATTGATTTTGTCTGCAGTATGAGAGGCTGCCAGGCAGCCTGAGTAAGGGAACTACCAAGATGAGGGTTTCCTCTCAAAACACCCTCAGAAAAATGGGGTGCTGATTGCGAAGGTGATAGATGAGACCATCACCTGGGGCAAATTAACTCCACTTTTCGCAGGGTGCTTCAAAAGCGTCCTATCTTCCCACCCCAAGACTCCATGAGTGCTGCGATCTGTACCATGGGAAAAGGGGAACCTTGCCCCTCTTACAGATACGTATCAAAAAGACAGTCAGGAGGTTTTGGGGGTTAAGGGAAGAAATTAAGTCTTTCCCACACTTTACCCATGCTCGTGTGCTTTATTTCTAGCTTACGATTTTTAACCCTTAGGTAGAGCAGAGGCTGTTCTGGGTTGGGACCTGGTATTTGGTACTTGGCTCTGAGGGAAGAAGCTTGGAAAGTAAAATCTTTCTTGAAGACTTTCATAGTAACTTCCCTCTCTGGCACCAGGGAATTGGGATGCTCCTCTGAGGATCCACCTTGGCAGGTGCCTCCAAACTGGGGTAAGCAAGGTACGACAGCTACAGGGGTGGGATGCTCCCAGATCGCTCAGTCTCTTCCGAGAAACCCAGTCCCCCAAAGGGATTAGGAAATGCCCAGCCTTGCTAAGGAACAATTAAGGAATGGGTTGCACAAGCATTCAATTGAATGACATTAAAATCGAATTAATACTGCTATTTAAAATAGCTTTAAACATTAAATACATTTACTTTAAAACACTCATTTCAAACAAGCAATTTAAGGTGACGCCAACCTATGGTCATGCTTTAATATTAAACAGCTTATGTAGCCTAGGCAAGCAGGACATGCCGGCTGCCAAAGCTTTGAGGAAAGCCACTGATGAAAACACAGCCAGAAAAGATCGAAGTACAAACGCAGCTTTCGGGGAGCCTGGCTCTCTCACAAGGAAAACATCTTCATTTCAGTGAATTTACCCAGTCCAGCTCAACACCTAACATCAACAAGTCAACGAACAAATCAGGGGTACAATGGAGAAATGCATGTTTTCCAATCTGCAAGTAAAACCGCAACCTGAGAGGCCAAGATTCCTAATTATGGTAACAGAATTGTAATTCATTATGTACAATTAATACTCTAGTTAATTAATCAACTTGTTTTAAATGTAAAATGTGTTTTGAGACGTTTACTTTGTCTGTCCTACATATCCAGCATATTGAGTTTATTAACTGATCAAATAGCATTAAAATACTAGTTTTCTGCATTTTAAACTCTTGTTTTCATCTCCATGTAACTTGAGTCAGAAATACAAAAAAATAAATCAATCATGTAAGCCCCAAATTCACCATTTCCCACCAGAATAAAAACATACAGTATTAATCACCCAACCAAACAGCTGCCTAAATGAATGCCCCCAGATCCGCCAGGCTCCTTGCTCAGAAAAGGCCGTATCCGATTACACCAAGCAGAAGCAGCTTTTTACAACCAAACAGGAAAACATCCTTTTTCTTAAAGAATGGCCAAAAAAAAAAAAACATCCTACCCACAAAACCAGACTGCTTAAATCAAGATTCCCTCCTCGCTGACGTTGGCTGTGGTCACCACTATGGATGTAGGTCATTCACACCTGCATCCCACACTGCGTCACACTTTCTGTCTTCACCCAGGAAGCCCTCAGCAGCCATCAGGAGCAAGATTTTCCCCAGATCCCCTCTTCTTCCAATCCTAGAGCGGGAAGAGCTGTATCCAAATAGATGGGATACATGGAAATATATAAAGGAATGCCAGAATGAACGGAAGCTTCATTAACTCTGTCTACGTGCCACCATGGGTCAACAGGGTCCTTCAGAGAAGTGACCATCAAGGACAGGCTGTTTGGACAGGTCTGAGTCCTGCTTCTGCAGAGATCTGTGCTTTGCTCTCCTGATTTCGGTGAGCTGAGGCTGGACCAGGGCCTGGGGCTTATTCGACACAAGCAAAACCCATGGTAGATGCTGCGGCAGGTACGATGCATCCCTTGTGCACAGGAGTTGGGGCTCTGTCCCAGTGTGCTCTTTTACCTTTTGGGGTTTGCACCCCTCAGGTCCAACCTGAGGCTCTTCCCCCACACTTGCTATCTCACAGGACCCCCCCCCCCCCAACCTCCTGCTTTCCACTTCCCACTGGAGGTGGGGGTCCCCCAAATCATGGTCAGAGAGACGGTGCTGGTCCCCACCACAAGCATCGTGCTCTGTGGGACCGGCTCTGCAGGGATGGTGGGAACGGGGAGAGCGGTGTCCCAGAAAAAACCCTCAGCACATCTCCAGCTAAAATAATCATTTCCCACCGCGGACTGCAAAAAGTTGAGGGCACGTCTGCTCTCCTTCCTAAGCAGATTTTGCTTTCCCCTTCTGGGACTTAATTGCTGTGCCAAAAAGATCTGCCTGGCCTTGAGGAAGATGGGGGAGAAGGAACAGCTCTGCAGAACAAGACAGTAATTAATTTCTCACCAGCTCCCAGGCATCCCCCAAGTGGGCTCAGTTTAAGCATCCCCAGAGACAGAGGAAGAGTCAGCTCTGGAGTGTTTCCCAGCATGGTACCGGCCACGGGCTCCCAGGCACAGATTTGCCCAAAGCCCCGGGCCCTTCGGTCATGGGGAATCTCTGCCTTTGCACAAGTAAAAATGCTGCCTGTGAGAGAGGAAGATATGAGAACTATTAAAGGCACTACTGTTGTTTTTTAATATAATGTTTTTCAAGCTCATCATACTTCGGAGGGGGAGGAAGCATCCCCCCAGCTGGGTGAATGCAGGGGCCAGCGCTTGCCCTGTCCCCCCCAGTTTGGGCAAGCTGCTCTGCACCCTACGCACTGCTGGCTCACCTTTTCAACTTGGCATACTTTTGCTTTCCCAGCTAGCACGCATTTTCTTGTTTTCTGTGGTGAAACGTAAAGCAAGGAGCTAAGAAACCCATCACACACTTCCCCATCATCCAGCAAAACTCGCACATCCACCCCTGCACCTGACGACCCTGCTCGGAGTGCAGGCTGGTTGGTTGGGTTCTCCCTTAATTAACTAACGCTCATTTCAACTCAACTACGATTAGAAGTTTAGGGACAGTGGCTCAGAAATAATCTCTTGTGCAACAGGAGATTGCAATCCCCTGCCCCCCGTGAGCACACCCACAAGTGTTGCAAAACCTCGAAGGGACGGGCGGGCAGAGCAGCTCAAGCGGGAAGCAGGAGCTGGTCTGCAGCGAAAGAAACGCTGCCACTGTTTCTCAGAAACCCACTTCAGAGACAAAGGGGACTGAAAGCAGTAGCCCAGACCAGCACCTGTGGATAGCAGACCTCAGGGAAACCCTCTGTGGGCCAACGAGGATGCACATGCTGTTAGAACCCAGGCAAAACTCAGAAACATCTGGTAGAGAAATTCCTCCACTGACATCAAACCGGGGTCCTGCTCCGTAACGGCAAGAGAGCCAGGCCCCTGGGAAGATGTAGTGTAAAGAGGCCCTAAGGAATCAGATACCCGCTGAGATGCCTCCTTCCCCTTGCCTTTGGGTATCTCCCTTCCATCGGATGCGACGCACGTCCAAGGCTCTCCCCCGAGCTGGCGATGCCGTGTGCTCAAGCCCTCGCACAAAGAAAGCATCACTGACTTTGAAAGACACGAAGTCTGAAAGGTAAAGAGTCCAGAAAAGATCTGAGAAAATGGGAAAGCTCGAAGCAGCTCCTGCTCAGAAAGCAGCAAGGTCAGAGCCAGGAGTAATTGGAGCTAAAGCCTCCCGCCTGGGGAGGAATGCAAAGGAGAATTTGCTTTTGCTTTTAGAGGCAAGATTAAATTTACCATTCACTGGTCTTTTCTCCAAAATTTGGAGGAGAAAAAGGCTGAGACACACAAAAGAAAGAAAGGGAATTATGCATTAAATCACATTAGGCTTTTCGCTGGGACTTGCAGAAGTTAAATGCTAAAAAAATCCCATATCTCTTTGCATGAGAATGAAATGAGTATTAATATAGAACCACCTCCCTTACCTGAGAGGAGGCCGTGGTCACCAACCCCCCCAACACATGGAACACTATTATTGAGCTAAAGCTATCAAGAAGCTATAATACACTGAATTTCCAGCGCATCCCCCCCATACCCCTGCCCATCAAGCACACCATCACAGCGCAGGTCCCAGCATTGGGATCTGCAGGGAGGTCTCTCCCCATGCAGCCGTCACACCCACGCGCTGGCAAGAGAGAAGAGACATCCTCAGACACAGGGATTTTACATTTTGAAGCCAGATAAAAAGAAAAAGAAAAAAAAAAAAGCGCATGCCAGCCTGTCTGAGGGCTGGAGCCCCGAGCTGCCTGCGTTTCACATCAGATGTGAAAGCAGCAGCAGCCTGTGGCAGGGGGAGAGACACATTCCTGCTATTGCATAAACAGATAAAGTGCTGAATAGGGGCTGGCTTGCCAACCCCAGCCACTAACCTCTCCCAGCTTGGAGATCTCTGGCTCCAGAGATGGCACAGGCAGGACGTTCTCCTCTGTTCAGGAGCAGCCGGCTGCCCGTTATCCCAAGCCCAACCCTGCAGGTCCAGAGGAAGGAACCCAAGTCTGGCCCAGCAGTTTCATCTCTGACTCCTCCAGATGAGGCAGCCTCGTGCCACATCACCTCCCGGATCCTGAGCTACGGCACACGTGGGAGCCCCCACCTCCCCGGGCAGCCAGCCCTCCGAGCCAGCAGCACTTCCAGCAAGGCTGAGCCGGGGACCCTTGGCAAGCTGGCCATGGAGGGAGCTAGCCCAGGACGTGCTCCTCAGACACAAGCAGATATATAAACACAGATCTCAGCCCTGCTCAGGTGCTCTCACTGCCATCTCTGCAGCAAACAGGGCCTGCCTGGGTGCTTTGCGTTTGTTGCACGAACGCATCCGCTAGCAACACTGATTTCTTACGCGTGTGATTCCCCAGTCCCAGGAGGGACATTCCTGTTCGCAGAGAAAACCCGCTCCGCTCCATGCCAGCCGCAGGGTGAGCATCACTGCTGCACAGGGGGGCTCTGGGGATTGAGCCCACGCTGCCAAGAACGTCGTACCACCTCTGCCCTCCCCAGCGCTGCCCAACCCTCCCCGCAACTCAGCATCCCCCAAAGACAGGTTTTTCTTAGGAGGAGCAGCTGCAGCCACCTTCGAGGGGGTTAATTAAAACCAGGCTGCTCGGATGCCAAGCAGGCACCAGGATGCATCCACCTACAAATCCCACAGGGGAAGGAAAAAGTCGAAGGAGCTGGGGTGGGAAGCAAGCGGAGAAAGAAGCTGTAAGAGAGCAGCCTGCGGCAGGGCAGGGGGAGGGAGCACGGCGAGCAGATCAGAGACCCCGTTCGGGGCAGAAAACACCCCACCACTGCCGGGCACGGTCATTTGCTGTCAACACCTCCAGCAGCCTAAGGGTTAAAAATAATTGTGGGGAGCTCTGGTGGTTTTGTCAGCCGCCCAGACCAGAGGAAACGAGTGCTAATCCCAAAGCCGCCCCGCCGAGCGCCGGCGTTGCCCAACTTCCACCGTGTGGTTCCCAGCGCTGCAGGCAGAGCAGGCACCCGGCCTCGGCCCCCGCTCCCCATCCCCGGGGACTCCCACTTGCCAAAACCCAAGCCTGATGCTGTAAACCTCTTCATCCCTGCCCTCCTGCCAGCAGCTTGCAGGCTGCGAGGAGCTGAGAAACCCCAGCCGTGTCACCTCTGATGCATCATCCAGTCTTAGCACTCAGAAGAAGGGACCAGGTGTTTGCTCGCGTGGCAGAAACGATGCTGAAGTTCCTCCACCATCCCCGGGACCACAGGACGGTCTTCACGAGGATGATACCCCATGTGTGCACGAGGCTGAGAGCAAGCTCAGAGCGGCACAGTCCAGCTACGAGGCACCCGAGGCTGCGGCTAAGCTGCATCGTACCAGCCAGACCCCAGCGCTCCCCAGGGTCTGCTCTAGATGTCAATCAGCACGTCTAACCGCACGGCTGAGGAGCAACGCTTCAGCAGTTTTGGCATCGGCAGGGCTGCAGCACGTGCTTCAAGGCTGGTGCAAAGCCGGGGCCAGCATCCTTCAGGGAGAGAGTTTGAATACGAGACAAGGCGGCACCGAAAACCACCCCTTCATCCTGATGAGCTGCCAGAGACACCACAATCCCTGAAACTCGGCTGACAACATACCCAACTCTGTGGCCATCTACTACGCAACAGTATCTCTGTCTCTGTAGAGTAATTTGGGGAAATAAATACCCCTGAAAGTGCTCCAGACCCACAGTGTGCACCGCAAAGGTTGTGTAATACACACATCAGGCTGACATTGGGCCATGAAACAGCTCACGAGCTTTTACTGAGCACACACAGTTACGCCAAGGGGCCAAATTGCACCTTCACAGGTCACTGCTTTTCAAGCCCACCCGGGTGTAATGCTGCCCAGCTGGTCTCAACTTCGGTAAACCCTCCCCTCCCTGTCTCAGCACCTCCGAGCACCCATGCGATGTGGGAGCCGACTTCCCAGGAAGGTTTGGAAACATTTGCATTTCCCTCTTGGAGAGCTCCAGAAGCGGTGACACCCTCCCCAGGAAGGCTGCCGGCCTTTTGATGGCCCATCGCTCCCTCACCGGCTGCCCCAGCTCGCTGCCTGCACAGCCCTGCGCCAAAACCCTCCCCACAAAGTGCAAAATCCCGAGCGCTGGGGGAGGAAACCAGGGACAGGGAGGAAGGGCTCGGTGCGATATAAATCACAGGGATAACTGGGGTAAGTCAGCTGCCATTTAACGCACTTACCAATGTGAATTAAGTAGAAGGACTGCCACCAAGAATTGCTTTTTGATTTTATCACACAGCCCTTTGCTCCGGTGTAGCAGGGAGAAGGCCACAAGAGCCCAAAAGTGAACTGTCTCTACATTAGCCACTTCTCAAGTTTGGTTTTTTTTTTTACTATTCCCCCTGGCCAAGCCCCCTCTTACAATGAAGATCTTCATCGTTTAATTAACAAGGCATCCCTGCGCCACGCAGTCCCCATGGCACTAGGCAGCTGCTCAGGCATTTAATCACTGACCCCAGCGGGGCGGATGTCGGGACACATCGTGCCGCTGGCTGTGAATCCCAGGGATCAGCCTCGGACAGGGCAGGGGGACGCCTGCACCCACGCAGGGATGTGTTTCGGGAGAGCCCACGGGGATCGCAAGCTGTCCGCGGCCAAGAGGCAGCTGCCCACACCACGGGCACAGGGTCTGCAGGGCTCGGTGGGTGTCAGAGCACGTTTGCCCCCAGACCCTTCCTGCAAATAGGCGTTCTCGTAGCATCTTCACCCCCCTTTGGGGCCCTGACCCTTCTTCCCCTGCCCTTCAGGCCCCACCACCGCCCAGGCGAGGCTGGCGTGAGTGGAGAAGCCACCTTACAGGTCGTGAAGCTTTGCCGCACCTTGGACCTTTGTATTTGGCTTCTGGCCATCTTCAGCGCCTGGAGGTTTTATTACAATACTTTGCCCTCTTTTTCCCTTTTTTTTTTTTTTGGTTTTAATTCCTGGAACTGTTGTACACCTCCTGCCTCGTGCAGGTGATGCCCAGAGCTGGTGGATGCCTCCTCCTCTTCTTCCTCCTCCTCCTCCCCTCTGCCACCAGCTCAGCTCCACCAGAGCAGCAGCAGCAACAGCCCAGCAAAAACTCCACGTCGAGCCATAACCAATGGCAAATTCTTTGAGTGAAACGTAATGTGCTGGGAAGCGCTTCACCATTTCACTCGGGAAAACGATCCGTTTGGCAGCAGCGAGGAGGAAAACATGCTTTGTTTTACAAATCCTCTCCCCAGCAGGAGAGACACTCCCAGAATTTAATATACTGACAGCGCCCGGCTGCTTTAACCACTGAAACTCAAGAGTAGGTCAAAAATAAAGTAAAAAAAAAAAAAAGTGATACACTATATAATATTAAAGCCTATCCTATTCTGCCACTGGTGGTATCGGGGACACCAATTCACTGTCACAGAGAAGCTGCATGGCACGGATGGGGTGCAGGGTCTCAGAGCAGGCGCCCAGGTTTCTCCAAGTGCTGGACACCCTTAATTAATTCAGTTTTCACCCTCTCTTAGGGTGAGGCCCTGCAGCAGCTCCTTGCAAGAAAGCAGAGATGCTGCTGACAGGTTAATCTGGGAAGTCGCTTTACAGCAGCGAAACTGGATCCGAAGTTCTTTGGCGCTAGGATTAGTTCCATGAAAGGCAGCCGGCTCCATCCAGGTGGCTAGGAAGCTTCTTGCAACCCCAAACCCCGGCCTCAAGAAAATGTTAAGTATTTCAGTGTATTTCCACTTACCCTCCAACGCATTTAACTGCCACAAGCATCCTACATGCAGCATCGGCGAGGATGGCTTACAGGAAAACACACCTCACCCAAAGCAGGCAGAGGACGGTGCTTTTTTGGGAGGGGATTTTAATTTTGCAGTGTGGGGTTTGGGCTCCAGGCAGTTGACAGCATTACCACAGCAGAAGGAAAGAGCAACTGGTATCTCTAGCTAAAGAACCGGTCGTTAAATCAGGCTGGCTGTGCAGAGGGAGCGCATACCCTTCCGAACGGCCGCTGCCAGCCCCTGCACGCGGTAATAACCCCAGTGTTATTTTGAGGGCAGGCAGTGGGATCGAATTGCCTCCGCAGCCGAGACCGCTCCTGACCTCTCTGAGGAGCAGCCTCGATGCAGAGCCGTCCATCAGCTGTTCGCACTTATTACCTTTTTTAACAAAAAGATGTCTGCTTCGTATCTCAGCGCTTTTCTAGTTGTTTGCAAACTCCAAGCATTCTTGGAAATACTAATTAGTCTTTACGAAAGCCCGTAAAGAAAACAGCATCGCTCCCATTTCAGGGGAGCAGGATGGATAAATCTGGTGAAATGCAAAAGGCCACGCTCAACGTCAGTGCCAGTGGTGGGGCTGGAAGGGCAGGATCTTTGGAAGTGTGGTTTCTCTGCCCTGCCCTTTTGCTGATTATCAAACACAGCTTTCATGGAAGCCCTGGCAGGCAGGAGGAGAAGCCTCCCCGAACCTTGTCTTGCAGCGGGCGGGTCGGGCAGGACGTTATGGCAAGGAAAGCTGAAAAGCTGGTCAGCCTCAGGTCTGGCAACATGCTCGTCCTGCCCAAAAAAAAAGCATGGAGCACCTCCAAACACCGGGATGCTGCCACCTCTCCCCTCGCTAGCACGCTGGGCTGGCTTCAGAGCTTGGCGAAGTCAGTGGAAAGGCTCCCAGTGATCTAAATGGCTGGGATTTTCAAAAAATAAAAAGTCTTTAAGTGCAACTGAGAGCTGGACACCAGGTCACTAGGTTTGCTTGAAAACCCCCATTTTGCGGCAGCATCACACGTTACATTAGCAACTACACGGAACAACCAACACCAGAGCCCCTTTGCGGCGGACGCCGTATAAATGGCTCATGAGAAGAGGTCTCTGCCCCACCGTGCTGCCCTCTCTGCAGGGGGAAGCTCATCTTTCACCCCAAGTCCTCATTTTCAGGCTGGGACGGGGCAGGAGCTCAGCTCTCGAAGACTCCCACCTCCTTGGGAACGAGCCGAGCATCCCTTGCAGCCACCAGCACAGCCCTAAAACGCCACCTCCCAAAAGCCAGCCCATGGAAAACCACAACCACCAGGATTTGTTCAGTGGGGCATCCCACATTTGCTACCCAAAGGCAAGGAAGAATACTGTCTCATTAAGCATGCGCTTCGAGTCTATTATAGTATCTAGGACAAAGTGTTCCCTATTTTGACACTCTAAGATATATTTTATCAGAGCAAGCTCTTCAGAAACACTCACTCACAAAGACTTCTCCGACTGTAACAGGTTCCTCACTTCCCCCAGTATTTTAAAATTAATTTCTAGCTGTTTCTTCCCCCCTTAGTCAGATGACGGGATGGCCCCAGGGTGGGATCTGTCATTAGAGCAGCCACTGTGACACATCCCAGCTCCCTCACACCCTGCACGGCCAGCCCATGGGGAGAGAGAGGATGGTCCAGAGCATCGCTGAGAAAAAACAGTATCTGAAGCCAGGGAGAACTTGGGAGCAACTCACGGGACTTCACAGGCACCAAGATTTTTCTTTTGGGGGGTGTTTGATACAAACACCTTCTAAAATTAGCACCTGACCTTCTGCCAGCTCCAATGGGCTGCTGGGGCAAGGACAAAGCTTTGGCGGGGCTGAGAGGGTGCAACATTCGGGCACGGATCTGCTGCCCATCTCACAGCCACTTCTGCCTCACGGGGTCTTCCTGGCCACACGCTCGACCCACCGCGGCCGCACAGACCCCATGAGGAGAGGTCATTGTCCCACAGAGTCATACCCCTGACTCCCAGGGAGGGGCATGTTTGTCTCGGAAGCAGCACCTTATCTCAAGGTTGAGAGCAAGTCCTGAGAGCTCTCTACAACGGAACGCAAACACAGATGAAACTACTCAGGTTCTTAGCTGGACTGCTCCAAAGATAGTCCTGAGTCACACAAACCGGGTGGAGAGAGGGACCCTGGCTGATGGGGTACCCTCGGGGGGGTGAAGGGGCCAGGGAGATGCACCAAACAACAGATCCACTTGCTAAAAAGTTAACAGGACCAGAAAAAATGCAAAAAGCAACACCAAATCACAAAGAAGAAAACAGTCCGACTCTGGATCAGCCGTGTTTTCACGTGGACAGACTGACACCGAGCAGATCAACAGGGCAAGCAAGCAGCTCCCGATGCCCAGTGAAGATCTGAGCAACTTTTCCCCGGGTGGTAGAACTGGTTACGCCAAACAGCTGGGTGTCTTGCAGGCTCCTTGGGAGGAAAAATCAAGCTTGAAGCCGGGTCTGTTTTCAGTTTGCATGGAAAACTTGCTGTTTTTCACAGCCCTGTGTGCCCCAGAGCCTTGAAAACACCCAGCACTTCGGTCTTTTTATCATTGTCTGTCTGTAGAAAAGGTTAAATGCTAATTTGCTGGATACAGAGCAATGCTCCTCAGCTGCCTCTCTGTTTGCTCACAGCAGCTTTCCGTCGTGTTGCTTCTCAGCTCACGCCCAGCTCGAGCAGACTTTCAAGGGGAAAGGTCTTGGGCTCCGTACAATTAATTCCCGGCTCCCGCACAGCGTCTCACACGCTCATTTCTACAAGCCCCAGTCAACACCAGCAAAACTCCACCAAGTGATCGTGCATCAAAAAGAACAAGACAAAAAGGCAAGCTGCCAACAGTTGGTATTTCTGAGCCGGGAAGAAAAGAGCTGATTCTCCAAAGCTGCCAGCTCACATTGCCTCGGCGCTTTTACACATCTGCTTTCAACACTAAACTTTGTCAAAGTTGAGTGGGAACCTCCTCGAGTGGGCTGTGCGTGCCACAAACCCCAGAGCTAGCAGCACAAGCGACGAGGGGAAGGAGAAAAATACACCCGCCACGGTTCCTCGCTGCGGACAACGCAACGCACCTCCCCAGGGTTATCCTCCCATCTCCACCACCACGACCACCCTGCGGCTCCTCAGCCGCTGCCCTAAAACTATGCCATGAAAGTCAGACCCGCAAGAAAACCGAAGCGTGCCCCCTCTTTGCTAGCAGGCTTCGAAACCGGGATGGCGTTTTGCTCCCGGACTCTTTTTTCCCCCACCGCAAGCAGGCAGCCCCCCCAGGAGACCCCTGCCCATCCTCACCTGCCGCAGGTGCCTCAGCAGCTCGGTGGCCTCCTCCTGCTTCCCCTGCTTCACCAGCACCAGCATGTCCTGGATCATGCAGATCCGCCGGTGGTAAGGGGGCAAGCTGCCGCCACCCCCCTTCCCAAACTTCTCGCCGGACTTCACCACGAGGGAGGCGAGGAAGTCCCCCCTTTCCTTGGGGGGTACCTTCTTGCGGTGGTGGGGCGGGGGGCTCTCCCCGGCGCTGCCCGGCTGGCAGCCTTTGGTCTGCTTGGTGCCCATGGCGTGTGGCCCCGGGTCCCGCAGCCCTGGGGCTGCATGCGAGGAGGGGAGGGGGGCAAGGGGGGAGGGGCACAAGGGGGCTGGGGGGTGCACGGGGGGATGCAGAAGGGGATGGAGGGGACGCGCAGGGGGTGGGGGAGGGCACGGGGGGGGTGCAGAAGGGGTCTGGGGGTGCACGGGGGGTTAGGGGGAAGCACAAAGGGATGCACAAGGGGTTCGGGAGGGGATGCACGAGAGGTTCGAGGGGTGCACAAGGGGTTCAGGGGGTGCGTGACGGGGCTCGGCACCCCCCGGGAGCCCTAGCCGGGGGGGGGTCGGTGCCGGGCGGGCGGGCGGGCGGGCAGCCGGGATCCGAGCAGCGGAGCGATGAGAGCGGCAGAGCTCAGCGCTGCAAAGCGGCGGCGGCTCCGCGCAGCGCCCGAGCCCCCCTCCCCGCCTCCTCCTCCTCCTCTCGGCGCCGAGGGGGCTCCCCCGGGGGGCGGGGAAGGGGAGGGGAGGGGAGAGAAGGAGGGGGGTTGGCCACGACTTGGGGGCAACTGTTGCGCGGCGGGGGCTCCCCGGGCAGGCGACGGGGCTCGGCGCGGCTCGCCCGGCTGCGGGGTGCCCGCACCGGGGAGAGCCGGGGGAGGGCCGGGGGCGGGCACCGAGCACCGAGGCAGGGCTTGCGGAGGAAGCTGGAGCCGGACGGGGCTCTTCCTTCCTCCTCCGCTGCCTCCTCCTCCTCCTCTCGCCCCGCAGCGCTGGGGATTGCACCGGGGGAGGGCTGCAGCTTGAGGGGGGGGGGTGTTGTACCGGAGGGGTTGCATGGAGGGGAGCTGCGCTGGGCTGGGGCGGGGGGGGGATTGCACCCGGGAAGGGAGGAAGGGAGGCACCGGGGGCTCGGCTGCCCGCAGCCCCGGCGGTGGTTCCCGGGGGAGCACGGAGGGTTTTCCCCGCTGTCTCTCCCCGCGGGGATGTGCCCTGGCCTGGGGATGGCCCCGCACGCAGCCCCGTCTGCACCCGGGGTGAGGCACCGGGCAGGGGGATGCTGCGGGACTCCCAACCTCCACACCAAACCGTGGCTGCCCCGCACCTCCTGGCCGCCTCCCTCGCCTCCGTCCCCAGCAGCGGCTGCTCTGGTGCCCTGGCATCCCCTGTCCCAACCGACACCCCCCCCTTGCCATCCTCATCCAGCCCTTGCCTGCACTGCTCCTTCCAGCAGCTCCCCATCCAATACTCCATCACTCCTTATCTTCCAGGCACTCCGCTGGCAGGGCTTAGCACACGGATTACAGCCCTTGTATAAAGATCATGATGAACAGACAGGGACCTCTCACCTGCTGCAGGAGACCGACTGATCAAGAAATGCCTGGGAGGAATAAGCTTTGGACTGACGAGGCCCCAGCAGTAGCCTCAGACCCTCTCCCAATGCCAGGAGCTGTTTTCCAACCCAGACAGGCAGCAAACTCTCCATCCACCCCAATACCTCTGCCTGGCCAGGGCAGAAGACCCAGTGCAGCCGCTGCGCTGTACAGTGCCCGGGCTGGGAAAGCATCTTCTCCTGCAGCAGGAACATGCTACAGGGGCATTCTGCAACTGTGCTAAAAATCATCTCGTAGCCACACGCGAGAACTTTTTGCCTCCTCTGCATCCTGTGCAACTGCACATCCACAAAGACACAAATACCATGTTACACCGATAAACAAAAGGCAGCTCTCCACGGGATATTTGAATGGCTGGAAGCCCACGTTGTTGTTTCCAAAACTCCAAAGGCCAACTGCTGTAATGCATTTCTGTACACAGACCATCAAAACGATGCAGAGCCCCGCTGACTTCAGTAGAGTTTGGCTCTGGTTTACACAGCCATGCTGCACAGGATCCAAAACCAGACCAAAGACCGGTGCCTCCCCCCAAGGCGCGTCATACTGCTGTCATGAGCTAAAAACCAGCTTTCACTGGTTCAGCCACACCAAGTTAAGTCACATGAGGAAACACGCAGCCACACGGTTTGCAGAAACCACAAGTTTGTGTTAACCAAAGGCCTCACCTCGCAGTAAATCACCCTGGAGAAGTCAGGGAGAGGCAGCCAATTTGCCAATGTCAACCGGAGGCAGTGGCAAGCAACACCTGACCCCCCCCCAGCAGCATTTTCCCCTGCAGACTCCATCCCAGCTGCAGACTCCTTCCCTTCCCTCTAAGAGAATCACCCCTCTTCACGCTGTTAGCAGGGTGGTAGCACATAATGTTAAACAAACGCTATTGTCACCCTGCAAGATGGTTTGTGGGGCCCATGTCTGAAAATCCAATTGAAGGAGCATCATTTCAGACCTGGAGTCTGACACTGCACCCTGAAATCAGTGGGAATGGGACCGGTCACCTCACACATTCATTCTGTAGAAGGTGGTTTTCCCACCTCAATTGACTGAGCATCGTCAGTGCTTTCCTGAAGAGCAACCGCACGCTCCGTCCTGCTGATACATGCAAATTTGCTGCCTAACAGGAGCTGGCAGACAAGGTGCTTCCAGGCCTAAAATCCTCTGCCTGTCCCCGAGTTTCATCTCGGAGCCTGCTCTTTACACATCTGGAAGTCTGTTGTACAGCAAGAAGCCAGCAAGATTGAGTCAGTTCACTTCTCCAACAAAAATATTAAATAATGGAAAAGAAGCAGAGAGAGAAACCCCTGCCAGGGCTGGGATCCTCCGCTCCCCTCGCTCCTGCAGAATTTGTGGCGATGGGGTCTATTCCAAAAAGACACTGCCGTACGAACAGAGCATCTCACCCAGCATGAAGGGAAAAGCGCGCACCTCCCTTATGCGGAGAGAGCCCAGAGACCAGCTACCTGCAGCTTGTCCAGCCGATGGCTGAGACCCCAAAGGCCTCATCCCTGCTGGGAGCAGGCAGCGTGGGTCCCGTGCCCATTACAATATTCATGCTGGTCCATACCAGCTCTGGTAGTGGTTTGCCGTGCAGATGCTTGTTCTGCAGGAAAAGAGATTTGGACGTGACCATCCCGGCAGGGCTGGGAGGAGGTTGCTCACTCTGGGTCAGCCAAGTGAACATGGCTGGCAGCATGGTCCTGAGCTCGCTCGAGACCCAGCGACCACAGCGACAACACAAGGTCAGTTTGCAGCATCCTTGCTCACACCAGGAAGCACCAGTGGGAACTGCTCATGTGTGCAAAATTGGGATACAGAGCTTGGTCCGAAGAGCGAAGCCGCTGAGGGGCACAGGGAGAAAACTTTGGATAGTTCAGGGTTTGATCTTCTAAGACCTTACCAGGCTAAACACGTTGTTTCTAGAGGCACGTGGAGTGCTAAATTCAGCTCATGGCTAATTTTTCCCTGCTTAAACACACGCCGTATGTGCCAAGCCCAGGGATGTGGCAGCTTTGTCAGCACAGGCTGCGGGGACTGACCATACCAGGAAGACACGGACCTCTCTCCACCTCTTCAGGTCCATCCCGTGGGCCGTTTCACATTTGTGGACGACCACCGTACCTCTCCGCTGGGGATCTCAATGGAACGGGAGCTACAAACACCCACCCTTCCCCACTCGCTGCCCCGGGAAGAGGGGAGCCCAGCCGGGCAGAGCCGCATCCTGGCCGAGGAGGTAGTTCTGCACAGCAACCACGTCCCTGAGCCAATAAATAAAACCCAGCCTTTGCGCTTACGACACTTCTGTCAGCAGGGCAGAGAGTTTATCGGCTGCCCCTGATCAGGCGTATTTATAGCATACAGGACAAAGCCAGCAAAAAAAAAAAAGAGAAAGAAAGGAGTGCAGCGCATACTCTTGTTACACCAATGCAAAGCAAACACCAGGCGCTGCCGGGCTGGATTTACACTCCCTGTGAGTGGATGCAAAGGCACCGTGACGACTCACGACCACTCAGGAGCAACCTCCAGGCTCAGCACTGGTGGCTCAACGATACAACACATGCGGATACCTCAGGAATGCTCCATCCTGGGGCATTACTCACTTCTACACCCTCCAAAGGTCTCATCCAGCTACAGACCCAACCTCATGGCGACGCTCAGCTGTCTCACACACACACACAATGTTCCACACACACTCAAAACACCCGTGTACAAACCAAACACACCCAGCGCCGAAAAGCCTGACCCCAGCACTTGTGTGCTGGGAACCCAGCCTGCCCCGCAGCTCTCTGGCCGATGAAATGCTCTGCTAAACCCATTAGTGGAGCAGCAGCCAATACGCATTTTTTCCTTAGTGCAGATGTATGCAAACTGCAAATTAGTAGATGTTTGTCTAAGGGAGCTTGCTTTTTTTGTTCTACTTGAATTCATACTCCTTATGATATCTAATATTAAGAGTGTGTTAGCATAGTCCATTGCTTTAAAAGGAAATAACTTCAGATCATGAGACCGTGGAAGAAAACAGTTTCTCCTCTCCCACAAAACTCTGATTTAAGAACGTTCTCACTTCTACATCAAACAAACCCTAAACTTTTAAATGGCTTATGCAGAAGCCAGGGCGCATCCATGCCACACAAGTCAATAACCTGATGGAAGAAGCTGGCGTGCAGGAGATCCAACATCAAATACCCGAAAGCGGAGACACTCAGCCTCGAGTTCCCTGACACCCGACGTGTGGGTACCCACCACTGCACCGCTGTGCACGCGTGTACGCATATACATTTGGTTTCAGATCAGTCACAGATAAAACTAGCTTCCTGCTTCCAGGAGGGACTGACCGGTTTTACTGGAAGATCACAATCTAGTTACAGTTCCCTCTTGCCTGCCCACTTGTGTTGTCCTTCGCAATGTTCTTTTTAAGGTGCTACAACTAACCCCTGTATCCATTTACTCACAGGTTTAGATGGGGGAGAATAATTCTGCAGTGTGCCTAAGGTAGAAAACCCCTTTCTGATCCCAGGTTTTGACTAGGACTCCCATCTTAAACTGGAAAATCCATTCTGTAGAACTACAGTCCAACATGGGATATTCACAAGAGGGATATTGCTCAAAATGCTTGTAGAACTCCATGAACGGGTGTTTTGCAAGACATCCCCACCATCACGTCTGTACTTGAGAGCTCTTGTGCTCCACCTGAGACGCCCAACCACACGAAACCTTGGAACTGATGACTTCTGCCTCACCTGACAGGTCTTCGGGGGGATTCTTGGCAGCTCAGCTCTTGGTCTAAACCTCACAGTTACTGTTTCTCTAAGAAACAGAGAAGAAACACCCCCAAGTTCAAGGAGAGTTGTTCATTTTGCTTATCGCACCCCCAGCATTTAACCATTTAATCACCCCAAAAATCTTTTCCACAACCCAGATCTTGGCAGGACTGAACAAAGCCACAGCAGCTGCAAGCCCTTGGAGCACCAACCATCTCACCCACATCTCTCCCTTCCCCACGGTTCCAGGAGTTCAAACTGGAGATTGAGTTGGGACCAAGCTCTGCTTCTCATCAAATTCTCTTGCTTTGGAGGGCAGCGCAGGGCTGGCTGATTTTTCTCGATAGGGATGGCATGGTTAGGATTAATTTTAAATGTCAGCACCAGATTCAGGTTCGTGCTACTCGGTATGTGGAAAGGACTAAGCTGACTAGAAGAAATACTACTTTCAAGATGGCATTTAAAGGAATCCCAGAGTTAATGTGATTTTTGTCTCCGACTTCAAAAAAACCAAACAACTCCAAACCAGCCTTTACTGTAAGACACCACCAAATCCAGCAAGAGGAGAGCAGTCTGTCTCAACAGACAACCTCTGGGGAAGAAGGCCAAATTGAAAAATATGATTTTAAAAGAACAAAAGGCTATCCATATCCTAAGCTTGATTCAATTCGGCTTTGACAAGGCACAGCAGTGAGACAGGGCTGAAGGGCCTCGTGAAATGCTGCAAGATGTAATTGCAGATGAGCTGAACTCCAGGATAAATGGGGCAATATAATAATGAGAAACATTACATGTACTGAGAAAGGTTTTTAAGGAGAAATGGAAGAATCTCACATAGAAACACTTATGTCTCCTCCAGGCACTGGATGAAGTCTTCCTGTATTCACTACTGAATTCATTCCCCACATTTGGCTTATGCTAGGAAAGGCAAGTAAAAAGAATTAAAAAAAAAAGAATATCCCTGTCTTCATCCTCCAGAAATAGGGACAACACAACCCGAGTAGCCAGAGAAACACTGGTACAATAACGAGGGAAGCACCTTCCTCCTCCTCTTCCTTGATACGCGAAATCTGTCCTGAGGCTCTGGTGTCTGTTTGCAGCGTAACATGGGGGAGATGGTGAGAGGAGGGCCAGAGACGAGGAGAGATGTGGTGGTCAAGCCTAGGTATCAGGGTGAAAAAAGTTACTATAGGCAAGAGCACAGAGCCACCAAAATCCCAAAACCACAACGTGGAAAGCTTTCTTCTTAATTATGAATTTACTATACCTTACCACTTTTACTACACTCGAATAACCGTGCCTACACGAGCGTTTTTAGAGGAAAAGAACTCACATTTAAATCGAACCCTAACCCCTTCCAAGTAATTCTGCTGTGACAGAAGGAAATTGGGATTTTTCATTCAACAGCCATTTCACCTCCAGATGCCCCATTCTCCTCGCAAAGCTGGGCTCGCTGGGGGGCCACCAAAATGTGCCATCACCCCATTATCCCTCCAACAGCCACTGCCTCTCCTCCGCTGCCCCTGAGGACGTCCCTCCAGTGCTCGCTCATGGGGATTTTAACATTAAAAAAAAAAAAAAAAAAGAAAAAAGAAAAGTCCATCTCCCAGAGAATGTGTGTGTGGGGGGATGTTCAAGTTTTTATTGGTTTGGGTTTTTTAGGGGGTTTTGGGTGGGACTTTTTTTGCCACTGGCAAGTGTTTAATACTTTAGCCCAATCATAAGAGTAGAAAAATATTTGTTAGCTGCCAGAAGCATTTCCTCAATAAAAAGGGATGGCCCGTAGAGGTGCTTGCCTGCGTTACGCCCAGGGGTGCTGGGAGGATGGATCCCTCCGCATCCAGACTGATTCCTCTGCGGCAGAGAGGAGCAGGGACCAACCCACCTCCCTCCGCGCTTCAGTACCAAATGTGCGTGCAGGTTGCTGTCAAGAGACGCTTCTACAATCTCATATTTTCCCAGATTCAGGTGCTTTCCCCCTCCAGTGCCACCTCTCCCTCCTGCCACATTTCCCATGCAAAATATGTCCAAACTCAAACCCTTAACCCTGAGAGAACATAAAAATACTTAAGCTGCCGGAAGCAATAGATCTTCCTTTCACGTGATGGCTTCAGCTTTTTTTCCACTCAACAATCTGGATGCCGTGTTTATAAAACCGAAAGACTGTTTACACACTGTCCAAAAGTTGTTTAGCAAGAGGTTAAAACTGCCAAATATTTTTCTGGAGTCATCCTGAAAACTACCCTCTGCTTTCCCTCCAGCAGGATAAGAGAGGCTTGGACAGTTTTCTACACTTTGGTCTGTAGAGAAAAATTATTGCCTTGAGATGCTTTAGCAGTAAATATAAAAAAAGATCAATGAGCATTTTTATGGAGAATTATGCTTTTCTGCTGTTACAGAAACAGCCAATTCAAATGTGGGATTGGGAGTCAAATCTCTGGGAGTGCATTCTTGAAACTTTCCTGATGACAGCTTTGTGCCCCAAAGTCACATCACTCCTGGGCTCCGGTACCCGACCCGTAGCAGGATGCGAACACCCACCGGTGCTAAAGGGCTCGACCCATCTCCAGCCGAGCGCAGCGCCGAGGCCCAGGTCGGTGCGTTAGCAGCGATGGAGGGGGCGAAGGGCCGTCAAACGCAGCCTAAAGCAAAGGGCTGGTTGCTGCCTTGTGGGACAGGTGAATCGCTGGGAAGGGGGAACCCCCCCTGGGACCAGCCCCGTGCTCGGGGAGTGCTTTGCCAGGATGGCACCACGCCATTTCTGCAGCGAGGGGGAAGCGAGCACAGCGCCCGGTCGGAGCCAAGAGCCACGAGTCCGTTTGACTCATGCTCCTGATGCTTTCCAAATGTTTCCCAGCATCCAGCCGTGATGTGAAGATGAATGTTTTGGAAGGGCCGACCCCATCTGTCCCTGCCACAGCCCAACTCTGACCACGCTGGCCTTGGGAAGAGGGGTCATCAGTCATCGCGGGAGTCTATTAAATCCGTTTTGCTCGTGCTGGTGTCTCTGGATTAAGCGCTCCGGTTATTTGCTCTCTAATTTCTGTTTGGGATTAATGTCCATTTGGTGGAGCTGGCCTGGGGCGATGGATGTGCTGCTGTGAGCACCAGGCTGAGGTGGCTTCCAGGGACAATGCAGGGCCATGAGGACACAAACCAAACACTCTGGCCCATCTCACACCACGGACACCGACTTTCCAGCCATTACTGCCCACGCCCGATTCAAACTGGTGGCTTCAGAAGGTGAAAGGTTTCACACACCGCAAGCACCAACACCCCCAGCTGAGCTGCCCATGGGCTCCTCCATCCTGACCCTTCTGCTCCCTCCTTGCATCAGCAGCTGCTCCAGACACGGAGTTCCACGCCCAAGAACCAAGTTGCTGCTATTCGGCAGGCTCAGCCCTGCCAAATCTCAGCGCCAGATGCAGGGGAAGAGCGATGCCAGCCCGGTTACCTTTACAAATGCGTACAATAAACTGCCAGCCCAGCTCACAGTGCTTTTTGTTTAGAGCAGTAACAAAATAACCTCTGTCTACCCGAGCTACTCAGGCAGCAGTAGGAGGAGCTGAACTCGGGGGTTGTTTGTCAGAAACAAACTGGTGCAAATCCTATTAGTGCAAAGCTGCTTAAACCCTCTTGTTCGGAGTCCTTTCGGTTTGCCCGGTGCAGGGGTTGGCCACGTTTGCTCATCAGGGTCAAGGAAAAGCAAGTTTACAGCCTGGGCTTGGATCAGCCTCGATGCTTGAAGGCTGCATTACAAGCAGGCTAGAAATTTGCAGCTCTGCAGGATTAAAATGATAAATAAATGAAAAAAAAAATCTAGGCTCAGTTACCTGCTGCTCAACAGAGCCGGAAAGGAAAATAAATGCAGATGGGAGGGGGAGGGCAACAAATAAATCCTCAGAATTTCATCTCCGTTTTGGATTGCGTACGTTCATTGACTGGACGTGTCCTCGGTGAGCTGTGCTGTCATCGTGGGCTTTATCTGCGATGAAGGAACTGTTTTTGGGGCATTCTAAAGAGCAGAAAAATTAGGCTTAAACTCTTAGTTCTGAGAAGCAAACTTCACCCTGCACAGCACAACAGCCTAGTCTTAGTTTAATTGCAAAATTAAGTTTTACCCTCCTAATTTGAACTTTGTTAAGGCTAAAAAGGATTATATTATATTCTATTTAGAGGAAAGAGTGGCATGGTATGTTTTTCCAAGCAGGCGTAAGGCCCCCAAGCACAAGACTGCACCAAGACCTGGACCTTCCCAAAGTCCAAAGTGATGCTATGATCCAGCTTGGGTACCTTCTCTATTCATAAAACTGAAAAGACCCTTCTTTTGAGAAGGAATAAGTAAAGCCTTTTGCATTTGCAGTTCAAACCTGTCAAGCGTGGGGTAAAACTGACCTAAATCCAAGACCTTCGGGCCACTGAGAGGCTTAAACCACGGGTTTCTCTCCAACTTGGAGCAAAAAGTTGGTGTTTCAAAAATAATAATTATAAATCAAAGTTTTCATTCACTTGTGCAAGGAAAACTTTCTGATTTTGGAAACGCTAATTTTCTTATTGGTTTACTGTGATGAAGGGACTGGAAGCAAGGCAGCTGGTATTGACCTTACACCATGTTTCTCTTTACCAACGCATCTCCTCCTGCCTTCGTCCTCCCTCTCGGCCCGGCTGGGCTCCAGGGATGAACCCGGGATGATGCCTCTTTCCAGGCTGACGTAGCAAGGTACCTTCCTGGCTGTGCAGGGGTAGACCTTGCTGCGAAGCCTCATCCATGGGATAAAATAGGCAATAAAAAAATAACTTGCATCATGCAATGCACCAGCACCAAGATTCAATTTTGTTTCACTGAAATAATCAAACATTTTGGGGTCATTCCAGCAAAACACAGTAACGTGAGTCAGGCTGACCTGATCCAGCATGATGCACTCGCTTGGCGCTCCCCTGGCAGAAGACACGGCCGTGTTTGATGGGAAATTTGTCGAGCAATCCCGAGTGCCTGCGGGGTCACGGCCTCCCATCCCCTCCCACCGCAGCGGGGGAGCAGAGCAGCCGAGGGCTTTGCGAAACCAAGCCTGATTTTAGATTATATCAAAAGGATTTATTCAGGTATTAAACTCCTGACGCTCCCTCGATCTGGTCCCTGAGCACATCCCCAGGTAAGCAGCTCGAATTCCCAGCCAAGTGCCCCAGGACCCCCCCATCACTGCAGCAGTGGGTACGGCTCAGATTTTAACCTTGCTGATGAACACTCCCCTTCTTCCTCATGTCACCCCCAAAGGCTTAGAAGAGTTGATGGAATCGAGGATTTTCCCTTTGCCAAGCCAGCAGTGAAGCCCAGACCCGGGTGCTCCAGCTCCTGGGCTTGTCCCTATCCAACAGCCCCACTCACCTGCGAGGCAATTAGTTAACCAGCACTATACGAGGAGCTGGTGAAGTCTTTTGCATAAAATATTTGTTTCCCGGGAAGAGGGGGAGGGGAGATGCAGCTTAAAACATTCCTTGGGATGCCTAAATAATCCAGTCCAGATGGAAAATGTGTTCATAAAAGGAAGATGTTAAATGCAAAACAACTGGGGGGAAAATGCAGCAGGGCCGGAATGGAAGGGAAACAGCCGGGGCAGAACAATTCACAGCCCTCACGCTGCAGGCGATAACCAGTCCTGGGAAATCCAAAGTCTGCTCCTCTCCACTTGATTTATTTAATTTTTTTCAACAGCACAAACAGGATTATTTTTCCCATCACGACGAGCGGAGGTAGGACAAGAAAGTAACAGCACAAACCGTCTGATGACAGTAAATAGAAGGAAAGCAACTGCAGCTTTCTTAAGGGAAAAGAAAAATGGGGCTATAGGAAGAGGAGGCTGGTGGACAGCCCCCTCCCCTTCACAGATGGGAGCATCAAAAGTTTAGGGCATTTTAGAAAGAAAAGACGAGCTGTGGAGATGAGCTGCATCCCAAAATTTTGACCTGAAATCTGGGGAAAATTTAGAAACAGCGCTGAGAAGTTTTGAGAAGCAGACCTTTCCCTTTAGTGTAGGGCTCCTTTCGTGGCACTGCTCAGCATCTCAGCGATACCGAGTGCAAGAGGGAAGCAGACATGAAAGTCTGTTAGGAAACAGCATTTTAAAATGCAGTTCCTGGACTTCATCTCAGAGCAATTAAAAACAATAGCCACCATCACTTGGCAAAATTAACATTAAAAACTATCACAGCAATCAACTGCCAATGGATCAGACTTTCATCACACCTCTGCAGAAACTCAGCACAGAGGCCACCCTCCAAACTCCATCAAGGGCAGGAGCTCCTCAGCTCCTCTGCAGAGCCAACACGCTGCCGTGCCCAGAGCGGCATTTTTAGGGCTTTCTATCACCACCACAACGATAACAGCGATCACTTCACAGCTCTTCAATGACCCAGCGCCCCTGCTATTACCAGCTGCCATCAGAGGGGCAAGAGCAGCTGGGATGCTGAGAACCTCTTGCCCTGGGACAACCAGTGATTTTTTTTTTCCCCCAGCATAACAAGCACAAATTAACCCAAAGCCACAAAAAAAATTCAGCAAAGAATAGACAAAGCTCATCCCAGTGCCAGATGGTAGCAGTCCGGACTAAATTCAAAGGCCTCTTCCCCGCTTAGTCTTCTCAGCCCTAATCTAGATAAAAGCCCTCGCTCCTTGAGCAAAGAGCTTATTTTCCACAGTAAGAAGATGAGAGTGTTAAATCTTGAAGAGCCAGGGGAGTATTGCTGTTCAGAGGAGGCAATCAGACATCCCAAGACCCAACTGTCTCAGATCTTGCACTAAATGTTCCCAGTCTCGCCCTTCCTTGTAAGCAGTGGCAAATCAGTAGATGACCTGGGACAGCCTACACCCCCATCAGACAAAAAGAGCCAAAGCTCTTCAAAGAAATTTCAGCTAATCGTGACCACAGCTCAGATCCTTGAAATAACTCTTTTGCCAATGTCCATTGACATTTTCAGATGCTTTAGACCCAGATTAGTAAGAATATACAGGCTCCCAAAACACTAGAGTAAGCCCACCTGTAAGCAAACCCCTGGGCGAAAGCCAAACATGGGTCTCTTTGGATCACACTGAAGGCTCTTTGCAGGGGATGGAGTCTGGATTTCCATACGACACCTTCAGAAGGAAACCTGTGCTTGGACATGTTACCCCAGCAGCACATCTGGCATTGGAAGGTCAGCCCATGGATGGGCAGATGACACATCAGGTTTCCACATAGAACAGCATGGGAATGCCCTGGCCACAAATAGGAGTAAAAACTCATGAAAGCATGGGGAGACCTCCACTCTTGGGCACCTTCTAGCCCTCACTCTTGCTATCAAGACAGCTGTCGACATAACCAGCTGCATTTCTGCTGCCAAAGACAGGAGCGAAGCCGGCTGTCTGGCAGCTGCAGATAAGGGATGAGCAGATGGATGTGGTGAGGTGGATCCCAGGGGGTAGGAGGGAAAGTTACAGGTCAGAAAGCCTTAAAAGGCACAAGAAGAAAGAGAAATCAAATCAAAGTTATATGCTGCAGCTCTCCCTCTCGCTACAACCTTCAGCATTGAAATAATCCAGGAGTACTTTGAATTCCTGCAAAGAGGGCTCTGAACATCTGATTCGGGATTCAAGCAGCAGTGCAGAGTGGCAAGCACCAGCAGCATTAACCCCAAGCGCGGTGGGAAGCACCGAGCCCTGCCTTTCTTCCTGGCCATCCCAAGGAGGCTTGCAGACCTTGCCACTCCCGCGACATCCTTCCAAAACCACCTCTCGTTTATCAAACATCGATACAGAGATGTGAGACTGCCACCTACGACTACAGCAGCCTCACGCCGACACTCACCCCTGCTCGTGTACGGATCCTCTCCCAACCCAGGGCTCTTTCTATCTTCTCAACCATTGGGACAGAGAGGTTTTATCCCCGTTTTGCAGATGAGGATCGTGAAGCAAGAGGCAGACTGGAGCAGGAGCATGAGGTGGTCTCCAGAAGCCAAGGTCAGGGTCACCCTCAGATTCAGCCAAGCTGGTATCTTTGCCACAACAGGAGAGTTGATTCTTTGTTTATTTAAAACCTGAAACTGCAGAGGTACAGCTATGCTTCTTATTCAAGCCTGCTTTCTCTTAAAGCACCCCTAGCTCTGTAAAACATTTCCCAACCAGAAACAGCAGTCGTCAATTCTTCATGAACAGCGGTTTGTCTCGCCACAGCTTTTATTGTGCACCATGAATTTTAATAGATACACACACAAACGCAACCCCTCAGCACCAAGGCATCGGAACAGGCGAGTTTTGTACAAGGTGAGCGACACTACTGGTTTTTAACACAGTCGCAGAGAATGGTTGCGGTGGGTGAGGGAGAGCCCAGCGGAGCCACTTCTACCCATTGAGAGCACGGAGCTGCCTGCAGCATACAAATCATCTTGGTCAGGCTCCACATCACAGCAGGGTGTCCTGACTTGGGTGCTCCATATCAGCATTTGCCAAAGCTACGACAGCCCCAAAAAACACCCCAAAAAGAAACCAATGAACCTGTCCACTCCCATCTGACTCGCAGCACTTCCCACCCCATCTCTCCACCCGTCCACGCGCAGGAGAGGACACAACGCACCAGCAGCTCTGGAGAAGCAAGGCAAGAAGCCCCAAACACAGACCCCAAACCAACCCAGAGAGATCAATGGGATTTCTGGCTTAAACAATCTTTCTGGCGCTGCCAAGGGGGTGGTTCTCTGTTGTGGCTTTGGTAACAAATAAATCAATCGCTTTGCTTTCTCTTTACGTCAGTCTTTAAAATGCACACACACACACATTACAGATGTCTGTGCTGGCATGGCACAAATCCCTGCCTTCCCACACGGAAGAGATTGGCGATTCACCCTCTGGTTTCAGCACCTCTGGAAGCCCACCAAATTAAATTAAACTTCTTTAAGACATCCTTGGCATCTTCTCCTTGAAGGTTAAAACAAACAACCCCAAACACTCCAGTTGCCAGAAGGAAAAGCAACCCCTACCAACGCTCGGCATGGAGAAGCCTGGGTGGTGAGATGGATGGAGAGCCAGTTCCGTGGAGGATTTCCCATTTCCAGGAACGGGCTCGCTCACAGGCATACCAAAGCTTGCGGTCTTACTGGCAGCTTTCTGCAACAGCAGAAACCCCAGAGGCTTCTGGCTGGAAGCGACCTGGTTTGGGGAAATGAGCAGACCGATGCCCAGAGCACCCTCTCCCTGCAGGGAGGGCAGCAGGGAGGGATGTTTCCCTAAATCTCTTGGTAGCAAGGTACCATGTGGTTTTGCAATCTGTGGCACGCTTATGGGCCAAGCTGTGTATCACATGAAATCAGGCTGGGAGGAGGCGGCAGCAGCATTACCAGCATTACTGAGAAGCCCCAGAAGCAACAGACCCCACCAGAGAGACCTCTCCAGCAGGCAGCTGATGGCTCTCCTGGGCTGTCCCATGCAGATACGGCAGCTCCTGAAGACATCGTGCTTCCAGCGACATGAACATCTGCAAGCTGCTCTCAGGAAATCTGGCCAAAAATAGCAGCACAGTGTGCTGTCCTCAAGAGTCACAAGGTTTTGGCCTTCCTGAGGTCACACCATGGGACTCGCACGGAGAGCACCCGCAGCAGCTCCTAACTCACTCCATTTACCGGCCTCCTCCTTCGCACCACAGCAGAGCTGTCTTGGTGCTAAAAGCTCCTACAGGCCACGTCTGCACACAAGGAGAGATGCTATTTGCTTTTGAAGATCCTCTTAGAGATGCTATGGTGGCAAACGTGCTATCATCTTGCCCTAAGCATGGCAGCAAACAAAAACCTGGAGGCACGAGCATGTCCGAGTCTCACCACCACGGGGAAGCAGCGGCTCGCAAGTCGCTGAGGTTTCTCACCTGCAGGTCAATGCGCATCGCTTAGGTAATGCTCAAAGCAGGTTATGAGCCCCAAACAGAAGGATTCAACACTCCCAGAAATGTTGGCTTCAGCAAGCTTCTGTTGCCGGTGCTCTTCAATGCCAGCCCTGTTTGTATACAGCAGCTCAGCCCTGTAAGCAAACCTTCTCCAGACCTGTTCCACCACCGTCAGCCCCCAAGGGCAAACGCTCCCCACGCCTGGGTGAAGACCACTCAGCTCTAAGCTGATGGTTACGGTATTCACATGGCAGCCCCAGATCAGTGCAGCACCAGACGGCCTCAAGCAACCCAGGCCATGGGAGGGTTTAGCGGCCATGCCAGCAGCAGACAGCCGGTAACCGGAGAAGCCCCTTGCCCTCGGCAGCAGGGCTGCCAGCACCCTCCCTGCACGGCGTGCTCCTTCTCCCAGGGAGCATCACCACCTCCTCTCCACCCCATCCCATCTGGGAAGGACAGCTTGGGCTTCATTACTGGGCAGCTATCGACTTCAGCTCATATTTAGCTCTATTGGCTGCTGCGGTGCTGTGAACGACTCCAGGGGAGATCTTGCTGCTGCAATAGCAGGCACATCGACCCAAGGCTGTATTATTCAGTGTGTGCTCGTACTCAGCCCTCCATTTTGCAGTGGATCTGCTCAGATCGCAGTTCCCAAGGACAGGGAAGTGCCTCTCTAAGTATTTTGACTTTGTCAGGGTGACCGTTCCAGGGGGCCATTATGTGCTGCGGCGTATTCAGCTACCCCAGCCGAGTAAAAGCAGGCAAGTCCCGGCAGTGCTGGGCTCCAACAAGCCAGTCAGCTCAAACACAGCATCTTTCAAGCTGCTTTAATTGACCAGGGTCCACGCCAGCCTCCAGCAGTGCCCAGGCTTTGAGAAGATGACGGCCGCCTTGTGTGCCAGGGTACGGGCTTCCCCCCGCGCTACAGTCACTTGTTGGTTTCACGCATGTACGGTCATGCCCGGGCAACAGCTTGTTGGAGGGAGCTTTTCTGCTGAAAAACCACCTTGTACTGGTCTTCTGCACACCAGATGCTGGGGAGACATTAACCCCTGCAGAAGGGCTGCCTTGACACCAGGCAGACCGCGGTGCTCCGGCGATGGCAGAGCATCCTTGTGCGAGCACCGTGCCCGGGACAGGCGCCGCTGGGAGATCTCCTGCAATGAAGGTTTCCTATGTTCCTACAAACCATTTTATTCATGCACAATGGATTCTCATAAATAATTACAAGCAGGCTGTGCTCCCGGAGCGCCGATTGCACCACGGTTTGCCAGGAGTTTGTCTCGCATGCTAAGAGCCAGCAGGAGCTGTGCACACAGCATCTTCATTCAAGCAAGATCCAAAGTGGTGGGAGAAAGGAGAAGAGTTCCCTCATCCACCACGGCCAGGCAACATGGGGACTGTGGTTTTATCTAAAATAGGAAGTGGGGGAAAGCTCAAATCCTCCAAAGAACAATCAGGTCCCTAATTCCCATTCCCTTCAGAGCAAAGTGAGGCACAGGAGCTGGGTCCTGGTCAAGAGATACCAATGTCTTTCTGCCAGCAGGTTTTGAGCCATCTTCCGGGAAACATCACCTCTTTCCTCCTGATATCGTTGTTGATATCAATTCTGAATTGACAGACCCTGTGCTTGCTAACCAGCACCAGCATCAGACCTGGGGGGCTGAGGTTTATGACTGCCACCACAGACAAAGGCAAATCCGCCGCAAGACCTCCTTTAATCAATAGCAGGAACAGGCTTGTCTAATTGCTTTGACCTTTGCTCGGTAAGCCTTCCGCTCTCCAGGCTGGGCTTCAGCGGGGGAGATCCACAAGCCCAATTTATTCCTTACAAATTTCCTGCTGTTCCCTTTCACTGCCTGGGAGCAAGACCCGGGAAAAGTAAACCAATTCCCCAGACTTTCCCCAAGCAACTGCAGATGTGGAAGGGCCTGCAGGAGCAGAACCGAGCTGAGGTATCAGGCTGTCTCTGCCGCACAGAACGTATCACGGAGCTACTCCTCCCCGGCACTCCCCTGGAGCGAGCACCAGTTTGTAGGACCAGCTTTGAGCCAGCCTGAAAGCCCCACACAGCAGCCCTGGGAACGCTGCAGGGCCTCTGCTGCATGAAGGATTTGTTTCTCATTAAAACAGTGCATCCACGGCCTCGGACACTGCTTGGGGAACACCACGTGCCTACTGCTAAGCGAGTGCTAAGGCTGGGCGCGCTGTTTGTTGCAAATACAGATGGAGACAAAGAGACGAGGCGGTTCGTCAGGGAGGAGGCGTTTCGGCGCAGCGCGGTCTCCTGCCGTGCTTGGGACACGGTGGCGAGCGGGACTGCGGAGGGGAGCAGCACGGGCGCGCTCTGGGCTGGCACCCCGAGCCCCCCCGACCCCAGCAGGTCCCTGCGCGCTGGCTGGGATCCCCTCTCCCACGGGAGACCTCGCAGCTCTCCCTTCCCCCAGCAGCACCTTGGCTGGGTCTGGTGCAGGAGAAGATGCCAAGGGGCACGGCCTCGACTGGAGAAGCCACGGATACAGTCAACCTCGCTGAAAAATCCCCATCTTCACTCCCGCACCCGAGCTCGCTGCACAACCCCTGGGCTCCCACCCAGCCCGAAGGAGCACGCGAACTGAGCGAGCGTTTGGGGCTGGGCTGGAGAACCGCTGCTGTTCAAACGATTTTCCATCCCTTCCCAAAGGAAACCCCCCCCCTATTTCAGGATGTCCACGACGCCTGACAAGGAACGATTCACCGGGGCAGGAGGGCAGCCCCGGAGCGGGCCTCGGGCCGCCTCACACCCTCGCTCCGCTGCCCAGTCCCTGTGTGGCTTCCCCAGGGTCGCTGCCCCCCCACGCCAGGCCAGAGGCACAGAGCGGTGCCCGCGCGCGCCGCCTCACGCCCTCCCGCCACAGACACCAGCACCGCCCCGCCCGGCCGCGGGTGAGGGCCCGGCCCCGCCCGGCCGAGCTCCTGCCGCCACCTAGCGGCGAGCCGGGCCCGTCCCCCGGGCCGAGCCCCGTCCCCAGCTCTGCCCGGGCCCGGCGTAGGCACAGCCCTGCTCTCGGCCTCCAACTCACCCCCTCAGGGTGAAGCCCCCCCACCCCGCCCCCCCCGCCAGCAGTTCTCAGGGCTCCATGTTAGCCGCCTGCGGGAGTCTCAGAGCTCTTTCCCCGACACGGATCAGCTCTTGGTTTCTCCTCGGTTCTGGGCTCTCTCAGGTCACCTGTACCAGCTCTGCTCTCACTCAGGATTTCACAGAGAATCCCAGCATGGCGGGGGTTGGAAGGGACCTCTGGGGATCCCCCAGCCCAACCCCCTGCCGAAGCAGGGTCACCCAGAGCAGGCTGCACAGGACCCTGTCCAAGCGGGTCTTGAATATCTCCAGAGAAGGAGACTCCACAGCCTCCCTGGGCAGCCTGCTCCAGGGCTCCGTCACCCTCAGAGGGAAGAAGTTCTTCCTCATGTTCAGACGGAGCTTTCTCTGCTTCAGTTTGTGCCCATTGCCCCTTGTCCTGTCACTGGGCACTACTGAAGAGCATCTGGCCCCGTCCTCCTGACACCCACACTTAATTTCTTTAGAAAATTTCCTTAGAAATTTTCATTTTCAAGCTGTTTGGTCTCTCCTTGAGCCATGATGAACACAGCCAGGTTTTCAGGAGGGTGAGGCCCAAAGGTTAGGGGCAGGTTCAGCCCCCCCCATTGCTCCAAGCCCTTAGCCCGCAGCCCATGGTCTCCTCAAGCCCCTCTGAGCTCACTCTGAAGCCCAGTTTTGCCCCACGACAGCCAAGGCACCACTGGAGACCCCCCCACAACCCCCCCCACCCCCCGGCAGGCAGGGACTCACCGGGGCCGGAGGAATCCAGCAGCTCCAGCGCAGCCCGTTCTCTCCCGAGCAGTCACTCATATCATGCTGAGCCATCGCACCCAAAACCTCCATTTACTGCCTGAAAAACCTCTCCAGGGTCCCCCGGGAGCCGAATCACCCCCTGGGCAGGGAGCAACCGGGAGTGCCGGGCAGCGACTGCCCAGCTCAGCTCAAGCACAGCCTCCCACCGCCCGGCTGAGCCGCAATCAGGGCTAATTGGCATCTCCTGTGGGTAACCGCCAGGCTCCAGCCCACAGCCCCCACCAGCTGTGCTGGGCCAGGGCTCCCAGCCCACCTGGATCCAACGAAACACCAGAGCAAAACCCGGCCAGCTCTCCCTCGCTGGCACGCGTGGGATTGCTCGTCCTTGTTACTCTGCAAACTGGAGAATCCACCCCGCCGGGACCCTCCACAGCAGAGCAGGCAGCCCCAGCCGCACGGCCAACGCTGCTGCCAAGGGAAGGAGAGGGTGAGAGCCCAGGGGAAACAGAATTAAGTTCCAGGGTGAAAATCCTGCTTGGGGTGTCGAGCTGTGGCGAGCGCTGCTGGGAGGAGATGCCCATAGCCCCAACCCTGTCTATGGGTCACAAAATCACATTTCTTACCCACTGGTGCCTGCTGGAAGATGTCAGTGTTGTTCATACAGGGGTCTGGGTGAAGTGGGTACAAGGACATAATGGGTTTACCCATATTTTTCAGCCACTTGCCTTACCTGGGTTGCTCCTGGGCTCTCACCCTGTCCCCACAGACAAATGGCATGATTTATACCAAGAATATAGAGAGGACATCGCCATCTTCCTTGCTATAAAGCCCCCTCTTGCTAGAAGATAGAGGTCATTACCAGAAGGGATCTTTTAAAAGGATAAATAATAATGTAGTGTATTGTGAAATGTTTTATTCACAAACATTAATAAAGCCTATGAAAAAGCTGGTCTATGGATCGCCCTACTTTTTTTTTTCTGGTAACTATAGATTAAATCTTACATTGTTGATTATTTCGTCAGGGTCTAAGAATCATGTGGCAAGGAGCCAACAACAGAGACAGCACAAGGAAGTCTGTCCTTAGGTCCCAAGTGTTTCTTTAAAGAAATACCTTCACAAGGTAAATAGGGAATATTGGTTCTGCTAGGACGCCTTGCAGGTCAGGACATGGCCTCCCCCTCCCTGTAGAAGCATTGGTCAATCAGATGCATTTTCTAGCTGTGAATAAGTTACTTCTATCAGTAAAGGTCACAGCACTTAGCAGAGCTGCAAAAGCTTTTAGAAAGAAGAAACTGAGCCCTACAAACACACAGCAAGCTGCCCAAGGCACCCAGCAAGGCAGAGCAAGGCACCCAGGTCTCCTGAGAGATGGGCTGGTGCCCCAAGGGACAGGGACACCACTCGGCATCACTGCTTAAGGAAGATCCACACCCACCAAGCTTGCACCTTGCTCCTCAGCACGGCTGCTGTTTATTTAGCCGAGTTGTTTTCAACCGAGGGGTTAACGAGCACCTCAAGGTCACTCCCCAGGCTCCAGCTGAAAAGCTGGCACAAGCCAGCAGACAGGAACCCAGCCAAGGGATGCCACAAAGGAACCTCTGTGCGCGCAGCTTCGCAGGGATCTTCCCAGAGGACGGTTGTGGGGCTCAGAAATAAGAAGTTTGAAAGTCAGCGAGTTAGCTGGTTTACAGCAGACAAACCAGTCGCGAGCCTTTAACAGAAACATGGGTTTCTACCGTTAGCTACAGATTTATTGTCTCGCTCTGCCATCACTAGCAAAGTTTTGATTAGTGCTGGAGGGAAAAGGAGAATTTACAGTCCAAATTTCAGCAGCTGCCAGCATACTCATTCACATGAACTTTTGGGAACAACATTTCTTTGAAACTATTTTACAAAGGCTAAAGCAAATTGCTCACAGAAAGAAGGCGCTGCTGCAAGGAGACAGATGCTGTTCCTCATTTTCAGCGAGACTTTCATGTCATACCAAAATATTTGGCACAAAGCACCTGATTAAAGAAATGCCATCGCTGATGGCAGATGGTACTTCTCATCCCAATCTGTAGCAGCCTGCTAACGTTAGATGTAATCTGATTGCAAACACAGTGTGTGCATTTTTTCCAGATGAGCAAGCTTTACATAATTTTTCATTGCCCTTACTTTAGTTTGTTAACAAACATCATCGTTACGAGCAAACAGCCTGATTACAGTGTTAGCAAAGGGATCCCTTCTGCTCGCCCTTCCAACCTTCCAGCACCTGGAAATATCAGCAGAACAGCCCTTCTCCACCCTGTTGTGCCACCTGCTTCAAACACCTAGTTTTAAGCTACTCCTACTACCAAGAGCCCTGAAAGAACCTGACTTCAGGCTGTGGCACTAAATTACAGCAAGACTTTCCCTATGGAAGAAAACATTCCAGGCAGCAAGCTGCTCACCTTTACTTTAGGACAAAAGGGATTCAATCACACACTGATTTGCCACATACTTTTTCCCCAGTGGGAAGATCCTCCTCTAAATTTACTCCAGTGTAACTATGCAGTGAGCTATGAAAACAGGATTTTCTTCAAGGAAGTTGCACCTCTATAAAACTCATTGAACAAAGCTGTGCATTTGCCAAATAGTGGCTGCTCGAGTTATGAAAGAGATGAACAGAAAACAAGTGACTACGTGTCCGACTACCTTCCTCTTCCTCTTCGCTGGCTGAGGGACAGAATCCAGTGGAGGCCAAAGACGACGGCTTCGCTAACTAAAATAGAGGCAGACTCGCTCAAGGCTGAGCCCGTGCTGACACAGGGCCTTAACGCTCAGTCAGGGCAGACATTTCAGAACTAGCCAGGTTTCCTAGAGCCATACCAAGGGGATTTGTAAAAACTACTCTATTAAAATCACTTTTTTCTACTAATTCTCAGTCCTTTGCCCCAGTAAAAGTTATAAAACCATGTAACAGGTTTGCTTTTAAACAGTGCTGTCATTCGCCACCGGGTTTGAATAGGCACCATTTGGATGCTCTGAGCTCTGTTTTTCAGAGAAGCAAGACAGGTTAGATTTCTTGTGCTTGTCAAACACACAGTGCCTAGCTTTGAACAAGCTTCCAAGGGCAAAACAAAGTATATTTTTCCTACTCTCTCAAGCACCAAAAACACGCAGGTGCAACTTGTTCCAGCTGCCCAGTAACTGAAGCTGAATTTCACTAGTCACACTATCTTGATTTCAACAGCCAGCCCTATACTCCTCCAACCATCTCCAGCCACCTGCAGGCATTCCCAAACACTCAGCACATGGTCTTGGCTCAGCTAAGTTACACAGCACTAGCAGCGAGGAGGCAGTGGAAGGCATGATCGTCACCAGCAACAGCAGAGATGGGTCTAGGTCCCAAATTCTGCATTTCCCCTGAGGGGCACCAGCGACATTCCCTGCCCTGTGAGACTTCGTGGACTCGGCAGTGTTCTGTTTATGGTTGGACTCGATTTTTAAAGTCTTTTCAGACCTAAATGATTCTCTAAATATAAGTCCATGTAAGGTGCTCACTGTACCACAGGTATACAAAGGGTCTGAAATTCCAGTCTACTGCAGACTTTTACTTCTAATTTCCTCCGATGGTCCGTATAACATAGGTGACTTCTGAAACCTCCACAGCAACTGGGCAGCAAAAATAAAGACAACAAGATAAACTTCATCTTTTTTATTCTGCAAAGCAATATGCACATCTTACAAACACAAAATTAATCTAGGAGAGAAATGTCATTTCCAAATCAGCTATTAACCATCATGCAACAAGACAAGTGAAATGTAAGAACAAAACAAAACAAGAAAGCCATCTTAACCCTACAATCACCTGCAGAGGGTTGAAAACCAAGGCTCAGATTTTCTATGTAATGCCAAAGAAAAATGCAAAAGAAAATGGCAGCTTTCTAAGAACAAGAAAACACGTACAAATAGAATCAAAACTGATTCAAGTCATAGTTAAAAGAAAAAGAAAACAAAAAAAGGAAAGATCAATATGATCTGAACTTCAATATTAAGTTTTTACTCTTCTGTTTGGCTGCATTTAACTTTTGTACATTGCACCTAGGAACAATCCGATATTCCTCAGTATTACAGCATTTCAACCTGATGGACACCCTTACCTCTCTGCTGCAATACAGGGGTGCAAAGGGATAAACTAAGGCCAGAAAAATACAACATCTTCAACATTTTCCCTTTTGCGTTTGTGGGTTGCAATCTTTGTATTTCTGGGTGCTTCAATACAGCGGGTGATAAACTGCAAAGCAGGCTCCTCTAATTACCAAACAGCAAAACCAGATCAAAAAGAAAAAAATCTGTTTTCCCCAACAGACCAAATTCCAGTTACAACGTCTGGAGTTTGATTTTTTAATTTGCTGAAACAGAAAGGACTCGGCTTTGCTTTTTCAAGAGAGTCATGTTGTGTTAGGTGTTTTCTAGGTATTTCCAGAATTTGCAACATCACCCCAGTCCACTTCCTATTCCTGCCTTTGGTCCCCAGTTCAAGCCACCCTCGTAGGCAACTCTAGAAGTCACTATTAATGCGAGAGGCTGGGTATGCGTGAATTAGGAACAGCTCGGACAGTTTTCATGAGAAGCTGTCCCCCTGTTTTGACTTCACCTATTCATTGCAGCGAAGCAGGATCAGCCCATAGCAGCATCAGGAGAAAACTGGAAGCTTCACTGTATCCCTAGACTTCAAACTAGGCCATCTCTAAAGCTTTGCCTTAACATTCCCGGAGGAAAATGCATGTTAGTTAACACCACTTAAGTAACTGAAATTCTGTAAAGGAAACATGTTTTGAAGAAAAGTGTGACTATTTTGCTTCAAACACTCTGAAGACTCGTGAACTTAGTGAAGTCCCAGACATAGAGGCCTACAGACCAGGAGGGTACCATTCAACAGCATCTCTAGGTGATAAATGGAGAATCTTATGCCAGCATAATTGAGAATGTGAGATTTTGACTTGGGTTTCTTCTTTTGTGTAGTTTTGAGTGAGGAGGAGGGGAAAAAAAGCTTGTGTGTATGCATGCAAAACTAGTTATACTACTTGCCAAGAAAGCTGAAAGACAAGATGAAAGGTCAGTTAAGGCAACCAGTGAGATCTTAAAAGCAGTGGTGGAAATGTCTGCAGGAAAGCCCTGACTCCTGACAGTTACAGAGGCTACTCGGGAAGAAGCCAGAAAGAAACAGCGAAAGCCAGAATGGGAAAGGGAGAAAAATGCACAGAATAAAACCTCTGATTTAAGAACAGACACAGAGAACAGTGTATTTTACTCTGTGGTTTCTTTGACCTTCGTCCACACAGCCCTAGTTCTCTCGTCGTCATTTTCCCCGGAGTGGACAGCATTAAATGGAAATTGGACAAAGCTAATAAAAGTCTCATTTTCAGCTGCCCTTCAGAGATGGATGGAGCATCCCCAAGTGAAGCTCTGTAACAGTCTATGGGGTTTCTTTTCCTTTCACTATTTGTGCTTGCCCAAGGCTGTGCGGGGCCCCAGCAGACTGCTAATACAATACATCTTCTTACTAAGTTTCACTGTCTAGGAAAAAAAAACTTTACAGAAAGCTGCTCTGCAGCAGACACGCACAATCCTGGTTTGAGGGCTGCGGACGGGAGGCCAAGTGGAAAGCTTTCCAGATAGTCTCTATGCTGACTGATTCTCTGGCATTCAGTAAGCCAAATGAAATGCAGGAGAAAAAAAAAAAAAAAAACAAAAAAAACAAACAAAAAAAAAAAACAAACAAACAGCACTTTTCAGTAAGAAACATTTAAAAATGGGACTTCACTTCTTAATTTTTTACTATGAATAAAAGCACAACTTTGTCCTAAATACAGCACTATTAAAAATGTGAATATGTATTTCTTTTCTTCAAAAAAAATCTAAAATGTTGATATCTTTTCTTGCAAGCAAGGAGCAAATGGAAGAAAGTATTAGGCCACACAAATACACATTTAATTCATGTAGTAGATTGGTGGCTTTGGAAATGCAGTATTATATCAAAGGTGCATACTGTTTCAAACACACTGTACATATCATTGGGCAATAACAAAGATCTGTTGGTTTGTTTGAGACACTTGCAAAGGCATCTTAACCTGCCCAGATGCAGCTAGACAAAAATATCTTGCTCTGACTATATGTAGCCATATCACTAAACATATCTACACAAACATTCGGCTATGTCCACAGGTAAAGACTGAAAGTTTCCGGCCGCACTACAATGCGGAACAAGTGCATCGTCTGACCTATTCTGAATATACTTTTATAAATATGTACAAATCAATTACAGGCACTTGAAATGTCTTTGGTTGGAATAAACCAACATTGCAAGATAATGGATTCACAGAGTGTTAAGACCCATTCTGGGTTCAGCAGGCAATGATCACGGTTCTCAGTCATTCTCAGTAAAAGGAGAGGATGGATTACGCTTCTGACAAAGCAACCTAAACAACAGAAAAAGAAAACATTTAATTGAAGCCAAGTTCTTAATCCCGTAACAGTGATATTACTTATCTCTGTGCAGCTGGCATATCTGTCCTTGCTTTTTCAAGAAACCTTGAAAAGTCTAACTTGGAAAGGAAATCAAAATAAGTCTGAAGGTGTTTTGTACTTAGCATAATCAATTTTAAAAATGAACAAAAAACACCCCCCAAAAACCCAAAAAAACCCAAAAACCTCAAAACAGCTTATACTACAAAATATTAAGATCAAAAGGTGTGAACATTAGCTTCCTACTTCACAATTAAATATATTCATATTTAATCCTTCAAGCAAAGTGCAGGTCTCCAAAGCAGTACTGAATAATGATTGTTTCAAGAGCTTTGCCGTTGTTTTGATTTCATTCTGATTCACAACCATTAGAATTACGTATCATCTTTTACTCAAAGTTTTCAGTCTGCTGTGATAAGAGACAGGTAAAGCTACTCCATGCTATCTATTCGATGCTTCATACAAAACTGTGCAAGTAAGATCAGAATTGTGGCAGAAGAGTTGTGTTACAGCACTTACTGAACTGCAACAACCCACTTCTGCAGGAGAGAAATCTAACTCTGAGGATGTACAAAGCAAATGTATTTTGTAGCACCCGTCTGTACTGTCCACAATGAAACACCCACATACGTCTCTGAAAGGGAATTAAATCTACACCTCCCGAGATAAGAAAAAACAGTTTGTATTACATAAAAGAGAAGGTTTTATACGGTTCCTTATCAGAGTCAATATTTTGTTATTACACAGACTCACCTTTTCAGAGCAGAATTCTGTATTGCTTTGCCTCAGTTTGCTTGGTCTGCCTTTAATAACTGCATAGCAGAACATGGTAATCACCATCACAAAAAGAAAGTAACTGGTATGCATGAGGTGCAGGTTTATTAGAGAGCGATCATCCTGCAGAGAGAATTAAAACCATTTACTGACAATGCACCAATAGCTGGCATTTTATATTAAAGCAATAATTATCACATCAGCACAGAAATTACCTCATGAATCAACTTTCTCCCCTTTGCGCAGCTGGCACAGTAATGAAAGCGATTCCTAATTGTGACACAAAGAGCCAGAATGTTCCTCACGTTAAAAAATCTGTACTAGGGATCTCTTCTATATACTGGCAGTGTCTTTTGTCAAATGATTTCAAAATATAAATGTTATTAAAAGCTGTGAGGCACACGGCGATTACATGAAGGCCATCATGCCCACCAGGCGTAACGCACATCCAATTCTGTCTCAGCCCTTGCACTACATAATAAATTAGCACTGAATATGACTATTTTAGGACATGAGCAGAACCATATTCAATTAAACAAGAGCTAAGCATTTATTCAACATAACATACAAAAACACTGCGGCACTTACATCTGGAACTATAACAGTTAGTTTGGGATTTAAAGCATGATACACTTTTCCGATTGCTCCTTTGTAACACCAGAAAGGGTTATAATCTTGTGCATATTTTGTATTAGAGTCCCTTGCTGTGGTGAAGATCTTGTACCAAAGTGTAGCATTGCTGTATGTTTCCGGAACACAATGTGGTGGCTGACTGCAGAGAAACAGAAACAATTAGCACCCCGATTGCCACTGGCCATGTTCAGTAAGGCTAACTTTTAGAGCTGAGTCAAGCACAGCCTTCTCAACAGCAGCATAAAACACAGCGTTATTTTGGACCTTCCGAAACAACAACAAAAAACAAAGCTTAACCAAAAGAATATATAAAAAAACATACAATTCCTATACTAAGATTAGAATTTAACTGCATGCTGTTCCAGTAAGTCAACATCCCACAGCTTCAGTAGAAAACCACCGGTTTTCATAAGGCTTCACACAGTCATGTGGATCTATGTGGTGGTTCTCCAGGGTATACCGAATAGTGTCAGGGAGTCTAGAGGAGACAAAGGGAAACTATTTTGATGCAAAGTCTGTACCTGCTGGGGTATGGTACCAAAGCAGCATTTGGCTTATGCTGGTGGATGTGAGCGGCTGTCATCTGGAGCCGGAAGCCTGCCTGCACACTGTTAAGCAGTACCTTAACTTCGGCGGAACTGGAGGCAGAAGCGTGACTAACAGATTAAATAGGATAAACTAAGGTAACTCTGGTTACTTTGGTTACGAAACTCTTATTTCCTTAAAAGGTTATAAATAACTCAGAAAGCTGCCTAGAACAAAATCTATACAGCCCACTACAGAAACTTTTCTGAGAATTAAAAAAAACTTAAGAAGGGGGGTTGGACTAGATGACCCACAGAGGTCCTTTCCAACCCCTAATATTCTGTGATCTCTCAGCAGGGAACTGGATAAGAACCTTAGTGTCAAGCCTTCGCGCTCTCACAAGGTAGTGAAACTAAATTATAGGGTATCTTTCTTCAATATTCACAGATTCTTTTGTTCTTAGTGAAGTGTAAGTCACAGGGAACACGTTGAAAAGCAGGCAGGGACTACAGTTCAAAACATCCACAGAAAAATCTAGTGTTGCTGAAAGACAGCAGAAGTCTCAAGACAGGGTTTTTACTGGGGGGAAGGAGGGCAGGTACTTCATTTCTACAGTCAACAAAGTCCATCAGCAAGTAAGAACCTCCGAGAACCAGTGGAGGAATTAATCACACAGTAACCAGTCTACGAAAGAGTGTTGAAACTGCACTTACACTGTGACAGGAAACACGTTGCTGGCCGCTGTCACAGTCATGCAGGTTGTGAACACAACCTGCTCACAGTGGCCATGAAGAACGCAGTCATCTGAATTCCAGGCAGCCGGCAGGGTGAATGTAATATTTATCTCCTCATGGGATTCTCTGCCTTTGAGAAAGAGAAGGAAAAGCTGGTTTTCGTTCACAAAAGTATCTGAGCAACAATCACTAGGATAAGGACAACGTGCAATTGACTATGGCAGTGTCACCCTGAATCCGTACCTTTGAAGTCATCCAGGATCTCCATCAACAAAGAGAGCAAAAACAAAGTTGAAAAAACAAACCAAACCAAAGCACAAAACCCCCAGCTGCTGGTCTTTCTGATCTCTCCTGCCCCTAGCAGTTGGGTCATTAGGCTCCTTTCAGAAATTAAAAACTCACTATTTTATAAGTGAATTCACGCATGGTCAGAGAACTTTATTAGAAAGTAAAATCACAGATCTTTAGCCTTTCTCCTCCCAAAGACTTAGTTCCACGTTTGCTTTTTCTGACGCTTACATTTCAAATTGCAGATACTCGTGTAGACAAAAAGGTGCCAGCAGATACTGAACTGCAGATTAAGTCGCGTATATTAACTCCATGCAAATATATTCATACTGAAATAAATCCAGGCTACTGGAAATGGAACTTGGCATTTGATAGCTCTTAAAGCAGTAACAAAATAGAATACAGTAAAACAGATTTACAGCTATGGCAAATGCCTCTTCACAGGCCTCCGAGGTTCAGGACACACCTTCAGGCATTGTTGTAAAATGCAACCCTGGCTAAAAACTAAAATCCAGTGAGGTTCTATTATCCATTTCTACGAATTCTCTGCAATCTCCTGTCCAAACTTGCTGTCCAGGCAACTACATAACAGATCAGTCTCGTCACACCACAGAAATTTTAACCATCTTATTGGTTGCTGTTTGCAATTTTAAGGCTTATTTATGTATGCATTTCAGATAAACTGTATTTTTTAGACAGCATGCTACTTGATCTCTAACATATGTACATGAATGCCTTCAAAATGCGAGCTAAGGACCTGAAGATATATTGAGAGAGAACTGAAGATAGTCACTGTAGAAGTTTTCGCTGCTCAGACTTTTGTTGGCTTAAAAATTACCTTCCATTGTCATTAGGTTAATCATCTAAAAATGCAAAGCCTAATCTTGGTAAACCTGCAGGTTCTTTCCTATTCTGAATGCAAGGAAAAGCTTTTCTGGCAAACAAATGAAGAGCTCTATATAGGAACATACTCAAAAACAAATCTGGAAATATATGTATGTTCTAAGCAAAAGATTTATCTCACCAATAATAAGCCGGTGAGATTTTATTTGATTACATAGTTATTACTCAAATCTATGAAGGTCAAATCTTGCACACCTGAGAGTCCAATTTGATGTCCAAAAATTGTGGAACTTAGATGTGTGACATTGCGAGAATATCCACCAAATGGTCGGAGTGGGTCCAGCGTCAACGTGATTGTTACAGAGATATTTATTGGACCAGAGTCCTCGAGAGCTTGTGGAGACTGAGTCGAAGATCTCGCCTGTCCGCTGGTCACAGTACTTTCTGGAGTTGTGGTATCATTGATGAGATGCTTTAAGGTTTCATTCTCAGATATACAGAAGTCCAAATCATTAAACCTCAGGAGGAAGGTATTCCAGTCCTTAAACAAATATGAAGATTTCAACCAGATTAGCAAGTTAACTCCTGGCTGCCACTTCTCTAGAGCAGTGCAGACCTCGACACGTACCATCCCGCCTGCAGTTCCAAGCCGTTCAACAAAAATTGCATGGCTCACAAAGCAAGCGCAAGTACCACCACGGCTATCTCAACAACGGGGCAAGGTGTTTACAGCAGTCAGACACATTCAACCCCAGCCACCACCTGACCACTGCTCAGCACAGCAGCAGAATATCCATCCGCCTTTACACTACAGAGGGAATATACTAACTCGGTCCGTTCTCGCCACGCTCAGGACACGAGTGGTTTCTAGCAGAGTTTCCCTCAGGACAGAACAGTATGGCTAGGTAAGAAGTTTCACAAACTAGCTAGCTGACACAACACAGTAAGAAAAAGAAAAGCTTCAAGCGGTAGTAGGGAAGATCCATGTCAGATGAATTGGCCTTACCCTCAAACCAAAACAAGACTATTCAACCTTTCATACCAACAGCCTCTTTCCTTATGGAATTGGAGGCAAGAATAAATGAAGACAATCTCCCGTAAGACTCTGCACACTCCCATGAGAGAGTTTTTTTGGGGAAAAAAACAAAGTCGTTAGCTTTGGGCATGTTTCTCAAATTAGTATTCCCACTGTTTAGCTCAGGAACTTTTTGTACCTACCTCTGTCATTTCTGGTGATTTGATCTCCTTGATTTTGAAGAAATAACCCAGTGTCAGAAAAGCTATTGCCATAGCACTTACACTGATCATAAAGACCACAAGCGGAGGTCGACTGCTGATGTAAACCTTCAGGTTCTCCAACAGGTTTATGTTGAACATTATTCTGATTGTTCACCTAAAAATAAAGAATATCATAACAGAGTGACGGGGCTGTGTGTATTACAGGGTGGGGGTTGGTAGATCACACAAGTTTGACAACAAAAAATGGAATCATATACTAAAATGAGATTCAATTATATGACTCTGTACTGTCCATTGAACACATGCCTTAAATAAAGCACAAATCAAAACATGCTTGACTTCACCTTCTCAGCGCCTGAAATTGTCAGCTAGGAAGAGATTTTAAGAAATGAGGACAACTTCTGGCACAGCCAAATATTGCTGATAAGCAATAAAACCAGTTCTTTCTTTCCCCATATACCTAGACAGGATATACATTGCCATACTTTAGTTCCAGTAATATTTGAATTCATCAAACTACAGTGCAGATGGAGTTGTAAGGCAGTCCACAGATCAAACTTTGCACATTCCTGCACATACTTTCAAAACTGAGGCTGAAACCTTAAACATCCCCTTTTACCCCATCCCCAGCCTCAAAGGACCAGACCTTCAAAATGGAATCCAAAAAGCAGCCTACATCATTTTAGGCTTCTGCATCAAGAATCCTGTGGTCAGAAACACTTAACAACTGCATTAGGGTGGATGCTGGAAGAATCCTTTCTTTATTTGATTCTTGTAGGACCTAGAGAACTTTTGCTAGAGTCTGTAAACAAAGAGAGGACCCTACACGTGCTGACGACATATATTTTCCCTGCTCGCTGCGGGGGGGGTTGGACTAGATGACCTCTAGGGGTCCCTTCCGACCCAAAACTTTCTATGATTGTATGATTGAATCAGTCATTTTTGTCCAAAATACAGTATTTTGTCTGATTCCCCTTCTGAATTTTCTTTTGATTTGCAGAGCAGAAAGACACAAAATAAGTTTATTGTATCGACTTCCCCACCTCCACTCACAACAAAAAGCAAATCGCCCAGTGTTAAAGGTCAGCCTTGCGGCACCTACTTCAGAAGCTCTGCAAAGAAGGAACTTCAAGCAAACCTCTTATCTTTGCCTTACCTACAACCTGTTTGAAAAGGCTTTTAACCCCAAATAAACTAGAAGGACAGTAACTGTTCCCAGCAGTGTGTCGCTTATCCCCAAAATTCTCAGAAAAAGGCAAGCTTCAAGACTAGTACTTAAAGAATTCAGCACTGCAATGGTTAATGCGTCAGCATTCACACAGATCTGCAAACTTTTATCTAAGCCAGGGACTCTACTCCTTGCAGGTGTGGGTGATTCTCGTTGACTCCTGCTGGAAGTACACCTCACTCACAATCCACCTGTGGTACGGCTGAAGCCATGGTAAGTCTGAGGACCAGAGTGGGACAGGTTTTGAAAAAGAGGGCAAGGGAGGGAGAGAGCAATCTTTGATCTGATCTACTGATTTAAAAGAAACCAAGAGGAGGGAAAAGGACAAGCTTTCAGACAAAGTCTTTTTCAGATCCCACAGTGTACAATGATCACAACTTTCTTGTATATACTTGAGAGTTTACTGGCAGAAATGCTTCTGTTATTCTTAACAGAAGGAATAAGGACAAAACCTGCAAAACTGCTCTAGAAGAGAGGGGAAAATTCAACTCACTGAGAAGAGACCTGAGATCCTGCAGCAATAACACAACACCGAGCTGCGTGTGCTGACCTTCCCTGTCTCCTCCCCACACACCTACTTGCTCGCCTTGGTGAAATCTGCTGAAACAGGGCTCACTCCAGAGCACAGGATCATGTCCTGGGCTTACTATTTTGCACCATCAACCACTTTTCATCCACTCTGTAAAGACCAGGAAAGCTGGCAACCTGACATCAGCAAGAACGACGGGGTGACACGCACCTCTACAAAAATACAGAGTGTGTCAGAGTGAAAAGCGCAGTGCGGAGAAAGGACGGACAGAAGAGAGGGAAGAAGAGGTGATGACAAATGTGCACCTTACCAGAACTTCTATCTTTGCCCAAGACCGGCTGGGCTACGGACAAACAGGCCAGTGAAGGTGTCGGGAGAAGGCAGGAGTGAGAGGGGAAGGGAGAGCTGGTGTTGGGAAGGATCATGCTGGGTACGATCCAGACTCCCGTATGTTCTGCCTCCTGGCTTGTCACTGGCAGCAAAATTTCCTAAATGAGCCCGAGTTAAAAATCCCAAACGCTCCATCTAGAAACACTGGAGACATACATTGAGATGGAAAAAGACCAAAAGATAAACCAAAAGCAGAGCTGTATTCAGTGTTCCCTTCTGAATTTCCTTTCGAAAATAACAACAAAGATGCAGGTTTTATTACGGCATTTAATCAAAGTTGAATGTCACCCACAGCATATACAGTACTGTGATCCCTTTTTAAAGGGGCTTCCAACAGCTCCATTAGCATTCTTGTTTACCACAGGGTCTAAAATCAGCCATAAAACTGGATGCACTGAAAAGGATACATAGAAAACTATCTGGGCTAGTATTTTTATGTAAGAGATCACCAGCTTTTAAGTGCCGGTTGCTTAATATGCTGCCATAACTCAACGGCCTTGAAAGCAATTAGAAAATGCTGCAAGCCGCAGTTCCCGAAGGGTAATATGGCTGTTGAGATTTTGCGAGAGAAAAGGGAACAACTGCGGATTTCAATACTAGAGGTGACATGAAAATAGCAATTGGACATGGTTAGTGCAAATCGGAACTGTTTCCACACTGCTGCCCGAAGAACTTCCAATTTTTTATGAAATAAAGCGCTTAAATAACAGTAATTATCAAAGAACTTGTGAAACAGATCACAGAATGGCAGGGGTTGGAAGGGACCTCTGGGGATCCCCCAGCCCAACCCCCTGCCGAAGCAGGGTCACCCAGAGCAGGCTGCGCAGGACCGCGTCCAGGCGGGTCTGGAATATCTCCAGAGAAGGAGACTCCACAGCCTCCCTGGGCAGCCTGGGCCAGGGCTCCGTCACCCTCAGAGGGAAGAAGTTCTTCCTCATGTTCAGATGGAACTTCCTCTGCTTCAGTTTGTGCCCGTTGCCCCTTGTCCTGTCACTGGGCACCACTGGAAAGAGTCTGGCCCTGTCCTCCTGACACCCACCCTTGAGGTATTTATAAGCATTTATTACGTCCCCTGTGTATCCCCACTAACTTTAGGGGTTCAGTTAATGGTCCCTACACGTAAACTGCTCCTTAGGACCTGTTAGAAACACAACACAAATGTCATTCTTCTACCAGCTCTAGTTGTAACTAACAACTTCCTCTGTGTAAATGAGTAACCTAAACAGTATCATTTAAACTTTTATTTCTGTTTCACACAGTTAAAAAAAGAAACAAATGCTATTATCTGCTGGCAGGTCGGGAAAGCAAGATCAGATTTCACTTTTTAGCTAAATAAATAATTCAGAAAGTGGCTCTAACAACTGCTGCCTGCCACTCTCCACCCCGGCTAAGCCTCGTAATACCTGCGCCATACGAATCTCCACCGTCAGCCTTACCAGCAGCTGAAGCGCAACGGGAACGATGAAAACCGCCAGCCTGGAACATTGCCCACCAACTCCAAAGTAACTGCTCGGTACTGAACTGTATACGTCAAGACCAAACGCCACGTTCAGGCAGAGTTACAGCTGATGATACTCATCGGGAAACACTCGACAAGCACCAGAGAGATACCGTGCTCTTAAATCAGGCCCTACAAACCCCAGAAATTCTGTAATACAGTTAAAAAGATACCAATGATAAGGGACGGAAATACACAACAGTTCATATGTCACAGTTCCAGGCAAACACAGACCTGGGTAACCAGCTAAAAAGTAAGGAAATAATTATTCTACAATTTAGGGGAGTCTTCCTCCACAACAGCTCAAGATCGAACACAGTAATCTCAAAGAAGCAACATTTTTAATTCCCCCTTATTTGTATATGATAAGAATACAGAAAAGGTAACTTCTGCAAGAGACCTACAAGTTTTTCCAAGAATAAATTACAGATAACGAAAATCTTGAAGTCTATTGCAAAGACCAAAAAGTTACTGGAATGAGTCACAGCAGAATTATTATATTCCCATTTCAGGGCTTTAATATCAAAGGAACTGAATTCCTAACAACAATTAAAAAACCGCATACTGTACTAAAGCAGGTATTAAAAGTAAAATCGCAGTAACCAAAAGGAAAAAAAAAATTAAAGATATCAAAGTAAACGTCCGACATAATTTTTACATTTCTTGCCATAACGTTGACTACTGTCTTTCTACCAGAAAGCTTAAAATCACGTAGCTTCCTTACAAATATTTCCCCTTCTTGTTGTGCATGTAAGATAGTCACAGTCTAGAGGAGAAAAACATTGGGAGAGGAGGGGATTTTAAATAATTTTTAAAAACCCACTGAAATACCTTAAGGACAAAAATTGTGGGTGGAAGAGCAGCAGGCCAGTGCTAACCCATCCCAACAGCACTCCATTAAGACCCTGCAAGTTTTCTAGGCCTGAACAGAATAGCATTCCATCTATCTGGGCAGTTCAGTCAGTTTATAAATCAATTACGTTTTCAAAGACGCCCCATTACTAGCGGTACAATGGGGGTTAGGAAATAGGTCACATCAGCGTTAACCACTTTGAGCAAAAATAATGTTGCGTGCCAGAAAAACATTCATAAACACTAATCAACCAAACTGATTCTCCTAGCAAACCATCCATAAATAACATCCAAATAAAGAAATGCTGTTGATCTCAAACTAAAAGTGCCTCTCATTGAACAGCAAACAGTAGCAGGTACCAAAAATATCTTGAATTTTCTTTTCTTCTCTTGAAACCAAACTTGATGTCTAACACCTAAAACAGTAAAGAAAAACAGATCATAATTGTGTTGACTGTGAAGCTGCTTATTAAAGTTCAGAATATTCAAAATGGTCTGTCAAAGCTTTATAAAGCTAATTAATAAGAATGTCTATATCGCTAATCTAATATCGCCAGCCTATTGAACAGATCTAGTGAAAGTAGCCTCAGTTGATCTCACAACTGAGAATGAAGCCTCTTCTGGTTCTCAGAGCAGCAGCAATTATTAGCTCCCCCTCCTTTCTTTTAAGGGACAGAAAACAGGAGAAAAATTAAAATTAAACAGAAGTTTCTAAACTCACCAGAAGGCTGCCCGTTTATGCCCTGACATGAACTATTCATTTCTACTACATGAACTAGCACAGCTTTTACACTCAGTTTCTTTCAGGAATTGGGGAAAGCTAATCAACAAATTGGTTCTTTACATCTTTGTCGCAATTTCACAACGTAACATTATGTTGGGAAAAAAAAAGCATCTTCCTACTAATCTAATAGGAAGACTACCATACCGATATCTATGGAAAAAAGGAGGTGCCAGAATCTGCAGCTGTTTCAGTTCGTCTTTTCAGGAAGCATATCAAGACCCCGCGGGATGAAATTGTACAGCCTAAAACCTCTCTCAGCAGCAGAAGGGGAGGCAGGGCTGACTCCCAGAGGCACGACGGGATGGGAATCCTCCAGAGCAGAGCACTTTTTCTGTCCAGCTGATCCACTTCCCCTCCTCCTGACCTTCAGTGTTGACAAAATAAAACAAAGTAAACAGGCTCATAGCGAAGCCATCAGTCTTGTTCACAGAGCAGGGAAAGAGCAGCAATGAGGACCTGCAGAGGAAGAAAGTTGCTGAAAACCTCACCTGGGACCCTACAGTGCACTGCGGCCAAATACAACCGAGCAGCCAGATGTGCACAGATGCTCTCCTCCCTCACGACTGCGCCAGGGGAAAGCACCCAAGCGGGAGAGAAGGGCGAATCAGCTCAAACCCGTCAGTGGCTCATCACAGTTCTCTGAGCTATTTGATCCTATAAATGTGTTTACTGATAAAAAACCCCACAGCTTTCTCCTAAAGTCTGGAAGCAGAAAGGGAGCAAGGAAAGCGGCCTGGCCCTTTGCACATGTGAAGAGCAGAGACAGCAGACACCGTACAGCACAGGACGAGAGTGAGAACACCACCTGTTGAAAACAAGATTCTTTCCTCCTGTAACTCTGATAACCGAGTCAGTCAGGAAACAGCTTATTGACAAGAGCCTGAGAGCCTGGGGACTTGCAAGAACAGAACAAAGCAAAATGCTTCATACGTGCACGAAATGTTTCTTTTCACCTCCCAAAACACTTTTCAAAGCATAATTAAGCGTTTCAGCATCCCCAAGAGCTACAGAAACAGCAAACATTTCGGTTCTACTCATAAAACAAAGCCAAGGAAAGGAAGTAATTTGTTAAAGAGTTATAGAAAATCTACAGGATCAAACTGATACTGAATTTCAAGCACTGAAGTTCCTGACTATAACTCTTGTTAAAGACAGAAGACTTACAATAAAAAGAAGATGAGTTAAAAAATGAAAAGCAAAATTTGTGGATCAGATGTTATTTAATCTATGTACGTGAAGTCTCCAGATACTTAACAGTCCTTCCCAACAAACACATTACAAAATGACTGTGTTGGATTTAATGCAAGCACCTGAGCAATGTGCCAGCTCATGCTCCTGGCACAGAAAAGTTGATTTTCATTTACCACCTAAAGAGAAATTAATGCAGAAACAGACAAATGCAAACAAGTTCCAAATACTTTTTTTAAATGCTAATAGTTTTTAAAGAAATGAAGAATCAGAAAAAGGTAGAAAAGTTATAAGCCAGGAAATACAAATGATGCAAGGAAAGCCTTTTTTCACTGGTTCAATGAACTCCAAATTCTGACTTCTGTCAAAAGTGAAAAACACAATTTACAATATACCCAGCTGTAAAATAAAAATAAACCAAACCTCTGGTTGAAAATAGACATTTTGCTGCCAAACTTTAAAAAGGCAGCCCTGTTTGCCAAGTGAGCCTGTGCCATGGGAAAGAGTACACTTTCATATGCAAGAGGACTGGCTTCGGCATTTTTCACACCTTCCAACTTCTGCAAGTCAAAGTCGTGACTTACAGCATGACCTACCACAATCTAGATCACAACAGATGACAGTAAAACATACAATATCAGAATTAAGGGCTTTGAAGTTGTATTTTAAAAATGCTGTTCTGGTTACTGCTGATCAGTGTGAGAACCTGGGCGAGGAAGGCAAAAGTAAAGTGGTGGAATTTTATAGGATCTGTCGAAGCTCCACGAGAAATCAAACTCTGCGTACACCATGCTGCCAACAGCCAGACAAACGCAGGTCACAGCAAGGCTTTACTCGAGAAGTATGCAAAGCCTCAGTAACGGTTTAATAATCAGAAACTGGTTTAGTGACCAACTTCAGAAGGTTAATCGTTGACTTCATTAAGGCTACCCATGTAGGAACGCAGTACAGAATTCAGCAGAGTAAGTGCAGAAAAATGCCAGAAAAAGGCTCTTCACACTGCTCGTAATGAGAACTGTTGCTTCTAATGAGAACTGTGAGGCGACGGAGGCGCAGACGGGATACACAGCTTGAATCACAAGCAGAAAATGACTGACAAGTGGAGGAAACGGCAGCTTTAGTGGGAATGGCAAAACAAGAGTTCTGGATGCAGAAGGAAGGTAACACTGGCTGTGTAAGAGAAGTAGGGAAACAGCCAGCAGCCACTGGTGAAAGAGAAAAACAGCAGCAAAAGCAACTGAAATAAGGGACTTGGGCAATAACTGAAATATCTAGGATATGGCAATAATATTGCCATGTCTGTATACTTCATCCCCACTGGTCAAGAAAAATAGGACTTTAATTTGTTTAGCCCAAACTCACCAAGGTAAGCACAGTCTCCAATTTACAGACAGATAATTAACAAGTCCGACACGCCAGGGCACACCAAGTTTCCCTACAAAACAAAACTCAGGAGTTTTAAGTCCTGGAAACCAGCTTTATTCGCAGGTCAGAACGGCCCTCAGAAAAAATGGAACTGCCAACACAGACACGCTTTTGGCAAGGGAAGATTTGGGAAAAGCAACAAAACTCTGACACCACCGAGTTTCATGAATAGTTTAGGGCTCGTCTGAGGAAATAGCTTCATTTCTAAAGAACTTACGCTCTTTAATAAAAATAGCAAGGTGATCACAGCTCACACCTCTGCGGGAACACTGTCAGGGAGTGTTTCAGGGGGAGCTGCTCTCCCGGGTTACGCCACCCGTCCGGGAGCGACGGACGTGCCAGTCTCCTGCCTCTTGCCGGGTGCATCCGGCTCACACAAATGACACCGGGGACTGTTTGTCCGAGGTCTGTTTGTCCATGCCCTCAGATGCTCCTCTTGCTGACAGAGCACACTGTTTTATCTTGTCGGGCGGCATTTCAAGTTCTTGTCTTTCAAGTGGAAAAGCAGAATTGCATTCCACCGGCCCCGAGCCACTCCTCAAACCACGGGAAGTAACAAAGCCACCGAGGTCTTAAATCCTCTTTGACGGGGCTGAACCCGGGGTCAAAGAGCGTTCAGTCCCTCAGGCGCCGTGCCGCGCTGTCTCTGCCCCGTGTGCCCACAGAAGCCTTGGTCCCTGCTGCCCAGCACCTCGATCGAGACCGGGGGAAGGCAGGCGGGTGGAAGCGGCAGGAGCTCACTAGACGAACCTAGAACCATTCTGTACCTCCAGCCTAGAAGCAGCAGGATTAGGAAGCATTTCACAGAATCACAGCATGTTCGGGGTTGGAAGGGACTCTGTGGGTCACCCAGTCCAACCCCCTGCCGAAACAGGGTCACCTACAGCAAGCAGTTTCCTAGAACTCCAGCGTTTATAAAAACGCATTATCTATTTAACCGCACCGGACAGCCACGACAGGGTTTCCTCTCCTGACAGACTTCCAGCTGCAAAACTTCTCCAAAGTTCGACGAGGACGCGGAGAGCAATCCTTCCTGAATTCTTACCTAGACCGGAGGTTTGTCTAACAGGGTAAATTTACCCGTCTAATTACACCGCCAGAGCTAATCATGCAAATGAATTTCCCCAGAAAAGCCCAGCCCTGAAAAGGCAAACAAAGGGAAGGGGGGGGAGCACCCAGGCAGTGCTGTAACCTGCACCCTGCCCCTTCCCTCGCCGGCAGAAAGGCTCCCCGGGCGCCGGCAGAAAGGCTCCCCGGGCGCCGGCAGCCGCTGTCGCGACAGACGGCTCCAACTTCACGCCAGGAACCCCGCAGCCATGTTCCAGGCGAGACGCACCAGAGGAATTTATTATTACAAACATCGCGACAGCCTTAGATGTAAGTTAAAGCAAAAGGAGATAAAATATAGATATGTAGCAAAGAGCAAAAAACGACAAGGAACCGCTATCAGAAGCTATTTTAAAATGGAAATATTTTTAGTCTTACCGAAATTATTCTTTGTTTTTCCCGGTACGATGCCGCACATACAAAGTTCAAGCTAACAAGCTTTTCTTTTTTTAAAAAACAGCGTTTTTTACAGAAAAGCCATGGAATTGTGAGGTAAAAGCGAGGCCGAGGCGGGAGCAGCCCGCACCGCGGAGCTCCGGGCGCGCTGCCGGGAGGCCCGGCCCGGCGGAGGGCGGCGGCCGGGCGGGGACGCGCCCGCCTCGCCCGGTAACGGGGCTCCCACCCTCACCCAACCGCCACCGGGGCACCGCAGCGGCCCGCTCCCGCCTGCCGGACCCCGGCGGTGCCCCCGCCGCCAGAGCCGCCCCCGTCCCCATCTTACCGGCGCCCGAGGCGGGGGAAGAGGCCCCCGGGCCGGGTGGGTGGAGGCCCGGAGGCGGCGGCGGGGCTCAGAGGCGGCGGGGCTGCTGTGTGGGAGGGCTCTGCACCATCCTCCTGCCCTGACGGGGCGCGGGGAGGGAGGGGGAGGCCGCTGCCGCTGCCCGGACACCCGCCTCCTCCGCCGCCGCCCGCTGCTTCCGGGGACGCAGCCGTGACCTCTCACCCCGGCCGGCCGCGCAGACGGTGGCGCGGCGGGGACAAGATTGGTGCGGCGGCGGCGACGAGGCGCGGCCCGGCCCCCGCCCGCGGGAGGAGCCAGCGGCGGGCGGGGCCCGGCGGGCCCGGAGCGCCGGGGAGGGCCGAGCGGGGCTCCTCTGGTACCGCCGCTCCTGCTGGCCTCAGGCCCTGCAAGGTGCTGCCGCCGTTTCCTGACGCTCTTCACCCACCCCCTTTTCCACTAGAAACTATCAAAACCTATTTTTAAACAGGACAGAGCCCAGCTCCCCTGTGTGAAGGGCCCAGAGGGAAGGGGCACGCTGGAGGGGAAGGTAAGAAGATACCCCCCCCCGCCCCCCCAAGCTCCCGCAGCCCCTCAGGCCATGGCAGAGCAAGGGCAGCTGCAGCCCTGGGCCCAGCTGGAGGGAAAGCGGCCAGAAGCAGCGGGAAGGGCGGTGGTGCTTTGGGAAGGTAAAGCTACAGCCCTTCGCTGGAGCGGAGAAGGGTCAGAAGTCACCCTGCCTTCGAAGGTGTCCAAGGACAGCGCTGAATTAGTGCCCTTCGTTAACAACTCTTCATGACCGAGGCCTGCGGAAGGCAGGAGGTAGCACTGCCAATGCACATCTGGCAAGCCTCGCAGACAATTAAAAACGTATAGAGCCGTTCTGTACACGTCTCTGACAGAAGGATGGTGGCTGTGGATAAAGGAAAAGGACACATTAATCTACTGGATGCCCAGAGGAAGTAGCTAACTGGTTTGCCCTGTCGCAGTCCCTATAGCGTACAAGCCTCCAAGGTTCAGTCCTTTTATCAGACAGAACACTGCCGCTTCTCCCCGCAACACTCTTAACCCCTTTTTTCCAAATTGCCCTTAAATAGCACTAGCTGTATGTACCAGCATCTATCTGTGCCTCCCTGCTTCAAGCACGAGACATCCAGCCACATGAGAATATACACCAGAGACTTTGTAAACAGTGGTGGTAACCGGGTAGAAGAATCAATTTAATTTCATAATTCAGTTATGTGAAACCAAAGATGTCGTACAGTTTAATTAAGCAGTACTTCCAGTAAAATATCTTCTTTACTACAGCAAAATAAGCAGGGAGTTCACATGCAGAGAAGTAATTTACAACGTAAGTTCCGATTCCTAGTAAGGAGCTGCAGTCTTCATTTTCAGTACTACTGAACTAGTACTCAGCTGTTGAAAAAACCAACTTTCTGATACTGTGACTGTCACCCGAGCACAGCAGCCTGTATTCCAATTCACCGTAAGACAGTATTTCAATTAAACTCTCTGGTTCACAAGTAACTTGCTCATAGATACCATTTCACAACTTCCTGCGTCGCTGGGGTCTCTCACTGACTCTCACCCCAAACTTGCCTGTGAGACCAGAGCACCCCCGCACCGCAGTGATGCCCAGTGCCAAGCCAGTCGGGTCCTGCTTACACAGCGTTCACCAGCTCACACTGAGCCCAGAACTGACGCGGCATCTTCCCAGCCCAGCCAGCTGCTTCTCACAGCGCCCTGTGCGTGATGGTTTCCCAGTCTGAATTTTTAAACATTGAAAAATACTCTGCAGTTATTACTACGGCAACTGAACTACCTTACTTTTAAGTAAGGCAAAAAACTATTCACCTGTTTTACCTACAGACAGGTCATTTGCGTAGTAAGACACAGACAAAGTCGTAGAGCATATCCAACTACAATGCCAGTGCCTGCGAGAGCTGCTCCCAGCGTTGTTCCTACCCAGGCGACACTACGGCTAGGAGCAAATCACTCCTGCTAGCTAACTGTTAGAGGGGGTATGGAAATCCTTCTTACCTGCCTTAAGGGGGATTCCGGAGGATTTGTTTGCTGAAAACACCCACTTTAGTGGCTTGATAACAAGATGGCATATGAATAAGAGATACTTTACTACAAATGCACCAGCAAGTCGTTCTTAAGTACTTAATAACTACAATGATCCTTCTACAATGAAAAAAAGACATTGTTACCTAGACTTGCACTTGAATGGCTAAGAATTGTGTCTCCCAAAACACAGGGAATGAAGAAACGGTCACAATTATATTCACATTAATCATTAACAGTGTAACAAAACCCAGTGACGACATCCTTAGGAACTCATTACCAAGGCCATAACGTATGCACTTTTATTTAAACATGGCAATTTACACAACAGCTGAGAGTTTGCGCATTTTTCCCCTCCCCTCAGGAAAACCTGTGTACCTGATATCAAAATTAGCACCTAGTGTTTATAAAGAAAATAAAGACTTTACAGTATTATTTACTGCAAGCACGGGTCAGATTAAGCAATGTGGGCGCAGTGACACATGGATATATTAAATAACCTAATTTCTTGTGATCTCCAATTAGCTCATTACTTCACCTCAGCAGTGGAGTTCGGGGAAACTGGCTCTCTCTGAAACGCTAGGAATGCATAGTTCATAAGGCTAAATAAATACATTTGACAAAAAGGGACAAATCACAGTTGTGGTCTGAAATTATTGCAGTGCAAATTTAAAATAGCAGTGTTTTTAAAGCAGTGGAACATAATAAAGAGGTAGGTACTTTCCTCCTTGGGGGTAAGAATTTAACATTGCTTAAAAACAGTTCAAGCTAAGTAGCTTTATGTTGAGATATCTCAGGTACACAAACAAATCATGGCAGACTGGATTAACTGGAAGATATTTAAAATATATAAAATGTTTCACTGGCATAAAAAAGTTATATTTCAAGAGGTTACTTTTTGCAGAGTGAGCTACTATTCTTAAATTGAAATACACCGATTTTAACTTTTGGTGACATAAAGCCGTATTTACCTTGATGTTCAACGCTTTAGCATGGTAACTCCCTTTGCTACAGAGGGTCGCTAAGGATCAGAAGATTGATGTTTTGTGAAAATAAAGTCCGCTTTTCTGCTCAGAGCAATGGCTCATGCTTCTTCAAAAAAGCAGCCTCCAATTATATGAACTTACTTCTCTACCAGGACTGTCAAAAAAGCAATCAAGACTGATGGAAACCACGAGGCAATGCCAGAAAAGAAAGCCACTTTTGGAGCAAATCTTGCACCATGTCCTTCCCCCCCTCCCTTTTTGTTCCACATTATGCAATTTTTAATGCAAATATTTCTTCCTATTTTTGAAGCCTGGCTCAACAGTAGTATCAGCACTGATGTGCACCACTGAAGGCTATCAGGCATACTGATAAAGCAGAGATAACGTTTACATGAAAAAATGTCATATTTTAAATGGCACTTTTTTCTTTTTACAGAGCAGTTTTTGAGATGCCCAGTTTTCAAATCATCACAACAATATCCTCTCTCTCTGTAACTCATCAGTTATACCATCTAGCTTACTGAAACATTAACAATGTACTTGCCTTTATACTGCAACATGATTTAATTGAAAGGTGCCAAAATGAACATTTCATATCATTTTCACTCAAGAGACAAGATGTCATGCACAGTTGAGACATTAGATTTTAAATCTATTTACAATTTTACATATTTTACAATATATATTTCATCTTTACAGCTACAGAATAAATTCAGACTAACATTAGTACCTTTTGAGTTTCTCCTCAAACTCGAATTCAAGTTAAACTAATTATTAAAAACAAGTAAATGCATGCCTAGAAGGAAGCTTTCAGGAAAGATGTCAATGGACTAGTGTTGCTTAAAAATTACACTGTTTTGTGTAGAAAATTTAAATTCAGTTCAAAAACCCACAAAAGCCTAATAGAAATTTACTTGACTAAAATAAATACAATTCATTACACTTAACAACAAAAAAGTACCTTTAAAAATGTACTGATTTAAGCTCAACTGATTTTTAGCCTTACATTTACTCCCCTTCCCAAGTAGCAGATAGTACTAGGTGAGGATAATGATGCTTTTCAAAGTTAACACTGCTAATTATCCTGCATAAACCTGAGGCTGCAGTGGTGGGGGCAGCTTGTCATTCTCCACGTTTTCAGAGTCAATAGCTGCTAAGGCTTGATTTTTTGGTTTTATTTCTAAAGGGTATTTCTCAACAATATCTTGGACCTCCTTTGTGATTCCATCAGTCCAATCTATTAGGTCTTTCTCAAGCTTCTTGGCTTCACTGACAATTCTTTCCTGTCTCTCATTCAATTGAGACAGAAGGTCTAAGTTTTTATACATTTGCTTAACACCGAGGCACACATCAGGTGAAAAACTGTCAGATTCTTGCTTCTTCGGGGACGTCTGACCCGTCATAAAGCGATCAAAATCTTCTTGGCTTAGATTTAAGGACTGAGCATCCAGTTTTTCAATGAAGGCCACAGCACAGCACTACAAACAAAGCAGAGCACGAGTATCATTGCAAGCTACAGACTGGAACTTACGCGTTCTATTTTTTTAAATCTGCCGTTAGACCAGTAACTGATTATTTTATTTAATGTCTCAGATTGCTCCTAAAGAGCTTTTCCAGAAGTTAACTGTATCACTCAGTTCACATGCTTCTCTCCTCTCCCCAGAGTGTGAAGAAGTCGAAAACAATAAAGGAGAACACCACTTCAGCTGAACAGTATGGACTCACTGAATAATCTACACTACAAACCTCAGGGTCACTGCATTTTGGAGGTCAGAGAACAGAAAACATGACAACTACACAGGAGCAGTATATTAATGTTTAATAATCTGATCAGCAGAGATCTGCTATGCTCTCTGTTAATTTTCCGAAGGAAGGGATGTCAAATGCCCATTTTACCTTGTGGATGCTCTTCTCCTACTGCAAGGACCTTTTAACATTCCAAGTATTTCATTCAACTACGTATTTTTGAGAATTGCTTTACAATGAAATGCAAAGAAGCCAAGTTCATAATTCCCTTTAATATAAACAAGCACACAAATAAAAGTCACCTGCAGAAGCTTTGAAAAGCCTGTTTACCTCCACACATGAATGGCCTAGTTCTGCAGGCCCTTCGAGAGATAAACTAACGGGCTTAAATGGGCAACTTTGCATCCATAACATCTGCACAGTCCAAACTCGGGATGTTAGGAACTGAAAACACTTATCGCCTTATAGAATAAGAACATACCCAAGTCTTAGCATCAGACTGTTCAAATAAAGAGTTTAATATTATACAGAAAGCAAAGCACTGCTTGGTGTGGAAAGCTGAGAATGAAGAGAGAGGAGATACAAAGCAAAAGAGCTTGCCGTACTCTAAGGAACCTCAACCACTATTCGAAAATTAGTTTTAATTTTCCTTCTATGTTAGGCTGTGTCCGCCTTTACTGGAAATTCTGACATCCAAATCAAAGACCATCTTGTTGTACGAGATGTCAACACTACTCCTGCACTTACCAGATTGGTAAAATAGTAGCCGTCTTCTCCTGTCATTAACCTGCTTGGATTACAGAAGCGTGTTATATACTGGATGTTAGACTGCAGGCGGGGTGGGTTTCCCTTCAAAACAATGTATATAAGTGTTGGAAGAAAGTCATCAGCAGAAGCTGGTTCATTTTTTGTGATTTTAATAGCATTAAATATATGCTTGCTGCACTTGGTGATGCATGCTAATTTATCACGAGGCACACGCTTTGAATCCATTTCAATAATATCTGTAAGATAAAAAAGTTCTCAAATCATTAAAGCCATATTAGTCAGACACCTGAATGAGTAGGACACTCACTGGACAATACTAAAACTGCATTTATTTTTATCTGTGGTGCTTGCTGTTCCATGGAATTATCTGTTTGTTCAACGTTCTCTTGGTTCAGTCCAAGCATTTCAAACAGATCGGGTAAGCCTGTCACTCCTGTGATAGAAAAATGATTTCCGCTTCACAGATGATAGTCTAATACCACAGAGACTACTGCAAATCTAAAAGCCTGGACTCCCTTCTGATGACAGCAGAAAATAATCTCAGTGAACAAGAGATATGAAATTTTAAGCTGTAAATGTAAACTTCATTGTTCACAAACCTGTAATTGCTTTTACAACCATATCAGAGACTTCTGGAATTTCTTCATTGACAGGAACACACAGCATCTGTGGAGTTACCCAGTGCAAAGCCCTATAACAAGAAAAACCGTTAAAGATGTTCTGAAGCACATTTAACACACACTCAGGTGTTTGAAACCAGCTACTTCTTGAATTCAAGGCACAAGGAGTGCTTTGTGTAAATGAGGCACTAGTCCAGTTATAAGCTAGTTTATTCCACTGAAGTAATTTATTTCCATAAAAAATATTTTCTTTTTTTGCTGTGAATTAACAAAAGCACACCAATTAGTTTTCCTAACATAGTAGCTTTCATCATTCACTCTATTTAGTCCTTTCTGTTTCTTAAATAAAGTGGTTTTAACTCTTTCCAGTTAAAAAGCTTGCCATTTTTGTATGTACAGCAAAACATTTTTAACATGTTTGATTCAGAGCTCATTCACAGGACTGCAGATTACTCAAATGTTTTTCTTTCAAAGATTTACCTGATTCTCTTTTGGACAGCGAGATCTTTCTTCTCATCATCAGTTGTTTCAGGGCAAAAGACATATTTATACTGTCGAGTCATAATGTATTTTTCAATCTGATCCATTGCTTTCTCCACTTTTTCAGGGGGCACTGAAAGGTACAAATCCCACCCCAATACAGTAAATAAAGTATTCCGTGGCTGTTTTGAAGATTGGTCCTAATATCGCCAGATCAGTACTACTGACTTGAGCCAACCTGAATTAATAAAGAATGGATATACTTGGAGTATTTTCATTCTCTACAGCAGAAGTAAAAATACAACGGCGAGAACACCACTGTGACATGCCAAAGTAAGCACATGCATAGGTTCACAATGAAGCACATTCAACACACAAATTAGGTTCAGCTGCTCGTAGTTTACAAGAATATTTCTTGAAAATACAGTCTTTGAGAATAAATCCAGTGAGATCTTCCAAGTCCTCTGTTCCTGTTTATGTCTAAAAAAATCTCTGGATATGTTTAAGCTGTGCCACTTCCACACCAGGCACAGCAACACTACCCTCTCACTGACTTTCTGGGTAACATTAAGGCTTACAGCCTGTTGATTGGGTTGAGGCTACGCATTCAACCTCAGTTTTAAACAAATAGTATTGAATTTAAAGCAAGAAATGAAAACAACTGAACCACATTTAATTGAGCATTTAAGAAAAACCTGTAAAACCAAATAACTTAGACTTCAAAACTTCCTAGAACTGGTGCTGCCGGGAATAGTTCTAACTATGGTACTAGAATTTGTTAACAGTGTTTCTGACAGCTAGTTAGGAATGTTTCATTTTTACTTTAAAATGCAAGCGGTTTTATCCTCAAAACATTACTTTTTCAGCAGTAAGACATGAGGAAGAGGAACATGGTACCTTTCCAACGTGTCTGTAATTTCTCTGCTACATTTTGATAGAAGTCCTGGGCACATTCAGATTGCTCCTCAATACTTAAGTCCTGTAACAGAACACTGAATAAATGTGCATGTGGAAGAAATGGCAGTTCATGCCTCTGAAGGTTTGTTTTTGTTTAAGAAAAGTGTCCAGCTGCAGTAACAGTCTGAGAATGCAAATATATCACAGAGGTGTTTATATTGGCTGAATTGTATTAAAAAATATGAGAAACCAAGACACACTGGCACCTTAACAAGTGAAAGGCTTATGTTTATTTGCTGAACAGATGTGTATTAGCAATGGAACTGGACAGGTCCAATGCCATTTTCCCCAGACACATCCCTGAGTAACGGTGACAAAATAATGCAGACTTAAGCAGAATGCTTGCTCCCAATTTTGTCTCTGTAACAATTTAAAAGATGATAAACAGTATACCAAAAACCCAAGAACATAAATAACAGATTTGAAAGAATATCTATACAGTAAACACTTCTAATGATAAAGTTACTATGAAATACACTCATAATGTTACTTGCGATATGACATTGTCTTTTGGGCATTAACTGAGCTACCGAAGAACACAGTGGAGGTTTGAAGGGTTAAAATTAACTTTACCGATCAAGTCACTTTTCACCATTAAATGGCAGCATAAAACCGTACATTGAAAAAAAAGAAAAAAAATGGAGAGAACTTTATTTCTGAATTCTCTTAAGGCCAAAAACTAGACAGTTCTCCTGAACACGAAGTCTCAGCTCTGCTGCATTTTAGGCCTGGTTTACATCTAGCAGACTAAGAAAGACTTCTTTTTCACTAGAAAGACTTCTTTTCCATTAGCACAAACTATCAAGGAACCTGGAAATTATTGGTTATAAACATTGAAGGTACTCTCATAATACACTATTTTCACAAACTCTATGCTCAGAATGAATCCTTTCTAAAAGAAAAAAAAAAAAAACAAAACAAACTTCAAGACATTTCCAAAGTGGAGGGCATGTAAGATTCCATCAGAACTCCCTTTCATTTCTAGTCCAATCTGAGGATATAATTTGAGTAACTACATACTAAATAGGAAAGGGGGGGAAGGTTGTCGAACACTGACTCATTTCAACAATAGGTGGCACTACAGACACATTAATATTTCAAGAACATTAATTTTTTTTATATGGAGACTGAAGATGCAACCCTCATTCCATATTTTTAAAAAAAGCAGAGTCAAGTTCCCCTTCCCCAGGGAAAAGGAGGTGTGGTTTCGTACTGTGTTATCTTTATAACTTTCTAGATTTAAGATACCTAAGAACTCACTGTGTAATATATTACAACTTCCACGAGTTGTATTTATCCAGAAAATTATTTGTTCAACAGACATTTTGTCTTTCAGGACTAATTTATTCAGGATGCAAAGGAAAATTCTCTCAAAACACCCAAGATAATGGGGTTGGAGGGTTTCTTTGGTCATATACCATACCAAAAAGGAAGGTATTCACAATCCACTAGATCTTCATTTGACTAAGCATATCAGCTGAAGACTCCTGTATACCATATATAAAAACTGAACTGCTGGATAACGAGCAGTATTTTCTCCATCTATCCCTTAATATCCTCATTTTATATATGTAAAACACATGCAAAACTTACCCTTTTATGATTCATTGCGTCCAAAAATAGTTTACACTGCTTATAGATATCTTGTCCAGGTTTATGATATGTCTTGAGAAATTCTATGAATTCCTTGGATACTCGATCTGTCTCGATGCTAGCCTGCCTGTTTATAGAAGGGCTGGGAGCCTTGGCTTCTTGGATCTCTGCTGGGAAAATGTGGGCACATCAGATTAGTTTTTTTACACCAATGGATGAATTCCAGAAGCGCTGTAATGTTTATTAAAATTTCATGTTGGTTTTTTCAACTGCGCAGATGAATAAGCATTTATTTCTCAAGCTTTACCAGGAAATGCTGGATATTATTGAACAGAACTCTAGGAAACTGAGTATTCCACTGAAGTGAAACATTTATAGCCACATACCCATTTACACTAATGGCCTTTTTATATTATCAAATCACTCTAACATGGGTTTGTTTTCTGCTTTCGTATGTTTTCATTCCCAGGTAAGGTCATTCTCCATATAAGGTCAAGCCTTCCAGACGGGATTCTGCAGCAGTTTAAGATAACAGAGTGGTCCCTTTTCCGTTCTCGCTCACCTTTACATTCCTGCTCCTTTGCTTGCACCAACACAAGTATTCATTCGACTGGCTCATGAACTAGCCTCAGGGAGCAGCAGTTTGGGGCAGTTCTACTCAGAAATCAGGGTTTCTTATGGGGTTATTTTTCAGCGTGATCAGCTCCCCAGGCTGGCTTCCTACAAGGTCACAGCAGCACAAGACAGGGAATGGAAGCGTGAGGTTGGTGCAAACGCAGCAGCCCTGCTTTGGCTGGGCAGCAGATACCACAGCACCACACCTGCAGTGTAAATGAGAACTTGGCCATTTGTGTTTCAGCAAGAGCAGAAGCACCGCATCCGTTCAAGAATTTGCTTGGCACTCAAGACGGAGGTAGGAACACAGACTGCACACAGCACTGGATGCAAGTTTATATAGCTGCAACCAGGGGGTTTTTCCACACAAGCACATCTGATTTTCTGAGGTATATGCTGCAAGTTAATTGTACTGATCCAATACCTTCGCTGCCCAAGTTTAGTTCACCCACCTTTCAACTTGCCAGCCAACACTGTTCAAAATGAAGGATTGAATAGAGATGATGTAAATGAACGTGATGAAAAGCAAGCAGCAGAGAGACAGAAAACATGAAAATATTCATGATCAACAGGATACAAACATATCTTTCAACCTGAAAATACTAACATGCACAACAAAAAAATCCTTGTTTAAATGAGCATACATGCAGAACTCCAAAATAAAAGGAAATAAATGGGATTAGTATGGTTAAGTTGGTATGTTTAATTTGGACTTGAGGTAGCTTACAGGTTTTTTTGTTTGTTTGTTGTTATCTGCTTTTGAAGAAATCCAGCACTACAGTAAATTCTAAGCTGTATGATCCAGTGACTAACAGGCACTGATCATCTGACCAAAGCACAAGACTCGTTAGGACCTCTACACTTCAGCACAACCTTCTCTGGGTAACAACTTGGTCAGGTACCATTAGAACATTAATGTTATTTAAGCGATAAGAATAGAAAAGGTTTTACAAATATTTAAAATTCCAACTGTAGCAATCAAGATAGAAAGTGCAAATTAATCTCCTTTCTAATTACACAAGAACACTTTTTCCAGAGGGGATTTCCTCCAAGCTTCTTTATACCCAAGATTCAAAGTAGGATGCCTGTACAGTATTAAAGCTGAACAGCAATGATTACTATGTGTTGATCCAAATTTGTCACATTTAATATTACACAACCAGTAAGATGAGAGATAGTTTTGAAATCATAAACAAAGAAAGCGGGTATACTTTTGAAAGTATTCTAAGATTTTTTTCCACAATTTTTTCCACTGACTTTCTTTCAAAGAACAGCTGAAGACTTATTTACTTATTTCAACACGATTTCACTGTATTATAAAAATAATTAACCTCATTCTGCTATTTGACCTTTAGGAATATGATTTTTTTTAGTCACAAATTTACAATAAATTATTTTTTAGTTGCTAGAGAGATGTAGTAAACTGAGGCAGATTACTGTTAATGTCAGCAATAAAAATTTGAATGTTAGAATAAACTGCCTTTTTAATGAGTCACACCAAGAACTACATGTAGTCACTCAGAAACGTCACAACTTTGTTCATCTCTGCATCGAAATCCTGATTTAAGGAAAACGAATCTGTACAATATGCACCGATTACTACGGACTGCAGGAACAAATGTACTTTCAGCAACAAAATATTTTCAGCTTTGTCATGTACTCTAAAAGAATTAAGACTAGCTAAAAAGAAGCTGATTACAGAAAAGAAATTCCATTTGAAGAAGCTGAGAACCTAGTAGAGGAGATATGCCAAAATGAAAAGAAAGAGTATGGGAAGAGTTAAGAAAGGATCTCCTTTACAAAGAATAAACACTATTAATATTAAAATCTTTCTCAAGGCATTCTACAGAAATGCTAGTTGTCACAGCAGAACATTAGCACTCCAGTGATTCACTATGGTTGTGCCATGGTCATGGATCTGAGTTCAAGTAAAGAATATATAAAAAAGTGTCGTCATTAACTCTACTAGACACACCTATTCATCATCTTCATATAATTTGCAGAATAAAAGAATGGTACATCTTCAAATTTCTTTAGTCAGCAGAACACGTCAGAATTGCAAACAAGTAGAATAGGACAAGATCCTAAAGCTGTTTGCATCAAGGGTTTTGGCGTCCTTTTGGTTCAAATAAAACCTGTATGTCTTCTCTTGATACAAAATTGTCTTCCTGATTAATATAACAAACATCTGGAGATGTTTTGAGAATGCAAAAGTTCTTGAAGTGTGAACTATTAAACTGAAGTAGTTTCAACTTATAATCAGATTTATAATGGCAACCTTATTTTTTGTGAAAAATATGAAGCAGCACAAGATCTAGCTACTTCTTAGAAAATTCTTATCTTTTTGAAACCACAGAATCCTTCAGATGTCACGCTAAGGCAGACCTCAAAGACACCTCAGCTTTATTCCTACACTCTCCCTACCAAAAAGAAAAGAATTGGTTTAGAGATTCAAGTTCACTTCAAGATGCTAGACTTCCTTTTTTTGGTCATCTTCATATTCAACAGCACAAGTTATAACTGGCACAACCCTAGTTTGTATTTTGCAAAGCCCAGCTAAGAAATAAGCTTACTAAAATCAAGCAGACAGCTTGCTCAAGCTGTACTGCATTACCTTCAGTAGGGGAAGCCAGTTCCCAGGAGGGAGTAAAAATCTCCTTCAAATCCCTGAGAATGTTATCAGCATTTCGCTCCCTCCCAAGCTGTCCTTGCTTAACGATTTTCTCTTGAGCCGCTGAAATAAATGCACAAGCAAGCAAGACACCAAGACCAGGAGCATGTCAGGAGAAACGATGAACAGGATAAAAAAAGAAAATGTGGAAAGTGATAAGAATGAACATAAAAAAAATTTCTTAATACATAGCTGAATGCCTCATTTAGCCAGCTGCTGCCCATGCACCAAGACAAATTCTAAGGTGAAATCCAGACATATTCAGAACTTCTTATTAAGGAAATGCATCATCTATAAGGCTAAGATATATTAACATTGCTTTTTCTTCTGGAATGCCTCCTCCACAGTCTAGTATTTTCCAGTTTTTGCCCGTGTAAGCTATTGCTATGCAAAGGCATCAGTGCCATTAATCATTCTTACTTGTAACACATGCTGTAGAACAAACATTAAGCCAACCACAAACCTGATATTCACTACCCACATACACATAAATACTACATTTCCTTTCACATTTATTTTCATTTAAAGGCCCCCTGTTTACACATTCCATTTTTTCTGTGAAAGCTGTTGAAGTGATCCATTATGGCAGCACCACCTGATAGTTTGTATCAGCATTTCTGTCACACTTAGGCATATCAGTTTGAGATGACTGACAGCCAGTACCTTTTCTCCTGCTTTCTCCAGGCAGAGATCCCCTTCAAGTCCTAAACCGCAGCATCACACTATGGTTGACTCATGAATCTAGCAAGAATGTGCATCATACAAACAAGATACTTCCACTCAGCAGTGCAGTGGCAAGCCACCCCCAGGAATACGTTCATACTACACTTCAGTGGAAGAACTCCTGTGTAACTAACACAAACACAGCCACAGGTTTGGAAGTGCACTGTTCTATTTAAAAGATTATCTGGCATCGCCCAAATGCTCATGTATTCCTCTGTTTTCAGTAAGATTTCACATATAGCAATCACTCTCCAGAAGCAACATTATTCCAACTTTTTAAAGTCAAGTCACAGAGCACTACTACTGCCTTTTAGCACTATACATCAATCAAAAATACTTTTTTTACTTAAAATGTTGTATAGAACCATTAAAAGCAAAGGGGAAAGTTACCCTTCTTAGCTCCTGTCCTGGAAGAAGCAGTGAAGAACTTCTTCACAGTTGTGACCTTTCGTGTTTTCTCATTGGTTTTCTTTTCTTCAAATTTTGAAAAGGTCAGGGATTGCGCCCCTTGGGTACTCTGACTACTGGCATATGCTTCTTCCTCCTCACGCTGAAGCCTGGAATTAGAAAAACATAGGTCTAATTTCAGTGCTTAAAACAAGCACAAATACACTTTTATTTATTTATTACTGTACAATAAATTAATTACTCATTTGACAAGCTAATTCTCCTCAACGCCCATCTTCACTTCTTGCTTCCTCTCACATCTCCCTTCACCACATTATGTCCACTCTTTTCATGTTGCAATAGTGAAAGTGAGGGAAAGCTTAAGATGGACAGGGAGGATTGAACAGTAAGGTCAAAAGGGAGGGGACTGAAGCATAATCATGGTCACCTTCCCCTCATGTCACAACTCTGAATTCTACAAAGGTAGAGGTGAGGGGAAAGACTGTGGGAGGACTTCCAATAATCGATTTAGTTGCCTTCCTCCCTGCATCGTGTTCCGAGTTTCACAGCCTATTACCACAGGCAATCCTTTACCATTTCACTGAAGATAAAAACCATGGCTCGCAGCTGAGCAAGTGAAATACCCTGTCACAATCCCAGAAATATTCTGGAAAATAGATCATTGTTGTCAGAATTTGTTTTCAAAGTCTTGGTAATACAAATGCTTGCTTGAATGAATGAGGCAAACCACTTCACTGCAACACTGATGGGTGCTTTGCAAAGACGAAGTCCATCTTTTAATCTACACGTACAAAGCAGCGGGGGGCAAACATACTAATTCTTCAACAGCTACTTTTCTTTCTACGCAGGAGGATTAAAATAGGTTAAATTATATTGCCCTTGAAGATGCTAAAAGATTGAGCAATTTTTTTTAAACATCCATCCAGCTCAGGATGGACCATAAATGGCCTTGCATTTGCAACCTCCTGAGGCAGGAATTGTATCTGATCTGTGCTGAGAAGCCAGTCTGTTCACTACAACAAACAATCACAGCCTATCTGTTCCTCCAGCATCTCCCTACCGAACAGTTACTTATCAAAGAATTCCTTAAATGCCCCACTTTATTGTACACAGATGTTGTATGACTGACAGTATAACTATGTGTTCTAATAATATTGAAGTTTTTATTGTTTAAGCCAAATTTGGCTTAAATTGCCAATACTGGCAGAAGATAAAAAAGACATGTCCTCTGTACTGTACTCAGCAGCCTACCTGGCACCTTCCGATTAGGCTAGAAAAGGTTTCAAGCACTTCTTTCTACCTTTCTTTGCAGTTAATTTGTATCAGTGCCAGACAGCAGAGAACTTTAAAAACAAACTAAAGGTAGGGTGGTCAAGGGTAGTTCGATACCAGAAAACTTACAGATTCCAAACTACAACCATCAGTTTGAACCCAGCTCAAGTTCAGAGAGCTTCCACAGATGTCACCTTCTTCAGGCAGGCTGATGTGAACAGTGCACTTAAATGCCTTTTCTGTATTTTTATTTCTGCTCTCCCCCCCCACTCCCCTCCAGTGACCTTGGGTAAGGTATCACTACGTAACTCAAGTTCACCGAAGGCTTCCAAATTCGAGTGCAGACATCTCAGGCATTTGTACTTCTGCCTAGGGTTCTGGCATATACCACTAATACATTAAGGTAAGCATATGTAGAGAGTCTGTGTGAACATGAACAAACATCTTGGCCAGCTCAATTCAACTCAATCAATTCAATACACAGCTGGATGCTCCTCCATCTCAAGAATTCGCATAACCCTGAAGCAGTTAATTTTGAGTGGATGTCCTGTAACTCACACCTGGAAGTGACACACAGGGCAGCTGTAGTACAAACGAAGATGCTTTGCAGTTTCTCAGGCAGTGCATAATGCTTTTGCTTTCTAGCCAGTCCTGTTGTAGCTGCTCTTATTTTCTTAATCAAGGACAGATTTCCTCCAACACCCATTTTCAGGGTGAAGCATTTATCACACTAAGAAAACTAGACTGTTTTGCAGAAAACACATGCTTAGAAAAATTACCTAAATTATTAAAGCTAAAGCTTTTATGCTTTGGGATTTAACCCTGCAGTTTAAAAGAACAATGACAGGCAAGATTAGAACCATTTTTTTCATCAGTAGCTGAAATGTAAAACCATTGTGCTGGCTATATTCAAGACAACAACTGCGGTCTTCAGAGGCAGAGGTATTTTAATCAAAATTGTCACCTTCACCCTTCCAACTGCTAGGTAGAATTACAGATTTCAGTATGCAAATCAGGTCAAAGTATTTGTTGAGCGGTTGGGGGTGTTTCCATTTGTTACTTCACAGACTTTCTTTTGAAACCTCTTAAATTAAAATATCATAAATATTCATCTTGCGTCAAAAGGAAGATTTTAATTCCTGCTGGAAAGGTCAAATTGGAGAACTTGTGATGAAACTGAGCCAGAGCACATAGGACTAGAAAATAGGAGACAGGAATAGTGTTTAGTGAAGTCACCCTACTGTAGAAGAGGAAGGAATAAAGGGAGCTCTTTACCGCTCTGCCAGCTCCCAATCCTCTTGAATCTGTTTCTGCCTGGCCTTATGGTATTCCTCTCTCCAGCACTTGGAGCAAAATCCCTGCCAAGCAGGATTGCCATAGTAACCACATCCCTTCTTGCACAGTAGCTCCGACTGATCAACGTGAATTCCTCTGCGTTCAGATTTCAGGTTCATTTTCTTCCTGTTTAAAGAGAAAAGGGTTAGAGACAGAAACATGGTTAACAGCTTGCTAGAAATAAATTCTTTCTGAAAGGCAAGCCTTCAAAAGAAGTTGCCTATTTTAATTATTGAATAGTTCCATAGCAACAACATAAAGGCTGCAATTACATAACTGTACAGCCCGGAAAGCCAATGCCAGCATCAGCATTTGTCTGTACAGCTCTGACCCGCAAACAGTACCAGACAGCAGGCCTGCATGGCCGGTTGCACAGCTACACACACATGGGGAGAAAGGCACCATTCTCTGATCTCAGCAGCACATTGTTCCAACAGTCGCGGAGGCACAAAGCAATGGAAGAAAAAAAGAAATACAGGAAGTTACAGTCACCATAGAGAAGCAAACCGAGTAAGAGACAAAATGTAAATAGGTTTGTATTCAGGCCGAGACTGTCTCTGCAAAGAATCATACTGATGAGACTGTAGATAATGTAACTTCAGCCTCAAAGAATACGTCTTCGCAGCACAGTGAGGTATCACAGCTAACCCAGCAGAGTATGTTAATATGGATGAGATGCACCTCCATCTCCTGCAGCACTCCAGTTACTTCATCGTTAAGTTTGGCACCTGTATAAAGCATAGCTCTACAGAATTTATACACAGCGAATGCAACAAAAAGATTTATTTTTATGCCTATACCATCATTGTGCAGAGCCTGTCTTCCAACAATCCAGCCCTCCCCTTTCTTTTTTTGCTTGACAGAAACCATCCCACAGGCTAGATTGCTCCCAAGGGCATTTCAACATTCTAATTCTAAATGCCGCATTCATTTTAGGAGAAACGCAGCACAGGATCACCTGCATTAGTAAGTGTAAGGTCCGCATATGGACAGGGACATTTGGATTGCAATATTGACCTACACCGACACTAGAAATATCACAGCAAGGCACTGCAAAGCAGATCTTGGTCACCAAATCCAGCCCCTTTTTCTTCCTGTGATCCTCAGCAGAGAGTGTTTCACATAAGCTGAGCAAGCACCTTAGCAATTTGATTTCCTGCTCTCCCATTCGTAACCAAAGCCATCCCTAAGACATCCTTCCCCTAACAGGAAAACCAGAAAATTTTTAAACCAACACTGCCCCGCAAGTAAGAATATCCTGCCCTCCCCTCCTGTGCACTACTTAAGAACACACAAGGAAAACAGGACACACATTGAGCTACAATGTATGGAAAGTAAGATGAAAAGCGATTTTCTTAAATTAAAGACTGTCAGTGACTGTCAGAGTAATGTTGGTTTTCCCCCCCAAGATTCATAATGACCCCTAAGTCCATACACACGAGGAATCCAATCTCTGGTTGTTCATGTTTCTGCCCAGCAAAGCTTACTCGCCCCTGGAAGCTCTTGCACTCTCAGAAAGAGCCCCAAACTCTTCTCTCATCGAGCAAAACAGATATGATACGCACAACTGTCATTACCACAGACAGTTTTCTACCACAGGAAGCAACAGTTATTTTGTTCCAAGCTGAATGATATAAGATCAACCACTTTAAAAGACTGATAATGTTTAACATTTCCCATTAATCTAAACAAATTATTTTAAGTAAAGCAACAGGAAACACATATTATTTTCTCTGAGGGGGGGGAACAAATTAAAGTCCATCTTATCTATGTAAGTATTAAGGCTCCTTCCACTAACATTTTTTCTATCTTCGAAAGAAGTAATGAGTTTCTAAAAATAAACTAAAAATAGTTTCAGTGTAGAGCCCTGTAGATTAAGAGAATCAGTTTCTTAATAGCATAATTTCTAAAGACATTTTCTCATTTACATAGACAGAGAACAGCTGAATACTCCCTCTTCTTTCCCACAGAAATGTCTGACAGTTAAACAGACATTAATACACTTCTGCAAAGCAAAATGAAAAAAACCAACCAGTTTTTAAATATTTGAGAGCACTTCATTCCCATACGGGCAAATTAACAGGGGAAAATAAGTACATTGTCTTCACAAAAATCTCTTGGTTTCTGCACTATCTTCATTTTCCGATTCCTCAAGCAAGGTCTTTATGCTGGTTGTAACAGTACATGGATCTGCTGCCTGACAATCTATTTAGCAGACCAGAAATTAAACATCAAACGTTTGTCAGCTGCACAGCTTGGGATGGAAATTGCACGTTGGCAGTGTCTGGAAACACCGCCCATTCTCAGAGCACCACTCATGCCCTTTAGCACCAATTCTGAAAAGAATAGGGAAGTGAAAAGCTGGAAACTCTTCAGTTGCTCCTGAAACAGTTTAAAGACTGGTTCCTAAAACCAGAAGCTGCAGCAGCACTTTGATTAGAGACTTCTGCTGCAGGTGCCTATACTAGAAAAAAACCACCACGCACAAAGTTTCCAATATTGCCATTAATGGTAAATGAATGTTTTCATTGTAAGCTACAGGGAGCTATGAAGATACAACAAATAAAATCATTTTTGTAACACAAACCTCAGAAATTTTACACCCATCTCTGCCACCCAAGGAAATAAGATCCCTGATCCTATCAGCCACTACAACGGAGTAAGTTACAACAGCTTTGCAATTGCAGTCTGTAGGCAGATTCAACGAATTCAGGCATCTGTTGTTCTTACTCAAAAGCACTGTGCTTCAGACACTCAGATTTTTTGAAAACTAACAAAGTACAATGAAATACATGTCCTTCCTTCTGTGCCACATCAACCGGTTGCTTTCTGAAAGCTTAACAGCATACTCGGTTTCTATGCCAATTGTGCACATTCACTATCTCTAGAGATGCACAAAACTCAGTTGTCTGTATCCACAGAGCTTTCATCACATGCTAGTGCCAGAAGTACCTTCGACATCCTCCTAGCCCTTTGCGTACACTAGAACTCAAAATAAGGCTCTGTTCAGTGTCAAAGTTCAGCACTTTCCCTGGAGGAAGGAAGAAAGGCAGGTCTCTTGGTGCCAAGAGTCTTTCTTTTTTTCTTTTTGCCATTCTTTCGGGAGAGGTCTGTAAACAGCTGCAAAACCAAGCCACCAGAAAGCAAGCTGTTCTGTGGCCTCCTCTTCAAGTACTCTCGATTGCAGTTACATCAGCGTCAGACCCAGGGACAGAAGAGGTCACCCCGAATCAGGATGAAGAAATCTCGGACTGCACTTGAAGCTGAGGCTTTCTGCTTCCTTTAAAGTCACAAGGCCATTACAAAAAAAGTTTCACAGCCAGTTTTTGCAGGTCAGTATTTACATTTTGACAAATGGAACAACGCAAGTTTTAATAAACTGAATATGAAAAATCCATCTCAAGTCAACTCTCTGCAACTAAATCACTGTATACTTTATGACCTTTCATTCCTGAAAGTGTTTCGTTGGAACTTCTGAGTGTTTGAAATGCTTTTTTTCTCCTTTCTTTCTTCCCTTCTCTCCCTTCCCCTCCAGCTAAAGGTATATCATTCTTGATTCAGAATCAACTACTAGATGTATTTGCACAGTCACATCTCTTCTTTTGCATGGTCAGACCTCTTATTTTCCTTCCTGCCCTGAAGGCACGACCTGTTCAAAGCTCACTTCCGAGTCACATAATCCAACAGAAAGAACAAATTTGTTGTTCTTCTGGAGTCGAAGCAGTAGGCAACTCTGAACAGCCTCCAGACTGCCCAACCACTGAGAAGCGAGGAAAACAATAGTAAGGAAGGTAACAAACTTCCACATTAAAAAAAAAAAAAAAAAAATCTAATCAAGAAGAACAATGAAGTACCAGAAGATCATAAATAAATTGAACTAGTTCCTTTTGGAGAGGTGCACTCCACCAAACACTCTTTGTACATCTCCTGTATCCCAATTAAAACACTTCGCAGCAACTCCAAGAAGCACAATGTGTCCCTCCCAGGAGCAAACGCCTGTAATTTAAAGTATACTCCTACGTCACCGCAGAACTATTTGAAGCACTGACTGAGCAAAGCTAATATCATCAAGGAAAGCAGAAATGACACTTTCTTACACAGCTCCTCAGAAACACCATGATACAGACTTTTTTCAAGCATTTCTGTACCAATACCAGACCTCAAAGTTTAGTATCTTTGTTAATTAGTATCACCCCTTTGAAAAGTTGAGAAAAAGAACAGGCTCTTAAGACTTAGTTATTAATTTATAAAATCTCTTTCCCCTTCCTACTTATTTGCAAGTAAAAGCTTCTTCCCTCCCATTTTCCTCTGAAATGGAAAAATGGAAAACACCCAACCCCTTTATGTGATCACCATCTTTAAACTCCACCTAACACAGCGTGTGCGTTGTTCCTTAGAGGATCCCTGCTGTTGCATCATGGCTGCAAAAGTGGATTTCTTATGGACAGTCACAACACGGACAGCTTTCCCATCGCTGGCAGTCAGCGCATCTGTCCCACAGCTAACAGCTTGTATGGATACCACAGAGCTCCTTGTCTTACTGCCATGTGCATCCCCAGGCCGGCACAGCATACTGACCCCGAGCTATGGCATCAGCTGCCCACGGCTGCATCTTTCCAGGCTGTTCTAGATGTCAAGCTTTATTTTTCCGAACTGTAGTGATCTCAAGAGCAGATGAATACTTGTGCGCCACTGGTAGACGAGGCATACAGTACATGCTATGTTAAGATATATTTGAAGGGTTGCACAACAAAGGTCCTTAACGACAGATCAGATCTCCTTCACTAGCTTTTTCTCCTCCTGTAGTTTCTTTCTAAAACTAAGCATCTTAGAATATTTAGTTTTGTTACAATGTCTACCATGTGGAAAAATCACCACTGTGGTTTAATTCAAAATTAGCTTTTTACTCGCTTTAATGCAATTCATTCTGAAGCTCTTGAATACATCTTCCTATCAACACATTTTTCTTGTTGTACCTTGACCCATTTAAATTTTTTCTTTTTATTCAGTAGTATTTTGAGCACCCATTTACTTAGAGCAAATACTTTTAAAAAGTGCAATACCAACTCAGAGATTTCTTGTCCCTTGCTCACACCTCTAGTTTTTTCCTGTCAAGTTTGCCATCCAAGAATATATAAAAAAAAAAATCATGGCTCTTACTTGAGAAAACGGAAATTCACTTTTTTTTTTTTATGAAGGATAAACCAGCTGTCTGCCCAACAGTTCCTCTATGACTCTGTCAAAGCTGCAACTCAAAATGTATGTGCAAACACTACAGGGTTTCGGTTACCACAGTCACGGAAGCAGACATCTGAGCCAAAACCAGAAAAACCAACTTTTCTGCAAAATACTGCTGGCCAACAGCCACATCACTTTTCCCGAGTCACATACTTCAATCTGTCTTCAAAGATCCAGTAAAGAAAACACAAAAAGAGTTAAGGCACAGGAAAGATATGTTTTCTTATAAGTATTATTGAAGAAAAAAGAACCAAAGCCTTAAGGTCAGCCAAGGGGGTTGGGGGAGAGTGGAGGAAAGAGGGAAGGGCTTTTTTTAAGAAATGTTTTCCACTGACCTGAAGTGCAACAGTGTTCATTGAAGAAAAGTGCTTAATAAAACCTATATTCTAGTTTTCAAAGATTTTCAGTTTCAGGTCTGGAAGCCCAAGTTTACCAGGGGAAGCAGTAAGGATGCATCTAAATCCACAAAGGGATTCCATCAAAGCCTTGAAGTCTTCCATCACAGTCTTCACACAACACGTGCAGACTGCAATCTACAATCTTAACTGCTACAGGCACCAGAACACAATCTACAACAGACACCAAAGCTCAGGCAGCAACACCTGGCTTACATCCCACCTTAGATGCCCACATTCCTGTATGGGTCTAGCCCCGAGCACATCAGGCTGGACATCCAACCTCTGACATCTTGACAGCTCACATATAAACACAGTGAAGTTCACCAACATCAGTGCCGAACTAACCAGACTGCACTGACACAGAATTAGGCAACCATATACCTTTTTACTTATTTTTCCCTCTGAGTATCTTCCATTACCTTGTCATGGGAATAAAGACAAAACCTTCATAATCAGCACTAGTTCACAGATAAAACTATGGGATAAGAAGAGAGCTCAAAAGTTTGCCAATGCCTGATGATCACACGTGGTATCTTGATATGCAGGCCAGTTACATAAAGCACAAAACTAGCTCTAAGTTTCCAAAAGGTGCTCTCTCGTCCTGTTATAAAGTCCACAAATCCTTAGGCCATTTCTGTCAGTATCCCATAATCATAGAATGGTTTGAGTTGGAAGGAACCGTTAAAGGCCATCTAGTCCAAACCCCCTGCAAAGAGCAGGGACATCCACCACTAGATCAGGTTGCTGAGAGTAATGGGGACTGAAGCAGCAGCAATTATTGCTCCAGGACATTGCACCTTTCATATCAGAATCAAAGTTCTCAACAATAGCAAAAGACTATACCCTAATTTTCACACAGACCAGATTACAAAGTAGCTGGAAAAATTCATAGTAAGCTTATTAAAGAAGGTATGACAGTCACAGCAAGAAGCAAGTGCATCCTTAGCTTTTATGTAACATGAAAAAGGGGCTCCTTTCATCAAAATAGGATCTGTCACCAAGGGCTTATTTAACGCACACATGAAAAAGACTACACTTACGTAACACGCTCTTTTCAGCGATAAACCCCAGATAACTTTCATAACACGTCAGGGTTTCCAAAGACTGCAGACATGGCTTTGGCTTCAGGAAAAGCTCAGTGTGTGAAACAAGGTTTAGAAGTAGTACAGACTTATGAGTTCAGACACCTCTAGCTTGTTTTTCTTGTTCCTCTCTAACACGTACCAACCTTACTTCCCAGGGACCGCGTAGGCAGACAGACACCTTCATTGTCAATGCAGATTGCATTGCTGCCACACAATATATTGACTTTTTCATAAACTATTTATTAGTCCTGGATTGTCTAGGTCACCTTTGATGAAAGAGCCGATTGAAAAAGCTCACGTATCACAGCTGAGTAGAAAGGGGTCTCATTTAATCAATCTATAGATGTCTTTAGTAAGAGGTAACTGCAAGTCAATTTGTAATTATTACAAGCTATGAAAAGCGGTTCCTAAGTAACTCTGCATGCTAATTCTGGAAATAAAAGCAGTGGCTTTGTAAGGCTGTTCTATAAACAAGTTTCAATATTGGTATCAAAGTTCATAAAACGTATCTAAAACCAGGAAAAGACTTCACATAACAGACTCGAAACAGCCAGGCTGACACAAGGTATGAAGCTGCCTTTGACTTCTGGGAAGCCCATTTCAGCCTTCTATGCTTTTGATCACGAACAAAAAAAGAAAGAAAGAGTTGTCTCCTGACATCTGAACGCCTCTGTCTGCTTTTGGGTTGGGTTTGTTTTCTGAGGTTTTTTTTTTCTCTCACCTATTTACCTTACTCTGTTTCTTGAAATCAACAGTCTCAAAACAATCTTGGCACAACTCTTAGCACCAACCGACACCAGTCTTTTCCCCGGACTGAAGTGAATGTGATTCGGCTCCTCAGGTTCAAATCTTCACAGCACTTAATGAACAACTTGCATTAATTCTTCTCATTAGAAAATATCAAAGTGCTCCAAAGAGCGTTCACAATGTCTCAGGCAGCATTCCTCACTGCAACTGTCTGGTCATTAACGGCCACCCCCACACATGGGATTTCAGAGCATGAAAAGAAGAAAAGCCCGGTAAGCCTCCAAATACTCATTTCTGACAGTAACTGTTGCTGGCTTATGTTTTACTGGTGCCTGAACAGTACACCATACTTCATATGAGATCAAGAGAGTAACAAGTCCCACCTAAAACTGCATGCAGCTTCAGTTACTTAAAATAAATGTACAAGGTAGACTAGAAAGTGCATCAAAACTCAGGGGGTGGAAGGATGGGGTTGGGTTAAGGTCTCCAACAACTACAAACTTGCCAACAGAAAAACCTCCTTAAAGTAACATGTACTTATTTCAAAGAGCAACCACTGACCCAAATGCCACAAGATTCTTAAGAACCGTGTAAGTGTTGAAATAGCCATGATTCACGTGTAACCCTAAACATTCAAGCATGTAATTAGCAGCAAGGTAATTAAACATGAGTTAATTTCCTCTAAAGGCAAGGGTGGGGCAGTATGATCTAAGAGACTCATGAACAGAAAGTATGAAAGCCATTAGACAGCTTCCAAATTAGGAAAGCAACACGGTAGCTATCTTTGCAGAATAGATCACATGAGTCTTCACAGTTTTAATATGCATCTTTCTTGCAATTAAGAAATTTCAGCAATTGCAGTTGCTTCCTAGCATAAACAGTTCAGGCTGGTAACGATCCTGAGAAAAGAAACAGTACACACAGCCTGATCAGCCACCTGAGAATAACCCCGCTGTTCGGTACCGTAATTTGGCAGGGGAAATTGCAGCCACTACTTAAAACCTCGAAAACCCAACGGCCAAGAGGCTTCAACACTCTACCCACACAGCTCACAACTCGCTTCAGCATGAAGATGCGTTTTGACGCCAGTACAGACCTTAAGCTACAGTTTTGCTTGTCCACATCAAATTCTTCACTGCTGCCCGTGGCAATGGTGGCTCAGCCTGCAGCGGCATGTGCTCATGAATTAACAGACTCTGCCTCGCCATCTACATGTGACTCATAGCTGCACTTTTCAATGAAATCACAAGAAGCATCTAAAAAAACCTTTGTACTGTTTGACTGGGAATTCAAGAATATGAAGAGGATTAGCTAAAACTTCTAAAATCTCCCCAGAAACAGCAGTGATCGGCTTCTACGCGCTCTGGTTTTTGCCAACATCAGCCATGCTCACCTGGACACAGGTTAAAACCAAGTGTGCTGTAACCTCAGAGAAAAGCTTCCAAATGTTCTATGCACTTTTTACCTGACTTGTTACTGACAGCATTTCAATAGGACTTCACAAGCATAATTTTTAGGTCTAGTTTAGGTCACCAGTAGTCCATTATGAGGGAATAAAAAAAAAAGAAAAGCATAATTGGAGATTATACAGCAAACATCAGGAGGGCAAGAGGGGAACTGAGAAAGACTGCTCTACACCAGGTAACACTGCAAAACAAAATTAAATACCAGAATGATGCACTTATAATCATAGTTTGTTGCATAAAATGATCTTCTTAATTGGTACAATTGGCTTTATATTCCTATTCCTCCCTTCTATTGTGTATTGTGTCATTTTTTTGTCAGCAAAGCATTCCACGGAGTTACAATCCTCTTCTTAACCCACCTCCCCGCAACACACTTGGGTAACTGTGTCCAGGAGGCCAACCTGTCCAGCTCCTGGGCAAGGCACTGTTCCTGGAAAACACGACAACGTCCTTCTATGCAATCAGTCACCAGTCTCCAAGGAGTCTCAGGTAACTGGAAAACCGAGAGCTGCTCAGCGCCCGTCCCACAGCACCGGCATGAGGAACTGCCAGGACAAAGCACCGCTTCGAAGCTAGTTTCACGACTACGAGACCAAACAAGAAAAGTATGACAAAGTCACCTCAATAATGGCTTTAAATCACAACCTCCACGATGTCACCCCTTCTCCAAAACCGCGCAGCGCCACTAACTCCCAGCGCTGGGCCAGATCAGGGCCCAAATACAAAACTCGCTTTGGATTTTGCCTGGAACAACCCCCGCAGTCACTCCGGCATCCCATCGTGCGAGCGACAGTGCCCCTGCCACAGACCAAGGCAACCCAGATCCGCAGGATTTCAGACCGCGACAAACCACCACCCCCTCGGAGAACTTCTTTGCTCCTTCGAGCGCGCCATTCACCTCCCGCCCTCTCGGAAAACACAGCCACTCCCTGCCCCAAAGGGACGACCCGAACCCCGCACAAGGTGACAAACACCCACAAAAGCCACCAGAAGATGCTACTAAGCGTCTTAAATACACTCCAGACCTAACCTGGCTGGAGTTTAAGGGACTTTGCTCCCCAGCCTCACACTCCGCAGCGGTACCGCTCACAAGGGGAGTCCGACCCGCCTGGATCCCCGGGGAAGGCCGCAGGGAACCAGGCCGAGGGGCAGACCTGCGACCTTCTACTAGCGACACCTTCATCCCGATCCACTGTTGAAGCACAGCCACGCAACTACATAAAAAATAATAAAAATACAGACTACGAAACCACCTCAGCGCTGGGAGCCGCACATGGGGGACAGCGGCTTGCCCAGCTCCTCCGCAGCCCGGCTCCGGCCGGCTCCGGGGGCCCGGTGGGCCCCTGGCACAGCCCCAGCCTCCGCGAACGGGGCCGGCGGCGAGGGGCTGGGCGCGAAGCCCCCTCAGGGGGCAGCGGGGCCCGCCCCGGCGCTGGTTCAGCGCCGAAGCGCCGAGACTGGCAACGCATTATAACGACCGGCAGCGAAGTCACCGCGCGGCTACCCGGGGACGGGGCTCCCTCGGCGAGGAGAGCCCTGCTCGCGGCCGGGCCCGGCGGCACCGGGCAGTCCCCAAGCGGAGCGGGGCCCGGCCCGCAGCCCTCAGAGCTGCGCCTCACCGGCTGCCGCGGGGGCGGCCCAGCCGCGCCGCTCCGCACTCCGCTCCGCTCCTCCCGCGCCCGGCGCTCCCTCACGGCGGCCCGCCGCTCCCTCCCCTCGGCGGCGGAAGGGCGTGCCGTCACTTCCGGGGGCGGGGCCTTTTCCCGGAAGGAAGCGGGGCCGACGCTGGCCGCGGTGGACCCTTCCGCCTGGAGTCTCCTTTCCCGCCCCTCGCAGCGTCCCTGCCCTGCCCGGGTTTCGCCTCATGGCCGGGCTGACCCCAGCAGGGAGAGGGACTCCGCTTTCCCTGCTCGCTGACTCGGGGCTGCCGAGCGCTGCTGTCGGCAGGAGGGGGGTTGGGATTTCTCCCTTCCCCAGCTCAGCACGGACGGCCCCAGCAAGGAGCGGGACAGTAAGGGAAATGTGGTTCACTTCAGAGCGCAGGGGGAAGCGCTTCCGAGCACAGCCAGCTCCGCGCAGCCAGAAACTGCCCTTTCTGCTGGGGCCCTGCACAGGCAGCGGCAGCCCCCGGCCTTCCCCGCGGCGTTCCACGAGAAGGGGAGAGCGGACGCGGAGCCCGGGAGGCCGCTGCCCCAGTGCCCTCTCTTACAGCAGCTGCGATGAGCGAGTTAGTGGTCGGTGCCGTTAAACGACCCCTGGGACGGAGACAATTTTCATTTGCAATCGTGCAAAGCAAACTCAAATCACAGGGAAGGGGGGGGACTGCAGTGGCTGCAGACCAGATGAGACAGATTCCAACAATTTTCAGTGTAATGCACTTTTATTGCACAACACAAACTTTGCATCCACATTTTCCTGTATGTATTTTAAATAAAACCCGTAGACTATATATTACCAGAACTGAAAAGTCAAACATCGTAAGAAATCGTATACTACAGTACTCATAGTATTAAACATCAGACATCAACTTACTTAAAGCAAAACGCATTAGGAGGTAATTCCAAATCCTGACTGTTTGCACCCAGGCTGGATTTTCAAAGGCATTACGGGTTACAATGCATAGACACGTACAACTGGTAATTCAGCAAAACAAAATCCTTTTATAAAAGTCACAGTGAAAGTGTAGGTAAACTTATACTAAGCTTGTGCAAGTAAAATGAGTAAGAACTGCTGTTCTGGAAAGCAGCTTCCAGTTAGAGGACTATATACAGAATACACAACATAATTACTCTGTGAAACCTAGCTTATTTGCAGAAAGGTCATGAAAGACTGGAGGCTTTTTTCTTTGTTAAATGAAATCATGTTGCCATATCCCAAAACTCAGAATTATCCTGGGCCCTCTCTGCTGTATGTGAACAAGCTGAAAACATTCAAATTGTTTACCTACAAATAACCGAAGAGATCAATGCTACTCAGTTCAGTAATACCAATCATAACTTAAAGCCAGGGGGTCTATAAATTGTCCAGAGTAAAGTAGTTATTAAAGGAAGAAAGTGAAACAAATAGCACGTCCCAGGATTTATGGTGAGCTAAGAGATCACCTTTCTACAGTCTTTGCTCTGAAGTCATATCTTACCTGTCAGGCAGTTGCGTCCCAAACTTGATCACTCCACTTTGCCATGCAGAACAGAAAGATCCAATGCATAACCTGTGGCACAAAGGTCCTCAGACCTCTGAACAACGATGCTGAAATTCAAGTAGTGTGACCACGCCACCACCTCAGCCGCCACTGCTGCATTTCCCAGTGCAATCCACAGCCACTGGATTTTCCCACCCACTGAACTCGATACACCACAATACAATGAACTTACACAGAAAATGGATGAACAGTTGGGGCTAGCTGGGCTTCCAGACAGACTGGATCCTCTGCCTGCCCTCACGTAAGTGGTGGTGAATCTTGCTCTGCCTCACACAGCACAAGGGTTGGAATAAAATGAAAAGAACACTCTGCAATGCAAACAATCAGCTCTAACATGAGACTTTCCCTGCTAGGACCTCCACCATCTTCCTCATCATGTCACCTGTCCCAGGTCATCTGTAATCAAGAACGAGCAGTGAGAATAAAGTTGGGTGGGAAGGTTCCCAGGGGTTGCAAATGCCAAACGAAGCTAGAAAATCGTGACCTTTAATTGTATCAGTATTTTTTTTAAAGTGAATAACCAAACAGAAGACCAATCATACAGTTATCCTTCAGCTCACAGCAAACAACCAACAAGGCCCTCAAACCCCAAAACACAGGTGCTTAACTTGAATACGTTATTAGGAACAGATGTCAGCCCTTAAAAGAAGTAAGAGCTTACATTTCTTAAGTCTTTAGAAAAACATAAAGCAGAGGAGTGAAATTAAAGGGAGTATGCAGTATTTTTAAAAATTCATTTGTTCAGATATTTTTGTCAGTACACTACATAGATTGGAACAATCTGGCTCAAAACAGATTAGGGTTTAACAAAGCTATCGTTTAGAACAGTTTAAAATAGCAACATCCCTCCGAGTGTGCTGGAATTTTAACAATCACTTCAGTAAAGGTCAGACTATGAACTTATGCAAATCAGTACCTTTCTCATATGGCAGAAGTCTTTGACTTTCTCCTTCAAGGACTTGCGCTTGCTAGACCCAACCCTGTGACTGCTTTGTGTCACTGCGGAAGCGATGGGCATCTAAGCGGCACAGAACAGAGACTGCAATTGGGTTAATAAGTACCCATTCTCTTAATTGTTGAGAATCAAGGAAGATTCTTGATTTTCCTGTAACTATGACAGCCTTTGCTTTTTCATACATTTAACACCTCTGGGATGAGTGATTTCACAAAATGGGGCAGAGGATACTAAGGAATAACCAGGCTTATCAGAAAACCAATGTTTAACTAACTCAACCCTTAACTCTCATGCTAGTTGCGGGAAAGAGCATTACACAACTGAACAACAACAACAAAATCTCGAACTATTCACATTAACAAATTCAGCTATTTGCATATATTACATCACGAGGTGTCTCCCAGGCAGACTTCCGAAAACTTTAAAAATCCATTAAAAGTGGGCTATGTAGAACTTTCTGCTGCAGCAACTTACTGCTTTTGCAATTCAGCTAACCAAGACCTGAAAACCCCCCAAACAAACCAGAGAATCCACACCCCCATCACTGCAGAAACTGATCCCTCATTACAGGTTTTGGCTAAAAAACAATACAGGTTTTGGCTAAAAGAAGTAAAAAAAAAAAAAAAAGTCCAGCAGTCTCAGAAGAAAACATGCACCACGAGGACAAGAGAGAATCTGTTAATGGCTCAAAGGCTTCCCCGATGAAGATGCTTCACTTTCCTCCAAGGAGGATGGAGGTTCAGCAATGAGTATTTCAGATTACTACACATTGTTGTATTCCAGTTAAGAAGCCTGCACCAAGTTGAAAAGTTAGGTTATTTTAAGCTTTTTTTAAAACTTGAAATCAACAGTCATTAAGTGGATGCTGCTCATAAATATTTTCTCATGTCGTTTTTGACTGCTTTAGAAAGATAAGTATACATTCTTCCTATTTTACAAGTGTAGAACAGATGCAGAAACATTTAATGTGCAGTGAAATTGGCCAAGTCACTTAATAGGAGACCGCACAGTAAGACCTCCCCTTGCTCCTTGTTAAAAACCACTAGACTATGCATAGAGGGGATGTTAAAGATTGTCACACAGCAACCTAAAAAAAACCCTAACAATGCTACTTTCTAAATAACTACCCCTCAACTGTCCCACTATTACCCCCAGTATTCACAAAAAAACTGAGTAATCACTGCAATCCAGGTATGCAATCTGTGCTTTGAAAATATTTCAGACTTCTTGGGGGGGGGAGAAGGTTGATTCTAACACACATGCTCCTGCATGTATGCTGCCTCAGAACACGAAATAAAAAATGTCTTTCCTTCATACTGAATGAGCTAAATGGACTGACACGCATTCTTCTTTTAACGATCTGCAATCATGATATTCATAGCAACATTATATTGACAACATGAGACCGTATACTGCACGGCCAATTTTTCCACAGTGCCAGCTTGCAAACACAGGGTATTTTGAGCGTGGGGGTGAGAAAGTAGCTATGTGGATGATAAAGTGGCAAAAAAGGAGAAGTGCAGAGAAATAGGTAAATATATTCTAGCAAACCTCTGGCCTAGCCAGATATAAAAAAGAGTCCTAAAGGAAAAAAAAAGCAGTATTACGTAGGCATTTAGTTTAATTAGACAATTATAAAGCATTCATGATATACAAAACCATCATCTTAAACATGGATTTAGTAGATCAGCTACTCACATTTTTGTTGCAAATGCAGAATTTCAAAAATTACACTATATGCCAAGAAAAGGTAAGTCAATAATGTTATATAAACCAGTTATTATAGTCCCTTGACATGCGCCTGCACAACTCTTCTGTTTCTGTCAAAAAATTAATACATATTAGGCAATATCATCTAAATAATTGTAAACAAAGACTGCTTAGAACAAGTATACTCAATAACAACATTGTTAACTTGCACAAATCACAACGCAGAATGTATGTGTGTAACGAAAGCATGTTGGCTCAAACCCATGTTTTCTTTTTCAATATTGCACTTAATGTTTGCTGTCTTCTGGAGGACCTGAAGGATGAAAGCTTCAACTAAGATCCAGCTGATACAGACCAAGATTTTAATTTTTATCTTTTTGCTTAGGTAGTCTTCCTTACTTATTTAAGCAATAAACAGGAAAAAGTTATAAAATACCACTGTGTGCATATTAGGAAATAGCAAACATGATCGAAGCAGGAATTTTGTCATCATAGCTTCTCTAGAGTAACAGTGGAAAAATTCTTACAGCCAAACCAAAAAACATACTGTTAAATCAAATCAGACTGTGTTCCATTTCTGCAAGTAGTGCTGAAATTCCAACCAGAGTTACGTCCCATGTAAATACATGCATGGCAAGTGGCAAAACCCACCAAATAACCCAGTACAACTGCAACTCTCATTGCAGTCTCCACATAAACTGATGCTGAAAATCCTGAACTTAAATGTCTGAAGTGTACAAGCAGCCAAAACTCTGTAAACCTCACTTTAAGACCTTACGCCATTTTATTAGAAATCATGGTTTGCAATTTAAGATTCCCTGGGGAAAAAAAAAAATAATAATGAAGCCAGCAGAGTAGCAAAGAAACCATGCAAGCTTCCTCTCATTTTAGGGAAACTTTACTAGTCTTGGTTTGACTTTTAATTTTGGGTTGTCAAACACAAGTACAACAACTTGCAACCCAAAGGCCAATATTTAAGAAAACAATTTAAACAAACTTAAAGTAAGATCCAAACACACGTAATTTCCTCCATTCCAACATTTAAGCTCTGGACTTGAAACTCAGCACTTGACAAGGATCCTCTGTAAGTAACCATTTGAAAAAAGATCATTAGAGTTATATGCCCCCACCTCAGAGAGACCATTTACTAAAAATTCCTAAATTAAATACATAAAAGTGTGACAATGCAAACAATTTGCCTCTTTTTTGCAAGACAATTTGATCATAAAGTTCTTAGAACTATTCTAAAAATTACCTCAGATAACTGAGAATTTTTATCATTGCAATTAACTGATTTATTAAGTGTTCTGGTAAAAAGTATAATTAAGGAATATTCTTGGATTAACTAATCCAATGGAATGCAATATGCAAACATTTACTTTCCCCCTCTCTTTAAAATTGTTTTGAGCCACCTCAAGGGGGGTCTATCAGAAAAATACTTCAGTTTTGTGTACCTAACAACACAGTAATATCTTCAGATGTTTAGATCTACCTTTCAGTTTTGGACATAAAGTAATTCAACTTTGGGATGCAGTTACTAATGTCAGAAATGCAACAACTACTTTCTGAAAAGAATATGATTCTGCAATGGCTGCCTCTTTCAGTGTGGAAAGAAATTTACTACCCAGATACACTGGTTCATAATTATAGAGAAATATTTGAATATGAAGGTTGAAATTTTTTTCTCCTGATATTACACCAGGAAGGGTGAACAACAATGTTAAAAATGAGACTTAACTGTCTGAAGAAGGTGAGGTGAAGGAAGCACTTGCCTAGTATGATCATTTGACTCTAACTCTAGAACAAAGTTTAATATCACAGAATGTAAAAAGAGTCAGTAATAAAATAATATACATTAAGTATTCCTCTTACTTCTGCTAATAGGAACACACATCCACGGTTTTCTCATTTACCAAAAGCCTTTGTAAATGACCTGATTCTATAGAGCTTCTTTTTTTGTAGATACTGTAAACATTTAGAATTTCTAAGGCTAAAAACAGGCACAAGTCTTCCATGAACAGTTATTATTTCTAAAACCATTAAGGAATATATTCCAAATCTGCTATCCCTTTTTGTAACAATGGAAGTAACTGAAATACAGTATTATAATTCACCATGCAGATTCTTAATTAAAAAAGAAATATAGCTTAATCGTGACAACAACTAATGATATATAGGGAATACTTTTTTTTTCTTTTTCCAGATGATCTGTTACATCAAAATTACATTTCCAGAATCTCTGTGCTGGGTGTAACTCAATTTTATAAAGTTGTAAGTTTAAGCAGTGACTGAAACATTTCTAAGTGGATAAAATTCAACCACATTATGTCAGCATTATTAGCACCTCAGCTTTATAACAATGCAGGTGAGATCTGCAATACCCATTTTGCAGACTATGATACTAAAGCCACATGGTACGTGGAACCTTTTAAAAGATGTTAGATGCTCTTCTCCATAATTTCCATGAGGTGATTTTGTTTTGTGCCTCGTTAAGGTACCTGAGCCAACAGTCTTGTTTCAGGCTGGTTTTTCAAGATTTCAGAGGTTTTTCAACCTCGGTGACAGGCTCCCCCTTTTGCTGAGCAGCTACGCATTAGCCAACATTTCAGCAGACTGATTCCAACACATGTTAGCAGCAATGCATTTCCAGAGACATGCTGCAAAAATATTAAAAGCAATTGTTGTCTAGAAGTCCTCTTGTCCCCTGCACCGTTCTGGACAAAATAACTCACCACCAAGTAATCTTGAATTCATAGATAGGACGCTTGCAGTAATAGTGATTTATCAGGTGTTTATCGCACACCCCGATACACTGATGATCCACAGTTATCCCTCTGTCAGACAGGTCTGTCACAATGCAGTGCAGAAGATCATATACATCAGCTACAGCCTCCCAGGGGCCAAAAGATACATCTACTTCGCAGTGATGTTCAAACAGCTTTGTCTCACTTTCACTCCTTTCAAACCGTAAGGAATTGAAATGCGGGCATTCATAGGGAGTGATGGGCATCTCTTCTTTGAAGACACAGACCTTCAGTTTTGCAAATCTTGCTTTTCTTTGCATAGCTCTAAGCTTTGCTATTTCGATTATCCGTTCCAAATGATCTACCAAAAAAAGGAAAAAGTTGAAAATAACAACGAAGCACCCAGTAAAAGAAAACAAATGCAATTATTTCATGTGAAACATATTACTGCAACGTTTATCAAGTTATTCTTCACATAGTATTAGCAGCAACAGGAAGCTTCAACTGCAGCTCCTAACAGAACAAATGGAGAGGCAGAGAAACCTTCTCCTGTAATAAGCCTTGCATGTTATGGCCTAGATCTTGCTCCCTTTTAAGACAGCACAAAAATCCGCATCCTTGGATACAGCAGGAACAAATCTGACGTGGAGACCTCAAAGATCTAAAAAGCATGAAAAGTACGTAATAAACTTCTCAAATACAATGGAATTAGTTTGAAAGCTGAAAGCAGACCTGCAAGCACCATGTATACTACTTGAATCGCGCTAGAAGAAACAGTCAATACTACTTTGTTTATTTACCTTTGTAATATGGCATTAGGCCCAGGAAAGCTTGTCTAACTTTTTCTCCTTTAAGAGGCTGGATGTCCTCTAGGTTGTCTAGCAATGGTCCTATGGAATAATACTGTGCTTCCTTGTAAACTGACCTCACTCGCTCTCTTGGCGGCAGGTCACCAGATCGTAGAAAGTTAAGTATGTCTCTAAAAAAAGGCAAAAATGTTATTAAGTAACAAGTTTCCACCAGAATGGCTGCAGGTAGGAAAGGAGAGAAAACGCTGAATATTCATTGTTTATTCTATTGAGATAGAAGTCCTTATGCTTCGACAGCAACTGAAATAAGTCTGAGTCATATTTGCAACATATGTTTTTAAAAGCATTTGCCATGTTCAAGTTCCAGGTCAACATTTCACATTCTGCCTCTGTTAATGTCAAAACTCATTCAAAAAATATAATCATATTTTAAAGAACAAGTTCAAAGTGGAGGAACAACTCAAAATAGAAGAGAACACACAGTACTCCATGGGAAAGATATCATAGTCACTGTATTTCAAAGTTAGGTCTGTGACAAAATAATCTTTTTAATTTTCCTAGAGAATCATATGCACGAGCTTTTTATCCCACACAGAACCAGGATTCTATCTGACTGGATGATGCATTTCCAAAGGAGGTGTTCTCTTCACAGGATCAGGGCCATATACACTTGTAGTATATAATACTACTAGAACATTTCCTTGTAGGTCTGAAACACTGATAAGGTACAAGATTTTTTAACAGGGAAAGAAATCACTTTATAAGCATTAACCAACAAAACTATTATTGACCATATCAAATAAAACAAGCATTACTGCAATCTTCATTAGAATGTCAACAAATACAGCACGTGCTAATTTGGCTCTCTGTTCCAGCTATCTTTTCAATTCAAATTGATAACATTACAAATTAATTGCTTTTCCAGCAAAGCGGCAGGCACTTCCAAACTGCCAAATGTAAAGAAACTATTATTTTCCAATAAATACAGTGGCTTAATCTATTTCTGTCCCAATTATCGTACAATCCAAATGTGCTTTGAAAATAATTCAGTCCTTCTCTGTTGAAGAGATTAAGGAAATGTCAGCAAAGGAGAAACAAGAAACGTAAGTTAAATTGCAAAGTGTGCTTTGGGCAAAGAACCCATGAACGTTAACCCATGAACACTGCTTACCTTTTCTAGAAATCTCACACCAATTCAAACAAAATATTAGTAAGATCATAGTTAATTTAATTAAAAATAAAACAAAAGCTAAACACTTAAGAAGGAATCCTGAAGGTGAAGGAATATGGTTCTACCAGCAAAACCAATTTAAGAAAGAATTCTTTGAGGCTTGTGCTTTTTTACCAGTTACCTTATATCCTGTTTAAACACTGAAAACATCGTATGTTCAACTGTTTAAGAAACCTAGATGCATTCCTTCCATTCCCTCTTTATCATAAATACTGTAGTATCAATTTTTAAAGTGTTGTACAAAACAGCTATCAATGCCAAATACATTATTTTTTAAAACATCAAAACAACTTGCTACCTTGAAAGGAGATACTCTAGAGGAGACAATGTACAAATTCAAAACAATAATTGGTTTTCTTTTCCCATTGTAAAAGTTAAGCCCTTAAAAATAAAATATAGTTTTTAAATTGCAATATACTCTTCTCTTGTGATGCTTCAAAGGTGTAGATGCCAGCCAGTCACAATTACCTACTACACAAATATGATTTAACTAGAAGGAAAAATAAAAAGTTAGTACTTGTTTTTCTTTAAAGTAACTTTCTTCAGTAACAACTGAAGGGTGGTGAAACACTGGAATGGGTTGCCCAGAGAGGTAGTGGAGGCCCCATCCCTGGAAACATTCAAGGCCAGTTGGACAGGGCTCTGAGCAACCTGATCTAGTTAGTGGTGTTCCTGCTCGCTGCGGGGGGGTTGGACTAGATGACCTCTAGGGGTCCCTTTCGACCCAAAACCTTCTATGATTCTAACTTCTAAAGTATACTACTGAGGACACCGTACATACCCAAAGTAGGTTCCATCTCTGTCAATAAAGTATCTGCCTTCAGCATCTGTTGGAATATAGTGCCTTCCACTGAACATAGCCGCCAACATCGTGTCCTCGTAACGTCTCAGTGTTGACAGTCTTGTTGTAAAATACATGCCTCCTACGTTTAGTGGAACAACTTCTGGAAACTGCAAAAGCAATCACATCATCAGAAATGAGCCTCTAGTCCTTTGCAGACATGTTCAGGCCAAAAGGGCTGCAACTTCTAGAAGACACAGCATACCGTCTTTGCCACTGTGACATAACTTGGTCTCGCAGAGGCTTTTTCCCTGGCCTGTTGTCACAAAAAAGGAGTTCAAGGGTTAACAACTTGAACACTTTGGCTGCTTCCGGGTGTAACCGGTGAATGTGTGCATTTGTCAGAAATCCGAAACAGCAGTAATCACTCAGCTTTAGTATCAGATGTTCATTAAATGCATGAATGCCTCCTCTTGGCTCTTTTAAGGAAAGAAAAATATAAAACCAAAACCCCTCCCCACCCTTAAACACACACACACATGCACACAAAAGGTACGAAATCTGAGGCCAACCTTGGGACTTGCACTCAGTTGCTACTCTACTGGTTCCTTTACACTACTATGCTATACGCTGAAAAAACCCTGTGATTCTGTGTTTACATCAGGATTACAGCAGGCCTAAAAATCTCAGTATCACACTTTCAGATGCCTCGGTACCAGAATAAACACTTAGTTTTATTTGTCAAGTCTAAACATGGATGGAAATTCTGAGTAATCCTGCCAAGCTGCCGAAGTAAAATTCAAGAGACAGTTTTATTCAACAATTTAGCTACTAATGGAAACTGAACTGGATATCCATAAATACTCCAGCAAAGCAATCCTGAGTCCTTTGGCACCCGAGCAGTACGTGCCGCAGTAACTGGACCTTATCAGATGAACAGTACCAGAGAGCTCTTACCTGCTGAGGCAGCAGAGGTAGCGCTTGTCCTGCCTGGGTTGCAGTAGGAGTGGCTGGCTCTTGGAAATCATCCTCTGCATCTGAGCTCGACATGGCATCATCCGGGTCTCCGCTCACTTTGTTCTGCCCTGTAACTACCACCATCCCTCTGGCTCTGGTCAGCAGGTCTGCTGGGTAGGCAGCCGTGGCAATGCTAAATGGGAAACAGGACCCAAATCACTCCGGCACTCTCCCCACCAGCTGCAGATCGCGCGGCCGGCAAGGCACGTCCCTCCCCGGCTTTACACCGATAATTTACAATGGCTTTGTTATTACGGGGAAATGAATCACAGCGAGAATGACTATTGTGCTGAGAAACAAACTCGGGGAGGGCTGTCTCTGCAGGAACGCAGTTTGCAGAGCTGTACCAAGGTCCTGCAGGCACAGAGCCCCTGCCAGTGGCTGGGTAAGAGACCGGCGTCCATTGGCTGCGCGGTGCCGGGCGTGATTGGCTCCGCCACGCTTTTGCAGCAAAATGTCATTTGCTGGGTGCGTCTGGGTGGCTGCTGTCCCACCTCGGCCACCGCAATAGGCCATCTGCAGAAGCACGTCCTGAAATGCGGGCGCTCATTGGCCGTGCGCGCTGTGCAACAACCGGACTCCGGCTCCCCACCGAGCTCCCCGTCTGTCACCTTCAGCTGCAGAAGCGGAGCAGACCCTGCTACGGACAGTGGCAGGCACCTCTTCGGTTCTAGCATGTCCTGTGAAATGAGAAAATGGAGCTTTCTAACCAGACAGAGAAAGCAGACTTTTTCCTGCCCACTGCATCACATCGTACCGTACACAAACGCACGTCTCTGATACGCATGTATTTAACTCCACATATTACCTTGTGCATTTACTGCTAATTATCAATTTCCTTTCCTGCCCAGAAAAAAATGCATAGCAGCACCAACTATAATGCTTTCACAGTCCATCTTCAACCAGAGGATGGGACAGACTGACAATAACGTGCATTATGAAAATAATAATTGAAAGAGCAGAGCAGGAAAGACTAAAAACCCTGCTGTTCTCTTTACACTGCATCCTTATGTAAAAAGTACCTCCGTTTACAGGATTGCTGTGGTGTCTCTGGTGGCATCACATCCTAACAAAGCCATTATGCTACTGGAGGTTTTATCCAGTTTTCTAACTCTGCAAGCTCTTTCTCTCAAATCACTATAAAATGTAAAAAGAGAAAATATTTGCACAAGCACATGTGGCACATTTATTTATTGACTAAATGTTTCATAAAGGTTGCTTCCAATCAAAATCAACAAGCAGAAATGACATATTTTAATAGCCATTTAATGATTCATTATTCTGCCTTACTAATTCTCTAATACAGTCATTAGGCACATCGTCAGGCTGTCTGTAGATTTTAGTTCTTAAAGAAAAAGCTGCAAGTTAAAATGAACCCAGACAAAACTGGGATGCTCCTGGTCAAAACAGACACTCTTCAGAGAGCTGATCACACCAAAACCTCCACATTCTGTGGGAGAGTACATAGCTGCCTTTCACAAAAATTTGGAGGTGAATTCTAGATCCTGTTTAACACCCTAATAAACCTAGATAAATAGGTAACATGAAGTTTCGAAAATTTCCTTTTAAACACCAGCTTGTTAAGAGGTTTGTCTCGGCTCAGGATAGGTATTTAATTTCTCTTCTCTACAGTTCAAAAGATGGACTTCCACTTCATAATCATTTTTCCACCACAGTACAATGCACAAGCACATAAATAAGGATGGAAGGGCTTCTTAATGTCCACACCTTATTAACGATTTTAATATTTATCCTGAAACAACATTTATTTTGACACCATCAATTATCAAAACAAGCCAGCTATGACTCACAGATAAAGAGCATATACAACACAAATGAAAGATTATTTTGGTAGGGACAAAAATTCGGTAAACAAATTATCATCATGAAACAGCTTGTAGAAGCTTAATTTATAAGATGTATAGCCAAAATTGAGTGTGAGGCTGTATTTACTGTCAATTCATAACGCTGTTACTTGAAACCAGTGCTTTGACTGCTCTACTTCCAGCTCTTAGGAGAGTTCAAAAGAACTCTAGACTGACCAAAAATGTGATCTTTAATTGTCCACATTTTTTTAAGAATGTCCCATAGCTTTCACGTAAATGGACCATACTCTGAATAAACAAAATTCAGCTCCATTAAGTATATCAGAATCATGGAACACAGAATGTGTTTCAGGTAAGTTCATCAATTTGGCATTGTACCAAAAAGGCCCTCTTTCCCACAGAAACAGAGGTTTGAGAAGATGGAATCCTTCTTCCTCTTTCATAATCCTCCTTGAACATGACACCAGGGTTTAGGGAAAAACATGAGAGGATAGATTAAGTATATTATGCTCATGAGTAATAAACTTCTTTTCTATTGGAATGTTCACACAAAGCAATCTCCTAAACAGTGAGGTTTAACATACAAAATCTCAGCCCGTAATTAGTCCAGGATTTAAAAAATAAGATTAGTGGCAGGAAAATGAAGAGATTGACCACTGACAAGTTTAACCTGCTTTCTGACGCTCATTAAAAGGCAACAGAAGTTTCTCTCTAGGTTTGCTTCACTTCCTGTTCATCCACAGACATGGAGTAGCGAAACAGCAGTATGCTGACTGGAGCAGAGAGTCTTCCTAAAAGAAAAACGTAAGCTAGTCACTGGCTAGTTTGCTGACATACAGTCTTCTGCATTCTGGTTCTCTGCATTTCGGTTCTCTCCATTTCATGACGAATACGCATCCATCTGAATACCCTCTTCTTGCCACTTCAAGCATACACAATAATTATTATTAACTAAGCACAAAAATATTTCTTTGTTAAATCTCTCAATAAAGTTGCACGGTTTGTTTTGTTTATTTAAACTAACTAAATGCATCCATTTCATTTTCAAATACGTCTAGGGCCAGATCAACAGATAATTAATGAGAAAACGCCACCAACAGGCAAAATGATTTCTATATCAAGTATTTAATTGAACCACACGTCAGCACCATCCAGCACTACCAGAAATACCTCCTTCCAGTTTACAAGCTACCTGTCATTTAAATAGCAGAGGTTACTTCCCGGAGCTTTGTTACTGACAGCTCAGATACCAGCTCACATACAGACGCCAAAGCAAGCTTACTAAATGAACCGGATGCACCAGTTTTGCTTCATTCCCTAGGGAACAACAGCAGCCCTAGAGCTGCATGGAGTTTTACTTGATACTAAGACTCCAAAAAGCTTTTCAAGGGTCTGCTGTTCCGTCAACTTTTCCACATCAGTTTAAACAACTTTCTCTTAAATACCTTCTGAGGTTATGCCGGTGTTGGCAAAGTTACATACCTATAAAAAAGTGACACAATGATTAGACAGTCAAAGTCTTTACCATTAAGGTACTGATGTATGCATCCATCATAGGAGACCTACAGAAACTGCTGTTCAGAGCCGACCAATTGGAACGTGCTTGTTCTGGGGAGATAGCGAGCAGACTGTTAGGAAGGCTCTCCCTTTCTCAAGAGAAACTGGGTCCCTGTGAGGACGCAGAATGAGAGGTGACTTAGCAGTCTCTCCGTACCTCAAAAAGACTCAGATGATCAAAGGTTTATGTGAAAAAAGAGGGAAAAGACATAATATCCAGTTAATTCTAAGGTATCTGCATCAAATTAGCAAAGAAACATCCTGAAAAAGGGCAGGGATCCCTGAGCTGCAGTAAGCTGTATTACACACCTGACCATAACACTCCGGACACCCTCAGCGTCTCTAGACATTCGCAACAGACAACACAGCGTATGGTGAAGGGATGCTGTCACTTTAGCGCTGGAGAGCAAAGACTGGGAGGATACGACGAGACGCCTCACCACCAGCGGCCTGGGGCAGGAGCCGGGCAGCAGGGAGGCCTACCCCCAGGACAGCGGCCAGGCCTACCCCGAGCACAGCAGGGAGGCCTACCCCCAGGACAGCGGCCATGCGGGCCCCGCTCGCTGGCCGCAGCAGCTGTCGCCTCACACGGCGTCTCACGGCACAGACGCGCTGCCACCAGCTGGCAGCAGCTTCCCAGCTTCAGCACCGCTGAGCGAGGCACCGACCCCTGTGCGGGCGCGGCAGCGCAGCCCCGAGCCAGCCAGATGCCTGCGTAGGCTTGATGTCCGGCAAATTACGGATTAATTAGGCACTTAAATCGTTAAAGGACTTCGCCAGAACGCGTCCGCGGATCGGGAGCTGTGACCAGCCCAAGCCGAGGACCTGCCCCGACCCCCCCAGCGCGGTCCCTGGCAACCACCGCTCCCCGGGCCGGGCCCGGCCGGCGCCTCAGCGCCTCTCCCCGCCCCTCACCTCACGGGCGGCCGGGGAACGCTGCCGCCACCGCGCCCCCTGCCGGGCTGCGGGGGAACCGCCCGCCGCCACAGCCGCCGAAGGAGGGCCCCGCCTCTCCGCCGCCCGCCCGCCCGCCCTCACCTGCTGCGCGCCCGCGGCGGCTCCGGAGCGGGGAGGGGATGGAGAGCGGCCGCCGCGCCCCCGCGTCACGTAGGGCCCATCCGGGTCACGCCGGGCGGGGCCGAGGCCCGGGACAGTCCCGTCACGGGAGGCGGGGAGGCGCGGACACCGCGGCTGGGTGGTGTTTGGCGTTTTTCCTCCTTTCCGCTCATCTATGAGGAGAAACGTCCCGTAAATCACCCAGTTCATTACCGGTCCGGTAGCGGCACCGGGAGGGAGGGACGGGGGCAGGCGGCCGGGCCCGCGCCGTCCGGGGCGGTGAGGCGAGGGGCGCGGTTCCCAGCCTCGGCACTAGGGGAGGCTCCGCGGCCGCCGCGCAGAGCGCGGGGAGGGCCGGGTAGAGGGGTGAGCGGAACCCGTTTGCTGGAGGCGCTTCAGGGGTGTTCTTGCCCTACGCCTTTCACACGCAGAGGCTGCCGATCTCAGAACGGAGGTGTAGCAATAAAAGAAACAGAGGAAAACCCAAACTATTCGAAATCGTAAGAGAACGCGTGAAAACACAAGCGTTTGGGGAAGAAGTCTTCCCTGCAAGGGCTCAGTATGCCCAAACCCACTGAAAGGACAGAAAACAGACCCAAAAACCATCCCCAGACCCTCACTGGAGTGATGACGGTCCCCAGCGACTGGCAGATGCTCCAAGCTCTGGGGTACGAACGTCACAGCACGGCTTCCCGAGGACGTCTCGCCCCAGCAGCTCCTGTCTGAACACAAAATCGCTTTTGAGGAACAAATTCAATAGGCTAAACATTACCTACTTTTTCCTGCAGTAAACAAATACCATATTACTCTTCTATACCTCTCAGTACAATACCCTAATTTGCTTCTTCCTCATCACCCCGCTATTAAAAGCAAATGAAACTGCAAAAACGGTGAACCGTAAAAAAAGAGATCCAAACTCAGGACATTAGATCATCTTCCATCCCAGTAATACATCAATATTTTGAATTATTTAAACCTTAACTCTGAGGCAGACACATTAATAATAATTAAAAAATCACATTTAAAGCATTTATTTTGAAAAATAAAATACAAAAGATCATTGAATTATAATTGTACATGAAATTTATCAATCTTCTTTAAATAAAAGATATTTAACAATTTCCACATGTGAATAAAACAAACAACTGTTCCACCAAAAATCTTTTAGGACAAGCACAGACCACTCTTTTGAAAGCTTCATACATTTAAAACCAAACTGCTACAGGAAAAGAAAAACCTTTAACGATGGAGTTTTACAATTAAGTTAGAATAGCAATTTCGGAGACAGGCATTGCTTTGCATTTTTTAAAACCTTAAAAAAAAAAAAATTTGTGCGAATGTAATACGGTTCTACACTAACATCAGTGTTTGGTGTTTTGTGTTTTGTTTTTTTTACCAGGTTTACATGTGCTCACAACAGCAAAATTTTGAACAAAAACATTATGGAAGAAACGGGGGAGAAAACTCTGAGAGAGGCAGGCCATGAGCCGTACACCTCACGGAGCTCAGCGGGACCGTCCGTCTACGATCGTTTCTGTTGAAAAGGCAGCAGTCTTTTCTAAAGAAAAAGCAAAAGGAAGTTACGTTTGAGCTTTCAATGTAATATTCTGGTTTTATCCTTGACAACATTTTGTAATGACAAATAATGCATAATTAAGAATAATCACTGTTCTCTCAGTAGGTGAAAAGTCACAGTCAAGACTAACCACAGGCACTCAAAGCTTTCCTGTAAGGAATGTGGCTGCTTTTTCCATCACGTATCATTAGAGTTACTTCTTGAGGCATATTTAAATGTAAAAAACCATAGCTGAATTTGCACTTACATTCAAAATACTTGTGAATTTGGGCTGCATTTACATGCTGGAAGTGTCTCTTCCATTACAACGTTCCAGAGGTAGTTACTGCTGGGAAGTTAACAATTTGGTTTCTCAGAAACTGGACAGCAGCTTTAGACAGAAATACCATAGTTTGAAATACATTTTTCAAAGAGGTAAGTGACAAAAAGGAAGTAGATGGTTTAGTCCTTTTAACACTGACTACATGAAAAGATTATGGTTTCTCTATCAGTTTCAGAAAGAACACGTGCAATTAATCGTTAAAAACTTTTATACCCATTATTTCTAATTGGTATGACGCTTTTGGCTATATTTAGGGCTACAGGGAGTGCTACATTTATGGCCACATAATAAATATCCGTGCTGGGTATAGTTGTGTAGCGTGCTGCTTTTGGCTATATTTAAACTGGACGCATTTGGCCATCTTTTGTTGTCAAGCCAGAACATTTGATAACGCGGTTGACAAGTAGAAATCTTGGATTAATACACTAAATCTTGCGTCATTCATTTGTTAACTAGTCTGGAATTTACTGAGTTCCCTGCACAATCCTGCCATTATTAATTCAACAGTTAAAATGCAGCTTATTGAAAATACTGGCTAGGAGACATACTAAAAGCAAGTTAGACAAATCAGCTCATCGTCAGGAGTTTCCTCTATCTAGAAAGGGCAACTGATTTAAAAACAAAAGGCAAAGACAATTAAGAGTCATCTTTAAAGTTTCACTGTTTTGTTAAAATGGGGACCTGAATCTGTTGTGCAACTATGCCATAGCACTGAAAGACACACAGATACTAGAACGAACAAGAAACTCTGCTAAAGAATGCCTGACGTGTAGTTTTGTGTACTCCTTTCAGCTTCAAGCTCTGAAATAGTGCTGACAATCCAACTGCAAAGCAAATATTGCAAATTGCTATGAGCCCTATAGAACTGCAGTGTGATTCCTAAAGCATATGAAGTATGGTTCTGTAGCTCTCACCACCAGTCCTCGTCCTTACCTCAATGTGATTTTTTACAGATTCTGAATCAAGATCCACATCTTCGTATTTTTCTTACTACAATCTTACATGGAGTTACATAAGTTTAAAAAAAACACCATAACTAAATCAAGAAAAGCAAATGAGCGGGCTGCATGGTCTTTTATTACCTTCTGTGCAAGAAATATCCATTGTATCTTCTATTCCATCGGTTCAGTCTGTCAAGTAAATAATTAAAATGAAATTAGCTATTTTACAATAGAGGAGAAAAATATCATTATCAGCACCAATGTTTGTGCTCAAAACCATCTAGCTCTTTAGTTACATTGTGTTAATTTTATCTTTCGTGTAATGCTAAAGGAGAACACTACCAGCATCAATTTCAACTCCAGCATCAGTTTTTATTGTTTAAGCAATATTCTCTTACTATTTCACAAAGCTTATTTTTGCTTTTTAGATGACCTTTCTTTACTTTGGATAAATCTGCTCAGAGTTTGGTAAATACTGTAATCATAGCTAGCTAAGTGTATAAATCTGCCTCCTGAAATTTAGCAGAGTCCCATTTTGAAGCCTCCCTATCATATGGATTGAAAGAGGACGTTCACTGGTAATAGTAGAATTTTGATGTGTCATAAGACACTTGGAAGACACAAACAGCGTAATTTAACTAACAGATACTGTAGGCAGATCAAGGATCATTTATTCTGCTAGCACACTATCCATACGCAGTGAGCTATATTTTAAAGGCAGCTCACCTCCCTGCATTTCCAGAAATCCTTATCAGCAATATTTAATCGTCTCCTGTTCTAACACACCCTATGCTTGCAGCCATATATGCTGCAACTCGATAATCTTGAAATAACCACAATAATTGCATTTGAAAGCATTAGAAATGACTACAGCACAACTTTCTGAATACAATTCGCTGACAATAACTTTTAAGCAGCACACATTCAAATAGTTATCTTGCCACTAAGCTGCATAGACATTTTGGCCAGCAGTTGAGAGTGAACAATGCTGTGTGCAACAGCACATTTAGCTGTGTGGTGCCAGGTTCTTAATGGTTTTCCATTAGCTGAGCATAACTTGCAAAGCATGAGCACTAGCTGTTCAAAGGGTGAGAGCAGGCAAACATCCAGTAAAAGAGCAAAGCCCACGTTAGAGATCACAAAGATGTATCAGAAAGGTTTGGTGTCCACAGCAAAAAGCTATATTCTGAAAACATGAGACAGACGCTACAGCTATTCGACTTTACTGATCCATGTTCATTTTATCTTGCCACGAGACTTCCTTTCTACTGTCTTCTTTGGCTGGAACAAAAGAAACCAATTTTCTTTTTTAATCAATTAATTTTCATTTGAACGAATGGAGTAAGTCAAAATGCTTTGTTTGCATGTGGTAGATTCTGCTGTGTTTTCTTCAATCTCTACATCTAACAAAAGTCATAATCAAAGAGTTTTCTTAATACTGGGGAACCAAAGTCAAAAAAGCTTGTGCCTGGTAGGTTTTTTCTTCTTTTAAAGGTAAAGACACTGCAAATTACTTTGCTTTTGATAGGCTAGTTATACTTACATTCTAAATAAACTTCTGTACCATATGTATCGTTAAGGATAGGAAATCAAGTAAATATATAAAGTAACGCAAGCATTGCAAATAACTTGTCTACTTCTAGCCATTTTACAGGCTTTTCAGAAATCCGGATAGAAGCATATAATCTTTTCCTCTTTTGCTTAAAGTGTTGGCATGTTTGACTACAGTTATGCTGCAAGTTACCATTTCAAATACTGCTCTGCCTACTAACTCTTTTCTTTTTAAACAGCTCTGCTAAAGTGGTCCCCCTTGAACAGCACTACCCTGGAACAAGAAGATGACCACATGTGCTCCAAGCAAACCCCATCAGTACTGCGACGCCCCTCTCCCACCCAAAAGAATGAGCTGCTAAACCAAATAAAATATAAACAAACAATGGTGCTGGCCTCCAGCTCCTGGAAAAGAAGAGAAAGGCCTTGCAGGAGGCTGAAGAAAACTGTGATTCAGATTTGTGAAAAACATAGCAGCAACAACAACAAACGTCGTGGGTAACAGCAGGCTTGGCAAGTCACAGCTCCTGTTGAGACCAATGGGAAACAAGTGTGCCTCTTGCAGTTGCAGAGATACAAAATTCTGGAGGCAGAGAGTCCCTAAAAATGCTTTCTCTCCCAATTCTGCAACGCCGTACTCCTGTACATGCAGGAGGAATTGGAAAAAAAAAAAGAAGCTTTCTACTTAGCTTTACTTGAACACACCCAGAGACAGTAACAGCGATGAGCCGCTTCCTGGTTCTGACACCAAAGCACAATGTAGAGAGCACTTTAGATGGCATTTAGACATTTACCACCAATTATGCAGCCTACAAAAAATGCTATTTCAAAGAGCCTAGTTCAGCAGCTCTTACCCAAGAAATGAAAACCAACTGCTACATGTTCAACTTATTTCATAGGAAATTTTTCATTTAAACAGTAAAATACACATATTTTTGTTATTTCTCTGATGAAGGTGAATATTTGCTTCTTGTCTAGATCATCTGTGCTGATTTTTCATGGCTAGACTAGCAGAGCCACATACACTGGTTTTAAGCTTAAATCTGCAATAGGAGGGAGAATTAATTTCACTACACATTTGGGAGAGAAAAAAAAAGAAAGAAAAAAAAAAACTACCACACATGCACACAGCAGCCCTTCAAGCTACTGCAACGGAGCACCCCAACAGGCACCTCCATGGAACAAGTCCATCCTCTCAGCTCTGTCACCTTCAGGAGACACAGAAGAGCTGCCCAGCAGGAAGGGATGCCATTTTCCAAACTGAATTCTTATGTCCGGAAATGGGCCAGTGGTTACAGCCCAAAACCCTTCCATCATGTCTACATGAGGTTGGAAGCATGTCTCCTACATATTCACATAGCTGAGGGGGAAAGTATCAAGAGATCTTGCAGTTTGAGAACTCCATGATAAGGATTTTGCGTTTTCAACCGCTATTGCTAAGGTTAGGTCCCTTAGGCAGCTGATGACAATTAACAGCATTTGAAGGGTGCTCTTGCTCTCTTCTGCTCACTTGATTATTAAATCAATACACCATCACTATCCATGGCTGAACTGTTTGTTTTGCCCGATACAGTAGTATTTCTTTTTAAAAATCTCTCATTAGTTATCTCTGCTCTCTGTACTGTACTTGCTTTAAACCATTCCATACAAGGCAACAAAAGATAAAGCTTCTCTACAACTAACAAACTTTGCAAGTTGGTCTGCACAAAAGAGAGTTAAACTCTCCTCCAGTTTCACAGCAGCATTCAACCAGCTCTGTTTACAGGCACCATACTATTAACACTGGTGTTACACATGCACTCAAGAGGGGCTTGGGACTGCTGAGGGTACTGGAGATTCAATCTCATGGATAAGCTATTCTCTTATAATCTTGAGTCACCTGTTGTCTTATAATCAAAGACAAAATAAAATTTATGAAGTGGTTTGTAAAGACTACACCTGCAAAAAGGAAACTAATCCAATACGGTACCTGTGGCACTTCTTTAAGAAAGTCCGGAAGCTGAAATTCACCTTTATAGACCTGGAAAAACAAACAAAAAAATCCAATAAACTACTCAAAACTAACATTCACTACTGTTTGAAACACTAAAGAGCGTGTTAAGACAGAAGGAAAAAAAAAAAAGGATTCTTCTGGGTTATTACCATCCAGTAATATTTAAACAGATTTACCTAAACTGAGCACAAACTGTTTTTAAAAGCAAGTATAATTCACGAGGTTTGGTTGTCTGTTCCACAGCCATATGCTCAGTCCCAGGCTTGCTCTGTACTCAACGCTCTGACCTTGCTTGCATTAAAATCGTGAAACTATGTAACTCATATTACATTTCAAGCTTGCTTGAAGTAAGTCCTGTGTAATCCACTCCCTATGCTTTTATAAAAAGATTTTTAACAGTATGTTTAAATACAATAGGACTAAGTTGCTACAATACATATTTTTTTGAAGTTTATATATAAACAGATCTGTTGCTTCATATTTTAGTACCTTCAATAAATTAAGCTCCCTTTGGGCTTAATTACAATTTACAACTAAAACAGTCTCCATTTAAGTCTTCTGAAAGAGCTCCCTGTCATGATCTCATGGACTGTGTCAGAATTAATATACCAGCCAGGCAACAAGCAACATTCAGTTCTCAAACATTTTATGGTCTACAGTTTAGAAACTCAAAGTCACATAATACAATATTTTCTGATGCATCAAAGTACGTGTTATGTACAAAGTATTCATCATTCATGCAAACAGAGATATCATACCTGAACAACTGATCCCACCTTACTATGCTGTCCAAGAAAAGCTCTGTTAGTTTTCATATAGTTTATGGAGACAATGCAACTACAATCAAAGTCTGGAAACACGAACAGCTTTCAATTCTGTTAAAATGGTCAGCACTCCAGGAGTGTCAGCATCTCCTTCTAACCTGTTTTACACACAGACACCCTTTTATTCTACATATCTAGCTGGTGTAATTTTCAAGTTATAAGAAAGTTTATATATTTGCTTTAATCCTTAAAGATACACAGATACCATTATAATAAGTACAGATATATTGCTAGCAATTTTCTTTGAGTATTCCATGTCAGACCTTGAGTCACTTCGCAAACACAGTGTGCGAGATCAGACACCTAACTCCTTCCCCCCCAGGCTGTAACCACACCTCTGAAATCCCCAGCTTCTGGAGGGAGAACACAGGGTTGGATAAGGCCTAAGTTTTCCTTTATTATTTTCATACTATTTAGTCATTAATTTGCTTTTCAATTACAGAAATGTAAAAAAAAAAAAATTAGGGGGTAAGACTTCCCTGTATTGATAGATATATAGATTTAATAGCTTCATATACACGTACAGAAGAGTTCCAGATACTAGTAAGTCTGTCAAAGTTATAGCCAGCAACTCTTATGATTATGAATTTCTACAACAACTGTAGCCTCATTACCAGCCTGAGTTCACAAGAGTTTGTCATTACTGCAATTTCCAATCTTTTAGAACATAGTATTACTTCTGAAACAACACTGGAAAAAGAGCAAGCAATAAATATCCTCAAACATACCAACAGCCACACCAGAGAAGTGTTCCCACTATCTGACCAACTAGGAAATAAACTGGCAACATATTGTCTTCTCTCTGGAGTATGCCTCTTAAAAGCTGTTTGCTTCTGAGATTCAACTGGAATACACTGGGGGGCAGGGGGGGTATTCTGTTGGGGAGGATTTTCTCCAAAAATAAGTATACTTCAAAGGAAGAGTTTTACCATCCTTTCTACTAAACTAAAAAGACCACACACCCTAATGTCATGAGTTCTCTGTAGTCTTGTGTGGCTGTAATCATATAAAAATCAAAAGCCACAAACCTACTTAGAAAAATTCTATAAAGCCATAAAACGGAAATGGGGCTGCTCTACAGCCTCGCTCAGAGTTGCACTCCCTGGTTTGCAAATTGCATCAAAGGAAAAAGATTCAGGAACTCAAGGGATGCTTATTAACAATATCCATTTTCTCTGCCTTCTGATGATTTCTGATGACCAGAATATACAGCTGTACCCATTCTGTCAATACACTGCGGTGGGCTAGGACTGCAGCTGAGGCAGCTCAGCGTTTCCTGCCCATCAGACACTGCACCCCACCACTGGCCTGCAGCACGAAGCCATGACTCATGTGGAGTGGACTTCGGAGCTGGCAGTTCTCACCACTCTATTGTTAGGCTAAACATCTCCAAACAACAAGGCTTCGCTCAGTCCCAGCACAAGAGCAGGAATTGCTATACACATACATTGCAGAACTCTGTTCTTTCTGATATTCCATGTTTTAGGTAAAATAGAAAGGCCGATTCAAAATGATAGGCACAGCTCTCATTTATATTCAGCTAAGGGGTTACTGTCATTCCCATGGAAATCTTAATGAAAGCCACACTGGTCAAAAATTCAGCATGTGGCTTACTGGAGCCTAGATATACTATAAATATTTATAAATGAAGGAGAGTATTTCATATTTTCAGCTTTTAACCAAGCCATTCAAACGCAAGCTGTGTTCTAGAGAGCAGAAACAGAAGTTACAAATCAACAATATTATCACATCAAAAAATGCTACAGAACAACCTAGGCAAGGTTCACAAGAAAAAATGCTGTGGGAAATTGACATTTAGTTTGATTTTGCTATAGCTTTAGTTTGATTTTTTTATATAGTTTTGCAGCCATATTGAGGCAAGGATTAAACCTCTGACATTTAGTTCGGTCCTATTCTTTGTAATCTTGCTAACAAGGACTGCCGTGAGCTCAAATGTCGATAACAAGGACTGGTGCAAGACAGGTAAAAGCAACAGGGTCTGATAAGGACTGATAACCAGAACCCTATTGTCTGCAAGAAGCCCCCCTCTAGTTGAAACTGGTTTGGCGGCTTGGAACTCAGCCAACACAGACAACTCAGCAGTTTTAGACCAAAGGTGAAAAGTACACAGCGAGGAAGACTACAAGCCTTCATCCAAAAGACCCCCACAGACGACCACAAGATGACATTGCGCAAGCACTAAAGAGGGACGGAGTATGATAATGGATTCCTGGAGATAATTATAATAATCACGCCTATTCCCAGAACTAATTGTAATAATCCAGCCCACTTCGACAAACTTTGTAATAAATAGGTGCATGCTTTGTGACTCGGTGTGCAAGTTAGGAGGAACGATCCCCCTTGCATCCGTAGCCGTAATAAACATTACCTGCTTTACAACTCTGTGAGTTGTGGAGTTTGTTTCCGCACGTCAGTATCTTTTATTAGACTAGTGCTGCTGTTGGAAGAAACAGACAGACTTCCTCACCTTTTCTGGCAAACCACTACAGTTATCTGGGAATTCTTAAAAACAGTTAATACTGATGATGATGGTACATAGTGACTGATTCATAGCCAGAGTGACCAAACCCACGTTTGTCTCTCCAGAAGCCGCCTTCTTTCCCTCTCCTGCAATTATGACTTGGTCTAATTTTATTTATTTTATTATATATCAATATGTATGCCTGCTCCAAAACCCGTACCATTGTAATGCCCTTTGTAGGAACAGCATTTACTTCCAATAAGCATTAATAGTGGATAGGCAAGGGTATTAATCCATCAGCAATATTACAAAAATGACACTAATGTCATGGCCTGGAAAGATAAGAAAGTGTTTCAGGGGCATTTGACACTACATTCACATTAAATATCACGATTTACACACCACAGTTTACAAAGGCAAATCTTCTTGGGGCTGTCATTGGTTAGATTAACACACAAGTGTGCCTAATTTTGGTTCAGAACTGACATTATCTAGGGTGCTGGTTTTGTCAAGATTGAGACTGCATGGAAACTGGTTAAAAGTAGTTCCAAAACCAGTAAGTGGTCCCTTTTGAATTAAAACCCAGGGATCAACTGCAATCCAGAAATTCTAAAAACAATAACTCCATCTGCAGCCAAAAAAATGAAGAGGTTTCAGATTCAAAATTATTTTCTGACCGATTTCTGAGTCTAAAACACATTATTCAGAGACTGGCAGCAGAGGCAGAAGCAGGACACTGGAATGACTTCTGGTCTAAGCAAGAATTTAGTAAAACTGAGGATAAATGATGTTTACCATTTCTAAGGGAATTATTTTGCAAGTCCAAATGAATTTCCAAAGTGTGTGTGAGGGGGAAATCTGAAGTCTGTGTCACATTTTGTTCAGTGTTGGCAGTATTGAAGCTGTTCTATTAAAACAAAACAAAACACATAGCCAAACTAAACGTGTATTATTCTCAAAAAGAGATCAGAAAACCAGTTTCACATCCACTTGTCTGAGAAAACCCTTATAAATACACAAGGAAAACTTAAGAACAGAAGTGTAACTCAGAAGTGTAACCTGTAATTCATCTTTATAGAAGATTAAAGCACTCCTTTTCACCTGCTTTCAAGTCTGGTTTAGAAAGAGTCACATTGTATTTGGGCATTTCCAGGACATGGAGGTAATAGGTCCTTTTGTCTAAAAGTTAGCCTGCAACTAAGTGTGCTTGGGCTTGGTAGACTTTCCAAACATCAGAGTTGCAGAGTACAAGGCTATCGATGTTTAATTGTAAAAAAAAAAAACCCAAACAAACAAAAAAAACCCCCACACAGACCAGATCCCCTTTCTAGAAACAATCCTTTACTGCACAGTCCATGGAGGTACTCCTCATCTTGCTCTTTCCTCAACTTTTAAGTCAGCTTACAAGGCTTACACAATTCTTCACCTCTTTGCTGGAACTGCCAAGAAAGGAGACATCTGAGATGTAAATATTTACCCAGCAGGAACAACACAGAGAGCACGATTTTAGACAGGCCTATGAATGCCTGCCAAAAGGCAGCTTGCAACCATACCTAATTTTGTATTTTGTTTGTTAATTACTCTGTATGCCTTACTAATCATACATAGGCATAGCTGGTTTGAAAAAAAAAAAAAGGTATCAGGACATCTGGAGAAAAACAATGGAGCTGGGAATGCACATGCTGGAAGAAACACCCACTAAAGAGGGTATTAAACTTAAAGGACACTGAGAAAGTTTGTGCTGTTAATAGTACAAAACAGCTGTAATAAAACCTCCAATTTTTGTTTTAAATATCAGAGAAAAAGCCCAAAGCCAAATGCCTTTATGAGCAACTTGTATTAACCAGTACAAATAAAGATGCACAGCCTTTTTTCTAAGCTACTTGAGCAGCCTGTCATTACAGCGTACCTCCACAATTACACATCTTTGACAACACAGGTAATTATTCTCATGCATTACTACAAATGTACTTCATACCCTTTATCATAGATTGTTTCTGTCTTTAAAACCTCAAAGTCCTGAAATCATGATTGTCATGGCTGTCTCAACTCTTAACAGCAGGAGACAATTACTCACAATTTAAAACAGGCACAAACCAGGAGTTAACAGAACTGTTTTTTCCTCTCAATGTTACTGCAGAAAATACCATCAACAGAACATAAAACAGAGATAGGTAACAGCTTTCAGATGTGATTAGAAGAACCCACATGCATTTAAACAGGCATGATGAAAACCATAGCTTTTTCTATAGAGTTCTGTACACCTCTGTCTCTAGATCTCTCCAGGGCAAGGAACATAACTTCATGAAGAAGTTAAGAAATTACTGGAATATGTATTCCAAGCATACAAATTCATTTAGTGGGAAGTATGTGCCAAAGAAAATCTGATGTAATATGTTACAGATGTGAGAGGAAACCACTTAGCCAATCATAACATAACAATAAGCCAGTTTCTACTGGGCATAAGTCAGAATCTTGCAATTATGAGCTGTTCTCCACTTTCGGTTTATTCTGTTAAACTGCTGACATGCACCGTTATACAAACTCACGATATTGAGAAGGGCACACCAGACTCTTCTAACCTGGAGTGATTCTACTTCTGTAATTCATCATACAGTGATGGGGCTACCAGTTCAGACAGCTTAATTATTTGCATTTTCTGCATCATTTAGTTACAAGATATTATTTTCCTTTATGTTCAGGATGTAGAATTTGTTAAAACTCTGGGGGGAGGTAAAAAAAAAAAGTAGTCAGTTATGCATCCATAAGGAAGGGACCCTTTCAATCATTATAATAAAATGAACAGACCAGCAACAGACAGCAAAATTCTTCAATCACTGAATAACTAGAGGTTGCCTCTCAAGGAGGTCACGTGCAGAGATCTGCCGAAGAGTGCAACAGCATTCAGACCTTGTTCTCTCTGCTCTGCATTCCTTAACGGAGACAAGATAAAGTGTCATAAAAGATAATATTGTTGGGCCTAACATAAAACAGATAAAGCCACTAACTTTTTGTTTGTTATTGGAAACATCAGAAAAATCTGTTATACTGGTGTTAGATCTGTACTCCACCAGTGCAGCTACTGTCAGATGTCTTATTTAACACCACATAGCACTCAGAGACCATAGTAAGAAGAGATGAGGTTAGGTTCATGCTCTGTTACTTCCTAAAACAAAACCAGAACTAAGATGACAAAGTGCAAACACTGGTTACATCTGATTATCTTTTGTGCTGTGCTACAGGAGCATGGAAAACCAACTTAACCATTTTGGTGTCCTAGGCAGGTAACGTTAAAGTGAAAAATCCACATTTAGCAGAGAACATCATTTTCCTTGCATTACCTACAAGCTCATAGAAATTCCAGTTCAAGCACTGTTATGTTAGCTGGTGAGAATCATCATTTTGTTTCCAGACTGAATTAAAAAAAAGAACAAAAACCTGTACATATTCAAGTCACCAGCAGGGGCCAGAAAAGGAGAAAAGAGGAAAAAGAAAAACAAGAACAGGACTTAACTGCTTCGAAAGCTTAAGGGAAGCTAATATTTTGCACCATATGAGCCATTCCTTTCAATTTTTCTCCAGTACTAGCCTTTGTTTTAGGAACTCTTATACTTTGGTTCTTACCTTCAGGACTAACAGCAGCAGCTTTGAAATTGCTGAACAGTATTTTCACGATTGAGTATAAGTCTAATTTGTTGTCTTTTAGCATTTAAGCATATTTTAGAACAAAGACATCATGCAGTTTAAAGGGTTTTTAAAAATATTTTAAAATTATCTTCTACAACTTGGCAACACACAGACTTCTAGTCGTAAAATACTGAACTGTCTGCATTCAAAAGAGCCTTTCTAGCAATGAGTATGTTTTGCATCCTGAACAATTTTCGTATTTTCATTCCACTTATCTTTCTGATTTTTTATGCACAGTATAAAAATGCTTTTAATCACACAACAGAATAACTCTCCGTAACAACCAGAACCGATTTGTTTGTTTTTTTAACGTATCTGATAGCAATGAATTAAATGACACAGTGTTGTTCCATCTTTAGGTGGAGTCAGAATCTCCCCTGCCAGTGATTTCAGTCGTGTTGGGCTTCCATCCTGTTGTTGCAACTTCCATAATCAATTTAAGCCAGGATTACATAACCCCCACAAAACTGACAAATCCCCCCCCCCTCAAAACCACACCAAAAAAACCCCAAACCCACCCACAAACCATCAATCCTTCTCCCTTACTAGTGCGTTCTGTTTGACAGAGGGGCAACTTCCCTCATCTGAAGCGCTAGCTCACACCATTTTAAACACACCAAGACACTACGATGGTGCTGGAGTAGCGAGTGTCAGATAACATTATTTCAAGTTAGTCACTCTAAGAGGTTACTATACTAACACAATTCAGTTCTGCTTTAGTAGTCTAAACTTTATCTGTTTTCAATGAACAAAATTCAAGTTCTGTGTTCAAAGTTCTCAGAGACCACAAATATAATAGAACAGCTTCCAAACACAAAGTGAAGCAATAAACAGTTACATGCAAGATTTATATATATTCTTATTATGCACTGAAGAGTAACTTCAGAAAAATTTTATTTGGACAGCTTCATCTCCAACAATATACCCAGTACAAAACTCCATGAAAGACTATCCCAGCTGAAGAAATTTAAGAAGAGAGCAAGAACCAAAGTAGTGCTACAGTAATTTACTAATTCACCAGCTAAGAGTATGCAATAACATACTTAACTTTTCAAGTGTCAGTTCCTAAAGGCTGGAAAAAATCTAGATTTTTTTTTTTTTTAAATAAAATTCCTCTTCTCCAAGCTGTAGCAGCAAGAAATAAATTAGCATAGGTTCATACAAAGAGAAGGGGAAACCCACAGGGCAGCATATGCTACCCCTGATAGGCAAAACTAACACATCACAGTTGCCCCTCCCCTCCTCTCCCCCAAACACCTTGAAGTGTTTTGAAGTATCTGTCCCCCATCCCCAAATTAAAACAAAATAAAGCTGTGGGGAAAATAAAACAAAGCATTCTTCAGAAGTGAGTCAGCTCCCACTGATCATCAACCAGAATATTAGTTAGTTATTTCAAAACTCACTTGGCTGAAGGCCAAGCTCAGTGGCCAGTATTTTGGCAATTTACTATCCAAGATGCACGGTGGCCAGGAAGCCTGGCACTTGTAGAGAGGCTGATGAGCCTGCTGCCCGGAGAATTAGGTAACCTAAGCAGCAAACTGGTCTGGGAGTTGGGAAGTCTTAGGACATCAAGGAGAAAGACAGAGGAACCAACGGTCTGAGCAGGGATTTGCTAGGAACCCGTTGGGAGGAAACAGAGCAGAGTGACTGGGGAGGAATTCAAACTGTCCAAATACAAACTCAAATTGGCTGATATGAGCCATAGTTTTAAATGGCTCCTTGGGGTACACTACATTTTGAAAGCCTCATGTTCCTCTATTTTCAAAAGGAATATTGTAAGTTGTGAAGATTAGCCATCTTTAATGCTTTTGCTTTTTTGGGTTTTAGTCTTAATTCAGGACATCTCCCTCATTTTATCTATACAAATATATATGCAAAAGTAATTTGGTTACAGAACAAGTGCCTAGTAAAATATATACTGGGTACTACAAGAGATAAAAAAATAAAAATGCTATCGTGGGCTGTAAGTAAAACTATTAAATTAAAATAGCAGTCAAAATATTAACATGTGTTCCATATGCTTGCAATATTTGGATCAGCTATTATAACAGTAACCTCCCATTTTTCATAGCTGTTTTTAACATTAGTAAACAACCTAGTTATGCTTCAAAGCAAACTTGTGAAAAAGCCTCAATACACTTTAGAGTTCTAAATTAGGCTTTAATTCTTTTAAATCTATGCTTGTGGCTTAGTTTATTACCTGAATTTCCCTCTTGCATTTTGAACTGCAATTCATTTCAAGAAGCCACCCAACAGTAAGCGACTGAAATCCATACAAGTTTTACAACTCAGACTGAGCTTGCCATCCACAGGTAGAGGCCTCAGAAAGGTCACCATACTGTAAAAACTTACTTAAATTGTATCAGTAAGAGATAACCAACCTTAAATTATCGCATTACAATCCAAATTTGTGTCTGAGTTCCTGTTTCATAGTATGTATGGGTAGGTGCATGAGGATTTTGTTTTCAAGGCTCTGTGAAGTAGCATTGAACAATTATTTTTTCAGAAGGGGTTGAATTGAGTGCAGTAAAGTTTGTGAGCCATTTCAAACAGTACAGTAAGTACTGGGAAACCTGCAAAATTCTAACCACTACCCCTACCAGAAAAGGTGGCTTACCTTTTCCGTGCTGATCTAACAACTATTAAAATAGTCAGCCTGCCATCCTTTAATACACTGATCAACTCTTCAATGAAAGTTTCCCAGGGAGAGCTTCCAAAAAGAAATAATGCAAAAATGTTTAGAGACTTCACAAAAAGTGATATTTTTTTCCATTACTATCTAGCCCATCAGCATACCAGTTGTTTGGGTTTTTTTTAATATCAGAAGGCTAGTGGAAGACAGTCCTTTTGGATTGTTCAGTTCAATTTTTCCCATGATTATTTTGCTGCAGCAGCAAAAGTCACCTTCTTTTAATAAAGTATACATTCTCAAAAGAACAGAAAAGTTAATTATTCTTATTTCAAACAATAGTAATGAGCTTTTCAACAGATACCTCCAGGGATAAACAACTGTATAGTCTAACTGTTCAAATTCCAACAGCATTAAATTCAGACTAAAATCCTTAAGTTTAGGTTAATCAGCACCAGACCTTCCTCCATCTTTTGTTTGTTCTACAAAGGGCAGCAAAGAATTCGAAAACACGACATTTTGACGATTTTGGGCCATTTTCCATCGGTCACTTTTCAAATTCTACCAAGTATTTGGGGTGTAATTTTATGACAGAGCTTCTGCCAACACTCATGTACGAAAAGCTGAGCTCATCAATCAAGTCTGATGCCCAGGCGAGAAAGCTAGCTTTTGTCTACTACCAACTAGTTCCCCAGCTATCCGGATGATTCTCAAGAGGTTCAGCTACATACACCAAAGAATGCAGCTCAGGCCTGGGGTTGGGGTAAAGGAAGATGAGCCAAATGGGAGACAAATGGCAGAAGCCAGACTTTCAGTGCTCAGGGTCCCAGAATTCTTCCTTCTTCCCCCCACGGCAAGGAAAACATATTGCTAAGTATCAAAAGGTATTAGAAACAGACTTCAAAAAAAAAGAAAAAACACGACTTCTGCTCTATAGCTCACATCCATGTGGTCAATAATTAAACACACAAAAATGCCTTACCCTCCTTGTGTTTTCCACAACTTTTTGATCTGGCTTTCCATAATTTGGGGGATTGGCATAAGGATCATAGCCCAGTTTTGCTAGCATGGGTGCAATCACAGGCATGTCTTGCAGAACATCAGCAGGTATCTTCCCAACCCACTTTGACAGTGCTTCCACATTGACTGGCTTGATTACTTGGTCAGTAGATCTTTCAACCCTGTGGAATGAGACAGAAAGGTTATATTTTGCATTCCAACCAATACTTGCTTTTTCACTAGCATTAAGACCTTTAGCTTGTTTTATGTGGGGTTGTTTTCCCCCCTTCCTCTTCCTTCCCTCTCAAAATTTTATCTTTCTGCAGAGCTGATGGAAAGTGAAGTTCTGCTACATAAGGCTAAAATGAGAGTAAGCAGCACAACGTTCATGCATGCTTTCTGGTTCAGGATTTCACACAGAACGTACTGAAACAAGTTCTTTATATAAAGACAGCAGTGAAAGCCAAAGAGCTGTTAAATGAAAAGTATGCACACACCTACACATAAAGCAGTTTTGCCATTAGCATATTCCCACAATTGCTGTTTCATTGTATTAAATGCTCTTAAAAGCTGTGTTCTAAATTAAAATCCATGTGCCATTTATTCTCCCTCCCATACTGTGACTAAATTTTTTATTTTTTATTTTTAATAACAGAGACACCTATGGAAATGACAAAGCTGTAGACTGCAATAACATTTGTCATAACCATTTCTTTTACAGATTGAGTGTTTGGTCATTACACAGTTCTTAAAGGCAAGTGCATAATCATAGCAGTGTCTTATGTACTGCATTTAGAAAATAGTTGATTTGTTGCTCATTTAATCAACAGTCCCAAAGTAATTTTCATTCTTGCACCCTAGTTTTGTTGTGGGTTTTTTTTACTTTGTTTTCCTACATTCCTTGCTTCTTTTAGATTAGAAGACGTACAACTTCTTTACTGTTTATTTCTGAAACAGGCCAGCAGGACTCAGAACAGGCCGAGTAATTTAAAACTTTCTTCTGAACTTGGAGAGTGCCCATGCATTTTGGATGTCAAGGTTTATCTTTCTTTTAAGGCAGAATAAATATCAGGTCTGTATATAAAAGTTGCCTAAAGGAATATCTGCATCTGCGTTGCAAGTAATACCATAAGGGATGCCACTATATCAGTGGCTCCTGCTGGCTGGCTACACCTGCCTCAAACCTGATGCTAAACATACAGCTGTCACATCCACTTGCAGCTATCACCCATCCCAGGCCTTATTTACGTAGTAAAGAATTCTGATCACAAAAAGCTCTACCACCTAGAAAAGAAAATTGTTATACTTGAAAGTAACAGTGCAAAGTGTAACACCAGTACCTCACCTAAATAACAAAGAATGAGAACACCGAGATTGAAATTAATTCTCAAGCAGTCAATTCTTCAGTTATACAGCAGGCAGAATATGAGGAAACATCTTCTGTGAAAAATAAATGGATGTGTCCTGAACTAGTCCTGATAGTTTCAGAGTCCAGAAGCCTGAACTAAAGTCAAATTGCTCTCAAGACTGACATCAGCCAACTTACAAGAGGAACAAGTTTGATTACAGTTATCTGATCAGCCTCATGAATCCAAGAAGAGGCTGAAGAATTGTTGCATAGCAGACAAACATTAAATCAATAGCAAGAGGCATCCCATTCAGATGCACACTGTACTGTGCAATGAAAGCTAAAATACAATCTATGCATGCATGTCTGGTAGTCATTAACTCAATCTGATCTTAACACCAGTCTTTACCTTGTTACTCTTTTTTTACTTGTTATCATAGCTAAAATTCTTCCAGGACAGAGGAAGGAAGTTAATTTACTGACCTTCCAGCATTGTATGACTAAGTACTTTAAGCACAATCAACAAAACAGACAGGGAAATAGTCACCCATGGGGAAACTGTCTTGGCAAACTGGGCCTTCACAGATTGCTGCAAAAGGTGTTTAATGGAAGCTGATGAGTAAGCACCTGACAAACAAAAAAACCTGTAAGACAACCCCCAGAATTTTCAGCCTTACACTCTTCAACCATTTTCAGTAGCTTAAACCGAAGGCAGGAACTCAGAATGCAATTTTGGGACCAGGGAGTTGCGACTGAATTTCAGCCTTCCTGAAGGCTATTGCCTCAGCTCACAAGTCTGTATAGTGAACTAAGTCTGGGCATTGCCTTTTTACTCCTACTAATTAGAAGACAAGCAGCTGACTTCATGTCAAATTAGCAAGAAAACAGCTGTTAAGAGTCGAGTTTCAGAAGTTCTAAGTGGCAAGGCAGAGGACAAAGCACCACAACAGTCAGAAGTCTGTGGAACCATGCTGGGTGGGACCCTCAAGAAAAATTTATCACTAGGTGTTTGAAAAAGTGTAAGACTTACAGTCCTCTCCCTCTCAGACAGAGCCAGCCAAGCCCAAAACCCCTTCACCACTGCAGATTGATTTGACCATTTAAAATAAGGGTGATACTGCAAGAAGTAGGTAATGGGCTTGGCTAATAGCTTATTGGAACCCCAAAACAATGGGTACTATGCATCAGTTAGACCTAATTTAGTACACATATGGATACCTCATCCTGAAGTAAAAGCACATTTAAAATGTGTATGTTTTGCCCCGCTGTCATTTTAGTCTTTTGTAACAATAAGCTCAGCATGAAACATTTCCTGGTGATTAATACCTGGCAAGAGATAAGCAGGGAACTGCATTTAGCTGTTCCTAGGCACCGATTCAAAAATATACTGTACCGCATTTGGTCTTCTGTTTAAATCTTTTTCTGTCCTTTCAGTTAAGGTGGGAAGGAAAGTAAAACACAATTCATGGGAAAGATTCTTCAGACCAGAGAACATCTGAGGATTATGGAGGAAGACAGATTGGAAGAAGACAGGAGGAAAAAAAACACCCAAAAACCCAAACACAGCAAAACAAGGAAACATACCAAGTCTTGGCAAATTTGATTATGCATGCATATGGCAAATGCTGCCTGGTCAGCGCTTCCAGGCTCCACTGCAAAACCACAGGAACAGTTTCAACTTTGAAAGCAGCTGGTAGCATAGAACACAGGACTAACCCCAAATACTTCTACATCTGTACTAGAATTCAGTCAAAGGTATGTATTAAAACTAGTATACTCTGAAGTAATTTTGCCTAGACAGCTATTTTCATAATAAGCCTAATAAAAACTGCTATAAAAAGGTTGATGTTTCTTTGCATCAGTGGTCACCACAGCTGCTTTCAGTTAAGAGGCAAATGCCAGAGCTATAGTAACAATACTACTTATAGCACGTAGTCCAGCCATAATACATTCCTTGAACAGCCACGTTGGCAATTACTTCAAACCACAGAAGGCTTCCCGCTTCTACAAATGCTGTGGTGCACATCCTTAAAACCCTTGCAGTGTTTCTACTTGCAGCTGGATAAAAACCAAAATAAGGGGCAAAAATACTACGTAAAATAGAACAACAGTGAGGCTAGGGCTGGATGAGCAACCGAAAAAGCAGGGATTGCTAAGCACTTGCAGGAGAAAAGAGTCAGGCAGCCAACAGCTTCCTCAAATCAAGCAGCCCAGGGAACAGACGAAGTCAGAATCTTAAATACAGACTGCCTAGTATCTAATATTGCTATTATGCAATAGCATAAGAGTTTCTGAGTCTGGAATAAGAGTAAAGTGGAATCAGCTTGCTGCCTGAAGAATTCTGCAAACCATTGGGTGGCTCGCTCATCTGTGGAACAGAAACAGCCTGCACGCATGATTTAACTCTATATACAACTGAAAATAAAACACCTTACACTGACCTACAGCCTCAATTCATCTGATACAGATTTCATGTGACATTGTTAATTCTGATTTCAGATAAGTTGAAAAGGTCCCTTCCAACCCCTAACATTCTGTGATTTGCTTTCTCTTACCAGGTAATAAGATAATTACAAAGATCTTTTAGCAATACTGCTAATCTCTTAAGTATTGCTAAATATTTCAACACAACAAACTCGTCAGATTTCTTTTCAAAAACCCTCTGACAGTTAAAACACATTCAGGCATCTTATGTTGGACCTGACCTGAGCAGGCATCATGCCTCTGAAGTGGATGCTGAGCCTATCTGAAAGTCTTAAAGGTGAGTGGAAGATGATTGAGAGGTTTCTCTACGCAATTACTTAAGTCTTTACACAGTATCACAGCCTTTGCACACTATAACAGTAGCTCATTCTTTGACTTCAGAGGTTTTCCATCCTACCTAATACCTTACAGACAAATGGGGAAATAATTTTATCTAGATCTTCATGCTCTCCCTACTTTACTACAGGGGCTAGGCCTATGTGTTGGTAACTTTCAGATGCACGCCACATTTCAATACAGATTATTTCAGACTTGGGATCTCTTCCTCCTGTCAGTAAAAACTGTAATATAAATTTGAGTGTTCTGATTTTAATACACTATCATGAAACAGCCTGAAGCACTTGGTACCAGGCATGTGGTAAATTAAAGCTCTGTGAGCAGAGTTGCAACAGATAGCAGCGTTTTTTATTTCCTTAGATTATCTCTGACGTGATCTTCAGCAGCATCCTTTGGAAAGTCAGGTGGAAGAAACCTACTAATCAGAATCTGGAGCTCCAGACTCTGTTGTTTCACCTGAAAGACAAGAGTATTCACACTGTGAAGTAAAGAGCACTCTCCAGTAAGCTCAAAGAGAAATTTTAAGTCATAAGAGAACAATGTTAGTTAGAACCTGACCCAGAATGCAACAGCCATAAAGAATTTTGCTGCAGCCGAGAACAAGCTAAATGGAACTTGATAGAAAGAATGCTAAGTCTAATGCAAGGTGTATTTTGTTCAGCTGTCAAAATCTGATAAGCTGTGGCATACTCTCAAGTTCTCAGTAAACTACCTAGCAAGGATCTTTTCAAAGAATAATTTTTCTGGGCACTTACCCCCTGCTCTGGGCAAGGACCCCCTAGACAGGCAGCCACCTGTGTCCACAGCACTCTGCTGCACACGAGAGGGTAGCGAGGAGCTTGGGATGCCAAAAGCAGGTTTTAGCTGGTACAAGGAAATCAAATTGGGGAATCTCAAGCTCCCCCTGCACCATATGAATTAGTATCATATAAATACACAAACCAGACATCTAAGTTAGCAAATTTCATATTCACTGTTTTTTCTGCCGCCCTCAAAAAGACTGAGTCACTGAAATCATTATCAAATTATAAAGGTCTCTTGCAACGGAAAACCAAATCTCACCACCTATTTTGAGGGTATTTGATTAGATAAAAACACCACAGACATAACACTAATAACCCATTCTTTTTCCACTATTGCCAGAGCCTTCTGAAATAATAAATTACTTTCACATCTCATCTCATGAGAGATAATAAAAGCATAAAGAATTCTGTGAACAGATTGAATTGAGGGTCACAAGAACACTTTCATACTCCTTTGTCTAAACTTGAAAGCTTGATTCAAAAATACATGAAGCCTCATTTTACTTTCAACAATCCATTTCCTTAAGTTTTAGAGACATGAAGTATTGTCAATGCCTCACATCCCATTCCACCAGATTTAGCAAGAAATACTACTTCAGATTGTATGGATTCAGTAGGCTACTGAGTTTTATAGCATAGAGGTCCATTAATTTTTAAAAATGCTAATCTAGAAGCTGTAAGGTAGTAATATTTTATTAGAAATGGCATTATGCATAGTTATTTTTACAGGACACTTAACAGAACTTGTCAATCCCCTATTCATGCCAGTAAAGGTGAGTTTACTCCTCCCTCAGCTGCCATTGTGAAGCAGTAACATGACACAGGTAAGTGAAGAGAAGTTTGCACGCAGCTACAGCTTGCAGAGATATACAACAGCACACTGCTTCAGGTTAACAGTATCAGAAGGCTTCAATCTGCAAACGAAAAATAGCGTGAAAAAAGGCTGAGATGCCTTCTTGATAGCTCTGCAAACACAGTGGTGGTGGTTGTGTTTCTTCAGTGGGAATGCTGATGCGAGACCTCCAGAATTTAAGTTTATAACTGTTATCTGAGTTTTAAGTTCTCTTTGTAGCCACTGACTAATTATTCTATGATTTGCTTCAAACCACACTCCCCTACAGTATAACAGAAAATCCACACAGTCAGTTCCCTAGACATCAAATAATCAAAATGTCCCAATTCTTATTCCTCAAAACTCACTGGCTAGTGATGAATATTCAAATAACGGAGGCCAGTGATTTTAACTGGGCATGCCTTGCTGCTGGAATAGGGGTTTTTAATCAGTATTTTAGAAACTTAAACAGGACAACCTGGTAAGTGTATCTGCCATTGAAGAAAAAGGAAGAAAAGAGATTCAACATTCACACCTTTCCTGCTCATAAAGACCAGCCAGCTTCCGTATCTCAGAAGCCTCGCTGTAAATAATGGCCAAGAAATCAAAAAAGAGTAGTTTAACCAGCTTTCCCCCCGCCTCCCTTCACAATACCCATCCAGGTTTTCTAAGCAGAGCTGGATTTTGGTTTCTGAAAGTAGCCAAGTCAGGTGCACAGACGGCATGACAGAATACCGAGAGATCTGCTTACAACAAGGTTAATTTTATTCAAAATGCTTGTCCTTTTAGGAGCACATACCAACAGAAAAGCACGCCAATTCTGCTTTCTATTTTGTTGGAACAGTTTCTCAAGTTTCCTGGAAGAGTATGTTCTTGGCAAATACAGCTCCAAGGCCATTCTTGCATTGACAACAATACTTAAGTTCCTGAAATCAAACCGGTGATCTTGCTAGGATGACGAACACCAGTCTAGATAAAACAGTCCAGCTTTATTTTGGGGCACAGGGAAAAGCAAAGCTGTATTGGAAGAAAGGCTGATACTACACATCCAAATTCAAGTTAGACTGGCCATTAATTAAAAGTGTGTTCATATGCTCAGTACACATATGTTAGCAGGACAATTGTTCAGCAGGAGCAATCTGAGACTGCAAATTTTTAGTGAATAATTGTTCTTACTTTCCAGGCAGTCTGCCTTATAAATCAGCTTCAAGACATCACCAGCTACTTAAAAACCGAAACCAAGTTATGACTAGTCTTTTACATGCAAAGTGCACTATTTTACCTCTTAGAACAATACAAGGTAAAGAAGGAATGCTCATACTCACTTTGAAAGAGAAACACCCCCTGCTTTTCCAATCATTTCTTCATGGTGCAGCACTGCTTGGTTCCATGGTATTCGAAGAAACTTTAAGAGAGTTCTCATCCATCTTTCAGGATGCAATACGAGCTGTTCGTAGTGTACCAGCATACACCTTTCAAAACCAACCTCCATACACTGGTTATACATAGTTTCTATAGCACGATTCCACTTGGTCAAGCAGTCCCTGTAGCTGTTAAGGTCAAACCCAGCTATTGTGACTTTTCTAGATATCATGGAATGCACAGATGCACGACCATCCCGTACCATTAGAAGAAATTTGGCATTGGGGAAAATTCTAGCAAGATAAGTTAAGGATTTTAAAGCAAAAGGATCTTTGTTACACAAATATGGAGCAGGCTCCCCATGTTTCACAATGATTTCCAACAAAAACGCTTGCATGGCTGAGTCCAGAACCTCATCTGTGACTCCAGCTTCATCCAGTCGGATCTTCTCTTTGCTTGATCTAGCCCACATCTGCTTAACTGCCAGAATTCGCGGGATTACCCTTGTCTCTTCTCCGCATCGAATATCCGGATGGGCATCAAGCATGGCACGCATTAAGGTAGTGCCACTTCGAGGTACTCCTCCAATAAATATTAAAGGCATGTCTTTGTTGTAAGCAAAAGTTTTGTTTGCATGGACATTGGAAGCAGTTCTTACTGTGCTTCTCACGCTTTCCATCCTCACAGGCTGGCTGCGTTCTTCTATTCGATGGTGACACTCCATAGCATGTTGGCCCAAATAAAACACTGTCACTGAACTGATCACCAGACATGCCAATAGCAAGTTCTGTTTGAGTTTTCCAACCATTTTGATAAAGACTGTCACTTCAAAATAAAGAGACCTTCTATTCCAAATTATCTTCTAGTTCACATGCCATGGGAATCCTAATCCAAAATACATTAAGGTCTGGTGAAAAGGGAAAAAAAAAAAATTAGACTTTTGTTAAGAACTATAACAATAAGTCAACAACAGAAATTCCTGACAGCATTCAATAAAACTATTATCTCCTGGTGTTGCATTAAAACCACTAAATGCAAAGTCTAAACACGATCATCCCATAATAAAAAGCCTTTTTGTTTACCCATAGAAGCAACACAAAACATAACAAGGCTCATTACTATAATTACTATTTACATAGAAGTTCTCTGGTACATTTTAACAACATGTTTGAAAGAATTCTACCACTGCATAGGTATTGTTAAACTTTACAGTCAAAGACATCATTTAGATGGGAATCTAGACATTAAAAAAGTAATTATTAAGAAACCACTCTACTTGAGGATTGACAGCAAAAAAAAGACAAAAAAATGACCTCTCTGAGCCAGAGTCACCTAGATAGAACAAATTAACAAGACACTCCACACAAATCACATTAGAAATCACAGAAGAATTCAAGAATTAGAATAACTCTGGCATGCTGAATTGACGGTAGCAGTATCCTGCTCATTATCACATTTTCATGTAACTACATTACCTCCTATTTTGCTTGAAATGCTCTATTTCCTTCACAGGGTATGAGATGATGTAAAAGATGTTTCACAGTTACCTATCAACACCTACACTGCCCAGTTTTTGATCAAGGCCTTTAAGCAATGAAGAAAAATAGTTTGCAGCAAGTAAGGGAAACTTCAATTTTTATTTCAAGGGAAGCTTTGATTAAAGAATTGTACAGTCATTAAAAACTACAAACACAATCCAGGAGTAAAGCTGACTAAGATCAAAACTAAGAACAGTCTTCATTTAAATAAGAACAAGAAACAATAAAAGAAGAATTAACCTATGCTGACTATAACAATTTTCATCCATTCCAGTATACAGGTAATACAAAGCAGGATACACAAAAGAAAACTAATGATTTCATCCTAACTTCCTTCTTTATTGTTTTCTTTACCTAAAATTTGGCCCTTGGAGATATTTCTCTCTCAAAAAAAAACAACAAACCCAAAACACCCAAACCCAACATAACCATAATCATTCATTATTCCATTGATTAAACAAACCCACAAAAACCCCACCCACCAACTCTCCCCCCACATCTTATGCAGTGTTTTGAAGTCCAGAGAAATGTTAGCTGAAATACTGAACAATTGAATAAATTAAGAAGAAAGAAAAATAGATCCTGTTCTCAACCAGCACTCCAGGGAAAAGAATTAAAGCCTTGCGTAATTTTAAGTCACATACACAGCACTGCCAGAATAAAGTATATGCTGCATTCTACCTTCAAAAAAGGAGTTTGGATTCCTTTTAAGGAGTGCTGGTAAGCTTGCTCTTTCTTTTAGTCTGTTCTACTTCATCTAGATAATTCTCTTATTTTTCACTGGTATGACAGCAAGAGTCTTCTCCCTCCAAGATACAACGTAACACTTCAGAGTTCAGAGTCTGAATATATTGTTACTACACAGAAAGGCTTATGGCAAGAACCCATGTAGCATATCAAAAGTCAACTGGCAAGAACAGTAAGACAACTATGCTTTACAAAGCATCACGGCAGCCCACATTAATGAAGTTTATGGTTATAGTAATTTCATATTTCTAGCATGCAACAGAAAAATATACTGTAAAAAAATTTAACTTATGTCATCGTATAATCTTCCTTCTGGTTCTACAATATCACAATTAATTGGTCCATTTTAAACCCTTACAATTACTACAAAAAAGTAAGAGAGGCAAATCAAGGACCACTCATCTGTTTTGCGATACATCAATAACATGGCTTTCATTCTGCTTTCTAATCTATAATTTAAGCAGTGATGATCATTCTGTGACAGAACAATTTCTCAATTTGACTATTATTTGAATAAAGTGAATTTTACCACACCAAAAGCCACCACTTTTCTCCTGGAAGTTTTAGGGTTTTTTTCCCAAATAGGTATGGTACTATTTTCTACAATGATCGTGTAACTACAGCGATAGTATAACTGGAGTCTATGTCCAGCTCTGGAGCCCTCAGCACAGGACAGACAAGGATCTGTTGGAGCGGGGCCGGAGGATGTCACAGCCATGACCCGAGGGCTGGAACCCCTCTGCTGGCAAGAGGAAAGGCTGAGAGAGCTGGGCTTGCTCAGCCTGGAGCTAGAAGGCTCCAGGCAGACCTTATTGCGGCCTTTCAGTACTTGAGAGGGCCTGCAAGAAACCTGGAAGGGGACTTTTTGCAAGGACGTGGAGTGATAGGACAAGGGACAATGGCTTTAAACTGAAAGAGGGGAGATTTAGGTTAGATAAATGGAAGAAATTCTTTACGGGTGGTGAGGCCCTGGCCCAGGCTGCCCAGAGCAGCTGTGGCTGCCCCCTCCCTGGCAGTGTCCAAGGCCAGGCTGGACGGGGCTTTCAGCACCCTGGGCTGGTGAAGGGGTCCCTGCGCATGGCAGGGGGGTTGGAACTACATGATCTATAAGGTCCCTTCCACAGCAAGCCAGTCTATGATTCTATGACCTCAGTATTTGAAAACAAATTAGAATTATGGGTTTGTACAGCTAACGCATCTATTACTAAATATTTTATATACTCCCTTTTTTTAAATTCTAGAAGTTACTTCTCCAAGCTGTAATGAGAGGATATTAAGTCTGAAACCCCAAAATAATAATAAACCATGGGTTTATTTTGTGTTTTTTTCCAGTTAGGGTTCTTAAAATTGCAATATTTAAAAGTAATTTTCAGTTTTACAGATGAGAAGAAAAACAAACACTGTATTAGATTTATATATTAAATCTGTATTAGATAGATAGATTAGAATTCTGGACATGAATATGAATCTAAACAAAACTTTTAGATAGAAACAAAAGATTTAAAAATCTGTCTGCTGATCCAACGTAGACACTTACAAGCAGGAACAAGAATATGCCATGTCTTACAGCAAATACCAGTGGGTTATGTCCAAGACTGGCTTAGATAAACCTGCTACTCTGCTGCCCGGATGACTTGATCTGTTCATGCCAATCTATACGTTGTATCTATTTTTTTCCATTCCTAACAGCTAATGTACAGACAATTGTTTTACCTGTATTCTGTAGTTCAACAGCTTTGGACTTTCAAATAAGGCAGGCTGAAACTGACTCTTCCTCTCAAAATTCAAATTAAATTAGTAGTCTAACTGAAATTTTAAAGAAGTGCTTGCCTTTCAGAGTTGAAATAACTCACTGAACAGTATGAATCACAGATGCTTTTAATTGTAAGGAGCTCCGAGTACTGAGGTACTGTCAATATTTTAAATGACTGGCTTCCTCCAAGCTCTTCCATTTCTGTCAGCAATGCACAAGACACCCTTGAATGAAGAACATGCTTATGACTACTCTCTACCCTCTCTCCAAAACATCATCCAATTAACCTCTTCCTCCATGCAAATCCAGTCACCAACTCAGAAATTCTCCAGTCCCCACCCAAGCAAGATGCTCTGGACCTGTCCCTCACCAGACCGCCGGCCTTCACAAACTGGCCAGCGGTAGCAGGCAGGCTGCCTTGTAGATTCTCCTGCAACTCTCAGCAGGCAAGTAAGTGCCTTGCACTTTACAGTCCCTGTTTTATGAGGCTGTGGAACCAGACAGCAGCGTACAGGCAGAGCACAGAATTCCCGCTTCGCTATAACAGCACGGCAGCAGAAGGAGGGAGGCAGGGAACTCCTCATGCATACATCTGTCACAGCAGTATTTTTCTCTTGCAGTGTATCCAAGAGAGCCAGTCCCCAAGCTGTGAGAGAATGTCTTGGCCCCTTCACACTCCCAAAGCTTATTCCAATTAGTAGTTGTCACAATACTACACTTGAAGTTCAGTTTAATAGCTTTCGTTTCCAAAATTAAATTGGAATCTTAACCTAAGAATCATACCCCTTACCAGAATACCACTCTTGTTATAATCAGTTCATCCTCTGTTACAATTTTCATTCTACTTACTTACCTCTCCTTGCTGAAGAGCTGGCTTTAACTGTAGCTAAAATATCTGGACATTAAAAGGAACAAAATCCCAGAAATTTTAAGTGGAGGTCACCTGAGCAATGCTCAGAACAAAATCATTCAGTAAATACTTCCACAGCACCAAAAAGCAGAAAGTCCCTCTCCTGAACAGATTCTGCATGAACACCCAAATTTCCACTAGGGAAAGGAAACTGTTCTGCTTAAAACCAACAAATAGCACACAGAATCTCTTTAAATACTTTAGATACAGTAAAGATTTAGTTAAAAGTCAGTACTCATTTCAGAGAAGAGTTAACACAACAAAAACAGTATTTTTCCACAGAGCACATAAGACCTGCAAATATTTACACTTCATACAATCCTAACATTATTCGGTTTGAGTAAAATCCATAAAACTCATTTCCTAAAAAGAAAAAAAGAAACCAACAACCCAAGAAAACCCCTCCCCACAAAAATCTTCACCTTCCAAACTAAAAACTACTCCTTGAAGACACTAATGCTCCTCAAATGCAAAAGTTAGGTAGCTGATCACTAGAGAAAAACATATCAAGACCGAAAGCATCAACTGTTCTACTCTCATCATTTATATTAGGACAGCACTTATAAAAAAAAAACCAAAAGAAACCAACAAACTCACCCCACCCCACCCCCAAATCCACTAGCACCAGCTTTCAGAACCAAGCTGAAGAACAGGCAGCATGGGAGGAAAGCCTGTCGACTGAAGGCCGAAATTCTCAGTTCACAGGTTGGGTAAGGCAGAAAGATGACTCATTCTCAGCACAATTCCAGCCTGTGAATGCAATTCTGTGTTGCAATCTGTGAGTAGGTTTCCTAAATTACTCGAAGTATTGACCACTCATGTACAAAAACCCATCCGCATGACCAAAAAAACACCACACCAATCAACCACAAATACCTTCATTTGATGCAGTAACTTTTTGATAAGTTCAAAGATGCCAAAGGCCACAAGATCATCAAGAGCTGGTATTAAGCTGTCCCACCACATTCTGTGCTCACTGTTTTCTTACCTGGAAACAAGACCTGGAGCATGCAACTGCCATGAACTGTGGCAACACCAGGGCTCTGTGTGTCAGGAAAGCAACAGAAGCGCAGTCAGAAACAGCCCCTCTCAGAAAACTAATCTATTCCACGAGTCAGCAAACTCCCTTCTGCGCCTGAAGTTAGACATAAAGCTCTTTGGGAAAAGTATGACATATGGAAGTTACTGCCCTTCTAGCAGCTTGCAAACAAACCCCACCTTCTCCCTCCACTACATGAGTAAGAGCTCTGGATCACATCTGTCAACCTGAAGGATTATTACAAGTCATTAATGTTCTGCTGTTAACAGTAACTAAATCAACAGCATTTGAAAATCACAGCAAGGCAATCAGCAATCCCTTGTCAGCACTGAAGTAGAGCTTTGAAAAATTGTGGTGTTTTTACCCACTGTGACCTGAGAAGAGCAAACTTGCCACTCCACCTAAACACACAGGCAACTCTTAATAAAAAATCCAGAACAAAACAACAAAAACAACCTAAAAATAACTAAGAAAAAAAAAACACACCAAAAAAACCCCAAAACACCCAAAACCAACGAAGACACCCCCCCAGACAACACAGCCATAAGCTGCAGACATTGAAGACGACTACAATGGTAGAGAAGGCCTTTAGCAGCAACAGTTTCAAACAATAAGACTAAAACAAATTCCTGGAACAATTTAAGCATAGCTCGAAAAACAAGAGAGTTAAGATCTACAAGTTTCAGTGCAAGAAAATGCAGCTAAGCAGAAGTGTACATAACTGAATTTTATTCCCAGAAAAGTCAGACCTGAGTCACCCACAAGATGATGTTTGCAAAGCAAAATGACTGCTTTGTTTCCTCCTTCTTCACACACTAATTCTCTCTCCCTCCTTCCCTCCCCCTACATGCAGCGGGTCAAGACCTTTTTTCCTCAAGTTCATCCAAAAAAATGTTGAAGATTTTTAGCTTGGTCAAGAGGCAAGCCATTCATTTGTATTTCATGTTAGAACAATTTACCACCCAGCAACAAGCAATTCTCACAAGCTCTAGAGCTCAGACATTCACTTTGGAGGCTGGAAAGAGTGACGACCACCTCCCTTCTCATGTTCAACCAAACAGCTTTTGCCAAGGCTAAACTGACAGGACAGCAACACTGGCATTATCCATCTCAAAAAACCCCAAACCTATGTATATAAAAAGCATTTTTCAGTGATTAGCTGATCGTCTGCTTCCATCTCTGGAACATCTGTCTCAGATTCTTATAACTGGATCTCCTTCTAGGAACAGCAAGTATAGTAGTACTGCTTAGATTTTTGTGGAGTGTGTCTTGTTCCTGCATCTGCCCAAGTGTTCTTTGCAGCGTTTTGACCTCAGCGCTTCTGGAGAACTTAGCTGGGAGGAAAGATCCCACTCAGCTCGGTGTCAACAGGCCATTAGGCTTCACAGGTGTCCTCCAAACACTGTGCCCTGCCACCTGTGCTGGCAAGCAGGAGCAGGACAGAGGCAAGGGGAAGAATGCTAGAGTTCGTACTATTGGAAAGCTGTCTTTCCCCTCACTCTCTTTTACAGTTTACCCCTGTGTCCTCCTATGATTTTCTTTCCCTACTTAGGAGGTCTACTCAATCCCTTAGCCTCTGGGGCTATGACGCCCCCCACAAGGCTTTATGCAGTAGAGTCCAAAATACAGACTCCAGAAACCGAAGATCCTCACAGTGCAGGGATGCTTCCAGATGCACAACCACAGTCCGACTACTACACCCAAGGCTTGTGGTATAAGTCTGCAGAGGAAATTCATTTTACAGTGGCAAGGTAGTCAAGCTGAATGGAAAAAAATCCTAAACTGTTGTTCTCCATTGTCACTCTCTTCTCTGCTCTCAACTGTAGAAGGAGAAATGAAAATGCTGTAAGGACTTGAAGAAGCAAAATGTCAACCATGTCAGTATCTTCCTTGCCCCTTCTTGCACCTTTCATTTTCCTCTGTAAAAATAAATACTGGAAAAGCAGCAGATACTAAGAATTCTCAAGAATCATCGTCAAAACAAAAAACATTTATCAAATTGGAGACAATATATTTGTTAGAAGGAGGTCTGTATTAAGCTCATTAAGTAGTCCAATTAAGAAGCCCTTGCGTACAACATTAGTCCTTCAGCATTCCTAAAGAAAGTTAAAGAAAGGAATTCCATAAAACCTTTCCTTCAGCGAACTGGTTTGTTTCTGGTCGTTTGTGTTTGTTCACCACAAAGAAGATTGCATAGGAAAGCCGACAGTTACATGATAATGGTATAGCACAACACCAAGGAACATGACTGAAATATTCACAGTATACCACTTCAAGAAGCTACCCAAACTGTCATAGGCTCACATTCAGGAGATTGTTCCAAAAATTATTTAAGCATTCAGGAAGCATTTTTATGCCTTCAAAGCATCATGTGCACAATCACCTTCCTGATTTCCCCAGAGACCAGATACCACATGTTACTACCAGCCACGTAACAGAATCTGAGAGGAATGTCAAAGTACAGCACAAGCACGCAAACCTCAAGCAAAATACTGAGCAACACTAGAAATAAAAGTCAAGAAGATAGCACCAAGTCCATCTTGAGCTTTTTAAGTCATCATGGCTCTCAGGCCCTGAAGCTGGTTACCCTAGATCTCTCCCCCTATAAGTTATACAGTAAAAAAGGATGATAAAATAGAATGAGCAATTTTTATTCACCTCCACAAAGAAACAAGCATAAGTCACCCGGCAGAAAGCATCTGGGATGAAAGACAGACAACTAGACCTAGTGTAGTCTGTCTTCATCCAGAGCAGTTTGACAAATGGAATGATAGGACAAGGTTGGACAAAATTAGTGTAAGGGAATGCAGAGGTGTGAACACCATTCCCTTAGGGTTCACACTGCAGGAACTATAGGAATGTTGTCCACACATTTGCATTCCCTTGAACCTACACTTTGGGTTTTCTTTTAATCTAAAGCTCTGAAAAATTATAAAGGCCAAATTAACCTTTACAGCCGTAGACCACTGTTGAATCTGAAGCTTCCATATTGGGGAAGGCTGCATACAACTATTGAATAATTCCAAAATTTCTAGTACAATCACATTACAAGGACTAAAAAAAAAAAAAAATGCTCATGTTTATGCATTTCCCTCATATAATCAATAGGTAAAAGATGAAGCAAGCTGTACCCTTTCCTTTTACCTGTAAACACCCCCCAAAAAACAGCTTTCTTCATAATCCTCCACTCAACGGATATATAGATACACACATGAATATATATACATACACACACATATATGTAAAGAGAAATTCAGAGGCATTTGTGTCCTTCTTCCGGATCTGCCAACACCTACAAGCAAGACAAAAAAACACAGCAGACTCCAAACAGCTAATAAGGTTACCAAAGCACTCAAAACTCCATACTTTTAGGTTTTTCACCATTTAAGACTTCTAAAATGAGTTTGAGTACAGCTAATTAAAGTGTTCTGCTTCAAGTGAATGCAAAGAACTCTATATATTCTGTTCTACCTACATATATAATACATACAGCAAATTATCTGGATCTGCATATTGAATGGTCAAAAAAGAATTACCAATGTGCTCCCAGTTATGCAAAAAGACGCAGTATCTATTAAGTACTACAGTTGCTGCTGGAGAACAATTCAACGAAAGGAACTTTACTGGCAACACACACAACCTTCTAGCTCTTCAACTTTTTTCTATTTTTTAAAGAAAAAGAGGAAAAAAAGTCAGTAGCACACTAACAGCAAATGAGCTACTGTTCTGTGCACTTCCATGTGTGCTGTGCCTTCTCCGAGGGATTTCAGCACTTCATAACATGATAAGGTACTTCAAAGAATCAAACCGCTTAATAATACTAAAAAGATACAGACCTACAAAAAAAAATTGCCTCTCACGTTCACAATAACATACGCAAATGGCTTCTGCCAGCAACAGCACCAGCAAAACCGCTTCCAGCTACGAGACACACTAGGTCTAAAGCTGCAGAACTACTGCTAAAATACTTCCACGTACTATGACTATGACAGGTTGCGTTTGCGGATATAAATGCAGCGCTATAAACCTATTTCTGCGTGCCTCCGCTACTCCACCGCGGGTGTTTATCTACAGCAGCGCAGCACCCGCGGCCAGCCCCCCCCGCCCCGCCACATCTCAGCTGCCGAACAAAGGCACCAGAGGCGCCGGGAGCTCCTTCAGCAGGTCAGCCCGCCCGCCCGGCAACTTTCCCCTTTACCCGGCTCGGATCCGCCTCGCACCCCGCCACGGCACCGGCGCCAAGCAGCGAGCCGGCCCCGCCGCCCCCGCCGCGCATCCTCGGGCGCTCCCGGCTGCAGCTGCGGGACCCGGCCCGGCTCCCCCGGCCGGCACCGGTGCCTGAGGGGCGCGGGCACCGCACGGCCGCTGCGCTCGCCCGCTCCCGGCCACCGCCGGCCGACAAAGACAGCAGCTCTGGCAGCACCGGAGCCGCCCCAGCGCCGGGCGGGCGGGGCAGGGCGGAGCGCGGCGGCCGCCGCCGAGGCTGCGCGGGCGGGGAGCGGGAGGGAACGGCCGCGTTGGGGGCCCGGCCCGCCCCGCCGCAGCCTCCCGCCTCAGGTGCGCGGCGGGAAGCGGCTCCTCACCTGCACTGCCGCCGCCCCCGCGCCGCGGCGGCCGCTGCCAGGGCCGGGCTGGAGCCGCGCAGCGGCAGCGCTGCCACCCCTCCTCCGCCGCGGCTCCGCTCGGGCACCATCGCGTCGGACCGGGACCGGGACCGGGACCGGGACCGGGACCGGGAGCGGCTGCGCCACCACCGCCACCTCCCCTCAGCCGCGCGGCTGCGGCTGCCATGGAAATCACAACCACGCCCTGATTGGTCGCGGGCCTCGATGTGTCGCGGGACGCGGTTGGGCCGGCGCTGAAGATTGACAGCTGGGGGGGGGGGGAGGCGGGGTCGTTAACCTCTGCGGGCGCGGCGGGAAACATCTGGAGCGCGCAGCCGGGGTGCGCGGGCGCACATCTGGGCGGCGGCGCCACGCGAGCATCTGGGTGAGCCCCACGTGCGCCAGCGCCCGGCCAGCTGTGCCAGACAGATGTTGGTAGCCGTGAACAGCTGGATCCGGTCGCAGCTCACGCCCCCGGCGCCTGCCGCCATGGCTGACAGAGAGCGGGAGAGGCCGGCGCCGGGGGAGCGCCGCAGGCAGCAGGCCCAGGGGCTCGCGATGCGGGTGGGCCCACCCCGAGCACGCGGTCCCGCCATCCTGGGGGAGCCGTGCGCCCGCCACGTGTGCAGCTGTGGAAACATCTGGAACAGCATCAGGTTGGAGCAGAAGCTCGAGCCCGAGCCAGCTGCCGGCACATCTCACGACTCCTCTGACCCGTGGCTGCGTGCCGTGGCCAGGCAGGGAGCAGGGGGGATTCGCACCTGCACGGTGCCCCTGAGGTCTGGGTTTAGAAGGAGACAGAGAAGAGAAGGCTGAGAGGGGACCTTAGAAATGCCTATAAATACCTCAAGGGTGGGTGTCAGGAGGACAGGGCCAGACTCCTTTCAGTGGTGCCCAGTGACAGGACAAGGGGCAACGGGCACAAACTGAAGCAGAGGAAGTTCCATCTGAACACGAGGAAGAACTTCTTCCCTCTGAGGGTGATGGAGCCCTGGCCCAGGCTGCCCAGGGAGGCTGTGGAGTCTCCTTCTCTGGAGATATTCAAGACCCACCTGGACGCGGTGCTGTGCAGCCTGGTCTGGGTGACCCTGCTTGGGCAGGGGGTTGGACTGGGTGACCCACAGAGGTCCCTTCCAAACCAACCGTCTGTGATTCTGTGATCTGTAGGTTAACTCATCTCTGGCAGCAACTGGCCTTAGGCCATCCTAACCGCTTCCTTCTCAGCGCTCGATGTACAAAGACAGCTTTTACCCCTGAAGAGCAGGGAAACGGGTTGAATTTGACTCGTTAGCATGAATGCAGTGACACGTGAAGGGCGACTCAAACAGAAAACCTGTTTCTTCTTCACACACAGGAGCTCTGGCCCAGCTGCTGTCACTGTACGCAGACACACACCCAGCGGAAAAGTCAGCGCGGCTGGCGGGTGGTATCCAAGGGAACAATCCCGTGGGACAGTCCCCAAATTTGTGTTGCTTGCCAAAAGGCGGGGGGGAATCAGCTCAAGGAACTGAACGTGATGCCAGCCCAAAACTCAGTCTGGGAATAACCATCCCTGCAATGAGCAGTGGCAACCAACGCTCATCACTGTTCATCCCTGACCGAGGTTGTGCCCTTCGCCCTCTGCCTCCCAAACCCTCCCACGCCTGGGCAGCCCCTCCGCCATCCCCACGCTGGGGCTGGCAGCTACTGAGAGCCACCGCCGGCTCGGTGCCACCGGCCTGGGCGAGGGCTCGGCTGGCTGGGGACGCTGGGGCTGGGAGACAGCAGTGGCAGCAAGACGTTGGTATAAAAAAGGTGGGAACCACTGTGTGGGAGAACATCCCCTTGTAATCCCGAAAGCCCTAAAATCAGGTCTGACTCGCTGTCCTGTCTCCTGGAGGGCTGGTACGAATCCCACGCGGCTGGGGAGATAACCAGCCGGGCTTTGCCGTCATCCCAGCCTCACCAGACGCGGAGCGACGTGGTGCCTGCGCTGACAGCGATGCTGTCAGGATGCGAGAATTAATCACGGCCCATTACCTTGCGTCTCATCGCCCTTGCAAAGTGGCTGTCGTAAAACTCTTACGAGCCTGTCAGGACACGGTTCCCACCGACACCGATGAGCCAATGCTCGCTGCTGGCACTGCCCGGAGAGCCGGTGCGGGTGGGAGCTTGTTCTGCCTCCTGCTTCTCCGAGGGGACGGAGAAGCGCTGCTGTCGAGAGGGGTGAACGCAGTGCGGCTCGTGCGTGGTTGATTTGCTCAGAAAATTAAGCGCAGGCAGCTGTTTGAGCAGGTGTCTACATACAGGACAAGTATTTTTGCATCGGGAAAGGCTCTGCCCTGTAGGGACTGGGTTTTAAGAGGACCTAACGCCCACGAGGCTCTCAGACATGCTCAGGGAGCTGCTGGGAGCACAGAGAAACCAGCAGCTCCTTTCAGGTGGTAAAATTCCTGTCAACTTTCTCTTCTCTGACAGCTATTGATGAGGAGTAAATGTCGTTTGCTCCCAAATGCAGCTGGATTTGAACTAACGATTTAAAGATGAAACAGTCTGTGTCCTGTTTCCAGTAAGTTTGCCTCAATCCATTAAACAGCGCTTTGCAGATTGCTTTATTGGTTTTTCTTTTATGGCTTTAACTGTGACTCACACAGATCGGCCCTTTTAAAGCTTCCGATCTGTGGCAATCAAACAGTGCCTCCAGGGGGGAAAAAGCCGTTCCCCAAGGGAAAGGGGAAAAGCACGATGCTGCCGGATGAAGCAGACAGAGCTGCTGTACGCAGCGGGTGCCCCATGCTGGGCCCTTCTTTCATCATCGTTCGTCTGAGAGCCGCGGATCAAATAACCCATCAAATATTGCGTCACGCAAAGTCTCGGTACGGACAGAGCTCAACTCGCAGCCATGAAGCTGTGGCTGCCGGTGGATAAACACTACCAGAAGCAACAGCACTTAATTGCTCATTATTTGACAGCGGCATTGGCTGTTCCTTGTCGCCTTGTTCCTGTTCCTTTCCCTAGAGCCGGGAAATTGCTCCCCGCTGGGGGCTCAGCGCGGATTGTCACAGCTCCAGCAGCAGCGCCGGACGGGGCTGCCTTAGGCTCGCACCAAGGCTGCCCGGTGAGTGGCAGCTTTCCCACCACATCATACAAGTTGCTGGGCCAGCGCGCGAGCAAGCGAAGTCCCCAGCAACACTGCCCCAACCTCTACTAACTGGAGACAGAGACAAAAATGGGTGGTTTTTTGTTTTCCCCTCCCTGGACTTCCAGTACCATGCTTTCCCTGACCACAACTCCACTCCAAAAGTAGTCCTGAGTACAATTCCGGTGTGACGTTTAAAAGCAAGAGAAAACTTGCTAGTCCAGATATCCTGGCCCTTATCCAGGAGTATTTTACCTTAAATCCACCTTCCCAATCCTAAGAATGTAAAGAATTTCCCTCTGGCTCTGCCCAGTTCATTCCCTGGCCCAGAGCAAGGAGAGCTGCGCTTGCTAGCTTAGGCACGTTCTTGCCAGAGCTGTTAAATGTTCTCCTTTTTCCTCGAACGCCTCAGCAGCGATTGCACAACCCGGCTTTTCGCTGGCTGTCTCGCACGGGGAGGATCTCTCCTTTCCTGAGAGGCAGATGGAGGAGGGTTGGTGCTTGTGGCTTCCATCCCCACGCTCGCTAAAGGCAGTTTGGAAAGCCAGCGGCGTGAGAGCCTCAGCTGTCACTTCTGCCTCAAAAAAACCCCCATCACCTCCATTATAGAAGGTTATATATAGAGAGATCCATTATTGAATGAACTGGGGGAAGAGAGGGATTTGGAGGAGGATACTGATATGATAAAGCACAAAGCAACTCAGTTGGATTTCAGCTTGTCCTGTGCATCTGGGAAATTCATTTGGCCTTTAGGTAGAAGTAACTCAGAAATCCCAAGCGTGGCTGGGCATCCTTCCTCCCCCGAGCAACCCCACGTCAGTTCTCCGTGGGCTCTGTGTCAAAGACATGCTTAACTCAAATCCTGTTACTTCTGCCTTTACGAATACGAACAAACTGCCTCTGACTCGGGGAAAAGGGACGGACTTCACACCTCGCTGATGGAGTGAACTGCTGGCAGTGAAACCAGCCCGGACTTCAAGCCCTTGGCGGGTGCCTTGGCCGGGGGAGGGCCATGGGGCAGCACCCCTCTCCACATCCCAGCCTCTGAGATGCTCCAGATTTATCTCGGGCTGAGGGTTATTCCAGACCCCCGAAGCAGGGGCAGGGGATGGGAATACCCCGCTCCTGGCTGCACATCATGGCAGGACAGGGAGCAACAGGGGCAGCTGGCACCCAGCACCGCAGATGGATCCCAGCGGTGTCTGTAAGCCCAGACTGAGCCAAAAAATCCCAGCCTGGACATTCAGGGAAGACTTATGAGCCCCAGAGGAGGAGAACATCCAGAGACTGTGTCCACTAGTGTCTGAGTTTAGGGAAAACAGGCCCCACAAGACATTGAGCTGCTGCCATTCCCCCGCATCCGCTCACAGCTGGAGTATAAGATGTTTCTGCTGAAGAGACGTTTCTGCACCCAGACGCACGCCTTGCACTTCACGCACTCTGTCTTTTGAGCAGAGCAAACCTGTCAGCTGCAAAGCCAGCGAGGACGCTGTTTAACTTGGAAGGACGCTAACTGATGTCTCTCTCTGCGTTTCCCAGAGGCACGCTCATTTTTATTGCTTTTCTCTGCTACCGGTATGATTTTTCTGGCTCGGCTGCCTCGTGCGTTGATCACGTTGGCAGTGCAAAGTTTGCCCCGGGGGCTGCTGGAGCAGAGTGGCGTGTGGGCATCGCTGCGCATTTTCGATAGCCCCACAATTTGTATTTCACAGCCAAAGCCAGTGAAAACCAAGCTCTGGGAATGACTGCGGGACCAGAAAGGTGCCATTCTCGGCGTTTGCCTGTGAAAAGCCTCAGCTGCCAGCACAGGGAAGCTCTTAACCTACACACGCAGCATCATCCTTGTGCATAACCTGAAAGCATCACTCCTCTACCTCCGGCTTTGCCTTAGCGTGGATCACAGTGGTCTCCCTGGGTCTCGCAGCATACGGGCACGGGCTCATCCTGCTCTTCAAACCCACTCTCACCCATCTCACGTTGCCGCTGCACCTACCTGCATGGAAAGATATTGGCCTGAAAACGTAAAACCTCAGCTGGGTGCCCACTGCCCGGTGCCCCGCGGGAGGGCAAAGCGGGACGCATTGGGTACGGTTACACGTCAAACACGCTTTGTGCTTGCTCAGACCACTGCTGGAGGTCCAGGCCAGGGGTCTGGGCACAGCTGCTCAGCCAGGCCCTCCCGCCTCAAAGCACCCGGGTGCTGCAGCCCCGAGAAACCCATCTCCTCGCCAGCTCCAGCCCCAGCTTTCACCCCATATTTCCCCAGTCCCAGCAGGGCCACGCTCCATCACCAAGCAGGGCTGGCTTTTCTGCTGCAAGCATCATTTCAGGAGGATTTTAACGGAGATTATCAAAGTCAGGAGGACATGGACTTTTCTTTAGGTAGCTGCAACCCGACCTTAACCCGCTGGTGGCTCAGAGAAGAATGAGGTGGTTTCTGCTCCAACCGCGTAAAGCAGCTCTTTGTGATAAATTGTTCCATATTCCCCTGTCTCTGTCTGATCTCGTGTCTGCTGCTTTCTAAATGTGACAGCTGAGAATTGATCTTTCCACGTGCCTGGAGAAATAATTACGGGGCTAGGAATATCTCCGTGCAGTCCTCATCCCCGTTCTCGCAGGCAAGGCGTTTTAGGCATCAGATGTATATATTTCACGGGGAGATTTCTTCCCCATATGTAGGAGCCTCTGGAGGTGCAGAGTCCTCAGGTTTTTCCAGCTGGTAGGCAGTCCCAGCTACCCAATAAATATAGAAGTAGCTGTTTTTCCAGTCAGAAAGCAGGAGTGAATACTCTCCTCTTACATTTATAGACACCTTCCCGTGTTCTTGGCTTGCAGACAGCTGCCTATGTGGCATGGACGGACGTGTGCAGGCGGAGAGCTCATCTCCGGCACGGGAACATCTGAGAACAAGCCATTGCCTAATTCCTTCCCCTCCTTTGGATTTCCCTAAAAATAAAAAAATAATTAAATAATCCAATATCGCAGAGGACAGCTCTCAAAGTCTTGTATGACCACTGCCACGCTACCGCAGGCATTTGCTGTGAGTGGTGTGCAATGTTCCCGGCTGCTTTTGCCGGGCTGTCCCGCACAGCTGGACACAGAGGCAGGGAGCAAAGTGTCGGGCTTTCATCCGCTGGCGAGAAGCGAAGCTCCCCGAGCCCCGTTGCACCCACGCAGCCCGTCCTCAGCACATTCGTCCATCGCATTCCTGGGTGCCTGCCTGGGAAAGCACCGCCGGCAGCACGCCAACCCTGAACAGAAGAATGATAACCTATTTCTTGCAGGACTTGTCCTGTGAAGTTTCAATGGCTGAAAGTACCCAGCGGTTTGCAGGATCAAGTCCTGAGTTTGTCAAGCAGTAGCGCATGTCACAGCCACTTAATGAGCTAAATACCCACTGGCTTATTTCTAATGCCAGGGATACAAGAAATGATCTCATCTGTGTCTGGAAAACAGCACAAGGAGGTGAAAGAGCAGCTCACAAACTTCTAAAAAAACCCAAACCCCCCAAAAACCCCACTGCCAAGGCCCCAGAGCTCTGCTCACGTCGGTCAAAGGCTTTCGGACCCTCTGCCTGCGATAGCGGCAGGGAGACATCAGCGAAATCGCCCCGGCTGCAGACACCGTGCCCAGGCGGGTGGCTGTGGGCCAGGTGATGAGCTGCTCCGGAGCAGGGCAGCCAGCGGGGTTGGTCTTACAGGGCTTGGCGCTTGCAACCGCGGCAGTTCTGAAAACAGAAACGTCCCGTCGTCTGCAGCCCTTGGCATCTCCACCACGCGTGAGGCACGGGCGCTCTGAAAGCAGATGCTGTAGGACAAGTGCCTCGCGGCTCCGTCGCTCATCCCTGCACTAGCTGGCCAGCTTGCAAGGAACTACAGAAGCGTAAACCATTTAAAAAACACAGAAAGCTGTGAAGGAGCACCGTTAACGCTGCTAATGCAATCACACATGGTGCAGCCCTTTTCTCTGAGTTTCTTACAGCTGGTGTTAAAATTCATAATATTAAAGAGAAAATATAAATCCCATCCCTGCCACAGTTTCTTGTTCCAGACTTGCAGTATTTTCATCCTCCCCTGCCTCCTTTATGGCTGAGCTAGATTTGTCAGATAAATCAAACTGAATTCCACCCTAATTCTCCCTCCACAGGCGCTGCCGTGCGGCCCCGCTGCTCTCGGGCTCATCACTGGCCAGCGTCGGGTCAGCGATTGGAGTTTGGAATCTTTCCTGGGGGGTGATGAGGAGGGTAAAGCAATGCCCTAAAAAAATACTAAATAAAATCCCACTTCTTCTGGATCTCCTGAAAAATAAATAAATAAAATCCCACTTCTTTTGGGGACAGGCTCATTTGCTGGACGAAGCACCCTACCCTGGCAGTGGCATTCTGCTATTTGCAGTGGCTGAACAGCTCAGCTCAGTATGTGGCTTGAAAACACTTGGTTTAGACCCATTTTTTTTATTTCCAAGGCCATATCTTTAGGTCTTGAATGAGGGACATTGTGAAACAGGTGAAGCCAGAGCCCCCGGGCCAAAGTCTGGAAGAACGGTAAATAGGGGAGGGAGGAGCGGCACCTTCCGCAGAGCTCCCTCCTCTTGTTTGGCTTCCGTCAATCATTTATTTTTACGATGGCCTTTTGAAACCGAACGCAGCGTTTAATGCTTTCTCTGAGCTCGCCAAGATGCTGCAGGGGAGGGGAAATAGCCCTAATTGAAAATAAAGGAGGGACCTTCATTAGAGAAGCGATGGGACCCAGCTGAGAACCGGAGGGTGTGAAGACATTTCAGATCTGCACCTGCCAAAAAATGGCCTCTGTGGAACTGTGAATTCACTGCAGACAAGCTGCAAAATCCAGACCTCCCTCCTCCCCGTCCCCTGCTCTAACCGCCGGATAACATCCCCTTCAACCATAGAACAGATGTTAAAGAAGCAGTACAGGGAACAAAATGCACCAAAGAAATCATCTACTGAACTTCTGCACGTTTGTGTGAAAAACCTGGGGCACAAAAAGAAGCAATCTCTTGTTCTGAAGCAAACCAACATTTCCCCGGCAGAGGCCAATAATGCAGCCATCTTCCTGCAGCGGTACTTTTCACTCAATAAAGGAGAGCAGCCATGAGTACACCAATTTTCCAGACTGCGATGGAGAGAGAGGGAACAGAAACGGCAAAATCAGGACGCGCTCGGCCCACCCTGCGTCCAACCCCCTGCGCCCGGCTTCTCTGTGATTTCCAAACACACCCACAAACAGATGATTTACAGAGAGCCCTAAATGCCGTTCCAGCTGTCGCCGTGGGAACCTGCTGAGTTCTGTGGGTGCCTTCCTCGATACTGACTCCTGCACGTTCTCCTGCAGCCAATCCTATAGGAATATTCTACTTCTTGTTTTCCTAAGGAAAAATGAGACTTTCTCTGCCAGAAACAGAGCAGAAAGGGCCGATCTCCCCAGCCGACGTGCTGCTGCTGCTTGTAAAATGAAATCAGAAACTTTCCTCACTCGTGTGGCTGGCGAGAAGCTTTTGCCCTTAGATCAGGGCTTTCGATTCCAAATGCTTTGGGTTTCTTTGGGCAGAAATCCCTCCCTCGCTCTGCAGACAGCCGCGGTCTGACCCGAGACGGGTGGAAAGCAGTTGGGTTTTGGCTCCTTTTTTTTTTTTCCTCATTGCACAGACTTGCTGAGAGCCAGCAAGAATATTGGCAGCAACCCATCGGGGACCCAGATCCACAATGTCCCACCTCGAATCAGCCGTGCCCGTCTGAGTGACCTCCCCACGCTGGCCCAGGGCGAAAGGCAGCTCCCCCCTGCCCGCCACCGCGGGGCTGCCATCCCGGCAAAGCGCCAAGCTGCAGCCGCCAGCACCAACCGTACGCAGCCCCATTTACCTGCACAGAGAGCCAGTGGCATGTCCTGCGCAAGGACGTGAGAAACTCATCCTCCTTTGCCTAAAATGCATTTTTATATATATGTATAATGCACACACGTACACTAGAACAGGCTCCCAGGGCAGCGGAGATGGCACCCAGCTGTCAGAGTTCAAGGAGCGTCCGGATGATGCTCCTGGTCATATGGTTTAGTTTTAGGAAGTCCTGCAAGAAGCAAGGAGTTGGACCTTATGGGTCCCTTCCAACTTGAGATATTCTGTGATTTTATATAGATATGAATGTCTGCCCCAGTCTGTGTTTGGGCTGGGGTAGCCTGGGCTGGCTGTCAGGCGCCCACCCAGCTGCTCTCTCACTCCCCTTGCCAACAGGGCAGGGAAGAATATAAGATGAAAAAAAGTGCCCAGGGGCCAAGATAAAGACAAGAGATGCAAACCATCGCTCCTGCAGCTGGAGGAGCGCCCGGCCACAGCGCAGGGGGACGCAGCCCTTCGCCCCCTCCATCGCCCTGCGATTTGAGTTTCCCAGCTTGCCCGACAAGAGCCTTCTACCCGCAGAGCAGCGATGCAAACCGGCCGGGAGACAGGCGAGGCAGCACTGCTGCTTCTCCTCCGGTGACTAAGAAAATGTGACTATGTGATCAACCCTCACGAATGCGTTTGGGGAAGCCTGCCAGTGCCTGCATTTGATTTCTTGCCTAAACTCCAGCCAGCTTAACGCAACATCAGCTTGGAAGCCATAAAACATGAGACAAACAATGTAAATCAATGCAACCAGCAAAATCTAACAGGAAACAGGCCGTGCTCTATTTTCTGGCTCGGAGAGCAGCTGGCCGGCACAGCCACAGTTACCTCCGAAAGTCCTCGCACCCATTCGCTTATTTGCAAGCAGGGAAAAGGGAGCTGAAAGCTGATTTTGTGTAACGTGGTGTTTGGCATAAATCAACTGTGTGTGACTTAAAATTGGACAAAAGACAGAAAAGTCACAAAAAGCAACAGATTAAATCCTATTAAACTAAAAGAGTGGAGGTGAAGCAAGCAGCAGGATGAAACTGATGTCTGGAGGTGTTGGGATTTACAGCTGATCGAAGGGCTGGCAGCAAGGGCAGGGGAGTGCATCACCGCAGGGGTAAACGTCTGTACCATGGAGCTACAAATAAGCGCACTTAACACCTCTGTGGGGTTTTTTAAGGCAGCAAGGCTGGCAGAAAGCTCGGTGTCACTTCTCCCTCCAGCACACATATTGTCAGCCCAGCCATGGTCAGTGCTAGGCTGGAGGGTCTCAGCTGCATTCCGCAGTGGTGCCCGGTGCATCGGTCCCGCGGGGCTGCAGACAATAACAGGGATAAAGCCAAAACACGCCGGTGGGAAGGCTGGGAGCCCAGCGCCGAGCTCACAGGAGGACGGGACTTGACACAGCCGTTGGGGTTAGCTCATGAAGTGCCCGGCTGATATAATCCCTCTCACAGGCCAAAGTCCACTACAATCCATTTCCATTCATTCGCCCCCCCATTCCCCTTATCAAGCTGCTGCAAAACGCCGGCAGCAGTGCTGCTCGGTGCTGCGTGTCCCCACAGGATAACGTCACAATAACACCGCTAACGCCATGACATCTCCCAATCTGCAAGCCCAAATGGGGTTTCACCACAGCCAGCCACTGCCCCAGTTCCAACCTGCCTCGTAGAAGAGCATCCCACTCACCCCCAGCCCCAGTGACGCGACCCCCAACTCACAGCACTGCTGAATTTCACCTCTGTAGGCATAAATAGTCCATTTTGGTCCCCGTTGGCAGCACCGAGCGGCAGCAAGTGCCAGCTCCGGGCAGACCCCGTCCTCCCCACCGTGGCCACTGACTGCCGAAGGGATCACTGATATCTGAGGAAGGGCTCAGCCCAGAGCTGGAGCCTGATTTCAGGCAGATCTGGAGGATTTCCACATGTCAAGAGGCGGCTCAGGACACGCAATCGGGTCTTTGGTGATCTCTTCCCACCAGCTGCTATTTCTTCCCCACCCGCTTTTATAGGAGCCTGATAGCTCCCATTGGCTCGAGGCGCACTTATTATAGTGACTACCATGACCCATTTAAATTGCGTTAAATAATTTCTCAGTTCATTGTCCTGCAGAGATTAGTTACATATAAGCATATTTTAATGATTAACTATTGGACTCTGCTGAGGCCCCAGCAAAAAATGCAGAATCCGCAGCCTCCCTGTGTCCCTCCCTCCCCTCCCGCCAGCTCCCCGCTTCATCACCAGCCTCGAAATATTTATGGTTTTCCTCGGAGCCTTCGCTCCTGGCCTGATCCAACCAGCTCAGCTGGCACTGGAGGGAAGGCTCCGGCTCCCGGAGCTGCAGAAAGGCTGGGAAAAAGGCTGGGAAAAGCTCAAACCCCAGAGTCCAAAGAGGAAGAAGCAACATTTGGAGGTTAAATCATGAAGAAGCAGCATTTGTAGCGTCAGTCATGGGTGTTGGGGGGAACTGCTGGCTTTCTCGGTGCATCGGGCACTAGAGATGAGCTGGAGCGGGTGGTCAGACCTCACTCCGTTGCCCTGATGAAACCCAGAGAGATGCTGTGGGTGGTGGTGAAAGCGACCTGGGACGTGAGCCAGGGTTAGTGCAGAACCTGCCCCGCATGTGGCTGATGCCGCTGCGGTCCTTGCCCCAGGCACTTCGCACACACGGCTGCAAGGGCCGGGGCTCCAGCCGCAGGGCAGTTTGGGGCTGGATTCACCTTTTGAGCCACTCCTGGCGTCCGTGCACAGAGAAAACAGGTAAGAAAGCAGCAGTTGCTCATCCTTACACACACAGACTCCCATTCAGGCAACCCCTCCTTCTGCACCCACATCTGCAGAGCAAAGCTTCACCTGGGCAAAGCACATCAACGCTGCACAACAAGCCCCAACAGGATTGTTTCACCAGAATAACACTGGAGACTCGTACGCAGCTCATCGGCGCGCGGGGATGAGCTACACGCCAGCCCCGAAACGGCTGCAGGGCTGGGGGTAACGTCCCTGCCGCCAGCTTGTGCAGCTCTGATGTGTCAGCCATGACTTCTGCTATAAAGTCGCTGCAAGCCTCGCTGAACGCTACATCAATTTCCTCCCAGAAACGGGAAATTCAAGCAATCATCTTACCCTGCAACATTAAAACAGGCGAGTGCTCACAAGCCAAGCCCGCGGCCACCCCAGGAGCTGGGCTGGAAACCCCCATGGCCATCCCCTGGCAGCTTTTTGGAGCAAGAGGAGCATTTTGAGGCCATTTCCAGCACAAGCTCAAGCCACCTTCTCCGGTAGCTTCAACCACTGGGGTCTCACCCAGAGCAGCAATACACGGGCAGGGGGTCCCGTCCCACTCGGCGCAGCCCTGCGGGGCTGGGAAAGGGGCAGCTTCCTGCCGAGCCCACGCCCGGGGGCAGGACGTCCCGCAGGAAAAGGGAAAAATGTTTAAATTGACCCTAAGCGGCCATTTCCAACCCCGGGCCCGCTGGCAGCTGCTGCGGTGTGGGCTGGGGGGGTTTATGGGCTTTGCTGGGTGACAAAGGAGCAAACCTGCTGGGAGGAGGCAGCTGGATGCCGTCAGGCTTCGAGTGGGTGTTTTCGGCGCTTCCTTTTCCCTCCCTGCGCCCCGAGGAAGCCTTGCCTTGCCACGGTGTTTTCTGAGAAAATTAATGAACAATACAAAAGGGGGGAAAAAAAAACAAACACCTTTGCAGATGAATTTGAAGAGTATCAAAAAAAGCAATCATGTCTTTAAACGATACGCAGTGGATTGCAATTCAGTGCTGCAGCCGGTGAGGCTGGTCAGGGGCTGGTCAGGAGCCGGTTGGGGATGGAGAAACAGGGCTCAGCCAGGTGCCCAAGCAGACGAGCCCTGCTGCAGTAGCACCAACCGCTTTTCCCACGGGACACCGGGTGCCCGACGCATCGGGATGGGGACCAGGATGCCACCCGCAGAGGCACCAAGGTGCTCGTCCTGCGCACTTCCCCCAAACCCCACCAGCTTTCTGTCCACCCGCAAGGTTTCAGAGCTCACCGTGTATCGCTGTTCCGTAACCGTCAGATAACTGAACACATCTGATTAACAAAAAAATAGCAATTTGAATTAGGCAACCAGCCCTTTCAGCCCAGTGCAAGAGCAGACACTTGGCCCACAGCTGCCAGCAACAGAACTGGGTTCATCTCGGCTGATGCCCTCCCTCCTGAACGGGCAGCATGGGGAGCCAAAAAACTTGAAGGTCCTTTTAGACCTGGAAAAAATATCTCCAGTCCAGCAGAGAACACTTTTAAAGCCTTTAGCATGTCTCTGGGGGTTAACTTTCACTATATATAAATATGTGCATATATAAAGTGTGGGAAGAGCTGGGAGAGCACACCCCCTCCCATGCTCACTGCTGAGCTGGGTAACTTCAGCAGCTCAGACTATTTTGGGATGCCTTTTTCTGGACGGCGTCTGGGCTGTAATAAGAGGGATTTTCCCCCCTGACCCGTCATCCTGCAATGGAGCGGCCCCAGGGACCGACGTGGGGCGAGATGCAGTGTCAGGGAGCCGGGACGTCCACGATTTTTGGTGGAGGAGCGAAGGGCGAGGCGCTTGGGGTGAAGGGGGGGGTTATCCCGGAGGAGCCCCGAGGGCGGCACAGGGGCAGAGCACTCCTTGGCCAGAGCACAGCTCACTGCCAGGGCAGGGGGTTTAATCTCGGGCTTAACGTGTGCTTCTCCATCCCTGACGCCCTGCAGACCCCATGGCCCATCCCTGGGGGAAGAGGTTGGGTTAACTGAGGCATCGCCTGCTCGGAGCATGGTTGCTCCTGAGCCTGACCTCCTCCAGCACCCTGACCTTGGCATGGAAACCTCTGGGCTAACAAATCTCCAGGTAAAGCAAACCTTTACCCTTCATTTCACACAAGGACTGTACCAGAGGGTGAGGCCGGGACAAAGCCCGGTGAGAAACCACTCCTCCGTCAGGAGAGCACGGCAGCACAAACGCTCCAGAGGAGCTGCAGTCATGCCCCGAGCTCCAGGAGCAGCAGCAAACATGGGCTTCAACTCCGCAGCGTTTTAGAGTGAAAAGCCAGCCAGCATGTAAAGAGCAAACCCCGCAGGAGGAATCACCCCGCTGCAGGAACACCAACGTACCAGGTCCCTGACGCGCCGCAGCAACCCGACGCCGATGGGAGCGGTGGTCAAGATGCCCGGTTACTTCCTTCTAGCTGGGACCGATAGTGCAAGCTCATCCCTGACCCCTCCGCGCAGAGACCCCAGGCCACGTCTGGCTGGGAAGCAGTGGGGCATCTGTGACCACGCTGTCCTCCTGTCCCCAGAGAGACCCACAGCAGGGATTTTTTGGGGGTGAGAGGTGGAGAACTTTGCAAAACAGCCAGGTTTCTTGGGTTTTGGTTTTTTTTTTGTTTGTGGTTTGGTTTTTTTTGTCTTCCCCTCCAAACAAACAATGAATTTTCTGCCCAGCCCCATAGCAGCAAAGGGCCGGGGGATTCCTGCCAGCTTTCCTCTCGCAGCTTGCAGGGCACCGAGCGGGAGCCCGGTGGGGCCAAGCACTGACTGCAGGCAGCGGGTCAGGCAGTGAAGCTGCCTGTTAGGAGGAGGACGAGGGATGGGCTGCACAAACCCGGGCTTTGAGCCGCAGCGAGCCCTCGCACTCAGCACCAAAGCCTGTCCACGGTGACCAAAGACACCGGTGCCACCCCCCCCTCCTGTGCCCAGGCACCGCCTCACCCCAATCCCCATTCAAGGGAAGGGGAAAAGGCTAAAGGAACCCAGAATAGCCCACAGCTCTGCAAAACCCGCAAGGGCTGGACACAGGGCGAGGCGGAGCCATGCTGCAGCCAGATCTGGGTGGCTGCACAGAAACACAGCATCGGCACCGATTCGCAAGAGGCCACGAGAAGAAGCCCCTAGAGCAGGCTTGGCTGTGGGAAAAGGTGAATCTTGGACCGTTACCTTTGATGGTTGATTTTATAAACACTGAAGTTTGTAAAATACAGATCCTTCAAGCACAGGGAAATTCACTGAAGCAACCTGTGCAGGAGACTCTTGCTCGTGGCAAGCAAAGGTTCTCAGGGCTTCACAAACGTTTCCTAAGTGCTCGCTGCATTTCAGTTGTGCTTTGGCCACAGCTCTGATTTTTTCAGCACAAGCATTTCTTTTTGCTCAATAAAAACTTTGCAGCAGGATTTCTTTCTGTGGGAACAGAAAGTATTTCCTCTGTCAACGTCTTCGGCAGCTCCAACCTAAACAACACTGCCATCGGCTCCCTCCAGGACACTGGCTGGATCCCAAGCTGCGCCTCCGCAGCCGCCCTTTGGAAAGCGGGTGAACACGACCCTCCTCTCTCTGGAAAGGCTACAAAACATCACTTGTGGTTTTCAAGGGTGCTTTGGGCTTCTTTAGCAAAGTCCCTGGGCTCGTCTAGGGGCGCGGGGGTTTGGATGCATCCAAGCTGCTGCTGAAATATTTTAAAGAGTTTTAACATCCCAAGGACAAACACTTCCCTGCCTGTCCTGACCCAGCCCCCCTCCCTATCCCACCCAGGAGCAGAGGTCCCTGATCCCACAGCCCAGCATCAGGAGTGTTGAGTTATCAAGCTGGTGGTGAGGAACCAGTGTCCTTAGGGCAGGATCTCACCACCCAAAGGCATCATTCTCACAGGTGAGGAAGAGGTACGATGCTCATGTGGGTACTCACCATTCATTCATCTCTTGGTGGCTTTCCAGCTGCCTGCTCCGTGCCCCACTCTTCCCACATCCCTGTCCGTGTCTCCAGCATCAGCTCCACTGCTGTGCTCACTTTGGGACACAGACTGGATCTTCCCTACTGACAGCTCGCCGAAGCAGAAAGGCCAGTTTTGGTGTCCTCGAGTTGCCCTTTGCAGACTCTCTCGGTGGGATGACGCCAGGCACCGCCCTCCCCACATCTTCCTTCAGCCACGGGATGCTCCTGCACATGTTGTTGTTGTGCCAAGGTCGGGAGAGCAACATCCGTGTGTGCCAGCTCAGGATCTGCTCCCACAATTGCATTTTAAACATGAGGCACCTGTGTAATTTAGGTTTCCTGTATAAACATGACCCTCTGATCGCCGTTAAATAAATTCAATCAACTGCTTCTTCAGAACCATGACTTTTCCCTGTCAAAGAGGACACGGCCCCATAGTGCTCAGCAGCCCACCCGCAAGAGAATGCTGCCCTTCGGCCTCACGGCTCAGCCCCCTCCTCAGACTTGATCTTGTGCCCAATTCAAGAGCACAGATGTTTCTGTTAGAAAGTCATTTCACCACCCAGTTCAGCTCCCTGTTACCTCCGCTACGAGCGACGCGGAAGATGAGCGGCGCATGCAGGACACGTCTTCGTGGTGGGGTAACTCCCAGGGGCGCAGGGCTGCGAAGTCTGGCGGCTCCTCGCCCTGTGAAATTCCTCACTCAGCTCCCTGTAACGAGCAGCCTCCAAGGGTTCACCGCAGATACGCAAACATGCGGTGATGTCAGGACTCCTGCGGGAAGGCGACAGCCCCATGGCGGACACTTGTGTGTCCAGGAGGATGGGGCAACGGTCACAGCAGCACTGCTGCGGGTGCAGCCACCATGGCAGCGAGTCACGGACACCCACACGCTGGTCTCGGAACCGAGGGCTGCAGCCTCCTCGTCGGCTCCTCGTCGTTAAGTTAGTACAAAGGGTTCCTCCATCTGTCAGGATGCAAAAAGATGTTAAAACAAGCTCTTGTGCAGCACTCCTGGTGCCAGCCCTGCCTGTGCCCAGTCATTGCTCACCTAGGGGTCCCGAGGGCTTTGGGGCAAAAAATAATGGTCTTTGGCCAAAGAAAAAAATCAAGGCAGAGAAGAGAAACAACTTCCCTGAGGCCACAGGCCAGCGGAAGAGCTGGTGTTTGGCGATTGAGTCTGGTTCCGAAGCCACGACGTCTCTCTCCTTTCACTGGGTGGGTGCTGTTGGAGCCCCAAGGGAAAGCTCTCGCGGTGGCAGACACCGACCCTGCGACGTGGTCCGCTCTCCACTGGCACCTCGCTACCCAGCGCCGCTCCACGCACCCGTCCCACGGGCATCTCCCATTGCCACCCATCCTGCCACGCCGGCTCCCTGCTCTGCATCTTCCTCCCCAGAGCTGCTCATCTGCGGGGAAGGAAAGACATCTCCAGTCCTAGGGCCAAAGGACTGACCTCCTGGAACAGCAGAAGCTGAGTTTTAGCCCCTGCCCGGTCACCAGCTTGTCCTAAAAGGATGGCAGGTGTTGCTCAGATTTCAGTGTAAGGTTTTATTTCTGTGGGTCGGAGCACGAAGAGGCAGCTGCCGCTGCCTGCCGAGTGGTTAACTTGTGAGCATCGCCTGCCTGCGCTGGAGAGGAGTCAACCCAGATATTTCCATGAATCCTTCTCAATTGCCAGGAACATTTCATAACCACAGATTTTCTTATCAGGGAGGCAAAGCTCATGGGCGAGACTCCATCTGTTATTTAGACCAGTTGGTACAATTGTAAAAAACAGAGAAGTTTTCAGGCATGAAAGATGTTCTTCATGCTCCTTCTGCAGTGCAACTTCTGAAACAGCCTGGCATCCCCTTCGCTCTGGAGCTGGCACCAGGAACAAGCTGGAAAAGGCTGGTTGGAGTAGAGGATGGAAAACGAAAAGTGGGAACAGCCCCGACTCAGCCAAGCCGAGGTGCACACCAGCTCCCCCAACCCCCCTTCAGCCGGCCAAAGCCCAGAGCGTTTCTGAAGTCACGGGAACAGCAGCAGCTCCCAGATGAGACCGATGCTCTCGACGCCTGTGTCCAAACACAGGGAAGCAGATTTCACACCTAGGAAGCGACGCATTTTCTGGGATACAGAACGTGCTGCTCGCACGTTGCCATGGCAAAGAGCTGCCACCCCAGGGAAGCAGAGGCAATAAAAAGTTTAGTCATAGAAAACACAACAGAGAAAAATTTGTGCGTTTCACAACTGGGATCCAGAATAATCCTCGTCTGGGTTGGGTTAGTTCACCCGCGGCTTGACTCGGAGGGGCCGAGCGCAGCCAGCACGGATGAGCGAACGGTTCTGTATTCTGGGCCAGATTTAAGGCAGTGGAGAGACACTACAGATTAATTTGGCCTGTGGAGTAACATTAAGCAAAACTCAAGAGAAAACTGATTAAGATCCCACTGAAACACCATCTTATCCCAGCAGTATCCTGGGACACGTCCTTCACACCAGAGGAGCCGCTTTTGGAACGGCCTCAACTCACCGTCGCAGCTGCGATGTGCGGAAGGACACACTGCTGCTGCGGAATAGCCTTCATAAACTGCAGTTTTGGGCTCAAGCAACCGATGAAGCCACAGGCACAACACAAAATCCCGCTGCCATCTTTGCAAGACTTTCCCCTTCTCTGTCAACACCCCAGAAATAACTCATCTGCATCGTGTCAGCGCCCCACGCACCCACCTGCGAAGGGGCTACGCTGCACCGGGCGCAGATGGACAGAAAGGGGGATAAGGGAGAAGCCCTCCATCCACCGCATCTCAGCTCTTAACAAGAGCAGCCTTTGCCTCTGCGCTGAATGAGCAAACAAAAACCACCCTGGGTCCACAGTGTGAGGAGAGGAAAGCAGACGGACAGAAACAGCTCTGGAGATCACCTAGTCCAACCTGCCCTGCGCAAGCAGGGTCAACCAGGTCTTCCCCCATCAACTACCCGTTGGGAGAAACCCCTATTTCCAACACGATGAAGAGCAAAGTACAACTTCGGCAGCCTGCAGCTCACCCCACTCCCTCCGAGCACAAGACAGCTCTGGGACCAGCAGGAGTCTGCCCAGGGCACACGCCGACTTCGGTCTGCAACAACTCAGCTGGGTTCTAGTTAAATTTCTTGGCTTTATTTCTTCCAAGGTATGACAGTTTGATTGTTCTTCACGTGTCAAGGGTCAACTAGGATTGCAGCAGCTGCAGACATCCACCCCTGGCACCGTATCGTGATGTGACTGGTTCATTATTTTAGGGCAGGATTCTCAACCGGTGTAAATCAGCCCAGTTTGGGTGACTTCAAAAGCAATAGCTTGACTACAACCACGATAGATTTTAGTAAGTAAAAAGTTGTGTACAGCACTGTTAATGACAGGATCTTTCTTAAAACATTTGTATAAACACTTGTAAACTTCATGACACTCCACAGACGTTATTTAACCCTTCCAGCACTCTGACACATTAGGCTTGAATGCTATTTCCATGTATTACTTCAATGTTGTTTAAAGACATGCCTCAGAAGAAAACCAAAACTCCAAAAATTTGGAGTTTTTGGTTTGCTTTTTCTAATTAAAACTACATACCTTTATGTGGTAAATACACCACACAACTGCAGACAAACAAAATGCATTTTGCTCCCTGTAAGACAAGGAGAGTTTGTCAAATTCTGCATTTCAGTGGTGGCCAACAGCCTTACACGCAGCCCTGCCACGGCGTGACCACCACCAAAGCTGCTCAGCTCATCAGTAGGGATGCCCTGTACCTTCCTTCTACCCCTGTAAAACAAAGTTTCTTGCTAATAAAACTTCTCCAGCGAGGACTGCCAAACAGTCCTAGGGAGAGCTGTCCTTCTTGGGCTTCAATTTACAAAAAGAGAATCCACAACACCTCAAACAGCTTGAAACCTCAGGCAAATTCTGGCAGCTCGTTCCCCTTTCTCCCAAAGCAACGCCGAGAACACAAGAGCTGCCACAACCAGAGCCGTCAATCTGGCAAGACCCAAACACACGATAAAAAATTTAAAAAATGAGAAACAGAAGAAATGAGCAAGCTAGAAGTAACATGCACTTCTTCAATATTCAGAAAGTGCCAAGTACTCTGCCCTTTTCTTCTCAAAATTAGGGACTGAGCTTTTAAGTGCCCAATACGCACAGATGTTTTCTTGTACATGACGCATCAGAGTGCCGCCCTCTTCGTGCTGTCTTGTCCCCTTCAAAAGAAACAGCAGAGTACGTTTATCGTGTTAGGCAACTGATGAGTTAAGAAAACAAAAAGCAGCCTTGTGAGACAGGCAGATCTGTTATGTAATATATAGGACACCGGAAAAATGATATCACATAAGCAAGCTGACATTTGCTTTCCATAAAGCATTTCCGAGTCTCGGGTTTGCCGAAGAACACACCCGAGAGTAAACAACGCAACGTGAAACCCGCTCGCCGAGCCAGCGTAATCCCTCACCTGCACTTACATGGTCAGAGAGCACCGACAGTAGATTTAAAAAAGATTTCTTGATGTAATGCAGATGTCTAAACCCCAGATCCCTTCAAATGTTACTTAGTATTGCATTTTTAGGGAAATTACAGTTTACGTTACCTTAGTTGAGACTGAAGAAGCTATCCATTCATTTGCACCAGTTTAATATACGTATCCATCTGGAATTGATTTTGATAAAAAGGTTAAACAAAAAAGTAAGGGAATGAGTTCTTGTATCTTGTACCATATGCATACAGCGCATGACAACATGGTTGCTGGCAAAAATCCATTATGATAACAAACCAGCAATTCCCAAGATGGAGCATCCAGCTTCAGAGGACTGTTAAAATATTCTTGCTGGCTAAAGACACTTGCGATCTGCTTCCATCTGCTTCTTTGTAAGTTTAGAACATGCTTCAGTAACTTAATTTTAGAAAGAGACAAATAAAAATGTAAACACTTGCAGCCCAAGGCCACAGTATGTCAAACACCACCAGTGACTGCTGAGAGTAAAAATGCTAATTTTAAAATTAATCGCATGTCATTCCATGACATGATCTACTTATCTCTTCTGTTTTGTTGCTCATTTAGAGAGAAAAATATATATTGATGTACCACAAAAACCACCAAGGATCTTCCCCCTCTTAATATTACACTTTTCCAGTCAAAACATACCTTTAGTCTTCAGCCTTGGAATGTATTTAATGTAAGATAAATTATGTTTAAGAGGTAACAAATATATTTTTCGGTAATTTCCTTTCCTCTCCAAACATCAAAGCAGCTCAAAATACCACGGAAATGTATATCATAAATCCCCCAGACACTGGAAGTTATCACTCCCTTTCACATATGGCACGACTAAACCTCATAAAGTGTAAATCCTTTGTATAAAAACACAAAATAAAACCATAACAGAAGGGGGGGGGGGGGGGGGGGGGGGGGCGGAAATAAGACCTTGAATCAGATATCTGACATCTTGTCTATAAGCCACAAACTTCCCAAGATGAACTCCAAACTTTATTTCTATTTCCAGTACATTATAGTAACTATAAAGTAATGGCCTGCAGTCATAGTATAAAACCAATGCCAGGTGTAACTCATGACTTTATGTATATACATATATATATACACAAAAGATTTATTATAATCATCAATGCTTTCAACATTAAATATTTGATCCTGAAATCTTTAACCAGACAAAAGCTGAGCACACAGAAAATTCTACTTCAACCAGGACTGATTCTCCTTCTTCTCAACCAGCTTAAGGCTTCACTGCAGTGTCGACTCATCCATTTATTCCACGGTTGACACCATGTTCACAGGACTGTGACTTGCCTATATATAAATATTGGAACAAACGTTCAAAGTGAAAATATACACCTCGTGCCCAAATGTTCCTCTGTTTGTATCACTAAGAGCCTTAACATTTGAGTCCAGAGCCTCAACTGCTGTAAACTGCTCCAACTCGGCCAATTTCAGTGGCAATATGCTGATTTAGCTGATGATCTGTATCTCTGTCTCATCAAGTAAGGACATCCTTGAGAACAGCCACCCTCCCCAACAGAGCCTCTCACTTCCATGATGCCAACAGCCTACTCGAAATTGTCTGGCCAGACACCAAGCAGTTCTTGTACATCGCTCTCTGTTCTGACGGCTGGAAACAGCCCTTTTCACAAACAGCTCCAAATGTTGGCTTTGTACTGGAGACTGTATTCTGAAAACCAGTTGGGCAATTCAAAAGCATATGAAAGCAATTATAATTATAGTACCGCTGCGATAATTAAAACATTGCCAGCTGTATATAAGCCTATTCAAATGTACAGCTGTTACACGGGTAATGGAAATAATACAAAAGCTTCAGATTCTGTGCCCCATAATTTCTCAGACTGCTACATTACAAACTCAGTTAGTACCACCCCGTTCATGACAAAATGCCATAACAACAGTGTCCTTTTCCATGCTTTCTTGTAAACAATTGGTTCCCTCATCACCTCCAAGTAATAAAAATTGTAACATATTATACAATGATGTCCAATAAAAGATTAAACGGGTATCAAGTAAAAACCAGAAAACTATTAGCTGATTCTCTTCTGCTGAAATTGTTGCCAGCTTTGGTCTAGATGCCTCCTACACTTGGTCACCTTTGTCTTCGGTTGCCATTTCTGAGTCTCTCCGTTGCTCTTCTGGATCCCCTGGAAGAATACTGGTGACTGTCTGGAGCAGTGACTCAATCTGCTCTTCTGTTAGCCTTTCCTCGCTTTCTTCTACCATCTGCAGGTCAAAAAAACAATCTGCTGTAATCATGAAATCCGTACTTCCTTCCTCAGCTCCAAACAGGAGGACTCAACTAATTGGGAAATACTGTTCTCAATGGATGCAAGACATAGTCTGAGCTCATTACAAAAACATTTTACAAAGCGGAACTCTTACAATATTTAAAAAACGAAAATAAGAGCTCCATTGTTAACCATGACAATTGGCACTCCATAATGAGACCCTGCTTTCTTTACAACAAGGAAAACACGGCTCTCAGAACAGGCTTTCCTCCCTGGTTTCTCCTAAAGCCTCTCAGCCTACACATCAGCATCTTGAGCCAGGCTTTTCTTGTAGCTCATGTGCACACCTGCCTTCCAGACCTATTTTCCGAAGTTCCTGTGCTTTCATTTGAGAACTGAAATAAGACAACAGCGGTTACCTGAACCCTGGTATCTTATCCAGCACCTAGACTATAAGTAATCAGGCCACCTAATCCCACTGCAGCTATACTTCACTGGAATTTGCTTGGATCACAAGATTCCTGCATATAAAGCCATATAAAAGCTCTGAGCAACACAAAACATGCTGTCACAAATGAACAATAAAATTCCATAAGATTAATTAGGGACCTACTTTCACTGTGGAGCTGTGGGAACTCTTATATCACTGCTACCAGTAAAAACAACTGCCCTAATTTATAGGCAGCTGTTAAAAGGAAAAGCTTGTCAGAGGACTGCAAAAGCAAGCCAAAAGAACTCTTCAAACGCAAATGAAACCAATTAGGATTGCGGGGTTTGAGATTTTCTTTTTCATACAAAGTCCTTTAAAACGTCCTTTGAAGAGCAGTGATTTATATTAATTACGGTTCCAAGTCAACACAGGTTTAATCAGTTCTACCTATAAATTGTCAGCTATTCAGATGCATCTTGCCTTCTAAAAAGCAGAGTGGTACATTCAATTAACTTTTTTTTTTTCCTTTAATGTCCTATGAGCCCCCTCTGCACAATCTGATCATCTTTCATCAGCCATTATCCAGAGATCCTTGATGAGAGGAAAGCGAGCACGCTAGAATCCACTCCTGTTGCAAAAGGCAGACAGTGAATATCCATTTGCAAATGACTGTTTCTGGGGACTGTCCTGATCAAAGGGTGAAATTCTCTGTGGAGCGGCTTTCGAAGTACAGTTAGTTCAAGAACTACTGTAGGACCCTGGCTTGAAAAACAGCCCTGGCTCTCATTACCGCCAGCTGCTATGCTATACACTAGGAGTTAAAATTGACTAAAAATCCCCCGAACGTTAGCCTTCTGTGTAAGCAATGGCCAAAGCGACTGAAGCTGTATCAGGTAATTGCCTGCTAGGCTGCATTTCAGAGGTGATCATCTCAGCAGCTTGGCTGGCATACCTTGGGGCATCAACACTGCACTATCAAGTATGCCACAGTGCGTACACACACTCTGTTGCCAATACTGCTATAAAGCCATTACTCTACAGATGACCTATGCTATTAAATTTTGTAGAAGATTATCAGCCTGGCTTTCAGACTGGATTATAGTGTTATTAATTACTGTTACATTGAATTTTGAAGGTGACAGCCCCATAGCAGGAGGAACCATACCAAGAAAAAGCCCACGTCCTTTTGACAGGCAATATCACTTAAAGGCAGAATGATTTATCTCTTAGCAGCCAAGGTCTCCTGCATTTGTTACCATCCCACTGCTTTTTGATCTTCAGAAAAATGGCATCTTGCCTAGTTTAGATTTGATTTATTGGATCACATGAAGTCCGCCCCTCTTCTCCATTTAAATTTTATCCCTCCCTACTTATCTCCTTTCCCTTTCTTCTGCAAACACTTTCTCCTTTGGGTGCTTGCTGCAGGCAGCCACAGTTAAACAGAAGGTTTTGATCAGAACTTAAACAGATCAAATAGAGAGCAATTTCTAGACCAGCATCAACTCTTCGCAACTTCTGCATTTAAGGCAGAATATACTTGAGTGAGTGTCTTATCACTGCTTCTTATGTGCTCTTGAGTGCCAAATGAGTAAAGCCCCAGCTCCCATTACAAACAATAATGTTGATGTCACTTGTACTGGCTGAACACAGAAGTCTGCAAGACTGACAAACTGCAGATACGACTCGGGGCATCGACCGATGAGCTCTGGTGATTGCTCTGGCAGTTTAAGAAATCACACTTTACCAGAAAGTTGATGAAAGAAAATAGTCTCTCGTGTTTCAGATGCTTTGGTGCTGTAACTGATGTCTCATTAAACTGCTGAGCAAAGCAACTTTACAGAAAGACGCTGGATACTGCACCGAGGAGTGGGTAAAGCAGCTCCAAATTCCCTTCTGTTGACAGATCCATAGTCTCTGCCAGAGGGAAGTGGTAATTCCTTAAACTGTGTAGCAAATTCATCGAGGGCTCACCTTTTAGTGCCTCCAAGCCATGCATCCTCACTGCCAGCTCTCACACCAGGAACTACCAATAGACAAAAACCGACATCTGGCAGGATGGACAGCTTATTATTCAAGTCGATGCTTCAGCACGATTTTGCTGTGATACTACTCAAGAGTTCACAGGATGAAAAGCATAAGCTATAAAAATCAATTTTTTTCACTCTTCAGGGAAACAGCCTGAGCAGCGACTTATGAAAACATAAGCAATTAGGAAGCAGCAAAGCAGCCTGCCAAAAGGAAAAATTCAAAAATTAAGCACAGAAAGCATGTAGATAAAGCGAAAAATGAAACTGTCCTAAAGGAAAAGAGGTATCAAGGGCAACAGAAGGTCACTCAGAGGCTTATTCTAGATTCAACAGATATTCGCACAGTCTTCTGATTTACTTCTGTAAGACAAAATACCTTTGCTACTGATAGTACTAGGCAATAATCTTATGATGCTCAGAAGAGAAATTACGTGTAAGAAAAAGCCTCAGAGGCAAAAAGAAACAATTGCATTCAAGCATCTGCTTTTCCCACAAGAATTTTACCAATATATGAAAAAATATCTATCAAAAGCCTTGCTAACTTCTAACTTACAACTGGCTGAAACTGCTCAAGCCACAGCTTCAAACCATAAGCAGTCAGGAATGCAAAGTTTACACTAAGGAAAACAAAAATGCAAATGTTTTTAAAAAGCGTATGACATAAGATGTTTATGTTGGCAGTGCCAGACACCAAACGGAAAGAGATTTTCCTCACAGATGATGCCATGTGCAAAGAGTAGAGTACCACCAACCAAGGCTCTGCAGAACCGTGCATTCCAGTTTTCAGGGGTTTGTGCAAGTAACAGAAGCGGACAGCGTTACAGTAACACAATTTATAGCTAAAAAGCACCCTGATGTGCAGCAAGACAAGCATGTCTCCTTCTCAGGGCTGAGAGCAAGCATTTGCTTGTAATGAACACAGGAGCAAGGCAGGAAGCCATGTCAGCTATGCTGCTTCTGGTAACAATTCCGAAGTCGTTAACTGCTTTTCAGCATTCAAGTCTATACTACCCAGCGGTTTTGTAGCACATGTTGCTGTGTACCAATGTGATTCATACATACACAGTATGTATTTTCTATGAAATGCAACTACCTGGTCAAGACCAACTCTGTCAAGTCAGGCCTCGATAACTGACTTCACTCTAACCAGTAACAGTTTTTAAATTCTCATTGCAATATATGCATACAGTAAGCAACTTTCACATTTCATTTCCCACCCAGTTAATATTCTAAACAATAAAGCCTACGAGATGACCAAAGAAGGAACCAAGGAAGGAAGCAGGAAAAATCTATTTGGTAACTTAACTGGTATAAAATTCTTACAGCTAAAAAAAGGAGGCACATTCCCCCTGCAGCTGGTAGACACCTTTCAAGCCTGAGTACCTAGAGTTCCTTCTTACTTTATTGATAAATCGACTCATAAAACAGTCAGATCTTCAGAACTGTGGAATATACACAAATTACCCTGAAGGCAGCTGAAGCTACCATAATGCTCACCTCCGAAAGCAATGCTACCTTTCTTTAGAAGTCTAATCACCAATTCGTCACCTGCTTAGGCACCTCGTACCTACAACTGTTAAGCCACAGCTTATGTATTGACTTAATTTCAAGTACTCAGGAGGTCCAACCAACTTAACTGAACTTTAAGCTTAAAATTAGGCAAACATTTACTAAATTGAGTACATCAAAAAAGGATGCCAATTCTGTTCTGCCTCTCCAGATACATCTACGCGTGGGCTCTCTAACACAGCAAAATGAAGCACGCATCCAGCATCCATCACTGAGTCTTGCTACAAGAGAATAAAAAGACAAATCGCTCGTCAACTGCAGAATTAAACACTGGCAGATGCCTTGCTCAGTAACGTAACCGCTACCGGGAACCAGAGCTGTGCTTATTAAACAAATGTGTATGTGGAATATTTTACTACCATGCAGTCTTTCCCAGCTGCACATTTTAACAGTAGCTTTTTTTAATTGAGCACTATGTATGAATTTCTCAGAGGAAGAAAACAACCATAATTACCAAATCAGAACGTAATAATAGAATTACATTAAGCAGTAAGTCACTTTAAAACCTGCTGATAAATTCTCATGGCAGAAAGCCATTTTGAGAAGCTTTTAAAGACTTTATTTATTGAGAAGGTAAATCACAAAATAACAGCTAGTCTGATTATCAAGATAATTTCAAAGACTAAAGTGTGTATTCATAAAACAAATGTGTAAATCTATGTTCATACTGTCATGTACGCATGTAAGCACAAAATATGAACACAAACATATATACACATGTATACTTGTCTAGATTTCCCACACACACACTCAATCAAACACCGACAAACTTTTTAGGAACATGCCTTCCCTAATTATAACCGTACCTTATCTTTTCTGCTTATCCAAGTAAAAGCAAAGTATAAGAGATTTCCATCATCCTCACTGCGCTTCTTTCAAGCTTTCCATGCTAACGTTTAATTCATTTAGCTTCCTGAGACACAGTAACACACTGCAAATGTTGATGAATAAAGAAAGCCACACTGAAGAACCCTAAAAAGTTCTGAAATAACTGTGAAACTGTCTAAAGGGTAAGTAATATTTGAGGGGCAACCAACCTCAGCATCACAGAAGAGAACAATCTGTGGATTAAAAGCTATTGTTTGTTTGAATAATAAGCTAAGAATTCTATGTAAAAAATAGTCAGTGAACTATAGTAAAAATGGAAATAGGCGTTCTGATCACTTCCAAAGCTATCAAGCATGTAACTCCAGTGTAGGAGGTACATATTTTATGAGAAAGTGACTGCTGTATTTCCTCTTTGAGCAGTAATTTGAAATTGTTCAGCACCAACACGCTAGTAGAGAAAAAGCACATAAAAAAAGAAATAAAGTGAAAGACTGAATGATTGGATTAATGTCCCCCAGAGATAATTAACCAAGTACGCAAAGTGGGAAGCAAAATATACTGTTGAGAAAATAAAATGTTTAAATCCTCTAACATCTTCCATTTTCCAGAATACTTTATGTTATTGTCTTTTATTGTTGAATTGAAAATAATCTGCCAGGCTGGTTATGCAGAGCACATATCACGAGATACAAAGCCCTCTGAGATGAAAAATCTAGTTTTAAAAAGCACAGAATTAAAATCTACTTTTCCATTCAGAGAGAAGAATGTGGAGCAATTTGTCCATTAGAAAAGATGATGCTTAATCTTCAAATCCATCACAGTTGAGCATTAAGTAAAGCTGGACCACTGTCATGGTTAGATCAACACCACTATCTTTTTCTTTTCCTGCTTTGTGAATCACTGAGCCAGGAACAACATATGTTAAAGATTAAAACAGGAGGTGAAGATAGCTGCAATGTGTACAGTGTTCTACCCTGTGGGATATGAATTAGAATTTCGTGCTCCTTTTGTTGCTATTGTTGTTTGAAAATAAATCCTGGCACACAGTCCGGAAAAGACAAATACGAACAATCACAGCAATTTATCCATACAGACTTACAAAAGAACTTGAGATCAAAAGATCACAACATAAATTTGCTTTTTAGCTTAAATATAATTTTATCAATATTGATTTATTGTTTGCATACAACTAAAGACAGGGAATTTTATAGAAGGAAAGTAAAAAACACAAAAAGCTGGAACGGCAAAAAAGCAACACACAGTAGTAAATATAACTATCATCTGACTCTATTCCAGGGACAGGCATCACTGAGTTAAAGTTTGAAACATCAAAACTATTTGAAAAAGTGAAAGACAGAGATATGGCTTCTTTGGCATTTTGTTTAAAGCTTTTTAAAAAATAAGATTCATTTGCCTAAGTTATATGAAGTGGTCAGACGTTTTCATCGTCATTTATTTATGATTCAGTTCCAGGAGCGACTCAAAGCTTTTGAGTAGCAGGGGCAAGTTCAATGAAAAGAGAATCGAGGCAATTTAGACCTCGTATTCACTTCTCTGCAGGTTGTCTCTCATCCATCAGCTGCAGTGAATTGACTTGTCTGCATGAAACCTGTGTATGGGTAATCTTCTCCCTGCTGACATCAAAGAAGTAAATGCTGGTAGCCTCCGCAGGTCTACATTATTTTATACTCAAAGATGGTCAGAGAAGACAGAGGCTTTATGTGTTCAAAGATGCTGCACTGCTACAATCTCTTTCCCCTGTCCTCACCAAAACCCAAAGTGATTCGAGACAGCAATCAAACAGCAAAATGATTTCCTTGCTCCTAGGCTCTGTGTTTCACTAACGAAAATGGCCTGCAGTTTCTAGCAGTTATTGAGCTCAAAAGACTTTGATGGGCTTTGATGAAACAGTAAATGTACTGCAATTTGGGGGAGGCTTATTTTAACACAGTATCAACAAGACAGTCAAATTACTGTAATACTAGTTTTGGAGAAACTTGTCCTGGGAATTACAGGGGTATCATAATGTAACAGAAGTAACTGCATCCCCGGTACTTCCATGACAATATAAATTCAGACTAGTCCCCAAATGTATGAATATTACATTTTTTACAAGTTGCTTTTCATCATTAGAGAAGAGTGACGTATCAGTAATGGACTGACACTGAAATCTTGTATCTGTATTCTGTAAGTTTTAGCAATGAGTTTTATCTAACTTTGACATTACAAACCCTGGAATATCTGAAGTGCAACACCCTACCAGGTCAGCAACCTGACATCTCATACAAAGGCCCGAATTTCTTATACTTGCCTCCTGGACTTCAAACACTACACAGGGGCAAAACTATTTTCAGTATTTTATGGATAGGTAAGATAATGAGAAACTAGGCAGGATAAGGAGGGGAGGAGGAAAAGACAGACAAAACCACAAAGTCACTTGAAAGCAGAAAAAGATTACTGCATTTAAAGAAGGGGAAAAAAAAGACCACATATGGCCTACATGGGAACATAATAAATCTGTGTCTAAGCACATGAAGCTAACAAAGGTATGAGACAGGCTCTACATCATCGCTTATGAATAACTTCCTAAGCAAAACTCACGAAGCCTTAATGGTTTTGGCTGAGTTGAATCTCTTCAATCACAAAACACAGTATTATTTCCTCAGCTAGAAGCATTCTTTTACGAGACACCTTCAGCATTACAACATCTACTCCTTGGCTATGAAAGAAAAATAGTCCTACTGGTACCTCTTTAATCCTCCCCACTTTTTGCAGCAAAATATGATCCTGTTGCTACATAGTTTGGTTTCAGAATAAGATTGTAAACAGATGTTCTTAATGTAAGAGATCTTTATTAAAAGTATATCCTCATTATAATAATCTCTTTATTACCACAGGATTTTGTATTCCTAAGGATATACTTCAGAGAATATAACCATCTATTTCTATTTAGCAACAATCCCTCTTTATACCAGATCTACGGTTAATAGATTGACAATGGCTACTCTCCATCAGAAAGTCTGTTTATATCCATTTCTCATTCTGCATCACTGCTCAAAACTTGACATCGGTCATTACTCACTCCTTTTCGGCACGTTTGGTAAACCCTGCGATCAAAACCACCATGCCACCACAGCTCTCAAGAAATGAAGTACTCGATTACAGAGCAGCAGCAAAAAGACTCACGTTAAATATATTCTTAGTCGCAATACCGTAACTAACCTTTAATGGCTGCACTGGGCATTTTCAGTATGTAACACTGAACCAGAGGTGGAGAATCTGCCTCAGAGAAAGATGGGCAAGTCTCTAAGAAGGTCTCAGAGACGAAGCAAAGTGGATTTGAAACCGTGAATGTAAAGATGTGCATAAAGGGATACATTCAATCACTAACCACGAGAAAGCAATTATTCGACTGATCGTCAAGGTTAAAGCTGCTTTCATTTAAGCTTTGAACAGTCAGGAGCATTGTTACTCACCAGCTGTATTTCAACTGCGGTCACAGGCCTGTGGTTAAGCAACTGGAGCTTTTCTGCCCTGTTTAAAAGCAAAGCGTAAAACAATTCGCATTATCATATAATTTGAGGACCCCCCAAAATGACTGCTAAGCAGCAAATACATTCCTGATAGTTTAGTTTCTGACTGGGTTTGCAGTGTGGTTTTATTGCCATGATAATTTGGGTATTTTAAATACAAGACTTCCTTGTGTCTTTAGACACACTGCTGTTGCCATCTCTAGTCTAAGGTAGCAAGGCAGAGGCCCTCAGACCATGACTGTACAAGCGCTAATTCACACGCACTGTTGCTTTGTTAAACGCTGTACAGAAATGCTGAACAACTCAAAGATTACAGACTCTTTTGCTATAAATACACAACCACAAGAACAATTACCATAGCTAATAAGTTGCAATCCATCAGCCAAAGGGCAGTAACTTCTTTAGTCTTTTAGCCCATTGCAAATGCAAAGTTAAAACAAAAAATCAGCTTGAAACCACTTGGTCACATGTACTCTCTGCAACCCCACGGTTTAAGCCACGGCATTTTTTCATACATTATTACAGTGGGCCGAGGCCATATTTTACACATGTATCTTCAGCCAAAATATATCTTCATCTCTGTTCCCATGCAAATCTATCTCTCCCTTGTTTCTACCATGCAGCAAAGCAGGCAGGGGACTGAGCGGACTGCAGAGACACCCAGCCTCTTCTTCTTGGGCTGGTTCTGACTCGCTTCACTGCGCAGTCCCAAGAAGACCGGCACGACCACAAGCAGCAAGGTAGAGGAGACAGAAAATGCCAAAAACCCCACCAGCCTCAATCAGTGCCTGAGGTGTAAAGGTATGGTCGCTTACTGTGGTTTAAAAGACAAGGATAATTCATTAAACTACTACAAGCTCTTCTAATTACCTGTCCACGCTGTAAAGCAGACAGAAAGCAATTCGATGCATTCAGATTCGCAGTCCTGTGCCTTTAGCACAAAAGCATTTAAATTCAACATTCACTTCTTTCGTCTTGATTTTAGGTATGAACCATATTGCATCGGTATTTTTAATCGTTCCAGTCCCATTCTCTCTGCTTACGAGGAGGACAAGTCAGTAAAACTCATCCGACTTTGGTACTTAAACACAAAACACTTTAATGTTCAGAGAGACAGTTTCGCACCACTGAAGCCAGTGGCAAAATTCCCGGTACATTCAGAACCCACTGCTTTTCTGGATTCATTTTGACCAAACTGCTAGCAGTTCTACTCTCTCATCAATAAATCACAAGATCTCACAAAATAAACGCTTTGATCATTAAAACAGAAAAAAGGGGTATGAGGGAGAAAATTTCATTGACATTTCAAAATATCTTTTTTTTTTGATGATGTGATCAAACAAGTATGTTCATTAAATTTAAACCACAACATTTCAGCAACAGCTCTGCAGCCAAAAATTATTAATTTTACACCCTACTTAAATACAAATAATTCTAAAAAAAAAGTAAAAAACCAGCTGTCATATGCCAGTAATGCATATTTCATTACTTTCAGAAGCTTGGAACATTAACATTGACCACATAACAGCAGCATGGCTAACGATCTGAGACCTGCGCTGACCTTTGTGTTTCAGCACAGAAAAGCACAGTAATACAATGCTCCTAAAGATGAACCAGATGTTTAAAATGGCATACGGAACAGTAACAAATGCACTTTTATAACAAAACCATACAACTAGACTATAATAATAATAGATACAGTAAGTACAGGAACTTGAACACAGATTTTTTTTGGGGGGAAGAGGGGGATATAAATCATCTACTGTGATTACTACTTGACATACAGCCTCTCCGAGCAGCCATCTATGTTTCCGCAGCACCTCTGTACTGCATACAATCACGCGTTAACGTGAGCGCTGACAGTTCGCATGCCCGATCCTCCAGCCTGCGATACAGGGGTGAACCACAGTTTTAAAGAACAAAAGCTTGGAATTTATTATTTAAAAGCAGTCTTTAACATGTATTTAAACTGATTCTGAAGAGTTGGCCCCTGGTTTATTGGGCCTGTGGGTGGCTTTCAGGAGAACCCAGATGCTGTAACTCACAGCCCCAAGCTCTCCCCCAAGCAGGCGTTTACAACCACCAGGTCAATGTCTATGTGCCTGGAGATACTTCAGAGATATCGCCCCATTGCAAACGGCCTCTGACACTGCCCGCCCTTGAAATCGAACACCAGCTGACAGCTCGTAACAGTCAGATGCATGAATGATAAAGTATTGAAGTATGTTCAGCGGTACATATTCAAAGACCAAGGTGCTCACGCTCCTCAGGAGCGGCCTTTGACAGGCGACGCACTGCTCTGGTGTGTGCACGCACACGCGTATACCTGTCACGAGACTGAATTTAATACTTAAGAAGGCAAGCAGCTGACACCCAAAGAAACTAAGGCCCTTCATCTACCCACTGAACAAGCCAAATGAGAAGCACTAGCATAAAATTTTCCCGGCTGATGTCTCATGAAGGAAAAATCTCGTGTTACCACAGATCAGATTATCCAACAAACCCTCTTCAGCTAAAATGTCCACGATTGCAAGGGACTTAGTGACAGGAACAGGGCTATGGGAAACTCTGTGGCTCGCTGAAAACAGCTTTGCTGGAACAGCTTTGCTGATAGCAAACACGGAGCTTCCTTGTACAATAGGGTTCTGTGATGTGTAGTCACCGCCCTAAAGACCAGCAGACAGCTCTGAAGAGATGACACACTGCCTGTTCTTTTTACACCCAGCCTGCTGGTGACAAACCCAAATCCTAAAAATGAAACGTTTCTAATTGTTCCACCTCGTCCCTGAGTCATGCTGCCATCGTTTTTATAAAATTATGGAAAATAATTCAAATCATGACTTTCAACATCAAAAGAAAAGCCTGCAATTCAAAAATGCAACATTTACAAAATATTAACAATTCACAACAGAAAGCTCCAAGAAATCCTCCTATATATTTGTTTACCATTAAAAAGTGTACACAATTCACCATCTTGAATTTACATTTCATTTACAAACATACCTATTTTTTCCCCCTCTCTAAATTCAAAACTGGAGAAGGGGATAAGGAATTACGACTTTATAAAGGAGAAAAAAAAAAAAAAAAGAAGAAAACTCCATTTTAACCAACCACAGAACTGTTCAAAATGTCTGTTTAAATAACGAGCTCAAACATTCTGGGTACCACCCGCTCCTTTTAATCTTCTTTTCTTCTTCTACAGAACCACATCAGAAGATTTTTCTCTGTCTTCAAAAAAAACTTGCAATGAAGTGACATTTGGCACCTGGATAAATGCCAACAAGTGTGGCAGATTTCACATCGATTTCAGATTTCACAGCTACAAGATTATTTTTGCTGAAGAAAAGGAAGAAGTTTCTACCTGCACAGCAGCATTTGCCCTTCCAAGCAGGGCCATCAACTTACTCCTTAAAAAAAAGGTGCCTAAATACGTTCCATAAGCAAATATTTTAACAGTGGTTTCAAAGTGTTTTCTAAGAAACACCAATTATCAAAATAGTTCCTCGAGCTTGCCCACACTTATTTGTGTGTCTTGTACAAAGTAGTAAGGATCACTATTCCCATTTTACAGACAGTAAGAATGCAGGGGAACGACTAAGTGGTGACTGCATTTGGAAGTGTAAGAATGGGGAAGAGAGGTGGTGTGGGAGGAGAAAAGGCAAAGCCCTTGAGACTGCGCATCGCAGCAGCCGTTGCTGTATTCTCTGAAGGCTCCACTAAACGATGCTGAAAAGGACTGTGTGGTCGTGGCCCCTGACCAGAACTCCTCCTTCCTCCTGGAGATTCCCTAGTGCCCTGGAAAGGATCTGTCCTTGCATCCATGAACTGTAAGGCACACCCAGGCTGCAGAAGCAGGAGGATGCTGGAGAGAATGTCCTTTGTGTCAATCCTGGCATAAATCAGTATTTAACGGCAATTCCCACTGTAGTGACTATGTTCTTTCTTCCCTCCTGCAGAACAACTGTTTACATTTTTCCTCCCTCTCCTGTTAACAACCCCCTGGTAGCACAGGACTTAGTCTTAAGTTCTGAATACTGTGATTTTACAGACGACACAAAGGAATCAGAATTAGCTTGGTTAGCCAGATTCATTAGAGTGCTTTGGTTTTGGAGAATCAAGGATAAAAGCTAAATATGTTTCCACTGGTAGGAAGCAGTGAATGCACCTCCTTTGTTTTCCCATGCTAATCACTTCTAGCTATTTGGCAGCTTGATGTTTACAACAAGAGACTATTAGGAGCATGGCTGAATTTAACATTGAACTGAGAGCACTGCTGTTGCCTGCCTTATTGTCAAAAAGATAAGGTATTTATAACTGCTGCCATTTAATACTGTCATAAGTAATGAATGGACAGAAACAAAAACTTAATATTTATGGCAGACAAGTACTGAAATCCTTCAGACCAGAATTAAAATTGAGAGCAGGTCTTTTAAGGAATCAATGAGAGAAAAAAAACCCGTCCTTGTAAAATTGCAGCGAAAGACATCACTGCCATAAAAGCAGAAGTACTAACAGAGCTGGGTAAAGAATATTTAATAACATCTTCAGTGTACAAAAACCTGGTCAACTCATCTGAATGAATGTATGAAAGATTTAGTGCTTTTTTCCTCAAGAGCTAGGAAACTGCCTGGTTCGGAGCCTGGAGCACTTGACGGAGGTGCAGAAGCTGGCACTCGGGTCCTGGCTTTCGATGTTATTTGCTTTATGGTCCCTGGCCAAGCACGTGTCTGTGCCTCAGTTTCCAGACATCTAACACAGAGATGACACTGTCCGCTCTCACAAGAGAGCTATGAGGATATCTACCTGTAAAACACCTTCCCCTCCTCCCAAAGCCCTACTTACTAAGACAGACAGAATCCTACATTCACTGTTTAATGAATTAATACTTTATACAAGTCTCTCACTGCACCGTACACTCACACGCCACTTCAGAGATCAGAGGCTTTTCAGACAAGTCTTTCTTCGCTTTTGCAGCAAGACACATCCCAATCCAATCCTATAGCTCCATCACATCTCCAGACAAAACACATTTGACTTTCGCAAAAGAACACATAAGATAAATTCTCGTATTACTGTTTTTCAAAGCAGTATCTTTGAAATTTGTCGCCGACAAAACTTCAGAGCCAAACAGACAGGATCAAATAGCCAAAGGCATGTCATACATGTGCTAAAAAATGCAAACCTTATTTACCCACAGCCATTTTAAAACAGGTAGAGCTCCACCATGCTTATCTGAAAGATTACTGGCAAAGCAGGTAACAACAGAGGTAAAGTAAAACCAATTATACATCCTGACTAAAACAATCATTTAGTGAAACTGTTCATGCTTCCTGAAGACAAGAAACACAGGACACAATAAAAAGGGTCACCTCAAAGACTTCTTGCTTATAAGCCATTAACATTACTGTAACTCATTAGGCAATAGGTAGACGTTTTACAGTAGGGACAAACAGATCTCAAAAGCATTATTTCAGAAAATATGGTATCATTCAGAGTATCTGCAGTTTTAAAAATGTGTACAGAAGAATGAGAGGCAATTTGCAAGTAAGTCATTAAAATGTGTTATCTGAAAAATTTCACGCCTGTTTTTGATCTGCAAAGCTCCCTACTAGAAAAATGACTCAGAACATCAAAAAGAAATTAGCAGCAGGGTGCAAAAACCCAAAAGCTCTATAAATGACATATTTCATCTGAAGGTGCTTGTGCAGTGTTACAGGGATTTAGAAATTACGAACACTAATTAACACTAAAAAATAATCTTTAGACATGCTAACATTGTATAATTATGATTTAAGCAACGCATTTGTTTTATTTACAGAGATTGAACCAAAAGACACAGAGAAATGACCAATTACTCAGTAACTGTCATCTGAAAATTGGTACCTAACCAGTTATTTGCTGATCAACCTAAACAGTGTCTGATAACGAAGATGTAAGTTATTTTATTTTGGCAAAATATTGCAGGATGGCAAAGGGATAACTGACTGTAATTCAAGACATTTGGACAAATATTTTGAAATTAGTGTGGGTACGCTGGATACTAGTACGGCTAGGTATGCTCCTCCTGCAATAGAGAACAGCAACATTTTATCTTTTCTCTTGTTAATTAAATATCCAGCTGCTAAGATTATTTAGGAAATACCAAGCATGTGTGTGTGCACGACATGAGCAGTTACCTGTGCTTACTTGGGAGCTCCATGTTAGCAGCTCTTCCTGCTGTTTGTACAGAACACAGACGTGCGCTCCACGTACGTGATCTGCGATCAGCTCAGGGGACCCTGCTGATGTTTTGGTCCCAGCTCTTCTCCCTGCGTGCAATTTCTTACCTTCCTACTCATAACAAATGGAGCGACCATAAGGTTACTTCTCTTGGCATCTGCTTGAAGCAAATACTTACAAAACGTCTCTGAAGCTCAGTCTTGCAATGGAAAACTGGATTACTTGCCTGCCAACGCTAGCAGTAAGCAGTGTATCACTGCATGCAGCATGCGTTGGAGCTCAGTGCCCACTGCACTGACTTCTAACACCGATACCAAAACCTGTTGGGATCAGAGTCTCTGTGCATCTGGGATGTCTTGCTAGCACGTACACAAATTAGAACCTGAATATCCACAATTCCATCAGAAATAAGCTTTAAGGAAGGCAAACGCTGCAAGCCTGAACATGTATCAGCACCAGTGCTGAGTGCAGTATTTTACGTGGGCACAGACATGATAAGCCTGAATTTAGTTCATGCTCCATTACATCTAAAAAACACAAGGAACTTTCTCCAACTCAGATGAACCAATCTTTATACTTTCTACAGCACGCATGTTTACACTCATGCTCATTAAATAAAAAGGATAACTGTCCCATTCATCTAAACAGGTGGTGAAGAATATTTTCAGCTTAATTGTCCCCCCCAAAGTAAGTCTTTTTATTTTCTCTGGACTGCCTGGATATTAGTAACACTGTTTGGAACATGAAAGGTGCTCATTGAAGAGAAGAATACATACAAAAGACGAGTGACGTCTGAAAGCCATTTTCTCACATAAAAGCAAGGCTCCACTAATCAGAGTTAATCGCCCGTTATTCAGACTCCTACAGGACCTGCCCGGTGAGAAATCCCAAAATGGCAATTACTGCTGCTAGGCTGAGCAGTGTCCCCCCCACTTCCAGGCCACATCCAGCAGGAGCTGAGACTCAGCTAGAGCCAAGATCAGCATTTCCAGCTGAGGGCAAAATGACTGGAGTGGGCTTTGGGACCTGCAAAGCTCAGGCTGTGGGAGATAAAAATGCGTGCAGTTATGGGAAAAGAAAATGGGTTTGTGGTCTGAGTTCGAGGGGAGAGTGTGTGTCGTAGGAGGTGAGGATGTAGGATTACACTGCATTCACAGTCAAAAAAAGTTCTAGAAGACCAAAAAAACCCCACTGTCTCAAGATCACAAATGTATCCTCTTCTGCCAGCAGAAAGCCAAATATTTGCAGCATTTATATTTTAACCAAAATCTCATATTGAATGTCTTTGTATCGACAATTTTTTAGCTACTAAACTCCTAGACTGCATGTAAATACATGCGTGCACGTTTTGTTTTTCTAGGAAGAGATCTATAGGCATGGGTGAGAGCAGCACTTGCGCCAACAACACACAGAGCTAAAACACCCTAAAACATCTGACTACACAGAGGCAAATTCATCCTCGGGAATGTATGATTTTTAGTTGCTAAGAAAACCATAAAGGAACAGCAGTATACCTAATTGCGTATTTTATTACGAGCTGAAAATACTTAAGAGCCCAGTCCTATGGTGTTGAATTAACCACGGCAACTCACGTAAAATGTCATCTGAATCCAGATCGCAGGATTTCGCTTACGGAAGAGCAGTCCTGAGCTGTGGTCTATGAAATCACAGCACCAGGCTGCGCGTGGTCTGTGCAAACCTACTGGGCTGTATTCTCCACAGGGGTTACCACGGTGTAGGTACATTTGTGCAGGATGAAATCTGAGGGCTGCGAACGGTATTCAAATGCAAAAAAACTGAGCAATGCTGCTACAGACCAAAGGGTTAATTTCAAATCAATTCAGTGGGAAACACAATGGTCTTTTTAAAGACTATTAAATGATGCTGTTGTTAAACTAGCACCATCCTGACTTCGGTGTCGAATATTCACTTTGTAAGCTCCGAAGGAGACAAAAATTACTAAGTAAATCATTCAGCCTTTAATATTGTAGAGGTTTGTATCTGTTGTACTTTTTGGCCGTAATGAAGGAAAATACTTTCCAAACGTACTACTGATTTTCAGCTCGATACGTCATTGAATGTGTTGATTTAAAGACAAAAAGGGCAATGTTTATGTCCATTTCTTAAAATTACAAAAATATGCAGTGATTGGAAATCTGATTATTCCAAAATGAGATCTAAGACAGGCTATCAGTAACAGAAAGAAGTACAAGTAGAGCCAATTTTCATTTAAGTGCAATTACAGAGCACAAGCTTAATAGATGTTCTTTTCATGCAATGCCATTCACAGTACCTTATGAAATAGGAAGCCATTCCAGGGACTACAACTGGAAAATTAGCTGCTAGTGGCATACTGTATTTCCAAGTACAACATGGCGTACTGTACTGTAGCGTTAGCCAAAGCTTGAGGCCTCAACAAGGTAATAATAAAATTCATTGTGATGTCAGTTCAGAGCTTTTCATAAAAAAGAAAAAAAAAAAAAATCTTAGTTCTACAGTTTCAATTTTACCAAAATAGTGCAGGTTTTTCTCTGTCATCAGCTATGTCATACTTTACCGACTAGACCAGTGAAATATATGTTTAGATGTCTTTGAATTTGCTCCATTTAGCAAGGCAGCTATCCAAAATTACTCTGAAAGTTTTAAGTTGTTTTTGCACATTAGTATTTATTTTTAAAATTTACCTTTCAGGAAAAATGATTTTTTTTGGCTTTCGCTAATGAGAAAAACCCACCACAAGGCAGATGGCTGTCAGCACAAAAGATACGCTGGTCCATTAACCTGGTATTTAGAGTAGCAAATATCAGCAGTAACAGAAAGAAGACTTGAGGTAATTTTACAGGAACTGCACCATTTGCCAGCACAACACTATCAGCTCGCTAACTGGAGCCAGAACGTTTTAGGACATCGCATGCAGCTTGGTGAGCAATGCATTCTGCATGGTTTGTATTGCAGGTTTGTGGAAGGAGGGCAGGAAAAACGAGAATTCGCGTGATGAAAAGCTTTGTTCCTTATATGAACGTGCCTCAGTTCTTGGTGCTTCTCTGGAGGGTGTCTGGTGTTTCCTCACTACCTGAAAATTCTCACATACAGTAGCACAACCTAGTGCTTGAGTGCTGCAATAACATGTTGAGTGGGGGAAAGCTCACCACACTACCTACCTCCAACAGGTTTTTAGATACAGCTGCAAATCCTTCTTGCATTCAAAGCAAGGCTGAAGTCCTTGTATTAGAAAAGAAGTTGCTGAGCCTAATTAACAGCACAAACACACTGCTTAATCGTCTCCTCCTTGACTCGAGGCAGAGTCACAAGAAGGAATTTAAACAGCGTAAACAGCAGAGGAAGCAGTCTAAGATGATGGGGTGTTTCTGACCAGTCATGCCTTTTAACCAGATTCTGTATTCCTCTTGCAATGAGAAAACAGAAAACACTTCTGCGTCCTCACTGAGGACTGGCGCCAGCTAGCATGTATCTTAATCAAATCAGCTACCTTCAGAAAACCATTACCAGCAGAGACAGCACATGACCAGCTAAGAGATTACAGGAGACAGCACATCTTCGAATGCCTTACCCAGAAAGGAAGTAGCAAAGACAGACTCTGGAGTTCATTACTCTTCGTGGGAGGAAAGGTCATTACAGCGAGATCATGTAAGCAAGGTCCTGGAGAGCAAACATTGCAGGTTCTTTCCTCTCAACGGGGAAGAAAGCTCTCTACCAGATAACTGAAAAGAAATCTCTAGTGAAGTCTTTTATACAAGTACCACCTCCGCCCCACAGAATGGAAATGATTAAAGCCTTTAGTTTTTCATTTATTTAATAACAGAGCAGTGTTGAAATGATCTTGGTTATAAACCACAGGGTAGTTCAAAATTTCCTTGGAGGCATTACTATTTTAAGCGGTTTAACATAAAAGTACATTATATAGTAATTGCACACCATATGCTTTCCGTGTTTCGGTGTGAAGAGGCTGCCAGATGGGCTCTGATACTTCTAGCTTCAAGTGTCTGAATGGAAAAGATTAGAAGAAAGAAGAAGTGCCAGGATCACACTAAACAATTCTGTTTCTTATTTTGTACAGTATGTGGCAAATGCAGAGCTGGTAAGTTTTTTACCAGATGACAAAGATATTAACAAAGTAAAAGTTGTACAGGATGCTCAAGAAACTAAGGTATCACAGCCTAATCTGTTTTCTGATAAGCCATAAATGTGGTAAATTTGTAACCTAAACTAGTAGCTGGCGCTTCATTCTCATCCTTCTCCCATTACGCAGAAGGAAATGACTTGGCAATAATTCTCTTGCTTATCTTACAGACCATTTCAGAGAAAAAGGACAGAGAGGATGATACCTAAAACCAAAGGCACCTCCTAGCATCCATAAAAAATAAAATAGCCAAAAAGCTCATTTAAAGCTTGTAACTATTTCAACCTTTGCAGCAGTGCTATGTTCAAGCTCACAGAACAAGCAGGCGTGGGAAGGTGAATATTCGAGTAGATCTTCTACAAAACAGCTAGGCACTATGGGAGGCAGAGAGTCTGCACCTCGAATTTTCTGCATTACGACCCAACATCGTTTAGCACTTCACTCTTGGAGACCCCATACGGGGAGCAGATGTAGTCAAGGTATCTAACATGACAAAAAGGCAGGAGAACTCAAAACCAAACCCTGTGACTTTTAATGGGACTCTTATGCCTAACTCCTCCAGTTACTTCTGAAAAATTCTATTCTATCTATTAAACTCCTGCTGGCTTTTTGCTGCGATACAGCATCCTGCTGCTGCTTTCCTAAACTGCTGCCATGTACAGACTGAACAAACCGATTTCACTTCGAACAGGATGGCTGTTTCACACTACCAGAAATGAAAGATGCTCACTACTTAAACAAACAGTTTGCTGCCAATTTTAATCCATACTATCAGGTCTTTACAGTAAACATAGTATTTTCTCCCTGTTTCAATACATCCATGTCAGAACATAATTAAGATACGCTATAAGCCAGCTACACGAGGACTAACACTGAGATACTGACCTGGCAACTTCTGTTCTACAAAAGAAAGCACTGCAAGCAAAGTTACAATAGCCATGACAAAGCTGCCAAGTACCAGCACCCCCGTGTCTGCAGTGACAGCAGTACTGTGATCAGAGCTGCTGATATACTGGATGTGAGCGCAATTGTTTGTAGAGAGGGGGCACTGAAAGTCAACAAAATAGCTGACAATTTGCTTCCTACTCAACTTACTATGCTTTGGATCGGGTAAAAACTTGCCTTGTAGCACTGCACTCTCCAGAGGCTCTCACTTTGCTTTTCTTTTTGTGAGGCAACCAGATTACGAGCAAGAGCCACCCTCCCAGAGCACGAATTCCTTGGGAGTCCTTCCAGCAGGGATGAAAAATGCAGTCACTGTCTATACAGCATAAACTACTCCTTTGTGGTGAAGAGGGAGTCATTTCAAAGCAACAAAATCTTTGTTCTTTCTGCTTTAAAAATCAGATGACTGATTAGAGCTATCCAAGCAAGTAGCCAACTGATTCCATTTCTTTGGAGTCTGATTATTTACAACAGGCTTCACTCATACTCTGCAGAGAGGTTCAGGAGGATTATGTGTTTCAAGCACTGTGAACAGGCACTCGCGCCACTGCCAAAAAGGAAAAATGCCCTTTGAGTCATCTTGTAACTGTGAAGGAGATCTTTTATTTTCTATGCAAGACTTCCCAAAATAAGAGGAACGAACTGTATGTTCAGCTTTACTAGAAACTGCAGAAGGGGAAAGGTTGATTGATACAATATTTAGGTAACTGAAATGTACATCTCAGAAATCCTAGTGGACATAAATATCAGTGGACAAACAGCTCAAAAAGAGAAGAGCAGTTTGCCAAACACCAGTTAGAGAGCATAACCCTGAAAAATGATCTGTAGCAGCTGGGGTTCACAGATTCACATAAAACTTAACTTCCGAACAGCATTCCTTCCCATACACCTATATTAGGATTTTATTCACTTTTTATGTCCCTGCAATGCAGCCCCCTTTTTTGCCTATTAGGAATGAATGTGTTTTTGCTTAAAGAATTAAACTGAGGTTGGGTTGGGGTTTTTTTTGCAGTTCTCTTACTGTGTTCAAAACTCATTTACAACTTAAAATATTTTCTGAGGAAGAAGTTGTATGTACTCTGCTTTGTGCTTGGACCACATAAAAACACGCTAAAAAAGAAAATACTGACAAGAATCTGTTTGAGAAACACATTGGCAAACATAGGCCTGCTTAAAGGAATACTCATTCTTGTAGGCATTAATGACTAAAGGAAAAAATGTCTGGATGAGTATTTAAATTATGGCAGAAAATACTTAAAACATGTTAATCAAACCCAGACAGATTATCATTTCAACACTTCCACGAATTTATACTTTTATTCAAAGGCATGTTTCTACTTACTTGGTTAGCTTATGGCCTTTCATTGCTACGAGGAAATCTTTCACAGTCTCAGGACTCTGGTATCTACAGGGTGTTTTTGAAATGTACTTCAGTGTCTGCAAGGGATAGGAAGAAAGTATACGTTATTTCACAGTTACTATTTGCTTTACCAGTTGTGTATGAAACATACCGATCTTGAAAAGTCTCCTCAGTACTACTCAGAAAAATTGCAAAAGTCAATTCAGGTTTTGGGGTTTGGCTTTTTACTTTTTTTTACTTTTACTTTTTACTGTATTGGTATTTGCTGAGGCAGTAAGAAACAGGCAATATCTAACTACAACAGTATGTAATGGAAATTACATTAGTTCTTATCCAGAAACCCCCAGTGAATTCATTCCGTACAGACACGACCCAGCCAGCTCATTACACAGCCAGGTGAGAATTACACCTCTGACTATTCCCTCTGCAGCTTTGGACGGCCATTTATCCGATGCCTTCAAAGCCCAAAGTCACATGCCAAAGAGTACAGGGAAGGAGCAAGTTGTAGCTTTGTCTACTAAAAAAACACCTGCTGGTTCTGAAAGAGGTTTGCTTTCTTGGTTTGAAATAATCCCAGGTGATGCTATGACTGTGATCCAGACATACTCACAGCTGTGCTGAATACTATCACCCAGATTTACTTTTCCTTCTAAAACCAACAGATACTTACAGATTCAAAGGTAGCTTAAAAACATACCAAGATACGAGGTTTGGGGTGGGGTGGTGTCCTGGGGTTTTTTTGTTGTTTTGGTTTGTTTTTTTAAAAGCAGTAACACTACAGAAAAGCTGAATACTATTCATCCTTAAAACCATGTTACCTTCTGCCACGCTTTCATGTGCTCAGTGCCAGGGATACTCTCACTGCCAACCCATAAATAACTCATTAAGCTCTCCAACCTATGGTTGTTTTCAACCTTTATATGCATATTTGGCAATACTTTAAGTCTTAAAGTTCATAGAAGCAGGTTAGGTGGGTTGTGATGAAGATCTGCAATAATACTGTAGTATTAGAAATGTTTATCTGACTGGAGACAATTTATCTTTGCTCCATTTTTCATATGTAACACCTACCACCCTCAGCTAATTCTTGCAGCAGATGTTACATCTGCTTTCTTTAATTAAAACAACACCTAGCACACAAATAAGACATAATGTAATCTGGCTAGAGAAAAAAAAAACAAACTGTCAAAAAAACACTCCCCACAAATTCCAGTGCACAGCTGTCTCTTCACTGGAAGTAACTTCGAGTCTTCCTGAATGTTGCTTTGATTAGAACCCAAAATGAAGAGTTGGAAATGAGCATCAATGAAAAAGTCAAGGAAATGCTTGCATTGCCTGCACTGTCTGCATCAGTAACTGAAGGATTTAAAAGAGTATTGTCAATGCTTGTTTTGAATTAAAGAAAATCTTCATCTGTTGATACTGCACAGCTATACATAAAGCTTAAAAGAATCAATAAAGCTGACTCCTAATGTGCTAACTGGATTGCAGATACAGAGACACGTGTGGCAGGATGCACAGATTACCTATAATAATAAGAAAAAACCCATAAAATTCTATGGATACTCTGAGTTTCTTTCTCAGAAAATTTTTAAACTGAGGATTTATATTTGAAAAGTCTGAAGCCAGAAAAGCTGAATCAGTATCTATGGAGCAGAAAACAACAGATATTGGGGAAAAAAGTGAGCTACGGGATCAGTGCAGCAAACATGCAAATACATTTCCAATGTATTTCCATCAAAATCTGTTATCATTAAAAAATGCTAGGTAATGGAAAACAGACTTCAACAACACAAGATGATTCATCCTACTTAACAGCGAGTGTTGATGAAATACGAATCACTGCTATTCTTAAGGACCGGTTTTATCGGACTACTGAGAAACATTGAAAAGCACAATGAGGTGTTACGTAACCGTCTCTTCTCCAAGTTCAGTCCTGACGTTTTCAGATAAAATGGAGTTACTGTACACCAATAATGACTGAAACAAAGTCATCGTATTATGACGTAATAAGCTTATTTAATAGGATAAATTTCTTTTCCAGTTTAGTCTTTTTCAGCAATTTCAGATCAATTAAAATGCCAGACATACAGCAAAACATAGCTCCAGTTTAGCGAGCTTCATCTAGTTATTTCATTACCAAGGGATACAAGCCTGCACAGAGCTGATGAAGATATACTCAGCATGAACAAAAACAACCCTGCAAGATCAAATTCTGGTTTTCTTTTGGTCAGATATAGAGAAAATGTACCTAGAGTTTACACCAGCTTCACTCCATGCACAAAAACAAGCACCCTATAGGTATTTAACACGTAGCAATGTAACAAGGCAATTAGAAGTTTAGGGTGTATTCTGACAAAATATACTTACAGGATCCTTCTCAGCTGTTTCAAAGAGGTACAGGAAGAGACTGTTCGTCTCCATTAAGATTTAAATCAGATTTTTTGTAAGCCCCTACTTTATTGAATATGAGGCTTAGGAATTACAACTCTATACGTTTTCAAACAAAGGCAGAACTAAAACAAAGCCTAGGCCAAATCTTCTTCACATGAGTAGTTTCACTGCTCAACAGGATTACTCATGCAAGCAAGGCAAACTGCTTTCAGCACACTGTCAACCGTGGTGCTACTCGTGCAATTCTCTGACACGGACACAATAGGTCATACTGCAATTCTGTTATGAAGTTGCTAATTTGAGACATTTGAGATGTTAATCTTTGTATTATATGATGTTAAAAGTTCTTCCTAGCAATAGATGGAACATTTATTACCAGTCCAGCATCCAATTGATGTTGTGATCCATACATATGATTTTGTTATTCAGGTTGTCCATCTCTGGCTGTTTTCACATCAACCAAAAAAACAAAACAAAACAAAAAACTCTCAAAAACTCAAAAACCAAAAAAAAAAAAACCAACCCTAAAAGAAAATACAAGAAAATACCCATACCTCAGCTTTGAAACCATGATTAGGTGGTGTCATCAATTCATCAGATGACAGCAAGTTCTGCCCTGGGTCTTAAAAGGATAGACTATTTGGAATCAAAAAATCCCACAAAACTAAGCAGATAACATACAAGGGGGGTTTAATTCTTTTTGTGATAGATTTTAGTACGAGCAGCTGCATGCCTCTGCCTTGACAGCGCAGTTAACCTACAACCTGAATACACTGACCACAGAAAAGTAGTAAAACAACCCCTGTTACTGTGTGTTTTAGTAGGGAAAATCTGATAAAAGTTATTAATATACAGACCTAAGGATATTAAACACTCCAGCTTGGGCTAATTTGCAAAAGAATTTCACAGTGCTACTCACTTCATACATGATTGTGTTCAGATTCTGCTGACCAGAGCTCTGCTTATTTTTTCCGCTCTCTTTGCGCTGCTGCTTAAGATCAGTAAGTAACTGGAACACCTGGGAAAAAAAATAAAAGTGTTTTAGACCATTTAAGAGTATTTTACCTAAAAATATTACAGCAGGAAAACATAAATAAACAATGCAAAATCCTATCAACCAAACAAAAAAAAAAAGAGCATGGCTCTTTTGGCGAATGCACCAGCAACTGAAATGAAAAATATCTGGCACTAGAATGATGAATAGGTATGTAAATTGTTTTTGTAAAATTGTGACAATTTTAAACAGATTTTTGGCACTTGTTAAACGTTATCCAAGAGGCCCAAGGGAGAAGCCGCCAGGATGAATCTATCCTACTTGTTTATCTTCTCTCATGTCCTGCACAGAGCTGGGTCATACACAGCTGTACTGGCACAGAGCTCCCATTTAAATACGAGTGATGCTTGAAGCAAAATGTCACACAAGTTTATAGCTCTACTTGATTTGTTATGACAGATGTGCCTATAATATTAAAATGGATATATATCTTCTCTCACAGATGTGCAATTTTACACTCTCTGCAAAAAAAGAGTAAACTCTACAACTGTCACACTGCCAGGAACCAACTAAATCAAGGGCTGACCTATAGATGCTCCTGCAATTAGTGATCCTATTGTAAATTCCAGTGGAGTTATTCATAATAGTAAATGTTACAGTGACCATTATGGTGTTATGGTATGTTAAACCACAAAGATTAAATTAGCTCCGTATTTCATCACAACAATGTAATACAAGCAGACATTCTTGAAAAGAATGTAATAAAGTTGTCTTCACATTTATGATGCAGTGAATATTAATGCAGGAGTGAGATTCAGTGGGTTAAGTCTGAGGACAAGAAAAACGTTTTGATTTTTGCAACTGTGCTTTGTCAAACCTGTTGCAACATCGCAACATCTTTATCCATCATAGCTACAAGTGCAGCAGAACGTTGAGACAGCCTCACAATCATTCTTTTATTCCAATATTAAATCAAATTACATTGAAATTTCTTCAGATGTTTTCCTTCAGGCTTTACGGTATATAGAGCCAATAGCCACAGCAAAGTAACAGACCACTTCTTACCATTTATCCCCTAATTATTATAAACTGAAAAGTCCATAGAAATAAGAACACAAACATTTCTAGACAGTGAGAATTAAGAACATAGCCAGCTACAAATCCTGCAATTACTTTCTACTGCACCTTCTATGAGAAAGGAACACCTTGCGTATCAACCACCAGCAGTCAATCCTGACTTGAAAGCCAAAACTTCAGCTATGAACTTTTATCTAATAAATATTCGAAGAAAACGTAGCCGGTGACAACAAAACACAAAATGACAATTCCAAACTCACAGAAGAAATGTAGGCATGGAACATACAACATGTCAGTCCTGAATACTCCTTTCAAACACCACTTTCTGTGCAAAATATTACCTTGATAATGTTTGCTACGCCAGTCAAATTGCAACTGAAAAGAGGAGCAAACAGAAACAGAGTGGTAGTTTTAGGGGAATCAGTACTTTGCAGAGCAGTAAAACGCCATGCCCCAAAAGCCTATAGCTGCAGACACTGCAAATCCCTTTCTGCAAAGAACTGAAAAGCTGCATGCATGACAACTGTGCTGTGAAAGGGAAATGAGAAATAAGCACTCTCATCAGTAACTCCGTTTTCCACTTCCTTTCACTCTTTTTCAACACACATGGTACATTCACCAACATAAAGACTCAGCTGAAGAAAGCTCCGACTGAAGAGCACAAAGAATGGATTCTGCAGTCCTCCCTGTTCTGGACCAGACCTTTAGGACATCTGTAGATTTTACATGATGCGGCTGACACCACTACTCGACCCTCAGCAGGCAGCAAGATCTCCATTCCAACAACGTCTCAGCAAATGAAGATGAAAGCAGAGCTGATTTTGCAATAAACAAGGTCTGAAACAGTTGCTATTTTCTGTACTGCCATAGTACATGTTTTTAACAAACAGACACTTAATACTCGTTTGGCTGCCATATCATCATCTGCTTCTTAGGCAAGGCAGTTCTTTCCAAGTACCTCATTAAAGCTCTTCTAACAGTCACCAGATGGTTGCTCTGCTGTTCACAGACAGATGCAGCTCCAGATAAAACATTTCAAGATTTATTTCAGAATAGGACGAAACAACCTTGCAAGTTTCAAGCTTCAGCAATAAAACAACATAAACAAAACACCTGGGTTATCAAAACCATTCAAAAAATGACATTCATAAGCAAAGCACTGAAATCCTTCCATTACCTGGCTGAAGTTAAACCAACAAGAACACGACATTTCCTTCTACCTCCCTAACAAGAGACCTTCGCTCAGGAGAGAGGAAACTGATTCAGAACTTTTCTATGCTATAAAACAAGATTATTTTTTTTTTATTTGCATGCCAACATTCATTGTTTGACAGAGAACTGTAGCTTCCCCATGATGCTGGACCAAGGTACATCACTGGCTTCTAGGAGTGTTTATCCCGACTAACACATCACAGATCAGCAAACTGCCTCACCCTCCCTACAACCCACCCTGCTTCAGAAACACCTCAAGATCTTTTAAAAAATACTGTCAAGCATTCAGGGGTGTAAGACTACATTTCCAGTAGCACTGGCTTTAATATTACTATGCATTCGTAAGTTGAAGGTTCTCAGACGCTACTGCACATCACAAGGTTAAAGCTAAATACAAAACATAGATTCTAGCAGTAGCCATCTGTGAAAAATCTTTGAAATTTTCTGCAATAATTTTTATTCGCAATATTAAAGAGACTCCAGCAATCAGTCTGTCCCTCAGTGGTATACTGGCTTGCCATAAGATAAAATTAAAATAAAAAGCTAACTTGGACACTGCTGCCCAGTTACAAAGGCATCAGCGTGCTCATCTGGGATCTGATGCACCATACGTCACACAAAGCACCCGTGCATGCAGTGCACTTGCCCAAACACACAAGTGTTTAAAGACGTGGAGAATCAAATTCTAAATAACAAACCACCATACACAAGAGGATCCAGCAACCTAACCACACAGCAACAGTGTAAATACCACAAGGCTGAAGTTAAAGTTACCAACATTCTAAAGATTTGCTCCTCATCTATTTGAAAAACATACTTGTATCTGTTTTTCTAGATTTGGGCTGAAAAAAGTAATAATACAGTAACCATTGCCAGTGAAAGCATTTCCAGACCTCCTTTAAAAAGCTTTCTTCTTAAAAAGAAATCAAATGCGGGGGACTGGAAATCACATACAGGTCTCGATGATCGCCACTGGCAATTTTCAGCTTCCAAAGAAGTACACAAGTGCCTGATTACAGCTTTAAACTGCAGGTTTGAAACCACGACACAGACAAACTTACCTCAAAGTTACTTAGCAATGCAGCATTTGCATCTTTTCTAAAAGGAAAAATGAAAACGATTATTTATGTTCCAAATTAAACTGTTTAAAGTTTTTTTTTGCTGAGTCACGTAGACTCTAAAAGAACAGACACTATTTTCATGAAGTTATTTAAATAAAAAATCCACAAGAAATCTGTTTCTGGTGATTCTACAACTACGAAGCTCTTACCACCTCTGGAAAATATTTTTACATATTGTTAGTAGAATTATTATGTAAATATACAGTATATTTTGCACAATTTGCCCTGTAAATCATAACACTTGTACAACATAATCCTTTCACTCAGCCACCCTATTTTCTCACCCAATTTTACAAACTAAAACCAAATTGCCTTGCTTCTTCCTCACAGAGGCCTCCAGTTTTATTTGAATAGAGACTGACAGGAAAGATAATGCAAATTACGCATACTATTTATTAGTCTAGTGCACAGAAAAAGAAAATACAATGACTATTTTAGTACCATGTACATACATGCATGTATAGATATGGCACTATAGTTACACATACTGTACTGAGTAAAAAAAAACAACTTACTTTATTTCCACTTTATTTATTCTTTGAACCTTTATGTGGCTGCTCCTTTATTAGCAGGGCAAGGCTGAGAGCTTCCCATTTCCCACCTGCCAAACACTTCCCCAGCAATTCTATCCCAATTAAGCATGAACAATTATCCACCACTGGCAGGCTGAATGTACTCTCTTCAAATCAACTGCATATTGAGATTAATAATGCATCTATTACTACTGGATATTGTAACTGTATATTTTTAAATTTAAAAAAGGGAAAAATCATCTGATGCAGAACATCCTATATTCCCTGAACAACTCATTCTGCTGAGCAGTCAGTAGCGGCAACAACAGAAGGGTTCCACACAAAAGGAGAGAAAGGCCTTTCTCAGGTCTGTGCAGCAGTTTATTAAAAAAAAAAAGAAGGAAAAAGGTACAATGTATTGTTAAGCACCATCAACTCTTTGAATAGAACTGTCACGTTCATCGTTTTCAAACACGTTAAACGCGTCCACAAACTTCCACAGGTTCTATCATTGTTTTTAAATGAAAAGGACCTTCTAAAATACGCTGAGATGAACTTCAACTTCCATTTCGCTGACTCGAGTGAAACTTCAGCAAGTGAGCTCACGCACGCATTAGTTTTCATTCATGTTTTACAAACCATATAGCTTTTGTTGTTAGGCAAATGGAATTCTTCAGAATGTTTGCATTCAGGCTATCGCTACAGAAATCCCTACGGATCAAAGACATTATTTGTCAGAAAGAATAATGCTACAGATTAATTATATAGGGAATTATTCTGTTAAATAACTGAAAGGCTCATATAGAGTAAATAAATACATTACTATGCAGATGAGCCTGCGAAACCTATCTTATGTTAAATTATTCAAGACAGTTGCTTCTTTTTTAATTCAAAGCCAGTTTGTCCTTCAGAAAAATACTTATTTTTCTTCTAACAATGGCTAGCCAATGAGTCAGTCTCAAATCTTCAACATTTTCCGTTGTGCTGAAATACCAAAATTATAAATTCATAAACAAGACCAGTTTTGAAAACTTCTACAGAACTTCTAGAGTAGAAATACAATTTTCTTCAGTCCTCTCATGAAGCAACTATCAATTTTACATTCAGAAAACAAGAAATTGTAAGTAATGAATTATAATGTATATGTTAAAGTCAACTAAACAGTATGCTTAATTATTATGAGATTAAGTCTTAAGTAGAAAGGGAAAAAGTGTCCTATTAACACCAAATATATAAACACTTTTTAGAATCTTTAAATGGGTATTATTTACCCAAATTTTAGTCCAAATCAAAATATTATTGAGAAATTCTTCTGTGTATACCAAAATATATCTTAGTAAATGACATCACACCTCTAAAAATATCACTGAGACTTCATGTTTTTAAATCTACTACTTAAAATATGCTGCATATTTAAACCACAACATTTCCTAGAGGGTTCTTTTCTCTAGTAACAGATACTTCTGCCATGATCAGAACTTCCCTGTATGAAGGCCATCAGGCAGGAGGTAAAAGTTTAGGAAGATTAAATTCCAACAGCAATTCAAGTGCAAAATGGGCTAAACTGTTCCATTCTAACGCAGGGGACATTCACCCACAGCTCAGCATGTGAACCTCCAGCTCTCCCACCTCTGACATACCTTCCTTTTGGTACTAAAGGAGGTAGCACCAGTAAAATAAGTCGGGCTACTCAAGGTAGCAAAAAACAAGTGGATGTATAAGAAGCAGCATCACAGACTTACTATTAATGGTATCAAAAGCATTTTTCTCAGCAGGGCAAATCCTATCCTTCCTCACATGCAACAGCAACTTTCAGCCTGTGTATGTGCTTCGCAGCATTTTTCAGTATACAACAGCAAGAACAGGTCACCTCCCTGCAGGCTGCTACTGACGGTAAGGCTAACCTAATAAAACCCCGTATTTCAATGGATGCTTCTCATTTGTTATCTACTTTTGAATTTCATGTATAGAAGATTGAATTATTACAGTATAGAAGATTTAACACCAATAAAGCATCCATGGATAACGTCAACTGCAATAGCTCAGCTGACTGTGGTGGATGCTGACACACGCACTTCAGCGTCCTCCGTGCCGCGTACATGTATATAACCTCCCAATGTAATGGGCTCCACAGAACTCACGAGAATGAGTTTCTGAGCTTCAAAACGGTTCAAATCCTATTGTTTTGTGCCCAGCTGACACTAACAACATGCATAGTGCTGTTAGCGCACGAAGGCGACAAGAGTTGCCACCTTGGATGGCAACCTGGGGGCCAGCTGGTGTAACCGCCCCAAATGATCACCTAGCCAACATTCTGACTCTCCTCTGGTGTTTGCAATCGCTGCTGTACGCTCGTTAGGCTTTCTCCTTCTCCAGCATATTCAGCTCCTACAATGAGTGGTCTGCTCGATGCTCAGAGGAGTAACCCTCGGCCAGAAGCTGCGGTGGGGGATGCACGTTGCACCGCTCCCGTGGCAGCGCAGGAAAGGGAGCACGAGGGGACAGGAGAGCAGGGCAGATGGGGACAGAGAGCAGCATTAAAGCCGAGCCACAACGCCTTCTGCCCAAACAGAGGCACTCCAGCAGGATTTTTAAAGCAAAACCAAAACCCAACTCAGTTTCTCATCAGAATGCCTGAACTCACTGCTGGTTATACGGGTGTTAAAGGCCCGATATACCCCCTGTACAGTGCTGACAGGCCCATACAGACACACACACACCCCGGGGACACCCATATAGATACATACACATCAGAGGCAGGACCATATACCCACACACGCCGTGGGGAGGCCCGTAGAGATGTGAGATGTAACCCCCATACACTGCTGGCAGGCCTATATCGACATACACACGCTGTGGGGAGGCCTACACAGATCTGCACACACACACACACACATCAGACGCAGGCCCATAGAGATGTTCCCCCCACACTCTGCGGGCTGGCCCATACCATATATATACAGATATACATCCCCCCCTCCCGGCGCTGCAGCCCCCGGTGCCGCCGCGGAAGGTGGCAACTGGGGGAGAGGCAGCAGCGCCCGCCCCGCCGCTCCTTACACCTCCATCTTGTCCGTGCTGGGGCCGCCGCCTCGCCGCGGAGCTTCGCCTCACCCAGCCGGCAGCAGCAGCCCGCCTGGCGAGGGGAGCCCCGAGGCGAGCTGAAGGGGACTTTAACCGGCGGGGCGGAAGCGGAAAAGGAAGGAGAAATAGGAAGGGAAAACGGAAATTAAAAAAAACACTACGAACTGCATTGGCCGGGAATCGAACCCGGGCCTCCCGCGTGGCAGGCGAGAATTCTACCACTGAACCACCAATGCTCGCTCTATTAATTCTTTTCCCGGCCCGGGAGTTGTCACTGCTGCGGACGGAACGCCACCAAACCTGCTGTCTCCAGCAAATCATAGAATCATCATAAAATGTTTTGGGTTGGAAGGGACCTTAAAGACCATCTGGTTCCAACCCCCCTGCCATGAGCAGGGACATCTTCCACTAGACCAGGCTGCATGGTCCAAATGCCTGCTCGGGGTCCAACCGTTAAGTAGGACAAGGGGAAAACACATTGTAGAGGTCCTTCCAAATAAAACCTCTAGTCATGTGCCTGACAGAACACTGCAAGGCTGAACTAGTTCTGTAACACACCCACTGTCTTGTAAAGCACCTGCACATACATCCCCACCCAGCTCGTTGGCATCATCTGTCTCCTCCTGCCATCACGGTGATTCTTTCCCATTTAATCTACGTGCTATTCAATTTTGCAAGAGCCCTTTTCATGCTCGAGAAAACTGAAAGACAGAATCACAGAATCACAGAATGTTCGGGGTTGGAGAGACCTCTGTGGGTCACCCAGTCCAACCCCCTCCCGAAGCAGGGTCACCCAGAGCAGGCTGCACAGCACCGCGTCCAGGCAGGTCTGGAATATCTCCAGAGAAGGAGACTCCACAACCTCCCTGGGCAGCCTGCTCCAGTGCTCCGTCACCCTCAGAGGGAAGAAGTTCTTCCTCATGTTCAGCTGGAACTTCCTCTGCTTCAGTTTGTGCCCATTGCCACTTGTCCTGTCACTGGGCACCACTGGAAAGAGTTTGGTCCCGTCATCCTGACCCCCACCCTGCAGATATTTATAGGCATTTATAAGGTCCCATCTCAGCCTTCTCTTCTTCAGGCTAAACAAGCCCAGCTCCCTCAGCCTCTCCTCATAGGAGAGATGCTCCAGTCCCCTCCTCATCCTCATAGCCCTCCGCTGGACTCTCTCCAGTAGCTCCCCATCTTTCTTGAAGTGGGGAGCCCAGAACTGGACACAGTACTCCAGATGGGGCCTCACTAGGGCAGAGTAGATGGGAAGGAGATCTCCCTCGACCTGCTGGCCACAACTTCACTGCCACTTCACTGAGCACAAATAGCTGAACATCCTGTTAACTATAGCAAGGAAAATCGCCTGGCTCAAACTGAGTGCCAGGGAAATACGAATTACTTTATTTTGCCATTATCTCTCAGGCAAAAGTTCACATGCAAACACAACAATGCTAACTCCCTAAGGAGTCGCATACACATACACTTGCTTGTTTGCAGCAGGGCTGTAAGAGCACCGACCGGGTTCTTGTGCCCGCAACCCCCAGCTTGCAATACTAGCGCAAAACGCACCAGGCACTTTTCTCTCCTGAATCAAGCCAGGAGACAGCCCGCTCCCACTTTTGGGACTTTGCTTCTCCTTGAGGTTTTGCAAATCCTAAGCCAATTCTGAATAATGTGAGTAAACTGCAGGGCTTCAGGAGCAGTCTTCAGTGCCAGGATGGTGGAGTACAAACAGCTTCTGGCCCTCCAGGAGCCATCATCATCAGATACCTAAGTGCTGGGCAAAGTTTAAAAGCCTGCTGCAAAGCTTTTTCACCCCTTTTCAGCTACAGACCCCTAAAAATGTTTCAGTGGACATGTGGACCACATCACATACAGATTGTAATACAGAGAGAGATAAATTTACACTCCAGAATAATTCGTCATGGACTCCTATGGAAAAAGAGCCAGGAGAAAGGTCTCCAAACTGTAGCCTGAAAGCTGTTGGTCAGACTCAGTGACAGGATGTAATGGATGCTGTCCTTTTTCATGTCAGGATTAACTGACCTTGTAAATTGGCCAAAACCGGCACAGCAAATGCTCTGCAACTTCTCTGCCATGTTTCAAACCCTGCACATGAAACTGCCTGTACACCAGCCCCCAGCCAGGCTAAAGGGGAGAAGAGGGAGGATGTCAGCTTTCATTTGAGAATGTGGTATTTCCAGACTGTCAAATTTCAGACTTTTGTTCCAGAAATCTACTAATCCTTGCCTGCCCCTCATCACTCTTTAGATATGGGTTCAAAATCTTCAGCATATTTTATTTCTTCTTTGCATCTCCTCTTATACCTCTCCCCCAGCACCAATTTCTCATGTTTATTTTCACTGTTTCTCCAACAGCTTTGTTCCAGACCTTTGCTGATACTTTTTTACAACCCATGATGATGATGCCTGACCCCAGCAGCTGGGATGAATGAGCATAATACAAATGACTCTCTTAACAGCTTTTAATTTTTTTTTTCTAATAAAGATATTCTTCCTAAATATTTTCCAATGGAGACATATAGCCTGTTAGGGTGTAAATACATATATGGAGCAGCTACAAGTCTGCTGACAGCATGCAAGGGAGAAGGGGAGTGTCTAAGAGAGAACTCGTTACTCTTACATACAACTGATTGCTCAGTTCACTTTGGTTTGAATTGCTGCACTTTAGGTGTTAGACAGTTATGCTACACCATCCATAGGGAATGCAGACATAGGTTTTTCTAAATGTGCTTAGCATGTCAACATTTTAAGCATTGGCTTGTGATTGTTACCACTAAGGCTCGGTGAGAGAGGGGCCTCGGTATTAACTATTGAAAGCAGGGGGCCTAGTGACTGCTATTGAAAGCAGATCTGCAGGGTATTTGTATTCTTTGTCATGAAAGATGTTTACTGTATTCAGCATTTCGCTGATCACCCTATAGTGTCTTTTATCTTTTACATTCAAAATTCATTAAACAAAGTTGAGTGTTTTTTTTTTTAACAAAAAATGTCAGCACCGCTTCACACCAGTCTAGCTGACAGTGCGTTTGACTAGCACTTTCAGCCCACAGAGCTTTTTTTCTTTTTCTAAACCAAAATGACAGATAAAAAAGAATGTTTTTAAAGAAGGTGCACTGTAGTAGTTTATGCCATTCTTTTTCTTCACTGGATTCAGTCACGAAAATAAGTCCTATTACGAACAGTGTATTTCTAGAAACAACTAAAGCACTCCTTCAGAGCTGCAGTCCCCAAGTATTGCACTCTTCTAACAAAAAAAGCCCTCTAAAAGAAACAGAAGCACTGTGAATGATTACAAAGGCAAGTACAAATTTCAAATCTTTGAGGACATTAAAATATATTTAATTAAACCTCTCCATGCTGCAAAATGGGCAATTTAGTCTCTAGTACTACCTCATTGTACATCAGCTTGGAAAAGGGTGTAGCTGGAATACTCGTGTATGAGCGATGTGCCATTTGCTGTGCCAGAAGGGAAAGTACGTGGAAGACCTTTCCCTCAGACCTTCCTTGGTGCTTAACTGAGGTGGGGATTTTGGGGTTCATCTTTCTATTTCACTAAGCACATAAAATACAGAAAGAAGACGATGGGAAGTGGAAAGCCATCCAAACCAGAACAAACAGAGAAGATGGTAATGAGAACACATTTCAGTGTGCATTAGAAAATCTATTTTGCAATGCTATTTCACTATTTTCACCTCAAAAAATTAACTCTCCAGCTCCAAGCACCTTTAAGAAATCCTGTTTCTTCAATGTTCATTTTTATGTTAGTGACTTCTGCTTGGATTTACAGTTTTACTTCCATTTTTATTATAAAAATATTACTCTGTATTCTACATTGCTTATTCTACAGAAAGGATAGTTATTGCCTGTTTCATCTAAAAATGGGAAAAGAGAGAACGAATAATCTCCTAGATACAAACTGGCGCAGGAGTTAAGCGGCGTACTACAAGCAAACTAATCCCAATGAAGTTTGCTAAACACACAGTGATACTGCTGACAAAGCCCATGTGAAAGCACGCATCCTTGCCACATGTAATATCAGACAAAGATTAATAAGATCTTATTGACATAGATTCACTCTGGTTATAACTTCAGTGCTTAGCATTTTTCCAACACTTCAGCAACCTCCTGCCAAAGCCCAGAGTAACGACAAGGACACTTGTAAAGGATGAACAAGACAGGAAAAGTGGTAAAAATGAGGATTTCAGAGGAGGAAAGAACATGATCTCAAAACGCTCAATCACTGTTTCCTAGTGCAGATGTCCTACTGTAAAAAGGAAAAGGAGATAAGGTGCAAAACTGAGAGAACAGTAGGAAAGGACAAAAGGGTCCGTTAATGGGAAGAAAATAACACAACCAAATGTGGATGAGAAGGTTGGAATATGTTTCTTCAGGTCTGAAAGGTCTGGACCACGCAGATGGAAAAATATCACACTGTGGTAGGACACTCAGGAAGGCGGACCAGCAAGCATTCTGCTTTCTGTGGAGTGGCTAAAGAAAACTGCACTGTGTCTGAGGAGTTCGTGAGAGATTGGTGCTGAGGAGAAGCTTTGTGAGCGGCTGCTCCCAAATCTCTCTTGTATTTTATATTGGTCCTTTACATCCATGATATTTAGGGTTTGATGAGTTTAAGATACGGGCTATTTTCCAAGGCTGCAGAGCACAACCTCACACCCCACAGCTCACAGGAGCCTCTTAGCAAGAGTGACCCCAAATAACGGGTGACAGCAGGGAAACCCCAAAGCTGGAGCTGCAGCATCCTTGTAAGTGGGGTGGAAAGTCTCATCCACACAGAAATGGGAAAGAGCAACTAGCTCCCACCTATTTCATTCTTGTGTGTTTGCTGGGGTAATAACAGGGACAGAGCAACAATGATCCAGCCATCATACCAAGTACATTCATACCCACGACTACTCGTTAGAGGGGTATGGCACAAAGTGGTGTGACCCTTTCAGTACAAGACTATTCCCAGAAAAGGAGCTGACCTGTAAGAGAAACCACACAGAAGACACTCTGGCACTGCAGGAGCACTGGCCTAAAGCTGCACCAATAACTTCACTATCAAGCACCACGAGAGCATCCCTCCCAACCCTCCTCTTAGCTCCAACTCTGCTTCCAGAGAAACTTCTCTCCCTGGCTTGCTAATCATGCGCTGGTTGAGCAGGGGCTGGAGGCAGGACTGGGGGGGGGGGGAAGGGCAAAGGGGGCTGGCGGGGGTGGGGGAGACACCGAAGCGGGGCCGGCCCCGGGGACACCCCGCCCAACCGGGGCGGGACGAGCCGCCAGCCCCGCGCCCGGGCAGGTAAAAGCGGGGCGGCGGGGCCGGGGAGCAGCGACCGACCGACCGGGGCTGCGCTACCGAGCGGGTGAGCGGGGCCGGGCGGGCAGCGGGGACCCCGTCCTGCCGTGGGACCCCGTCCTGCCGTGGGACCAGGACCGGGCTGATCCTCACCTTGCTGTTCCGCAGGTCGCACCAGTTGCCGGGATCGCCGCACAAACGAGCAAGACGTCGTCCGAAATGGCAGCCGAGGTGAGGGGGACTTTGCTTCTCCAGCGGGGTGGTCTTGGGGTGCTTGGGCAGACGCGAGCTCAGCTGCGTGGTGACCCCAGCACTGCAGCCTGTCATCCTCGTTCGGGTGCTTCTCTACTTCATTTGTTTTTCCGGATTTTCAGTGGAGAATCATAGAATCATAGAATGCTTTGGGTTGGAAGGGACCTTGAGAGGCCATCTAGCCCAATCCCCTGCAGTGAGCAGGGACATCTTCAACCAAACCAGGTTGCTCAGAGCCCCATCCAACCTGGCCTGGAATGTTTCCAGGGACGGGGCCTCCACTACCTCTCCGGGCAATCTGTTCCAGTGCTTCACCACCCTCATGGTTAAAAATTTCTTCCTTGTATCTAGTCTAAATCTACCCTCCCTTAGCTTAAAGCCATTACTCCTGAGAAGGGGACGGCAAACATATTTGCTGCAATATTTCTGACAACCCACCTCTGATTCTGGTGAAAACCCCTGGTAGTGAAGATAGATACCTCGAAGGTATGCTTAGATGCCCCTTCGCCATCCAAGTGCTCAGCTCCCAGCACTGGCTTCCCATGGCCCATCCCCTCTGCCGCTCGCCCCGGGGGACTGGTTTCCCAGCAAGCAGCTGCAAAACGTGCTTTTTTAACTCCAGTTTGGCCCCAGCTTCAAAAATCGATCGTGCCTACTCCCTGGCCTCCACAGGCCCTCTCCTGCTCGCCTGTCATGCACGCTGGCTCCGACACTCGCTGGGGAAAGGGTCGCTGGGGTCACCGACCCCCAGTCCCCCAGCCCCCAACCCCCCAGCCCCCGACCCCCAACCCCCCAGGCCTGGCCGCTGTCCATGGCAGCTGGGCGGGCGTCTGGCAGCTGAGCGCCGCGCTGCTCCGGAGACCTTCTGGGGGTACTTTGGAGCCGTGGGGGCTTTTCTTTGCTTTCTTTTTCCCCTGAATATTTGTAATACTGGAAGGTAGCCAGACCTCCCTTTCTGGAGTCTGCGCCTTAACCCGTTTTATGCTATTTTATGCCAAAGTGTGCAAGAACATCATGGACTCTGGAGATGCTTCAAACAATAACTCCAAACACTTTGTAGGTATAGGAGTGGTTTAGAGGATGTGGCTTGTGCTGGCCCACAGCTCTTTGTCAACCAAATTATTTTCTTATAGTCTCCATAAAAGAGTGGGTTTTTTAAATTATTATTTCAAATAACAGTAGATACTGCTTTCACTATATCCCTGGCTCCCTTTTTTCCCCTGCCAAGAGACTATCAAAGGGTCAGTGATCAGCAGCTGCCTTAAAAGAGATCCATGCTGGTCTTGCACCATATGCCCTGGTATTCATTTTCAAGGACAGGACATACTCCCTCCAGAGTCCTGCAGAGGTAAAGTATCTTGGAGGATTCCTGAGCCAGACCTAACAGCTCAAGGGCTAAATTCTATTGACAGTGAGATGTTCTCCACCACTGAAACGACTTGCCAAAGCTCCTGAAGTCCAGGGCTTTTCTGCTCAAGGGCACAGCACTGAAACAAACATTCCTAAGTATGTCCTTGGTTTTACTTGATAAGGAGTGGGACAGACATTAACTGATTTTTAGGGAAAATACCAGTAAGTCTTTTGAACATGCCTCTTAACTTCATTACTTGCAGGGGGATAAAATGATGGCAGGAAGGTTTGTCGGAAGCAGAGATCCAGTCATGGAGATGCTCAGCGCTTCCATTACCTATGATCAGAGACTGTCTGAAGTTGATATCCAGGGGAGCATGGCTTATGCCAAAGCATTGGAGAAGTGTGGGATCCTATCTAAACCTGAGCTGGAGAAGATCATGAGTGGCCTAGAAAAGGTATTTATTTCTTCACATCTGTCATGTGTGCTGGAATCAATGGCTACTCTTCTGACAGCACCTGTAGTAGTCTCTCTGAGTTCCCCTCAGTACTCCTGGTGACAATCAGGGCAAGGGATCGCTGCCCAAATTGCATCCTGCTAAAGGCACCAAAGCCCGGCAGTAGGATGTGAGCCAGCTGACAAGACCCCTGTTGCAGCCTGGTGGGCACACTGTTGATGCTCATGACAGCAGCCCCGGGGCCTCGGTGAGATGTGCTCAGTGTGACCTGCCCGCCCATCCTCTTCAGACTGAACATTCACCAGGAATTGTTTCTGCATGAATCAGGAATATTCTTTTTCTGCTGGCACTTGGGATCCTTTTGAGTCTGGCTGCCCCAGTTAGCAGGAGGCAATGCATAGCATTGTATAGGGGTGAAGAGAAGTCCACAGCTAAGCGCTTTTTTCAAATATCCATTGTTGCTCATCCACCATGGACAATGGTGACTCTATACAATGTTTGTATAGGAAATCTTTGTGGACATTGCTAAAGTAATCACTGACTCTTCAGCTCACATTTTTGTTGCTATGCTTAAACCTTCCTATAGCCATAACACTGCAGAATCAGCATGGATAGAGAGGTGAATCCCACCAAGTACAGTATAGAATATCTGGATATTCTTGGCCTTGGCCTGAGACAACAGGAATGCCAGAGCTTGCATGAGACTTAACATTGATTTCCATTGCGAGGGCAGTTGTTGTTGTTTGCTGGGGACATGGACAAACCCCAAGTGCAGCAGGGTAACCGTAGTGGCTGACTGCTGTTTCTGCTGATGTTTGTAGATCTCTGAGGAATGGTCTAAAGGAGTCTTTGTGGTGACCCAAAGCGATGAGGATATCCACACTGCCAACGAACGCAGACTAAAGGTTTGGGTCCTCTAACCTCTCATTCCCGTTCCTCTGTAGCTACATCTGCTTGATGTTACGTAATTGTGCCCCTGTGGAATTCCTCTGGACCTTGTGGCACTGAAACCCCAGGTGCACAATGAAGTGTCTCCTAGACCCCTTTTGTGGAAGAGGCACTCTATAAGCATAGAACCCAAACATGCTCTTTCCCAGAAGAGATCCCGTGGCTACTCACAGGATCTTAGAGCTGAGTCCCTTCCAGGCAGGTAGGAGGTCTCCTCATGTGGAGTCTCCTCCTCACAATACAGAGACACTGACAGAAATCCTCCTCTTGTCCTCAGGAGCTGATTGGAGACGTAGCTGGAAAGCTGCACACTGGGAGAAGCAGGAATGATCAGGTATGTACAGAATCTTTTTATGCACCTTTGTACTCATCCCCAACCTCACTTCAGGAGCCCTCAGAACAGAACAGCCTTTGGCTCTCTTCCTGGAGAGCAAGATACAGTGACTGTGCCAGATGAAAAAGACGAAATCATGAGAAGAAGATGCACCTTCCCATCACACAGAACAAGAAGTGATTTACTTTGCAGTAAAAGTGGCCAGTCACTAATTATGTCGCATTCTGCTTTGACTGACTGTGGCCAATCTCATACAGGTTGTGACTGACTTGAAGCTCTTCATGAGGAATTCTCTCTCTGTCATCTCCACTCACCTCCTGCAGCTCATCAAGACCCTGGTGGAACGCGCTGCCATGTAAGTGCTTTTCCAAAGCCACGGCCTTGGCCTTGCTGGGGCAGGAGACTTCTAGGCTTGCTCTTTGACTGACGCCAGTCAGGGCAGCACAAAGATCCCCTGTGGAGGAAGTTTCAGCCAGGCAGTGTGCGACAGCACAGGGAAAGACAACGGACCCTCTTTCTCCACAGTTCACATCACAGAGACCTTCCTCTTCCCCCAGTGCATCCTAGGAAGGAATGTGAGGTGAGAGGTCCACACAAGACTTTAGAAGGCACCAAATCCAGCTGAAGGAATGGGGAACTTGAACCTGCTTCAAGTTGCTACAGATGAGAAAAGCTCAGCTGTGTTAATTCCCTGTCTGACTCTCCTCCTCACACCCCCCACTCCCAAACATTGGTGGACTGGGGAATCTTTGCCTGCCACAGAGGGATTACTGTACCAGGCACTTTTCCAGGGAGGCCTAGGGCAGACGCACCACAATGGGGGATCGGGAGATCTAAACCCAGTGTGCTTTGGTTGAAAGGTGACAGGGAGAAGAAGACCTAGACCACCTTGAGCACAACCCAGGCTAAAGAAGTTCTCTTTGTGACATTGCTAGAGAACCCTGGAGTGTACCTGCCACTGCCTCCTATCCTGACAGCAGCTGCTCACCTCTTGCTCTCCTTTCACATGCAGAGAAATTGATGTTATCCTCCCTGGCTACACCCACCTGCAGAAAGCTCAGCCCATCAGATGGAGCCAGTTCTTGCTCAGGTAACCACCTTTCACACTTGGCTGGAGGAAGCCTTCTCCACCCTTGGGGTCCTGCTCAGCTGAAGCCTCGAAGGGCATTGTCCTCTGTGGGGGCAGCCTGGGGTGGTGGAGGTAACCCTGCCAACTGGAACAGGAACTCCCCATGTTCCTGTGTGGCTCTGGAGGCCGACTCCCTGTGTGCTCCATCCTTGGGCCACAGTTACACCTTAGCCGATGGGGTAACATGGAGAGTCCTGCATGGCTGGTAGCTGTTCCACTGCAAAGGGCCTTCATGCCTCAGCTCCATTTCAAGCCTCTTCTGTTCGAGAGGGGCTCCCAGGCTGCAGGCGTAGCAGCACACTGCTTGGGAAGGGATGGGACATTTTCTGACTTCAGGTGCTTCATCTCTCATGTCCTTTCCTAGCCATGCTGTTGCTCTGACCCGTGATTCTGAGCGCCTGGGAGAGATGAAGAGGAGGATGAACGTCTTACCTTTGGGAAGGTAAGGGCTACTGTTTGTGTAGTCACTGCGCCTTGCTTTGCTCTGCAAAGTCTTCAGAGGTGCATTCCCTGCTTCCTGGAGCTCAGCTTTGTTTGGGATATGCAGGGTGCCTTGCATGACTTTTGTTTCTTTCTTCCCTGGCAGCGGTGCTCTGGCTGGCAACCCACTGGATATTGATAGAGAGCTTCTGCGCAGTGGTAAATGTCTCCCTGTGACCGAGAGGCACAGGTCTACTTCTAATATCTAGGAGGGAGGGAAGCATTGATACACTGCTCCCAATGGCAGCCTCATGCACTGTCCTAGAGCCAAAGCCTTTCTTTCATAAGACTTTTTACTGCAATGAGACAGGCAATGCCTGTGAGGTCAGAGCAGTAGGAGCCACCTCTGCTGCACAGTGGCTGCCTGGGCTAATAACAAAGACCCTGCTAAGCATATTTGTGCTCCTGGGACTACTCAAGGGCTCACAGTCACCTGCATGCTGGGGCAGCCTCATGCATTCAAGCTCCAGTCATGCCAAGCCTGACCTTCTCTGTCTGTCACCTTCCCTACAGAGCTGGACTTTGCTTCCATCAGCCTGAACAGCATGGATGCTGTTAGCGAGAGAGACTTTGTGGGTAAGCACAACTCAATTACTCCTTCCCACCACTATCTCAGAAGCAGGCTTCTGAGACCTTTGCAGTAGACCTCCATTAATGAAGGGGACTGAAATCCCTCACAAAGAAATAACTCCAAATCTCCAGTCAGAGCTCCCTGGGTTGTCAAGCAAACAAGCACCTCTTTCACCTCCTGATTTCCTGCCTTCTTTGCAGTGGAATTCCTCTCTGTTGCCACCCTGCTGATGATCCACCTTAGCAAGATGGCTGAAGATCTCATCATTTACAGTACCAGCGAGTTTAGCTTTCTGACCATCTCTGATACCTACTGGTAGGTTTCCGGTCTCTGGTGAGTAATTCTCATCAGCTATCCCCTCCTGAGAGAATGAGACAGTGGTTGGGGTCTCCGTGCTGCGCAAGGCTGACATAATATTAATAGGCTGGCAGAAACACAGTCTTAGGGTGAACATTCCTCAGTAACGATCCCTTATTTCTGATTCTGGTAACTCAACCAAGTCTGCTTTCAGCAGACACTCCTCCGCAGCAACTGCTGGCAGAGAGATCTTCCACCTCTGCTGGGAATGCCTGCCAAAGCCCTTCCTTGACTAGCCAGGTTTGCAATCCTAACAGATTTCCTGTCCCTCAGGGCAGCACAACCACAGCCCTCCCTCTCTGAGGTCACAGCAAGCCTTAGGCTAGCCTGCTGATCCCACTTCTGGAGCGGCCTGGGGGGAAGCCTTCTGTTAGCTTCCTCTTGGAGAGGTGGGACTTCATGGTAGCTCCAGACAAGGCTGCTAAACCAAAGCCTTTGCTGTTGGAAACATGAGAAACTCAGCATACTCAGTTCACTTCTTCCCTACACCTTGGAAAGGTGGTTGGCGAACAGGGACTTATGGGACGGCTTTTGCAGGGCTGTGTCAATAGTCTGCCTGACCTGTCTTAGCCTGTGTTTGTATGGACTGGGGTCTTGCTCACCGTTACATTCCAAACACCTTTCTTTCAGCACTGGCAGCAGCATAATGCCTCAGAAGAAGAATCCTGATAGTCTGGAACTGATCCGCAGCAAAGCTGGACGAGTGTTCGGACGGGTGAGCCTGCTAAAGAAAGAAACAAGTGGGATGGGGAAACTACTCATACCGAGGCCGCAAAATGTTCCTTCTTGACTCCGTGTAAAGAAATGTGCCCAGTCTGGGGTCTTAACCTCTGCTGGGGCAATGTGCTTCTCTTCCTAGAACTAACTGCCTCACTTGTTTCTTTCTGCAGTTGGCTGCTATTCTCATGGTTCTCAAAGGACTTCCAAGCACCTACAACAAGGATCTGCAGGTAAAACAGATGTTGGTTTTCACACCATCTCTCTGAGAAGACAGAGCCATCTTTTGCTCTTGAGCAGTTTTGCCACTACACTGACACCCCAGCCATAGCAGGAGCCCCTGGGATGACACGGCTGCTCTGCTGGCAGGGCTGCTCAGGCTGTTGGGCTTTTGGGCTGCATCAGGTTGACTTAGCGCAATTTCCATCCCTGTTCTAATGCAGGAGGACAAGGAGGCTGTCTTTGATGTTGTGGACACCCTGAATGCTGTGCTCCAGGTTGCCACCGGAGTGATTTCTACCCTCCAGGTAAGGCTTCAGCCTCTCACTATTCAACATGGGTGGGGTGAATGTTCTGAGAGTAACACAGGCAAGAGAGCCATCTTAGACTGGTGTTAAGATGAAGATTCTTCAGCGGCTCACCCATATTGCTCATTATCCTCCCCAATGTCAGCTATTGTGTCCCCAAGGAGGACCTGATGATAATTTCTCCCTCTGTCCTCTTTTCTGCAGATCAACAAGGAAAACATGGAGAAGGCACTGAGTCCTGAGATCCTGTCATCTGACCTGGCTCTCTACTTGGTTCATAAAGGAGTAAGTATCAGAGGGAGACTTGGAGCTGTGATTTCTTTGGATGCAGAATACTGCTCAGCGAGGGCCTGAGATGAGGCCTTCTGTTCTGTCCCCAGGTGATGATCAGTCTGGGTCAACAAACACGAAAGCTGGAAACCCATTCTTTACATGTATCCCAAGTAGTGGAGCTCCTGCCGGGTGGACTTGATAGTAATTTACAGGTGGAGTTTTACCTCCTAAAGTCTCCCCTCTTCACACTTCAGAAAACCCGGATTCAGATTGCATTGCCCTAAGTGAAAACAAGCAAACTGAAAAAGAGAGCATATCCATGTTTTTCCTTTGAAAACCACCCCAGCTGCCTGGTCACTGACTGTGGCCTCTGGTTCTCACTGCAGATGCCATTCAGACAAGCCCACATTGCCTCTGGGAAGGCCGTCCACCTCGCCGAGTCTAAAGGCACAACCATCAATAATCTCAGCGTGGATGACCTGAAGAGCATCAGGTTCGTATTGCCAGTATTTTGCCATGCCTCCCCTCAACAGGCAGGTAGCGGCCTCCCTTCCTCCAGGCCTCCCCAAAATGCCTGGGCCAGACAGCACCCCAAAATCCTCCTGGCCTGAATATCAGTGCTGCTACTGCTGGGCCTGAAAACACTGAAGGGGGACAACATCACCACCACTCGGCTCCAGTGGGGCATGGGCAGCAGCTATTGGCAGGGACTGGAAGAAACTCATGCCCTGACCTGGAGGCACCAGCCCTCCAGAGGACTTTGCCTCCAAACTTTCTTGCTGTCCTCTTGGAGCTGACCCTTTGGTCTGCCACAAGCAGCCACTGTCCGGCACCAGAGGTGCAGAAGCAGGGCTGCAGAAGGTCTTTCCCCCTGGAAAAAGACTCTGTCTCCGCTCCCTCCCCCTCTCTGCAGGCAGGGAGCATGTAAAGCCAGCCATCAGCACCCAGCGCTCTCCACTGACCCCTCTTCTCTTTGTCCCCCCAGCCCCCTGTTTGGCAGTGACGTCTCCCAGGTCTTCAACATCGTCAACAGCGTGGAGCAGTACACGGCCATGGGCGGTACTGCCAAGAACAGCGTGTCTGCCCAGATCGAGCAGCTGAGGGAGCTGATGAAGAGGCTGAAGGAGCAAGCTTAGAGTGTGGGGAGATGTCCCGTGGATGCAGCGTTGTGCCTATTACACTAATTTGGAGTTAATAAACACTGTGGTGCATGTAGTTCATTGAAACTCCTGTCTGGCATCTTTCTTTTTAGGGGCAAGGTTGAACTGGGCTTCCTCAGTGCTCATGAGGCTTGGGAAATGTCCACTGGTGTGAAAGAATGGGGGGATGTCCCCTCCCTGGCAGTGGAGCTGGGTTATGGGGTGTTCAGTCTCTCAGGGGCTGGTAGGTAGAGAGCAGCAGCAGTGTCTGTCTACAAGAGACATGAAAAAGTGTCTCTTGGAGGTGAGAGTGGTGGACTAGGGAAGCGATTGTCCCTTTGTACTCCGCACCAGTGAGACTGCACCTGAAATACTGTGTTCAGTTTTGGGCCCCTCACTACAAGAAGGACACTGAGGTGCTGGAGCACATCCAAAGAGCAACAAAGCTGGTGAAGGGTCTAGAGCACAAGTCTGATGAGCAGCAGCTGAGGGAAATGGTGGTGTTTAGTCTGGAGAAAAGGAGGCTGAGGGGAGACCTTACTGCTCTCTACAACTACCTGAAAGGAGGTTGTAGCGAGGTGGGTGCCGGTCTCTTCTCCCAGGTAAAAAATGATAGGACAAGAGCAAACGGCCTCACGTTGCACCAGGGGAGGTTTAGATTGAATATCAGGAAAAATTTCTTCCCCAAAAGGGTTGTCAAGCATTCGAACAGGCTGCCCAGGGAAGTGGGTGAGACACCATCCCTGAAGGGATTTAAAAGACGTGTAGATGTGGTGCTTAGAGACAAGGTTTAGGGGTGGACTTGCTAGTATTAGGTTAACAGTTGGGCTCGACGATCTTCAGGGTCTTTTCTGACCTAAATAATTCTATGATTATGTGCAGCACAAGGCTGGGTCCAGCAGTGCCAGAGCAGGCTCCACCATGTGCTCAGGAAGGCTTGTAGGTGTGCACAAAGAGGGATAGCTGGTACTGCATCTGCAACACATGCCACATCCCCAGCTATCACTGGCCTCCTCAAAGGAGTATGCTTGCCTGCCTGCCTCCTGGCAGGGGGGACTAAGTGGCCAAAAGAAGTCTCCTCACCACATGGCACCGGAACTTGCAGAGTCTTAGGCAGGACGTGGCCAGCAGGTCAACCCACTGGTCATTCCAGACAGACAAAACCACCTTTGGCTCGGGTTTCCACCAAAGAACAGGGGTTGCACGGTCCCAGGTCAAGCTCTTTCCTCTGTGTGACCCAGGCCCACCTAGCTGGGGCAGAATGCTTGAAAAGAGACTGGCTGCTTCTTACAAGCCTTACACTGTCTTCTTTCTGTCCTACAAAAACATAATCAGAACCAGTCTTGTTTAACTTCTTCATCAATGACCTGGATGAAGAGTTAGAATGTACCCTCAGCAAGTTTGCTGATGACACAAAACTGGGAGGAGTGGTAGATACACCAGAAGGCTGTGCTGCCATTCAGAGTGACCTGGACAGGCTGCAAAGTTGGGCAGAGAGGAACCTGATGAGGTTCAACAAGGGCAAGTGCAGGGTCCTGCACCTGGGGAGGAACAACCCCATGCATCAGTACAGGCTTGGGGCAGACCTGCTGGAGAGCAGCTCTGTGGAGAGGGACCTGGGTGTCCTGGTGGACAACAGGTTGACCATGAGCCAGCAGTGTGCCCTGGCTGCCAAGAAAGCTAATGGGATCCTGGAATGCATTAGGAGGAGTGTGGCCAGCAGGTTGAGGGAAGTTCTCCTTCCCCTCTACTCTGCCCTGGTGAGGCCCCATCTGGAGTACTGTGTCCAGTTCTGGGCTCCCCACTTCAAGAAAGATGAGGAGCTACTGGAGAGAGTCCAGCAGAGGGCTATGAGGATGGTGAGGGGACTGGAGCATCTCTCCTACGAGGAAAGGCTGAGGGAGCTGGGCTTGTTCAGCCTGGAGAAGAGAAGGCTGAGAGGGAACCTTAGAAATGCTGATAAATATCTGCAGGGTGGGGGTCAGGAGGATGGGGCCAGACTCTTTCCAGTGGTGCCCAGCGACAGGACAAGGGGCAACGGGCACAAACTGAAGCAGAGGAAGTTCCATCTGAACATGAGGAAGAACTTCTTCCCTCTGAGGGCGACAGAGCCCTGGCCCAGGCTGCCCAGGGAGGCTGTGGAGTCTCCTTCTCTGGAGATATTCCAGACCCGCCTGGACGCGGTCCTGTGCAGCCTGCTCTGGGTGACCCTGCTTGGGCAGGGGGTTGGACTGGGTGACCCACAGAGGTCCCTTCCAACCCCCACCATTCTATGATTCTGTGTGATTCTGTGAAAAGCCTTACTGGGGAAATTAGAATGCAGCAACCTTGTGTCTTTCATAGGGTGAAAATGTTTAAACAAACACTTGAAACATTATTCCTCACCATTGTTCTGCAATGATTTCTGGATGGAATATGCCTGCTACTTGATTCAAGCAGCAGAGAAAGAACAGTTGTCTACAGGGAAGGTGGGGCAATTTTCATTAAACTCTAAACCAGCTTGAAACTGGCACCCACAGCACAGCAGCGCTAGTTTTGTCATGGACAAACTCTTTTTTGTCACAGCATTTTAAAGCTGGTGTTTTGCTCAGCACCCTGCCCTCCATGCTGAGGCAGCAGCATGTTATTGACTCAGTACTGCAAGACTCTGTAACCCACACAGGTAATGGCAGTAATGCAGGCATTGCCTCACCATGTTTAGGTTAAGGGCTGTAGCACAAACAGCACAAACTGCCATGAGCTTAATCTCCTGTCGTTGACGAAGTACCCCAGGACACACAAAGTGCCTTCCTCCTACCTTTTTAGCATTTGTGCTTTAAACACACAGGAGAACCAGCAACAGAACTTCCCTTTCTTCAACACTTGCCCCCAGCCTCAGTCTCCCCTTATTCTGGCCCTAAACGCAATCTGTTCTCCTGGCATTTAAAGAACTGTACGTTTCAATCACCACTCCATAAACCTTCTTTGTGTTTGCTCTATTACTCCCTGCTGTGTTTCTGTTTTGGCACTTGTGTCTCACTCTCCAGATAGGTTAGCTGTGGCCAGAAAACCCCTTACACACACTTAGTGGATAGAGGAAAGCAGCATGAGAGGGAGTAGACACCAATACTCCACACCAACAGAGTCAGAAGACGGGATATCTCCTCATCTCCACCTCACAGTTCTTTCTTTTTCCCCTCCCATAAGCTTTCTCAATCTGTGCCGCTCCCCTGTTCTTCCCTATTTGTCTATTCTAGCTCCTGCTCAGTACCTGCAAAGGCCTCAGCTGAAGAGATTTTCTCTCGCTCCCAGCAGCAAATGTCTGGCATTGTTCCTCATGGCCAGTGCTGAGTAACACAGGGCCCTGCCAAACTGAAAGCGAAAGGGAGGTTTTAGCAGATTATCACATTTCAGTTTCCTACATAAATGAGCAGTTCATAATCACTGCTACTTCCCACCCATCCGACCCTTTTTTTAAAATTGTGAAATAATTGAGACTGGGAGGGACTTGTGGAGGTCTCTGAAGTTCCACAGACATTGCAGGAGTGTGTGGTCCATAGTATCTTCAGAATTTCACCATCACCCTACTATGACTCATTGTGGGTTTTTAAAGGCTTGTCCCTTACCACATGAAGCTCTGTAGAGACGGAAGGATCAGTGGCTTGGACACTACCCTGGACTTGGTCTTCAATCCCTGCTCCACTGCAGACCACAGGAAGGGACTTCAGCCAAGAATTCATGTAGACTGATCATGAGCTACTGAAACTTTCAGCAGATGGCTACGTAACTCTGATCTGACAACCAAGCAAATAACAGACCTACAGAAGGGCTCTTACAAAAAAGTAGCGAACTCATCACTGGGTTCCCTGAAAGAAAAGATCTCTAACCTGCTTTTACACTCTGGAAAAATTCTGCTGAGTGTTTTGTCTCCCAAACAAATTGCTGTGCCTGGTCTTTTTGTCCCCAGCTCTCTATTGAAGACACTGAGCTAATCACATTTCTCTGCCACCACAGGAGAGATGTGAGGACAGATGCACTGCGTGACTGCAACGTCCCCTGCAGGCACCACGGACGAATTTGAGACAGCAATATCCAAACGTGTCCATCTAGACTGGACTCCTCTTTGCCAGGGGCAACACAAACCAACTTCATTGTGATTCTTCAACCACTTCTATTCCTCACCTCACAGAGAGATGCACATACAGGTAAGTGGAAAAAATACAAAGAGGCCTGGAACTGACAGAACAGAAACTGGAGCTTTCACTGTGATATTTAACCGTGTAACTGTTTAAATACAGGTAATATTTAGAAATCAAAGCTGTCATGTATCACGCATGCATAGGGTTAATGATATGAAAATGCAAATAGCAAGCCAGATATGTTGCACCCCTGAAAGGGCCACAGAGATCCCATTTGCCATTTTCTAGCCCTGCGGGTCACAAGGGGTGTCTGGGGGAGAGGTGCCAGGACCCGTGGGGTGCCCTCTCATCCCACCTGGCTGCAGGCCCTTGAGCACCCGCTCCCTTCCCTTTTTCGCTTTTGGTGATTCCTGTACAGTTTCTTCAGACATAAGGATCTACAATCTTTACAATCTTTGCATGGGTTGTGCATGTTCCACATAGCCAGTCTCGAGCCCATATCACAGACACCACGAGGTAAAGCTTCGCCCTGTACATGATTCATTCTGGATGTAAATCTAGTCCTTGCTATTTTGCCAAATCCTCAGCAACCTCCTCTCACAGCCCAGAATAAGGACACAGACATTCATGAAAGCTGAACACAAGAGAAGCATTAAAAGTGAGGGACTTCAGCAGAGGAAGGAACTTGGCACCAAAATGGTTCAAAAAGGTTTTCTCAGTGTAGACAGCATAATGCTCTGTACATCTGCAAGCCTGGAAGTCTGAAAGGGAACACGGACATCATCCCAGAAGAAAATGATCATATGGGGAAATGTTTGAGAAGCAGTGAATTAATAGTTGGTTATGAATCAGGTACAGAGCCTGAGCCTTGTTCTGGGCTGGTACTGAAGTCAGTGCATTGGAAACCCATACTTGCTCATCCAGGCTGGGTAGCCAGCAGCTGCCTGATGCTAGCCGTGTCACCCTGCCCGCGTCCTCTCTGCTACAGACAGCAGCACGCCCTGATCACGCAACCCCGCTGTGCCCAAGACTTCAACTCAGGAAAGGGACAAACAGTAGGACAGAGAAGGACATAGGGCAGGCAGCTGGACTAGGTCCCTTCCTACCTGAATTACCCTCTGGTCCTGTGACAACAGGGCTGGTTAAAGGGCAGAAAACCCCAAAAGCAGACAAGAAAAAGGGGATGCCCTGCCCGCACCCCTCAAAGGCACGGAGAAACAAACAGCCCGTAGCAGCACCCTCCCCAAGGCAAAGCAGGGACACCCCTGCGCTGCGGGGTGCTGCGGGGGGGGGGGGGGGCTGCGGGGGAGGGGACACGGACACCGGAGCGGGGCCGGCCCCGGGGACACCCCGCCCAACCGGGGCGGGACGAGCCGCCAGCCCCGCGCCCGGGCGGGTAAAAGCGGGGCGGCGGGGCCGGGGAGCAGCGACCGACCGACCGGGGCTGCGCTACCGAGCGGGTGAGCGGGGCCGGGCGGGCAGCGGGGACCCGGTCCTGCGGTGGGACCAGGACTGGGCTGATCCTCACCTTGCTGTTCCGCAGGTCGCACCGGTTGCCGGGATCGCCGCACGAACGAGCAAGCCGCCGTCCGAAATGGCAGCCGAGGTGAGGGGGACTTTGCTTCTCCAGCGGGGTGGTCGCGGGGTGCTGGGGCAGACGCGAGCTCAGCCGAGTGAAAATCTCAGTCCCTGCCATGTCCTTCGGGTCCTTCCCTCTGTCTGGGAGAGGCCAGTAACCGAGGCGGTCCGTCCCTCGCCGCTTACGTTCAGGCAGGAGGTACTTTACAGCAGGCTGCGTAAACACTTCTCTGGACAAAAGCTCCATTTTCGGTTTCCCTGCCTGGTAGGTGAGACGTGACTAAGTTGTTGTAGCAAGTCACACTTTCTGCCTTCCAAATGGCTATGACAACTCTGGCCTCCTCTGCTCGGGGTTACACACTGTCAGCCTGTACCAGCCACTTCTCTAACCAGAGTCCTGTAGCTAGCGAAAGTGAATCTTTCTGTTCTGCTTTCCTGACTGCAAATGTATCTGTTGCAATGTTTCTGCTGACCCACCTCTTTCTTTGGTGGAAGCCCATAATACTGAAGATATACCCAGATATACCCGTTTCCCATTGGAGCGCTCAGCCTCTGGCACTGGCCTTCAATTTACCGTCCCCTACGCCAGGCTCCTGTGGGCACCAAATGCACACTGAGGGCCTCTAACACTTTGCGAATTCCGATTGCCTCCTCTGCCTTCCTTCAGCTCTCTGACAAAGCTGCCTTAAAGATATCAACAAACATTTGCCTGCACTCTTACCTCTGTAGGGTCTCTCCCGCTGTCCTCTTAGGCACGTTGTTTCAGCAGGGCTCGGCAGAGACGTGGAGACAGTCACTAGGGAAAAAGTTTCTATGGTTACTCAACAGTGCTTTTGCCTGATAAAGCCCTGGCACAGATAGTTTGCAACTGTCCCGCCAGCTTCTTGCTGTCCATGCTAGTTATAGTGTAAGGCATGAGAGGAGACTCAACAGAGGCATTTAAAAAATCAACTAGATTAGTAATTATTACCCACTCTCCAATGGCAATTGTATTTAGGCCCTTCCTCTAAATGTCCTCCAATTTCTTTTTTGTGCCTGCTAGCGCTGGAGAGTTGCTTTTCAAATCTTGGATAAGTTGTAAGGAGCTTGCACAAGTAAAAATCCTATCCATTTCAGTGCAAGTTTGCCAGAATTAGGGCTTCAGGGGGTGTGCTACCTGGGCAAGCAAAAAGCTTCTCATCAAGTGACATACGTGGCTCTAAGCTAGTGAAGCCATTCAGTGGCTAAATCACCGGTGAAAAAAAGCTTACGCCTCGCTGGAATTGTGTACCGGTCTATGGTCACCCAGTGAAGCAGGTATGTGAATGACACATTCAAGTGTGGGAATCTTGGTTGATGTGGAAAAACAACTTTTGTTTCTATGCATTTTAAAACCTTTTTGTTGATTTATTTTTCTGAACATTTGTGATGCTGAAAGGTACCCAGACCTCCCTTTCTGGAGTCTGCACCTTAACCAGTTTTATGCTAATTTTATGCCAAAGCTTGCAAGAACATCATGGCCTCTGGAGATGCTTCAAACACTTTGTAATGTGATTTGTGCTGGCCCACAGCTCTTTGTCAACCAAAGAAAAATCTGTTAGGTCAAGAGCACAAAAAGGACTTAGAGGATACTAGCTTTCACTATATTCTTTCTGATCACTTTTTTCCTTCTCTTTAAAAGGCTCTCAAAGGGTTGTTGGCTTGCAGCTGCCACCAAAGATAAATCCATGCTGGTCTTGTACCATATACCCTGATAGTCATTTCAAGCACTCCCTGCATAGTCCTGCAGAGGTAAGGTATCTTGGAGGATTCCTGAGGCAGACCTTACAGCTCAAGGGCTAAATTCTAGTGACAGGGAGATGTTCTCCACCTTCTTAACTACCTGAAAAAGGTCCTGAAGTCCAGGGGCCTTTCCGGTCACTGCTACTACACGGAAAGGATATGGCTGAGCATAGACTCTGTATTGGATAAACAGATCACTGGATGTTACATGCACAGGATGATAACCGAAGTTATTAGGCCTCTTTATTTGCTTCTTCCTCTCGCTCAGGGGGATAAACTTTGGGGAGGAAGATTCAGTGGAAGCACAGATCCAGTCATGGAGATGCTCAACGCTTCCATTACCTATGATCAGAGACTGTCTGAAGTTGATATCCACGGGAGCATGGCTTATGCCAAAGCATTGGAGAAGTGTGGGATCCTATCTAAACCTGAGCTGGAGAAGATCCTGAGTGGCCTAGAAAAGGTATTTATTTCCTTCACAAACATCATGCGTGCTGGAATGAATGGCTTGTTATCTGACAGAATCTGTAGTAGTCTCTCTGATCTGCTGTTCTAAAAAGCATCTTTAAATGTCCTCATGTCCTAATCCTTAGTGCTAGGCATGTGCTGAAGTGCTTGGTGAAAGGGAATGCTGTCAGAAGTCATGGACATGACAGGCCCATGTATATTATAGTCAGTACTCCTGGAGACATTCTGGGCAGGGGATTGCTGCCCAAATTGCATCCTGCTAAAGGCACCAAAACCCAGCAGTAGGATGTGAGCCAGCTGACAAGACCCCATGGCAGCCTTAGGCCCCAGCGAGCACATTGTCAATGCTCACGACAGCAGCCCCGGGGCCTCGGTGAGATGTGCTCAGTGTGACCTCCCTGCCCATCCTCTTCAGACTGAACATTCACCAGGAATTGTTTCCGCATGAATCAGGAATATTCTTTTTCTGCTGGCACTTGGGATCCTTTTGAGTCTGGCTGCCCCAGTTAGCAGGAGGCAATGCATAGCATTGTATAGGGGTGAAGAGAAGTCCACAGCTAAGCGCTTTTTTCAAATATCCATTGTTGTTGCTCATCCACCATGGACAATGGTGACTCTATACAATGTTTGTATAGGAAATCTTTGTGGACATTGCTAAAGTAATCACTGACTCTTCAGCTCACATTTTTGTTGCTATGCTTAAACCTTCCTATAGCTTAAATCTTCCTATAGCCATAAGACTGCAGAATCAGCATGGATAGAGAGGTGAATCTCATCAAGAGTAGTATAGAATATCTGGATATAGCAAGCGGCAAGCTTTGACCTGAGACAACAGGAATGCCAGAGCTCACGTGAGACTTAACACTTGGACTTCCATTGGGAGGGCAGAAGTTGTTGTTTGCTGGGGACATGGACAAACCCCAGGCGCAGCAGGGTAACCGTAGTGGCTGACTGCTGTTTCTGCTGATGTTTGTAGATCTCTGAGGAATGGTCTAAAGGAGTCTTTGTGGTGAAACAAAGCGATGAGGATATCCACACTGCCAACGAACGCAGACTAAAGGTTTGGGTCCTCTAACCTCTCATTCCCGTTCCTCTGTAGCTACATCTGCTTGATGTTACGTAATTGTGCCCCTGTGGAATTCCTCTGGACCTTGTGGCACTGAAACCCCAGGTGCACAATGAAGTGTCTCCTAGACCCCTTTTGTGGAAGAGGCACTCTATAAGCATAGAACCCAAACTTGCCCTTCCCCAGATTAGATCCCGTGGCTACTCACAGGATCTTAGAGCTGAGTCCCTTCCAGGCAGGCAGGAGGTCTCCTCATGTCGGGTCTCCTCCTCACAATACAGAGACACTGACAGAAATCCTCCTCTTGTCCTCAGGAGCTGATTGGAGATGTAGCTGGAAAGCTGCACACTGGGAGAAGCAGGAATGATCAGGTATGTACAGAACTGGTTGGTTTTCCTCCTTCTGTATTCCTCCACCACATCAGTTGCTTAATTAAATTTCTTTACGCCATCTTTTGCATGCCCTGGCACTCTCCAGCATGTACTCCCTAGGGCTTTAAACTAGTGATGCTGCAGTGACTCATCTGCACAGGGGAATGGGCTCTGCAGAATTGACTCCTGGTGGTATATGGCCACAAACTTCCAGTGACATCCCTTTGAAAGCCTGCAGACATCATGACTTTACTGGTTGGCTACCATGCATCTTTTGGGATCAGTTCTTCTAATGATAACTGACTTGTGTCAGTTTGGGATTTTCTGATCCCAAGTTGACAATACCTGGCAAGTCCACTGAAAAGAATGGGCTTTGGTTCTGTTCACAGAAAGCAAGACACAGCGGCTTTCACAAATCAGTAAGCAGGGATGCATCTGTTAAGATGAAGACGTCCCTTCCCATCACATAGAACAAGGAGGGGATAATTCTGCCAAAGCTTTCTGCTGAACAGTATTTGGTCACTAAATATGTCACATTCTGCTTTGACTGACTGTGGCCAATCTCATACAGGTTGTGACTGACTTGAAGCTCTTCATGAGGAATTCCCTCTATGTCATCTCCACTCACCTCTTGCAGCTCATCAAGACCCTGGTGGAACGCGCTGCCATGTAAGTGCTTTTCCAAAGCCACGGCCTTGGCCTTGCTGGGGCAGGAGACTTCTAGGCTTGCTCTTTGACTGACGCCAGTCAGGGCAGCACAAGGATCCCCTGTGGAGGAAGTTTCAGCCAGGCAGTGTGCGACAGCACAGGGAAAGACAACGGACCCTCTTTCTCCACAGTTCACATCACAGAGACCTTCCTCTTCCCCCAGTGCATCCTAGGAAGGAATGTGAGGTGAGAGGTCCACACAAGACTTTAGAAGGCACCAAATCCAGCTGAAGGAATGGGGAACTTGAACCTGCTTCAAGTTGCTACAGATGAGAAAAGCTCAGCTGTGTTAATTCCCTGTCTGACTCTCCTCCTCACACCCCCCACTCCCAAACATTGGTGGACTGGGGAATCTTTGCCTGCCACAGAGGGATTACTGTACCAGGCACTTTTCCAGGGAGGCCTAGGGCAGACGCACCACAATGGGGGATCGGGAGATCTAAACCCAGTGTGCTTTGGTTGAAAGGTGACAGGGAGAAGAAGACCTAGACCACCTTGAGCACAACCCAGGCTAAAGAAGTTCTCTTTGTGACATTGCTAGAGAACCCTGGAGTGTACCTGCCACTGCCTCCTATCCTGACAGCAGCTGCTCACCTCTTGCTCTCCTTTCACATGCAGAGAAATTGATGTTATCCTCCCTGGCTACACCCACCTGCAGAAAGCTCAGCCCATCAGATGGAGCCAGTTCTTGCTCAGGTAACCACCTTTCACACTTGGCTGGAGAAAGCCTTCTCCACCCTTGGGGTCCTGCTCAGCTGAAGCCTCGAAGGGCATTGTCCTCTGTGGGGGCAGCCTGGGGTGGTGGAGGTAACCCTGCCAACTGGAACAGGAACTCCCCATGTTCCTGTGTGGCTCTGGAGGCCGACTCCCTGTGTGCTCCATCCTTGGGCCACAGTTACACCTTAGCCGATGGGGTAACATGGAGAGTCCTGCATGGCTGGTAGCTGTTCCACTGCAAAGGGCCTTCATGCCTCAGCTCCATTTCAAGCCTCTTCTGTTCGAGAGGGGCTCCCAGGCTGCAGGCGTAGCAGCACACTGCTTGGGAAGGGATGGGACATTTTCTGACTTCAGGTGCTTCATCTCTCATGTCCTTTCCTAGCCATGCTGTTGCTCTGACCCGTGATTCTGAGCGCCTGGGAGAGATGAAGAGGAGGATGAACGTCTTACCTTTGGGAAGGTAAGGGCTACTGTTTGTGTAGTCACTGCGCCTTGCTTTGCTCTGCAAAGTCTTCAGAGGTGCATTCCCTGCTTCCTGGAGCTCAGCTTTGTTTGGGATATGCAGGGTGCCTTGCATGACTTTTGTTTCTTTCTTCCCTGGCAGCGGTGCTCTGGCTGGCAACCCACTGGATATTGATAGAGAGCTTCTGCGCAGTGGTAAAGGTCTCCCTGTGACCGAGAGGCACAGGTCTACTCATAATATCTGGGAGTTGGGGAACCATTGACACATTGTCCTGATGTTATTTTGGATGTGTTGCAACACCTTAACATGGGGATGGAGAGTAATAAATAAAAATATTAGTATGATCTGCTGTTCAGCGACACAGGCGGGAGGCAGCTCCTAATCACTTGGTAAGCCAGAAGGCTTTTTACAGCTGTGAGATAGCAGGTGCCTGTAAGGTAGGAGCATAAACAGAGCCACCTCTGCTGCACAGTGGCTGCCTGGGCTAATAACAAAGACCCTGCTAAGCATGTTTGTGCTCCTGGGACTACTCAAGGGCTCACAGTCACCTGCATGCTGGGGCAGCCTCATGCATTCAAGCTCCAGTCATGCCAAGCCTGACCTTCTCTGTCCATCAACTTTTTTACAGAGCTCTGCTTTGCTTCCATCAGCCTGAACAGCATGGATGCTGTTAGCGAGAGAGACTTTGTGGGTAAGCACAGTTCAATCACTTCTTCCCACCACTGTTAGAAGCAGGCTTCTGAGACCTTTCCAGTAGACCTCCATTAATGAAGGAGACTGAAATCCCTCACTAGGACGTAATTATACAGAAAATCTGTTTGCTCATGTTTCAACTCCAGTCAGATCAACTAAGGTTGTCAAGCAAACACGCACCTCTTTCACCTCCTGATTTCCTGCCTTCTTTGCAGTGGAATTCCTCTCTGTTGCCACCCTGCTGATGATCCACCTTAGCAAGATGGCTGAAGATCTCATCATCTACAGCACCAGCGAGTTTGGCTTTCTGACCCTCTCTGATGCTTACAGGTAGAGCACTGGTCTCTGGGCAGAGCGCCCTTCCCTCAGCCTCTCCTCAGCTATCCCCTCCTGAGAGAATGAGACAGTGGTTGGGGTCTCCGTGCTGCGCAAGGCTGACATAATATTAATAGGCTGGCAGAAACACAGTCTTAGGGTGAACATTCCTCAGTAACGATCCCTTATTTCTGATTCTGGTAACTCAACCAAGTCTGCTTTCAGCAGACACTCCTCCGCAGCAACTGCTGGCAGAGAGATCTTCCACCTCTGCTGGGAATGCCTGCCAAAGCCCTTCCTTGACTAAGCAGGTTTGCAATCCTAACAGATTTCCTGTCCTTCAGGGCAGCACAACCACAGCCCTCCCTCTCTGAGGTCACAGCAAGCCTTAGGCTAGCCTGCTGATCCCACTTCTGGAGCGGCCTGGGGGGAAGCCTTCTGTTAGCTTCCTCTTGGAGAGGTGGGACTTCATGGTAGCTCCAGACAAGGCTGCAAAACCAAAGCCTTTGCTGTTGGAAACATGAGAAATTCACTTATTTTACTTCTTCCCTACACCCTAAACACGTCCCCACAGAAGGGGGACCCACGTGTTGCTTTTGTAGGGCTTGGCCAGTATGTTGGATGACCTGTGTCTGTATGGACTGGGGTCTTGCTCACCGTTACATTCCAAACACCTTTCTTTCAGCACTGGCAGCAGCCTGATGCCTCAGAAGAAGAATCCTGATAGTCTGGAACTGATCCGCAGCAAAGCTGGACGAGTGTTCGGACGGGTGAGCCTGCTAAAGAAAGAAACAAGTGGGATGGGGAAACTACTCATACCGAGGCCGCAAAATGTTCCTTCTTGACTCCGTGTAAAGAAATGTGCCCAGTCTGGGGTCTTAACCTCTGCTGGGGCAATGTGCTTCTCTTCCTAGAACTAACTGCCTCACTTGTTTCTCTCTGCAGTTGGCTGCTATTCTCATGGTTCTCAAAGGACTTCCAAGCACCTACAACAAGGATCTGCAGGTAAAACAGATGTTGGTTTTCACACCATCTCTCTGAGAAGACAGAGCCATCTTTTGCTCTTGAGCAGTTTTGCCACTACACTGACACCCCAGCCATAGCAGGAGCCCCTGGGATGACACGGCTGCTCTGCTGGCAGGGCTGCTCAGGCTGTTGGGCTTTTGGGCTGCATCAGGTTGACTTAGCGCAATTTCCATCCCTGTTCTAATGCAGGAGGACAAGGAGGCTGTCTTTGATGTTGTGGACACCCTGAATGCTGTGCTCCAGGTTGCCACCGGAGTGATTTCTACCCTCCAGGTAAGGCTTCAGCCTCTCACTATTCAACATGGGTGGGGTGATTGTTCTGAGAGTAACACAGGCAAGAGAGCCATCTTAGACTGGTGCTAAGATGAAGATTCTTCAGCGGCTCACCCATACTGCTCATTATCCTCCCCCCTGTCAGCTTGCTCAAGGGGTCAAAAGGTCCTGTTTGAGCCAGGTCCCTTCCAGAATAAGTCACCTCACTGTGACTACTAACATGTCACCAAGAAGGACCTGATGATAATGTCTCCCTCTTGTCCTCATTCTGCAGATCAACAAGGAAAACATGGAGAAGGCACTGAGCCCCGAGATGCTGGCTACTGACCTGGCTCTCTACTTGGTTCGTAAAGGAGTAAGTATCAGAGGGAGACTTGGAGCTGTGATTTCTTTGGATGCAGAATACTGCTCAGCGAGGGCCTGAGATGAGGCCTTCTGTTCTGTCCCCAGGTGATTATCAGTCTGGGTCAGCAAACCTGGATTCACATGGCATTGCCCTAATTGACAAAAAGCCAACTAAAAAAGAGAGCATATCCATTTTTTTCCTTTGAAAACCACCCCAGCTGCCTGGTCACTGACTGTGGCCTCTGGTTCTCACTGCAGATGCCATTCAGACAAGCCCACATTGCCTCTGGGAAGGTCGTCCACCTCGCCGAGTCTAAAGGCACAACCATCAATAATCTCAGCGTGGATGACCTGAAGAGCATCAGGTTCGTATTGCCAGTATTTTGCCATGCCTCCCCTCAACAGGCAGGTAGCGGCCTCCCTTCCTCCAGGCCTCCCCAAAATGCCTGGGCCAGACAGCACCCCAAAATCCTCCTGGCCTGAATATCAGTGCTGCTACTGCTGGGCCTGAAAACACTGAAGGGGGACAACATCACCACCACTCGGCTCCAGTGGGGCATGGGCAGCAGCTATTGGCAGGGACTGGAAGAAACTCATGCCCTGACCTGGAGGCACCAGCCCTCCAGAGGACTTTGCCTCCAAACTTTCTTGCTGTCCTCTTGGAGCTGACCCTTTGGTCTGCCACAAGCAGCCACTGTCCGGCACCAAAAGTGCAGAAGCAGGGCTGCAGAAGGTCTTTCCCCCTAGAAAAAGGCTCCGTCTCCGCTCCCTCCCCCTCTCTGCAGGCAGGGAGCATGTAAAGCCAGCCATCAGCACCCAGCGCTCTCCACTGACCCCTCTTCTCTTTGTCCCCCCAGCCCCCTGTTTGGCAGCGACGTCTCCCAGGTCTTCAACATCGTCAACAGCGTGGAGCAGTACACGGCCATGGGCGGTACTGCCAAGAACAGCGTGTCTGCCCAGATCGAGCAGCTGAGGGAGCTGATGAAGAGGCTGAAGGAGCAAGCTTAGAGTGTGGGGAGATGTCCCGTGGATGCAGCGTTGTGCCTATTACACTAATTTGGAGTTAATAAACACTGTGGTGCATGTAGTTCATTGAAACTCCTGTCTGGCATCTTTCTTCTTAGGGGCAAGGTTGAACCGGGCTTCCTCAGCCCTCATGAGGCTTGGGGAAATACTCACTGGTGTGTGAACCTTGCAAAGGAGCTGGGTTATGGGGTGTCAAGTTTTAGGAGGCTGCTAAGTAGAGAGCAGCAGGAGTGTCAGTGCAGGTGTTGAGGGCAGCTTGTGTGTGTCCAAAGAGACAGACACTTGGTACAACATCTGCATCACATGCCACATCTCCAGCTATCACTACTCTCCTCTTAGGATTATGTTTCCCTGCCTGCCTTCTGGCAGGAAAAAAAGTCTCCTTACCACCTGGCACCAGAACTTGCATTGTCTTAGGCAGGTCTTGGCCAGCAGGTCAACCCACAGCTCATCCCAGCCCATTACAAAACCACCGCTGGCTCTGGTTTACACTGAAGCACAGGGTTGCATGGTCCTAGGTCCAAGCTCTTTCCTCTGCATGATGCATGCCCTGATTTGCCACCAAGCTAGCTGGGGCAGAGTGCTTAAAAAAAAAAAAAAAAAAAATCCCTGGCATTGCATTGCTCTTGCCTCTTACAAAAATCATTTACTATCCTCCCTTCTGTCCTTACAGAATTAAACTCAGAACAAAGACCACGAAAAGTCTTGCTTGAGGAATGCAGTCCCAGGAACTTCCTGAGTCCCGTGCTGCTTACTGCCATGTTGCTCTGGTTTAGTGCATTCTTCCCACCTTCCAGCTATGTTAGCTGTGGCAGAGAAATCCATTACATACGCTTAATTCAGGTGGAGAAGTGACAGCAACAGCCAACATCAACAGACTCAGAAGAAAGGATTATTTCCTCCTCCCCAGCTCATGCTTCTTTTCTTTCCTCACCTAAGTTTTCTCCCCACTTGTATTTTCTTGTTCCTGGTCCGTACATTCACGCGCCTCAGCTGACGAGACTTTTGCTTGTTCCCAGCTGCCCCTGTTCAGCATCTTGAGGGTCAGTGCTAAACAATGTGCGGCCCTGCTGATTGAAAAAAGAAGGTGGTTTTAGCAGATTATCACATCTCTGTCTCTTGCTTAAATAAATAGCTCATAATCACTACTACTCCCCATTTCACCCTCCACCTTTCTGATATTCTCATGTGTCACCAAGCCTTTCATTGATCTGCAATAAACTGAACTGTTGCTTCTGGAATTGAAGCAGATACAGCATGACTGACAGAGGCTTATTGCACATGGAGGTACATCTTCTCACCCAGGAAACAAACACAGGCTACAAATAAATGTACTGTAAAATTAAAATCAATCTGATGGCATTTCTGTCCTCCTGTGACACTTTTCTCCATCCTGCTTCATTCCTAACAAAGTTCGGAGGGACGTGATCTCAATGGGAAACATTACCAAGCTTCACAGCCGAGTCCCGAGGTGGTCTTCTAACACAGAGATCTTTTTTCTGCGGGTCCCCAAGATGACATCTGGTCATCAGTGCTGCTCTTTCCCATTTCTAGCAACTTCTTGCCCTCTCACTTCAACGAGTGACTCTGAAAAGAAGTAGAATTAAGCAAGCAGGTAAATAAATAACTAAAAGAAATACACACACACAGAGACACAGACAGACAGACAGACAGACAGACAGACAGTCTCTCTCTCTCTCTCTCTCCACCCCGGGAAATCCAGCAGCCCCGGACACAGCCCGGCCCCTGCAAGGGGGGTCAGGCCAGGCTGCCGCTGGCTTCGGTTGAAGCCGCCGGGCCCCGCCCACCCCGCCCCGGGCCCCGCCCACCCCGCCACCGCCGCTCCCCTCTCCCGCTGCCGGGCACTGCCCACAACCACGATGGCGGCGGGAGCGTCAAGCGGCGGGGCGGGCTGCGGCATGGCGGGGGGCTGCTGCATGCTCCTGCTGCTGGTGCTGGGGAGGGCGGCGGCCCCCGCGCCGGGCGGCATGCTGTACCCCCGAGAGACCCCTTCCAGGGAGCGGAAAGAGCTCGGCGGCCTCTGGAGCTTCCGCGCCGACTTCTCGCCGGGCAGGGACGCCGGCTTCGCGCAGCGCTGGTACCGGCAGCCGCTCCGACAGGTACCGCGGGGCCGGGGCGGGGGGCGCGGGGAGGGGCTGCCCCTTCCCCGGGGCAGGGGGGTGCTCTCCCCCGGGAAGGGTCCCCCTCCACAGCGGCCTGCCCGCCTGCCTTCCTCCCCCGAGAGCCCCGCTTCCCCCTTGCTTCCCCACGGGGCTCGCGGGGCAGCTGCTCCTTGCTCCCCCCCCGCGCACTGTCCGATTGCTTTTTAAGAGGTTCGCTAATTAGCGACCGGGGAGACAGGAGGCTCCGGCTGTGCCGCCGCTGCTGGGAAGGCAGAAGGCACTGGGATGAGCTGGGATGGGAGGGATCCCCTGGCCTGGCGCCACACTGACTCCCGTCAGCAGCGCAGGGCAAGCGCCAGCGTGCCTGGGAAGGGCACTCCGCGGTGGTTCACTGCAAAGCAGCCAAGTCCAGATAAGCCAGTTCCAGTGTGCCTGAAAGCCATGATGCAATTAACCCCATTACGTAAAAGAAAGAAGCTATCTATTCCACGCATAAAATGTACGTGTCCATCATTGCTGTTTTAGCCCTTTGGCCAATTTTTTGCCAAACTGTGGAAGGAGAGAAGAGCTGACAGACACTCTGCCGCTCGAACTTTTGCGAAAAGAGGCAGCCAGAGGAGAGGAATCCTGGGCTACACCCACCCAAAGGGAGGCTTAGTTGTGTACGCTCAACCTACTTCAGACACCAGAGAATCTCCTTGAAGGAGACACACGTTATGGCCGTCCCAGTCAAAGGCTGTCCTCTGTCAGATACTAGAAAAATCCACTTCACCATCCAGGGGTCTTCCTGCTTGGGTTTTCTGATGTCCGATAGAGGCGTTGAGTTTCTCCACAGTCCGGTGCTGAGTCAGCCGCGCACGTGATGCTCGCCCCTGGGCGACCAGACCTTCCTCCTTCTGCTCTCCACGGAATAGCTTCTGTAGGAAAGGGGAAGCATCCAGCAGCGCTCGTTTATGCAACATCACAAGCGCAGCAGGTGCTAAAAATGAACAGCTTTATTCTGCGATAGCATCCCATTCCTTCGGTGTTAAGTCTATTACAACACTGCCTGCCTATAATCCTTATATTAAAAACAAGCAAATGAATTGACTTTCTTGTAATCCTAAGGAATCTCTGTGGCTTTCAGGGAGTGAGAAAGGCTGGACTCATCCCAGACAACCTCCATGGATCTCCCCTGGGGGATCTGGCCCAAAATATCCCCGATTCTTGCCACCCTTCTGCTGCAGCTGTTAGCCTGACAAGCAGCACCCCGTGCCAGTGACGGGACACACACACCAGCACTGCACACCAAACGGCTCGAGCTGTGCGGGAGAAACTCCACTTTGCGGGAAGTCCCAGGCTGAAACAACCACCTCGGCATTTAGGTTTTTTTCCCCCTCATTTCTCTGATTCCACAATACCAAAGCCATTAATAAAAGCATTTCCCTATCATAAATCAGGAGGGGGAGGAAAATATGAGTAGCTTCTTCCTGTAGGAACAGGCAGGACTTGTACACGATCTGTGGCAGACCACACCAATTTCTAAACAGGTTTTCCTGAGTATTTCCACTTGGCAAAGGGATTGTAAGGCTGTCAGTGGAAGGGGACACCTCCAGCACTACAGGCTGGACAGCCAAGACAGTAAAATTTCTTTTTTTTTTTCAATTGTGTTCCCTCCCTTTTTGTGCAATTCCTGCCAGAGCGGTCCTGTGATTGACATGCCAGTGCCTGCCAGCTTCAACGATATCACCCAAGACCCCACCCTGGAGAACTACATCGGCTGGGTTTGGTATGAGAAGGAGGTGCTGCTTCCTCTCCGCTGGCTCCAGGATGACCTCAACACCAGAGTGGTGCTCCGTTTTGGCAGTGCCCATTACTACTCCATTGTGGTACGTTGCACAGGAAATTGCCCATGTGTTTCCAGAGCTATGCTGCACTAAAATCTCTGCTATGACTTCTTCAGGAAACCCATCCCTGCCTAGATTTTATATCAGTTTGCTGTTTTCTTAACTCTCAGCTGTTTTCCTCCAGCCAAGAAATTGGCCACGTTTCCCAGGTCTCTCTTCTCTGACCCTCCAATATCAGGACCAGAACCTAAAACATTTCCTTGCTACAGGATCTGCCCAAAACTGTGTCTCTCAGTGACACTTGCTTGTACGTGACCCAGACCTAGCTCCTGGCAAAGAAAGGGCTGCTAGATCAATCCCTCAAAGAGCAAAAGCCCAGAACAAGGCTCAGTGTTAGTGGGAACCTCGACTGCCCTTTGCTGCGCTCCCTACCTTCTCCCTGCTGTGCTTGCCACAAAACCTCAACAACCCTGTCTCTTGGGCTCATGGGTGTCTTCTCCTGCAGTGGGTCAACGGAGTGCAAGTTGTGGAGCACGAAGGGGGCCACCTCCCTTTTGAAGCAGATATAAGCAGCATCGTCCAGGGCAGCCCAGGGATCCCCTGCCGCATCACTGTTGCGCTCAACAACACTCTGACACCCTATACTCTGCCTCCGGGGTCCATTCAGTACATGAATGACAAAACAAGGTGAGTTGCTGAAGTGCTGTGCTGCTGAGTTTATCCCAGGGATGAGAGAAAGGGAATTTATTCGGCTGCTGGTTCATAAGACCCTCCGAGCAGCTTACAGAAGTATTTATGCCAAAATTCACCAGTCGAGCAGGAAGGAGTTTAAGCTTTGGTGTTATGAGGAATCTGCACTGAGTTATTTTATCTGTTTTACACACAGGGAACTGAGATTAAGTGATTTGCCAAGCTGAATCAATGGCAGATTTGAGAAGCTCGAGTTCAGCTGGAAACTGCAAGGACCAGCTATCCTGAAGGATCAAACTATTCAGTGCGTTAGACTTTTGTTAACTGGTGGTTCCCTTCAGTGTAGTAGCAGTAGCACTACTGAGAGAGCAAGCCATCCTGCTGTAAAGATGATTTTAGCAGCTAACATCTGGTTTTACATGATTATTTTACATTGCTAGCATCCGCACACTGCCTTCACTTCTTGTATAATGAAATATAATGTAGCCATTTCTCCTGTCTTGCTCACTCAGGTATCCCAAGAACTATTTTGTACAGAACACCAGGTTTGATTTCTTTAATTATGCTGGAATCCATCGCCCGGTTGTGCTTTACACCACTCCTTCTGTCTACATAGATGATATTACTGTGACAACTGCTTCATCAGAGAGCGTTGGTAGGTCCGGAACGATTACAGCAGCTACCTCAGGCTCCAGATGGAGATGACAAGGGCAGCAGAGAAAATATGCTGCAAAAGTCGGGTTGAATTTGTTTCGTAGTGGCTTTCTGTTGAACCCGAGCTGATTGCAGCTCACCAGCTGCAAGAATATGGTAAAGAGTTCAGAAGTAGTAAGAAAAAATGAAGTGCTTGCAAGAGACTGCTGTTACAGTGGAAGGATGATCAGGTGTTTCTTGAAGTATAATTTCTCAGCAGGGGCAGTCTTCCTGACACTTAAAGCAGGATTATCTCCGAGTAACAAAATTGTGCAATACACAAATCTTGCTGGAAACTTCTGGACCTCAAGACAGACAGGTCATGCTTCTTACATTCAGTATACTCCGTTGTTGTTCTGTGTCTCCCTCATTTTTTAATGGTGCTCTATGTGAAAGCCCTCCAACACTTGGTGCGTGCATTTTTCCTTTCATGGCAGTCTCTGATTGTCTTTTGTTTCCTTTGAACCAGCAATGGTGCATTATCAGGTGTCGGTTGTTGGCAGCACACGCTATTCCTTGTCCCTGAGTTTACGTGACCAAGAGGGGAAAGTGGTTGCTACAGGCGATGGGCCGGTTGGAGATCTGAAAGTCCTGAACCCACATCTTTGGTGGCCTTACCTGATGCACGAGAACCCTGGGTACCGCTACTCCTTAGAGGTAACAGTGACATCTCTTCTTTTCTGTGCGTGTTCCTTGTGACTGTCTAACAGGGTTAAGGAACTGCCATATGGCCCATCTTCCATGCTCATCTTCTCCCACAGATCCTGTTCATGTGGCCAGAGTGGCATTGCTAATTATGCAGTAATCAAATCAAGCTTTGCCAGCTTCCTGGATGCTAAGCTGAAAGGTCTGTGGGTGAGAAGAGGGGGGCATGCCTGGCGTGCACTCTCAGATGCTTGCCCTTCACATTTAGGGCCCAATCCATCCCTTGCAAAAGGACTCTTTGAGACAGTTCAGAGGAGGAGATATTGCAACAGCGGAGCGTCTCTGAGGAGCAGGCTGCTAACCTCTTCCACGTGTTTTGCCATGCAATGAGCTTTGTTCCCACTCTGCAGGGCAAGAGTTCAGTTTTGATAGCATGAACCTGAAGACTCTGTGTGAGTTAAGGATGAGTAGTGACATTTAGATGTAGAAATTAGGGCAGATGAGCTGCTGTGAGTTTCCAGGGGCTCAGGTTCATATCTCCTGTGAGCAGATGACATTTCAGTTGTTGCCGGGTATCAAGGTGCAGAGCAGAAAAGGTGTACCGCTGCCTTGCCTGGGGGATGAAATGGCCCAGATGAGTCCAGGAAAACAAAACTGAAGCTCCTGGGGTCAACAAGCCCCAGAAGGGTCATCCAGGCTTCATTCTTCATCCTTCAGCTTCCCCAGCTTGGATTTCTATTTTCTGCTTAGTCAGACCTTGCTCCTTCCCTGGGGAAGCGCATGGGGACCACAGGAGCCAGCTGAAGCAGTGGTGAGGAGCAGGCAGCATGCCGAGACAGGGCTGGGAAATGGAGGGGCCGGCAGGACAGCCCTTACGGACGAGGGGGAGGGAGGCCGGGGCATCCTTGTGAAGCCCAGCACGTCACTTGCGTCTCCCCTTTGGAAATCCAGGTGAAAATGCAGGCGCAGGCGAACGGGGCATTGCTGGAGGACACGTACACGCTCCCGGTCGGCATCCGCACCGTCCACGTCACCAGCACGCAGTTCCTCATCAACGGCAGGCCCTTCTACTTCCACGGCGTCAACAAGCACGAAGACGCCGATGTAAGCGTGCGGCACCCGTGGCAGGGGCACCTCGTGGCTCCTCACTTTGCACCGGCGAGGCGGCAGCTGCTCTTGCCTCCCCTCGAAGCAGCCATTTCCTCACACCCTCCTCCCCGCCTGGGAGCTGCCGGGGTGAACTTTTACCAGCGCTAAGGGGACACCGGAGCCAAACCACCCCCCAGCCATGGCTTCCAGTCAGAAATGACGGCTCGGGGGTTCCCCACGCCGGGAAATACCAGGGACGGGCTCTGGCGGGGCGGTCGGAGCCGCGGAGGAGCAGCGGGTTGCGACGCGCGGCCCGGCCGCAGGGAGGCCCCGCAGCCGCGCCGGAGGCTCCGTCCCGCGGCCGGGCTGGGCTGGGCCGCCCCGTCCCGTCCCTCCCCTGTGCCTGTGCCTGTCCCTGCCCTGTCCCTCCCCTGTCCCTGTCCCTGTCCCCGTCCCCGCCCGGGCCGGGCCTCACCTCAGGGGCCGCGGGCGCGCCTCCACGGCGGCGCGCACTGCGCGGGCTCTCCTCAGAGGAAGGCGCGGGGAGCTCCTTCCCCCTGCCCTCCCCAGCCCGCCTCATGGCCAGCACCTGTGGGAGGGAGGGAGGAAGGGAGAGGGCGGCTCCCCGGCGCGGCAGGCGGCAGCCGCCATGCCCTCTGCTTCTCCAGACCCCCTGCGTGTGGCAGTGCCCCTCAGAAAGGCGAACGGGGCAGATCTGCAGGCGGTGCGGTCAGCTAGAAATGGCGCCCGGGGCTGGGAGCGCCCTGGCGGGAGCGGGACTCGGTAGTTGGCAGCTGACGCGTGAGGAGAAGCCCCGGCCTGGCGGTGCAACGGGCTGTGATGTCTCTCCCCCCCGCCCAGATCCGTGGCAAAGGCCTCGACTGGCCCCTGGTCATGAAGGACTTCAACCTGCTGCACTGGCTGGGGGCGAACTCCTTCCGCACCAGCCACTACCCCTACGCCGAGGAGATCATGGACCTGTGCGATGCCTACGGCATCGTGGTGATCGACGAGTGCCCGGCGGTGGGGATTAAAATGCCGTAAGCAGTTGCTCAGAGGACCCTTCCCCTTCTTCCGATGTTCGTCCCTGCCACAGTGTCCCCCTCCCATCCCACAGCACCCAGCGGCCTGATAATGGGAGCACTTTGCTCTATTTAGAAATCAGCCCGTTGCACCATGTGTGCCTCGCGAGGTTGGGCAACTGGAGGGCGTTTTGCCACATGGCCATCACGTCATTTAGTCTGGCGTGATTAACGAGCCCAGGCTGCGGCCCTGAACTGTTGAGCAGGCTTTGGGGAAATGGGGCAGAAGCCATATTCAGCGTCAACGCTCAGCTGTGCTTCCACTCCCCAGAGGTGTGAGTTTTCCCAGGGAAAGGCAAAGGGGCTTGATTTTATACCGTCACCTCACCAGGTCTCACTTCCTTTTGTCTTTAAGCGAGAGCTTTGGGAACAAGTCCTTGCAGCATCATCTCGTTGTGATGGAGGAGCTGATCCGCAGGGATAAGAACAGGCCATCAGTCGTGATGTGGTCAGTAGCCAACGAGCCGGCATCAGACCTGCCCCCAGCAGCTTACTACTTTAAGTAAGTGCGTCTGCTTGTACACAGAGCTGAGGCTTGAGTCGTGGCAAATGATGCATCTTCTTCCTTTGGGATGGCACAGAGAAATAGTAAAGAGAGGGCAAGCATTTTTCTGGGAACCCTGAAACAGTACCTGCAGATGCAAACTAAAAGTGTAACTGCTGCATGTGTTGAGCTGATGCTCAGAACCGCACAACAGTCTCAACCTATTGTTTCTGAACTAGCAAGGCTCTGTAAAGTTACCGGCAGTCCATTTGGTCTAAGCATCTCTTCTTGACCTAAAGATCAAGCAAAAGCAGACCCGATGGGAACAGGATATTCCTCATTACTGATAGAAGATGTGTGCTGAAGTATTTGACAGTTACAGCAAAACTGTAAAATAATTTGCCTTTAATTCTGAAGACAAGGTTCTTCAGTTAGTGCTAGTTATTTGTTCTGCAGGGGACTGTGACACCCCACTTTAAAGCTGTTGCTTCAAGTCCCTGCATACCCCTTGGTTTTATTTTTAAAGAGATTTAAGCTTTGGATAGCTAAGAGTCATCTCTGTAATGGGGTTGCAGACTGTCCCTAGTAGCTGTAGGTGCATTAAGAGGTAACTGTGAATTTTCATTCTTCAGAATGATCCACAGCCTTCCTGCAATGTCAAGGTAGCAGCAGAGCTGGACCCTCCCAGTCTCTGTCTCACCTGCCTCACTCAGGGTTTCCTCAAAAGCAGCCAACCTGTGACTGCTCTGCCTGCTGTGGTGGAGGGCTAGGGCCTCGTGCTTTTGCAGCAACACATGCCAGGAGTTGTTCAGAAGCTTCCCACTGCCCTCCTCACGTTTTCATGACCAAACTCACTGCCCCTTCACCAGCTTGCAAGCTGCTGGCACCGACGGACACATTAACAGGCCTGCCTTTGGTGTACTTCCATTCTTTCAGGTGGGATAGCAACCAACTTTGTGACAGATAAGTCTCTGCCATCATATTTATACCCCTGAAGAACTTGCTAGACTTGCAGGCACTTTATAGCAGACAATCACCAAGTATCCTGCAGTATTTAACTAAAAATACTCTGCCTCCTAAATCAGAAGCAGCTCCAAATGTCTGAGAGGGGGTGAAAGGACAGAGCTTGGGGAAATGGGGCTGTGCTTCTCCATGCTGTTGTTGAAATCTTGCTTTACTGTTTGCAAACAGGACAGTGATAGCTCGCACTAAAGCTCTCGATCCCTCCAGACCAGTAACCTTTGTGACAAATGTTAATTACGCGCTTGATCGTGGTGTAAGTTTACTTTATTTTCTAGCTTTTTTTAAAGTCATACATGAAATTTCCTCTTCTTGTCATTTGTTTTACAGTCCTTTCCCCCCACCTCCCCAAGTTTACTGCAGATATTAAACAGGGAGAGGCAGAAGAGAACTTGTACTTCCTCTTTCTAGTACAAAGCACCTTATCCTGTAGTTGTAGTCCAGCTGAAAAAAGTATCTGTAAGAGAGAAGAACAGTTCTGTGTCTTGAGTGTAGTATGCAGGATCCAACCCCTGGATTCCAGTAACATTGTCATGCTTTGCTATTCCATTGATTGTGTTTATTAATGCTCAGAATTTTCACTTGCAATTAAACCAAAGCTTAAACCTCTTTAAAATGCTAACAGCCCTTGTGGAAGTCTAAAGGAAGAAAGCTTTGCTCTAATTCCTGCTTTAAACTGCTCTGGATCTTCTTTCGCAGATGTCTGTTCATGCTGAATAATCTGAAAGCTCTTCCAGCTTCATAATTAAGTCCTAGAGCTGTATAAATAGCCAAAAGGCACTTCTCTTGGATGTCTGCGCCTTAATCTGGCCAGAGCATGAACCAAGGATCTTTAACACACATACATTTGTTCCCAGGGTAGTGCCTGTGTAATTCTTAATTTTTCAAAATGGCTTTGTAACACTTGTCACTCCTGTACAATAAACACTTCTGGCAGGTGAGCTTGTAGGTACACGATACTACCCCGTCCCTGTTACAGGTGACAGTTTGCATTTCTTTCAAGCTGTCCTACAATTAGCAGGAACACCCTTTTGTAACTCGGAGGTCTGTTCATCCCCACCCCAGGAAAATAAAACTGGTGGTCTTAGTTCTTTTTGAAGGTGCCCAGCAGGGATCTGGCTCTTGAATATTGCTGTTTCATCAGGCACGCGCAGCCTGACTCAGGTATCCCATCCCCACAAGTGTGTTCTGACTAGCTTGAGGGGAGACAGGAAAGCACCACCAAAGAACAGATCTCATACACTGATGTGATATTAGAACTTTTTTCCTTTTATTACAAAACATGTCAAGAGAACATTGAACAACTTACATACAACATCACTTTATCTTTAGTGGGCTTTGTGCCCTTTTATCACACTGTCCATGTGGTAGAAATGGCATATAACTTGCAGAACGCTTAGTCTTAGTATTGCACCATGGATGCACAAATTTAGTTGCTAGTCAAAATATTTGACCACTAACTTGATCATCACATTTCAATACTCAAAAAGTACATCTAAATGTACCAGCAAGCCAGAGACATCTTGGAAACTCAAAAATTTCTAACAAACCTGAGGATGAAATAGGTTGATCTTGTCTAACTCTTTTGCTTTGACTTTCTAAGCCTGTAAGACAAATGCCAAATTAATATGCTATTAGCTTATTAAAATTTATCCTGCCTTTTTTTCTGGGAAAGATGTCATGTTGGGAGGGCCTGAGTGATGAGGGAAAGGACTTTGTTCTATGTGTAATAAAACCATTCTATGAAACGAAACAAAAGGAGGATTTAGCTTTGTGAGTGAAGGTTGTCTACTTTCAGCTCTGTGACAAAACACTTGCTTTGTTTTTTTTGTAGGCTCCTTATGTGGACATAATTTGTGTAAACAGCTATTTCTCCTGGTATCACGACCAAGGCCATCTGGAAGTTATTCCAATACAACTCACAACACAGTTTGAGAACTGGTATAAAACCTACCAAAGGCCCATTATCCAGAGTGAATATGGAGCAGACTCGATTCCTGGACTTCACAGTGTAAGTGTTACAGGCGCCCTAGATGGAAAAAAAGCGCTGCTGCTCTTACTGAGTCAGGAAAACTTCATTAGAAGAGATGGGTACCATTGAGACTGACTACTTAGTTGAGATGCATTAGCTTGTAAGTGTCTGAAAGACTCCAGGATCGTAATCCTGCTCTACTGAAATCAACAAGCTTTGCCACGGACTAACAAAGGTTAGATTCCACCTAAAGAGAAGTTTTCAGCTTTGAGTAAAAGCAGTGAGCACTCTGAAATCTCTGCTTCGGCATTTGTAGAAAACACTTGATCAGAAGTTAGGGCACTGGAGGGTAGGCATGCACGTCGTGATGCTGTCCTGCACAGAAGGGGCTGGCACTCCTACACCTGTCATGACAGAGTTCAAAACCATGGACTCCCTCCCTCCAAGTAGGTCGGGCATTATGTTTGTATTCTATGTGCATTTCCCCTTGTAATTTCAGTAGCTGCTAATCATCACTAAATAGCCATTGTTAATGCAGCGGCCACGAAAAGACCAGGCAATTCTAAAGCTCGTTTTCAGGAAGCAGGTCCCCAGTAAATAGAAAGTTAACATATGGAGCCTTTGCTGAGGTTAACTGTCACCTTCATTTAAGGCCACCTCTTTTTCCTGGCTGTAGGATCCACCTCTTATGTTCAGTGAGGAGTACCAGAAAGCTATGCTAAGAGAGTACCATTCTGGTTTTGACAAAAAGAGGAAGGAGTATTTGATTGGGGAGCTCATATGGAATTTTGCTGATTTCATGACTAATCAAGGTAAGCTTGTATTTATATCTAAACAACTCTCCATCCTCCCTGCAAGTTTAAAATGGTTTATGATATACCAAGAATATTGTGCTGTAGGGTAGGTCAAAAGGGCCCTCTGCTTACCAAGACAGAGCACAGCTGGTTTCTGTGACAAGGCCCAGCATGACCAGAGCCACAAGGGAAGGTCCTGCCTGCACTTAATGCATCCTCTGTCTCCAGCTTAAGGTCCTAGATGTCCCACCTAGAAAGATGCTACCCAGAACACGAGACAGTGTGCTAGGGCAGAACGCAAGGGAAGCATGTGAGCAGACCCAGATGACTTTATTTCTTGGCCATCCTCTAATTCAGAGCTTCAGTCAGCTGCTAGGGATGTGTCTCACTTGCTGTGTATTTCATCCACAACTGACCTTGGTAACAAAGCACCTTAAATAATGTATTATTAACTTGGTACAGAGGTACTTAACTTAGCAATAGAGGACCACACTAGTTGACAACTGTCTATCAAGACACTCCATCCACTATTAATAAATAAGTGCATTTGCAAAGTATCAGGCATTACTTAATCTACAGTGCAGTCAGTCACACAGAAATTAAGCTACTACAGCTCAGGAGACCTCCTAAGGAAGCAGTTATGCATATGCCACCTGCAGTGAGGTCGTGTGGTGAACAGTCAGTGTTCATTTCAGGCAGACACACCCGTGAAGAATAACCTGCAGAGCACCAATATAGGTATTAGAAAGCTAAGTCATCGCAGAGAAGCAGTCAGAAAAGTAATATTAGGTTCAAATAGGAGGACAGAGAAAACGTAGACACATTTACATACACATATGCGGTTCCAGTCTCTATGTTACGATCATCTGTTCTAGTTTCCTATGAAAACTGAAGTAGGCAAAAAGGATATGGACACCACTAAAGGACAGCACAGTCAAACAGTTAGTAATCAACATTTTCACCATCAAATTTCAAGGTGGAACTGATGGCAGAAGGAACATCTGCTGTAAATATAATACTGACCAAGTTAATGGGCACATCCAAATTAACTGTCAGCGACTTACCAGCTGTAAATACAATGAATTGCAGCTATATTGCTCAGTTACATCAGCTGATCTTGCCAAGATGACGCAAATTCCATCTGCCAAGTTCCTTGTTGTACCTGACTGTGTAGAAGACAGTGCATAGGTCTCCTCCACCTAGCCTGATTTAGGACATCCGTTGTAAGAGTTCACAGCAGGGGATATAAGAGCATTTTATGTGTACTTGTTTTATTTTATAACTTCTCCACAGGGACCACACGTGTTTTGGGGAACAGGAAAGGAATATTTACCCGCCAACGACAGCCCAAATCAGCTGCATTTGTTCTTAGAGAAAGATACTGGAAGATTGCAAATGAATCAAGCTGTCTTCCTCCTATAATGAAATCACACACCCTCTTTCTAAAATGAAATCAAAAGGTATAGTGGCTGGGTACGATGCTCAACTTATTCATTAAATTTGTTTAAATAATATTTATGCCTGACTCGAGTCTTGCAAGTCTAATGCAATTTCTAGTCCACCTGAAGTAGTTACTGTGATACAAAGCAGGTCAGAAACGCTAGTTTCCCATGCTTAGACGTGTCTGTAGGCTTCCTGCTTCCAGGCAGTAAAATGAATATTCAGACTTTCAAGGAGCTGAAGTTAGAGATCCTGAGTGAGGTATCTGTTTATGGCAAAAAATGAAAAATATTACATGATACAAATCAATGCTGAAGACTTAAAAAATCCAAGTTACTCTAAATGAACATCACATCCCTCAAATGCAAATGAGGTTTTCCAGTTATACTACCCTAAGAGTTACACTACTCAGCTGACAGCAAATTTTCCACAGGATTACTGAAGAGCACAATTTAGAGGGCTTCTCTTGCTAGACAGAGCGTATGCGGCTGGCTGAGAATTTCCGAGAGTTCACAGCGTTCAGGAAGTGCAGGAGCCACCCCTTCTGCGAGGATACCCACCACACTCCACTACAGTATAGGATTCGTACTACAGCAGCAAGGTGGAGTATGTTAGGTAGGCAGGTACTAGATTAACTGAATTTGGTTTAAAACTATTTATTTTAGTCACAGTACCAGAACTGCCACTATTAGATGCAGTTTTACCTTCCAGCACGGAAGAGCTTCCTTCATATTAAATTGCCACTATGTACTACAGTAATAGTAGTCTAGAGGGTAAATTTGATCTAAACCTTTTCGATACTGGCCTGAAGCATTCTGGGGTAGGGCAATGTGTAAATTAACGTGCACACACTACTTTAGACAGTAATATAGTGTAGTGACGTCCCTTTCAGGCCACACACCAGTCTTGGAGGCTCTAAAGGCCAGGCTTTACACTGTAACAGAGGATGCCAATACTGACAGAAGAGCTCAGAACACTTACACTGCAAATTTCTTATTGTGACATCCCAGGGCTGTCCCAAGAGCAGGATCACAAAATTGAGGCTGCCTACTGAATTTTGGAAGCTAGCACAATTATGTAGTTTCATTATTCCGATTCACAAATACTATGTGAAACTGCTGCCATCACTACTACTTCTGCAATTGGCTCTTCTGCTAGTACCTCAAGAAAGTGACCAAAACATCTGCCAGTATAAAGAAAATAGCTGCTTTCATGCTGCGCAGTGGCCAAATTCTCTTTCCTTTAGATGTGATACATTAGAAACCAACGCCACCTTCCACGCAGCCACCTGCAGAACGACATGCGTTTACTGCAAACTTCAAAAACAATTTTTCTTGAGTTTTTAAGGGAAAACAAGAAACATGTTATCAACATTCCTTGTGGTTATACCATATTAGGTTTACATGTTTTCCATGTAACTAAAACCCCAGAATATAAGAGTCTATCCATAGTAAAAAGACACTTGCTCAAATGTACCGTGGTAGAAGAGTGAATACCACATTTAAGCCCACTACCAATGTTTGAAAGTCATTTCAACTTCTCCATCTCTAGACATGATTTCTTTTAAGCCATTTTCTTCCCCATTTCAACAGACACAACATACCAACAGCTGCCACATCAAAATACAGATAAAGATTTGACGTTGTTAACGCATTACAAACTAGGGCTCAGATCCCAATGATAAGACACAGGGCTTGCAGTTGCAGAAGAGAAAGCTATTAGTTTCATTCAGTCCAACAAAACAGATGCAGAGTTTAACATCCCCACATATGCCAAGCACACATTTCAGAGTCACAGTTCCTGCTCGTGCTGAACAGCTCAGTGCAATTGTAAACCCACGCCGCCTGTCTGACCCTGCCCCAACAGCTCCCTCCCTCTCCTAAATCCAGGAAAACACAGCAGTTTCCAGATACTTTGTGATGGTCAGAGCGGAGTTACCTACAGAACCAAGGAACACAGGAAGGGATAAAGCCAACATACTTAATGTTTGTGGTTTTTTGCATGTTGCTTAAAGAACTGTAAACAGTTAAAGCCTCAAGTCCATGCTGCGCCCACCCATGTGCACACAGCATTCAGCAAGACTCGAGGAAGCTGCAGAAGTTCTATAAACTGGTATCTCTGGGGACCCAAGTGCTTTAACCCTTCTACTGCTAACACACAATGTCTTTGAACAAAATCACAAATTCGTACACTTCGAGAAACAGAATTACAGTACTGACTTTAAAAACAGTTTCTAAGGCTCAGACTGAGTCCAAAAAGGCCTCTGATTGGGTTCATTCAAGCTCTTCTGTTTGGACTGCATGAATGCAGCATAAGAATGATTGCAGCAAGACATCCACAGGTAATTTCTACATTTATTTTTTTTATACCAAAAAGTTATGTGCAACAAATAGAATTCGTACATATTTACATTGTTTTACCTGTTAGCAAAATTGTATCCTAAACCTCCAATAGAGAATCCCTCACCCTATGTTGATAAAAGGAACATCTGCCCACTGACTCCATGTAAATAGATGTTTACTTTGGAGTTTAAAGCACTAGTAATAAATAGTTGATGGAACATACCATACAGAACAAACACCTAATATTTAGGCCATGCTTAATACAGTTTTATGGTAACAGAATACTTTCTCTTTTCCGGACCAGTTTTGTCTAGATCATGTTTAAACAACATTGGCAGAACCAAAGCTATCAGAGGTCTCTGACTTTCGCCCATATCAATTAGAAGCATCGAGTGCTGCCTGAAGCACCTCACCAATCTTTTAGAACCATCAAGAGTGTCTGTACAGCAGAAGACAAATGCGTACTACAGTATGCAGAAATCTCCTAATAACAGACTTATTGTCATTTGAGATACTAAAGGTGGTAGGGAATGTTTCATTGGCCTTAGCGTTGCAAACACTTCACAGTAAGAAATTTCCAAGAACATTCATTTCCGAAACGAGACTTGAATACTTCGTTGGCCTTAAGAGTAGCAAGTACCTTACAGGAAGAGGATTTCAGGAATGCGTAATTCCTAAACAGGTTTTGGGATGAGGTTCTTTTGCCTTTCCAATCTGCCCCTCCCTGCAGAACTTCTGAGAGCCAGGGAGGGGAAAGAAAGCCCAAATTCAGAACCACTGCTTGCAGATTATGATTTCCCCCCGCCTCCATTCTCATGAATTCTGAAACCACAACCAGAATCTGTGTAACGACACTGCACCCCTGTCCCTCTGCCACAGCAGGTATTACTTACTAGCTTTTACCCATGCTCTTGTATCCTCAGTATTTCTCAGAACTTGCCTTTGGATTTGTAAGGATCAAATTAATATCAACCCCACATCTGCCATGAGATCTGCGCTGGCTGGGGGCAGGCAGGGGGGGCAGCTGCATGAAGCACACGTCAGATTTCCATCACGTTACTAATTGTAACCTGAGCTGTTTCACTGGAAGAAATATGCTGTTTCTATCACTGCGAGCAACGAGGAAAAAGTCAAAGAACTGGAAGCAAAAAGGTCCAAATTTCTACTGCTAATATGATTCTGCCCTTTATTCTGGCCAACTGCATTTCTGAAGCACAGGAGAGAAAGCAGAAGAGTTAGGGCCATTTCTAACAAATCACTTCCAGTAAAAAGTAACTGCAAGAAAAGCACACGAAACAAGAGAGTTCACAATTAAGGATCAGATTTGCAAGATCGTGCACAAACTGTAGCTGCAAATTCTTCGAGAGGCCAAACTCCGTTGCCATTTGATCCCTATGCGCACACAAACAGGGACTGCAGACACGACTGCTGAAAATCTGGCCCTAAACAATTTTACTGAACAAACTGAATTAACAGACTATGCCCACACAGACAAGCACAAGACACAGTGAAGTTAGTCAACACCTATACTCTCAGCTGATGGGGCTTTTTCTTCCTTTTTTCCCCGGTGCGCAATACACCCAGGAACTGGACCAAGGAACCATTGGTTATACTTGTCTCCATTGCTGCTTGTTCTGAGGTATTAGCGCTGCGACTAACCACTTCAGGCAGCACGTGTTCACCTCGCCCTCGGATGAAAACGATGCCTTAGTGTAGATCACAGGAATGCATCAAAATAAATCTATACAACGTATTAAACAGTGATACTGCCTCAAGGCTTGCAAGAGAACAAACTAAAGCCTTGAGGGACCAGTTTGACATCATCCACTCCCCTCATATCAAAGTTCAAGGCATTTGAGAAACAGAACTAAACATCAAGACAAGCTTTAACTATACTCTGGTCAATACAAAACGCATTTAATGAATTGTTGTCTAAAACTGTTAGACAAGAGGGACAAGTAATTTAGTGTTACATGCAACAGATGTTACTCATACCACAGAACTCTATACATAAAAGCAGTTTCCACCTACATCCTTGATACAAACCAGAAAATTACTTCAGTATTAATTTAAATACTACTTTGTGAAGTCAATCTAAAAATTCTATTTTCTCTACGGAACACTGCATGTTTCACAGTCAAGTTTATCCTCAGCAACTTAGTGTTTATAATCCACTTAGCCATACAACATAAGTGTCTCTGACATTCATGTTTAAGAAAAAAAATCCTAAAATTAGTTAAACTAATTCTTTAAATAAATGGGTATGCAGTTGGAATTCTTCATATTTTAGAAGCTGACAAGGGCGAAAAGCAGCACAGCACCAATTACAGAAAGTAGCTGAACCTATACATTTTGGTGTCACAGAGTCTGAAACACAAGTATTGTACTTTGCTGAACTGCATCATCCACCTTCTGTCGCACTGATTTAAGTTAACTGAAACAATACTGCTACCACTTCTCAGTCTAAAAACTAAAATATATCTCTTAATACTCTTCTGTCCTCAGCAAGTTGCCGGGAATTTTGTTTGTTTGTTCATTTTTAAAGCAAGGACACTTCTGCCTGCCAAGTTCAACACAAAGTATTTGGTTTAAAATTTTAAGACAGAAGGCACTTTGAACATTCAGCCTTAGAACACTGAGCACAGAAACAACATTTACAATTTTGTTCCTTTGTTTAAATCTGCAGTTTAATTTTTTTCCCCAATTAGTTATTAGAAAGAGCAATGATAGCACTATATCACATTTCATTTTCAGCAGCACATTTACTTACTTATCCCACTAAACAGGGTGCCCTTCCAAGGGATCTTATGTGTGTCAGCCTAAAGTTCAGTTCCCAATATAGCGCAAACCAAAGATTGCGACAAAGATCAATTAAGTAACTGCTTTTTCAGTACACGGTTATCCCAGTCAGTCAATGGTTTCCACTGCAAATTGCAATCCTGTACTGCAGCATTCATATAACATCGAACATTAGTAACACTGGCTGTCTGACCACAGTTTAAAAATGAAACAACTCTGCATGGAAATTAAGTCCTTTCAAAGAACGCTCTTTGATACACCAATCCCCAGTCTGCACATAATATCCCGGTGGCAGCTTTCTATTGACCACATTAAGCTATTTTCATTCTGTACAGAAAGTAATGAAGTTGCGGTTTAATGAACATACTTCAGGTTTCAGCTTTAATTCCATTTTTGTTACTGGAGACAAAAAGAGAAAAAAAGGAACAAACCCCAGCCATCATTCTTGTGAAAGCACTAGCAGTGAGTGCAGCAACACGGTGTTCTCTACAGAGGTCACTTCTTCCATCCTGTCAGTCGACTGTTAGCTGAACACTCTGACAGCTCCTAGGCTGACAAAACTGGTTGCACAGCGAGTTCTCCAGGGATGAAACCAATATTTCTAATTTTATTTACAGTATAAGTCCCAGTCAAATCTAAGTCCATCAGCTAAAAAAAAAGTAATACACATACTGTAAACATGGCAACATTAAATATGGTAATGCTAGTCTAGAATATTTAATGTCATGATCGCATCTTGTTATACCTGAATTTATATACAGGATATTTTATAGCAAGTGTTACCCACTTCACAAGTGGAGGGGGAAGAGACAGAGTCTAGGTTTTGCTGTGGCTAAAACTCCTTCAAAGTAAAGTTAAAGCTTGTCTTTGATTGTATTAGAGCTTTCTTTCATAACCACATTTAAATTGAAGATTAGCACAAAAAAATTATCTAGGGCCCCTTCAAATTTATAATTAAAAATTCAGTTATGATTCTCAGGGAAAGTGTCTGATATGGAGAATAAAAAATTACTGCAAAATAAACTTAATGGAAGTTGGGTCTTCAGACTGTCAGTCAAAAGTTCAAACAGGCGTTATTCCTGTTTGGGTTGGAGTTGCCGTTTCCAGGCCTCGTTCAAATAAACTAGTCGTTTGTAGTTGATGATAAAGAGAATGAAGTTCAGCAAATATGTGATGACGCAGACAATGCAAAACTCCTTCAGCACGAAGTACAGAATGTATGCCAAGTACAATGACCCTACTACAGACACTATGGAGGATGTCATGAGGATTAGAGCTGCTACTGCACTTGCTGTCATACCTGCAACAAGAGAGAGAAAGTTACTACTGCTGCTCTCCCTCCCCTCTTCCACACAAAGCAAAAAGCCTAAGCACTCTTAATTCAAACTGAAGGCTACTCCGCAAGTTTGTATTACATAAAAGTCTGTTTAAAATACCATGAGTTCAAGATGGCTGACAAATCGTTATTTGGAGGGGAGCTTCTAGGTTCTGTACGACAGTCCTTTGATAAGAAGTGTGTGTAGTATTTACCATCTTCCGTATTCCTGAGTTGTGGGAAAGTTACAGGTTTGTCAAGTTACGTCTATCAATATTAATAGCTCTATAGCAGACCATATAGTTACAAAGAAATATGTGTACATTACATTTCATGCACTTTTTTGCCTGCTATCTCTATTACTCCTGCAAAACTTGTAAATTCCATTTTTAGTTCCTCTCTTTTCTATCATGCAATCCAATGCTAAATATATTTACGTGAAAATACCAGTGCAGCAACTGTCTTGACACTTATATTAATAGCACAGCAGGAGAAAATGCAATTGATTATTATCAGTTGGGTTTTTAAGCCCTTTGGACAGATGTATCAGTAGACTGGTGCTAAAAAAAAAAAAAAAAATCACATGCATTTATTTGGTCTCTTACAGGTTATGCAACATATAATGCACTCCTCTTTCATCACCACAGGCCTGTTACATACTTTAGGCTCTAAGCTGAATTCATACTTACCAAGTAGCATTTGTAGTATATAAAACACGAGTCCAAAAACACTGTTTGACTGATTTATTGCACTGTCCTTTCCAAAGATGGAACCCAACAGACCGAATCCTCGACCCCATCTGTAAAACAGTGAAACTAATTAACTTCTATTTAGATGCCTACTGCTTTACATCAGTATTTTCAATTCATCGCTGTTGGGAGAGAAAAAAAATAGATACATGTACTCTGACATAACCACCGCAGTCCCGAGGTTCGGGGTTATCTTGGAAAACCAAGCAGCTTGCAACAGGGTGCACTAGGGACAACTACTCCACACATTGCTGATGAAACTTATTTGACATGCCAGGAACTGCCAAGTTCACACAACTGCAACTTCACCAAATACCATGTCTGCCTCCTAGGGTTGTAGTTCAAAGCTCTTTTGTCAGATAAAGCCTTCCTTCCTCCAACGACAGCTTTAGCAGTTCTCTCCACCCCAGTAAGTAGGACATGCGCTCACCATACAGCTGAGGGAAAATGGGACAACTTGGTAACTAGTTGTTACCAACTCCGCCAGCACTTACCTCGCTGGCACCAAAGCAAGCAAATCAGAACACATGTTTGCACTTCAGCTGCTCCTGATCAGTGTAACACCTAGGAGGAACCCAAATCTGTCAAGCAGACAAGTTGGGGATGCACATAAGATGCACAGGCCTCATTTGTTAGAGTCCTTGCAGTGCAACATTTTGACCTAGCACCTTAACCACACAGCAACTTTCAACTTTTTAGTGATAAGATAGAAAGCAGCATGTGCCCTACAAAACTGCTGCTGCAATACAGGGGATAAAAGATTAAATTAGCAAATGTATTTGTGCTAGAAACCAGTAATTTGATGCCCTAAGGCAGATCATGCCATTATTTGTAAAAGCAAAGTGAGGACCATATTTATTAGTGTCACTTGAAAATATGAAGAGCAGTTAGCACTACTTTAACACGCAACTTGATTCACTTACAAGAGAATGTCAGAATATCTGCCAGCACGGCTTCGGAGCATCAAGTCAAGCACTACATAAATGTAAGGCTAGGTTCACATTATCAGGTTAACTGTCACATAACTAAGTAAAAAAAAAAAAAAAAAAAGAGTAATTCCTCACTGCTGTTGCAGCAGGAAACACTAGTGTGCTACACTTATGCCAACAGAAGCGCAGTTTCCAAATAGTTTGTTGTAGTAGAGGCAACGGTTCTGAACTAAGGCACAGCACAGGTTTGCTTTCTGCACACTACAGGAATGTTGCTGACAGACTTCACCATATGTTGGAGCCCAGTGGAAGGCTACTACCATATTACAAGCCATTTCCTCACACGAGAAAGGTACCACAATAAGCACAATTTAATACCATCTCCAAAATACTTCATAATCTCACAGCCACTTGTGCAATATTTTAAAAACATATTCAAATTAATCATTTTAATTCAAACATAGTAGCTGTCTGCAATGAACTATTACACCCAAGTATTGTGCTTTTCTCCCCAAGAAATCGAGCAGAGAATTAGGTACCAATTCCTAGAAAGCATGTTTACTGCATAAAGAGCAAAAAAAACCAACGAACATACTTTCAACTAGTTTGACCTCAAATCTTGTAGATGACTGAAGCGAAACTTATGTGCAAATACGAAGCTCTAAGCCAGCAGAGAAAAGACTGACACTTGCTTCACCACGGGGACAATGCCTCACATCCCCAGGCTGCGCAGGGTCAGAAAAAACACAACCTTCATCGCCGGGAGGAGCAGTGCAATACTGCCTCGCTCCCTGCCGCCATCGAAGCGCAAGCCTGGGGCTACACAAACCGTGGGGGACAGGGCTGGTGACGCATCCTCCCTGCAGCATACGCAGGCAAGGAGTCCCAGTTAGCGTATAGTATATATAGTTTGCGGGCGAAGCAGCATCAGGGATGGATCTGGAAAAGCAGCTGCAGAGATGGGAGTGCAGAGCTTTGCGGCTAAGGGAGCCACGGTTCCAAGAAGGAGGGATTTTAAAAAAGATCAAACACCATGCAACAATACCTAAGCAAACATTATAAACAAATACTGCAAGTTCCAAAGCATCTCAGCAACAACGAGACTTTCCTCCCACACACTGAACATTACCTGGATTTTAAGTGAGAAGGGTTTATTTTTTAGCCTTACTCTGGTAAGATGGTCACAGCCCGTGTACCAATTGTCTCATGTTATCCGGCTACCAAATTCAGTATTAAAGAACCAGAGAAGTATATTAAAGGTCCATCATTTTGCATTTGATAGTCTACTCGTATTTTTCTGTGTTACCACATCTATAGATGCTTCAGCTCAATATCCACAGCTGCAATTTATTGTTCTGGTCTCCAAGTGCATTGTTTGTAGGGTGACATTAAACTCCATTTGAGCACACTCCAGCTTTCCTCACCTACAGGCTAAACAGCACAACGCAAAGAGCAGCCAGGTTTGTGGTTCAGTGTTAGCTTAGCTCAAAGCAACGGCAGGATGCGAATTCCTGCCCTCTCCCTGCCCCAGCTGTACGCTCTCCTTTCTGATGCTCACAAGATCCCGTTGTGTTTGCGAGCAAACTCAAAACATCAGAAACTAAATTTAGACTACAGAATCTGACCCTACAATTATTCTGCAAGCAAATAAAATGTTGCTAATGGAAAGAAAATGAGTTCAAGCCCTTCCTGACAGTCTGCGTCCCCAAGCGATCTGTTCATAGCTGGAAGAAGGTCAGACCATGGTGAAAGCTTTTTCCACATGCAATAGTTCATTAAGTATCTTGTTGGCCTTGTAGCAGCTTTGAGTACATCAAGTATTACATTTCAGTCCATGGAGTACAGCTCTAATCTCGCATCTTGTTTCACACACTTCAAGACAGGTAAGCAGCCTGTCGTTTAAGACAAAGCACTTTTTCCAGCCTTATAAAGTTTGAAGTGTGAGGAGGTTTTCTGCATCAAACTGAAAAGCAAAATATTTAGACTTTATATTCTAATTTCTCTACTGAAGAGGCTAAATCATTTTCTAATTCCTCAAGGAGGTCCCAAACCCCACTAAAAGGCACAATGAATCAAGTATTTTTGCAAGCAGCTGGAGGAAGGAAGACGACTAAGTATGGTAAAAATCTTCCTTCTCACACCAAAATCATCCAAATCACACCCAAGCTGTCATAACTTTGAAAGTCTAAAAACATATGATAAACAAATAGCAAGGAAGACTGAAGTAATTAGGTTAGAATAAACATCACAAAAGAAAACATCAGTAAAAAAGGACTATAAACTACTCAATTTCGTCACAGAACGTGCCTTTCTTATAAAGAATATAATCTACAAGAACTACTGTTAACTCAGATCAATTTTTTGGATACAGAACGCTAAGTAAAACGAACACTCTGTTGTGAAAGCCATGCTGAAGTCACCCTGCACGACTCAGAGCAGAATGACAAACACATGTGGCAAGCCTATGTTTGCCACACCCAATTTTCACTCCTATTAAAAACGGCAAATCTGAATGAACTTCAAGGAAGTTTTAAAATAAATCTTTATGACATCTTCCTGTATGTTTTCAGTAACTCAAATTCCCCCTTTGTTCCAGCTGACAGCCTGTGTCACTTCTCAAGAATCAAGAAATCCACGACAAAGTGTTTAGAAATATTCGTGTAGTTTCCTTTACATCTAAAATTGAATTCTACAGTGACTTTTAGTGCAATGTGCATTTCCTTTTATCAAAAGGAGGTCTTGAAAACTATTATCCACCCTCTAAACAGTGTCCCTTTTGGTCTGCAATCTTTAACCAAGCTCAAAAGTGTTGCATTTTTAGAAGTTTAAAGCAGTATTTGCATGCGCTTGACATCTCTTAACAGGAAGACGAAGAACTGAGGTCATTTTGATCCATAAATGACACAAATAAAATATGATACTGTTAAATCATTACCTCTTCTGCACAATTATGAACATCCTCTCTGTCCCACAACAGCGTACTATGGGAGTACACTTGAAACAGTTTACCGTAATTTAGCAGAGACGATACCACTGGCAGAAAGGCAACCAAGAGAACCTCATGCAGTACACTACTCTCTCAGTCAACCAACCTCCAAGTTTAACAAGGTAAAAGCTGTAAGTTATCAGTATTAGCTCAAAAAGCAACAGAACTCCAAGCCTGCCAAACACAGCAAGTCAAACAAACAAAAAGTATGTATTTGTTCAGGAGTCTGATCCCTGTCTCATCCACTTTCTGTAAGAAATGTTATACTGTTGTTTGTTGTTTTTTTTTAGTCAAGCAGCCCAATTCTGACAGTTACCTGTCGGAGATGCTTTTAAGGGCTTTTACAGAGATCATTCCCCAAGATGGTCTCCTTGTCCTCAATCATCATTAAGTTAAGAATCAGCTTAAGAAACTTCTGAACTGGGGTTTCACCTGCATCAACATGCTGAGTAGCCTACCCTGAAGCCTTCCTGCATATACCTAGATGCCTTCTGAACACATACTTTTGACTTCCACAACATCCCCTGGTAACGAATTCCAGAATCACATCACCTCAGTTTCACTTGGCAATCCTCAGTTCTCACATCAGGAAAAGAATTACCTACAGTATATTCATTTTAATATGAAAATAACCATACTAGATCAGGTCAAACCCAGCTAGCTTCAGCACTGTGTCTCTGACATCAGCGAGTACCAGATGCCTTGAACAAAGCACCCACACTTCCCAATTCACATTCCAGTCTCCTAAACGTCCAGTTGAAAATGCTATCAAATACTTCAGGAGACCAGATTATTAAATGGCATGTATGACTCAACATACGAGAACACTTTGGGTTTGTGCAGCAGCAGGTTTTCCAACACACTTCTCGCAATTTTTATGTTTGCTGCAATGAAAATGGAAAACAACAGCAGTAAAAAAGACTAAACTTTCAGAGAACTGTAAGTAAGGAACTCAAGTTCTATTTTCTGAGTAGTAGTAGCTTACTTAAAGCCCCTCATTTCAGGCTTATTTTTCATCCCATAAGCATTATTTTGTTATCGGCAAACACCATTTACCACTTTGTAACCACGGAAACAATACATATTTTCTTAAAACAGCCCACACTCGGCAAGTAATGCGCATATTTCCTTAAGTGTCATCTGACTTCTGAGATAAGTTACGGTACAGAATGGAAGTTCTCAGGAGGGGAGTAAAGCTGGCCTATACTCACACATCTCCTTCAGTGAAAAGCTCATATAGAGGTCAAAGGATTTGGAGCACGTTAGTACTTCACAATGTTAAGAAACTTTGGTTGCAGCTTCTTTACAGCTTCACTAGAGGATTTTGAATTAAGCTTCATTCATGCTTACAAGGTTGTTTAGGCCATTGTAACAGTTTTAATAAATTAAGCAAAAGCCTTCAATTAGAAGCCACAAGAAAGGAGATTAAAAATTCCCATTTGTAAACTTGCCAAGAGTGCTCAACTTTTTGGATTCACTTAATGTTTAAAACTATTAGCAGTATTTACCCTAAACAAATGATACTTTGTTCTATATATCCTCCAGCTCTACCTCAGAAACAGTCCGAAAAAATCTCAGAGTCTAGATAAGGAAAATCTCAAGCACAGTGGTTAATTATTTTATCAGTCTTTACAGAAGCACTGGTTATTCAAGCTACAAGCCAACAGCATTGTATTCCTTCTACATAATCTATTCTATTAAGTTACGATAAATGAAGTCTGAATTTGAACTCCAGGCACTTTGTTAAATTTACTTTGCATCAGGCAAAATATCAGCCCTACTGCAAATTCCAGTCAAGCTAGAAATGATGTATGTCTGAAAAGCAAAACCACACATGTTCAAGATCAGACCACTAAGGCTGAAAAACCCCCTCATGTCACTAGGGTATTGCTGTATTTTACAAAAGATGTCCCTCAGCCACTATGTACTGGATCAGTCTGAAGTATTCAGTCACCAATTTTCTTTAAAGAGATGAGACAAAAATCACTCAAACTATCATCAGGTTCTGCTGCTTTGAGAACAACCTTCCTCAGTTCTAATGAAGCCGGTTTTCTATAAAGGCTCCCGAAACACCTTCCTTCCCCAGCACAAGGAATAACCTCCAGCTCCGCTCAGCTCACACCCTCCAGCCCCTGCACCCTGCCTCCCCAACCAAGTCCATTACCCGACAGCTCTGGCAGGTGTTTTTCCCTTCAGCAGACGTATTGCTTTGAGTCCCTCTTCCCTCCCCTTTCACACTGAATCTGTTTCTGTAAAACTTTTGTAATTTACCTCCTTCGTTACATTTTGACATTATAAGATAAATGACGGATACACAACACACAAAGGCAAAATCTTTTCTAGAAAGCAGGCTCAGCTTGTTTGTGCTTTTTATGGCTTGCTATCCTTAGCTGTAGAACTCGTATCACACTCACCTAGCTAGCTCTGTGCCAGCTCACCATCATCTTAACCTGCAGCACTCCAAACCCTGCTGGAGCAGAGTGCTTGACACACTAGCGAGAATCTGTCTACACCAATTTCCCCCTGCCCCATCAACAAATCAGAGATCTTCAAACCTTCCCTCAGAGAGCAAAACCAATGAATCCAGACTAACTGAAAAAGCACCGTTACACCTGCTATCCAACAATTTGCAATCCTTGGAAATAATCACCAACCAATTTTAAATTACAGGATAGATTGCAGCTCAGTCTCTGGAGGCAACAGTTTCACATAAACTATTTTGGTAGCTGAAGAATCACAAACATGATTCCTGTTGAATGACCAGCACCTGCTCCACATACTGCCCTTCAGCAGTTTAATCAAACTTCTGTCTTTTTTTCTACACAGAATCAAAGATGTCCAACAAAAACAGTAACTTGGCTCAGGTTAGCGAAATTACTGACTAGCAAAGACTCAGGAAACTAGTAAAAATTCAAAAAAGCACATGAGCATCATTTGCCTATGCTGGCTCACAGGAAGGAGCTAAACAAGCTTCCCCTTTTATACTACCTGCACAAAGCTACCTTCACCATTTCTCACCTTACATCAGTCACTAACAATTGCAGCTGTCAAACTCAAACACATCTGAATGTTTGCTTACAGCAATAAAAAAACCACTGGGACATCAGGAACTTACCATGAATATGAAAGATAGCTGCTATATAACGTTCTTAACCTGGAATCAAGCAAACTTGACAGACATCAAGTTTACAGCAACTGCCCCACAACAGAACTGAATGGGAACCTGCAGTATAAACATCAGGTAGGGAAGAGGTCAGAGAAGTTTTCTTCCATGTCCCATTTCCTTAGATAATGGGGTCGTTCTTGTCAACTTGATCTCTGTTATGGTCTGCACTCTATAAAGACGCACCAGAACAATCGTTTTAGCAAGGTGTGCTTCACTGCAAAACCAGCACTGGTCAAAGTTTTAACTTTAGTATCTTACAGCATAACTGCATACCCACTCTGCAGAGGAATAAGCTCTATACCAGCATGATTATACTCACACAACATAGCGCTGAAGTACTATGTCACAAGACTGAGCAATTCAAACATAACATTTACACAGGTCTAAATTCACTGCTCAACATGATTTATGAAGGTGAGCATAACAATAATACTACAGTCATCACAAGCCACGCTTGGCAAACCCAGTAAAACAAATGCACATCTGCACAGATCTGTCCACAACACACAAAATTTTACCAATGTACATTTTCAAGAACTACCAGATGATTACTCTGATGCATCCACCAGAAGACAAAAGGCAGATATGCATTTTTCAGAATAGGCAGAGTGGCTCAAATACAAGATGACAATCCTTGCACATCAGCATAAAGTTCAGAACAAGGAATCCCTAAAATATGTCATCTATCAAATTACATCCAGAAGAACACTGAATCTTGGAATCCTATTTTGACTCTAGAGCTTCTTCGGTAAGTCAGCTGAAGATGTTAACCTAGATCAATATTGACTATTGCCAAACCTCTTCACTTACGCAGCTGGCCAAAAGTGACAAATATTGCTAAAGATATACAGCGACATGTGCCCTTTGGTCATTTGGGCCAGCTATCTTAAGTCTGTATTAAAGTTGTTACAGCATTACCACATGCCACGCTGCAAGACTCCCTTCATAAAGAGCCATCCACTTGTCTGCTCTGCAGGAACCTTACATAAATCAAGACAGAAAGCAGAAACGCATCAGAGCAGAGAACCTGAAAGTCTCCCAGGACACAAATGAACAAAGCAAAAAGCTCTGGGTCTCTGCATTACTGCTTAAATTTCATGCCATACCACTACCGTATTACTTGAAACTTGTCTGTTAGTTTAATTCCCTCTGTGAAACCATTGTAACTGCAAAAACAAGAAGATTTTTCAGGAACTGCTATTAGCCAGTTTCATTATAAATAAAGCCATTCTTGCCACTTAATTATTCTTGCATATAAGACAGCAATTCACCTAAAACATCTACAGCAATTGCCAAATGAAAGCGCTCGGTATTTCTGTAATACCTTCCCTTATTACACAGTCCTTAGCTGTTTTTAAGCTATTTCATGAACTTTCCCTATGATAAAAGCTTGAAATATGCTGACCATTAGTATTTTGCATAAGGGATACTAGGAAGGTATCTCTCCAGCATAATCTTCTGGATGAGTCAGTCTCTGATACAAGATTTTCCATGCTCCTCCCTCTGCATGCTGGCGATCTTTACAACATTTCTGTTCTCATTGTTGAGCCAATATGAGATTAGGCTTAAAAACAAGACTTGGAAATATTAACAGCTTATTAGTGAAAAAAAGTTCTTCCCAAAGACCAGAACTTAGTTCCAAAGTCACCCAGCTCAGGGAAGAATACACTAATTTATTCTAATTATTCTGTACATTTAAAATTAATCCCAACACCATGATTGGCTCTTTAAAGTTCAGTCCACTGTTGGAGTCAACACTCAAAATGCAAAGATTGTTACATTCCAAGTTCCACAGCAAACTTAGCCTAAATAAAAAAGTCACACAACCGAATGAACACTCTAGAAGCCAGCACAAGCCACAAAGTACAAGTCTGTCACGCATTTAACTCTGTAGAGTCAACTCTGCTAATCAGCTAATGAAATTATTTGTGACTGCCAGTGTAAAAGTTTGTTCAGAAAATAAACGGTTGAAAGTTAAATCTGCATGACGTGAAAATGCTGGAACACCATATTTGAAACTCTGCTGTCTCGGTGAAATCTAAATAGTCATTAAAAGTTCCTTTCCGAAATCAAGTTTCAGAGAAACTTTGGAGATGTGTGGTAGTAACAAGCAATATTCTATTGGACAGAGGGAGAGAGAATGACTGATGCACAGGGAGCCATGGCAACACAGAAAATAAGATTAATTTCTTTCAATGTTATTTGTACCTCAAAGTTTAACAACTTGCCCTCTTGTCTTAGTTTTAAAGCAATACTCCTTTTTTGTCTGTGTCCTGCACAGCACTGAAAACACATTCTTCTCCAAATATGGTCTGACTGAACAGAACTCGCACACTCCTTTTCCACAAACTCCTTTCAGCACCTGCTCTAATTATCATGAGCTATCCTGACATTTGCAACACTTCAGTCTTCAAGCATGATTCTCCTAGCAACTGCTAGTTAGATTTAGTTCATTTTATCCCTAACTGTTCACATTCTTACACAGAATTCCTGCAGTGTTTACAGGTCTTACCACGGCATACTCAACTTCTCAGCTGCAGTGTTACTAACAAACACTATCATTACCAAGCATTATTCCATAATTAGAAATACCTAAAGACATAATTGGAATTATTTTACTTCTTCAAAGCATTTAGGGAATTTGAAGTAATAATTTTAATGTGTGTTTACTATCTCAACAGCAGCATTTGCAATAACAATAAAAAGCTAATAAAGGACCAAATCTATACAAGAACAGACTACTACAGAGGCTACTTAGGTGCTTAAATCCCCGTTATTCTCTTTTTACCTCTACAGCTATGTTAAAATTTAGATTCTCGATGATACTCATGTGGTTTAATCTCAGTAGCCTATGCATAATTTTAATTTATAAGTTTATCTGTCAAGCTTATCAAAGTCTTCTTCCTGCCTAGATTGAAACTTCTCATTTCAGGACACTTCTCATTTCAGGACACTTCTCAAATAGAGACATGAACAAGCACCTTCACAAACTGAAGATATCTGACGACAGACAGAAAAGCAGAGTTGAAGCCCTCATTCAATCCCAAGAGCCTCCTTCCAGACATCTGTAGACACACCTCTCTGTCACATAACACAATCCCACTTCTGCCACCACAGAAGTGATTCTAAGAATAAAAGTTTCCTGTATGTTTCACCTGAACAATTTAACCAGCTTCCACCTTAACTCTCCCCCACTGGCTTGTTATGATAATACAGCAAGTACCTTCCCAAAAACTGTGACAGCTTTCATCCAGGTTACACTGAGAGAGAAAATATTTTTAAAATCTCAAGTACCGATTCAGCTGAAGGCACTAACATGATAATCACAAAATTATAATTTAAAAAAGGAAGTATTTAACACATACATACTTTTTGAAGAACCAAAACTCTCCCTTTCCCAGCTCCTTACCAGTGGATACTTTTGCACATGTCTTTATACGTCTATACACATATACACACACCCATATATATATATGCACAGAGCAGTTTTAAGACTGCTGACAAATCATTTTATCTCTTCAGTTGAAATACTTGAGAATACGCTTTTAGGAGTTTCTTGCCCAAATTACAGCCAAAAGTATCTCCTGTAGCATGTTTATACTGCTAGCAGTTGTCTTTTCGTTACTGTAATTCAGTTGACTAGTTCCTTAACAAGACAAAGTAGGAGCATATTAAAATTTATACATCGACTCTCCTAACAGAAGTAAGAAACACCAACCTTTAGAAAACAACTTCTAAAGTAATTACTGACAGAAAACCTGTAAAATAAATCAGGATTTGGACTGGGCTTTTGCTGCCCAATCTCTCTTGAAGTGAGCACTTTCTCTGTATCATGACGGAAATCTCCTGTGCTGCCAAGTAACATTACAATGATAATGCAATTCGGATACTCCAATTAAAACAACCCAAAGCCAATCATCTACAGTTGTACATGTTTATGTTGGCCTCAACCACTAGTCACACCTACAGCATCTTACTCCACGTTGCGTCTGCCACTGAAACGCCTGTCACTCCAATTAACTGCCGCTGATTACAAGGCAGAAATCGCAGGTGCCTCGCCCTCCGGCCCGCAGCGATCCCGAAGCACAGCCGTTCCCACAGCAGCGGCCCTCCGCCGCAGGGGCTGCCTAAACCAGGAGCCCCGGCACCCCTCTCCGAGGCCCGCCCGCCCCGCGGCCCCCAGCGCAGGCCCAGCCCCTCCGCGCCCCAGGCCAGCCCTCCCCGGGAGGAGCCCCGGCCCGCAGCCTCCTGCCCGCTCGGCCGAGCCCTCCAGCCGCCGCCCCCCTGAGAGCGCCGCGCCGGACCCCCCAGCAGCCCCTGAGGCGCCGGGGACTGCGCTCCGGGGCCCGGCCCCGCCGCTTCCCGCGCCCTCAGCTCCTTCTCCCCGCGGCGGCCTGAGGCGGCGGCGCCGGCGGGTCCCATCCCCGCCTCACCTGGAGGTGATGGCTGCGGAGCAGCGGACGCGCTCGCTGATGTCGCACAAGGCCTGGTAGTGAAGGTCGCGGCCCTTCTCCCGCTCCAGGTGGCAGGCGTAGAGGGAGAGCAGGATGCCGGCCGCGCACACCGCGGAGCGGGCCACCCGCTCCCAGCGCGGCACCGACACTCGCAGCAGGACGGGCGCCGCCATCTTACCCCCTCCCTCCGCCTCAGCCCGCGACGCGCGCCCGGCGAGCCGCGCACGCGCGCCCGCAGCCCATTGGCTCGCTGGGCGGGCGCGCCCCTCCCGCCCCGCCCCGTCGACCGCGCCGGACGTGGCGCTCCGCGACGACGTCACGTCAGGCCGGGGCGGGGGAAGAGGGGGCGTGGCGCGGCGGGCGGTTGTGGCGCCGCCTGGCGGCCAGCGGGCGGCACTGCGGCGTGCCCCCTCCCCACCCCACCCCCGGCCCCGAATTCAGCGGGAAAATCAGACTTTTTCCCCCCTTTTTCCTCAGATCTGGGGCGCGGGGGGCGACGCTGGTCTCTCGGGCAGGTGCTGCAGTGAGCGCTCCAGGGTTTTTCCGTGATTCTGGAGAGAATGAGCCAAAGCCGCGGCCTGCAGCCACAGAGCCCAGCTGGTGCCTCCCGAGTAGAGCGACCTGGCCGAGGGCCTGCTGCCTTCCCAGAGGTTATCAGGAGATTTTCTGGGGGGCATCATTCGGACAAGCGAGACAAAAAGCGCATTAAAAATGTGTTTTTTCCTAGCGCACACCATAGCCTGGAGCTCCGCGATGGATTCCCCCAAGCGCCCCTCAGCCGTATCTCTGGAAGAGCACGCCTCGCACTTGAGCATCGGGATTTCATCATCTGTTTCCCAGATCTGGGATCACATTCGCATCACACCTCTAAAAATAGCCGGCAGACCTGCGAGTCAACAGCGCTGCTGGAATCAGACGGGTACAACCAACGACAACCAGGGCTGGGTCTGCTTTCGCACAGCTCCGCAGCACCAGTCCTTGTCTGGCTGTAGCTTAAGAACCAGCTGATGTCTCTGCTCTACCAACACGAAGTCATACAGCAGCTGAAGATAAAATAATCGTTGCTTACTTCAAGCACCCACCATAGCCACCATTGTTGCTTTATTTTGAGGATGGCCACCGGCCATTTGTTCTCCTCCCCTTCCCCATTTCCTCGCACGTGCACTGTTGCTGGGCATGAGCAGACGGAAAAGCGAGTCGGTATAAAACGAAGCTCCGCGAGTTTTCCCAGGGAAGGCAGGAGGACCAAGCACAATGGCAGCATTCATTCATGTCGCCAGCTACACCATCCCTGCCTTCATTGTTCTGCAAAACAAAACAAATTCAGAGATGTGTTGCAAAATGACTTCAGCGACAGGAAGGAATCCCTCTGCCAGCAATAAATGGGAAATGGAAAAGTATTCATTCAAAAGAGTTGAGAAAATCATTAATCAATAGTTGCTAGCACATAAACTAAATTTAAAATCTCCTGTCTATGCTGTGCCTTCTGCTATCAGTGGGAACAAGGGAGAGGGACAACGGAAGATGAGTGGAGATGCCTAAGACAGAAGGGGGCAACAGAAAAATGACAGATGTACTAAAGCTGCAGGAAAACAAACCACCCCATCTCATATATTTACAGCCTGGTGCTTAAAAAAGATGAGGTCTACTCAAAGCTTTTCCTTTTTGTCAACCAAATGGACGCCATGGGACGCTGGGCCCTGGGAGCATGGCTCGGGCTGGCCGCAGCGGGTGCAGGAGCAGGACTGAGCTCGGCCATGCCCTGCCCTGCCTCTGAGCCGCTCGGCCTTACTGCGGGAGCCATCCACCCGGCCGGCTGCAGGAGAGTGCCAAATCCCAAGGGAATTACTTCCTGCCTGTCTGGAGTGCAAAACTCGTAATGCTTCATAGAATCATTACGGTTGGAAAAGTCCTCTCAGATCATCAAGTCCAACCGCCACCCCGTCACCACCGTGCCTGCTACGCACCCACCGGCATTTGACACAACCCCAAGCCCAGAGCTGCTGAGGATCAGCCGGAATAGAGGGAGGCCAAGAGCAGAAGAACCGGACAGAAGCGGTGTGCAGAGACGAGCTCCTGCAGCAACGCCAGCGGTCTGAACTTACGCGATGCCACTGTTCTGAATATCATATATTGTTTATAGTTATTTCCTAATAATTTCTACACCAACAGTGACTGCTTTTCTGACCAAAGCTTTGCTTTTGGATTGTCATTGCTATATAAACTCACAATATTGACGCTTCCTTCACCGGACAATAGTTACATCCCCTTACATTCAAGATGTTGAAATGACTGGTAGCGACCTCCCTTACAACTGAAGAAGTTGTAAACATGCAATTTTTTGCCATGACAATGGCTTTATAATGCAGTGATCATGTTGCAGGGCAGCAATTGCATTTTGTGGATGAACGTGTGTATAGGTACCCTTAAGGATAAACAGCAAGGTGCTTGCTTATAATGGGAAATGGAGGTGTTTGAAATTTCACTTTCTTTTGAGCCTAATTTGAGAGTTTATTAACTCGTTAGGTCTAATCCTGCGCACGTTAGTCATGTGGACCCTTCTCAATGGGTTTCAGATCAGGAAAAAACCCAAACGACTTGTGTGCTGTATTAACTGAGTAAGCAGGCATCAGATTCCAGCAGAACAGTTTTACCACTGGTACAGCTGGACTCAGGTAGTAAACTCTAGGGACATATTTTAATTATATTCTAAGTTATATGACATGACTTGTGCCCTTCTCCTTACCCTTCTTAAATAACAGTTTTCTAAAGCTCTGCTAAGATTCATAACTCATAGCATCTTCCAATAATCATTTGTGTTTTGTCTAAAGAACTCCCTCCATTTAACAAAGTGCAGTGCCATTCGCTGTACTGTAACAGCTCTGAACCTAGTATCATGACTACACAGTAGAAGGCCTGAGTTTTATTCTCTTCCATTTGCTATTTTTATTGTGTTCCCTTCCCTACACAACGCAACACCCGTCTTTTCAAGCCATCTTTCACCATCTGTCCACAAACCTCCCAGCCTTCTTTTTCCTTTTTTTTTTTTTTCAAAAAAAAAAAGAGCTGCCACCTTCCAAACCCTGATTGAGGAGTGCAGACCCACCCGCAGGGACAGCCGGGGCAGGATCAGGCCTGGCTGGAGCAACTGGCGACTGCGGTGCTGGAGTGAGTTATCCCACGGTACAGATGCTGTGCATAAAAACAGTGAATTAATTAATACATTAATTTAAAAAGACATCCCTCAGAATACAGGCAATGCCTCGAAAAACACAAACCTGCAGAGCCCGTTGATGCCATGAAAAGCCAGAGTTGCAGACCCAACACTCAGAGGGCTATTAAGCAGGTATTTATTTATTTATTGCAGCGCCGGGCACACGGGGGATCTCTCCTCCAAACGTGCGTGCCAAGCACCCTGTCATTTCAGGTTAAATACAGTCACAGTATACATATTCATTATATTTCCGAGAAATGCTTAGCATATTGATTTTTCCAATAACTAATTAGCATATATTAATGTCTTTCACGCATATCTGTTAGCGTCCTCGGGTGGTCTTTGGGGGTCCTAAGATGAAGGCTTATACTCCTCATCACAGTGTCCGCTGGCTGACCTTTGTTTCTGAGCAGACTCAGTTCTAAGATCAGTTTACCGTGTCCTTCCAGGCTGTTTTGTTCTGGTCTCATTGCCCTCTTGGTGCCTATTTATCTCTGCAGCTTGGTGTATCTGCCCTCCCAAGGCTGAGCTGTCCAAATAACATTATTTAGGGGTCTCTCTATCTTAAGAGCTTTCCTGTCTTCTCACAACAGCAAGGACCTACTTTAGTTTAATTACAATCGCTCTGGCAAGTGGCAATTTTACATTTACGGGTATCACCGTGCGGCCCGGGCCGGTGGTCTGGTGCCTGGCACTGAGGGGGCCGGGAGGTGCCCTGGCTCCTCTCCGGGTGGAAACCCCAGCCTTTTGGGCGCGACGCAGCAACTCGGGGAGAGGCCGAAGGGCTTTTAGCAGCTCCTTCACGGTGCCCGCCTGCCGCCTCCGGGCCTCCCCAGCGGGGCAGGCCCGCGTTTCGACGCGGTTTAACCGCCTCTTTTCACACAGGGGCCATGAGGAGGCCATGGCGGAGCGCCTCAGGCGGGCGGGGGAGAGGGCGGGGCCTGCGCAAGCACCGCCCTCCCCGGCTCAGCGCGCTACGGCCGTGACGCAGGCGCGCGGCGGGTGTTGGGTGACCTTCAGCGGCGCGGCCGGCGGGTCTGGGCCCCGTCCGATCTCCTCAGCCACCTCGCCTCGTCCGTCCCGTCCCGTCCCGCCGCCATGCCGAGGGGCGGCCGGAGCCGCACGTCCCGCGTGGCACCGCCCGCCAGGTGAGGGCCGCTGGGCGCCTTCTCCGCTCCCCTCTCCCCCGCCCCGTGTAGGCCGCAGAGGCCCTGCCGCCATTGCGGGGCCGGGTGGCTCACCGCGGGGGGGGGGGGGGGTGGTTGGCCCCGCTGCTTTGAGCTCGATGCAGCGGGATCGGCGCGTTGCGGGGAGGGAAGGGGAGCTCCTCAGCGCTCGCTGCGCCGCAGGGCCCGGCCATCCGGCGCCTGAGCGCTGAGGCCCCGTCTGATCCGCCATTTTTAGCTTGTATCTGACTTCCCGCAGCCCTTTGGGGTGTGGGGCGGCGGCTGGTCTTTAAAACAGCCCCAAGGCAGCCCGTAAACCTTCCTCTGTTGTGCATAAATCACCAGAACGCTTAGTTCTTGCTGTCAACTGCAGGGTGTAACGAGGAGGAACTGCGGGTGCTTGCACCCTGCACCCGGGCGGCCTCTGCCCGGTTTGAGTTGGGAGCGGTGACGGGAGGTTTCTCTTTATGTTCCTTGCAGTCGGGCGCCACAAATGAGAGCTGCGTCGCCGGCTCCTGCTGCTCGGGCGCCTGTCCCAGCAGCGGCACCGGCTTCTGCTGTGGCTGCTCCGGCACCAAAGCAGCCTGGGCTGATGGCACAGATGGCTACCACCGCTGCCGGAGTCGCCGTGGGCTCTGCTGTCGGCCATACCATAGGTCATGCGCTTACAGGAGGATTTGGTGGAGGAAGCAGCTCTGAAGCTGCGAGGCCTGATATTACTTACCAGGTAAGAGAAAGCCCAGCTGGACACCAACTAATGAGACACAGTTAACTTGGGACATCAGTTATGTGTAGGCTGATGTCATTGCTGTAGACATAAAGACCACACACATTGTGGCTGGGAAAACTGGGGTGACTTTACTGGCTCAGTCTCCAGAGTAACAACCACAGTGACCTTGAGCATCTTAAAGGTAGCTCAAAGGAACACATGAGTAATATGTGCTCGTGGTAGTGTTGTTTTAGACAGTACTACCCCTCTGATTCAGACAGGACTTCAGTGTTCCAGGTCAGGTGATGGTAAGGTCTGTTGCAAGACCTTTATGTTCTGCTCAAACATTAACAGGACACTGTTACCTCGCCCAGATGCTCTCCAGAGTTGCCTGAGTGTTCATAACTTAAAAAACTGTTCTGAATGTGTCGTGCTGCTGGTGGAAACTATTTTGCACTTCAGCCCATTACTTATTTTCCATTTAAGTAGTAACAGAACATTTTGACTGAAACACAGGGAAGAAATACACAGCAAGCAGTACTGGGGGGTGCGGCTGCGCTGCCAGGGCGCTGACGGCGGTGTCTGCCCTTTCAGGAGCCGCAGGCAGCACAGCCTGCCTACCCCCAGCAGCAGCAGTCGCAGTTTGGTCCTTGCCAGTATGAGATGAAGCAATTCCTGGAATGTGCGCAGAACCAGACGGACCTCAAGCTGTGCGAGGGCTTCAGTGAAGTACTGAAGCAATGCAGGTTTGCTAATGGTAAGTACACAGTGCTGCCAGGCAGCTGCCGAATGAGCTAAGCGGTAAAATTATTGAGACAGAGCACGTGCACTGGAGTCGGCTAAAGCAAGCTGCTGTTGATCTGATCCTGCACGTGTAGCTGGAGGTGGTGGGGCGGAGGGAGTGTGAATTCCTGAAGCCGGGCTGGTGCGTGGGCTGAAGCGGGCAGCTCGGGGGAGTGGTGGCAGCAGGCCTGGAGGATCAGCATAGCCTTGGTGGCCTGTAGCAACCGCCTGTTCGGCACAACTGACCTGGGGGAGAGGAGACTGCCCAGTGCTGGTGTCCGGGAGGACTGCTGGTGTGCAGCTCAGCACTTCCCAGCAAACGGACGAGGGGAGAGATAACACCCTAACATGTACCCCTGCCTTACAGCAAGGAAGACCACCTGCCATTTAGGGGTTCAAAATTTGTAACTGTGATAACTCCTTACCTTACAGGTTTGGCCTAAGCCTTCAGAACAAGGTTGCTGGAGACCATCTTAGAAGAACTGACCTATGAATGAAAAAAAGCTTCAGTAATAAAGTCTAAAGCTGTCTGGTATCTTGTTAGTTCATGTATTCACACTGTTGTCCTCCCCGTGGCTTGATTCCTCCCATAGCCGCTACAGATGTGATAAACTTACAGCAGCAAATTGATTTAGCACAAAATGGAAGAATGAACAATAAAGCAGAATGAGCTAATTTGGGTTAACGGGCTTGCTGATCGTTGTGTTGAATGTAAGCGATATGGTGTATAAATAAACTTCTCTAGAAGTACCTTGCTTCAGTGGACTTGGGAGTTGAGTCTGAAGGGTGAGCAGGCGAGAACCGATCCTGGCAGGCTGCTGAAGGGCTGGAGCTGCAGGAGCTCAGAACATCCGTAGCTTGGCGGTTACCAGACTCCTGCTTCAGCGTTTGAACTCCACTGCTGATCGAAATACGTAGTGACGAGGGAGGCTGTGTTTGGGTCCATGCTGGTCTGCGTGCAGTGGTCCCTGTTCCCCAACTGCCTCCTGTCCTGTCTTTAAAAACAAGCTCGTCTCAGATTCAAGAGATTCTGAGAAACATCTTCCCCTCCGCTGAGAGGATCCCCGTGGTCGGCCGTTACCTGAGCAACCCTGGGCTCCATCCCGCAGCCGTGTGCTTCTGAGGTGACGCTTTCCTACACCAGACTCGCAGTTCCCAGTAAGGCGAGCCGAGGCTGCTGGTTTCCCTCCCTCCATCTTGCGGTGGGAGTCGCGGACCGGCCCATCAGGAGGTGGTGCCACAGGCTGCCGCGGCCTTCTCCTCCTCGGCCCTGCCGCAGGCAGGTGACAAGGCTGCTGCTGCTGCCACGTGAAGAAAAAATAATCATCTCCATTTAAAAAGTATTTGCAAGTGCAAGCCCTCTTTTCCATCAGAGGGAGCAGCCGGTTCATGCTCTGCTAAAATAAAATACCTGGAGCCTGCAGAGTAAGCGCTGCAGGGGTGGGGTAAGCCCTGCGCAGCGCAGGGAGGGCTGTGAGGACGGACGGACGGCGTGTTCTCACGGACAGCGGCGGGGAGCAGCCCTGCACTGAAAAGCGCAAGTCCCGTTACCGATACTTGCATAGCGTGACCTGTATTTCCCGCACTGCCGTTGTGCTGTTGGGTGTTCTGCCTCTTCCCGGGAGCCCTCAGCTCTCGTCTGCAGTTCCTGGAGGTGGGGAGAGAAAACCAGAGTTCAGCAGCTGTGGCTGCTGCCTCCCTGGCAGTGTCCAAGCCCGGGACGGGGCGTTGAGCACCCTGGGCTGGTGGAAGGGTCCCTGCCCGTGGTGGGGGGTGGAACTCCATGATCTGTAAGCTCCCTTCCACAGCAAACCAGTCTCTGATTCTATGAGAATGGGGAAGGGCTGCCTGCAGCATGGCAGGCGAGGCCACAGCCACCTTTGGTGGTGACAGGAGAAGCCTCCCTTGCGCTGCTGGGGCTCGGGTCCCAGCTGCCAGGAGCTCCACCGTGCTGCCGAACAGAAGGAAGAACGGTTCGGGCCAGAAACGCCCGGTTTGGTGCCCAGTTTGCCCCTGGTGCCCAGTTTGCCGCAGACGCCCCCGAAAGCCCCCCGGGGCGGAGACCCCGGGCCAAGCCCGGCGCGGCCGGTGCCGCCCTTCGCACCTCGCCGGGGCGGGAGAGCAGCAGCAGCCCCGGGGGGGGGGACGGGGACGGGACGGGACGGGACACCGACTCGGCCCTCCCGCCGGGCCCCGCACCGCCAAGGGTTAACCCCGCCGGAGGAAGTCCCGCACCCTCCGCGGCCCTTCCGCCCCCCGCCGCCGCACCTCCCCGCGCTTTCCCGGGGGGGTACGGCCTCTCCCCCCCCATCGCCCACCCCCGGGGGGGGAACCCGCTCGGCGCCGCGCCCCGCCATGCCCCCCCGCCCGCCGCCAGCTCCCGGCCCGCTTTATTTTTGGCCCGGCGGCGGGCAGCGCTGAGCGGGCGGCAGCGGCCGGCACCGGGGAGGGGGGGGACACACCGACACCGGCGGCCCCGGGGAGGGGGGGACACACACCGGCGGCCCCCGGCTGCCCGCAGCGAGCTGAGGCCCCCGGCTCGGCAAGGAACCGGCGTCAGGAGACGGTGCGTGAGGAGGGGGAGGATTTCGGGGGGGGGGGGGGTGTTGCTGGCCCGCAAAGCTCGCTTTCAGTAGTACGTTAAGCATTATTTTTATTTTTCTTCCTTCCCTAAGCACGCCGGGGCTGGGGCGGGGGGGGCAGCGGGAGGTCTCGGTCCCGGCGGGGGGGGGGGGGCTTTGCCGGGGCTGCCGCTGCGAGGCTGAAGAAGTTGGGGGGGGGGTGCTCCCGTGCTGGCCTAAAAACTGACTTTAGCTTGGGCTTTCCAGACTTATCCCAATCAATACTTGGATGTTAATATTGACCACGGCAAACATTGAGCCCCCCCGTGTCGGGGCAGCGCCCGGCGCCGGCCCCGTCCGCCTTCCCCCAGCTCCGGCTCAGGGCAGAAGCCTCCCCCCCCGACCCCCTTTCCCCCCCCTTACCCCTCAGTGCTCTGTACCAGCGGTTCGGGTGATACCGGGATGCTTTAGCCAAACCCCCGGGCTCTCCCCTCCCCGAAGGAAGCACCGCAGACCCCGGGGCTTCCCCGGGCATCGCAGGTGCTCCCCTGCCTCCAGCCCTGCAGCACCAACCCCCAGGACCTTCCATTTGCAGCTTCAAGAAAAATCAAAGCTGTTGGATTTTTCCCTCACCTCGGGTGTATTTTATTTTCCCTACTTCGTGATCCTGCCCTCTCATTTATAATTTCAGCGCTGACTTGGTTCGGCATTGCTCACGCTATTTCTGACAGCTAAAATTTTATAAATTCAATCAAACCCATCCCTGTGTAGAAACGCTCCAGCCCTCGTTAGACGTCCCCACCCAGCAGCAGCGGACACCGAAGCCGCAGCATCAATCCTTATAACCAGGTCAGGACAGAGCCGCGTCGATAATAAGATTTAAATGCGCTCCGAGACGCAAACCTGCCTGGCGGTTATTGCCGCCGTGGGGAAAAGGGCACGGGAAAACTCAACATCAGGGCTCTCCTGCCCAGCTGCTGTCCCTCCTCAACAGCAAACTGTCACCCCAAAGTGACAATTTTGCTGCCCAAGCTTAGAAAAGCCACTTTCCACGCTAGCTGCGTGGTCTTTGTGTATGTTTGCGGAGCAGTTGGACCCGGACCACCGGGATTTCAGCAATGCCAGGCGCAGGAACAAGCTGAGGATATCCAGTTCCCAGGGCTTAAAGGGAAACGCTGATGAAAATTAGAGATCAGAACTGCCAGTTAATTTTCTCCCCTCTATCAGAATGTTGTCATGCTGATCCTCCTCCAGCAATGGCAGCTCATACCGGAAAAAGAAAAAAAGAAGTGGTACAAAAGCCTTTCAGGAGTTGTGGAGCTGCTGGCAGCTGTACGCCTGCGGCCGGGGAAGCTCGCTCGGCTGCTGTCCTCGGGCTGGCTTGGCCCCGGCTGACCCCGCGGCGCTGGCTGTGCCCGGGGACCTGGGCCCCCGCCTGCCCCTGACCCGCTGAGCCCCCCGCGCTGCTCCACCGACCCTCGCCACCCGTTTCCCTCCTTAGTCCTTTTCCCTTCACTTTAAACACTATTTTTTCCTCCTTGTTCTCAGCCAAACCGTTCCGGACAACTTTGTCGTCTTAAAAATAACCAGGAAAAAAAAAAGAAGAACCCCCCCCCCGATTTCAGATTTTTCAGATTTCAGATCTGCAAGGCAGATTTCAGAGCTTCGCAGGGGTCTCTGGGTGGTGCCGGTGTGGGGTGACGTTTGCAGAGGCTGCTGGGGACCTTTGGACCTGCTGTGCCAGTGCTGCCTTGCTGCCGCACGCCCGCGCCAGCTTCAGGTGCAGCTCAGCCCCTGCGTCCCCCGCCACGCTCTCCCCGTGCTCTTCGTGCTCCGCCTCGGCGGGAGACTCAGAAAAATCAGTTAAATTACTTTCCAAGGCGGGAGGAACCAGGAGAAGTCTGGCGTAGCCCATAGCATGTGGTAGGAGCTGGAGGACGATGCCCTGCCAGCCGGGTGCGGGTGCTGTGCAGGAAGGGACGAGGTTTTGGGGTCCTGCAGGGCTCCCTGAAGCCCCAGCCAGGCTGCTTCTGCCTCTGGGGACAGCCAGGCTGCGGGGGACCCAGTGGGATTTCTCCTGTTGTCCTCAACGGGTTCTCCACAGGGTCCCGAGGGCAAAGCTTTGCTTTTCCAACCAGTGAAATAGCCCCTGTGGCCTGTGGTCCAAGATGATCCTCCTCCTCCCTTCTCCTCCAGCTCGATGTTTTCCCCTCCGGCGGGGACTGGGGAATTGAGGATGGGGCAGGTCCCTGCTCCTGCCCAGGGTGGAGCGAGCACCCATCCTTGCTCTCTTTTCTTTGCAGCCCCTTTCCGCTGGCAGACGAGCCCAGAGTGCCACCAGGCAGAAGGCAGAGATGACCAAGGAAGAAGACCTACCAGACTGGAACTCATCCAAGGAGTTCTATGAAAAATATGAGCCGAAGGAGGTTTTGGGCAGGTAAAGCTTGTTTTTGGCAAACTGGTTTCACCTACTCCAGTACCCGATAGGAACAGCATCCCCTGGGAACCCGATATGAACGGGACCCATAGCAGCATGGGGTTAAAAATAGCATGAAGAAGCACCTTCCATCTGCTCAAAATCCTCTGTCCAACCAAGACAGAGCAAAACCCGCTTATAGGTGAAAATACCAGCCCAGGTGCCGATGGCAGGGCCGCGAAGTCGGGCTGGGTGGGGAGGAATGGAAACCCCCATCTTGTCTGTGTTGTCCCTGGCAGGGGGGTGAGCAGCGTCGTCCGTCGGTGCATTCACAAAAGCACCCGGCAAGAGTATGCTGTGAAGATTATTGACATCACGGCGGGTAACATCTCCCCCAAGGAGGTGCAGGAACTGCGAGAAGCCACTGCCAAAGAGATCGACATTCTCCGGAAAGTCTCGGGCCACCCCAACGTCAGTAAGTCAGGCTCTGAGCATCAGGACAGGGGGGGGTTTCTGCCCCATTTATTCTTCAAGGTGTCCCCAGGAAGGGCTTCTGGGCTGAAATCCCTGGGGGGTGTCAGACCTCCAATGGTCTTAATGTGCCACAGGGCTCCTGCCCAGAGCATCGTTTGCTCTACCCCCGCACACACGCCAGCAGTGCCCAGGCTGTCTCCCAACCAAAACACTAGTGAAGATCAACTCCTCCTTAATTCAATTTGCAATAAGATCAGCAAGTTTTAGCCCATTAATGGCCAGGAACATGCTGTACGCTGTGCTCACGGCCCCCATGTTTCATTGCAGTCCAGCTGAAGGACAGCTATGAATCCAGCACCTTCTTCTTCTTGGTGTTTGACCTGTAAGTACCAGCACCCCAGCACCCTCTCCCCAAGCCCGTTCCCACTCTGCAGACGGCCACCAGCCAACAGTTGTTATGGGCCAAACAGGACAAGCAGCTCTTGTTTAAGGCAGAAATGAGCCTCGACTGCTGTGAGCCAGCTCGGTGCAGCCTTGCTGCCGGCTGTGTTTCCCCTCCATCAGCAGCTCAGTGCTGCTCAGGTTTCCCCGTAACCTTTGGCAGGAGCCATCGTGCGTCCCCGCGGGTTATTTATATGCCCAGTCGCATGATGCCGCGACTCCTGACGCCGGGGCAGCGTGATGGACACCAGAGCAGGGGGATGGCACAGGAGAGCCCTGTCCCATCCGAAACCCGCCCTGCCCGGGGACAGCCTTTCCTCCTCTTGCCTGATGTTTTGCAGCAATATAGAAGCATTTTTATCTCTTTTTATTAACAAGCCGGCTTGTCATTTTGCACAATGGGTGCCCTGGGGCTGTTAAGGGGCAGTGACTCCTGGGCAATCCTCCCCAAGGGCTCGGGGCCGGTTTGCTGCTGCAGCTCAGCCGCTGCCTGCCTCCGCTTTCCCTCCCGCATGCAGGATGAAGAGGGGGGAACTCTTCGACTACCTCACTGAGAAAGTCACCTTGAGCGAGAAGGAAACCAGGTAAGGCCAGATGCAGATGGCTGAACATCATGTTGCAAAGGCAGGGCGCGGGTTCGAAGGATGACCTTGCAGCCGGCATGGCACCCATGGGCAAACCAGCACCCCGGGCTGTGCCCCCGCGCTCAGAGATGGGGGCTGAGCTGCACGGCCCCTGTCCTTGTCCCCATCCCCGGGAGCACGGTGCCAGTGGGTGTTCGGGTTAGGAGAGGTGCTGTCTCCCATCCCCAGGAAGATCATGCGGGCACTGCTGGAAGTGATCCAGTACCTCCACTCCATCAACATCGTCCACCGGGACCTGAAGCCGGAGAACATCCTCCTGGATGACGACATGAACATTAAGCTGACGGACTTCGGCTTCTCCTGCCAGCTGCGTGAGGACGAGAAGCTCAAAGGTAGGAGGATGGCGAGGTGGGGGCGATGCCGGGCTGGCCTGTGGCCACCCCGTTGCTGCGGTGCCCACAGCGTGTCGGTGGAGTCTCTCCAGCCCCACTGTCTCCCCGGGGCCAGTCTCGCTGCCGCAGGCACAGATCGGTGCCTGTCGGCTTGGGATGCCCTCCTGCGCTCATATGAGCCCAGCTCTGCCTGCAGCACAGCCTCCACGCCTCACTCCTTGCCATGGAGAAGTTGCTGCCTGTTAGGAAAACCATCCAAATCTTTCCACTTTTTTCTCCTCCAGTTGACCCTCGTTACCCCATCCATTTACTGCCCAAAATTAAGGTTTCTTCCCAGTCCTACCCTTTGCAGAGCCACATAACCAACAACAAGCATGCCACCCTCCACCTGGGGCATCCCCATCACTCTCTTCATTCACATTTTAGCTATAATCCACTAAGAAAAGTCACCAGCAAGATGCACACAAGTTGCAGTTACTCCCTGTGAGCACCATCACTTGCGAAGGTCCCACGTGGGATCCAGGCCCCCCTCCTCGGCTGCTCGGGGGTGGGTGGGGACGGCACGAACCCTCCCGGGGGGCTGAGGGGGATGCTCTGCCCTGTCTCCGCAGAGATCTGTGGCACGCCTGGCTACCTGGCCCCCGAGATCCTGCAGTGCTCCATGGACGACGAGCACCAAGGCTATGGGAAGGAGGTCGACATGTGAGTGAGGCGCCTGCTTTCTTTTTTTTCCCACCTCGCCCCTCGGGTTGCTCCCGAAACGCGCGTGGTTTGAGGCGCAGCAAGAGTTGTGCAGATGGGGACCGGCTGGGGGGTTTGGAAGGAATTAAACGATGCGCTGAAAAATGCCCTCAGGGCCGTGAGGAGCTGTCCTGGCGAGCAGGGGCTTCTGACACAGAGACGGGGGAGAAGCAGCCTGAGGACAAGCCCATCTCCCCGCTTTGCCTCGTCAGGGAGTGGGGAAAGCAACGTTTCCTGCTCATAAAAATCACCTCAGGGCTGGGCTCCAAGACACGGAGCTTTTTAAACACACCCCGTAGCAAGACGTGAACCCGAGGCAGACCCTGAGAGAGCAGCCAGCTCGGGAGGGCCCATCGGAGCCCTGTGGCGACTTTGCCATCATCTCTGGTGGCTTCAGGCTCAGGTCTGCAGCAGTCAGAGCTGTAACCAACCCCTCAAAACACACCAGGGCATCTCAGCCCCTTTTTGGTTTAAATCCCTCCGTTCGCTCCCATGCCAGGACACTGCACACCACAGCCCCAGCGCAGCCAGCCTTGCCGGCACCACCACGTCCCACCCTCCCGCGTCCTCTCCCTCCCCTAAAAACACCCAAGAAAGGCAAAGAACTCCCCCTCACAGCTTCCTCCTGCAGCATCTAGGAGAGCAGCTCGACATCAACTAAACTTAGAAACCCCAACGCCCTTCCCAGCAGCGGGGCAGCCCCTGCTCCCTATTACCCATCAGCGCTAACGAGCCCCAGCAGCAAGCTCAGCCTCCCTCAGCAGACACCACGCAGGGCAGCGTCCTCCTGGTTTTCTGGGGTGGCAAAGCCCAGCGTGTCCCAGTTGGGGACAGGCACCGAGCCACCCTTGGGGCGCGGATGCGGCTGGGTGCCCCTGGGGTGCTGCCCAGGGCTGGAGGCTCCCGCTGGGCTGCCCGCAGGTGGAGCACCGGGGTGATCATGTACACCTTGCTGGCCGGCTCGCCTCCCTTCTGGCACCGCAAGCAGATGCTGATGCTGCGGATGATCATGAACGGGGACTACCAGTTTGGCTCCCCGGAGTGGGATGACCGCTCGGACACCGTCAAGGACCTGGTAGGTGCTTGGGGATGGGAAAACTTGGGGAGGGGGCTGCAGACACCTGGGTCTATCCGGTGCCCTCCTGCAGATCTCCCGGTTCCTGGTGGTGGACCCGCGGCAGCGGTACACGGCCGGCGAGGCGCTGGCCCACCCCTTCTTCCAGCAGTACGACGTGGAGGAGGTCCGGCACTTCAGCCCCTTCCGGAAATTCAAGGTGAGGTTGGCTACGGAGGTGTCTCAGCGCCCCGATCCTGAGCTCGGGAGCTGCAAGAGCTGAGCGGTGGGATGTGTTTCCCAGCTGAGCAGGGAGAAACTGGGAGTTTGGGAAGGCTGATGGACGTGGGCTTTGGCAGGATGCAGCAGCCTGGGTGGAGACCCTTCTCCAAGCACTATTTTGCATGCTTTCTGGTACTTCCTAAGGGCTTTTTCACAGAAGGGAATGAAATAAGAAAAGGGAAAAGCCTGCCTCCACCTCAAATCATTAAAAAATAGAATTTTTAAGGGCACATTGATGAGCCTGACATCACACGGGAGCATCAAATGATGCAAAAGTTGATAAAACAGAGGAATCCTTTCCCTTCCCTATAGCTGGACATTAAGGCAGCGCAAAGGTACCCGAAGTGGCATTAGGTGACACGTTCAGGACTGACCCGCAGTTTTGACGTTAAGGGCACACCGAAAAAACCTGTACTGCTCCCACGGGACTGAATACCTGTGCCGGGAGCCGGGCTCCCTCCTGGCTCCTCTGTACGGATAGCAGCCATGTGGGATGCACTGGGGCCGATCCGGTCCCGTCAAAGGATGGGCCGCGAGTTCCAGCCTGTTCCCCCCATGCTGCAGGTGATCTGCCTGACCGTCCTGGCGTCAGTCCGCATCTACTACCAGTACCGGCTGGTCAAGGCGGTCACCAGGGAGCTGGTGGTGCGGGACCCATACGCCCTGAAGCCCGTCCGCAAGCTGATCGATGCCTGCGCCTTCAGGACCTACCGGCACTGGGTGAAGAAGGGGGAGGCGCAGAACAGAGCCGCTCTCTTCGAGAACACCTGCAAGGCCATTTTGCTGACCCTGGCAGCCGAGGAAGGGCTGTTTTGATGGCCACTGCGTAAGCTGATGAGTTTGCTCAGAGTTAAGGCGAGTAAAATCTTTGAAAACCAACTGGTGATTTCTTTTTCTTCTTTTGCTGGCCTCAAGGTCAGGTACAAAAGCAAAGCCAGCAGATGGCTGCGATTTGCCCCTGGGTGCAAGGGGTGAGTTTGGAGAAGCTGCCTCTGATAGAGCTGTAACCAGCTGCACCTCCTGATGTGCTGGGAGCAGCAGAGCCGCTTGGGGAAGCTCAGCTCACCCCTGGAGTGGGACCCTTTGGGGGCAGTTGCAGGTGGAAAAGGGATCAGCAGCACTCGAAGGGGTGTCCTTGCCCGCTGACATGCTCAGGGTTCCTGGTCCCATCACATTTGGTGGCAGAGCTCTTGCGCAGCCGGTTTATAGCCCTTAAGCTGGCTGTAACACCTGGGAGAGGAGGCCCACTGGTTTGTGTGATCTGTGCACTTAGAAATGAGCACACACATTGTTTTGTTGCTGTTTAAGGGTCAATAAAGGTGCCTTGTTTTACTTTGTGGAAAGCTCAACAGATGGTACGAAGCTGGGAGTTCCCGAGGAGATGGGGACCAACGTACAAGTCCCCATTCCGGGGACGTGTCCCCATTGCTACCCCCTGCAGCCGCCCCTCGTGGCAGCCCCATGCTGGCAGCCACGGAAGGGCTGTGGGTGTCTGTCCTCTCTGGCTGGGGCCGGAGGTCAGAGCAGCACTGCCCCGATCCCACACACACGCACCCCTCTGCTTATTGAAAAGGGACATCAAAAGGAGAGCTGTAGTATCTACTACACCAAGAGGACATTAAAGACCAAGCACCCTGCCTGCCATTCCCAATCACTGCTCACGCCCAGATGTCCCAGTGCAGAAAGGAGTTTTAGCTGCAAGTATTTACTTTTAATTTTTAAAACTCTCCTGATGAAAGTGACTGCTGCGGGTTACTGTTCATCTCCACAGGAGAAAATGCCTTCAGGTCTTCCCAAGCGACCGTCAGAGCTCAGGTTTGGTCTGGCTTTTCTTGGCCGTGACGGGCGGGATGTCGGCAGCGCAGCGGAAGCTGAGGTTGTCAGAGGCTGAGTCTGGCGTGTTCCCCATTCTCAGGGGGAAAAAAGAGACCCAAAGTTAGGGACCCTTCCTAGTTAACGCTTACATCCTTTAACGTGACCCTCTATAACAGACTAGAAACATCTTCTGTTTCCCTTGAATAACTTCAAGAAAAGCATTTCATTCTAAATACTTGATGGAAAATACATGATTTGAGAAGCAATTAGGGATGTATTTATAGCAGGAAAATATTTAGCAGTATTTGTAGTATGTTTTCCTAACTGCTGCTCAGAAAAATTGAGTAGGAACAAACAGATGCCTCTTAAAATAAACCCCCCTTCCAAATAAAACCAAGCCAGAAGAAATCACTGCGCAACTGCGCCAGGGCATTGCCCAGACCTACCTGGTAGTCACATCAGCTTTATGATTTGCAGATCCATCTGCGGTGTCAATCCACGAGGCACCTCTCAGGACGCGCATGTTCTGAGCCCGCTGCCTCGATGACGGCACCGGAGCCAGGTACTCCGAGGCGGTCCACTCCCACGTGTTTCCCAGCAGGTCGTAGAGCCCTGGGACACAGACAGTTTTGCATCAGGATTAAGAGAGCACATTCGTGTATGGGAAGAGAGCACAATATTCAAAGCATCACTGCAAGAGCATGGTTTAACGAGAAGACTGGGAACCAGAACCTCTCTACTGTATTGCAAACTGTCCCCAGTTTAAAACTGGACCTTTAATGTGTCTCATTGTTTCCCATCTGCGTGAGGGCATGGCATCCACTGCCCTCAAAACAACATGTTTGGGATTTTCTAAATCACACGGAAGTGCAAAATAACTGCCTGCTCATTAAAAGCAGGGGAGGGTTTGGTGCATTGAAGTGCGCTGGGTGCACGTCAGCCAACATCACTAACACCCATCAGGGCTTTTGCTGGGCTCGGTTGTTCTATCAAGATGCTGGCATGCGCCTCTGTCATATCTGAAACCTTGCTACAATTACAGGATTTTTATGTTGAATGGATATTAGGAAGCAGATGCCATCTCCAAAACCAGGGCAGGGATGTCTGCTCCATACCATAGTTGTTCTGAGGAGGGAACGCTGCTACCGGCGAGACGCCGTGATAACCGTCTTCAGCCATGTCGACCCTTGGGAACTCACCCTGGGGGAAGAAAGATCACTCTGAGCAAACACCCACCACGGCCCGTGTTACGCTTAAATAACGGAAATAAGCCTCCATTGCAGATTAACTCTATGCAACATTTCTGGCAGAGAGAGATCAACCGTCTAAAGTTCACCCAAGACAACCCCTTTTTCAAACAAATTTATGTATGAATTTTTGGTTATGTATGAATTTTTGGAAGCACTGAAATCCTGGTTTCCCAGGGGAGCTGGGCTGAGGCTGCTCCCTCTAAGGCTATTCCGGATAACGCACCAGGAGCTGAATTTCGGTACCGTGCAGGTAAGCCTGCATTGCTTCCCAGGACCATGCCGCCTGCTTGAGGCAGCCACACACGCTCCGTGGTCCAGTTCACCACCACCCTCAGAAGAGCTCAGCATAGACGGAACAATTTTTAAGACCTCACCTGCCAGAGATTTGTACGGTTCGGCTGAAACTTGTTTCCCCAGGGATACACCCTTTCTGCCAAAGAGGAAGAGAGACCCGTTAGCCCTGCGTCATTCCAGCCTCTGGATTTGCCTTTTTGACCAGGCTTTTATGATCGTCATTTTCTGCTCAGCTCAGGACACCGAGAGGGCTCGGTCTAATCCCTACAGACGCTGCCAAGCAGGCGAGGAGAGACGCGAATCAGCAACAGCTTCCCATTTACGAACCATCGCTCGCACCAGTGGGTCCCGCGGTCCCCCCGGCGATCCCTGCGGCTGCTTTATATCAGCGTCAATGGGGGGGGGACGAGGGTCTGCTCCTTGCCCCAAACCCATGAAATGGCAGAAGTGCTTTGTTTAGGAAGATACATTAAGACCATAGATAAGCCACTTCTTCTTCCTATATTATTATTATTAATTCGACTCCCAGGCCAAAAGTGGTGGTTCAGCCCCCCAGATTAACCTCTGAAAACATCCCTGGATGGAGGTTTAGATCTGGCAGAACTAACATTACTCGATACTTCGGTTTGCAAAAAGATCAGAGCTTGAGGTACGTACGCTCCAGTCCTCCCCTGGCAGCAAATTCCCACTCCTCCTCTGCTGGGAGCCTCTTCCCTGTCCAGGCGCAGAACGCCTGCGCGTCATTCCAGCTCACGTGCAGCACCGGGTAATCCAGCCTGTCCTTTATGCTGGAGCCAGGACCTGAGGGCTGGGAAAAATCACATTGAACAGATTTTAATTGATTTTATAAACTTTTCAGTTAAAAAATGGAATAAAGGACAAAACAAACCAATGCAGGGAATGTGCAGTAAGCAGAGGTGCCTTTTTTCCCCCTGTTTTTGGTCAATAAGGTTCAGCACACGCTAACATGTGCACGCTCCCAGCATGGAGAGGACTCACCACATCTGGTTTTTGCTCACCTGTCGCCAAAAAGCCTTCTCGATGGGCAGCCACCATGGGGCAGACTAGGAAAAGAAATGACACCAGATTAAAGCTGTACTGGCAACACCCCCTGACGCCATCCTCCTACAGCAGCGTGCATAAGTAAAGGAGAGCGGCTTGTTAGTCTGTGGTAGGTTAGGTTGGACTCGATGATCTTAAGGGTCTTTTCCAACCTGAATGATTCTGTGATTCTGGAAATGGTTAAACGCTGCAGTTCGATCTGGGTTATCAAAAGCATTTTGATGGTGCTTTCCAACAGAGGAGAGGCGTCTGCTTTTAAAAGGTCACGAAGTCCACGCTGGTTTGTTTTTCTATTTTAAGATTTAAGTAGTAAAGTCCTTTGAAACGTGCTTTGCTCTCTCCCCGCTCACTGGAGCATCCCATGAGTCCAGTCTGACAGTGCTGGGAGAGGATGCAAACAGAGATGGGCCATATATCAACCCAGGCTCAACCCTGCTGTTCATTTACAAAACAAAACGACCCAAGATCAGAGGAAAACCACAGAGAATGGCTAGGCTCTGCACTGAGAGGCAGCTGCTACTCAGTGGCAAAGCAATACTGGCAAGGAATCCTCTCCTGGCTTTTTTTGTTACTCAAACCAGAAAGGTCAGGCAGGGATCAGAAATGGCAACTCCATCATCATCACTGAAACTCATCCCCGTGGGATTTAGAATTACCTCCAGTTTTTGGGTGACTTTTTTTTTCAGCTCTTCGGATACGAAATCCTCAAAGACAAAGCTCCAGCCAAACGCTTCTGCTTCTGTCTTGTATTTCTTTTCTCTGACAAACTCCCTGGCAGAAACACAACACGCTCAGGCATCTGGGTAACAGTTCTTCAAGAGTCGCACCACCAACCACAGCGATCTGCACACGCAAGAAGTTCAGAGCAAGGCAAAATGCACGCCCACAGACACCCCATCTGTGGAGAGTCCAGGCTCCTCTCTGGCACAGCTCCAGTCGGGTCGATACAGATTTAACAGACAAAACAGCCTGATTTGCATCCGTTCACAGATCTGATAATTTTTTTGTTACCTAGGCAGGTAAACTCACCCTGCACTCTGGTCTTCCATAAAATGTACCAACTGCACAGATCAAAAATCCCTGAAAAGCCACTAAAACCTACAGCTGCTGTTAGCTAAATGTCCCCAAAATGCAAAAAAAACAGTCACATACTGCTGAATAATTTCCCCCTGCTTCTGTCCCACTTGTTTCCCCATTGCCTAAGTTGCAGCAATCGCTGCCTCTGCGGGATTCTGGGCAGGTACTGGTGCATGGAAGTGTTGGCGCTTGTTAACCACCAGCCAGGCAAGCAGAGGCACTTCCTCCAGGGGATTTATTAGTGCTCTGCCCAAGGGCTTCTGTAAAACACACCGAGGAGTGGTCCCATATTGACAAATGGAAACTGAACCTATAGGAACCTCAAATCTGAAACAGTACAGCCCTGTAAGAAAAAGACACACACACAAAAAAAGGTCTGCAAGAAAAAAAAAAAAAAAAAAAGAGAGAAAAGGAGGGGGGGAGGGAAAAAGAAAAAAAGAAGGGAAAAAAAAGAAAAAAGGGGAACAAACTAAGCACATTTGGAAGCTATGCTGGTAAGAGGCTTCAGCCCGCACCCGCAGAAGTGATTTATTATGGACAGACAGGTTTTTTTGCTGTACTGGCACAGCTGGGAGCAGCCAGGCACTGGCTCCCGCAGCCCAGCAGCCCCCGCACCCCGCCCAGCCCCTCGCTCCCACCTGAAGGCCCTGTTGGTGACCGGGAACTTGTCGATGGCGAACGGCCTCACCGCCACCGCGGGCCCCTCTGTGTTCCCCCGCGCCAGGCCGCCGGGTCCCAGCCGGAGCGTCCCGCCGAGCAGCCGCACCATGCCCTCATCCTCTCCAGGCGCTGGAAATGAAGAAATTCGGTACAAGAAGTTGTATTTTTAACCACGACCGCACGCGTTCTTTGCCAGAGAGGCACATTCTGTGCTGGAGGAAGGGTGCGATACAGTAAGCCATTATTTAGGAGTATTGCTACTACGATCAGCAGTTGTATAGGTCTGCGTTTTATTAAAACACGCTTGAAGTATTTTAAAGCCACGTTTTCTGCGCCCCCCTCAGGAAGAGAACGGCCCCAGCCAGGCAACACCGCCCAGGCGGCTCCTTTCAACTAAGGCCGTGCCGCCATGAGCAGGAGGGAACCGGGGCAGGGAACCCCACTGCGGTCTCCCGGCTTGCCGGGAAGCAGCCGAGACGGCAGGCCCGGCAGGCCCGGCAGGCCCGGCAGGCCCGGCGGCGGCTGAGGCCTCACCCCGCAAAGCGCGGCCGCTGCCCAGCACGCAGCACCAGGCCAGCAGCGCCAGCGCCATGGCCCGGGCCGCCGCGCCGGGGGCGGGCGCTCACCCGGAAGAGCTGCGGGCGCGGGGAAGCGCTTCCGGGCCGTGCCGCGCGGCGGGCTCGGCGCCCCGCGTGGGCCGCCCGCAGCGCCGGGTGCCGAGGGAACGGCTTTTGAGGAAAAGGGACGGAAAAGGTGTAACAGCATTTCCCCTCCGCGCAGGGAAAGTCTCCCGCTGCCGGAGCCGGCGACGACACCCCCCGCCCTGAGGCACTGCACCGATTCACAGGCAAACAGGGGCCTTTGGTGGTGTTTCAGGAGTGGTTCCTTGGGTTTTTTTATTAAAGGTCACTTTCACAGCCCTTCAGGCAGCCACCCGCAACCGGAGGCTCCTGGCTGTTAACAGAGCGGAGCCCAGCTGGGATAAGGGAAAAATCGCTGCAAGCCTGCTCCCTTCCCGCAAGCACAGCCGCCTCCCCGGGCAGGCTCAACCCACAGAGCTCGCTGTAAATACCCAACTGCAGCACAAAGTGTTAAAACTCACCGCTGTGTCACCACAACCATCGCAACAAGCCTTTGCAGGCACGCTTCAGGCCCTTACGGAGTGCGTTAACTCCATTTATCTGTACAAGATGATGAGGTGATGGGCTCAGCCCAGCTTTACAATGGACCAAGCAAGAAGGGGAGCACTGAGCCGCCTTTCCGCAGCCCCCAGGAACAGGAAGGCACTGCCCTGGGTACCAGAGCCCAGGAGGCAGAGCTGGGTGCCGGACCCCAGCCTGCAGCCCCCCCCCCCCTCACACAGGCTGCCAGCAGAATGCTCAAGACCTCGGCCTGAGGAAGATAAAGCCTTAATTAACCGGCACACACGAAGCACAGGACGCAACAGTTTATTGGGTAAAAAGGAACGCAACTTCAGTTGTACACTTCGGTGAAATTAAAAATAAATAACTGATTTTTAGAGCCAAATATTTGAATAGTTGGTAATATTTTGAGTGGCCGTGTTTACCAAGTAGGGGCTGCTCGTTACAGCAGAGTAACTTCTCTCACCGGGACAATCCACCCCAGCTAGGAACGGAGCGCCTGCAGGTGGATCTCAAAGACCACCACCACCAGCAGCAGATCCAGCTCAGCCTTTGAGAGAGGACATTCCAGCTCGCATAATTTCATCCACCAAGAGAATGTTGCTAGCGATCACCGTGCTAGAAAGATAAAATAAATATTGTTATTATAGTTCAAAGACAGCTCAGCTTCATTTCTGCCTTTCAAGGCAGCTTCCCCTATACGGGATCCCTCAATTCTGTACCACTGCATCAATCTGAATGATCAAACACCCATTGCTACTTAGAGTGAAAATACTGTAACATTTACCATGAATGAAGCAGCTGCTTTTTGACATTATAATTATCCCAGATTCCAGCTGCTGCAGCTACCATTGGCTCACCTGCAAAAGAAGTACAACAGTCTTTAAATCACCAGTTCACATAATTCAAAGTCAGACTTGCTAACACCTGATACTGCTTGCTATGTCCAACACGGCGTTGCTCCGTGCTTTAGCTCCACGAAACACACAGAATACACTGAAGTACCTCAGCATGCCAGCACTGGCTGCAGCAGCAGGACACCTACTAGGGCCCCTGCACAGGGTTTTATGAAAAAAAGGGGTAGCTTTCTGCATTCAGAGCAACTTTGTTCTTCAGGGAGCTGAGACACAAAACAGTTTCTTACTAGAGCATCATCCCAATAGTTTAGAAAGTTCTTACCAGTGTTCAGATCAACGCCAGTGAGTTGCCCCGATTCTGCGTGCTCTGTCTGAACCTTCACTAATGTTTCCTGGGGATCGTAACCAGAGTTCTGAGCGAGAACCTTTGAGAACGAAGACATTATTTCATGTTGTTAATTAATAGAGACCTCCAACAGAAACAGCAATGGGATCTGAGCATGCTTTTAACCCACTGTTTTCATGAGTTCCTTGTACCTTAGGAATGATGAGCAGAGCATCAGCAAAAGCTTGAACTCCAAGCTGGGCTCTTCCTTTCACATTAGGTTTATGCTTAACAAGAGCATTAGCTACCGCCACTTCCAGCGCCCCTGCTCCTGGAACCACGCATCCTGCAAGGGAAAACGTGGTATTGAGACTTCACAGTAACCACCTATTCCAATTTGAACAGTTAATTTTTAGTGTAGTTTGATCTCTTCCTTCATCTTTAAAAAGACGACTTTTATCTGATCAGGCAGGTACTTACAGAGTTATCAACTACTTGTAAAATACGAGGTGTAAGAACAGTAACTAAAAGCACTTCACATTGAAATACACTTAGCTTGGTGTCTGACAGCATCAGATACCAAGGAAGCCATTACAAAATTCACTAATTTTGAGGTGAATTGCAACAGAAGATCCTTCACATCGCTAAACAGGGCAGAGACTTACCATCCTCAATAGCGTTTTTAACAGCCCGCAGACCATCTCTTACTGCATCCTTGATTTGTGTGAGCGTATGCTTATTTGGCCCCCTGATCAACAGGGTAACAGAGCGGGGGTTGTCACATTTCTCAATAAAGGTGTATTTCTCTTCACCCTGTAAAACAGTGTTATGTATTCATGTTATACATTGCTTCATCAACGTGTATACATAATAAAAAAAATGGACACTTTCAGATTCAGGCCTGCACTAACAGCACTTCCAGAGTGACGAGAAGCAGCAGAACCTTACTACCATTCTCCATTTTACAGATATTAAAAGCGTAATATGGAAATAACAACAGGAAAACACTTTAACAGCAAATATCCAGGCAGCAAGTGCATGCTGGGATGTGAAACGCTACCAACCTTTATTCATGCTCTAGTGTAGCTCTTAAAACACTTAAAAATCCACACACAGACACAGCAAGATGAAAGAGAAGCTGGCACCAAGCGAGGAGTATTTAACCTGGCTTCAGCTGAAAGCTTAGTTGTACTTACCAGTGTATACTCATAGACAAGCCCCGCGTGTCCCAGACAGTCAGGAGTGAGATCCTCCACAGAGTTCATGGCAGTACCACCACATGCAAGGGTCAGTCTGCGAGGGAACACATACAGCTTAGCACTTGCGTAACTAAAATCTGAAGTCACTAACAGAACAGTAGTATTTCAGCATGCAGAACACCAAACTTCCTAGGCTTGGAACAGTTTGCCACTGTTCATGAAAGAGCTCTTCACAAAATCAAGCTTGTAGAATTAAGCCTCCTCTATAGGTGGCCACATCTAAAGCATACCGATAGCTCACATTCCTATGTCACTCAGTGTGCTGAACCAACTCTTCCATGGTTTGTAGAGACTACCCCGTGTTACATCAGTTAAGAGCTGGAGAGATTGAAGTGGACTTAGCGCAAGTCCTTGAAGGTGGGTTCAAGCCAGACTTGGTTCACCACTCAAGTTCGGAAGAGCAATTTCTCTCCCCTGGAACTGACCTTTCCATATTCCTCCTTTTGGCTCTCCGCAAAGCAACTATTCCTTCTTTCGCAAGTGCATCAAAGGAAAACGGGTCAATTCCCTAGAAACAAAGAAAGTGACCATCAGGATACAGAAAAAGCTAACAAACCCCCCTCTCAGTCTGACACTGATGAATAACTTCTTCCTCAGGGTTCAAAGAAAACCTCAAGTAGGAACTGTATGCATATATTCGAAAGTACATCAGCCTAAATTTAGCTGTCTTTGAAGAACTGTACAAAATGAGTCAAACAGCACACTGCTTGCCAAGAAAACCAATGTTTCAGATTAATTTTTCTAGTTAGTTGTATCCTTCATCTCACCTTCTGGTTGATCACAATAAATCCCTTATCTGAATCACCACAGACTCGTCTTTTCAAGTCTATGATTTTCTTCACTCTATTTTCAATGAACTTTCTTTCGGCTTTCACTAGCTTCTCTCTCTCTTCCGCACTTTTATAGAAGAATCCAGAGCTCACCTCTCTGAAGGAGAAAAAAAATAGCAGTAAGAAAACTATCCTCTCTGCTGCAGAAATAAACCTAAGCATAAGGAATCATTCCTTTTGAAATGAAACAAACAAGACACACACCCCCCCACACCAGCAGGCAACATACAGCTCTAGTTCAGAGCTTCCCATTGCAAGGAATAAAGCACACATTTAAAACTGAGCAAACTCTGGAGGATATTTAGATGTTTGCTTTAGAATGTAAAATTATGCCAAAGGAAGGGAGGACTTCCAGCCTTTCTTCAATGAAACAACAACATAAAGCTCTGACTTATTATTCTGACAATATGAAGCTCTGACTCTCAAAAACATTTTCTCAGACACCAGCTTCCCCCTTCCAAAAAAGGCCAGCAGAAGGAGCATCACCTCTTCCATTCCACCTTCTCCACCACCTGCCTCGCTCTAGAAGACTCTACGCAGTCTGTTCAGTTCTTATTTAACCACACCTTAAACAAAAGTCTTTTAAGACGGGAGCATTTTCTGCTCTTCACCTTGTTGCCGTGTACTTACGTTTTCTCATATTCTAGAGATACATTGCAAGTAAGAACATAGGCATCTTCCACTCTTTTCTTCATGTCAGGATGACGAGCACCATGATCCAAAACCAGCCCCCTAATCAGGCTGGAAGATTAAAAAGCATTGTGTGTGTCAACATACACATAGAGAAGATACACATTTCACGGAAGCACAGACTAGTCAGACAATTGACAATGCAACTGGGCAAACGCGAACTGCCTGTGCACTTGTGCTGGGAGCAAACAACGATCATGTATCCCACTTCCAAGGGCATGCCCATTCTCATATAAAACGCATACCGATCAGAGTGTGAAAAAGGAATTTATTCTGGCATAGTGTCTGACTGCATTAGCCACTGAGGAAAGCTAGTGCAGAATTCGTCCATGCCACTGCGGTAAATATACAAGCCTACGGAATACCCAACCAGATGACTACAATCCAGTTTCCATTTATCAAATGCTATTTTCTACTTGTAATGAATAGATACAAGCCTAAAGCAGAATCGAACCACAAACACTATTACTAAGAAAAAAAGTATTTATTCAACATTGTTATGTAAAAGCCTAAGCCAGTGTTACTCTTTGCTATTCAAAAATCTCTGGTCAGGGAATCAAGCTCAGTGACTGGGGAACTTCTGCTGTCTACACAATTTATGGCCGAAATCAGTATTTTTGCCTTTCTTTCACCCCTTCCCTAATAACTTTTCCAGTGGTAGCTTTAAGACACCCAAGTTTTTCTAAAAAGAAAAGAAAAACCCCACAGACTTCTCAAATGTCAGGATACCACTAAACTGAAGCTCAAGGATACTCATTACTTACGTTGTGTCAGTTTCCGATTTGTGCTTCATCTCCATAATCTCTACCATGTGGAGGTCAATAGGCTCATCTGGTTTTCTGACTGTCAGAACAGAATCTACTACAGCCTGAAACAGAGGGAAGGGGGGAAAAAAAGTCCCAAAAGGACTATTAGTCTTCCAAAGTGCGAGTTCACATCTTTTCACCCGCCCTTCACTCAAGTAATAATCAGCACAGTTTAAAACTTGGACCTCTTCGCACAGAAAAGAGGTGGAAAAGACACATAACACTTACCTCTGTTAGGATGTCAGCAAGCTCGGTATGAACTTTAGTACGGAGGGATGTTCTGGCCACATCTATAAGGGTCTCCCTGTCCATTTCCTTGGTTACTTTGACTTGCTCCAAAACCTCGAGTGCTTTTTCCTTCGCAATCTCAAACCCTTCTGCTACTATTCTAGGGTGCAAACCCTAATGGAAAGGAAGAAGGGACAACACAAGAAAGACATGTTACTTTTTCACAGATGGAACCTGTGGTTTCCAACACTCCATGCAATCTCAAAACATAGGGAATATGCATCCTACAAAGACAAGAAAATGTACTGTCCTTCTGAATACATATAAAAGGAATGGAAATCCTTCCAATGCAGAGGAAAAGTACAGGTTGTTCTAGCACAGAATTAAAACCAAGGGAACTACAAAGCACACTTGGGTGTTCACTGTGCAATACGAATGCCTATTCTGTAACGTAATATCCAAAATACCCAATATCAGGGAGGCTCTGCCTGCTGACATGCAAGTAAAAGCAGTGGTTTAACTCACACAGACAAAAGTAACAGCAGGTATCAGAAAAAAGCTTATTGAAAACTACAGTACCCACAATAAGCAATTATGAACAAGTCTTAAGTCCTCCTCTCCAGCTTTTCCCAATTTTCCAAGTTCTGCGATGCGTTCATTTTAGGCAGAAATATATATTCATTTTCATGTTTGACTTGTGAGCATCAAGCCTTAAACACAAAGCAAGCTGAACGGTCTCAGATGAAGCTTAACTTGTCCACCTACAAAAGAAATACCACATACATACCTCAGAAATATAGAGATCTGCCTGCTTTAGGAGTTCTCCAATGATCAAGACATTCGAAGTGGTACCATCTCCAGTGATGTCATCTTGTGCTGTTGCTACTTTTGCTATCAAGGAGGCCGTGGGGTGTTGTATTTGCTAAACAAAAATAATAAGCTGAGCAGTAAGTTTTACTGCACTAGTACAGGAAGAAAGCAATCTGAAATCAGCTAAACAAAATATTTAAGGACTAGCTGATGTTTTCATGATTCACCTCAATTTAGTGGGTTTCAACAAGTGACACCAATTAACAACAATCACTGACAACAGGTTGATTGAATTAACCCATTTAACATTATTTCCCTGCTCAGATTATGCACCTGTGCACAAAAATATAGAGCACTAAGAGCCAAACTAGTTCTCAACTCATTATGAGCTTGATAGAGCCCTCTTCTCCTTCACGCAAAGGAAGGGCCAACACAAACCAGACTGCTGCTGGCACTAAACCCAGCATGTTTAGAGCTAATTCAGTAATCTCTGCATCAGTGCTGTGCATACCCTAATGGTTTGCTATTTCCATACCAGTTTATTTTATTCGTTCTTAGGAAACTAAAGAACTTTTGACTAGTTTGTTTCTTGCCAGTTCCTCTGCCAAACAGTACACTTGGTGTTCCAGCTATGAGCACCACGCCTGCCTGGCCAAAATTCACAATCATCACACATGACCTTAGGTTACTTACAGAAATCAGTCTTTTAATTTAAGGAACACACACACATCACTTAGCATCTCCAATAGCTGACTGAAGAGTATTTTAACACAGGTTGAAGCCTACAGACCTACAGAACAGTATCCACATTTGAAGAGGGTGGTGCTTGGTAACTCTACTTGAGCAAGATAAAATCCATTTGGACCATTCATACTGTCATTTAGCTTTTTATTGTTATTTTCTTTATAGCACTGCCTCTAGTGTGAAAGACCCAATGTAATTAATTTCCCCTGTCTGCCAGATCACCATGTACATTAACTTCAATACTTTATGCTGAATTGTAACAGACAGCTAATGGAGCTTAACATTCCACAGGCACGAACAGGCCGTGTTCAGCTGGGAGATGTGGGCACGCTGCTACCTGATAGCCCCGGGACCAGGGCCCATGGCGGGTCCAGCCACGCTGCTGGCCCCTCAGCTCACGAGACCCAGCCCTCGTGTAACTTTCACCCCTACAGCAGGGAAACTGCGATACAACCCCAGGCAGGAAAGCGACACGAGCCGTGTCCATCACCCATACTCAACCACTTTCCAAGCCACACACCGATGGTGAACTGTGCTGTCCTAGGCCTGCTCAAGTACAACAGGAGGATGCTTTCTGTAAGCAAAGCAGAAGGCAACAAAAACGCCAAAATAATTATTTAAACAGCTTGTTTCCCTTTTAATTGCCAAATTAGCACACGAACTCTATTTAACACCTACCACGCTGCACTTAATTACCTTCCTCCCAAGGCACCTTTGCCCCTCAAAGCCCAGGGCTGAACACCACAGACCGCAGGCCGGGGGCAGCGGGGGACACGGTCTCCCCCCCAGCCCCCTGCGCTCGAAGGGAACACAAGTGGGCTCCTGCCTCCCCCAGCCCCCCCCCCCGGCTCCCACCCTCGCGGCAGGGCCCAGCTCACCATTTCCTGCAGCAGCACGTTGCCATCTTTGGTCAGCTTGATGTCTCCAGCCCCCGACACCAGCCTGCGGGGAACACGAGGGGGGTGGGCGGGTGAGCGGGTCCCCCCCGGGCATACCTCTCCCCCCCCCCCCGTCCGGGCGGCCTCCGCCTTTGTTCCCCGCCTCATGGCGGCGGCAGGAACGGCGGCCCAGCCCCACGCCAGCCTCCCCGCGCCTTTCTCCTCACGCTTCCCCTCAGGCCGTAACGGCCGCCCGTGCGCGGAGCCGCCTGTATCCCCCGCCCCGCCCCCCCCCAGCCCCGCCGGAGGTGCCGGGGGCTCCCTCACATTTTCATGGTGCCCTTGGGGCCCAGGTTGGTCCTCAGCACGTCCTGCAGCCCGCGGGCCGCGCTGATGTTCACCGCCAGCGCGGCCTGCGCACGGGCCACCTCGGCTTTGGGGTTGAGGGCCTTCACCGCCATGGCCGCCGCTGCTCTCCGCGCTGGCCTGGGCCGCGCCGCGCCAGGCAGGGCAGAGGGAGCCGAGCGGAGGGGCGGGAACGGGGCAGGCCGTGCCTCCCCGCCCGCCCCTTCTAGAACACTCCGAGGCGCGCTCGCTCCCATTGGTCCTCCGGCGAGCCAACCGTGCCCCCATTGGCTGTGGCGCCTGCCGCTCCCGCCCCGCCGCTGAGGCGCCGTTGGGGCGCGGCGGGCGGCAGGCGCCGGCCCGTGTGGAAGTGGGCGCTGGGGGCGGCGGGGAGCGCGGCCCCGAGGGGGGGAGCGGCCGGCTGGGATCGGCCACCAGCGCGGTGCCGCGGTGCGAGGCCTTCGAACGGGCAGGGTCGGTGGTTCGTTAATCCCACCCAGTCATGTGACAGACAGCCCCCCCCCCCCCCCCCCCCCCCCCCCCCCTTCCCTCGGCTGGTTCGCAGAAGCCTGAGAATGAATTACTAAACCCGGTGATTGAAGACTGGATCGATAGAATTAATGGTTAAGCGCGCAGGATTAATCATCAGAACGGTTCTTGGTGAAAAAAAATCAAAGTTGAGGTTAATCAAAACTCGTCTTAACACGGAGGCGGCCGCGGGGCCTGCGCAGCCACCGCAGCGCAGCTCCCTGGGCCCTGCGCAAGGCTCCCCGAGGGCGGGGGACGGTCTCTGGCGAGGCCACGCACCCTGCCAGGCCTGTGGAAAACAAACCCACCTATTTTTGAAGTCAAGGCAACCTTGATGGGTGCTGGAAGGGTTTGGCCTACATGGCCTGTCAGGGCCCGGTCCTTGAGGCTGCGAGACATTTCACAGAATCACAGAATGGTCGGGGTTGGAAGGGACCTCTGTGGGTCACCCAGTCCAACCCCCTGCCCAAGCAGGGTCACCCAGAGCAGCCTGCACAGCACTGCGTCCAGGCGGGTCTGGAATATCTCCAGAGAAGGAGACTCCACAGCCTCCCTGGGCAGCCTGGGCCAGGGCTCCGTCACCCTCAGAGTGAAGAAGTTCTTCCTCATGTTCAGCTGGAACTTCCTCTGCTTCAGTTTGTGCCCGTTGCCCCTTGTCCTGTCACTGGGCACCACTGGAAAGAGTCTGGCCCCGTCCTCCTGACACCCACCCTGCAGATATTTATAAGCATTTCTAAGGTCCCCTCTCAGCCTTCTCTTCTCCAGGCTGAACAAGCCCAGCTCCCTCAGCCTCTCCTCACAGGACAGATGCTCCAGTCCCCTCCTCATCCTCGCAGCCCTCCACTGGACTCTCTGCAGTAGCTCCTCATCTTTCTTGAAGTGGGGAGCCCAGAACTGGACACAGCACTGCAGGTGGGGCCTCACTAGGGCAGAGTAGAGGGGAAGGAGAACCTCTCTCGACCTGCTGGCCACACTCCTCTTAATGCACCCCAGTGTCTTACCGGCTTTAATTTGCGTCTTACCGGCTTTGGGCTCTGAAATGGAGGACAATGGACAGTTTTCCTTGAGAGGAGCTTGAGGAGAGCTCCTGCTGTGGCTCATTACGCGCACCGTGGGCACAGGTTGCACCGAGTTTGGCTCCAACATTGCCCCATCTGGGCTTGTACCCCCAGACACCAATCTGCTACTTCGGAGCAACTGGCGTGACACAACCCTCTCGTTATTTCAAGTATTTTGTTAGGAAGGTGCCCGCCTGCAGAATAATCACAGCCGGTGGCTGCAAAGGTGTGCCAGGGAGGTCCGGGCTGAGCGGTTTCCAGTGTTCTGCAGCCCATCTGCTCTGGAGGGCACGAACGCCCCGCGAACGGGAACCGTTGGCTCCGAGGCCAAGATTTCCTCAGTCTGAGAAGACTGTCAGCCTCCTGCAGCGCTCATCCACCAGGCATCAGGATGGCGCAGGGTGAATCTCCCCCACTCCACCCCCCTTTTTGCAGCAGGGAGCTCTGGATGCAGCCCGCTGCTGAGCGGTGACGCAATGAGCTGAACCTGTTTCCCCATCACTTCCAGCAGTAAAGTCTAAGCCCGCTGTTGGGTACGATGTTTTTGCACAGATTTTTTGGGGGAGCTTGGCCGAAAAAGTCAGCGAGCGTCAGGTGTCAGGGCAGGCTCACCCGCCTCACCGGTTTTGGCAGTGGGCTATGGCACCTGCCGGGAATCTGCTCTGCCGCTTTGGGTGAGATCTTGGGTTTCCGGGCAAAATGCCATGCGGTGCGGGAGGAGTCCCGTGCACGGCTGGCCGGTCTGACTTGGCAGGTCCGGAGGGGACAGCTGCTCATGTTTCTGTTTTTTAAATCTTCTAGATGGAGTTAGTGTTTTAACAGAGTACACCACAAGTTTGGAGCCTTCTGTGTACCTTATGTCTCGTGAAATACTTTAATGCTGACTCTAATACAGTGCCTGGGCTTTCTGTTCTGCTAGTGTAATCATTAGAAATAAACATTAAACATTGCAAAATGCAGGAAATCACACTTGGCATTTCATAATTGACTTTGGAACTCTGATAATGTTTATTCTTCACTTTTTTGGGGATGCTACCGGCCTGCTGAAACCGTAACCAAACACGGCAAGGCAGCCCTGAGAGACTGCAGTGCTGATATTTGAGGTGCCGAGATGCAATGCCCAGCTAAAACACCTGAATCCCCAGCTCTGTCCTGGATTCTGCAGCTAACAGGTCACAGACAAATATTTTGCTATTCTTGCTTCTGGGGTTTGTAATTTTTTTGCCTTGACGCTCTCTCGGGGCTGTTCTCAGTAGAGGGCAGCCTTGTCAAACCCATGCGCAAACCAGCGGGCACATATTTAATATTTTCCTCGCTGCTCTTGTGTGACTCGCGTGGGTGATGTCCCATGGAAAGGCAGGAATTGTCCATCCTAAACACCTGCGAGGCGTGGGGCTGGCTGCTGACAGTGCTATGGCCATTCCCCAGGCAGGTTCAGGCTTGCGAGGGGAATTATTACTGTAGAAAAATAAAGCGGTAATTCTGGCATATTTTACTCTGAATTTTAGATTTTTTTTTTTTAAAAGGAAAGCCATTTTTCAAAGATGTTCTAGTCCTCCATGTACGTGGTCTCTGCTGTTTGTACAGGTGGAGAAGCTGTGTAGTCACGTACAAGAGTTACCTGCTATGTTTGTGTCGATAGTCACGCATCCATGTGAGCTGTGCTTTCCACTCCTCAGCATCCTCTTAAAGCTTCCAGGCAGAGCTCTCCGTGTTTCTTTCCTGGATCACATGTCTGAGGATAGTTATTTTATGGTATAGTAACATTTCTCATTAGCTTTTTCACATTAAATCCCCATTTTGCATCATTTTTCAGACATCATGACAAGCTTTTCTGCATTTTTCAGTCTTAGCTGTAGTTGTTTAACTGTTCAGCATATTTGTTTTTAATGCATAGTAGAAATACAGGGCAGATGCTTACTAGGCCTAAAATGTCCTTTGAAATAAATGGATTCACAAAAAGTTACACCAGATTAGAATAAAAATATTTAACTGGATTACAACCAACATGTCTGTTATACTAAGCCAAATAAAGGGAATATCCTTCATGAAATATTCATCAGCAATTCTCTTAGTCAAATCACGCACTGCTTATCTTGGCAAAAAACTTCTGAGATTCTCAGTAAAAGCAGTTTTCTTTCATCTTTATCAGGATCTGTTTTCATTGAACCTTATTCACAGAAATGATTTCTGAATCTGTTTTAAAAACATACTGTCCTGCCCATGATAAAACCAGCAAACAGGACCAGGCCGAACAGCGAACCGTGTCACCAGTTTTGCAGCAAAGGGGCTCGGTACCGTCTTTTCCTGACACAAGAAGTTACTTGTAGATTCTCCTGTAGGTGCATGGTCGTCTACTGAGAACTTCTGAAAAAACATAAAGGAAGACCTGGGAGGAGAACCACACAAGGCTGCTGATTTTAATTAATGCATGTAATTTTGAGGGGCAATACTGCCAGAATGGCAAAAGAGGTCACGCATAGAACGTGAGTGGTGCATCCAGTGGTGCAGAACAGTCTCTCAAGATGGGCAGCAGTCATAAGACTCCTCATAAGCGAAGGAAAGAAGCTAAATCAGCTAAATCAAGCTTTCCTGACCCTGAACCAACCAACCAGCTTCACAGTTCTGGGTTGGCAGCCTCCTGTTTCCTAGCCAATGTCCACAGTCATGTCTGAGGGAAGCTCTTCCAGCTCTTCCGCGGGATGCCAAAACACGAGCACAGACAGATTTTGCAATTTTTCCTTTGCTTTTGACAACATTGCATTCGGGGAAACAAACCAGAGCCTGCTCATCAGCAGAAGTTTTACTTTCGCCTGCAGAGCTTGTGATGAATTTTCATTTGATTTGATGGTGTGTAACGCTGATGCACCGACTAACGGCTTAAGCCAAAATGCAATATTGCAATCTGAACTCACAAAGCCTTTCCTCTTGCCCACAGTGAAAGAAAACAGCGTCCCTGCCTCACGCCCGGTTTCACGCCCCGAGAAGCCCCCGACTGCTGCCGGTGGGAGCCCCTCCGTGGCTCTCGTCCCTTGCCCTCCCGCGCTGGCGCTCGGCATGGGGCCAGGAGATGTTGCCAAGACCCGTCGTGTTCTCCATGCCCGCGGCACCGGCTGGCTGGTGGGTGGGCACGCTCCCCATGCCCTTGTGCAGGGTCTGCTCCCTGCCAAGCCGTGCCCACCCGCGCTCGGAGCGCCCCAAACTGGGCCCGGCTCCTCCCCCGACGCAGGCAAGGTTACACCTCTCCTCCCTACGCCTGTCAGCGAACAGCTGGACTTCTCTGGTTACATGTGTGCAACCGTTTAAAAAAAACATCCAGACCGGCTTACTCAGCAGATTATAAAAGCGTGATTTACAAAATGCGGCTTTCTTCCAGATCAGCCCGTGCCGTTGTGTTTATGTGACTGAAGGTCTCAGCTGATCCCTTCTTGTCTTGTGCAGCCAAGAGGTTTGCAGCAGCAGCAACAGCCACGGCCAGTACAATACTGTAAGTCACTGGGAACGTTTTTTTCTCTCAGTTTGGAAGGGGTTGGTGTTTGGTGTGTCAGATCCATAACAATTACTGCATTTCTCTAGCGTAGAAAATAATGAGTATCTTCTGCTGGGGCTACGACTGTGCTGCCCTGCGAGATGCAGTGTGGTGCCTGCTTTATAACAGCGGCATGAATGAATGATGCAATCGTGCAGGGGGGAAGCATCATCATTTTGTCAGGACAGGCAAGAGGGGATTGGAGAGTTGGGAGGTCTGTGTCAACATCCACCAGGTTCCTTCTACCCCTTTTCAACTACTTTTAAAAAGGTGCTTAAATAAATTCGCTGTTAGGCACTGCTGTTCAGATATTCGTGCACAGCTGCAAACAGTCCATCTCTTGACTTGCATACAGGTTTGTGTTACTACCTGTAAAAACTGAACAGAAAACCAGGAAGAGTGAAGCAGGCTTAGTGAGGTTAAGGATGGAATCTTTCTATTCTCACACTGAAAACCACAGAACCTCACAGTTATGGGTGGATGGGTTGAACTTTTAAAGAGTAGTACTTGCAGGAATACAAACAACAGTAACAATTTGCTTAAATATAACTAATCTGATTAAACATATCCTCCTTCCTCTAAAGCTTTCAAAACAGATTGCTATTACTGAGAATTAAACCTCAGCATAGTAAAGCTGTATTACAATATTATTCCCATTTTACAGACATAGGACTAGAAACAATGAGGATTTGTTTAATGCCATGGAAACACTCCCGTGAACATTCTTATGAGCAGAATCACTCCTGTAGTGGGATCAAGTCCTGAGAAAAGTTTCAAGAACAATTTTCTCCAAATCCCATACTCTCAGCAGCCGTTTCCCCTCAATGCAATAGAAACAGTTTAAGGCGGTTGTGTTTCTGTTACTCTCCCTGCACGTTCAACGCAACGTTACTCTGTTGTGGGAATGTATCTCAGAGTCATTCTGTTCTCATCCACACCAGTGCAAACCTGGATTAACTTCACTGGTACCAGGGAAATAACTCCAGGCAAAGTGAGATCAAAACTGGGCTTCTTGTGCAGCCACAACTCCAAGTGAAGGGCTCACTCTCACCTCGTTAAATGGGAAAGTGAATCAGAATCAAAAATACCAGAGACCATTTGCATACTGTAGGATATTCCAGAGTAATCTGTTTCAAAAGATATCTTAGGTAATATTTCATGAAGATTCACTTAACATTCATTTTTTCACAGCAATAAATGTGAACATAATGCAAAGTGGCAGCGTGGCAGCACTTCTGCAAGCTGAAATATGATAACAAGTGAAGTCTGGTCACAGTGAGGATTTTGAGCTCTCATTAAGATCTCATCAAAACCTACCAACCCCAGAACACCCGGAGTTCTGAGTCTCATTTACTTATTCCTTTCGCATTGTATGTCGCCGATACTGCAGATGTTTCATTTTTTCACTGTGCGGCAAGTGCCCTGCTTTGAAGGGTCAGCAAACAGACAAGATTTCAGTTGTTTTCCTTCGACATGTGCTCTTACATAATTCCCGTGCTTGCTTCTGTGACTCCACCCTCTCGGTTACGAAACAGAAATATTTCTTGTGGAAAGGCCAGGTTTTTTTTCCAAATGGCCTAATGAAGTACTTCGGAGTCTGGAGGCAAGGAGATCTCACGGGAATTCCACTTTTCCCTTGTGATTTCCTTTTTCTCCATCTTTATCTCAAGTTTCTCTGCTCTTTTCTTATGCTTTCTCTAGTCACTTCTTTGCCCATTGTTTGTTCTCTACCCCACTTTGTTCTGTTCAGTTTTTCCCCATAATATTTTATTATTGGACCTGCTGAAGTGTTTGCTGCTTGGATGCTTTTCCAGCATGCAAATAATCGGATAGGAATAGGTTACCTATCTGAAATTCAGTGGCGGGAAGACCGGAGGTTTTCTACCCATGTTTTTCATATGGAGACAGAACTCCTTATTTGTGAGAATTTCTTTTTTCTTACCATCTCATTAAAACATTGACGCCTTTAAGCAATCAGATGCCCTGTATTTCAGAGCAATTAATCTCTGCCGACTGTAGAGGCCTATACCACTCTGGAATAAAAAATTGCTCTTCTCTTACTACAGCTGTTAGAGATTTGTCCATAGAAAGTTTTTACACAGCTTCAATTCTTTTTGCTCAAGTGACACGTCCCTGTGGAGAAGCTACTGTGTCTGTCCTGATTTCCTATGTGCACTTACCCAGAGGTGAATTCTAGGCAGCTTCCTGGTGGACACCATGCCAGGATAGCACAGTGAAAATTCTGAAAACAAGAGAGGGAGCAGAACCTCTTCTCCTGCTTGTATTTTCCCCCACTCCTGTTGGCCATTACTCAATCACTGATGGCCTTGCCTTATGCTCTCATCTACGTTTAGGGCTGGGAAAAAAATTCCACAAGTTACTGAAATTGGCATGTTACCATTTGGAATGGCATTTTCCAACCTCTGGAGCTGATGGTGACCCCTGCAGCTCTGCCAACAAGGGCAGAAGGACCTTATTTCACTCCAGGTGAACCACCTCTAACTCCTAAAATTTGCTTTTCCCACGAGCAAGGCTCCCTGCAATAGCTGAAGCTTCCTTCATAGTTTCTCCTCTTTGCTGCTGTATGAGCTTCCCTACTTTACAGTTCATCACAAGTTCTCCAACATGATACATTGGCCAAAACCAGGTCTGTCTTTTCCAGGACTCAGTGCCCAGCTATAGCAGAAAGTGGAAATATTTTAGCAGGTCACAGGCTGAGGGAGATCAGGAGCTACTGATGGTTTCTGCATTTCAAAATGCAGTTCCTCCCTTCCAACTTGTCATTTTTAGGCACTACAAACCCCAGCTTGAAACTTTTTTGAAAGAGTTATTGCATGGAACAAAGAGAGGGCAGGGTTTATTCCAACCATGGCTCCACAACTGGTATCTGTAATTCCTCCTGTAACTTGTCTATTTGTCCATCAAAGTGCAAAGCCCACCACAGCAGTGGTTGCATCACTGTAAGGAGCATACAGAAGGGACAGGAGTATGGGAAATGTGGATAATAGAGAAAAGAAAATGTGAATGTCTCTTCCTTCCTGCTCCCAATGTGTGTTTCTAGCAACAACATTCTTCCCAGAGAGACTAAAATTTTGTAGACATGTCAGAGAATTATAGTAGTTGGCAAAGACCTCTAAAATCAAGTCCAACCATCAACCCATCACCACCATGCCTGCTAAACCATGTCCCGAAGTCCCATATCTACATGTTTCTTGAACACCTCCAGGGATGGTGACTCCGCCACTTCCCTAGGCAGCCTGTTCCAATGTTTCACAACTCTTCCAGTAAAGAAATGTCTCCTACTATCCAATCTAAACCTTCCCTGATGCAACCTGAGGCCAGGAATGTATTTCAGGTTCTCACCAAGAAATCACATCACAGCACGGTATCTCCACACAGTAACGTTGCATCATAATGCAGACATGTTGCAGTACAGCCTCAGGTTAGCATGAGGCAATGTGACACCTTTGCATAATATGGAATTAGTGTTGGAACACCATGACGCAAATGTCATGCCACAGTGATGCAAGAAGTTTGTCCAGTAGAGCAAATCTTTAAAATTGGCACCAAATCCATGGCTGAATTTCTGGTGGACTTTATAACCTCTGGTAGGCTGGAAAAAATTAACACCCTGTCATTTAAAAAATGCTAGTGGATGCATTTTTCTTTAATTCCACTTCACAAATATATTTTGCAAATGGCTGTCAAGGCCTGCCCTCAAGTCAAGCCTTCCTGCTCAGAAAATCACAACCTGCCTCTGAAAATACAAACAGAGTGCTGTGGAGCCAATGTCACGTCAAGGCTAACGCAGAGTACACTTGGAATTCACGTGTCACCTGCCCACCCACTCCCAAGTCTGAGCTCAGAACCAGTCTCGGTCAGAGGGAAGTTTTTATGTTCACGGGCACTTAAGAGACAGAGGTTTCTCTTAAGTACAGTGCTGATGGCATATGACGATTATTTCTTACAAGCACAGTGCTACAAATGCAGTCCTTACAGAAAAATACAGAAAAATGTGTGCCATCTGCAGCAAAAAATTCTTTAGTGATGCTTCTAAGGCTAGACCAGGGTTTTACAATAAGTCCGTGCATGCAACAGCTCTGATGCAGCAAGAGCAGAGACCTGTCCTTGTTCAGTCCTTGCTTCTGCCTTTCCCAGAGGCGCAGTCTGTAAAAGCCCTTTTCCGGAATAGCTCCCCTTTACTGCCTACCCACTCATCTTTCCTTTCTGCCACACTGGGGAGGTTGAGCCCAGGCCCTGTCCTACCTTCCCACATGTAAACTGAGTGCGCGGGGGGGAAGTATGGGCTGGGTGATACCCGCTCGCCCATTCTCGCTCACACCCGCGACGTAGATGAGCACTGAGGAAGCGACTGTGTCACCTTCTCGGCCTTGTGCAGAAGCCATGAGTCCACTCTGGTTAGGTTACTACAGTAGTGTGTTCACACCAAAAAACTCACGAATAGCTAGAACAACCCTCTGAGACAGTACTGCCTCATGGCTGCCTTTGGATAGCTTTGCCTTTAATGTGATGTGCTCGCTCTCTTTCACGGATTCTCTCTGACAAACGTGGCTCTTAGCTGTTCACAACAGGTTTCACTGCTTAGGTTTGGTGCCTTCATTTATACAGATTTTTACCTTTCAATGAAGGACTGGAGTGTTCTCTTTTATTCTATACACGTAAACAGATAAAAGATGAGTGTGTGTTCTACACATTTTTTCAGTGATTATGGTAATTTTTCATAAAGCCTTTTGTATCCCAGTATTCACCACATGGTTACTAGTCATGGGAATAAAACCAAAGGTTCCCATTCCTGCTTTGACCATTGATTACTGAGCTGTGATCTCTCAGCGAGCACACAGAAGTCACCTCAGGCAAGAGCACTGGTGCTTGCCATGTGTGATCCCTGGATGACTCCTGTCTGGCAGAGAGCTACACCAGTACCGATCAGCTCCTGCACTTTTCTGCAGCACGGTGTATAGTGATCATCTGCATCTTCACTGGATGTCTTTTGTACCTGGGGGTGCAAAGTTTGCCCAAAAAGCGGAAAAAAAATGTTTAGGGGGAACTTATGTTTGTAAGACCTCTCACCATCAAAATTCATGACATATAGGAGAAAAATTAGCTTAGTGAGAGGAAAATGAAAGATGCCGGTATATGACACAATGAAGGTATATAACATGCTGTTTGATATTTTTTCCCCTATCCCAGAAAAAGAGAGAACCTGCTACCCAGATCAATTACACAAGGCGTGTCCTGAGAGACATCTAAGAGATTAGAAGAGACAACCAAACAAAAACTTTTACAAAAATCTGGGAAGTGAGATAGATAGAAAGCTGTTATTGCTGTCTAAAAGGTAAAGATTGGTAAATTACAGTAAAGTCCACACTGAATTCCCTTATGAAAGGGTGAAGCATAAGGTGAGTAGGGTAGAGTAAGAAAATACTTGATTAACACCTTGTGCTTCTGATCTGCAGAAGTGCTCAACATATTTATGTGGACAGATATAAAGGGAAGAAAATCAACTTTTGTCAGGCATTGTTATGGAAAAAGTCATGTCATGATCTTAACGGGTTGAGTGAAGTACTCAAAGCCCAAGACTTCAATGGATTTTATAAAAGACTAATTCCCAATGCTAATAGCCAAATCTTCTATGCATTCATAGATGATGAGAATATTTCATTTATATTAATCAGGACATAGAAAAGGATCAAAACTTTATGCTTTAGGGACAATCACTCACTGATAGGTTTATTATAGTTACGTCTACTGTGATCAAGCAAATCATTAAGGTCTGGGTGTCTTTTACTATCTCCTGGAACAACTAATTTGACACACTAGACTGGGTCTGAGGAGAATTCAAGATCCATTTGAGTGGTGAGGGCAAGATCAGAGAACTGCACGTCCCACGCAGCACTTGGCAGTCTGATGGTTCAGCAAATGCCAAGTATTAACAACCTTGAACCCCTTGTGAACATCAACGGGCCGAGCCTGCAGAGAGCAAATCAGCAACTGCCCAAAGCTCCACGGCCCACCTGTAACGTAAATTGAACATCTGTAGGCAGCAACAGCAGAGAGCAAATCAGCAACTGAGGCAGACCTCCACCACCGCTCACGCTCTGATAAAAGCTGGCTACCAGGCTGCGCTCGTTCCTACTGGCAAGAACCAGATCACTTGCGCCAATGGCTCAAGATGGAGTGCAGTACTGTCACTCAGAGAAAGACTTTATCTTGTCCCCTCACAGTAAGAAGGGTCCTAGAAGGATGGCATCCCTCTTGGAGATGAAGGAAATCTTCCGCAATGCTGATGCGGTGTGCTTTGATGTGGACAGTACAGTCATCAGGGAAGAAGGCATTGATGAGCTTGCCAAGTTCTGTGGAGTCGGAGATGCCGTCGCAGAGATGTATGTATATTTGCTGTTTGCTTCATAGGAATAGTAGTAAAAAATAAGCACGGATAAGGCTAATCTGTGACAATGAATTTACAATAGGGATTAATTCAATGCTTTCAGAGATTATTACAGTTTAAAAAGGATTTCAGAAATAATAAGTGGAATTAATGCATAATGAAGTAACTTCTTTTGGAATTGTGAAGCCACTCAACAAAACTATACTGACATAAGTTCTCTAATGTAAATTTCTTCAACAGACTAAGATCAGCCCTCATTATTAAACTTGGCTGAGAACCAGCAAACCTTACTATGAGATGGAGGAGGGGGAACAACTCTCTTAACACTTCTCTGAGGCTGATGTTGTTCCCGTTGAAGCTTGTAGCAGAAGCTCTGTTCATTTCAGAGAACAGCCCCTGAGCTGCAGTTCAGGAATACTGGTCCCAGTGGTTCAGACACATTCAGAGAGGGAATGAAGCAGTTTTTGTTTGCCTTACTGGTCCTCACAAGAGCTCCGATCTGTGGAGATCTACCACTAGTGGTTGCTACCAGACTTCGCAGTGTCCCAAATCTTCTCCTTTACCACATAGACACAGTGTAACCTAGAACCTATGTTCTCTTACCTTCTTCCTTGTCATTCTTAGCTACCTGTTCTCAGAAGCCTCTGCTTGTTGAATTATACTGATTTGTTTTCTTTGGACTACAATTTAGGACCCGCAGAGCTATGGGTGGCACCGTGACATTCAAAGCAGCTTTAACGGCACGACTAGGTCTCATACGTCCCTCCTATGAGCAAGTGCAAAAACTAATATCTGACAACCCACCTCAGCTAACACCAGGAATAAGGTAAGAATTTCAAACGATCTAACAAAAAAGCTGCCTGCACATGGCATAAATCAACAAAATCCTGTGACATTAGTGAGGCTGTAGGACCACAGAACTGGTTTAGATTGCTTTCCTACTCTATTTCCATGTTGTTTGCATACAAAGCTTGTATCAGGACCTTATAATGGCCTAAGTCCATGTCAAATATCTAAGCATCCACGTAAAAAGAAAAGTCTTAGGTGTTAACTGGCATTTTGGCTGGCAAACTCAAATTCTGGCTTGAGGATTAAACTGGCACAGAAAATCATCTGTTCAGTCGCATCTGTTTCTTGATGGGTGATGGAACTGGGAGGAGATTTAATACCCAGTGTGAATTACTGGCTTGGTCTATTCTGCTATTCTATTACCTCTCTCTTACACTTCTGTGTGCTGTCACAGCCCTGGACTCAGTTTAGGGGATCCATTGTTCAGAGCCACCCATTCTGTACTGAAGTCCCTAAAAAGTATTAAAAAATCATTAAGGGGAGATACATATATATGTGTGCATTCATTCATCTTTGGGTTTGCAATAAACGTTAACTATTTAAACCGAAAAGTTTTTTTTTCCCCTATTCGCATTGTTTCAAACAATTGAAAATAATTTCTTTATTACAAAACCTGGCCATAGCTCCAAGTCTAAAATACTTTCAGCACATACAGTAGTTTTAGACAATATCGTGCTTGTGTTTTCTCCTCGAAATGAAGCACATGCTCAGCTTTTTCTGTAGAAGGCATAGCTCAATATAAGTACAAAGAGAACATTGTTTCCTTGTTTAGAATCACATGATTTTCCTTTTCATTCCTTCCCTTTCTTCCTCCTTTTCTGTGTAGCCTGCTTTAAGCCTCCACTTTGCGTTGTAGTATTTAGCATTTCTGCTGTTACCTCTACCACTTCTATTGCTCAGTGTTGCTGCATGCTGATCTTCTTGCTTCTAGAGCCAAATCCTGTGCAACTTCTGCCTTCAAGCCCTGTTGACATTAACTAGGTCTGAAAATTTTGCTTTCTTGATTCCTTTTCTGTGGCTGGTGGCCCGTTCTAAAGATGGCATCGATGTCCAGTGTCTGGGGAACCACCTCCAAGTTACAAAACGCTTGCATTCTGCACACACTTCAGCCCACTTTTGCATTTTGGCACAGTGGCTTTATCTCCCCCGCACTCCCTATGTTTTTTTTGCATTATAGATTGATTTTCTTGCTGTTGTTTTACATCACTTCAGAAAAAAAGCTGCACTGGATCTGCTCTCATTTGTTCAAGGGAACTAATCTGAACAGCATGAAAGTATAAACATTTCTAGGGAGTGCTTGTTTCTGAGCAGCTGAATACCTGCGTGTCGCTAGACATGAGGGTTTTGTTCAGCTCTTTTCAAGCAAGGTTCATGCACAAACTTGCAAGGGAAAGAAGGAAAAAGTTCGGGCAGCAGAGATGGATGGAGCTGGAAGGCAGCACACACCCGAACTAAACGGGAGTAACATGAAGTACGGGCAGCCTTGGTTAGGAAAGATGTGTTTTCACTTTGTTATCCCTAGATGCTGCCACGCACTCACACTTGGTGACTGCTCTTTCTTCCCAGGGAGCTGGTGAGCAGGCTTCATCAACGAGGGGTCCAGGTCTTCTTGGTCTCTGGGGGGTTTCAGAGCATCGTGGAGCACGTGGCCTTGCAGCTGAACATTCCAACAGCAAATGTCTTTGCCAACAGGCTGAAGTTTTATTTTAATGGTGAGATTCCCTTAAAGTCTCTTTTCTCTGCTAATTAATGCCACTTTTTTGGTTGAAACTGTTAGATGTTGGGCTACAGATACTGTCCAGCCTACAGGAACTTGTTATCAATCCAGCTAGCTCCAAGTAGAAAAATTGCAAGACCTTGTCAAAAACATGAGTTCAGGTTATTTTCCAGACATGAAATACAGCTGTAGTTACTTTTTAATTGCAAGCTGGGCCAAAGGTAAACCATGTTACAGTTGCTGACAGCAGAGTTTCATTTTCTCTTGCTCCTTCAAGTTAAAAGAGTTTATTACACTTACCTGGTTCAGAGGCAAACTTCACTGTCAGTGACTCTGAGGTATGTATGGAGACCGATGTGCTTTAGCAGAGCTGCTCTGGACTTTAAGCTTGCGTAATCAAGCAGAACTGTAGTTAGTGAGGCTGTTTCTTACTGTTCCATACGCAGCCTATATATCATACTGGATCACAGAATCACAGAATGGTCGGGTTAGAAGGGACCTCTGTGGGTCACCCAGCCCAACCCCCTGCCGAAGCAGGGTCACCCAGAGCAGCCTGCACAGGACCTTGTCCAGGTGGGTCTGGAATATCTCCAGAGAAGGAGACTCCACAACCTCCCTGGGCAGCCTGTGCCAGGGCTCCGTCACCCTCAGAGTGAAGAAATTCTTCCTCGTGTTCAGATGGAACTTCACAGGCTTCGGTTTGTGCCCGTTGCCCCTTGTGCTGTTGCTGGGCACCACTGGAAAGAGTCTGGCCCCGTCCTCCTGACACCCACCCTGCAGATATTTATCAGCATTTCTAAGGTCCCCTCTCAGCCTTCTCTTCTTCAGGCTGAACAAGCCCAGCTCCCTCAGCCTTTCCTCACAGGACAGATGCTCCAGTCCCCTCATCGTCCTTGTAGCCCTCCACTGGACTCTCTGCAGTAGCTCCTCATCTTTCTTGAAGTGGGGAGCCCAGAACTGGACACAGTACTCCAGACAGGGCCTCCCTAGGGCAGAGTAGAGGGGTAGGAGAACCTCCCTGGACCTACTGGCTACACTCCTCTTGATGCACCCCAGGATCCCATTGGCCTTCTTGGCAGCCAGGGCACACTGCTGGCTCATGGTCAACCTGTCGTCCACCAGGACACCCAGGTCCCTCTCCGCAGAGCTGCTGGATGCTGCTTTTGAAATGCTTACACCAGAATGACTGGACCAGAGTCACTGGGAATGGATTTGTAACACTACCCGCACAGGGTTTCTACTTCTGACTTAGCATTTCAGTGCTTTGAAAATATTCCCACTGAAGACTTGAGTAACATGCTAGCTTTTAAGCTTACTTTCGAATTACTTTTTTTGGGGATGTTGATATTGTGAGGCTTACAGAACTGCATGTAATTAGCTGTTTTCTGAAGTAAAGACCATAGTCATGTATCTTTCTTAATTTACAAGAAAATACACTATGTGTCTCACTTGTCCTTCCATTATATTCTAGGAGAATACGCAGGATTTGACGAAACACAACCAACAGCCGAATCAGGGGGGAAAGGAAAGGTTATTACTCATCTGAAGGAACAGTTCCACTTTAAGAAAGTGGTTATGATTGGTGATGGAGCTACAGACATGGAAGCCTGCCCCCCTGCTGTAAGTACTGAAGAACTGGAATTCTGAATTCCTTTTGAGCAAAGCCTTTGGGGGGGGGGGGAAAAGTGAGGTATGAATTCTTCATAGGACTTCAGGGAAGATGATCTTTAGCACTTCCCACAGCCTAGAAGAGATCTGTGCAGGTAGTTTTCCTCTAGAAAGCCTGCATCATGCAGTGGCTGATGTCTCTCAAGTTCAGACCACCTCAGTAAGGCTGTCACCCTCTAAGCCAGAATGCTGGCTGGGTGTAGCAGAACTGTGTGACAGCCTAGTGACCCGTCTCAAATCAAGCTGGTATTATCACGTCTGCCTTTCCCCTCTATGTCCCCACAGTAAGGGCTTGCGTCTGTGCAGAGGACCTATCCTGCCAAGATCCTGGTTCTGAACACTGATTAATGGTGCTTAGCGTGAAGGTCTGGCACAGACCTGGTGCACGTTTACCTCACACTAGCCTGGCAGGAGGGTTCACTTCACTGTACAGTGGTGATACCTTTGAAGATACCAACCCTGACAGGGTGAAACAATAAAAAAATCAATAGAAAGACAACTTTTATAAATGGTCATTTCACAGAGATCTTAATTCGGCCTCCCCTTTAGCGCCTTTCTGTACATAGAAGTACCCCAATACCCCTTCTTTGCCAGTGCTGAGGGACAAATATCCCAGAGCCTGGAAATGCACAGGAACAAACTCCGAGAGCTGCGGCTGATGGCAGTTACGACAGCTGCTCCCTTATTGTTCAACAAGTGCAGGACCAGAGCAGCTCAGTATTTGCTTAACGTGTTCTACCTGAAGGCAAAAAAGCAGCAGTGGAAATTTTAAACACTGCACTTTCACTGCAGCTGGTTTTCCAAGCTGCAGAAACGATGACTGTTGCTGGTTAATGATTGAAGACGTGGTTAATATTTACTCTTGGTATCTATCAAATGAGGTTAACAGAGTGAAGGTAAACAGTGTAGGGATAATTGACAGATGCTGCCTGCACGTTCGAATGTTAACTCATTCTTGAATAGTAAGGCCTTATGTTGCGTCACATTTGCATCAGATTTTCAGTAAAATCTCAGATCTGAACAATCTGGAAGTTACGAGGCACTGAGACACAACTTTCCTATTGGAACAAAACTCTAATAACCAAAGTGGTGCAAAATTAAGTGTTAATGAAGTTCCTGTTAATAAATTTGGAAAACATGCAGAGTAAAATAGGAGAAGAGGCAGGGAGGAATACCATAATTTTAAAATCCAATCTTAAACCCAAACTTAATTGCTGAGAATTTCCATTCCTTACATGGGACTGCGATAATATATCTGCCCGTTCTTTCTGTTTTGCCAGGACTGCTTCATTGGATTTGGAGGCAATGTAATCAGAAAGCAAGTAAAGGAGAAAGCTAAATGGTACATTACTCACTTTGACGAACTGCTAAAGGAACTGGAAGAACGATAAATTATACAGTAAAATAATATATTTAACAACTATAAATCCATTATACAATGCAATTAAACCTATATTTGTTTGCAAAACTGTGTTCTGGATTTTTTTATGATTCTGGGTGTTGGGTACCTTCATCTCTGGCCTGAAACTTGTGGTGCAAATGGCACCATTCTACTCAAATATTTTGCAATGAAAATGGTAAAATTTTTTAAACATCTTTTCCAAGGTGGAAGAAGTCAGTTGATTAGTCACTCACAAGTGAAGACCAAAGGTAGGAAATTAATAGTAAGTTAAAAATACCTTAATGGATTGGAAATATTGTATATCTATTGTTTCAGAATCATTGAAGCTAATACCTCTACTTATTTTGGGTGGCAAAAGAAGGAGGCCACTTTGTGGAGGCCATTTTGTCTAATCAATAATAATAAATAACAATAATATATTCTAAAAGGTAAACAATATAGTAAGTACTTTCCATTCCAAAGAATCTCAGAACGAGGTTAAACAGTGAACAGATAGGTAGGAAACATTACCAAGTATCTCTGATTTTGTAAAATATGTCTACAGGAGAACCTGAGATGTCATCTGTTACTCAACATCACCATTACTGAACCTGTAGTCTAAAAGACATGAGATGCATGCATATCTGAGCTAGATGCAATATCCATCAGTGTCCAAGAAGCATATTTTAAGGCGAGTGATACAGTGGTTCCCACACTTCATTAAAATACTTTAAGCTAAACACCAAAAAGGCAACTTTGTAACATGGTCACACTGTTTACTTATCTGTTTTATTTATTTAACAATCCAACCCCATCAAGCTATAACTGGATGGAAGCTAATTCATCAACCTTTAAAAACAATTGGTCTACTGCTTAAGAAAATACTGTGAAACTTACCTAGTCTCTTCCTCAAGTGCAGATCAATGACACTTAAAACTGCTAGAAGTAAGTCTCACCGTTCTAAGTAAGTACTTCTCTAAGCTTCAACTAACGAATCCTACTTCCTTAACGATTTGTCTTTTGTGGCTACAGTGTCTGATCGGAGAGGGTCCTAATACAGAATGCAATGGATAAATGCTGCCTTTTTGTCACCAAGTTCCTGACAACCAAATGTGTCTTTTTAACTAGCTTTGCTGACACATCATGGTACTTGTATTTCCCTGACTTGTAAGAATCTCATCTCCGATGATGTGAAAAGCTTTACTAATTTTAATGTCACATCTTCCACTTCCTACCATCCACGTAATACCATCACAGGAGAAAGATGGGCAGATATGACACGATTTGTCCTGTTCTTATCTCCTGGGTGCTTACAAATAGCCCCAGTATTTTTCTGGAAATGGAAGATTAGACTGAGTGCACGAATTCTCTTTCATCCTGCCACATATTTCACAGATGGAAAGAGAAACAAGTAATGGCCCTGCCTTCCAAAATCTCACACTCTCTCCACAAGATAATCACAGGTTGTTACAACTTGTACTAGATTTCCTTAATTTAGTAAGATTAAATCAAGGTACAGTGAGTGAGCTCCTGTCCAATTGCTTAAGCATCACTACCAACTAAAACAAATACTGGTTCTGTCCATTCTGTGACATCATCAGAAAGGATACAGGGAAAAGAAATATTAACAAAGCCCCAGAGAGTGATGAATGGCAGCTCTCAGTGATGCCATCTACAGTTTTTCGCAGAAAAACTGAGGCAATAATTGCTTGAAGTTACAAGAGCATTTAAATACTGGAGAAGAAGGGTTAAAAGAAAATAACTCCAGAAACAAACTTCTGATGGCTTTTTAAAGGCATATAAACAGCTACACTCAATATCCCTACAGAGCATTTAAAAAACTTTACAAAAGCCAAGACAGACAATAGTTGGCAGGCTGCTCACCAGAACTCTTCTGGGAGTATTAAAGATGATCTCTTTTAAATTCTTCCTGAGAAAAACCTCAGCCAGCTCCAAGGGCAGCTCATGTACAATCATGCTTTTGTTTATCCAAGACTGCATCAGTAGAACAAGTATAAACTCTTTCTGCTCTCACTCAGCCTGTTCCTCCGCAATTCTACAATTATGAAGCAGAAGCATTTCTGTTTGCTGTAGCTTTCCAATGAATTAAAAGCCACTAAAAAAAAATAATCCTAATATGCAGCTAATCAGCTACAGCTGCAGACCCTGATCCTACAAACACCGTGACATGCTCTGCTTCAAGTGTATGTAATTTCAGTAACGCCACAGTCAGAAGACCGTGCAGGAGTCTCTGTGCCACAGAGATGTTAACATTCACAGCAGTACCTTCTGCCAGTCTGAGTGCTATGGAAACACGGTGTTGTGCCAAGGATTTCACAAGAGCTCTTTAGGTCTGACTGGTTTGAAGAAAAAATACCACTCCCACTGGGCAAATATCAAGCCTGACCTCTGGTCCAGGAGGTACCAACAGGATTACTTAGCTTAGTGAGTGGCTAAGCTCTTTTGTCTGCAAAATGCTGGAAAAAAATATGAAAGAATAAAGCAGTGTGAGGGAAGTTTCAATGTTACAGCCAAGCTACCGATTTACCTGGACACGTCCCATCACAGTAGAGCAAAGTCCGGAGAGTAGCACACTTCAGGCAAGTAATATCTGGTCTTCAGGTGGGTCTCCTGACTCAGAGCATGGGGATCCACACCACTTCATACAAAGCCTTTCATTTTAATGCGATTATTCAGTGAGTCAGAATTGCTTTAAGTTATACATTCAAGTTGCATGAGGGGCCTTCTTAGAAGAACAGACTTGCAGTCTTTTCTAGGAAGACTACAGGACACTTAAACTTGAGTTTTAATGGTCTCTTCATTACAGTGGAACAAGAATTCATAGTTACCAGAGACTCTTCCAGGCACTGTTCCCCACATTCCAACCACTGGAAAGTGACTTCAGTTCTGAACTCTACAAATTCTGCCCTAGGAAATGCTGAAGTACTGCTAGTCAAAGGAAGAATGCAGACTTGGCTGTGAAATTAACAGGGAAAATCACAAGTGTTCACAACAGGGAAAAACCAGCTTCAGAAAGGGCTCAGGCAGTGGGAACCATGAGAAGATTTGCATCGCTTACTTCTCTACTGTGTTATGTTCAGTGAATTTGCAGTTACCTGTAACTAAAATAACAGGAACTAATCTCTTTCTGATGACAGCCAGAGCATGAGTTTGAAGCTCAGAACTACAGGAGGCATGTTCATAATACATTACAATGCTCCTAGTGGGAATTCAGATCTTAGGTAGTGTATAAAGACTGAAGAGACTTGTGCCGTATGATGTCACCCTGCAGAACATCCCGTTATTTCTTAGATTTCTTATTCATGCAAAACTTCATTGTCCTTAAACAGTAAGAGCTCTGCCTGACTGAACTGAATTCCTAGCGCTCCCAGCTGAAGGTAACAAACACGGATTGCATCAGAACCCACAAAATCCTGTAACTCCAAAAAAATTTTTTGCCTTCTGCCTCCAACTGAGATTGCTGGTTACGAGGGGCAAGTTACAAGAACAATCCTCTACGATCAAGAACTATGGGAGGATACTGGGAGAAATAACAAGGACTGGAAGCTGACATTGTCACCCTTTTTGCCTTTTGTAGCTAAACAGTAGTCCCAAAATTCTGGAAAAGTGACAGCCTCAGCTGACAGTACAGTTCATGACTGATTTACAAGAAGGGACAGCTGAAATGATGTACTTGGCCCACTGAGTTAAACCACGCTGAGAACTCTGAGCTAATATAGTACAGAATTTTACTCAGTAAAATCCCCAAATCAGTTGATAACAGGAGGAAAATATGTAAACAGACAAGAATCCAATCAAATACTGACTTTGTTCAAGCTGAAATTCAAGCGAAGGCAAGAGTGCAGTGTATTTCCCATGGGAAGAAAAGAAGAAATCCAACCTGAAAAATTAAGTATAATTTGTGGAGAAAAATTGAAAGGAAAAATATTTGTATTTATCACCACAGCACTTATGACCTCTAGAACACTTAGCAAAATGGGATGTAATGGAGATACTGTAAATTAATTTTGGAGAACGAGAGGAGAATACTGGGAAATGCTGTCCCTGACACAAAGAAGTGATATTGGCTAACTGATCTGAAACATTCTATGCAATTATTCAAATTTTCCATAATAAACACTGCAAGATGAGAGAAAACACAGGTGGTGCAATACATATAAGGTGCCAGTAAAATGTGAAAATTAAAAGGATTTTATTGACTGTTATGTTCTTCCTGAAAACTCATTGAAATGTACAAACTGGACATTCAGTAACTGATTTGTACATTCTGTATGTTACATGGATTATTGTAGACACTTTGAAGAGAGACTATTATTGTCACTTACAGGATGTTCACATCATCGCAGACAACAAAAGTGTTGATATATTCTAGTCTAAAAGTGAAACCAAAATAGAACTGGACATAATGGTACACTGCTTTATGCCAATCCTATTGACTCAACATGCGCCAGTTTCACACGTCAATTCATAAGTACCGACTGTACAGTTAGTGAAACACCCGACCAAAAATATGTCTGAAGTCATGACTGCTTATTTAATTAAACCCCTTTTCCTAGATCTCCAAGTTACTTCCAGAGATAAATGTATTTAACTGAACTTGATTCCCTGCAGAATGTTCAAACAACCATGTCTTGTCAGTACCTCTTTGAAAACCATAGGTCATACTTCACAAAATTAATTTCAGGTGTAGACACACAAACGTGCGATTAGTTTCAACAGGCTTCAGAGTCTTTGCAAAACAGAATGCTCTATTCTCTGTCCGTAAGCTATCACCTGACAAACAGCATTATCCTCAATTAATGACTGCCTATTTGTCAACATACAGCTACTTACTGATTTCAGGCCTGCTAGAACAGCTACGCGTATTTCAGAGCTGCCCCACGGCTTCAGAGCTTGTATTTTCAGAACTCCTGTGTTTGTTTTTGAAATCTGCAGTCATCATAATGCCACACAAAGGCCACAGCAACTATAAGGTTCCATTCTGTTGCTGTTACTGAACACTGGGCATTGTCTATGTACCAGAAGATACTAAATACTGTATGCCATACTTAACCTGAGGACCTGTCTCATAGAGGAACTCATATTTGTCTTTGTACTTGTTTTCACTTAACCAACCTTTTAATTACAGTCCGCTATTTCTTTTTTTCCTGGTACAATCCTAAGAGCAAAAGGTCATTGATTCTGAAGAAAAGAGGTCTCTTTCATAAGCTCAATACAGTACTTTTATATTTCAGACTATGATATACAACGTATACCATAAATTAATTTAAGACAAATACTTGTCACTTTTATCTATGTAGGCACAAGTAAATCAGTCACTTTACTGAAGCGGAGAAATCTTCAACGGTATCATGATTCTGGACTCCATTTCCTGAATAAGGGGCACTGAAAAAAAATTGAGACGGTTTAATTTCACTAACAGAGACCATTAGCTGTTCCGCACACCCAGTTTGAACAGATATCACTGTCTTCAAATTACCCTCCTGGCTAGTGCATGCCAAGTCACCAGTAACCACCAACATTCCTGTAACTGAAGCACAGTAGTTTTGAGAACAAGCGATTTTTTTAAATGTAATCTGTCTGCTCCTTTCAAGAGAAATATTCCTATTCCTTTTCACCATAATGAAAGTTATCTTACATTTTTCTGGTATACTTCCTTTGAAATGTACCCTATGGAACCAAAATCTGACATGCTCGGCATACTTCTGTGAGTTTTGTTATGAAAACCATCTTTGATTTCAAAGATCTCCTGGCTTCTAGTTCCAAAGTCTGAATTCCCTTTTCAAAGGAATGCATTTAACAAGGCTCCCGTATTTCATGAAATATTAGAGGTAATAATTTGATATAAAGATAAATTTCACTATTGGTTCCCTAATTTTTGGACACAAACTTAGGCATTTACACAAATCTATTCTTCTACAGGAGAGGTGCTTGTATAAAAAGTCACTATTAACATAGCAAATTTTTAGCAATTAGGCAACTTTTCCAGGTTTATATGATCAATTGCAAAATTCACTTTACAGCTTAGTGAAATGTCCCTCCTTTCCCTTACAGCAGATAAACTGACACACAAACACATGCACACCAGAGGTGCAAAACTTTTTATCATTGTACAATGTACTGAAGAACAAAAATGATGGCATGCACAAAAGTCTACCCCCAGCATTCCAATGAAGTTAATGGGTTACCTGTGTAATAGACCAGTTCATCCCAGCCGGGTTTATGCCACGCAGCGTTCCTTATATCTTCTCTGGTCTGGAGATCTTTGTAAGCTGGTGAGCGAAAAGAACAAGCACGAAGCTTAGAAGCAACTCCTTTTCCTTCTACACATGAATACCTCCCTCCATAGTATTCTAGTGCGTAATTAGGAGGCTGCAAACACTGGGAAGGAAAAAAGTCAGAAGTTCACCTCCACTAAAAGGAAAAGCTTCCAAACCAATGCAAAGGAACTGGAGAAGAGAGAGAATGTCTTGGACACAGGTAAGACACACAATGCAACAAAGTACAGTCCTACATGAGTGGTGTCAGATTTCTAATGCTGGAATATAACATTCTGAATTGTCGAGATATGAAGATAATACTGCATATTTTCTAAAATAAGTATTAGACAATGAGTTTCTTCAAGTTGAAACAATCCTAACATGAAAGTAGCTAAGCATTTGTGGAGACTAACATACAGAGAAAGCAAAAACACCATGACATAGTAATGTAAATAAAAGCTTGACTTTCCTTTTTGTAGGTGTGTATATGTGATACTTGAAACTAAATTGTAAAAACCTGACTTCAGCCTGCATGGGGATGGAGAAAACAGATGGCAGAATATGGCTTGTCATGCTTATGTTATTGAAAGCAAACAAGTAGTCCCTAACAAAAAGGCCCACGAGAAACTGTTGACAGAAACAGAACAAAACATTAAATGTTCACTTCTGCTTGCTTATTTAAGAAATAAAGTTACCTGCACAAAAATTAAGAATATCAACATTACTGATGTAAAACAAAAACAGTCCCTTAAGACATTCATTTGCCTTTTGTAAAAATCCCGCCTCCTGGGCAAAGTCAACGGTCTGTTAGGGTCTGATTCAGTGAGAAAAAAGCAGAGAACACAAAAAAATTTACCCCAGAGGTGATGAACCATATACAGCTGTCCAATTTGTGAGAAAAATCCTCCAACTGCTTCATCACTATCCTGTCGGAAACGAATTGCACGAGCCCTATAGAAGAGCAAAGCAGCCATTAAAACCAGCACATCTGGGTAGGAAACAAGTGATAACTGAAAGGAGAACAGAGCTGAAATGAAGCCTGAATGTTAAACAGCATTTGCAGTACACTTCAGTAACGAAAAATGAGACAAAAATCCATGACACACCGATTTTAAGGACTAATTAATTAAAATATACCTATATATCTTGCTAGAATGAGTTAAAGTTGGAGGATTACAGTTTCACTAGACTGTACATTCATCATTCTTTGTCTTTAACATTAGATCCAGTATAACAGTAATTGCTGGAACAGTGTAAAGTTGGCAGCACATTTTTACAGCAGGTTCTAAAACTAAATCCTTGAGTTCCAGTCATATAATCTTTGCCACACTCACTTACTATAGATTTTGTGGTAGTGGAATACAGCTTTTTTTATTCACATGGACCTTTGCTATGCAGCTCTCCTGTGCAATACTTCTTGATTTGTTGTGTAAATAAGATCAATATCTCTCTTAACTATAAATCTGTTGCATCTTCTAAAACAGATTGGCTACCACTATAGATATGCCTATTTTATAAAAATTCTAAATTCACAGAATCATAGAAACATAGAATGGTAAGGGCTGGAAGGGACCTTAATTTACTTTATTCAAATTACTGTAACTAAATAAATTATATGAATGACAATGACACATCTAACAATCCAAGTCTTCACCTTTGTCAGAATAACTGAAAATACACCAAATTATTAAACTATCAACCATTAGAGCTGCATGGCCTTCGTGAATATAAATTGAAAAAAACATGCACTGTTTTGAAAAAAACAGAATCAGAAGCATATACTCAAGAGAAGACTGTCTCAAATGCTTTTAACCTATATACTAAAATATAAATGTGCTGCTCAATAGGTTTTCAAGAAGCAACTTGACTTCTAAAGATTAAAAGAGCCAAGACTTAGGCCATTTAAACTAAATCAGCTTCTAGTGGTGGTGTGAAAGATCAGCGTAGTCTCACGGAGTTAACCGCCACCCTTCACTGAGCAGTGTTTTCTGCTAAAAATAAATTATTTCTGTTATATTACATCAAACTAAAAGGGTTATGTGAAGGAAAGCCAAATCACAGAGCTCACAATGTTGTTTGCACACATAATTCCTCTTTCTTTCCTCAAAGGATAAATTATGGGTCAAAGAACTATCTTACAAGTTGCATAACTACAGAAGCAGGCCATTAACTGGGTGACTGAAATGCTTTGGCACCATTCAGCCATCTCCACCCCATGATTTTTAAACGTACATCTCTCAAATAGGAGAATGCAAATGCTAAAGCAACACTTACCAGTAATTTCCCCACTCAATCATTGTTCCGGGCTACAAAAACAAAACAGATTGTTAAAACTGTAGTTTAAAGAAAGTTAGACTATTTGGACAGTTTTCACATCATCTACGTATGCAAAACACTATGTATTAATAAAATCACTTGCTTCAAGTGATTAGCATATTATAATCATCTGTAATTACTCTGTTTACTAACTGTATTACTTCTGAGTTTGAAGCTTCCCTCAAACGGAATCATGGGGTTTTCAGCCCTGCAGATATTAGTATCTTGTTGGAGCCTGCCTTCATTTTGGACCTCACACTTCGAGAGCAATGATGACTCAGATACCAGCTTTGATAAGAACCAGATTTTTAAGATGAGGTCTGTTTTCCACCTACATTGTATAAACGTGCTTTGAACATTTTACGACAGCAGAGAGCTTAAAAAAAAAAAAAAAAAAGAAAAATTTAAACTTACCCTAAGTTGATAGGATCTCAGTTCATAAATATTAGGGCCCTCTCTGGGAACAGGTTCATTCCAGAAGCTAAACTCCAACAATAATTGGTTCTTGCGCGAGAGAAGCATGTTACCCCTTTCTTTGCGAAACTCTGTGAATTCCTATGAAACAATGCGATCGCTGTCAAACTGTGTTATTATGTTTCAACAACAAAACGCAGTATACCATACGGTGGCTTGGATTTTTCTTTAATGCTGTCTTGGGGATTGGGGACATTGAAAGCCTTTAAATTGTAAAGGCATCTAAATTCCCCTGGCATATTTGAAAATTTCAAGTGGCATGTTTACACAACACTAAGCGTAAATCTTTCACAAAATATTCAGATATTAAACCTCAGTATTTCTGAATATGAGAATAAATCCTTTTCCAAAGACGTTTCTAAGTTTGTACAGGAAATGATGGGATATCAAAGTAAAAGGGGATGTTCAAATACGCAGGTTTTTTCTCTATTCTTTGTTCTCTTCCGAGTAAAATAACGAATTCTAACCAAATCAATGCATTTCACCTTATTTTGACGTAGTTTACTCATGACCTCATTGAGAGCTGGATAGCCTCCCTCATATCTCCACAGATGAACTGAAATAGAAAAAAGGAAGCTTTTTCAGGGATGTCATAGACTAGTGCTAAATCTTATGGAATATCACAGTATAAAATGCTCTTTATACTACAGAATTATACAAAACAGAAATCAGGTAACAGGTTTAAAACCAGATTTTCATTAAAGAAAGCACTACACATTTGAACATTTTAAGAATAATGGAATCATCTGCTTTTTGAAAAGGGTTCTCTTGCAAAATTTTGCAACCTACTCTGAAGATAACAGGGAAATTTCTGCAAGGGCTTTTTGTCGGCATGCTAGTAAGATGTGATGACTTTACACGACTGTAGTTGAAATTGAGATTCAATTTAGGAGGATGACAATTCCAAAAATGTGTTTTACATCAATTTCAATAGAGCAATAGAGGGGTAGACTTTTTAGTCCAGTAAATTACTCAAGTACAAAGAGCAACATACTATCTGTAGGACATGAAAAATGATGCAAATGTTATTTCTGAGGTAAACATTACATTAATAAAAAGCACAAGATAGCTGAACATGCTCGAATTGTTACATTTGCTAGGATTTTCCCTATAAAAACAATTTCAAAACAGGTATCTACATTTCAGTTTTTTCAAAGCATTCTCTCTTTACCAAATCATAATAAATCCCTTTAATAAATCACAACAGCATTTATTTACAAGTACCTAATAAAGCAAGGCAACAATATTTCACCTCAAAGAGTCACAAAAGCTATTTCCTCTCCTCTAAAGCAGTCTTATGCCTTTTCCAGGAGAGCAAACTGGAGACTAATTTAAGGCACTTCACTATGACAGCAGATTCACCCAATGCGCCTGCTTCTGCTGTCTTAGCCCCAGGGCAAATTTGATATATCCACCTAATAGTAACACAGCCTGGGCACAAGTACTGAACAAGTCAAAACCCCGTAATCTGCTTTATTACACTGCTAGAACTGTTGCAATAACATTTTCCAGGCAGGCTAGAGATGCAATTACAGATACAGTGTGTGTTCATACATTACAAAAGCAATGAATGAGACTTGGCTAAGATACTCTCATTTCAGTTGGCTTCATTCCCCAATTTCCCTTCAACTTCTAGAATTGTTTCTCAGACATTGTTTGGTTTATCTACTGTTATTTCTTCGCCTTTGTTCAGGGTCAATATTGCAAAATATTGTGATTGCAGGAAAAATTAATGTGTACATGAGTATATTTTTCAATAACGAAGCAATGACATTGATACTACACATAGCTCTAACAATGGAGCTACCTAACAAATATCAGTACACCACTCCATATTCGTGGCTTCCCATTCCTTCAGTTTCCCAGAGCCTAGGAAATTTTGCACGTTTTCTCTCTACGCTCGACTCTTTGTAGTTACCTCTGTAGCAGCTCTTCAGTAATTTCTCGTTCCAATACATTTTTAATCTGAACAGCTAGGCAGTATCCTTATACAAACATGAACAGAAAGAGTTTTCTTCTCCTCCAATAAAAGCCCAGCTTATTGTTGAGTTTACAATGCAATCATTTTTTCAGATGGTGTGAATGATTTGCGTTTCGCTATCACACAGCAATTACAGTATGAAAGTCTGAGTAACGCTTTTATAATGGCCCACGCAAGATAAGCTCTGTCTTTGTAAGCCTTTGCCTTTACCCTAAATATTCAGAAACATGATCTGTGCCCACTAGAGGACCGCATTCTACAAGCATTTCCCAAACCTGTTGATCTACCACCTGGAAAACACGAAAGCATATTAACAATAGGACAAATTTTAGGACTTAATGCTTTACTGTCAAACTCAACAAGACAAAAAGCAAGCACTGTAAACGTTAATATGACTACTGATACTTGATGCACACACACCCTCACTGTATACATTGCTAAAGGTTTACTGTCAACAGAGATGATTTAAAGAGAAGAAACCTGCCAAGCACACGTTTCACTTGTATGGTTTTACATTCTGTTGTACTTCTATCTCCTACCAGCCTGATCTTGCTCTCCGTACCACGTGTTCCAAGTCCCCACCAGTGCACATGGGTAGTGTTTTTCTTCATGAATCTTTGGCAGCACCTCTTGACTTGAAAACAAGGAATACAGACACTATGTTGCATTTCCTTCAGGGAGGCTACAGTTGATATGTATAACAAATCACCACACGTTTATCATTATGGTATGAAAATTCACAAGGTCTACTTTTCAGAAGAAAAAGCTGAAATACAAAGGCCTGCCTTACAGGGGGAAAGATAGCTACAACACTACGAAAAATTAAGGTAAGTGTTACCATTTCTTAGACTGTATGACAAATACACAGCATGGCAGAATTCTTTTGATGCATTATGTCTATCACCTAAAAGGTTATCCAACAAACTAGGAAAATAAATATTGGGATGGCTCACTTACAGAAAATGCAGCCTAACTACATGGGTGATTTGCTTTAGGAAAAGCTTTTCTTTATCAAGGGGGGTAGAACACACAAGAATAGGAAAGGACAGTCTTCTGTACCAGTTACAATGTTATTAATTCTGTTGAGCTGAATGAATAAAAACAAGCATTTTGACAGATCAAATGATGACTGTACTTCATAGTATGCAGCGTTATTGCTTTCTATGTTTTCAGAAAGTGGTCTTAGCTTGAGGCAACTTATCCATTAAAGCGTACAGTGAAATTGCCTTAGAAATACCTCCAACACACAATTTCTGCTTGACTATTTCCAGTATTTCTAACATTTTTCCAAACTTTAAAAGTGGTCTACATTATCACTAGGAAATAAAGTTTTCCCAAATGCTGACTCAGTTAAGACAGCTTTCACTGCACTGTACTTTGATGAATAACTCAATTAGTCTGGTTGAACTTTGTCTTTTAATATTTTTCCCTGAATAATTACCCCTCTTACTCAGTTTGGCTCATAGGCAATGAGTCTCTGCACAATATCAAATAATAGGAAGCAGGCTGGTCTTGGGCTGAGAGTCATCAGATAGGAGTTTGCCTCTGGATTCTGCCACTGACTTTCTAAACAACCTTGAGCAAATCTCATTACCAGTTTGTACCTCAAGATTCCCCACTACACAGTCTAAATAATGAGATAGAATGACTCTCCAAGGATGCTTCCAAGGATGTTTCACCATCAGTTCATTTTTGCAAAGCATAATGAGATCCTAGAAAGGCAGCTTTGGACAGGCATGTTAAATTATTCCAATAATGTATATAATGTAATTTGTTGCAAAATATAGAAAAAAATGCCCACAGAATACCATATGAACACCATCTTTTTCCTTTTTAAAAATAACTGTTACTAATTTTTCAGAAAGGGTCCTTAACCACAGTCATTCATGAAGTACTCTCATAATTGTCTTCATTATATTATTTATTAATACATGACTAATCCCTATTCTGATTTGATACAGAATAGGTAATTAACCTGTTCATTTTTAATTTAGGGAGAGGAAGGAAGGAAGTTCAGAGAGGCTTAGGTTTTTTTTATCAATCGATTCTTAAGTTTTCTCCTTCTCTGGAATACTTAAATTTACTTGGGTTTAGAAGAATAAATCTAACCACACATACTTCATCTGACTGCTGTTAGCAGTTTCTTTCTTTGCTATTGTCTCTTTCCTTGAAAATGAAAGCCTCTACTTTCATTCAACATTTGGGTAGCTCCTGAGATAACCTGGAGAAGAGGTTCCCTGTCTTGTATAACTGGACGTTTATACTAAGCTTTTAAACAGAAAGTTGGTTGAATGCTAGTTGTGCTTCTCTGTGTATTTATTTTTTAAAACAAAAAAGCTAAGAATACCTTAGGACTGAATGTTATTCTAGTGTATTTCTATGTTTGTATAGCAAGGAAAACAGTTTTGGGTTATCTAGCCCCATTTCAAAGCTGAACACATGAAGGCACAGAGATGTTAGACTAACTACTCATGGCTGTACAGCCAAACAGTAACAGAGTCGAGGACATAAACTGGGAGTTGTGAACGTCTTCCCCACCCTCCAGCACAGCTGGTGTTCTCACCAATACACCACGCTTCAGAAATTGGTTGCAGTAGGGTATCATTATGCTATGAATGTTTTATTTAACTGACAAGATGATCATGTCAGTGAGAAAGCACTGCTGTTTTGAAATGTGTGAGGCTCACTACATTTCCAAATTTAAACACACAGTTCTTGAAAAGGCAGTTGTTCTGGCTCCAGAAGAGTGATTTTGTAGGCAGGACTAATATTTCTACAATTTCATCCTTAAAGTAATACATTTAAAATGTTACTAATTCATACATTTTATAAAGCTGTAACTTTTTGGAAAACCCATAACAGTACTGCTCTCTTTGGAGGATACCACCCCACTGCAAAGATCCTATCCAAGGACTTGCACAGCTCTTTAAGAGTAGATCTCAGGAACACTAGTTTTGTACAAGGATATAGATGAACTGAAAGCCAGTCCCTGGGTTTCTAAAATCTCCTCAAAGTTACACTTCAACTGAATACTGGCATGCAATTTTACTTACCCATGATCTCTCCCTTTCTTTCCTGTATGCAGACAGTACCAGCCTCAACACATTCCTACATAGCAGCTGGAGTGGGACATGCCAGCTTACCAGGATCTACCCACATGGAGCAGCAATTGTGAGACAACTAAGGGAAGGTGAAAGCTGCTCCAACAAATGTCACCCATGTTTTCACAAAAGGCATCATCCTAAATCGCAGCGTGGGAAAATGACACCTCCACAAGGGAAGGCAGGGAGTGAACTGAGTAAGGTATCTTTTGCCATTTCCTTCCAAGAATAACATGATCTATTTACCATCATACCCTGAAGGTAAAAGCAGAATTTATCCACCTCCCCTCTAAATAATTATGGTGTTTTCCAATTTTCAGAACAGCTAGTGATCAAATTAACATGTCCAAAATATGAAAACATAATACATACACTTACCAAAGCTTGTTGTAGGCGTCTAGACATTCTGGTTTTACATTGTGAACTGAAACAACAACATTATGTGAGAAATGCAGGAACAGAATAAAGAAATAGTAATGTTAAATATAAAAATATCACTCACTCTGTAGTTTATACAGACTGCTGGTCTCTCTTTTGGCTAGAAGGTTGGAGTGAGCATCTTTCCTTGGATCAACTTTGCGAACAAATAGCGATTTTAACCAACTGTCTTCACGAGGTCTGCCAGCTGAAGATACCAGCGCCCTACGTATTAACAAGTACATTATACTGTCACTGAGCGTGTCTCGAAAATGCCCACAACGCAGGGAAAACAGGCACAATGAAGTTTAATGCAAACAGTATCACAACACACAGTTACATATACATCTGTTACTGAAACTTTCCACCGAGCCACTTCCTAGCAAGGTAAAGGCAGTTATTTCCGCACTGAAATTTACCCTCTCACAAACCATTTTACTAGATAAAGAGCTGAACAGTTAACTGTAGACTATCCACTTTTATTTGTCGTGCACATGGCAGGGAATGGGTGGGTGGCTGCTTCTGCTGCCTATTTTATTTTCTTTTTAATGAAGTGTCTTTACTCAAGCGGGCTGGGTCTGTCCTGACGTACACAGACAAGAGTGAAAAAGAGCACAAAGACAGTGTGCATAAGGAAAAATTTGTACAGTGTAAATAGGAAAGTAACCTCCATATGTTCTTATGTTGCTTAAATATCGCTCTAAAAAAGGAAAAGTTAAATAGCGCATCTTTCAACAGAAAAAATATAATGAAAGTCTAATTTCGGAAAAATTACGAGTGGCAGAAAACAAACAGCCTGCAAATATTTCAATCCAAAATAGCGGTGACTGTACTACGTAGGGGTACAGATACACATTCTCTGTACAACACTCACAATTTCCTTTTCTTTGAAACAGAAGAATTTCACTGTCTTTTTTTATCTAATCTTTAGGCAGTTTCTGCAAGTACACTTCCAAAATAACACCACTTTCCCTTACACCACAGAGTACATAAAACATTACAATTGATAACTGTGCTTTTTTAAAATGGTGTTAAAAGAATTATTCTTCTCTGTTCTAGCTGACAGAAGACCCTTCAATCACCAAATATTGTGCAGAAAGACACGAAAGCTGATGTATTTAACTGATTCTCTATGACGTGTAACAGGGGACCCCAAGCTCAAATGCTTTTCCTTCTTTCTCCTAAGAAGCACTTCCTTCACTTTGCCTCTTTTTGATATGGGGTTTCCGCTGAAATACTAAAACATTTCTCTGAAATTCTAAATATGTAGCACTACAGCTGGAAATGTAAACCTTTTCCTGCCTCAGAAGTCAATTTCTCACCCTTAATTACTGACTAGGAGATCCAGAAGATAGCTATCAATCTTCAGTTATCAAACTGTCTTCTGGCTATCAAAAGTCTGTGACAACCACTCAAGGAAAAAAAAATATAGGGAAAGAAAATCTCAGCTTCCTTTGGGAAAAACATCTTCATGAACACGTCTGCCTGTATTACACAGAAGTAGTTCACACTAGCAGCGTTTTTCAACAATCAACCTTTTAGTCCCAATGTCTGAAAACAACATAACATTGGTTCACCCTGTAGAAGCAGGATGGAGGAAAGGAAAAGTATTTCAAAGCAGGGAAACAATAACAACCAGAAGAACAACTGCATCTGAGATGACCTTCGGTGTTAAGAAGCAATTGGTAAATACCTTCTTGGTGTATTTATTGAAAATAGTGCCTTCTTTAGCCCTAGGCAAACACACAAACATGTTACTGTGCTGAAAGCTAAGCAGCTGTTCCTGAGTACGGGCATTTGAAAGGGCATGCCACAATAAGGCTGTTGCTAGAATAGAGGGTACACAGCTGCCTGGAGTAGTGCATCTCTGATCTCAGCTGGAGGAGGCGAGGCGCAGGTGACTGCAGTTGTGTTGTCACATCTACAAGAGGTGCCACAGAAACACAAGCTGTCCCAGATGACAGGGGGTAAACCTCACCTAATAAATCCAAGCTGTTTTAAAAAGCCACCTTAAAGTAAGCACTAATGCCCACTAGACAGCAAATGGGGCTCTAGGGGACAGAACTCAATCCCAGTCCTGCAGTGTTCATTTTTGCAGCTCAGACCTCTAAGCTATTGCTGTTTCTTCCCCTTTAGTAAATGGAGTTAGCAAATTAATACATAGAGCATTCTTCTATGAGGAGTATTGTTTGCAGAAAACTTTGAAGATGAAAGAGACAAATAATCTTTTTTTGTGAACCACCTTGATCAGCAGCAAGAGTGAGGTGGAGTTATGGGGATAATACTGAAAAGCAAATTCCTTTGCTATTAGGAAAGTCTCATGACTTGAATGTTAAACTGCACCTAAAACTGGGGGTATATTTAATTTTCAATACAATTAAATGAGTAATACTTTACAGTTATGTAAAATCTTTCACTCTACAATTGTAAAGTTCCTCATGAACAATGACTAACAAATCACAACTATCCATCTAGATACACACTTTACTTATAATAAAGAATGGTAACAGCTGAAGTTTATTAAAGCAGATAGTCAGTGCACCCAAACTGAGATGCCAGGGCCTTATTTTTAATCCATATCCTCAGACAAGTCCTTCCCTACTGGTGTCATTCTAGACAACCAGAAATCAAGAAGCCCTGAACTCATTACTGGATCATTTGTGCAGACAATATGTACCCAAGATTAGCTCTGAAAGAGCAGGGACTAAATTCATATCTTTGGACTGCCAGCTGTGAGCATCAGGCACAAATTAATTCAAAACTAATCCATCATCCAAATAATCCACTTTTAACGAACTTGTTAACATTATGCCCCACAATATTATAATATCTGCTCCAAGTAAAACATACTGGATCCAAATTGTTTGAAACCCCAAATACCACTAATGAAAATGTGAATATACACATAGAACGAACGTAAACACACTATATGGAATTACCATCACAATTCATAATTTTTTATTTTCTGGAACAATACTGATTAAAGACAGTTTTCACGCAATCTTTTAAGGTACTGCTTGACTTTGCTAGCAAGTTCTTCTCCTACAAACAACTATGGGCTTAGTTTTCTTGCTTACAGATTGGGCTATGAACACACAAGCATAACACTGAATAGTTTGCTGATATTAAAAACGATGGTGAAAACACTATCCCACTTAGCTTATGCTTTACCACAAAATATAAACTGAGTGGGAGGTATCAGGTCAAATATTTAGATTTTGTAGTGACCCATGTCTGCCTAGAAGAGAAAGAAAAACAACTTGTCTATAACTGACAGTTTTTGATCTGTGGTCTAAACAAAGTTTATTTGAAATGAAAACAAAACCCAAAACATGCACATAAAATCTCACAACATATATTCGTCCCAACTCTCCCCATCCCTGTTTCAAACAGCTGCTTGCAGTGATGCCTTTAGTCTTGCACAGAGGCTGCTGCCCATTCTGAGGCTTGAGACAGCAGCTTTTTCCTGTTTCAAGGAAAGGGAGGAAAAAACTTGTGTAGACCGATTCCAGCTTGGCCACTTCTGTGCCTCCAGCACACAGGGAGCATGCGTGTCTGCTTCCTGTGCCCAAGGCACATGTGTGCACATCTGTGCCCCGAGAGCTGTGTACGCGTGTGTGCACCCTTGTGACCCAGGAGGGGTGTGTGTGTGTCCCACCCTTCACACATCAGGCACGCAAATGTCTGCACCCAAAGCCTGATGGATGTGTCTGTGCCTGTGCCCTGACACCCTAGGGTTGTACGCATGTGCACACACCCGCCCGTTCCTAAGGGAAGTACGAATACACATGCCCCGACACCCAAGGGGTGCACCCGCATGCTGGGGTCCACGTGTAGGTGCGCATCGTGCAGGCAGGGAGACGCCGGTGCACAGAGCCACGCACCCCGACACCGGGGGCAACACGGGTGTTGGGTAGGGGTGCAACCTGGCACCAGAAGCGCAGAGCAGCTGTGCACCCTGACACCAAGGGGTGTTGTTCTGTGTGCGGCCACGCACCCCGACACCAGAGGACACGAGATGCAGCACGGCCACACACCCTGTTGCTTCGTGGAGCTGGGATGTGGAGAAGCTGTACACCCTGACCCCGGAGGGATATCCGGGTGCAGAGCATCCACATACACCCCAGCATCGGGAACCGCTGCGTGCAGGGTGGCTGCCCAGCCCGACACCCCGCACACGGGGCCGTGGGGTGCCGGCGCTCTCTGCAGCCCGAGCCGGGGGCAGAGGCGGCAGCGGGCACCCCGCGGCAGGGCAGGGCTCGGCGCGGCCGTCATCCCCACCCAGAGGCGGGAAGGGGCTGGCCTTGGGGCCCATGACCTTGAAGGACACCCCGGGCGGGTGGCACTCCCCGCCCCACGGGAGGGCCGCGGGCCCGGCCCGTCAGCGGCCCCAGCGAGCGGGGCGCCATTTCCAGTCAGCAAAGGGGGGAGGGGGGGAGGTCTACGCGGCGGGGCGCGGGGAGGCGGGGGTGGCGTCGGCTCCGTCTCCAGCCTCCCTCGGCTGCCCTCTCCCGCCCGCCTCACCCCCTCAGGGCTCACCTGAGGGCCAGGCCGCCGCCGGGCGGGAGGCGCGGCACGGCGCTGGCTCCCGCCAGGCTCCGCCGCAGCAGCACTCGCGCCGCCATCTTGCTCCGGCCGCCTCCCTCCTGGGCCGGAGGGGCGGGGGGCGCGCGCTGGGCGTTGCAGCGCCGCCGCCGGGCGCGAGGGGCGCACCGCCACCGGGGTGACGGGGCAGTGGTCCGCCGGCCACGCCCCCCGGCAGGGGGAAGCCAGCTGTGCGCATGCGCGACCTGCCCCCGGCAGGGACCCCCCCCAGCTCCATAGCCCGGCTGCTCAGCTTTTGGGGTGACCCCAGCCCTGGTTTGGGGTCTCGCCTGAAAAACACCAAGGAAGAGCCCAAGCACTGTTTAAAATCATGTGCAAAAACTTGTTTCTTATTGCCCAAATAGATTTTTTCACCCACAGATAGCTGAAATGTTTTCTTCACACTGCTCCAGCTACAGTAGTATTTAATTTAGCTGAACTGGTGGCATGTGCTATAGTCAAATTCTTAAATAATTTAATAAACTTACATTGAGGCTATTAAAGGACAGTTCTAAAAGCAACTAGCCAATAAACATACAGAGCAAGTTAATGACCAAACCCTGTCTTCCTACATACAAACTTCACATACACCATCACATCACTGCACAGCTGCCATTGCCACTTTAGGATTTTTATATCAGCACTCTAAGTCAGAGGCTAGCACATGCAATGTGATTTAACATCAGTAAAGTACAATGTTTGCAGTGCCTCTTTAAAAAAAATGTAACCTAGAATTGTCATCATCATTCTTAAAAAGGAATTGCACTTCAAACTATGTACATTTAATCACATTTTGGTCTGACAGCACCTTGAGCTCTTGAGCAACCCTCTAAGAGCCTACCCGTAAACTGGAAAAAACCTAACAACATTCTGTGATGCATCAATCTCAAAAAAATGACATTTTCACAGCTACTCAAGAAAAGTCACAGGAGATACATGGAAAGATGATTTACTTTCACAAGTAGATGTGGATGCAACTCATTAACCAAACAGGAAACTTTTTCTATTTCTTAAAACCATTATATCTCTAGTTATTAAAATACTCACATTAAGTCCTGAGGGTCAAAATCATTTACTGCCTGCTTGGATACAACTGAAGTGTATTTCCTACAGCGCAGGGCCACGTGCTAGCCTGGGTCTGATTTCTCTCAATCTCTGCTAGGGATGAAGTTTCACATTCACTCGAGCAGGCATCAGAGCTGATGTTTCCTTCCACTTCCCAATGAGGGCTTTAATCAGCCAGCTACAGTTACTGAGTAATTTACATAAACCTTAACCACTTCAACAAACATATCAACAAGAATAACCTACAGCCATGTGTTTAAGACACCTCCTCAAAGTCAGAGGCCACATTCACATTATTGATTTACACAGACATTTGAATCAAGGTGTCTTGACATCCCAGATTGATCTGACATGCAGAAGAGTACTCGAGGACTAACCTTCAAAGAGCAGTATTTTTTTTGTTTGTTTGAGGCACTGAAGCAAATGTATGTTTCTCATTCTTCCTGGCCCAAATAATTTGCTGAGTTGAATTGCACTTCATTAGCAGATTGCAGGCTGAAACTGATTTTGTGCAGGTGAAGGAAGTTATAAAAAGCAAGTGATTTACACCACTGACAATGGAAGAAAACACAACTGAGAGCTTACTAGTGTAAGCTGGCTCAGTTTCCTAAAGTAAGATATTTTAGGTCAGAGGAACTCTGTTCACATACACCTTGCTTAGCTTCTGATCTTAAAGACCAATAACAGGTAGACACTTCAAAACGGATTTCTCATAGCTTTAGTATACCACTCCCCTCCATACAAGGACATGGAATGCTGCCTCCACAAACACTGGATTTTGAAGCAGAAGCCACCTTAGATCTTGATGAAAAGTCAGCAACACAAGGCTGCTGCAACAGCTGCACACTCTTAGTTTGCTTTATGTCCTGGAAGACAGGACACAAGATCCCCAGAGCTGCAGCAGGATAAAGTGATCTTTAATCATTAACTCCTATGGCCTTCTGGTTTCATATTAAAGTATGAGGCAAATCAGCACCTGTATCTCTCCCAAAATGTGTTGTTTTAATTAGCTTTTCTGATGAGAAACCTAATCATCTTCACTTCTACTTTTTTTGGTTTTGTATTCTTATCAGATTCTATTTCCTGCTGGCAGTTCAAAGACATCCATCTCTCCCAGAACTAAATACTTCCTTTGGACAGGTTACAAGGGCAACCATGCTAAGCTACCCAAGTTTTTATTCTCACCTTACTGCCATTATAAGGGCAAGTGGCAGTGGCTTTTTTTTTTTTTAAGAGATTTTGTAAGTTAGAAGATACTGCAATGTGGTATGAACAACTATAAGAGGAAATAAGGATATATGCAGATAGCTGGTTTTAAAATTCTACACTTCTTTCAAAAGGTTTAATAGCATTATCTTAAGTAATCCTACAAACCACAAAAGACCATCTGAAATGCAGAACAATCAAATAATATAACAACCCTCCCACCAAACTTAAACATTATACAGTTGTACTCTTGCCTTTCTCAACACAGAGGAGTCATTCCAAGTGACCAGCTGGCTTTTGATTCTGTCAAGGCTTGGGGAAAAACTACATGCAACTAAATGAAGTGTTAACACTAAATTCACATTTTCTCTGTATTTTCATTTAAAAATTCAAGGTGGCTATCAATCTGTAACATCTCTTCTTATAAGCAACTATGTTTACTATTTAGACTACAGATATCACTGAAACATTTAATGTACAACAGCAGGGCCCCGAAAATCCCTGACAGAGACAAGCTGAAAAGCCTTCTGTTTAAATATTTTCCACACTATTTGTCTGTTGAACAAACTTTAAGTTCCTGAAGTTTTTCACTTAGATAGGTAGTATCTGCCTCTGTCAGATTTTCTGAATCTGACAGATTTTCAAGGAATCTGGTTCCCGCACACGGCTTTCCTGTTATTGGATCTATGACATTTCCAACCTTGAAAACAATTTCAGCCAGTTCATGTTTCACATGTTTGCTCCTTCGCTCAGGCAAAGCTTTCAGAAGAACAATGTCTCCAACAACACACTGCTGTAATGGATCATGGGCAAAGTAGGTTTTTCGTTTGTTAAAGAACTGTAGAAGGAAAAAAGGAAACCTTGGCATTAGATTTCAAAATTCAGCAATTGACAAATATATAGTTAATATAAACCAAACTAAAATTCACTAAGGAGGAGTTTCATGTATTTTTTAAATGAGATTCAGTTTGGATCACAAAGATAAATGCAACTATGCACTCCACTGTTTTTCCAAAGAAAGTACAGCACTATCCTTCCCTGACAATCTCTGGTCAGGATGTTGTTGCCAGCCAATCCTCTAGAAAAGGAGATGGGGAAGAAAAAGTCAAGCACACAAAACAGTTCAGAGTGAACATGTGTATGCAGGTAAAAATAACAAGCTCTTCACTTAACAGATTCCCTTTCCTAGCATCAACACTTTCCACTGGCCTCTCTGCTCTCCAGCTCTGCTGTGCTAGCCTTTCCTCTCCTTAGGATGCTTCACATCAGCACTGCTCCAGCAAGAAGGCTGCCTTGGCTCTTCCAAGCTGAGTGACTTCCCTGCACAGTCCACACTTCAAGAACTGAATCACAGAATCATAGGTTGGAAAAGACCTAAGATTATCAAGTCCAACCGTCACCCCATCCCCACCATGTCTACTAAACCATATCCCAAAGTGTCACATCCACACATTTTTTGAACACCTCCAGGGATGGTGACTCCACCACTGCCCTGGGCAGCCTGTTCCAATGCCTGACACTCTTTCAGTAAAGAAATTTTTCTTCATGTCCAATTTAAATCTCCCCTGATGCAACTTCCCAATACATCTAAAGTTCATCAGCCCTGAAATCAGTATTTTGAAGTTTGCCATTTGACAGTTTTCTTGCTCAATTCATTTTCTTTCACATAAAAATTCAGTATTCATTCTTATTGGAACAGCATAATTCAGAATCTTTCTTTTAAGAAGGAAATTAACAGGTTCATCACTGGATAAAGTATTAGATTGGGATATGTAAGACCCATTATTTAATCCTGACTCTATCCTTAACCTTCTGGTCACCAAAGGCAAGTTATTCCACCTACATGTGCCACGGTTTCCCTATCTGAAAATGGAAAATTTTAGCCTCCCTGTTTGAAATGCATTGACAAGAAGTGAAAATACAAAGCTTGTATAGCACATCCCAGTACAGATTCAAATACCAAGTATGTTTGCAATTATGCATACAGAAAAACAGCTACAAAATTTATCGTAAAAGTAACTAATATAATGTCAAGTTTCCAAAATGAAGCATACTCCAAATCAAAATGAAAAATTAAATCTAAGAGAACAAATGAAGTGCATTAACAAAGCACTTCGAAGAAACACATTTAGCAGATAATCTGTATAGAAGTATCCTCACAACACACTGCTTTTCATCCTCTGCAGCCATCCCCACAGCCAAATCATTAAGAAAGTTCCTCAAGGAGTTTGCATTGTAAAGAGCTACCAAAAATTCTAGGAGTCAAATCAAGAAAACATTCCTCCACACAGTACAAACATCACCATGCAAGACAAGTTCTTAACCAGCTTTTACCTTTAGTAAGTAAGGATCTAGCACAAGCCTTGTTACTCTCACTTTGGCTGTTTTCTGCATTTTGGTTCCTATTACTTTCCCTACTATCCATTTTGCATGGACAGCTCCACGTGGTACAGACATTGTTTAGTTATGGTCATCCACGGCCTGGCAACAAGCAAGCAGACAAGTTATTTTAACAAAAAACATAATCAATTTCTGATCAATATCAAAATTATGATTCCCATTTCAGACTAACAGCTCAATTACATCATTTTGTTGGAAAAACAGGATAGGTGTAAGCAGTTAAAAACTCCATATATTGCAATACCTCAGCCTTGTTTCACAATGTAAGAAGGGATATGAACACATCCCCATTACCAGGGAAAGTCACTTCAGGATAGCAAGAATGGAAATAATAGTGTGAGGATAAGACCTTATCCCACAAAGTTGACAAAATTATTTTGAATCATACCAATTGCCACATACACAATATAGAAATGTGCAGTTGTGGAAATTATTATGAATTTAACTCATATGCCAGCAGCTGTTTTTTCTGGAGACCTGTTAATCAGGTCTGTATATGACCCGAGTTAACCCAAACAGGGAGCAACCTATAACTTCTGGTCAGAGTCATTTGCTTCTGTGTATCTCGTTATTAGCTGAGCTGATGCAACCTAGGAAAGGTAATAGACTTCTCAAAGGTTAAATGACCTATCAAAGAGCTGTCTGACCTACAGTAAGTGTAATCACTTTTGAGCTGTATCTTTCCTGGAAATAATTATACTCCCCTACCTACTTGTTTTGTTTAGTTAGGGAGAGCTTTCTATACCACTCTTGCAAGAGTCACAGGCAAAATAGATAGCTAAACATTAGAAGACTTGAGCCAGTATTAAAAACTGATGAAGGCTAATGACTTCTCTCCCACTCAGCTATGTACTATTAAGCACAACTGACACCTGTGGAATTCTCCATCTATTTTGTAAAACTAAGTGACTCTTGCCTTAATGTTGCAACACATCAAAGTTTAGGGATACAGGGACACATCCATAGGATAGAATGTTTCAGGCAGCAATACTTGTGGTTGCTTTTACCACCCTTGACTCAGCAGTGTGACCCACAGGGCTGGAGGAAGGGGTCAGTGCAAGAGCCCTCTTCCTGTAACACACAGCTAAGAACTGCACAGGGACCAGGCCAAGCAGAGGCAAATGCCTACGAAATAAGCAACACCCACAAAGCACAAGGGAGATACCAGGAAGACAGGAGACAGACAGCTAGGCTAGGCGTACCTCACACGGAAGAAGAGGTTAAAGGAGGAAGTTCAAACAGATTCGGGGCCTTCCCCTCCCCCCCCCCCCCCCGGGTCTCCACAGCCCTCCGCGCCGGGCCCAGCCGCAGCAACTTCCCTTACCGGCATGGCTGAGGGGGAAGGCCCTGTCTCGCAGGCGCCAGGCCTCAGCTCAGCGCCTCGGGCACCTCCGGCCCCGGGAAGCAGCCCCAGCCCCGGCCCCAGCCCCACCGCCCTGGCTCCACCGCAGCCATCCCCTGGCCCCCCTCACCAGCAACGCTGCCGCCACCGCGCCTCAGGGGTCTTAAAGAAACGGAGCCGGAAGGGGCGGAGCTGAAGCAGGAAGAGCCGCGCGGCAGCGGGGCGGGGCCAGCGGCGGGCAGGGGAGGAGCCTCCCGGGGAGGTTTTAAAGGCGCAGGGGGGTGAGAGGCCGGGGTACTGCGGTGGTCTCTGCTGGTGGCTCTGGGGCTGCCTCAGTGTATAGTCAGAGACTAAACCCGATGGAAGTTCAGGTTTTTATCATCTACTAGGCTGAGGGGGGCAGGGGCCCCTGCCTGGGCCTGTGGCGATGGGGGAGCAGGAGCTGCATGTGGGCCCTGTTACCTCAGGGAGCCGCTGCCTGTGGGGAGACCTGCGCTGCCTCTGGTCTCTCTGCGCTCACGCGGTGGAATCCAGCCTGGTTTTTAATACAAATAACAGATCTGAGTGCCATGTTCACCAGCAGTGTGTTGTGCTGTGGGGCTGGGCGCGCTACGCAGCAGGCCTGGGCCTGGAGGTGCTGGAAGGAGGTGAGGAGGCAGAGGTGTGAGAGCTGAGGGGCTGTTTTGCAACTTGAATTTCAGGGGGTGAAGCTGAGTGTCAGCGCAGTCTCTTTGTGGCTGTGTGGTACTGAGGTCTGCATGGGAAGTAGGTTTGTGTTCCACCTGCTGTTAAGTTATGTAAATGAGCCAAATCTTGAAGGTGAACTATATAAATCTGGAATGATTGTATTGTGTATGAAGTGGGAGCTGGCCTGCTGTTCTTGCTTATCCATACCCTGGCAGAAATTCTGTGAATCGGTATCCAAAATGGAGGATTGAAAAACAAAACATACAAACTGCATAATGGCAAAAAACGTCTTGACTTTGCCCTTGCCTTTGAGGTAATGCGCTCCTGGCAGCTCCTGGAGCTTTTGGGCTCTGTTCTGTGACTTCAGGCTGAGGCCATCCTTTTTTTAATTTAAATGTGTTCATTTATCTCTTTCTGCTGGCAAGTATTTTGGCTGCTGCCCACTTTTCAGACTTGTTCTGTTTAGGCATTATTGTCCATTATCTCTCACCACAGGAAGAGGGCAGGTAGGGAATTGTATTTACTTAACAGGACAGCACTCTGCAGCTTCCCTTTTTAAGGTGGCTGGGCATGATGAGAGCAGGCTATTCTTTGTATGGCTGGAGACACTGTTGAAATAATTTAATCAAATACGATCAAAGGAGTTATTTGGAAGTTCATTATCAGTTGTTACAGATACCAAGTCAAGATTCATGGGCTTCTGTTATTTTAGTGCCTTGTTGCTTGAATTACAGTGGAGAGAAGTGGGGAGGAGTCTTGCTGGCACAGGCAGGAAATGGTTAAGAGCCTTTCATATCACCTGGGAAAGCAATTCTTTGATTTTTCAGAGGGCGCTAACATGCTGCAGTTCATAGGAAACAAAGGAAAGGGGATCAAGTATAAAAGTTGTTCTTGGATTTTATTTTCAGTGGCAGAACTTGTGAGGGCTGGATATTGATGTCTGCTGAAAAATACAGAGTTTTGGATTAAAGAGAATTTATTTTCTTACTTTGTTCAGAAAATGATCTGTGAGGTAAGTCTTTATTCCAAATGATGCCTTTAGATAGCTTCTTTTTAGATTGAATGGTATGAAAAGCCTTTATATTGCTGACCCATTTTAAAACAGTGAATTCTTTACGTAAATTGTTACTTGGGCAGGGAGCACAGGCAGAACTGTGAGTCAACAACTGTAAAAAGCCTGCAACGCTTTCCTGTATTGTCTACATTCAAATTGGTTGCATTAATTTCTGAGCTGAAGTATAGAAATTCAGGAACTGGGAGAAACATAATGAGCCAGGGGAATTTGTGATAAATAGTTGCAGTAAATATTTCAGTGATGACAGGAGACTTTCAAATTGTGGTAGTGTCTATGTTAATGTACTTTTGCAGTTGATGCTTCAAGCATCTTCAACTGGTGGCTCTTAAAGTACTTCCCAAGCCTTATATATTTAAACCCCACTGCACTCTGAAGGGTTTGATGTTTCCAGCTTGTGTAAGGACTTTGTTAGCAGATGGTACAGTTGCTGCCCCCGTGCATGTGTTGATCCTTAAGGGCAGACTGCTTTTGTGGGTATAAGAGAGGGGTCTTACAATTTCCATTAATTCCTAGCCTGTCTGCAGCTGAGACTAAGGAGATCTCACCTTAAGAAGTGCTGCTGGATTTTGTGTGTGTGAGAACAGATGCTTTTTCACTTCAGTGTGGCTGACCAAAGCATGATTGGATGGTAATAGCTCATGCATGGTTGTCACAGAGCAAGTGCCATGTGGACGGAAGCCTTTATATCCTGTGGAGAGCCCTGCAAACCATCCCTTCACCTTGGAAATGCTGAACTGGAAGTAAATTGTATTCTCACTCTTGGGAAGGTTAATTACATATTGTTCACTGAGGTATTTCTCTGCGTAGGTCTCTAATGCACTGTATTCTGGTGGATTTATTGAGCTTTTTTGGGGGGAATGCTGATTGCCCTTTCTTTCTCTTTGTACTTTTCACTTAATACTGTGAGTGCTATATGACATGTGGGTTATTTCCAGTTTCAATAGTGTGCAGTGCAGTGGTGTAACACAACTGCCCATCTAGTGCTGTGATACAGATAAGCATCACTCCTTGCAAGAGTTGTCTTGCCAGTTCTTCTTGCTATTGCCTGCTGTTCCCAGTTTCCCTCGCACCACCAGTGCTCGGGCACTAGTTTGTCATTGTCAAGAAGGGAGAGCACTATAATCCAGTCAGAGCTGGTGGATGTTAGTTCTTTCATCTTGGACATGAACATACTAAAAGGCAGAGTCAGGACCATTCAGTTCCTGCAAATTATATTCCTCATCACTGCATTTCTGTTCCCCTCATCAGGCAAAGCTTTTATCCTCTTTCTGTTGGTTTTTGTAAGGTTCAGGAGAAGCTGTGGACATTCACAGCTTCTGAACTGTCTGTTCCCAGCTTCTGGCTGGACAGGAATCTCTTATCACCCTGCCCTATTTTGGATTAATTGTGTTATTTGGGAAGGTTATGGTATGCTCTGATCTATTGCATTTTGCTGCTTCTGAGCTTTGAGCTTAGATCCCTCTGGCAACTGCAGAAATAAATCGCTGGAGCTCAGTGACAGAAACTCTATCTTGAAACACGTTGCACATGATTCACAGTTAAATGTTGTTATTAACAGGGATCTAGGGAGTGGATTGCTTTTACGTTTAAACAAAGATTGCAAACCCAGATTGTCTTATTCGGCAAGATTTCTCTTACTTGAAAGTTATTTTTCTAGAAACTTGACTGTTAAGTGCCTTCGCTTATGTTGTCAGTGTCTGACATTTATTTAAGCTATTCAGTGTGAAAACCTTTTCTATTTCTTTACCAGTGCTATTGATTAAAATGCAGTTTACATTTCTTGGGAAAATTTGATATTCAAAAATGGCTTTTCACTGTGAGTCAGAATGTACTTTTCCATGGAATAAAAATTCTGGAAAGAAAAAAATGCTATTGGAAATATTGAACAAATTATATTGTCGTTTCAACCAGGTTATACAAGAAAAAGAGCTTCAAAGTAAAAATGAAGGACTGGGGTTTTTCTCATATTTTGAGAAAATTAGTACATTCTTCTGCAGTTGTTCAATATTATCTGTTCAGTGTTTTCCATATGAAACTCTTTGAGAATGTTCTGTACTGGCCCTAACTTCAAGTTCCTACTTAATTCAATTGGCCGTTTCAAATTACATATTAAAAATGAATTATGAAGCTCTTTTCTCCTTTGTCTTCAGCCATTGGTGTTTCTTCTAGAATTACCAGAAGAAGGGTTTGTTTCCAGTATTGTGTAGTAGTTTGTCATTGTCATGCTTTAACTGCTGTATCCAGTGGTATAATTATTTACAGTAAATCTCTATTTTGAAGAAAACTGGACAGGAAAGATCTTTGGAATATAACAGGTTAAAATACAATTTTGATGTTACCTGTGTTGCAGCTTGCAGGTTGGAGATCAAAAAATTAACTGGAATAATTACTGCTGTTTTGGATGCCTTCACGTGATACTCTCCTTGTCGATATTATGGTCACATTACACCATACCACTGGTCATTTGTTTTTTAAATATTCCTTTTGCCTTAACTGAAAACACTTTTCTATGCAAAGTAGAAAGCACCTGAGCTCTGCTCATAATGTGCACTGAGGTGTTGCCTAAATTATAGAGGAAACATGTGTGTGGCAAGATCTGTTTTTTGCGCCTCTCAAAAAATATTCCCCGAGGACAAGGGGTACCCTGGGGGTGATGGGATTTGGGCTCTGGATATGCCTACGAAGCACCCAGGCTTGCACTGACTCCTGGTAGTGTGAACTGGCCTCTCCTAGGACTGGTGGCAGGCACCAGCAGAAGGACCAGCCAGAGTAGGGTGCTTTGAGGGCTGGTAGTTCTGTCAGGTTTGAGGGGGAGCAGATACAGTCACACTGTTTTGGATAGAAATTACATCCTATGCTTTTCCAGCATCATAATGTTCTTAGTGAATTTTTCTCAGTGTGCAACCTGTCTGCAATTTAGTTAAGCCCCATTATTCCTTGTCCTAACCATTGTGGTCATGGGAAGCAGATACTATAATGTCTCATCACACTTGTCTCTTCTCTGTACTAACCGGTACTTGTATTTTACCACAGATTATTTTCTAGCCTTTGGATTTCTCTCCAGTTAGCCCATTATCTTTCCTGAAGTGTGTTGCCCCAAACCGAACAAGACTTCAACAGAAGCTTTACCAGAGCCAACTGGAGGGAGAGGACTCCTGACCTGGTCTTAATGGTGTCAGAAAGATGAATTTCCTCCTGAGCTTTTCTTCCCCACTCTGAGTTGTCTCAAGTACTTGTTCTCAACTCTGCTGCTGATGTCCATATGATTTGGTAACTAACTCAACTGTTCTCTGCCTCAACTTCCCTAAAATTTGAAAAGAAAAACTTCCATGTACGTTGTACCTCCTATTTAGCTACTTGAAATTTTTGGATGAGGGGCACATACAAAGTAAATGGAAAATCAGTACATTTTGCAAGCCAATTTAGAGCTCAGCAGAAGCAAAGAAGGAGACAAGATATTTTATAAAATCCTGGAAGGTACAGATGAATGGAACTTTTCAGTTTAAACTAGAACTTTCTTTTGGAATTCGTGAAGGAGAGATTGGAAGTCTGCCACACTGTAATAGTCTTATATTGTAGGAAACCAAGAATGCCTCAGTCTTTTCTTGACCTATATAGTTCAGATACTAACTAGGATGTGCAAGTCTGAGCTGTTAATTTTATAAAGTAAAAAGAAGAAAACAACTTTACAGGCTGATTTCCTGTGTTCAGAAATAAACATCTGCGAACAGCATAGTGCAGATTCACACTATCATTTAACCCCAACTTTCAACATTTGGTTTGAATGGTATCCACAAAACCCTTGTGGCTGTGGAAACAGTATGTCTTGTCAATTTTCTTGATGGCATGCAGTCAAATCTATTTAGAATAGAAGATTTATGAAGGAATTTTCTGTAGGCTTCTGCAAAATTAAATTCATTTCACAAGAACTCCTCTCAATTTCTGTTCTAAATAACTTTAATAATTGTGAGTTAGTATGCCCAAGAGAACATGGTAAATTCAGCTTAATTTCACTGCATATATTCTTGGCATTTGTATAATTTCAGGGAGTTAAGATCTCATGTTGTCAAGAAACTCAGTAGGTTAGTTGCTTGAGGAGTCATAACTGATGGACAAGGATTGAGTTGGATTTGCTGTCATAAGGTTTTACTGTGTGATGTAGTGCTCTATGGTGTTTTTTGCAAGTGGCGTTTCCACTGATGCATTTGATGTTGGTACATACTGTAGAGACCTTTGAGAGAGGGAATTTTGCTTGGATATGTAAAAGGGATGAGGAATGTCATGTTTCTGTTGGCATTGTTCAAAAGCCAGGTATTATTTTTATGAAACTGTAGACATTCATCCATTGCAGAGTTTTGTTGCAAGAGACTGATGAATTGCATGGCTGTCGGTGATTGTATGGAGCACGAGGGCTGGATTGGAGGTTCCCTAGGTGTCCTCAGCCGTAGTGAGAGGCAGGCCCCTGGAGCTTGCAATACAAGGTCTGAAGGATATTCTTTCTAGTACTGTAGGAACCCCCTGTGTGCCGAGGTCTGAGGAAAGACAGGAATGACATTTTGGAGCAATTTGTTTTAAGGAACAAACTAAATTTAAAGGTCAAACTAAACTTACTGTTCCAACATCCTTTCTTATTGTCTTGGACACAAAAATGCATGTTTAAAGGTGACTTTATTCTACAAGTTTGGACTCATCCTACTTTGGAATCTAGCCAAGAAAATGTTACTGAATTTCCAGCCCTAAATGTAATGCATGTTCAATTTCAGGTGCGGCTATCCTCATAAACTAAAAAATATGTCCATCCGAGGTCTGAAGAAGAAACAGCCGAAAACTTTTAAAGTCAAAATTATAACAGTGGATGCTGAAATGGAGTTCAGCTGTGAGGTAGGAGTCCTCAGCAGAATGCTGGAAAGATGGGAACTAACCTTTGTATTAGCAAGACATAAATTTGAAAAGTTCAGATTATCAGTCTGTGGATGGTCTTAAAACTGATCTGTTATTTTTATAAACAATTACTTGGCCTCAGATGCAGTCTTCTGTTAAACAACTCTGACTATTCAGAATTCAAAGCTGTTTCCGTGAAATCCATTTGACTGTGACAAGCTAAATGAGCGGTAGGCCTGCTTTCTCCATAAGCATTCCAGCACATGATGCAGGGCTTGTTTGTAAGTATACCTGCTTCTCCACAACATTCTTTTTCTGTAAGTGACACAACTCTTTAAGACATGTCCAGCTTGGATAAAGAAGTCTGGTGAGAGCTGGTCCTAAGATGTTGCTTACAAAATAATTGATAAAATGGTACTATTGTGCTCAGTTGATCTGGGAAATCTCTTCAAATTTGCCATTTGTAAACTCAGTTTTTCTTTAACTACAATGGCTGTTTGTATCTCTGGGCAGAAGAGAAAAATGATCAAATGAAAAAGCTGGCTTTTCTTCTATTAGTTGTGTTATCTAGTAAATTGGATAGAGAAATTGTAACTGCAGAAAAATATGGGAAGAAAACAAATATAGCAAGTGATCAATTGCTAAATGAATTGGGCTGCACTATTGAGGAGACAGAACTCTGCCTGATTAATTCCTAATCATCCAGCAAAAGCAAAAAAACCCCATACAGTTATTTTGAGGAGAGGAGTTAGAAAACTGAGGTCCAATGGGACTGGCAATTCTAATGAGACTTGACTGTCTTGTGGGGCATTTAGTATTTGGTTTACTAGGTCCTTCTGAGACAGAATAGATTAGTCGCAAGCAGTGCACTTCTGTGACTTTCTGATCTAGAATACTTGCAGGCAGAATTATGAAAATAAAGGATTTGGAAAATCTGATTTAGAGATCAGAGTCCTTGTTAACAAATCCAGCTTAACAGATTCCTTCTGTTGCTGTCTCTCCATTATCTGCAAATACAGCTCTTTTGCTGGGATGATTTCCTGCTTTCCATCCAAATGTTGCCTAAAAGTTCACTTTTTTGCCATAAAGTTTTTAGTGGCTGACCTGTGATTAGGTAGCCAAATAAAAGAAAAGTGGAGATTCTTTGAAAAAATGAGGCATCATATATTTGAATTTCAGAACCTTTAATCAAAGTTTACTCTCTATGGAGCCAGCCTACTAAATTACTGTAAAGACAGGCTCCTGTTCATTTAAATCCCAGTAACATAAAGGCTTGGCTTGGTGCCACTGAAATAGCCAAGGTATGTGGAAGATGGATCTGCTTTTGTTGTTTGGCATTTCTACACTGCTCCCTGACACTCCTTTGATTTGCCCTGCCCTTCTCTGTCTCTCCAATTTGTATGAACTATTAAATAAGATTTTTATAAATATTAATAAAAGCTTGCTATGTACTAGGAAATCCATAGTACAATCCTTGTTCCCTGTGCTCATAAAATGCTTGATGCCGTGGTTAAATGACTACAGCTGCTCTGTGACTCTTCCTCTGGAGGAGAGGAAGAGGAGGTAGAGCATTGTAACTGTTGCAGCTTTGCTGTAGACAGCAGTTGGCATATTTCATTGAAGGCTAAAGGTGAAATAGTTCATAGGAGAAAGGCAAATGGTAGCCTGATTTGCTTGACTAAAATGTAGCAAATTCATTCAACACACCTGTTTTTCTTGATTTTCTTTTTTCTTTTAGATGAAGTGGAAGGGAAAGGACTTGTTTGACCTTGTGTGCCGAGCACTTGGTTTAAGGGAGACTTGGTTCTTTGGCTTGCAGTACACAATAAAAGGAATGTGCACCTGGTTAAAGATGGACAAAAAGGTATAGGAAACAAAAAAGCGAAGCAATTTTCTACTTATAAAAAGATTTACTTTTTTTAACACAGGAGCTAAAGGAATGTGTTACATGACAACTCAATGGTGTCATTTTTTTAAGACTGAAGTTTGTTGTGTTATTTGGTCTGCTTCTATCACATGTGGCCTGTAGTATCACACACAAATCACCACTATATGCACTGATTGCTGTTAGATTGAAGCTCAGCATTGCCCTTACTTCTAAAATATGGAAAGGTTGCTTTAAGTGGATTATTGACTGTTTTCTGATTTTTTCCTCTGGAATATTATTTTGAGACATTTAGGTGCTATTTTTGCTGCTGACTTTATTTTATCTTTAAACAGGTTTTAGATCAAGAAATCCCCAAAGAAGACCCTGTTAGCTTTCATTTTTTGGCTAAGTTCTATCCAGAGAAGGTAGAAGAGGAACTATTACAGGAAATTACCCAGCATTTATTCTTCCTTCAGGTCAGGAACTTTTTTAAACCATGAATTTTTCCTGTATTTACCCCAATCCTTTTGTATTGTCTTTGGTCTTCTTGGCAGCAGTTAGTCTCAGAATGATTCTGCTGGCTTCAGCTCTAGCAGTGTCTCTGTAAAGATATCATTTTTATGAAATACAAACATCTCTCCCGACTGCTGTGGTTTGGTGTGTTGATAAGCTGAATGTTGTTTGCCTTCTGCAGGTTTTTGTTCTCTTGATAGCTTCTCTTACTGCTTGTGCTAGGAGTGGGAGTTAAATTGCTGAGACCTGTAGTTTCATGTAAGATAACTTTTACACCCAGCAGCTGGGGTGGTGATTCCACATCTGGATATTCCAGACTTCTTGTGCTCCTATTGTATGTGTTAAGGAAAAAAAAAAAATCCATGCAAGGCTGGCACTGCTTGAAGAACTGAGGCTTTTGCCCTAACTGGTTGGTGCTGAGAAGTATAAAGTAAAGCCATCATTTTTATTGCCTTCAGAAGTCATCTTGAAGACTGTGTCATCTGGTCTGCTCTGGCTGTAGTTAAGTTGGATGAAGGGAGTCTCAACAGCTCATTGTCATCGACATCTTAGACTGCTGGTGTAACCTCTTGTGTAACCATTCCCTAACCTAGTTCTTTCAAAATGAGCAGAACTGGAAGAGGCCTGTTATTAGATGTATGCACTGCGTGGGGGAGTGACTACACAAGCAATTACAGTGTGGCAGTTGTGAAGGTGGAGAATAGGGAAGGAATGGTGATAAGCAGTTGGGAACAGTAAGTTTTTTCACCCCTATCAGCTGCAGATGGAACAAGACCTGTGACTACAGCCTATCCCTGAAACTATAACTTGTGAGTTCCTAAAAATAGTCTAGGTGGTTGCTGGGAGATCTGGTTATGTATGACTGTAGAAGGCACAATCACTAGAAAACAAGAACTCCCTAACCTGTTCTTAGATCTTCATTTTGGATTGTAGGTAAAAAAGATCATAGAATTTGATAGCCATCCTGAAAGATAGGTTTGCTCATCTAGCAAGTTTCAAAAGGAGTGGAGCAGCATACACAGCTACTACTCAAACAGAAGGTTCACCACAATGTGTGATCCCTTTAAAGATGCAGTCTGGAGGCATCACATTGTCCAACAGCCCCTGGACGAGAAGTGCTGTTCCCTTGGTGTGGTGTTGGTATTCTGAAACTTCCAGACTTGCACACACTGACTTCTGCCAGTCAAATTAGCCAGGTTGAATTGTCTTCTCTACCCCATTGAACTGTGTGCTTGCTACTCATGCTAGCAGAATAAATCCCCAGCCCTGCCAGTTCTTCACTACAGAGAACAGAACGCACTTCAGCTCTACCACAGGAGCAGCTACTGAGGACCTGCAGGACAGCAGTACTGTGCACAAGAACAGAGTTGTTAGCTGTGTAAAAACAGCTTGGCTTGTACACCATAGTGGTTCTTACAAATTTCCATGAGATGGAAGCCAGTGAAAGTAATAAAGTTAACCCCACACATGCATTGATGCTGGTTGCTTTGCAGAGGCAGCTTTCTTATTTGCCACTTGTTTTTCTTTTGTCCCAGAAATTGTTAGAGTGCTCTTAGCTACATTAAAAAGTAGATAAAGGAGCAAATTCTTGGAGTGCAATGCTTTGTTATCAAAAGATGCATCAACTAATAAAAGCCATGCTGGGGCTCCGCTTACTCCAATAAGTATACAAGCATTGAGTTTTGGATGGTTACTTGTTGGTCAGCTGTTCGTTCCAATGTCTGCGACATCCAGCTTCTCTTCTGAATTGCTGTGGGGTCCTCTGCACGTTACAGCCTTCTGGTGTTGCTTTGTTCTGGTAGCTTTCAGTAGTATGTGTCTGTGCAAGTAGATTGGGTGTATGGAATAAATTCAGTCTGCATCTGTAAATAAACACAGTAAATACACTTGTTCCCTGAGGAGGATGTGTTAATGAAGTAATGGGAAAATGCTGTTGTTCCGAGGGTTAATATACTAACTAGAACTTCATCCAGAACCCTTAACCACTTGGCAATTTGTTTCTTAAGCTAATTTTGGAAAGGAATGAGAGGGGCAGAACTCTTTTCCTAGTCTTTTAATCTTGATTTTTTTTCCACTTTTTTCTTTTCTTCTTGAACCTGCCTTGACTAGCAGATATGCAATTAGCAAATTCTTCTCATTCCAAAGTAGAAAAACAAGGCTGAAACAAATTTGAACTTGCAAAGTTTCCTGTCTATAAGAACTTAAGATCACACCTGGATGCTAATAGGAAAAACATGTACAGACATCTGGATGCGTACAGATTTCAGCTCTACTTGACTATTCAGACCTTTACAAATTAATGTGGCATAACAGCTTTTTGCAAAATGTGTGAATAAATGTAAATGACTAAAGCTAAATGTTGTCTGTGTAAAGATTAGGTAATTTGCACCTTTGTAAGGAAGTATAACAAGATGTCCTTGTAAGAACTGATCAGAAAACCCCAGATGCTTATGGGGGATTCAGGTTCTAAGTTCTGAAACGTATGACTTGCACCATGGAGTATGAAAGCTGGAGCTTTCCAATTTGGAAGAAAAGTCTTTTCAGTCTTTTCATTCTTTCCATTTTAACAGCTTAGAAAGAATTTTCTCTGTACTATAACTCAGGTTCATATATTGTGCTCACCAGAGACTGAATTTAAAAGAAAAACTTTCCTGATGGTTCATTTTAGTTCACAGTACCTACAGTGCCAAAGTGTATTTGTAAAGATAGCTCAGTGCTATCTCAAGTAATTTTTCTTTTTGGAAATGTTTAAGATGGTGCATTATGCAAAATTTTCTTATCTTGTGCTTGTTGGTAGGCTAAATACATTACTCTTGAGAGGAGGATTTGTGAAGATTGATTTCCCCTTCCCTCTTTAGGTTTTCAAGTAAAAATTGCCCAACTGATTTAAAATCAAGCAACATCTTGGAAACTATTACACCTCTGATCTTGGTAGCACCATCGATTATTAAAATGAAAAGAATGTTAAAAGAATCTTTACCATTTATACCTAGCTTTTATTTTTAAGCGCCTATTTTTTTGTGCTTAGAGCACTGTAACTGAATAAATTAAGTGCTCTATTAGTCAGCTTCCCTTTGTGGGGTCTCCATTATTCTCTCATTCTTGAATCCAGCTTGAGAACATACTATTATGGTTTTCAGTATGTCTCTGCCCTTGGCCATATTAGCTGGACAGCCCTGAGCGATCTGGTCTAGTTGGACTTGTTTTGTCTAGATGTATAGAGGTCCCTTCCATGCTAAAATTTGATATTTTACGTGTTGAAAAGCTAACTTTTCTGAATCAGGAAGAAAAAGAATTGTTAAAAGGAATGAAGTGCAGACAATAAAATTCGTGTTTTATAACACATTCTTTTTCAGGATTCTTTATATGTATGTTTGGAGATAGCTGTCTGATATTTCTATGAACTTAGAATTAAGACGCTTTAACTTTTGAAGGTTGTTTTTTTTTTTTTAATTGAATATAACGCTAAATAACGGCTTCCTGTGTTTCTGAATACCATTTTATTGTTGCTGTTACTAACTCATAATGGTGATATTTGGTGCCAAGTTATAGTCTGGGCATGTCTAGCTTCATTTCAAGCCTGGCATTTGTCCTGACTTCAAGCTTCTTTAATTTGCTCCCTTTTTCCCTTGATTTAGGTTAAGAAACAAATACTGGATGAGGAAATCTATTGTTCTCCAGAAGCAACAGTTTTACTGGCTTCTTATGCTGTTCAGGCCAAGGTTTGCATATAAGTGCTCTTTTTTATTGTCCCTTTTTTTTAACCAATACATATACAAATACATATACGTGGTGGCATGTAAAACACAGCAGTGTTAAAATTTGCTGTTAAAGTAGATCATCCTGGGTTGTACAGTTGCAGCTAGAAAAATAAGCATTAGTTACCACTGCAAGGATTTTGGTATTATATACTATGCTTTCGCAATCTAGGGGGATTTTTTTGGACCTAACATTTTAGTGTAATCTTTCTCCGAGCTAGAATTATTTCCCGTTTTAAACCATGGGTACAGCAGGTGCTGATACCAGAGCTCACAATGGAATGACATGATGTTTTTTAGTATCTTCTAGCACATTGTTCACCTCATGACACCAAGAGCCAGACTTACACAACGGCAGGAGGTGAACGCAAACTCTTAGCAGGGCTGGCCCTCTGCAGCAGCCCAGCCTGTATGCAGTAGGCTATGGGAATAGGGGAGCTTACACTTCTGAACATAGCCTGTAGTTCAAGGGAGAGGGTATGATGTCATGGGAGATTTCTTCATATCTGCACTTACCAAGAGCTGCAGGCTAGGACTGAAGTCGAAGTTTATAGGCCACCTGAGTGGCTGTATTGAAGCCATGTGCACAGCAAAAAGGGTGGAACTAACTTCCACGGACAGTTCAGATGAGGGGAGCCGTTTATTATGTGTTACCCTGTATATGGGAGAAGCAAAAGAAAATCTGCCTCAAGTGATCCATCAGATTATGCAAGCAACAAGTTCTTCAGTGTTCTGCATCTAACAAACTGAAGTATCTTTTCTTTTCCTGGACAGTACGGTGACTATGACCCAAATTTTCACGAGCCAGGCTTTCTAGCCCATGATGAACTTTTACCCAAAAGGGTAAGTCTTTATTCTATATAAAACCAAATCTTTGAGTCTACTCTTTGCAACACATATTGCTGTGAGATTAACCAGAGCGTCAGAAACTGTTTGCGTCTGCCCTGAACTTGGCAAAATGACCGAGCTGTGAACTACATTGCTGCATTCACATTGCTTGGGAGAGGCAGTGCATGTGTTTGTATCTTCAAAGGAAACCAGACTCCTTCCTTTCTCTGTAGGTCCTCAGGCAGTATCAGCTGACAGCAGAGATGTGGGAAGAAAAGATTACTGCTTGGTATGCTGAGCACAGGGGTATCGCCAGGTATTAAAATAATTTAATTCTTTGGAAATCTCATACATTGCAGTAACTGATTATTTGCCATCTTCAGTGAAATTTGGCTTTTGTAGAGTGAGCAAAGAAATACTGGTTTCCAAGCTGTGTGTTAGTAGGTTAATTTATAACTAAGGACAAAAACACCCACTAATCTGGGGTAAAAAGTGTCTTGTGTAGGGCTCCAAGTGCTAGTAAACTAGAGTTGCTTTGAAGTGAACAGAAGCTGAGGGCTCTTGCAGAGATTCATGACCTAACATATCTAAAGCAGGAGTCCTGTCTCACCAGAGTCCATGCGGAGTGAAGTTTCTCCAGAAAGTTTGAGTTGTGTTGAATTTGCATTTAGCCCTCAGAGTTTAGCCTTTTCATTTAAGGCCATTAACTACCTGGAGTTGCCTTTCTGGAGCCATATCACACCAGTCTTCCCCTAGAATGAGAAGAATGAATCTGATATGTTTTATACCTTGTGAAAATCATGGCTGAAAAGGGTGTCAGTGTACTTAGCAAGGAACCAAAACAGTACAAACATGGCATCATGGTTCTAGGACTGAGTTTTGGTGCCAGTGCATGTGGACATTCAGCTACTTCAAGATACTCAGCATGCCTGGAAATTCAGTTAAATAAGAAGTAGGAGTTGTTGGCACCTAGAGGCAGCCTTTCCTAATATTTTGGTTCAATTTCTCTTTGGCTGTTCTAGATGCTTCTTAGCATTATTTTTACTGAATATTTTCTTCAAGACTTAGTGATGCCTCACCTTGAAGGGAGAACGGTGGGTGGAGAGATTCTCACCCTGCTTTGGCGTCTGCCCAACACTCTGTTTAGTATTTGTTCAGAACTCATTTCTCAATGAACTTAATTTCCTGAAGCAAATATCCTTGTGTCATGAAAAACAATGGTAGGGTAGGTTTCCAAGACACAATAATAATGGAGTGGCAAAAATAACCCAAGGATAAGACTGGACTTGAATTTTTAAAAAGACTGCACTATACGTGATTCAAGATAGGTAGAGCTTTACTGTCTTTATTCTGGAGAGATGCTGGTTTATTATCCTTTTTCTATTGTGGAGAGTAAGATGGCAAAATTAAAGAAAGTACAAAGAACCAGATTGCCTGTTCTTTTCTAAGTGGGAACTGCAGTGTCAGCTAGGACAGAAAGGTTGGAAAGGAATCTCGAAGTATAATCATCCCTTATTCTCTAGGGATGAAGCTGAGATGAACTACCTGAAAATTGCCCAAGACTTGGAGATGTATGGTGTCAATTATTTTCCAATTGCTGTAAGTGCTTTATTTTAGCAGTTTTCAATTGCTTTAGGTGATGGTACTGTCATTTTAAAATCCTCCAGGGAGTTAGGAATGGGGACACCTGGCTTCTGCTTTTCTCTGCTGATGGTGGGCTGTGTACTGATTGTCCTGACTTGGTTGACTTGCCTGCTAAATGAGTAGGTGAATAAAGCAGTCAAAATCAATGTTTTGCAATCTGACAAAGGTCTTGAGTAGCTCTGGGTATGTAATAGGAAGAAGGAGAAAGAAACTAAAAGTTTGAGCTGCCATAGTCAATCTAGAGGACTGGGTTTATTAGCTAGCAGTGACAACATTCATAATATTTTGTGAAAATATAAATTTCCTAAAAATACAGATAAATATCAATGTATTAGAGTAAGCATCATTCTTGTCTGTGGTTGTTTAACGTCACCATAAATGGTTTTTACTGATATCTGTTTTTTAGCAAAATAAAAACCATACGGATCTCCTACTTGGAGTTGATGCCAAAGGTATTCATATCTACAGCATTAACAACAGGTTCTCTCCAAATAAGTCCTTCGAGTGGAGTGCTATTAGAAACATTTCCTATAGTGAGAAAGAGGTATGATGGCTTTGATATATTATTCTTTTTATATGGGCATGGGTGTGGACTGGGATTCTTGGAACAGGCTGAAAGCTGTCTCTGTTTAAATAATTTGGGGGAGAAGGGGAAAATCCTAGGGAGTTTTGTTACAAAACTAAAAATAACAGACCTGCCTTTCAGATCTGCTGCATAACCTCAGCTCCCCTAGGAGCCAGAGGCTGCTCTGAGCTCTCCAGACTTGTGGAGCCCACTGTTCTGGTTCCTTCCCTGCTGCTTGTCCTTTGCAAAACAAGCGTGTTGATATCTGAAAAACATAGATATTATGACTGCCATTGTGACTAGCTTCTTTGGTTGTCCCAGCAGGAATTAGGTGATCTGTAAAGACTTAATGCCATTTTCATATGCAGAAGCTATCCTTGTAGATGAGGATTGAAGCATACTGGCAAGAGAAGACATGCAGGGAGATGTTCATGTTTTTCTGCCTGAATTCTGCCAGTTCCTCAGTGCATGACTTTGGTCTTCAGCACAACCCTACCATTGCAATTTCACTGTGATTTCAGAGCCCATCTCTTGTAGAAAGTACAATAGGGAGTGGGTGAAACTTAGCTTCATTACAAATCATGTGGCTACATGGAAGGCTATAATCATAAAAACAAAACCAGAACTACTCCATTGATACTGGAATACCTGGAATTTGTCAGCCAAAGGACAGCATAGCCTGTTCCATGTTCTTGTGGGCCTTCTGAAAAACATGGGAGATGAGATTTGTTGTCCAGAGTTAGTGTGCATACACTGAATCAGGCAGGGCAGCCTACAGGAGTTCTGCCTCCAAAAAGTTTTTGGTCCTTGCGTGACATGAAACTTCTCCTCTCGTCTGTGAATAAACTGCTTTAACTCCCTATTGTTGGGAAATTGGGCAGCCCTATATTAAAGCTCCACTATATTCAGTGACGCATTCACAGCCCTGTTCATCACAAGGCAACAGATTCAACCAGTTGTTACCTATGGGGTGAAATGAGCTGTAGGACATCATGATCTTGGTGACTCAGATGGCCTGAAATTATACGTTGCATTGTAAATGAATTATAGGAATAGAGTGCTAGCTAACCCATGAGTCACAGAAAACAGGATCTTAAAGAATGGAGCCGTATTTTGTTATGCAGCCAAAGTGAGCACAACATGTGAAATGAAACAGTGTGTACCGACCTGGCAGCATGAAAAGCCCTTCGTGTCCTCTGGAAACAATTTGGGAGATATGACTGAAAATGTAGGAAAGCAGGAGCTCTGGGACTGTTATCTGAATGGTTGGAAGAACAAGTCCTTCAGGCCCTTTGTACATTTTGTTTAAACCTGCAATGATTGGTATTCAGAGAGGTGTCTGACATCTCCCTGACTTTTAGAATATGACTACTTCTGGGGATTAGTAATGCATTCTTTTTTCCTGATAACCAGTGCTTGTTCCAGTGTTCTTAGTGTAGTTTGCGATGCACAGGTGGCATTATTATGAAAATCGCCATCCAAACTGGCACCGGGGTCGGTCTGTGGGAGGCTTTATCTGCTAACATAGCCTGCTACGGGAGCAGATGAGGAACCTGTGTAACAGCAGCCCTGGTTCTGATTCTTTTGAGCAGAACACTTTTGCATCACTCTCCTGACATTGTGGCATAAATAACTGCTTCCCTGGAGATAAGTGGAGAGAAGTGGAGATGGGCTGAAGTTTGCCTTGGTATTAATAGTTTCAGCTTTGTTTTTCCTTCTCTTCACTGTGTTTCCTTTCTTTTTTTTTTTTTTCCTTTTGCCTATATAGTTAACTATTAAACCACTTGATAAAAAAGCAGAAGTCTTTAAGTTCTTTTCCTCTCAACTCAAAGTGAACAAATTGGTAAGTGTCCTGTTTTGCTTCTTCAAAACTGAGCCTGGTAATACTGACTGATACCTGAATGAGAAATGTTGTTTGTAAAATCTGTGGAGAGGCCAGGGAGCATGGAGTTTCTGCATGTATTTTCCTGAGGATTGTTCTGCCTGGGAAGTCAGGGTGCATATGTTTGTCCTCTCTGGGAAGGGGGGATGGTGGGTGGAAAGCAAGATGTGAAAGAAGGCCCAAATCACAAAGGGAAATCCTGATGCTGGAAGGGGATAGGATGCAGCATATGGAAAGGTGCAAACCCACTGCAGCATCTACCTATCAGGCTGCTGTGGGTTATAAATCAGCTACTGCCTCTCCCTTTTCTGGGAGAAGCAACAATGAAGGGATCTAACCAGCTGGCTAATTGTATCATCACTGATTGCTTGCTAACACAACCACAGGGGCTGACTTGCTTCTCAATGAGCTTGTGGAGGGGTCATCACGGGTGAGCATTCCCACAGCTACATCTTGTGTACTCTTGGCCTAGATCTATTGCCTGTTCTTATTCAGGAAAATGGAACCAGAGTGAGATGGACAGACAGAACTGCTCATGTTGTTATGAACTCTTCTAACTATGATGTACTTGGGTATGAGCCTGCCCTGGGTGCTGACTTTCTTGTAAGGGAAGCAACTGCCAGCATTTGTTCTGAAGTCGGAACTGTCAGCTTCTGTCCTGTGAGGCCCATGTAGGGCTCTTTGTCCCTCTGGCTGGGGCACAAGTACATCAAAATCGCATTTGCTTTGTTTTTCCTATCCAGATTTTGCAGCTGTGCATTGGAAACCACGACCTATTTATGAGGAGACGAAAAGTGGACTCAATAGAGATCCAGCAAATGAAAGCACAAGCCAGGGAAGAAAAAGCTAGAAAAAAGGTAGATTTTCTGCCCTTCTGTTGCTGCAAACACTGATTATTATTCCAGCTGGTGCCCTTGCTGTCCATGCATTGCATCAATATGTGTGTGGGAGGTGAGAAAGTGCAGCAGGATTGAATGTGAGAACAGCTCTAGTGTGTATGCAGCATCTGAGGATGTAAGTGATGTTTGTGAAACTGAATAGGTGATCGCAAAGATTTGGGGGACATAACAGGTCGATCCAAGTGCTCTCCTAGCAGTCTGAAATAACCAGTATTACCCGTTAGAGGAGTTCAGTGCTGCAAAATGCAAGCAGCTTCAGCGTTGCATCTCTGGTGAATATCAGTCCACCAGCTAGAGATCAGCCCATTCTTCATTAGATTCATTTGCTGTGCTGCCTCAGGCCCAGATGAGATTCTGCTGCAAACCCACAAACGTGGCATTGCTCATTCTGTTCCCAGATGGAGAATCAAAGGCTGGCCAGGGAGAAGCAGCTCCGAGAAGAAGCTGAGCGAGCCAAAGAAGAGCTGGAAAGGCGTCTTTTCCAGTTGGAAGATGAAGCCAGGCAGGCCAACGAGGCCCTGGTGAGTAGCATGTTAATCTGAATATTCTTGTGCTTGATGGGCTTTCTTGGTTTGGAAGCTTTTTTCTTATGGCTCCTATGAGACACCAGGAATTATGGCTCAGACAATGCTGGAGAGTTTCTGAGCACTGGTGAAGAGGGCATGCTCGACTACCTGAGAATTGATCTGCCATAGCCTCCATCTGATGTGAGCCTTTTGCTCCCTGTATTTGGTTTACAGTGCTTTCTTCAGGCAAAGAGGGAACGAAGGAAGCGCCCTTGAAGCTGAAACTGGGTGAAAGGGGCATGGAGCACTGGCAACTGAAGGAACCAACTTCAGTTTTTGTTGCTGTCTATGTCTAACTCTAAGTAAATGTGCTTCCTTGCTTTGTAGAGATGAGAGGCAGGAAAGAAGTTAGACACTTCTGGAGCAGGTGAAGAACAGCACACCCTACAATTATGTTGACTATACTTTTTATTTTAAGGAATAATATTTTCTTGGTCTTTTGGGGGAGAGATGTCCTCTTCTTGCAGGGGTGATTTTGTTGATACTAGACAGGGTAACTGAGAAAAATTGTTTCCTCTTAGCTCCGATCCCAGGAAGCAGCGGAGTTGCTGGCTGAGAAAGCTCAGATTGCAGAGGAAGAGGCAAAATTGCTGGCCCAGAATGCTGCAGAAGCTGAGCAAGAGCGACAGAGGCTGGAGATCACAGCTCTGAAAACCAAGGAGGAGAAACGCCTGATGGAGCAAAAGATGCGGGAGGCAGAGCTGATAGCAGTGAAGCTGGTGAAGGAGTCTGACCGGAGGTGTGTGGTGTTGTGTGGTTCCTGCTGGGATGCCTGGGTGGAGAGTGTGCCGTTTTTCTCAGAGCTAAGCCCGTGAGGGAGGGATTGTTTCTAAAGCAACTCCTCAGAGTGACTAAGCCTTCTTGGATCTTGTTTGTTCCACCTGGTACCAGTGGTTGTGATGCAGGTCGAGGAGTTTACAGAGGGTCAGATGCAAGCCTTTAGAGGTCTTTGTTATTAAAGATCCAGAATGCAGAAGCATTTTCTATGTAGTGTTATCAAAAGAGCACTGGCTACCTAGCTTTCTAAATTTAAACAGTCTGTATACCCTGTGAGTTATGAGGCTGTTTTTGTTCATCACTACCAAATTATGGCCTCTGGTATCTCTTTCAGATCTTTGAGAAGTGTAAACCAGGTAAACTAATGCGGAATATAAACCACTCTAAGTGTCTGGACGTTCCCTAACACTGTGCTGCCCAAAGATGCAGAGCAGACCAGTGTTGACAGAATGTTTAACCTTGCTATTAAGGGCCTTCTGTTTGGTTTTGGGATACTGCCAACAAGCTTGCCAAAATAAAGAGCAGATATGTTGCACCTCTCCCCACCTCAGGGAGGATCTTTGACAGCCTGGAGAATCTGTATCAGCAGGTCGTAACTGAGCCCATGGAAATTAGGAGTAGGAAAAACATCTTAATTCAGCCAGTTTGTGCAGGATTGCCTTTGAAAGCATGTGTCATGCTGTGTTGAGTTAGTTTTCCATGTGACCATCCTACCTCAAGTGTCTTTGGGTAAAGGAATCACTCATAGTAATAGATCTTGTTCTGTGGAAGCTAGTGAGGTGAACAGCCCTGAAATCCATGTGTTGCTTTATACTGGAAATCATCAGCTATTCACGTCAGGATATTTGTCTTGCAGAGCCAAGGAAGCAGAGCATCTGAAACAAGATCTGCATGAAGCCAGAGAGGCTGAACGTAAAGCGAAGCAGAAACTCTTAGACATAACCAGGCTTAATTATCCTGTAAGTTTCTGTTCTACTGGGCACCACTTCAGAGACAGTCAGATGTTGATTGCATTTTTACAGCCTCCAAGCTGAGCAGTGGCAAGTCTGCATTCAGATGGGGGACAAACACCTATAGGACCAACTGGTGCTTAAACACAGTGTAGCTAGGATGGAAGTTGTATTTGTTCATAGCTGTGAGTCAGGGTGATAAAAAAGGCAAGAAAAAAGAACAGGACTGGTGTTGGGACTGAAGGACCAGAGATTGTCTTGCCTGCATTCATGCCTATTACTGACTCTGTGCTGTCTCAGTCAGATGATACTTTGTGGAGGTGGTTGTACTGAGCCAGCTGTGCTGTCTTGGCATGTGAATTACCCGTGAGTGTCTTCAGGCAAAGCAGATGAAGCTGTCGCCAGCAAGAAGGCAGCACTAAGACTGTGCTCAAACTCAATTTTCTGCTCCAGTCTTGCTGATTATGGATTTCCATTCTCTGCTGAAATAGAGAGGAACACTGCAGCCAGGATACTGCTCTGCCCTTGGGTCTATGGGTTGTGGGCTTCAGCAGTTCATCTGGGGCCACTCAGGTAGAGGGGCAGGGCTGCAGGAGCATCTGTGTTTCAGAATCCATGGGTAACTTATGAAATGGCTCAGCATGGCATTCTTATGGAAGCTGGGGAGATAAACCCCAAATCAAACAATCAGATGTTACTGACAGTGCTTGGGTTGCCTTTTTCAGCACATGGTCAAGTACCCGCAATACTCACCAACTGACACCAGAGATGCCAACTTTGACAAAGGATCCATAAAGCTGGATTTGAAGGACATTGACCTCAAGAGACTATCCTTTGAGATAGAGAGAGAGAGGTATCGGTATGCTTATGGTGTAAATAAATGAGAATGTTAATCATGGAAAGCACAGAAAGGAAAATTAATCTCTGGGAATCACAGTTCATCCTTTTAACTCAGGATGGCCTCCTACTTGTACATATGGCTGGAGGCCTTTTACTGAGCTGGTGTGGATTATGTCTGTAAGACTAGTTATTTACACAAAGGAAGAGTGTTCTGGTGGCACCAAGCTTCTGTCTTGAAGAGCATTATGTCGGGGGCAAAGTACATTGGAGTAACAGCGTGTTAGAGGACAGAAGTTTCCCTCTAGTGTTGAAGTATGGTACTGGTTTGATCTGATACATTTTTCCTCTCTTGGTCTGGAAGGAAATACTTGGTAAAAAGCTAGTAAATGTGTGAATGCTGAAAGGGTGGAAGTGAAGCCCCTTCTCACTGGGTCAGGGGAGTCAGGCTGACACGTGCCAGACTTCATTTTGCCTATCAAAAAACCAAAATGAAATAAAGAACTTCCTCTCTCCTCCTTCCACACACACCTATTCTTGAGCTATGTCATGCCAATAAGTGTTTTTTTTTTTTCTCCAATGTGTTGACTACAGGCTAGACTACTTAGAAAAGAGCAGAAAATTCGAAGATCGACTGAAAGAACTGAAGTCTGAAATTCATGCTTTGAAACTAGAAGAAAAACAGTCTGGGCTTTACTCTCATTGGAATGAAGTACTGGGATCCTTGGATCGCTCCTTAGGAAATGTATGTACTTCAAATACCTGCCATTTTTTTCAGCATGAACCATAAAAGAGAATAGTGTGGGTGTGCCAAGGGTAGTTGCTATATTTCAGTTCAAGGCACATGCTTTAGTACCCTTGATAGTAAAATATTAAAAGCATGAACACAGACAATGAAAATTCATGTCAAAACAAAATCTAAGAAGTTTTTCCTGGGCGGGATTCCACTACCATAAGGAAAAAATAATCATCTTATATTACAGATTAGGAAATCACAGTAATGGTTTAAGGTCTTGGAGCAAACTAAATTGTTGTAACTTAACACATTTAAATGTGGTTCATCATAGTTTGCATCACATTCTCATTCATGATCTTTGATTGCTAAAAGTCATAAAAGTCTTCGTGTATTTTTTTAGGCAGTGAGGAACTAAACTCAGATTTTTGTCATAAGCTTCTTGTTATTTATATAAACACCCCAGCCTCTTCCTGAACCACTGCAAGAATAGGGCTGGCTTTGTCTTTTCAGATTGTTCCACATGTAGCAAAAATGGCTCCGAGTCAATGGTTTTAGAGAGAGAAGGGAGGCTTGGAAAAGTTGTGAGGGAAGGTGGCCTTTATTTTCTGACTATGCATCTGATGTTCTTTTTGGCTTAATGAGTGTTGATGTGGGGAAGGTATTAAATTTCCGTGAGTTCTTTTCTTTTAAAGACCCCGTCATGGATGAAAACCTTCGAAACTGCAGATTCATTGGATATAAATCTTCAAAGACCTTTCCCTGCTTACTCGTTAAATACTACAAGCAGCTGGCCTTGTACCCACAAAATTCAACAAACAATGCCAGTGGAAAAGTCATCTTTTCAAGCAAATTCCTTGGTTGCCAACAGTGTGGGCACAGGAACCAGAAAACAGATTATAAAGGTAATCAGATTTGTAAGTAAATTCCCAAATGGTGACTAAAAGTTTAAAGCTCAGAGAGATAAAGAATGTCTGGTTTTAGGGACCTGTTTGGTCCAGCTCTGTCACGGCCTCTGAAATGACGAGTAAACCCATGGCTATTGCAGGAGTTTGGAGACCCTGCACTGGTACATCACTCGGGACTGTTTATAACTTGAGGCCACCTGTTTTTTCTCACTTATGATCCAAGCTGAAATGCAAAGCTGTAAGCCTTGGTAAATGAAACAGATGCCCACATGAGTAGGATCTGTGTTAAATTTTATTTTTATCAGCCAGGCTTGGAAATGAGAATGTGCTCCCAGGTATAGAGAGCTTAAAACGTACTGTGCCTGTCTTCTGGTTTTAAAGGGCAGGGAGTAAGATACCAGTAAATGCCTAGACTTCTAACAGTTCAGTTCTCTTCCAATGTATTCACTTTCAAAGTGTCCTGAAGGGCTAATGAGCTGGGTCTTATGAAAAAAAACCTGCTTTTAAATTTCACTAGAATGGAGAATCTAGTATGCATTCAAGAAGAGCTGTAAGAGCACGCAGTGTTGAACAGCGGGAAGGAAATATGCTTTCTCTAAGCAATGCTAATTGTGAAAGGTATTGGGAATAAAGAAAGCTTGATGTATTTGCTGTTTTATATAAACAAAACTCGAGGGTTTTTAGGATCAATTAGAGGCTCTAGTATGTAACATTCAAGACCTGAATTTTCAGGGTTGTGTGCGTAGAACTAGAAGGAACACAAATGAGTGTAGCAACGGATGGGGAAACAGCTCTTACTAATGCAAGTAGTAGAGGTAACTTTTAAAACTAACCTAATCCAAATAGCAGTGGTGAGGCAAATATGCTTGTTTTAAGAAGAAAAAGCTATTGTAGAGCATTTAGCAAAAGGCTACAGAGTTGGAGGTAAAGGAAGAGCTGTAACAAAAGGAGTTACTTTGCTTTAAGTAAGAGTTCAGGGTGAAACTGATTTTTCCTATTTGATTTGCCTGTAGGTTCAGCAGCACGACTCGGATGTGATCTACATTTGATGCCTCTCATTTCCTTACCAGACCAGTAGAACCTGGTGGCAATCTTTTTGGCTGCTGCAAAATGCACCTATACAAGGATGCTTGTGCATCTCTGTCAGCATAAGAGATGTGGTACTATAGTTAGATTCGTGCTGTTCGGCCTCCAAGCAGGTAACATAAGCTGGGAGCACTAAAACTGCCGATGTAAAATGGCTACTGTCTTTGGGTACAATGGTAAACATACAAACCCAGAAGAGTGTTGTTTACTACTTATGCACTTTTGAAGAAACACTTTATACTTTGCTAAACCTTCCTCCCCCAGGTGTTCTTACACACTGACTTACCAGTATGGTACTCTAGTTTTGTAGAAAGGATGCTAGACAGCAAGTGTCCAGGAGATGTTTGGGATGAGAAAATTGTACATGAGCCTGGTGTTTACCTACACAATAGACTAATTATGTTTTTGGTTCGGTCCATGGGACATGACTCCCACAGAGCTGCTCAACATTTTAGCGTTTGCTTGTCAGATATTTTCCTTTTCCTCCCCAAACATTTCATGGTTCACTTAATTGATTTGCATTTCTCTGTGAGAAATCTCAGCTTTTGATTCCAGATGTAGAAGTGGACATCTTCAAATACCTCTCACTTCTGGGGGAATCCTTTGTTTGCAACTCAAAGCTCCTGTTCTCTTTAGTTTCTCACTAGATCAAGGACTTTCTGTTGCTTTTGCTGTTCCAGCAAACTTTGCGTACATTAACTTGCTTCCCAGTTGTGTAACACAGCTTCCAAAATAGACAAAGACAAAAGATGCTATTGGTGTCTGCAAAAGTTGGACTTGTTTCTGATGGAGAGGTGCAAGCAGTAAAATGTCTGCCTCGTTAGTAAAACCTACCTGCATTTCCTGGTTTTATGTGTGTTTAAGTGTATGCTTCACCATAAATCTTCAGTCTGAGGACTTCTGGGGAAGCAGACAGTTGAGCGTGTGACGTGATGTAAAAATGAATGTTAATGTTAAATATCTTGTTCCAAAAGCTAAGATTTTAAAAAATACATTCAATAAAAAGCTTCAATTTCCACTTGCTAGTAACACCTTTGAACTGAATGTTGTGTCAATATTACAACAATGTTAACAAAGCAAGTTCTCAGAACAAACACACAAATCTGCTATGTACACATCTGCAACAGACTGAGAGCATTGTGGGGGATAGCATCAGTGGTGCCCAGCGACAGGACAAGGGGCAATGGGCACAAACTGAAGCAGAGAAAGTTCTTTCTGAACATGAGGAAGAACTTCTTCCCTCTGAGGGTGACAGAGCCCTGGCCCAGGCTGCCCAGGGAGATTGTGGAGTCTCCTTCTCTGGAGATATTCCAGACCCGCCTGGACGCGGTGCTGTGCAGGCTGCTCTGGGTGACCCTGCTTCGGCAGGGGGTTGGACTGGGTGACCCACAGAGGTCCCTGCCAACCCCTAACATTCTGTGCTCTGTAGCCAGCTCTGTTCTCAGACTCACCAGTCATGCCAGTTACATGGTGAGGTGCACATAACGGCAATCTGCAGTGCTGTCCTGTTGTCTATTTTCTCAGCCTTGAGTAGTGGCTTTGGTTGGCAGGGGCTGTGTGGGTTGTATTCATTCTCTTCACAGCTCTGCCTGATAGGAGATGTTTGCATACTATTGGCTATTACGTGCATAGTTTTTGATCTGTCTGGGAAAAGCCTTGTGTGTGAGGTGGCAAAGCTGTTAGAGGTATCAGACTGAAGAGGCAGATGCTGTCAAGGTCCCAAGGTTGGGGGTAGGTGGCATTGGCCAGAACTTGGACAGTGATGAGATTGGAAATAGTCCTAGAGAAAAACAGTATAAAAAAACCTCTGAACATGGCATTCTCAGATTTGGGGGTGGGGAGGAGTGCTGGGGTTTCCCTGGTGGTCCTTTTCCCATTTCCTCTTTTTGTCTTGCCACAGATAACTAAGCTTGTACCCTCATTCTGCCATATGTACTGGGGCTTCATTTTGCTGTTGTATCTGAACTGTGTCATGGTATAGGGTAGAGAGGAAGAGAACTGCTCCACATGCATGACTGATTTATTTCTTTGGAGTTGGTCCTGTGTATCACAGTGAAGAAACAAACAGGGTCACATTGCTGCCAGCTTAGAAATGAAGCCTATCTGCACAAGCTGTTCTCAGTCTGCCAGCTCACAGGTATTCTTGCTGTGGATTTCTCATGTGCAGCACCATGTTCCTGTGTACTTGTATGGGTGTTTGAGAGATTAGATAGGGCAAGAGGAGCTGGGATCTGCTGGAGAAATGCTTGCACAACCACACATGAAGTCAGATGTACTAGGCTGTTGCTGGAAGGACACTGCAAAGAGAAGTACCACCCAAGCATTAGCTTGCTTAAAACCTAAATAAATATTTTCAGCCATTAAACTTTGTATGTTGGTGCTTCTGATGCTCATACTCACTTGCAGTATTGACCACTTCTTAAAACAGGCAGCTACAGCTGTGTTGAGGGGGATGTGAGATTGTCTTTCAGCTGAAGAAAGTATGAGAATCACAAACCCTTGTTTCCCCCGAAGCAGGGAAGAGAACACAGTTATCTGGATCTAATCAGTAATTGCAAGATTTGTCACCCTAAAGAGAAAGGTATTTATCTGATGATACTGTCAGCATCTTTGAACATTCGGGGCCCAGCATACAGCTGCCTGTGGTGAAGACCTGTGGGCCTGCAGGCAGCAGTCAGCAGATGGTGCTGCAATGCTGCTCTGCCGCACAGTTTAGACCTTGCTCTGCAACAGTTTAGAAAGACCTGGCTCAGAAACCCTGCATTGCTCCTTGGGAATCACTGCCCATTGGTATGTTTCCACACTAGCCTGAACGTGCTTGTATCCTCTTCCTGGAGTTTAACCTGACATGATTTTTGAGGGGGATTCAAAATGTGCAAGCACTGTACTCTGAGAAGTGATTATTGCACAAACAGCTTAGTCCCATGGGTATGAGCTAGCTCCCCATAGTACAAAAAAGTCCTATAATAGTTCTGACACATTGTCATCATCAGACTGTGAAAATGGCCTTCTGAATGGATTTCATCCATGCCTGCCAGAAGCATGGTGGGACCTTACAGGTCCAGTGCTATGTGATATTTTCATTAATGCTATTTGAAACAAGAATAGGCCTGTTAAAGTTGCAGAGCATGGAAGAATTGTGGTGTGTAGTCTAAAGAGGGTGGGAGAGGCCTGACAACACTGAGGGTCACTGCAAGGAGGAAAAGACAAATTTATCCTTTGTTTTCATGCTCGATAAGACATGCTGTTCTGGTCTCAAACTACAGCAAAAAAAAAAGAAGAAAATACTACAGCAGCGAGGAAATGCTAGTGGATCGCCTGGACAGCGAGGCAGTCTGTTCCTGGAGTGACACAGTGAGTGTTGATCTTCTGTATGGAAGTTGATGACTGTCCCCAGCCCTATTTTCTGTGTTTCTCTGAAAAACCACTTGCTCTAACCCCAAGGGGCTCTCCCTGCCCTCATAAAATCCTTACATGGGAAACTGCGTATTCTTGTTCAGCAGGGTGCTCCTAATGTGAGCTGTGGGAGTAAGCAAATGCCATTTAGCCCTTAGAGACAGCATGTCCTCTCCAGGGACCTGTCTTTTAAAGACCAGCCAGTTCATATTCACTTAGCCTGGATCCAGGGTTTACCTGGCCCTGGAGGGTGGGCACCACAGCACATGTGGCTGACCCTCGACTCATCTGCTCTTGACCTTTTTCCTCCCTGCACTGCTGCTGTTAAGGAGTCCAGTCGCCAGCAGCATGATGAGTACACATCCGGACTTCGTGGACTGCCGTTGCAGAATTATGCACAAGCAAGCTTCTTTCTCTCCTTTATGAACCGGCTGTCAGCCCTGCATCTCAGCGTGTTGCTGCCTAGCTTCTCTCTAGCCTCCTGCGCTCTGAGCCAGCAAGGTCTATTGTCGTCTCTTGTGCCCCAGATGTTTGTTCTCTGTTGCTGGAAGCAGTTGCCAACTTCTTGTGTCCTTCCCAAAGCATCCTTGGCACTTGCGCTCAAGTTTTAGGAATGGGATGGGGGGGGAGGGGCACCCTTAGCTTGCCATTGTCCCATGTGCTCCCAGCCTGCTGCTCTTGGTGATGAGGAGTATGGTGGGGACACAGTCCTGGAATCTTGGCATGGGGACAGCTATGTGTTGTTATTTCTGGTTCTCTGCACTCTTTGGATTGCTTTCCACCTTCCTGCAAGGCATTTTCAGGGGTAGCAGGGTCAGCTTTTTGGAGGGGCTCTGGGCACACAGGGGAGCCCAGCCCTGGGACTCCATTGAGGCATTTAGACTGGGGTAGAAAAGTAGTTTTCACACCAAAGAGCACTTTGAATCAGGAGCAATACCTCTCCTGGGAGGAGAGGCCTTTGTCATGCTGAATTACACCCATCAGAGTTAGGGCATGGAGTCTGCAGGAAAAAGCCATCTCTTAAAAGGATAGTAAAGGGCTAATGGTTGCCATTACTCCAGGCTAGGTCCTAACAGCAAAGCCGAAATGTGACAGCTTGTTACCTGCCAGGCCATAAATCTCTGTGCTCTCAGCTGAAGGGGACTGATTTTTCCTTCTGTGAATTCCCCAGCGAGAAGTGGAAGAGGCTGCCCAAAGAGGCAGCTTTGTGGCTGGGATGTAAGAGTGGGGGGATGCTGTGTGTGCTGGGGTTCATATGCTGGGGGGGTGTTTGTGAGAGACCTGGAGGGGCCATTAAACAATCCTGCCTACTGTGTGATTCGGTCCTACATCCTGTGGTTGAAAGGAGCAAGGGGAAAGCGATACAAGCCGACCCCAGAAATAGTCTTGTGCCAGTAAATTCGAAAGGGAAATTCCAGAGAAAGAGGAAGTAAATAGAAACAAGCCTGAAAATTTTAAAGAGTGTTATAAAAATCTTTCGACTCAGCGGAAAGGCAGCCCAGGAAGTTCTGAGGGACTGGCAGGAGGTGATCAGAGCCAAGTATGCAGAGGAAACTGAAAAGAGAGGAATAAAAACCCCTGATGATCCCGAAGGAGATTTGATGTTCTTAGGTACCGTGGTGAAGGTGATTCTGTTCCTGGGGATGTGGCAGCAAGGACAGTGGGCTGGGAAGGGTACATACAGGGACCATGAAGAGTAAAAGGTTGCAACCACAAAATTAAATTCACTCCTGGGGAGCAGAAGCAGCAAGTAGTCAGCTTAGGAGATGGGGGTGTCTGCACTGGAGAGACTCTCAGCTCTGCTCCTTCAGGGCAGAGAATGAGGAGCTGATAGAGGTGGGAGTGCCCAGAAAGGATGCTCTGGAGGAAATTTGTAAGAAGTGCTCTTCTTCAGTGGTTCCAGACAGAATAGTTGAGCTGAGCAGGCCAGAGGGGTTTCAGAGTGAAGCAGTTAATCACATACCAAAACCCCACAACCACTGAAACCACCTCCAGTGCTGGAGGGGAACAAGTGAATCTAGCATTCGTCCTGGGAATAAGAGAGCAAGCAGCTGCCTGGGCTGACAATGTTTGTACAGCCTTGTAGAACATCTGATTCCAAAACAATGTTGTGGTTAGTGACAGCTTTTAAAATAGGACTCTAAAATGTGAATAGGCCCTTGTAAAGACAAACCAGTTCAAATTCAGAAGGAAGATCCCACCTCTAATCTGGCCAGCTTCTTGAGCATGCTGGTTGCACAGCAGGACTGACACCCATCTGAGTGGTGGTTGTTTAGCTGCTCTGCTTGGGTCAGAAACCTGCATGAGTAACTTACTACTTTCATGTGGAAATCCAGTTTTGCATCTATTTGTATTCCACGGCCAGTTTCTCCCTGTATGTCCTTCTACCAGCAGTGTCCCCTACACCTCTCTTCCACCCCTGGTGTTGACTCTGATACAGTCACACAGATCAGTCCCTCATTTTCCTAATGCCTCAACCCAAGCTCTTTGCATCTGACTCTTCTGTTGTATAACACCGGGGCCTTGTCACAGTCTTGTGATTTGTAGCATGGGTCCTTACCTGCCCCAGACGCAAACAGTGGCTGCTGTTGTCCCTTGTCCCCAACAGCATGATCTTACAGTTTGCACTGCTGAATCAAATCTGTTTGCCAGTCCTCAAGGTCATGATAATCTTTCTGTGTGATATCCTGGTCTCTTCTAGATTGACGATAGCATCTTGATTTGCCTCATCAGCAAATTTCCTTCGCACTCTCCTGCATTTTGTGCCAAGATCATTAATGCAAATGTTACGCAGAATAATTTTTGAGGCAGAAAGTCAAGGAAAGGTACTGGTAAACCCCCTTCAGTCTAACGCATTCCCTTTTATCTGAAGCAATTACCATGCCCCTTTTAGGCAGCTCTTTACCCACTTTACATTTTATATGCCTGTCACATCCCTGGCTTTGCTAATAATTTACTATGTGGCACCATTTCAGATGTCTTACTGAAGCCCAGGCAAGTGAGATCTACTGCATTTCCTTTGTTGCAAATACCTGTGAACTTATAAAAGGAAGCTATTAGGTTGTGTTGATGTGCGTCAGGACCAACACTGTGTGATGCACTGCTAATATGTTGTATCTTGTGCAGTGCCCAAGGATCTGGAGACAGGAGTTCAGTGGGAGGCATATATCTGCAAAATACAAAATTATTTACATTAATCAGGGTTGGAGAAGACTGGGGTTTTACAGAATTAGTTGATGGAGCAGCATGCTAACAGATGACATTCCCTCAGGAGTCATTTGAAACACTAATTTCTGTTGCTAAGGTCAAATGAGCTACAGCTACTTGAGGAAGAAAAAGGCCTGTGGTAATGTTTTTGGGTTTATGGCCAGACTTTAAAGATATTTGGGTCCTGAGTATTTGGCCCATGTGACTGCGAAGTCTCTGTTCCATTCTTCTTCAATGACATTCAGGTCCCCTAAATGCCATTTTCTTTAGAAAATGAGACTTAACATCTTATTTTTTTAGAGTTGAACTTTAGTGCTGCAAGCCCAAGGATTAAGCAGAATATTGGAGTCCGTGAAGGATGGGACAGAAACTAATTCTCCAAATGCTATAATGTTGTTGCAGAAACCAGCAGGATGATCTCTGAATGCCATATTCACCTCTGATCATTTTGACTCAGAGATGGATAGAGCTGACACAGAAGACTTTGAGCCAGGTGATGAAAGCGTTTAGCAACTTGGAAATGAAAGACTGAAGAGAGTGGGGCAAATAGATGAAGGGAGTATAAAAATAAACATTCAATACTGATGATTTACCCTTTCATGCAGAAGAAAAAAGGGACATCCATCTGGTTAAAACCATTTAAAGAGAGAAATTGTGCGCTAGAGAAATATTTTGATACAAGGCATAATTAACATGTGAAACCCTCTGCCAGAAGGTCCCATCAAGGGCAAAAAGTAGAGAGGAAAGACAGAAGCAATTGCTATGAGATAACCCCAGCTATGTAAGTTTCAATATATGATTTTTTTAGTCTGTTTTTGTGGAAATGGGGTTATGTAATCTGCCGTCTGGGTGCAGGAGGTAATGATAGTTGGTGTCTGCAAACTCAAAGCTGAAATCACTTTTTGCAGTCAGACAACTTCTTTTTAAAGTCCCAACAATGTATTCACGTGGGCAGGCGCAGATCCCTGCCGAGGCAGTAGCTGAGAGCCACTGGCTCTTCCAGACTGCACAGAAGAGCTGTAGGTCCGTACATCTGGGAGACCAGAGGCTGTGTGCTCTTGCAAAGCTCAAACCAGCCCTGCTGAGAATTAGCCCCAAGATTTTCCTCTGCTTGAGCACAGGGGTGGGGTGCAAGCCACGAGGCAGAGGAGACGTGCAGCAGGTGGGTTGGGTGTAAGCACTGTGTGAGAGCAGAGGAGGAGGCTGTGGGTGCTGTTTGGGGGAGATAGGGCAGAGCAAAGCTGGGTTCACAGCACGGCAAGAAGGTGCCAGCGGGCTGGCAAGTGAGCTTCTAACCTAGGTGTTTCACTGTGCCTTATGCTTTGAATCCTGCTACGTACAGAGAGATGTATTTGCCTTTAGATAAAGCAGGGTACTTCTTTCTCACGTAAGTGCTTGCTCCACTCACACAGCATTTCTCTTCCCTGATTTTGTTTAAAGAAATGTATGTGCTTGCCTTATGGAGCAAGGGGTGCTTGAGGCTGAGGACTGGGAGTCAATATGGGGAGAAGGTGAGAGAAGCTGAGGCTGCAGCCATCTCTGGGTGAAATAAATCCCATGGGGTGGTCTCTAAGCTCTCTGACGCAGAGCTGAGGGTAACCAGCTCAGAGTGCCCCTGGGGTTTTGTAGAGTTGTGCTGGGTGGCTGGAGGGTCTCAGGGACATGTGCCTGCAGGCTCAAATCACCCCCCTGTGCTTTGCTGTAACACGTGCACACATGTGTGGGCTGCAACCCCTCCCTGGGGAGAGATTACTTTTGCTCTTACCTCTCTTTCCTTTCAGTCTAGTGTAGAAGGCACTCAGGCTGGGGGGAGAAGAGGTCTATCTTTGATCCAGGACCATAGGAAAATCCCTGTCCTGGGTTGTGGGTCCTTTGTACAGTGCATAGCACAGGATCCTATGAGGGGGAAGTGACAGTCGAGAATTTGAATTAAAAATGTATCAGTGGAGACTGGTTCAGGAATTCCACTTTGAATGCTGAATTACTTATGTAAAACAATACATGCAAGGGTCAGTGACAGCTCACTGCAGGGTGAGAATGACAGCTGATCTGTGTTTTCCTTGTAACCTCTAGCCACGGGACCTCTTTGCATAATTTTTATCAATGATGAGTGTCTCTTCCCAGACGGATGTTGCATAATGCCTTGTGGTTTTCCTACATTAGCAGGGGATGGTGGTGTTGGCAGTTTCTTAAATTGCTTTCTGCCTGTCATTTCATTCTGTCTTACGCTGGTGCATGGTGAAGGCAGAAGGGCTACTGTGATCCCTTTAGTGCTGCGAAGCGCAGGGCCCTGTATGTCTGGCAGCCTCTCCTGAAAGAGGTGCAGAGAGCATCCCTCTGCCCTGTCAGGGTCAGAAATACAACCTGCTCCGGCCACGTAGCTGGGATTTGTCCTCAGGCTAAGCTTTCTGCGCAGCTGAGGGGGCTTTCCTAAAGTCGGCTGCAGACTGAGGCAGTTGTGTCTCTGCTTTCCTTAGCAGGCTTGGGGACCAGAAGCGACACTGTGCTCTTCACAATGACTGAGATCATGCCCCGTCTTCCAGTCTAAATGAATCCCGTGACATTGGCTGGCTGCCCTGTCTGGACATGGGACTTCCTGTCTCCTCTTTTCTCACTCTTCTCCTCTCATTTCTTGAAATCAAGGCCCTGAGAGAGTCAAGGTTCTCACCAGCAGCAGTCACCCCAGTACTGAGCAAATCTGGGGGTCTGCACTGACCGCACGCTGCCCCTGCTGTTTCTGGCTGCTCTCTCAGTGCAGCTCTTCATGTATCACCATGCCTTGACTTGCTTCCCTCTGCCTTGCCAGCGGCCTGCCCTCTGTTCAGTGACTATGGTCCCTCTGCTCTTTTAACTGTGCTCACAGCCCCTGGGGGTAATGTGTTTTTTAGGCTTGAATTCCCTCATTTTCTCAAGGAGATACATGCAAGGCAGTGCCAAAGGCATCTGATAATGCAAGACTAGTGTCATGTTTGCTCATCACTGGCTTTCTGGTACCTCTCCCAATCCATGTGAGTTTGTCCTGTTAATCACCAGTGATTCAGAGACGGCCGCAGCCTGACTCGGGAGGAAGTTAGCGGAATCTTCAGGGCCTTTTTGTTTAACTACCTCTGCCTTATGGACCTCTTTATTACCTATTCTCTTTTCCCTTTTTTCCCCTCTGTGCATTAATTTTTGATTGTGTTGAGTACTTGACCATAACCTCATTTTGCTTATGCAAAGACAAGCCAAAAACAGGTGGCATCTTTGGCTGCTTGCTTCCCTTCCTAACTAATGGGCTTTTACATTCTTTTGGTTTTCAAATTTGTATTTGTAAAGTTGGTTTGTTTTTTGTATCTCCTGTGGTTCCCTACCTCCCCTGGCTTGAATTTCTCTTGTGTTTCTCTGCTAGATTAGAAAGTCTTCTGCTTACAGAAGTCTTCTATCGCAGGAGAAATAAAACCACAAGTCCTTTTTTCACTCTCCCTTTATATCAGTTCCCTATATTTAATTCCTTAAGCACGCTTGAACACAAACTATCTGCTTTTGCTGAGCTGCAATTTTGTGCAATTCGTTGAAATATCCTGGATTCCAGTTAGAATGGAAAGTATTTCATCAGCATCCAGTAAGAAGTCGCATCCAGCTCTCATCTAAATGGAGAACTGAAAGCTTGGCCAACCGCTTCTGCAGCAAAGAGGAAATATTTTTGCCATTTCCGTCAGAAATAATCTTCGCAATTGTGAGATTTTCTGTGGTTCCTCCCGGATGACAAGCTTTCCTCTGGTTACTCCTAAAGCCATTGCCCACATATCATCATGCTTCCACTTGTCATTGTGATGATCTCAGTTTCCAATATTTGCTGGGTGTGGGATATGCCTTACCACCACCCTGGCACTTCTTGTTTCCTGTTGCTACTCTTACCTATCCCATTCCTTTTCTCTCTGCTTGGACAGGCAAAGGGGCTCCCACCAAGCCGGCGTTGCCCACTGCCGTTGCTCATTGCTGGCTGTGGGCCCTGTGATTCAGTTCTCCTGCCTCACCTGGCCTCAACCCTGGCTTGGAGGCAGCTCTCCCTAGAAGCATCCCACCCTGGGGTTCAGGTAGCTCAGCATCTTGTTCCTACAGTTGAACCAGACAGCAATTGCTGGTGGCCTTCATCGTAACAGCCAGTTGCATACTTATGTCCTCCCTCACACTTCTCCTTGTTAAAATAAGCAGAGCTGGCTCTGGTGAGGACAGGATGGATGCCAGAATGACCCCATTCTGGAGAGCAGAGGTCTGAGGCAGATCTTTGTGGGAGGCATGGGAGTTTACAGGCAGAGAGGGTCATAAAATCACAACAGGCTTCTGCCGGCTGACCCTTGAACTTGGGATTCCTCTGTGCACAGAGGATGCTTTGAGGTTGAGAAACCTCTTAGTGACTCTGCCAAGGCCTTAACAGGGTAACTCATGCAGATCCTCGGTTCTCTGAGGAATTGAGCCTTTTCCTTCTGCTTTTGTGTGTCTAGTGACATTTGACAAGCAGGAGCATGTACAGCAGGTGCCACCTCTCCTCCTTCTCAAATGTGCCAGATACAGACCCTGGTCACCATTTAGTACAAAGGATTTATTCAATTGTAGCCCCAGGCACAGAGCGGCTTAAATAGAAATAGCAGAAACATGGGCAGTTGGAGAAGGGAGCTGCAGAGGTCATTTCTGTTCATGCCACTGCCCTGAGGCCAGGTCAGCACTGCCTGGCTCCTCCTGAAGTTCTCCAGCAAAATGATTTACACCCGTTCTCACCTCTGTCCCATTCCAAGAAACAATAACAACCTTTTCTCCTAATCCTAGACCTCCTCTCAAAAAGGTGCTAGCTCCGAGGGACGCATCCTTCAGATGGGGACCTGTTGGCAGGGGAAAGTTTTCTGGGCAGAAGGCCATTGCAGCCATCGTGGGGTTTATCCCTGTGCGTGAATGGGCAGCATCGCCCCTGCCGTGCGGTGAAGATGGGAGGACAGGCACAGGCATTACTCAGCATCTCGGTGAGTTGGACTTTTTCCTTGAATCAGGGCGGCAGGAGTTAGTCACGCCCGAGCAAAGGTCAGGAGGCAGGCAGTGGGAGGCCAGGGGTTTGCATGGGAGCTGGGCAGCAAATCTTTTGTGGCACCATGGGGCAGCATCAAGCCAAGGCTGGAAAAAGAGAAAAACAAAAGAGGAAGCAGCAAGTTTAGCAGCTCTTTCTGGGTGTGCATCTGCGGGGGTGTTTGGGAATTACCCTCTGGAATTGCATATGCTGTCCCTTTTCAGTCATGCTATGAGCTTCTTGAGGTTTCTTCTGCAAGGCTGCAATGAGCTGATCTCAGCGGGTCCCAGCAGAATCCTCTCTCTCTCCAGCTCCTATTCTTAAAGCTCTATCTCCTGACACAAGTGTATTTGCTTTCTTGGGGCTAAGCCAGTACAGAGAACTTAAATTGGATGAAATTATTCTGCTTGGGAAGAAGTAGGCAAGTGCTAATTGAAACAACTTGACTGTCAAGAGGCTGCAGACTGCAACCCAAACTGAAAGCCTTAGGAGGTGTAAATCCTCTGTCCACCCTGGGGACAGGGAGGGTGGCAAGCTAGCCTGCAGCCTGAGCCCACTGCTCCAGCCCTGGAGCAGGGCAACAGTGTCCAGTTTACAGGCTGTCCAGTCCTCCATGTGTCTGCAACCTTTCCAGCATGACAATGCTGATGGGGGTCCTTATCGCTCTCTACACCTACCTGAAAGGAGGTTGTAGTGAGGCAGGTGTTGGTCTCTTCTCCCAACTAACTAGTGATGGGATGAGAGGCAGTGGCCTCAAGTTGCGTCAGGGGAGGTTTAGGTTGGATATTAGGAAAAATTTCTTTACTGAAAGAGTGGTCAGGCATTGGAACAGGCTGCCTTGGGAAGTCGTGGACTCCCCATCCCTGGAGGGATTTAAAAAATGTGTAGATGTGGCACTTCGAGATATGGTTTAGTAGGCACGGTGGTGTTGGGGTGACGGTTGCACTTGATGATCTTAGAAGTCTTTGCCAACCTTAATGATTCTATGATTCTGTACTGCTTTTGACTTTATTACCAGTAAAAAGGGACAAATGTGAGACCCCAGTAACTTCCAGCTCAGCTCAACCTCATTCCTACATGATCTTTCATTTCCTACATGTCCAACCAAGAATTAGTGCTATCGGTGGAGATGGATGTGTGTGCAATGCATCGTGATGGGGCTAACTCTGTATCCCTGCTGTGACCACTGGTGAGAAGTGGTATTTGTGGTAAAACTGGGCAGAAGTTGGGATTCGATTCCTGGCAGAGGTTTTCTGCCAGCGGCTGGGGTGTCCATGCCGTGGCACCTGAGCTGGGCTGGGCTGTCCATCCGCGGAGCAGCTCCGCAGCCTCCCGGCACAGGGATGCTGCTGGGGCTGCTGCAGAGTGAATCCCTGCCTGGAGCTTGCTGGAGCGGTGTCACGGCTGCCTGCTTGGGACTTCCATGGGGGTTCTGGCCATGGAGCTTCCTGCCCCAGCTTGGCTCGTGGCCGGTGGGGTCCTTGCAGCAGCGGCAGGGTCGATGTCGTTGGGGTTTGGGCTCTGGTCAGCCCCCGCCGGGCACCCAAATGGAATCTGAAAGTTGCAGCCCCGTGGGCAGCGCTTCCCCTTCTGCGGTTTCCTTGCCTTCTCCAGCTCAGCAAAACGGGGTGATCCTGACATAATTTCCCCGGTATGATGCACTCATTTTCTTTCCTTGAAGTCCTGAGCCCGCCCAGCGGCCAGGGATAAAAGGAGGACATGGCCAGAGGGGCTGAGCAAGGTGCAGAGAGCAACCCTGCAGCACCCCCAGCTCCACTCGCAGACCCCTCAGCCCCGCAGCACCATGAAGGTCCCCGCAGCCGCCCTGGCCGCTCTCCTCCTTGTGGCCGCCTGCTCCCTGTCCCAGGCCCATCTCGGTGAGTCCAGCGTCGCTACGTTGTCCCCGGGACCGGCCGTGCCCTTGCTCCACAGGAGCTGCTGGGCAGGCGGAGAGCCCCGTCCCCATCCGCGGGGACCCTCGGGGCTGTGGGGAGGGCTGGGAGCAGGAGACCAGCGCCAGTGCTGGGACTGGGGCTTGGCCAGGGGTGTCCTGGGAATCCAGCACCAGGGCATAGGACACCAGGGTGGGAGAGGGCAAATCCCTGGGGAATCCCAAGTGCTGGTGGGGACAGAGCGTGGGCTGTAGCCTGTGGTCTCACCAGGGCTGTCTGTCTGTCCCTCCACCCTCACAGACGCCGTCCCCACTGCCTGCTGCTTCAGCTACCAGCAGCGACCTGTCCCTCGGGGCCTCATCACCTCCATCTACACCACCAGCAGCAGCTGCTCCCAGCCGGGGGTGATGTGAGTACCCAGCGCTGCGTGGGCTTGGGCTGCGACGGCCGGGGCAGCTCCCCGAGGGGGGCCGGGAGGGGGCCGGGATGCGGGCACCTCGCTGCCCCATCCCAGCGTCCCAACGCGGGTTTTCTCTCGGCAGCCTGGTCACCAAGAAGAAAAAGGAGCTGTGTGCAGACCCCCGGGCGCCCTGGGTGCAGGCACATCTGAAGCACTTCCAGACCCCGAAGAACTGACCCTTCCCGTGTGCCACCCCCCATGCTACCCCAGCGGGCTTGGGTTCCAGCCCCAGCACGCCAGAGAGTGCTTGAACTGCAGCCTTCTTCAACGGGAAAACTTACACTATTTAACTTATTTAAGTTAAACTAAATATTTTTGATAGGAAAAGGGGAAACAATAATTTAAACTATTAAAATAATAATTTAAAACATAAATAATTTAAACTGTACCAAGATGCCTGTTAATGAAGAGTGAGGACTTTTGATGCCTCAATAAAGTGTTTGTGCTCTCAGCCCCTTTGGGTGTTTCTGAAGTCCCTGCTGGAGCCCTGACATGGGAGAAGGGACCCACGGGGTCCCCCCTGCCCTCCCCACGCCCTGGGTTCGCTGCCCCACCTGGGCAGGACGGCCTCAGCCCCATGGCAGCTCCCACGGCGCTTCCCCCTCCCCAGCCCTGCTTCAGCCCTGGTGCCACCCGCACGTCCCCGCAGGGTGACACCATCATCGCCCCTGGGGCTGCCAGTGCCGGCTCCTTTTTGGGAAATAGCCTGGAAGCACCCACGGTGCCAACATGAGGGTTGGGGCCACCGCGGAGGCTCCTCTCGCCTTGCAGTGCTCAGGCACAGCAGCAAGCCCACGTGCGGAGTTCCAGCTTGTACTGGTGAGGATCTGCAGGTTGCTGGGACAGGGGCTGGGAGGGCCGTTGGGTGTCAGATTGTCCTTCGAGGGTCCTGGCATCATGTGCCAGGAGCTGGGGCACTGTGCGAGGTTCCCTGTGCTGTGGGATGCCCATGCTACGCTCCGTCCCTCCCCAGCTCACAGCCCTGCTCCTGTCCCCAGGTCCCAGAGCTGGGGAAGGAGACGATGTGACCCGGCTCTGCACATGCGTGTCCCTGTTTGTGACCTTACCTGTGTGCAGTGCCCTGTCACAAGGAATGCAAACCGTATGCGTACCCCTGCCCACCCGCCCCCCTGCTGCAGCCGCTTGCAGTGATGGAGCTGAGGTCACGGAGCTGAAAGCTGTTGCAGTCCTCCTCTGCCCAGCGTCCGGAGCAGGCAGGACCCTCCTGTGCCCCTCTCCCCCGCAGAAGGAAGCCTTGGGTCCCCGGGGAGGAAGGTGAGCGCAGAGCATCCCCCAGGCTCCAGTCAGGGGGGATTTTGTCTGGTGTCTGGCAGTGCAAGCAGAGGCCCCAGCATGCAGGGAAGGTGCTCTGGCCTCTCCCCCATCCCACTCCTGGCATGACCCACGCTGGCACCCCGGCGGGGGGCTGCAGGTGACAGAGCCGCCCTCCCCCGGCAGCGTGCGGGCTGTGCCAGTGGGAAGACTGCGACCCCAATGTGCTTGGGTGGCTGTGCCGTCGGGATGGACTCTGCATCTGTGAGAACTGCATGGTGAGTCCCCAGTCCCTGACACCCCCCTGTCCCCAGCCCCGCATCACCGGCAGACCCTGGCACATGCCTCTTTCTCCCCTCTTGCAGTGCCACGCCAGTGGGCTCAGCCAGAGAGGGGCCGATGAGGAGAGTTTCTATAGCATCCTTCTCCCCGACATCCGTCAGGAGGTGAAGCGGGTGGCAGAGCAGGTGAGGCTGGGGGACACGTGTCCCCATTCCCCTGCCTGCAAGCAACACTCCAGATCCTCCCTGATCCAGAAAGGCCCATTTCAGCGGAAAATGGCTAGGTGGCTTTATCAACGGCTAGGTGAACCACCGAAACGTAGCGGGGCTGTGCTGGGTGAGGGTGAAGCGGGCTCCGTGGGGTGTGTGGCACTGACGCTGTCTGCCTCTGGGCTGTCCCCAGAGGTGCTGTGTCTGCTGGGTGCCTCGGTCACCTGCCGGGGCTGGCGCTGCCCCTGAACCTTCCACTTCCCCTGCGGGGTCGAGCGGGGCTGCGTCTCCCAGTTCTTTGCGGAGTTCAGGTGAGTGCAGCTGGGGCAGAGGAGGGCTGGGGCTGAGCTGTCACCTCTGTCCTGCAGGTCCTTCTGCTGGAAGCACCGGCCGGTGCAGTGGGTGCGGGGGCTGCAGTAGAACAGGACCCCCTGCCCCATCTGCCAGGAGGTCGTGGCGGGGTGGCCATCCTATGACACCCTGGTGTGTCCCGCCTGTGCCAGCGCCTGGTTCCACCGCTGCTGCATCCAGGTAGGTGGCATTGCCCCCAGCTCTGACGCAATCACCACTGTCGTCACCCCGTTGCCCAGCTCTGGGGGGGCAAACGGAATGCCCCCCCGCCGCTGACGCTGATGCCATCTGTGCCCCAGGGCCAGGCGCTGCGCTCCGCCGTCCACCATTTCCGCTGCCCGCTCTGCCAGGACATGGCGACCTTCCAGGCGGAGATGTTTCCCTTGGGCATCAAAATCCCCGACAGGTCGGTACCTTTCCCGCTGCCTCCCTCCCCCTCTGCCATGCTCCTGCCCAACCCCTCCTGCCTCCCTGGGTGCAGGTGGGGGTCCTCTGGGGCTGAGCACTGCCCTGCTCCCACAGGGATGCTGCCTGGGAGGAGGACAGAGCGTTTGCAGACCATGACCGGCGACACAGCTCCTGCGACGCTGGCCAGTGCCTGTGCCCGGCAGGACGGGAGCAGGTGGAGGAGAACAGGTGAGCGCCGGTGACCCTGATCCCCGCAGCCCCAGCAAGGAGACGACGTCTTTGCCTCCTCCTTCGGGCAGGAATGGAGGTTCCCTGGGGTGCTGAGCTGGGCAAGGCATGGGGTGCATGTGGGCGGCTCAGCCCTGGCAGCGGAGGGGAGCGGGGTGGAGGAGGGCTCAGCACAGCGCTGGGGCTGGCAGCCCACAGCTCGGGGGGCCTTCGGTGGCAGTGGGTCCCGTTGTTCCTACAGCCCCTGGAGACTTCTCCTCTGCAGCTCCTGCGGCTCCCTTGGGAACCACCGGTGCTGCTCCACCGTGGGAGAAGATGCCGACGGCTGGGAGTGCAGCGACTGCAGCCACCCGGGCACTGGTGAGGGAACAGCCGGAGGAACGGGGTACCCAGGGCCGCGTGGCCACCGCAGCTGTTTGGGACCCGGGGACAGGAGCAGGGCTGTGGTCTAGGGAGGGAGGGAGCGTAGCTTGGGCTTGTTGTGCCCCTCATCTCCCTGCCCCTTGCAGTGCTCCCCGTTGCAGCCGGCGCAGACTCCAGCCCCCCAGGCCCCCAGGTGCAGGGAGCCTTGCACAGTGCCCCAGCTCCTGGCACATTGGCTGAGGAAGAAGAGGCCAGGACCCTCGAAGGACAAGCTGACACCCAGCCCCTGTCCCAGCAGCCTGCAGATCCTCACCAGTACAAGCTGGAACTCCGCACGTGGGCTTGCTGCTGTGCCTGAGCACTGCAGGGCGAGAGGAGCCTCCGCGGTGGCCCCGACCCTCATGTTGGCACCGTGGGTGCTGCCGGGTCGTTTCCCAAAAAGGAGCCGGCGCTGGCAGCCCCAGGGGCGATGCTGGTGTCACCCCGCGGGGACGTGCGGGTGGCACCAGGGCTGAAGCAGGGCTGGGGAGGGGGAAGCGCCGTGGGAGCTGCCATGGGGCTGAGGCCGTCCTGCCCAGGTGGGGCAGCGAACCCAGGGCGTGGGGAGGGCAGGGGGGACCCCATGGGTCCCTTCTCCCACGTCAGGGCTCCAGCAGGGACTTCAGAGACACCCAAAGGGGCTGAGAGCACAAACACTTTATTGAGGCATCAAAAGTTCTCACTCTTCATTAACAGGCATCTTGATACAGTTTAAATTATTTATGTTTTCAATTATTATTTTAATAGTTTACATTATTTTTGTGTTTCCCCTTTTCCTATCAAAAATATTTAGTTCAACTTAAGTAAGTTGAATAGTGTAAGTTTTCCCGTTGAAGAAGGCTGCAGTTCAAGCACTCTCTGGCTTGCTGGGGCTGGAAGCCAAGCCCGCTGGGGTAACACTGGGGGTGGCACCCGGGAAGGGTCAGTTCTTCGGGGTCTGGAAGTGCTTCAGATGTGCCTGCACCCAGGGCGCCCGGGGGTCTGCACACAGTTCCCTTTTCTTCTTGGTGACCAGGCTGCCGAGAGAAAACCCGCGTTGGGACGCTGGGATGGGGCAGCGAGGTGCCCGCGTCCCCGGCCCCCTCCCAGCCCCCCTCGGGGCGCTGCCCCGGCCGTCGCAGCCCGAGCCCCCACAGCGCTGGGTACTCACATCACCCCCGGCTGGGAGCAGCTGCTGCTGGTGGTGTAGACGAAGGTGATGAAGCCCCGTGGGATGGGGCGTTGCAGTTAGCTGAAGCAGCAGGCAGTGAGGATGTCGTCTGTGAGGGTGGAGGGACAGACAGACAGCCCTGGTGAGACCCCAGCCTACAACCCATGCTCTGTCCCCACCAGCACTTGGGATTCCCCAGGGATTTGCCCTCTCCCACCCTGGTGTCCTATGCCCTGGTGCTGGATTCCCAGGACACCCCTGGCCAAGCCCCAGTCCCAGCACTGGCGCTGGTCTCCTGCTCCCAGCCCTCCCCACAGCCCCGAGGGTCCCCGCGGATGGGGACGGGGCTCTCCGCCTGCCCAGCAGCTCCTGTGGAGCGAGGGCACGGCCGGTCCGGGGACAACGCAGCGACGCTGGACTCACCGAGATGGGCCTGGGACAGGGAGAAGGCGGCCACGAGGAGGAGAGCGGCCAGGGCGGCTGCGGGGACCTTCATGGTGCTGCGGGGCTGAGGGGTCTGTGAGCGGAGCTGGGGGTGCTGCGGGGCTGCTCTCTGCACCTTGCTCAGCCCCTCTGGCCATGTCCTCCTTTTATCCTCGGCCGTGGGGTGGGTGCAGGTCTTCAAGGAAAGAAAATGAGTGCATCATACCGGGGAAATTATGTCAGGATCACCCCGTTTTGCTGAGCTGGAGAAGGCAAGGAAACCGCAGAAGGGGAAGCGCTGCCCACGGGGCTGCAACTTTCAGATTCCATTTGGGTGCCCGGCGGGGGCTGACCAGAGCCCAAACCCCAACGACATCGACCCTGCCGCTGCTGCAAGGACCCCACCGGCCATGAGCCAAGCTGAGGCACGAAGCTCCATGGCCAGAGCCCCCATGGAAGTCCCAAGCAGGCAGCGGTGACACCGCTCCAGCAAGCTCCAGGCAGGGATTCACTCTGCAGCAGCCCCAGCAGCATCCCTGTGCCGGGGGGCTGCGGAGCTGCTCCGCGGATGGACAGCCCAGCCCAGTTCAGGTGCCACGGCATGGACACCCCAGCCACTGACAGAAAACCTCTGTCAGGAGTCAAATCCCAACTTCTGCCCAGTTTTACCACAAATACCACTTCTCACCCCGCTCCCCCAGTCGCTACAGGGATTCCAGAGCTGGCTCTGAAGCTCTGCAGCTGGAGCCCTGGTGGGAACCAGGCGGATGAACGCTGCTCCAGCCTCCCTGCGCTCACTAGAAACCTTCTCGAAAGCATCTGCATTTGCAATTTCTTCTTGCCCTTAAGGAAATCATTGACATGAGTGACAGGCTTGGTATGGTCCAATTTCCTCCGTTTGCCATCCCCATTGCTGCTTCGGTGGGTGGACGGGCTCTAGGGGCTGCGGGAGGATTTTCCCGGTGAGATGAGGTGATTCCCAGGGACCTGGAGCCCCCCCCCACAAGCAGGGTCACACCCACGGGTACCAGTCTCCCGGGGCCTGGCCCGGGCTGAAGGACAGGGCTAAACCTCCAGGCATCTCTCCTGCAGCTGCCCTTGCTTAACCCCTTGATCCATCCTGGAAAAAAACAAACCAACCCCCAAACTCCTCCAAAACTCCCCAGACCCGACCTTTCTCCATTGCCAGCCTGAGCCTGCCTGTATCCACACCTCGATCCGCATCCCACTGGGTGGGCAGCTGCCCAGGGCATCCTTAAACCCCACTCCCAGGCAGGGGCTGCTTCATCTTGTAGGGGAGCTGGGGGCATCACCCTTGGCCCTTCAGGTTTCCCTGTCCTTCCAGGGGCTCCTGGACTATTCCTGGGTGCCCGCAGGGATGCCAAGCCCTGGTGTGACCCCTGCTTTCTCCCACAGGATTTACATCATCTCACTCCAGCTGCAGGTCAGGACAGGGCGTTTTATTAAACCCGTCAAGAGATGTGGAGGAGGCGATGGCCGGGGAGGGGACGGAGCCAGCTCCATAACTTAACAAGACAAGAACATACAGATAATTACACGATGCAAATAAATAGAGTTTATATAGAAGGCAGCTTCACGTGGAGGTGCTTCTTGACTCCTCCTGCTGTAGGTACTGCTGGAACCAGCCCTCCTCCGGGTCCACGCAGAACTTCTTCCCCTTCAGCAGCTCCACACTGGGGGAGGAGAGAGGGGCTGCATTAGCTGGGGATGTGCAGGATCCGGCCGTGCCCTGGGGTTCCCCCACCAGCCTGGGGATGCCTGCAGCATCCTGGCCCCCGCATCCCCTGAAAGCTCTCACTTTTAGCAATCTCTGAAACCTCAACTTCCTTCTCATTTCTCTGGCTGGCAGGTGAAATGGGGGATCTGGGGGCTATCTGGGATAAAGCAGTGAGGAGGGAGGTGGGTGTGAAGAGCTAGGGCAGGACACCCCCCCCCCATGGCACCCTGCGGGGATGGCTCATTTTGGGGGATCCCCAAAGGCAGAAAAACCGGTAGGGAACGTGGGTGAGCGAGGGTGAGGAGCGGGGTGCCAGGGAGGAAGGCAGGGTGGGGGCTGGGGGTACTCACCGTACAGCCCTGCGGGAGCAATGGGAAGGTGTCTTCTGGTAGCCCCTGATGAGGAAGGCAGGGATTTTCTTCTGGATGAACATCTCCTTGTAGCAGCAGGTGCCGTAGGGGCTGCGTACTGAGAGGAGGCGAGAGGGGTTGGTGCTCTCCCATGGCTGGCGTGAGGGTGTGGGTGCTGCCCCGAGGGGTGTGGGTGCTCCCCTGGGGACCCTCCCGCTCCCTCCCCCTACAAGGGGTCCCCTCTCGCCTCCCTGGCAGTGCTGCTTTGCCCCAGGGTAGAAGCCCCCCATTTCCCTGCTCAGAGGGGTTCTTACTGAGCTCCCCAGCCGCAGTGCTGGGACTGAAGTCACCCCCAAGCCTGTTTTTGCTCATTGTGAACAAGACCAGGAGAGCCCTGTACTTGGGCATCTGCAATGCCCCTCAGCCCCCCAAACCCGCGGCAGAAACAGGAGTTAAATCTCTCCCCCACCCCTCCTTGACCCCCCAAAACCTTGTTAGTGGAGGAGCCAGGGACAGTGTTGGGGCAGCCGTGGGGGAAGGCTCCGTGTCGGTACTCACAGGAGACACCCTCGCTTCCAGTCCAGAGAGCCACCAGCAGCAGGGTGAGCAGGGCCAAGCAGAAGACCTTCATGTCCACTTCTGGGCTCGGTCAGCACCAGCAGCTCTTGCTGACTTGGGGTCACTGCGAGCTACCTGCCTCTCCTGCCTGCACCTCGGCGTGATATACCCCCTGGCCAGGCTTTCCATGACAGCTCTGGACTCTCCCCGGGGAAAGAACCACCCGCAGATATTGATAAAGGGCAACCTGTGAATGGAAATTTCTTCTCCCAGCCCTCCAGCCCCTGTGGTTCCCGAGGGCTGCTGGAAAGTGTGGCGAGCAGCTGACAGGTCTGCCCCACGGGTGATGCGCAGGGGCCGGCAGTCTATTTTGGGTTTGGTCGTTGCTGCCGGCAAACCACACAGGATGATGCTCATGCTTGCCAAAGCTCTGGGTGAGCTCAGTTTCAAAAACCACCCGTTGTCAGCTGAGCTGCGATGCCTCTCTTGCAGTCTTGTACCGAGGTGAGTGGCTTGGCGGTGGCCAGGCTCAACCCAGTCCACCCTGAGACCCATCTCTGGCTGCCCATCACGGTGCCTGTCACGTTGGCAGTGCCCATCACATCTCGTCATGGCATCCTGAGAGCGTGGGCGGTCAATGGGGCCTGAGCAGGCATCCCCAAGGGGCAGCTCTGATCGAAATTGGGGCAGGGGTCTCCACTCAGTAGGCTGGCTGACAAGGGGCATGGGAAGCCACGTCCCCACGGGCTGTGCCTGCCTCTTCCCCCTCTCACTGGTGGCCTCCCCAAAGCCCTCATGGACATAGTTTTGCCCTGTGCACCCCCAGACCTCCTCACAGAGACGTGGTTGGGGCTTCGGCTCTTCCTGGCTCCCTGCTGACCCCAGCACTCACAGACGTGGTTTAACACCCAGGTAGGAAAGCCGGCAGCAGGATCTGCCTGCTCCCAGAACACTTGCACAGCCAGACATTTGCATGCATGAGATCACCTTTAATTCTGTTCAGTGTGTTGTACAAAAAATGATGACAGAGCTGCCCCCCCTCAATCCCTGCGCTGCCTTTGGCCGCCCCGCTAGCTGGGGATGGAGTAGGAGTTGACTTGGAAGCTCTGCTGGTACCTCTTCACCCAGGCCCTACTCGCCTGGGCGCAGATCTCCTTCCCGCTCCTCACCCTGAAGCTGGGGCAGAGAGAAGACTGGGTTAGCGGGGTGGTGGTACGGGGACCCCAGCACTGAGTTTCCAAGGGATTCGGTGGCACAGAGGATCAGGATCGGACCCACCAAAGCAAGGCACGGGGTCTGGCAGGGTCTAGAGGGGCTTCAGCCCCAGGGCTGGGTTTAGGGTACTCACATCACAGCCTGGTGCGGGCACTCGGGGCTGGTGGGGTAGCAGGCAATGACGTTGTCTCTCTTGATCCTTCTCATCTGGAAGTTGAAGCAGCACTTGTCCGGCACAGCTGGGGCTCCTGGGGAGACAGCGCAAGCTCGGCTTAGCCTGGAGACCCCCACCTCCCATCTCAGCCTTCCCGCCGTGGGCACTGTGGCTCTTTGGGAGGAGCCCCCCTGCACCCTCAGCGCAAAGCAAACCCAACCCCACGGCCTGGGGGGCTGTCCCCATCCCTCAGCCATGGGGACGGAGCAGGGACGGAGCGGGCAGCAGTGCTCACTCTGAGCCAAGCTCTGGCAGCACAGCACGAGGAGGAGGAGGAGGGCACAGAGCATCCCGTCTGCCTTCGCCATGCCGGGCTTCGGGAGGTTCTGCTCGGTGGTCCCGGGACAGAGCTGCCGTCTGCCGGGGTCAGGGCTGCTGCACTGCTTTTTTGGCGGAGCAGCGGTGCTGGCTGCCGTCACGGCCAGCGGTTGCGAGGGGAGGGGGAGGACCTGGTCCCCTGCCACGTCCCAAAGCACAGAGGGTGAACAATACTCATCCCCTCCCAGCACAGCCCCGAGAAGGGAAAAACTGCTCCTGGGCTGTGCTCTTGGCCCCCCATGGGCTTAGGATTTTTCCCGAGCTCCTGCCTCCAGCATTAGGTCTGGTGGCCGGCTTGCTCCCAAAGCTTGGCTCTGCATGCCCATGCCCCAGGGAGGCTGTGTGCCCCATGACAGAAGCCCCAGGGTGGGCGAGAGGGTCTGGCGATCTCCTTTGGATGGGACCAGGGCCAGGCTCAGCACCCTGCGGGGTCCCCGGCAGCCGCACACTCTCCTGACAGTCCGTGTCCTCCCGCTGCACCGCAAAGTTTCCCATCGCATTGCTTTGCATCCCGACCTGGGGGACAAACAGCCAAATACCACCTCCCCCTCCTAAAATAAGCTGTAGAGAAACAGCTTCTGTTTGGTTGCACCAGGCACGCACACGGCTCTGTGCTGGTTTTGGGGGTGCTCGGGGCCTCTAAGGGTCGGGACAGGCTGAGCAAGTGGCTCCAGTTCTGTCTCCCCCCAGCACCGAAGCAGCAGCTCTTGTTCTTGGCCGTGCTGAGCTGGGAAAGGCAGAGGCCAGTCTGGGGCTTCCCCAGTGGATTTTGCCTGGTCGCAGCTGTCCAAAAAGACCCCTCTCCCCCCCAGCCTCAGCAAATCCCGGGGCGCATCCCAGCTGCCGGCAGCTGGCGGATGGTGGGAAGCAGCAGGGAGATGCAGACGTGCATCCCCGCCAGCCTGGCTGCGCAGGCAGCCACGTCCTGCGGCGTGGGGCTGGGGACGCCGATGGCACCCTGGGCTGCAGTCCAGCCCCGCCATGGAGACCCGGCTGGGGAGGGCATGGGGTGCCGCTCCAGGCAGGGACCTGCCCCGGTGGGAACAGCAGCCACCTCCACGGTGGGACCTCATGTGTCCCTCCATTTGCTCTTCTCTAAAACCATTTCCCAGGAATCAGTCTCAATTTTTTGGGGCTCATGTGCTGGGTAACACTGGGGTGCAGCAAGTGGGGCTGGGCGATGCCCCGAGGTTGGCGGGGGCAGGCAAAGTGGGGTTCATGTTTCCGTGCCCGGCTGGCAGCGCAGAGCACCTTCCTGTCATCACTCCAAATCCCATTTAATCTCTCCGCGGGGAGACCCCGGGGAGCGGAGGAAAGCGTACGCCTGTGGTCCCAGTCCTGTGCAGCTGCCTGGCTCGTCTTCCCCTTCCTCGATCCATCCTTTCCCTGTTATTCCCATTCTTACTCCCACGCTCCAAGGACGTCATAGCCCAGCTGGGGTAAATGTGGCCTCTTAAAGGTAGAAAATCTTCCCTGCAATAAGAAAATAAGACAGAAGTACAAGGAAAATGAAAGAGGGTTTATTTGACTGGGAAAGGCTGTTTTTAAAGACTCCCAGCAAAATGCTGGGATATGTCAGGCCGGGAAATTCCAGGGATGACGTTCCCAGCACCTGCAGCATCCCTCTGTCCCGAGCCCCAGCTCCGGCGTCTGCCCCGTGGGGTGAGCGGACCCTGCGGATGGAGCATTTTGGAGCACGGGGGATTTCCAGCCCTGGTTGGGCCCCAGGTGCTGTCAGCCCCTGAGCATCCCCAGGTCCCCGGGGCTCCTCCCCTCCATCTCAGGGGGAATATCCCCCTTTCCCCTCCCCACATCGGCCAGGACGGGGCTTTACTGGGTTGCACAAACATGACACCAGAGCCGGGGTGTCCACAGGGGCTCAGAAGGGCCAGAGGCAAAACCAGGTGCTCCTGTGGCTCTCAATGAATTTAGGAGAAACTGATCTTCACCTCACTGCAGCTCATCAGCCCTCCTGCGTTAGATGCAGAGAAGGGCACGGGACATGGGCAGACCCACTGCTGTGGTGAGCGGATCCAGTCTCTGCTCTGGGGTGGCCCCGCAGGTCCCCTGGTCCCGTATGTGGTCTGGGCTGAAAAACCTCCCTTCCTTCCCGTGTTTCATGGGGGGGGGGTGTCCTTGCCAGCACTCACAGCTCTGGCTCTGCTTTTGGCTGCGGAACGTGGCGAGGAGCAGAGCCGCTGGTGACAGGCCACCAGCCTCCATCTCCAGCTGTCCCCTCTCCCAGGGCCGTGGCACAGGGTCCTGGGGCTCTGCCAGCCCTGGCTTTTATCACTCGTGCTTGCGAGGAAATCCGTGATGGCTGGGGAAATCCCTCTGGGAAATGCGGGAGACACAGGTGGGGGATCCCAGGGAATGCTGCCTCATCCCCCCATCCCTCCCACCACCCCTGGTGTGGTGGGACCATTGGGGAGAAGAAGGGCTGAGCCTCGTGACGGGGGTGGGAGATGTTGGTGCCTGCAAAACGTATGGGGTGGGTGATGAAGTGCAGGGGAAGGCAGCAAATCTTGGGGCTGGCAGAGGTGTTTGGGACCCCCTGGGGGCTGAGCTCTCATTGCCCCCTGCAAATGATTTGCTGGGGCTCCAAATCTCCCACTGCTGGGGGGGGACACGAAGATGTCCCCATCCCACTGGCCCCACACGGGTGTTGCTCCCCACAGCTCAGAACATCCTCCACCCCCCCTGTGCTCAGAACTGCCCCAGCCTCGCCTCGCCAAGCGCTGCATCGCTGGGGCTACCAGAGAGAGCTGCTGGGGCAGGACGGGTGCTGCCGGGCACGCCGGGACACCCGCTCGGCCGCACAGCCCCCCTGGAAACGCTGCTCGCCGCTGGGTGAGAGCTGCTTTTTCAGCCGTGTTTGCAGATGCGTTATTGATGCTGAGCGCTCCTCCGCGTTTCAGCTGATCGATAACCCCGGGGGAGGAAGATCTAAGTGCAGTGCCCGCAGGACGGGGCGGCTGCCGCAGCTGGGGCAGCCAAAGTCGTGAACGTGATCAAAGCAGCTTTGCCAGTCAGGTCTGTTTTCTGTGAAGGATTTGTTTGATTTATTCTTCTCCCTTTTAAATCTCTGTCTCGGCGGGATCAGCTTTTCCATTAACTTGCTGGGGTTGATGGCGAGATAAGCACTACATGCACACCCTGCGCGTGCTGTTTCCTTTTTTAAGGTCCTCGCCTGTCCCCGGCCACCTAGGACTTCCCCAGCTGCTTGCAGAGATGGTTTATATCGAGATGGGTCCACCCTCACCCGTCCCCAGGAAAAGGTGCCTCAGAGTCCCTCCCCCACCCCCCCCATGCCCTGCGGAGCTCGGCTGGCTCCAGATGCCATCACCTTCTCCAAACAGCAGCAGAGGTTGTTTTTTGTCTAAGGTTGGAAAACCCAGCAGGGATCTGCATCTCACACCTGGGTGAGTGTTAGGTGGGCAGCCCCTGAGGCATCGCCCGGTACCCGGCCACCCTGAGGCTGCGGGGATGAGCCCATCTCCTGCTGCCAGGAGCTGCAAACATATAGAAGCAAGACGGAATAGATGCTGCCATCCTTGTCCAGGGGAGATTTCACCAGGAAGGTCATGGCCAAGCCCCGATTTCAGGGATGTTGGTTACGTGGGAGCAGTGGTGAACAGGCACTGCTGGAGGAAGCTACAGCTGCGTCACCAGGCTGGGACCACCCTGTCTCACCCTTGCCCACCTAACCCGGGCATGGGAAAGGCCGGTAGCGATGCTCCCTGTCTGCAGGAACCAGGAACCCAGTGAAACGAATGGTGTCGTGATGCTTTGATGCAGATCTCTGGGGTTTTGGAGCCCTCTCTTGATTTCGGAGTCCGTGCCCTGCTCCTGGCTGCCGGCTGTGCCGGGGCAGCCTCCGCTTTCCTGGCTGCCGGAGCCAGGCAGCGGGATGCAGGTCGCCCTGTGTCCTGCCAGCCCCATAACAGGGAAAACAGTCCCAAAGGGAAAGGTTTTCCATCCAAAGCTGGGGTGGGGGGCTCAGGGTGCCTGTGGCAGAGCTGATCCCAAAGGCAAAAAGCTTTCCTCCAGGCTGGTGGTCCCTCCCCACATCACCCGGGGGAAGGGGCTTTGCAGTACCCACACTGTGCTGTTCAGGTGGCTCATCCCTCGGCGTTTCATCCTCTCTCAGCCGTCCTGGGCTGAACTCTCCCCCTTCCCCTGCATCCCCCACCGAGTGCTGCCTGACTCATTTCCCGTGTCCTTTGGGCCCCAGCATCCTGGCTGCCTCCGCACAGGGACCGGCCCTGGCTGAAAAGCTGATTTCACACCAAACTCCTCTGCTTGAGATTGTGATCAGGGCTGGGCTGCTCGAGTTGAGTGATCTGTTCCTCCCGCTCCCCAACCTCAGCCTTTGAAAACCCAGAGTTTAAAACTAAAATAAACCCAAAGCACTATCTGCCTCCTTATCTGCACCCTGATTTCTGCAGGCTGCACATGCCTCATGGAAAAGCAAGAAGCAGCATTTAAAGGTGGAAAAAAACAAAGAAGAAACGCCAAAAGAACAAGTAAAGATGCTCATAAAGTCCTCAGCACTCAGGAGCTGTGGTCAAAAACAACCAAAAAATTCACACTAGGGACTTGTTGGGCTCACTGGATTTTCTCCAGGCACAAGACCCAAGGCTGGGCCGTGCTGGAGGGATGCAGAGAGGCAGTGATGGGCAACAGGGATCAGCATCACTGGGACGTGGGGGGCTGCAGGACCCAAAATCCCCCATGACCTGGCCCCGGGTCCCCATGGTGATTTTCCCCGGGCTGCAGCTATCAGCAGCTACAATCTGCTTTTGCGGCATTAGTGACTGTTAGTTTTCACACGTATTTTCTGAAACCACCTGCCCAGGGAGGAAAAGACACCCAGCGTAAGATCAGTTCATTTCCTCCGGGACCACCCCAGGGTATTTTCCTTGTGCATCCTTCCCCGGCACCTCTCCGAGCCATGGGAGCGGGGATCGGCGTGGCTGTGCAGCAGCCCCAGCATGGCTGCCCTTTCCCCTTGGCGCGAGTCGCTTTTGGAAATTTTCCTAAAATACTTTTGCAAATATTTCCCAGGTCAGCCGTGTGAAAGACCTTGGTCCCCACCCCCCCACCAAGTTTGCTGCAGGGAAAATTAAAAGCGAGAAGCTTTGGATGTGGCACCGGCTGTGCGGGGCTGGGGTGAGGGCTGGGTCCTGGCAGCCCTTGCTGGTTTTGGGACCCCGGGGCTCACTCGGGGCTCATGGCAGTGGCCAGACCATGAGCTGGGCGAGGTGCCAGCCCTTAGGAGCCCCCAAGGGAGAACTTTTGTCCCACCGGACAGCTGCTCTGGCTCTGCTGGGCTGGGCGTGGGGGGAAAAAGCAGGATTTGGGGTGCTGGCCTGGGGCACAGCAGCAGTGGAGGGGTGTCTGCATCCCTCCAACCCTTGGCTGATGTTTTCCCTCCATTTGGCACAAGATGTCAGTGCTGCCCAAGGAACGGCTGCCAGTGCTCTCCCACTGCATGGCCTGGCTGGGCCATGGTGCTCCTTCTCCATCACCTTGGGGTCCCCAGCCTGGGGTGCTGCCCGGGTGCTTCTGGAGCCCGGACATGGTCCCCCCCTCCGGCAGGGTCCCACTGGGGCTTCTCCTGACCGACGGAGATGCGCCGAGAGCAGCAGGTCACAGCCAGCCCCGTGGCCTCAGGTCCTTCTCCTTTGGAGACACCACGAGGCTCTCAGACCCCCCACGCCCCATGGGAACCATCTAGGGAGAAATCCAGGAGCCCGGAAGAGGAAGGTGGAGGGGGATCAGCCCCATCCCCACATCCCAGGGCATTGCCATTGCTGCCGCTGGCCATCCTCCCCCTCCCTGTGGTGGGCAGGAGATGGAAAGCAGCTCTCCCAGGGCTGGCTTTCCTTTGGGGGGGAAGATCAGATGCTCCATGCTGGGAAAAAAAAATAGGAAAGGGGATACAGAGGGAAGAGAACCTGTAAATGAAAGAACCGAAACCCTCTACCAGCCACACATGGAAAGGGGGGGAAAAACCCCCTCAAAAGAGTGTTGACAAGTCTGGAGGCTTCTGGGACCTTGGGTGACCAGAAAAATAACACATCAAAGACCTCACGTATGCCTGAAGACAGATAAAAACTCTGAGCCAAAATGTTCTATGAATATTTAACTACCATCAATATTTAATTAGCAGATAGAGAGAGATTAAGAGCAAACGGATCCATCCTCTGCTTTCACTCCAGCCCTGCTTTGTGGGCACGTGGGGGCTCGTGGCAGTGGTGGTGGGGGGCACGGCACTGCCTGCTGCAGGGCTCGGCGCCAAGACTGGGGCACAGGGACCCCGAAGGAAGGGAAGGAGCCCCCCAAAAGGAAAGGGTCTGCTTTCCTTGCCCCCCTCGCTTTGGGGATGGATAGGAGAGAGGAGGGATAACTTGTGCAGGTCCAAAACAGCCATCCAAAAAAAATCTGCAAAAAAAATCTTTTTGGCGATTCAGGATACTCCAATAAGAGCATCTTTGCCCACCGGCATTGCGAGGCCCCCCGTGTTCTGATGAATTGGCTGCCGAGGGTGGCAAAAAGAGCTGGGGAGCTTCTGCAGAGAGTGGGTCAGGATCCGAGCTTTCCCAGGGGATGCTTAGAGCCAAGCTGGGGGAGTTTTTGGGGAGCACAGCACTGCTGGGGGCTGTGCAGCCTGCGGTGCTCTGCGGGGCCGGGGTGCAGGAGCTGGCCCCAGCCGGGGGACGCTGGAGGTGACTTCTCCCGCTGACCCAGCTCCATTCAGCTTTCGGTCCATGCTCGCCCTCCTCCAGGCTTGAAATCCCAGCCAGTGGGGTAGGGGGGTGCCTGCCTGCCCCCCAAGCTTCCCCCCAAGCTGCCCCTCCCCTGCCCATGCTGCTCGCCTGCGTGCTAACGCTTCGCCCTCCGTGTCTAAGCCACCTGCGCCTGAGTGTCTTAATCCACTGTTAATCCCTAACCGCTAATCCTTTTAGGTGACAGCAATAGCCGGGGGGTGGCAGGAGGGGAGGAGATGGGACAGTCCCTGTGCCACCGTGGTCCCCTCCTAGACCATGTCCCCTGTGTCAGGGGACATCTTGGCAGCCCCCAGCCCGACCACAGAGCTCTTACCCTTCGTGGGAGGCTCGTCCTGGGCCACCACGGTCCCCGGTACGGGGGTGGGCGCTGGGAGGGGGTCATCCCTGGGGCCTGGGGGAGAGCTGGGGGGTCCCACCACAGCTCAGCCCTGGGCTTTGGGCCCCGTCTCCCATGCTCCGAGGTTATTTCCCTCTCTGGAAGCTGTCCTAGCTGGAGGGGACTGGAGAGGGCAGCAGAAACCAAGCCGTGATGGATGTTCCCTACCTGCTGGGCCAGGCACAGACAGAACTTGCGGGATGTGGGACAGACGCAATTCCAGCACATTTGCAGCCCCCCAAACATCTCAGAAGCTCTTCCCAGCCCCTTCCTAGCCAAACTATTGCTGGTGCAAGTGGAGCACTTTGTGGGTGCAACCATGAGGATGTCTCGATCCGGGCGTTTGGTCTGGACCAGGTCTCAGAGGTGAGAATGCAGGGCTGAGGGCTGGGGGTGGGACGGTGCTGGGGACCCCCCATGCTGCCTCATCCCTTCTCTCTACCCCACTGCTGGTCCCTACAGCCCATGCCAGCTGGCATTTACTCTCCCAGCCAGGGTTTTGTGGCCAGCCTTGTGCTCGGGGATCTCCTGAGCCGTGGATGCTGCGAAGCGGGGGTATTTCACGCCTGCTGACGGCTGCTGGCAGCGTGTGGCCAGCAAACCACTTCGCCAGATGCTTTCCCACCAGCCCATGAGGGGGTTTATTTTCCCCTCCTGTTTTCTGTGTATTTGAAGGAAAAGCCCTCGATGCCCTTTCTCCCCAGTGCAGTAGCCAGGGCGGAGCTGGAGCCTGGGGGAGCAGTGGGAGGCAGCCGGGCTGGGGTGGGCACGGGGGGGCGTCCCCAGCCTCCATCCTCCCCCAGCGAGCCAGAGCCCGAGGGGTATCCAGAGAATGAAACCAGCCTCCAAAAGACCAGCCCGGTGTCTTTAATCACCAGCAAAGCCAAGCCCGGCTGTCAGGGGACCCGACACTCCCGCACACCCCGCAGCAGTGCTGTCACCCCGCGGCGGTCCCCTGCTCTGGGAGGACAGGGATTATGCTGGATCACTCGTGTATAAAATCACTGCTTGTCCGGCAAGGAGCCCATCAGCAGGGGAAGCCGCTGTGGGCTCTGCTCGCCTCGGCTCAGAGACCTGCCGGGCCCTGTGCCGTGCCGCGGTGCGTCGGCGGTGGCGGCTGCAGTTTCCATATCTGGGCCATTCACCACTCGAGACTTTTAGCGCCCGGAGCAACAGCATGTACTGCTGATGAGTTCTTTCTGCTCCAGTAATTACAGTGAGGAATTTGTCAGAATGAGCTTTCTAAAACCTTCTTGTCTTGTTCTGATTTTACCTGGAGTGTAAAAAGTCATTAGTATGGTAAAACGGAGGCTGTGCTAAGCCAGCAAGCCATCCAGATAACGCAGTTTACATCCACTACACACTCAATATGCACAAAAAAAAAAAGAAAAAGGAAAAAAAAATAGAAAAATGCTGGCTTTCTATTTTGCGCAGATGGAGTTTTCCGTGATTGAAATTAGTAGGATGGGAAGGCAAGCGGAGAAGGTGGCAGGCCTGTGGGCTGGGCATGGTGCAATGTGCCGGCTGCCGATGCCGCAGCTTCCCCCCTGCAGCTGCATCTCTGGCTCCCGAGGCACGGAGAGACCCAGATGCCAGTCCCCTCTGGGATGGGCCAGCCCTGCTATTTGGGGCAATTTGGGTTTTGCCCACAGCCCTTCTTTCAGGAGCTTCTCTCCTGCCTGCAAACACAAGCCCAGATTCACCGGGTACGTCTGTCATGGTTTGGAGAGGCTGCTGCCAGCCCCAGGCTACAGCCCGTGATGGGGCCATGCTGTCCCCGTACAAAAAAGCAAGTGGAAAACTCCCTCGAGTGATGCCCTGGACCCCCTGGGGCTGCTGTGAGCATCCCACTGCGAGGCATTGAGCCCAGGGTGGGGAAAACTCCTCCTGTTCCCACCACAGCCTGAAAATCACTGTTTCTGGTTCCAAAGCCTCCCAGCCCCTTCCGGCTCCGGCTTCAGGGATAGTAGCAGATGTCCTGGAGCATCTGGGGAACTCAGGCTTGAAATGAGCCAGGGAAAAAAAAAATCATATCAATAGGGGAAAAAAAAAAAGCTCTGAGGTCAGGAGAAGCTGTGAGGCGGGTGTCAGCACCCTCCCCGCTATTTTCAGCAGGGAGCCGCAGCCCCGGTTTACCGGCAGCATGAGTGGGGCTCTGCCCGCAGAGGGTTGCTAACCCTGTTGGGGGAGAAATGGAAGGGTGTGTTAAGACCCAGGTATTTCTTTTCAAACTTTCCAGCCAAAAAATAATCATAATTTAGCCAAGTGTATAATGTGGTGAAGAGGATTTCACTTACAGACCCCTGCTTGCTCTCTCTCCAGGGGATGATGCCCGGCTGGGTAACGCATCCATCCCGGATGCTGCTTCGCCACTGTTCTCCCTGAAACCCGGTGGGAACTCCCATGCCCTGTGGCCTTTGGCATTTTTTGTTAATAAGAAGGTTTAAAAAAAAGAGATGCTTCTGTCTTGGTCTTAAATCAAAGCATTTTGGTTTGGATTTAATTAAATGATAACTTTTTGGGGGCTGAAAGCAAACCTTTGGGTGGGGGCTGCTTGGATTTCAGGGCATTTCCAGCACCCCTGAATGCCACTTTGAAGAGAAGAAGTGATTAGAAGGCAGACCATCTCTCTGTCGATGCAAAACCCAAAGCTTTCAGATTTCCTCACTTCTTACTTACTTTCATGAGGAACCTGGCAAAATTCAAACAAGTTGGGAGATGTTTTTGGCATCACAAGATCTGTCTTTTGGGTCCATATATCCTGGGGAGGTGGGGAGCGCTTCATCCCCAGCATTATCTCCTGGAGACACAGTGACTCCCAGGTGCTGGGCAGGTATGTCGGGGTGTAGAAGGGTATCTGGGGAATGATGTTTATAAACCGGGCAGAAGATTGATCTGTGTGCACAACAAAGATCAGCTTCTGCTTTTGCCCTTCGTTTTCGTCCCATGAGCTATTTTGGAGTGGAAAGACCCATTTTTCCCTTTGCTGGACCCAAACTCTGCATGCCTGAAGGGCCCCAGTGTGCAATTCACAGCATCTCTGATCAACATTAATTATTCCCTCTTATTAATAATGTGAGACCCCATATCTGTGTGCCCTGGAAAGTCTGGCGGCTTCGTGCTCTGCTCCCAGGATAAATGGCAGGTGAATAAAATTAGGAGCTGTGAGTGTGCACCATCTAAGAGCCTTAACTGGCAATTCCCAGAAATGGCAGGGAAATAATTCAATATTGTTTATGTGATGCTGCTATGTTGGAGCCAGGCTTGGATCACAGCTCCCTGTGGCGCAAGGAGTTGCCCAAGGCGCACCAAAGGGGGTTCTTGGTCCCACCCCCACCATGATTAGGCTCCAGACAGGGCACTGGAAGCATTAAAGGGATGGATTTGGGAGAGCTAAGGTGATGAGAAGGGTCTGGGTGCTTCGCTTTCCTCCCCAGGTTCCCCATCCACATGCTCCTGGGTGGGAGGAGGGTGGGTGTTCCCAAATGGCACCTGCAAATGCCCCTCCCCCCCCAAGTCTGGCTGTCACCCTGAGGTGGTGGCAGGACCAAGGAGACCGTTCAGGGTGCTTTGGGTGCCAGTAAAGCTGCCTTTGGCCCCAGTGCTGGAGAAGAACAGTGCTCATCTGGCTACTCTTTTTATTTTGCTGAAAAAATGGCAGTTTGGGGTTGAGAGAGGGAAAAAAGACACCGGTTCAAGGTCAAGCTCCAGTGGCTTTGGCCAAAAAACCAGAAAAGTAACCCCACACAGATGAATCAAAGCATCCGACCTCATGGTCCCGGAGGGAGATTTTCTTTCTTCTCTTTACCCAAACCCAGAGCCAGAAGCTGGCTGCAGTCATGGAGAAATGTGTGGCTGGGACACCCTTCCACCCCGTGCTCGCTGCTCTCCATGGCTCTGGTCTCAGCCCTTGCCTGATTTTTCTGCCCCTTTTCCTAGCCCCATCCTCAGTTTCCAGCATTTTGGCTATTGCCCTGCTCTGCAGTGCCACCCTTGGCCCTCCTCTTCCCCCCTCCATCACGAGGATGAGGAGCGTCTGAGGATGCTGTGGGATGGAGCATCCCTCGGGGACGGCTGGAGGGCTGATCCGAGAGCTGGAGTTAATGCGAGCGCTGCAGTTTGCTCACCACACGATGTACAAATCTCATCTGCCAAGCATGTAACCTGGGATTGGGTCACTGGGAAAGAGAATTTAATCATTTGTCAGGGTGTGTTCCCCACCGCTTGCAGTGGCTGGTGAGGGCAGGGTCTGAACACTGCCCCGGTGGGATGCACCCATCCCAACCCTGTGCCACCCAAACCTGCGCCCGTTCCTCGGAGACGTGAGGCTTCACCAGCATGTCTCTCTCTGCTGAACAACGGGTGCTCTGAGATGTGCCCTTGATTCTAGGAAAGCATCAAGTGGTTTTACTGGGCTGGGCCAGGATTTCTTTACCTCCCCATCTCTTGGCCAGACCCTTCGGCATCCCTGGGTGAAGCACTGGCAATGGGAGAAGGGAGTTAAAGTGGCTGGAAAATGCTTTTAACAAGCCTCAAAGCCACTTTGCTTCCTCACGTTGTTTCCAGTAATAAAGTCAGGTTATTACAAAAATCTATTACCATCAAAAGCCTCTGATAAACCTCCAATCCATCCGCTGTGTGGTTTAATATCTCTCCTGGAGAGCTTTCCCTTTTCTGCGGCACCGGGCGCTTATCTGCCATCACCCACCTGGGCGGGCTGCACCACCATCAGATTGGGTTTGCCATTTGGAGAGGGTGCTTGATTTCTAATCCGCAGGATTTCGGCTGCAGCATGCCAGAGCTGTTGGATCCTGCTGGGATGCAAAGGACCACGTGGTGGGGGGCAGGTGGGGAGACACCGGGGACGCTGCGGAGCTCAATGGTGTGAGTTGGGACCCCCCCCCAAACCCCCCCCCCCCCATTAAATATGGAGATTTTATTAATAGCGAAATTATCAGCCAGCAGATGAAGTGCAGAGCCCTGGTGTGCGCACCAGGGTTCAAGGGCTGTTGCGAAGAGCAGCAGCTTTTCAGGGAGACACGGTGCGTCCGTGAGATGGGCTGGTGGCAAAGCAGTGAGAAATGGGATTTCTGAGAAATGGGATATCTGATTCTGGCAGTTGTAGAATGGGGAGAAGAGAAATCTGCTTTGGGATGATTAGAAGCTACTGCTTCTCCCCCCTCCCCAAATTACGGTCAGATGGAAATGTGGAGGAATAAGGAAATGAAGAAGCAATAAGGAATATGGAATAAGGAATAAGGAAAGAGGAAATAGGAATAGGGAATAGGGAGTAGGGAGTAGGGAATAAGGACAAGGACAGGGTCTATTCCTGGCCTCAGGCTCCGATCCCAGCCCCATGGACTGGGACCACCCTGCTGCCGCAGACCCTGAACAGAAAAGCATCCTCCTTGTAGCCAGGTTTTGGGGCTGCTCCGTGCAGCGGATGCTGCTGGAGCTGCCGCTCACTTCCCACCTGGGTAAGTGGGAGTCCAGGATGGAGAATTAAATGACAAATTGCCTGCTTTTTAGTGGGATTAAAAATAGACGGCAGGCTCCTGGGATGGCACTAACGCTCTGGCAGATCTGGCTTGCGGCCGGGCTGATAACGCTGGCGCCGGCGTGTTTGCCAGAGAGCTCTGGGGAGGCAGACGGGGAGACAGCGAGGCCCGCGGTCCCGGGGGAAGCAGGGCTCACCATGGTGGGGAGGTGAACATTGGGCCCAGGACCAGCATCGATCAGAGGTTGCCGTTAATTGCTACTAGAGACATAGGGCCTCGGGGGGTTGCTCACCCAGCTTGGGCTGGGCTGGTCACTGTCTGGGGGGACTAAAGCCCATAAGGAGGATGGGGGCTGGCAGGGCTGGCAGGGTCCTTTCCACTCTCACTGGACTCTGCTTTGGAGGTGGGAAGGATTTTCCTCTGGGTTTACCCAGGACTGGCACATCCACAGGGACCCAGCACTGAAATCACAGCTCTGCACTGGGGAGAGGCTGATTTTGGGGTCCCTCTGCTCTTTTTGGGGTCCCTCTGCTCAGCTGCAGCCCTTGCTGCTTCTCAGGGGTCTCACAGGCATATAAATAAGAGTAGGTAGTGCAAGAGGGGGGTAATTAATGAGGATCACTAACGGATGGAACAGGGCTGGGCAGGTGCTGCCAGGCTCCCGGCCCCGGCGCTGAGCACCTCCAAGGAGCCCGCATGGTCTCACTGGCTTCTGGAGGAGGAACATAAATCTTTCAAGGCTGCAAAGATCTTTTTTTTTCTATTCTGGGTGAAGAAAATGGATTTTTTTTGCAAGTCTCTTCAATGTCACTGGTATGGAGAGACGGGAGCAGACGCTGTTTGTGCACCGCAGACCCCTCCCTGCACAGCCGAGCGGAAGCTCGCTGCCTTCCCTTGCCTAGCCCTTGTGTACTCTTATTTTTCTCTCTGCCTGGTTCTTCTGGCAGAGTTTGGTGTGTGCCAGGACGATGTCTGATGATGCAGAGAGGAAACTTGTGCAGTGTCAGTGCCGTGGCATCCCACGGACCAGCCCGCGGACCCCCTGTGCTGCAGCCTATGGGCACCCATCAGATGATGAGCACAGCTCTCCCGAGCACTGAGATCTGCGTTAAAACAATACTGTGGTGGTAAAATTAAATGATTTTTTAAACCACTGGCCAGGTATGGGGCCAAAACCCCGGGAGATGCCAGGGGAAGGGCAGAGGGAAGCCAGCAAAGGGGGTTCAGCCCCTCGTTCTGTTCGTGCCCCATGATACGAGGGCACATGGACACGTTGGTTGGAGCAGTTTGTAACAAATCCCAGTGATCTGTGGGGTCCTGGCTTTCATGAAACCCAGAATCAGTGCTGTTCCCCCAAAATTCACCTTCAGGCAGGGCTGGGACCAGAGCTGGGAGGAGCAAGTGGGGAAGAGGGAGAGGGGGAAGCCCCATGGGGCAGGGGGACTGGTGGGGGGCTGCCATGGGACCCCCAGCCATGGGACATTGTGGCAGGGCTCAGCCCCCACTTTACTGCCTGGGAATGACCCAAAATGCAAAACCATTTTGCCAAAGGCAAGCAGGGGCGAGGTGAAGGGAAGTGACAAAAGACACCCTGCAAGTCGGTGGCAGGGGCTCAGCCCTTTTGCCCACATCTTGCAGAGTCCTCAAAGGCTGTTTGACTTTGCACAGCATAATCCCAGGCTGGGGAAATGCCACCCATGCCCTGGCAGCCCCCGGGCGAATGGGGGACCCTCTCCCTCCATGCTTGGCTCTGGGAGAGGAAGATGAGGCTGAGGAAGCATGAGATCATCCATCAGACCCCCTCAAGAAGGTCAAAAAAGGGCTGCAAACATCAGAAAAATCATCCCCACGTCCAGCAGTGTTAGCAGGGTTGATGTAACGCACGCATCAGACGTGTCACCGAAGACGTCGGGGGCTTTAATTGAGATGTGACCACCTGTAGCCAAATACTGAATCATCTTTGGCCAGATGCTGTCAAGGTCAGGAACTTTTCTTTCAAAAAACCGCTGAGCTCTGATAGAAATTGTTGCCAGAAATCTTAAACAGGGGCTTTTGCCACAAAATCGTGATCGTTATCTGCCTGCCCCCGAGATAGCCCAGCAGCTATCCTGCTGGAAAATCCCCCCCCTGCCCTGCCCATTCCCCCTCCTTCCCTTCCACGTCCGGACTTTCCAGGGGCTTTGTTTTATTTTAAACAGCTGCTGCATATTGAGCAGAAAAATGACGTTGAAGGAGGCTCTTTTGACCCTGGCGCTATAATTATTCTGGACTCCAGCAATGCGTGTGGTTCAAATGCTCTTTTCCCCGACGCCTCTCTGCCCTGGCTGCCAGCTCCTTTCTGTCGGATGCAGGATTACCTGCAGTCCTGGAGGCTCGGCGCAGGTGATGGGGGATGCAGGCAAAGGCCTTTGCATGGCTTTCCCAGCAGGTTTTTGCATCCCACGAAAGCCCAGGTGCAAAACGAGGGTGTTTTCTGATGGTTTCAGGCATGTTTTGGGCGAGACTCAATTTCTGCTGCCTTTGGGGTTGCTACTGCCCACTCCCTGCCAGGCTGTGACACCGGTCCTTCTGGTGCAGGCAGCAGGTGGCTGCTGGCCCCAGAGAGCAAAACTAGGAGTCCAAACCAGTCCCTGCTCCTACCTCTGCCTTTCCCCTGCATTCCCCTCTCTGCCCCCCAAATCACAGCAGCCCACTCCCATTCGGGATCTGTCTCTTCCATCGCTCCCCTGGGGCTGCTGAAGGGGTTAATCCACTTGCACAAAACCAGATGGGAAAATGTTTGCTGCTAAATGAGCTACTGAAAAATTCATGGTCCTAAATGGTCTTCCAGGGGGTTCTTCCCCCGCAAGGAGTGGGAAATCCCAGCTGGGAGCTACTAATGGCAGGAAGGAAAGGGCTTCGCTGGGCCCCGCTCCAGATGGGACTCCACACCCTCGGAACACCCCGGCCATTACCGAGGCGGCCATTAGGCAGCACTGGGACAGACTCAGATCAATTAGCAGCTGCTCCATCGTTATCCCGCCGGACACGCCAGCCGGGCAGGCGCTGGGGATGGGGCTCTGAGCTTTGGGGTAAAAGCTGGGCTCTGGTTTCACCCCCCGAGGCTGGTGGGCAGGGGAGGTTTCTGCTTGCTGGGGTGGGCAGGTGCTCCATCTGCCCGTGGCGGAGCCCCGACAGCTGCTTGGGAGCTTCCAGGGTGGAATTAGGGCTGTGTTTGATGACACCCTGCTTGCAGTTAGTTGCCAGCCCTGGAGGTAGATATCCTGGGGAGGTGTCTGCTGGTGTTGAACCATGTCCGGAGGGAGGAGGCACGGAGGAAATTCGCCTCCTGCTACTGGTGCTTGGCATTTTAGAGATGATGGGGTGCTTTTTGGGATGCAGCGGGGTGCCCAGCTTGGGGCTACTCTACGATGGGTGTCCTGTAGCAGATGCTTATGGCGGTGGGACCCTGGAGCTGCCACCACCCTTCTCCAAGAGCAAACTCAGCCCAATGCACCGTGGTGCCTCTGGAGACAAGGCAGGCTGTGGGACGCTCAGCCGGTCCCAGCCCTTCTCCCAGCACCTCCCCCCGCCGCCATCTCCGTCCCCAACGAACGCTGCTGTGACAGGTCCAGCGAAGGGGAAAGGGAGGCCCTGCTCACTGCCGGGGCCTCTCGCCGCTCGGCTGGCAGCGGTCCTCAGCCCCGGCCAGGCAGTGCCAGGGCAGGTGACAGAGGGGCCCCGCTGCAGGGGACAGAGCCGCGGGTATGGGGGTCCTCACCCGGAAAGGTCACGGTGGCTGTGGGGAGAGAGGGGATCCGAGATGAGCAGCATCTGGCGGGGAAGCAGAGAGAGGGAGAGTGGGGTGGGATGGAAGGGAAGGACGGATGGAGGAAGGGAGGGGAGGGAGGGAGAGAGGGAGGGAGGGAGGAGTGAGGGTTGGAGGGATGGAGGGATAGGGGTCGATGGGCAGGGAGAGGGTATAGAGGGATGGACAGGTGAAAGGATGGATGGATGGATGGATGGATGGATGGATGGATGGATGGATGGATGGATGGATCGATGGATTGATGGACAGATGGATGGATGAAGAGAGGATATAATGGGAGGGAGGGAGGGAGGGAGGGAGAGACAGACAGACAAAGAGACAGCACGTAGGGATGGATGGATGGATGGATGGATGGATGGATGGATGGATGGATGGATGGATGGATGGACAGAGAGAGAGTATACAAGGATGGGTGGCTGCTGGCTGTACAGGTAGCAACTGACTGTCCCAGCAACGAGATCCAGAGTTAGATGGAGCTTTGCTCTCATCTGGACTGGCCATTTTCACACTCCCCTGGTAAGTACCCTAGCCTCAGAGAGCTGGTGGGATCTCATCCTGTTTGGCCACTGCTAGGCCGTCAGCCTCGGACCAGCCATGAGCTCCGGTGCATACCAAGCCCGTGCTCGGGGTACAGCCCCCCGCCAGGCAGGTAAGTCCCCCTACCCCTGGGGGACAGCCCGCGGTGAGGCGCAGGCAGGTCCCCAGCCCTCTGCCCTTTCTGAAGAGCCCTTTTATCTTTCCATTCCTGCAGTAGCACCTCCGGGGAGCACACACAGCTCTGATGCTGGGGCTGGACCTGTGGAGAAGCCACTCTTGCTGCATTTCCCCCACCCTACATCTCGCTGTGGCTGTCATCGTGCCAGAAAGGAACATTTCAAGGCTGAGATATTTTGGTCATTTTTCTGCCTTCTTCTTCCAGCTTACAGTGAAAACCCATTACTGGGATAATCACACGGTGCCAGTGTTTGTCGCATCCCACCGGGACCTGTTTCATGGGGTCGGAGCGCTCATCAGCTGGCCTCGGGTGGATGCCTTCCCTGGGAGGGATCACTGGAGGCAGATGGACCTGGCAAAGGGTGATGGAGGCAGATGGACCTGGCAAAGGAGGATGCGGTGGGCGCAGGGCTGAGCATCTCAGGAGCAGGGGAACTGCCCAGACAGCCTGTTTCATGCAATTCCCAGTTGAACCCACTCTGGGGCACATCAATGATCACATCTTTGCCTGATCTGGGGCGCTCAGGGTGTTCCTGTACCCTACCCCTCACCCTGCAAATCAACCCAGCTCCAACCCAACCTCTCCATTGCCCACAAATTGTCCAGGATTCTCTCAAGCTTAGAGCATCCCAGCTGGGGCGATGGAGGTGGGGGGAGAAAAAGGATCAGATTCTGCCCCACCTGGCACGCATGCACTGGAGGGGACACCATGGCCATGCCGGGGCTGCGGGAAGGCTGTACCTGGCAGTGAGCTCATCCCGGCAGCACCATTAAGGGCTGCACAGCCCCGAATCCTTTCCCCCACCACAGCCCCTTATCTGATTAGGGACCAGGGGAGGCCTAAAAGCCCCTGGAAAATCAAACTGCATGAGTCAAGCCAAGCAAGGGGGGGACTGGGAAACCAAAGCAAATGGGCTTTTCTCCTCCTCTTAAGTGCTTTTCCCTGTCTGTATTTCCATCTTGGCCAGAAAGGCAGGGAAGGGGGAGGGATATGGGGATGGAATGATGAGTCTGGACGGTCAGGCGTCCCCCGGCGAGACCACAGGAATGCTGATGGGGACCTGTCCTGGGGACCTGGCCACCACTCACTCTCCTGCATCCCTGAGAGGTCGTAAACAGCACAGTATGGAGAGGAAGGCTGGAAAAGAAGAGATTCTGCATTTGTTTTTTATATGTTCTGTATATATATGGGTATTGGTGAGGTCTGGGTGAATGGTGACACTCGAGAGTGGGGTCCCTTTGCAGGCAGGGGCTTGCAGACACCCACCCTGCCTCCTCCCTGCCTCCTCCCTGCCCTCCCTCCAGCCTGCTCAAGTTCTAGAAGTAAATGGTTGCAGCTTTGGAGCCATTTGGAGATGACGAACATCCCTCCTCACCCCCACGAGACCCCAGCTGTCCCTTTGGGCTCATAGGAGAAACCAGCTGCAAACACAAGCCCTGTGGGGGGGAGCAGGGGGGGCAAGGCTTACCCTGCCCGCTCCTGCCTGACAGCCTGCTGCCCGCCCTGCCACGTGCCCTGTTCCGAGCTGGGGTGTATCCACAGGGATCATGCGCTATGGGTATATCCACAGGGATATATATCCAGGGATATAATCCTGGGCATTGAGCCCACTGGTGCTCTGAATTTTCCCCCCATCCTTCCAGCACCCCCAGGCACCGCAGAGCTTTGGCGATCAGCAGGTCGGGACCCAGCTGTCACCAAAATCCCGAGGTCGGGATGCAAAATGTGCTTTTGCTTGAGGCAGAACCTGTTGCCTTTCATTTCCCGGCGTCTGCCAACGCCTCGCTCGCCTCAAGGGCCTGGTATTTGATTTAGGGGCTGCAAACCCTCTCAACCCCTCTAAAATAACACCAAAAGAATGGGCTGGTCCTCACCGTGCTGCTCCCGGCATCTAACAGCACCCAGCGCCGGGTGCTCGTGGCCTCGGCGCTGCCGTCGACCCGCTGCCGATTTTGGAGGAGCTGCGTTTGAACTCATCCAAGTGGCTAAATCCTCCCCCGAATCTCCACAGGGTTTTTTATTTTGGGGAAAAAAAATAAAAAGCGAACAGCAAGGCAAGAAAAGAAATGCTATTGCTGGCCTCCCTGGCTGCCAAGATAACCGCCCCCTCTTAACGAGCTGCTGTAATTAGGCGCCTTGAATCCCCGGCGCTGGAGAAACGTGGTGTTCATCAATTTTCTGCGAGGATGCCGGGATGTTCTGGTTTAATATGGGGTGTTTCAGCACGCGATGGATGCTCTCACAGGCACAGGAAGCACAGTCCGGAACCTGCTGCGGGGATTTACGCCGTCGGAGCTGCCCTGCGAGGGGAACACAGGCTTTGACATTCGCCTCCTTTTTTCCTCAGAAATACAGCAAAAAATGGAACTGGAGAAATTTCCCCATGGGGTAAAAATTTTTGGAAGGAAAGGGGAAAAAACTCACTGGTGGTGTATTGAGATGTTCCCCTCTGAACCACGGAGTCCGCAGGGCTTCCTACTCACGGGGCCATTTCATTCCCCCCATTCCCCCGTGCTGAGCCCCAACAACTTTGATAACGTTGACTTGTTATATCAGATAAAATATTAAAGGCCTATGATATAGCCCAAAATGAATATTTTAATAGAACGTAAAAGTCGAGGCAAAGACGAATCCAAACAGTAAAATTGAAATGAAACGTTTTTATCTCGCAAGCAGGAAAGGGCTTGGCGCTACTGCTTTGATTCACCCTTCCGTTACTTTTATATGCTATTAAAATATTCATTTTAATATTATAAATATTGCATTCAATATCTAATGTGCCGTTACACTGTTTGGGGCACCCGAAAGTCAAAACAATTTGCTGGCTGCGGGTACCACGGGGTGTGCTCAGGACCTGCAGCCTCTCTAAGAAGTGGTGAAGCATCTCAGCTTGTTTCTTGATTCTCCCACCCATTTTCCTCTGCCAGCATCACCCTGGGAGGAAGGAGACCCATGGGGTGGCCCTGGGGACCAGTGATAAGGACAGTCCCCAAGTAGGCAGAGACGGGGGGAGAGCAGGACAGAGTCATGAACCCACGCAATGAGCCACAAACCCTGCAAGGAAACCAGCTGGACAATTAATTACAATAAAAGGCTTTTTTCTTCTTTTTCTTGCCTTAGAAATAATAATATAAAATTAATTTATGGCAATTACGGGATTTCTATATTTATGTCATTATCAGAACTATATAAGGAAAGATGGATGATATAAATGTATTTTGGGCACTGCTTTGAAGGGGAGGGAATTGATATATATTTTTAACCGTGTTCCAAGACCAACCATTCAACTCCCATGCAGAATTAGCAGTTGGGCCGGGGTGTGAGCGCTCCAGCCACTAACGAGGCAGTCACCATCGTAGGGAGCTTTTGAGGGCGAGGAACTTCCCTGCCTGAATTAATCTTTATTGGAAAATAGTGGGAAAACTGGAGGCTTGGGCTGAGGCTTTCACTGTCCTGAGGTGTTCCCAGGGCTTTTTTTTTTTTTTTTAGTTCTTTCTGATTTGTAGCTGATTTATCATATTTGGAGGGTCCTTGTGGTCATAGCATGAAAAATAACAGCCCAGAGTGTCTCCCTAGGTGTAAACCCCCATCCCTGGCTCTTGGCTTTTTGTTTAAAGCCCTCCAAAAAGGTGGGGTTCGGTGCTGTGTTTCCCCATGCCAATGCATCCAGAGAGGGGTTTGCACCCCATGAGCCCTCCCTGCCTGCCATGGCTCCATCTTCTCACCGCAACGAGCTCCTGGCATTACCCTTGGAGACATGCAGCGAAGCTGGAGAAAGGTCAGAGGTGCCTCAGCAGGCATCATCCCTGTGTGTGCCTCAGTTTCCCCATGCAAAGGGAAAGGTGGGTCCCCCCCAGACCCTTCACCCACGCCCGCTTCCCACCTGCCTTGGTGGCTCGGCTCTGTCACGACACCTCTGCAGCGGCTCCCACAGGGATTAGGGCTGGATTCGGGGATTAGTGCTGCCCGGGCACTGTTATCCCAGCGATTAGTGTTGTCCCGGGAATACAGGCAGGTGAAACGCAGGCCAGGGATTACTGGGGAGGGCCAGGCTGTCCCGGCACTGCGGATGCTTTCTGCCTGGCCCAGCACAAACGCTCTTGCCTGGGGTTTGCTCCCCCAGCTGGGATTTATCCACATGGATGTCGGTGGCTCCCAAGTGCTTCCAGCCCACAGGGTTTGCACCCCAAAATCCTTCCCCGTGTAGGGGCTCAAGGGGCTGCTGTGGTTGAGGCGGGTGCGATGCTATCGGGAGTGAAGCCAACGCCACTGGCGCGAGCGGGACGCGTGGTGGGAGGTCACCGATGCTGGCCGGTGTCCCCAGGCTGCCTGGCAGCGATGTGGGAAGCCAGACCTAGCCCTGTCTGGACATCCCTTAATGCTTTTTGGGGTAACTCCTTGGGAAACCCCCCAACTTTGGGCTTTGGACTAGATGATCTCCAGAGGTCCCTTCCAACGCCTACCATGCTGTGAGTCTGTGAAATCCATCCTTGGGCTTTCCAGGGCATCGTATGCCTGAAAGAGCAGGAGGTGCTCAGGTGGGTTCCCACCAAGACAGATGGGATCCTGTGCTGGTGTCACATTTTGACCTTCCCTGCCTTGGCTGCTGCTAAAATAACACGATTTATCTCTGGCATCTCCCCGGTACAAGCGGCAACCCCACCGGCACACCAGCTTCGGTCCTCGCTCACTAAAGAGAGATCACAGCTGCCTGCTCTTGCTCACCCCAGCCCCTCTGCCTGCCAAAGCTAGAGCCATAAATAAAATCCAACTGGGGTAAAAATACTTATTTCTGTAACAGTTGAAAAATATCCGAGCGGCGGTGCCAAGAACCTGCCAGAGGCACTGCGGGAAGGCGAGAGGGATGGCACCCAAACACCCTGCTTTAAAAGCCCTCATCCATCAGTGCGAAAAGGCTCCTGCAATGGGGCAGGATGCGGCGTGGTCCTGTCTCCGCCCCAAATTCCCTGACCCCGGGGCCCGTTTTGGAGTGGGGAAACTGAGGCTTTGCCCCGTCACCCTCCGGGCAGGCTGGGGAGGGATGAATCACGGCCAGGCCACTGCTTTGCTCTGTCTGCTGCTTCGCCATCCCTGGGGATTCAGGCCCGTGAGTCAGCCCTCCTGTCCCCGAAGCAATCAGGAGATTGCCTTATAAATCACTGGATTTTTATGCGAACAAGTGGTGGTCGCTGGGGCGGTGGCATGGGGCCGCTCACTGCAGCAGCCGAGCCATTTTTGGTCGCCAGAAACGATGCTCTGCCCTTCCCGTGGGGCTCCGGGTGGTGGGTTTCAGGGCAGACACCATCTCGCTCTTCTTCTTCACCCTGGTCCCTCCGCCATCCCACAGCATAGTTTGCAAAGCCCTCCCAGCAGCACCCAAAGGTGCCAGGGGTGGGCAGGGGCTCAGCCCAAGGACTGTCCTCCCCCCTCAGTGCTGCTGGGCTGCCGCTTCTTGGGGGCATCTTCAGTTTCTGTCACTGCTCAAGGTCAATCCCATTAATTGCCTTGAATTATTTTGGCATTAATGGAGATGTCTTATGCACTTCCACTGTAAATGAGGCTGCCAGGACGAACGTGCCGGCCAGTATTTCCTGGTGAAGGGAGATGGGGAAATATATGGCAGCAGGGAAGGAGGGCGAAGGCACCCGGGGTGCTTGGGGGCCAGTGGAGGCAGGAACGCCCACCCTTGGGCTGGTGCCTGCACGCAGCGAGGGGACGCGTGAGCCACGGAGGGAATGGCTGTGATGGGGACTCGGTCCCCAACCGCCGGCATCCCCGCTGGGTGCTGTGTGGTTGAGGGGAGCGTGGACATTCCTGGGGTGCGAACGTATCGATGCTGCCTGAAAACCCATCCCTCCCATGGCTCCGTACCAGCGGTGGCAAGCTGGGAGAAGGGGAATCGCTCCCCAGCCACGCTGCGAGCATCTCCGGGCCCTGCAGGAGGGGGTCCCTGGGTGTCTGGTGGGGCGGAACCAGGCAGCCCATGAGGGATGAGGAATGGGGGTGAGGTGGTGCTGGATCCCCCATCCCCAGGAGGGCACAGGGGTGCCCAGCTTTGTGTGGGGGCTGCAGCCGGGCCCTGCCTGCACGCACGGTGCTGCGGGGAGCGGGGTGACAAGGCTGAGCCCCACCGGGCAGCACGGGCAGAGGGGTCTGGGAAGGCAGGGGACACCCTGGCCACAGCGGGGTTGGGGAAGGGGCTCAAATCCCCCAGAGTGGGGAGAAACGACCAAGTCCAGCTGGCCCTCTCCATCTCAGCGGGGATGAAGCATGTGCCCCCCCCAGTGCTCTGCATCCCTCTGCTCTCCATTCACCTTCCGCCCTGGGGGGGTCCCCAAACCCCATTTTTTATTATTCTCCCCTGGTATTGCAGCGGTGGTGGTGCATGGCACACGGGGGAGGGCAGGGCCGGCCATGCAGGTTCCCCCCCGGGGTGCTGGGGTGAGGGTCGGCTGGGAACCAGTTGGGGGGGGGGGTCGGGAAGCGGGCCGCGGGGGCTGCGTTGCATTGCATCGCCTGGCATCGAACCGCATCGCGCTGCACCGGCGGGGAGCGGGGCTCCGCTCGGCTTCCACCTCCCCCCCCGCGAAGAGGAGGAGGAGGAGGAGGAGGAGGAGGAGGAAGGCGCCTCCCCCCGCCGCCCTCCCCGCGCTGGCACCCACCGGAGCCCGATGCGGCTCCGGCCGGGCGAGCGGCCCCGGCTGCAGGCGGGGGGGGGGGGGCAAGCGGCAGAGCACCCCAAAGTTGCCGCTTTCCCCAAGGCTGCTGAACCCCCTCTTTGATTTTATGAGCAGGAGGGGGTGCACCCCCCCTCTTTAATCGGGGGGGGGGGCAGAGGAGGCGGGGCCCCCCCTCCTTTGCGTGCTGATGGCCGGCTCCCCCCGCTCGCAGTCCTCGCAGGGGGGCAGCGGGTGAGCCCCCCCCGACCCCGCTCCCCCCAAACTTTGCCGTCGGATGCGGGGACTCCGCCGCCGAGCTGCTCCTGCTGCTGATTAATTGCATCTGCCTGGGATTAATTATTCACCCGCCTGCTTTGGGTTGTCGTTTTTTTGTTACTGTTGATTTTTTTTTTTTTCCCTGGGGGGAGCGCTTTAATTCAGATTTTTTTTTTTTTTTTTTTTAAGATCCGCGCTTGGAAATCTTATTTTCATTCTTGTGCACGGGGGAGGGCTGGCGACCTGCTAGCCCTGCAGCATCATCCTTCATCAGCACAGCTTTTCTTATTTCTTTTTTTTTTCCCGCGGGGGGGGGGTGTTACACGTGCTTTTCTCCCCCCCCCCCCCGGCGTCGGCTCCTGAGGAGGAAGAGGAGGAGGAAGAGGAGGGGGACCCGCCCCCCCCCCCCCGGCTGGGCGCTCCCCCGGTCGCCCTGCAGACACTGGGGGGGGTGGGGGGGTTGCGGCAGGTTTGGGGTGCGGAGTGGGGAGGGGTGGGGGGGCCGGAGATGGGGTGCTCTGCTCGCTGAGCTAGGGGGGGCAAAACCGAGGCCCCTCTAACCTGAGCCGGCCCCCCCCCCCCCCCAAATTCCGCCGTTGGCTGCTGCTCCCGGCTCGCACGTGGTTGGATTTAGGGGATTTCTGCGGGTTTTTTGGTGCTTGGTTTGGATTCCTTTTATTATTTTTTTTTTTTGCCACGGGGGTGGCTCGGGGCCCGCCCGCCCCCCCCCGGCTTTCTGGGTGCCCCCCACCTTGCAATGGCCTCTCCGCGGAAGATGCCCCCCGGGCCGGCCGCCCTGCTCTGCTGCCTCTGCTCCCTGCTGCTCCCCGGTAAGTGCTGCCGGCGGGGGGGGGACGGGGATGGTGTGGGGGTGTCTGCATCATGCGGGAGCTTGCACCCACCTCCCCCCCTTCAGCCCATCTGCCCCCCCCCAGGGGCAGCCTCTGCCCCTCTGTGCCCAGCCGGGACCCCCTCCTCCCGCAGCCGCCACCTCCCCTGGTCCTCTGTGCCCCCCCCCAAGCGAAATGGGTGAAGATTAGAGTTTATTCCTGGCTTAATAAAATGACAGCTTGTGCTTTCAAGCGCTTACAGCCCGCTCTTTCCCCGAGAAGGGAGTGGGGCGGCAGGGTGGGGAGATGGGGCGAGGGGGGCTTCAGTCCCCCCCCAGCCCCCCCTGCCCCTCGTCTCCTTAAAGCAGAGCTGCTTTAGCAGCAGGATCAGGGGCTTTATCTGCTATTATCCACCCGGTTTTTATCCGGGGACCCACACCCAGGCACTTTCCCAGCCTGTGCGGAGTTACGGGGCAAGCGCTACAGAGGTGGCATCATTTTGGGGTGCGGGGATGGGGGTGCAGCCCCTGCCAGCCCTCCGTGTCTTTCTGATCCCCCCCCATGGGGTTTGGGGCAAGGGTTTTGGGGCCGGGGGGGGTCCCCCGCTGCCTGTGCTCGCTTGCCTGGAGTTGCATCCAGATCGCTGCCGTGCCATGGCCGGGCTGCGGTGACAGCCCTGGGGACACCAGCCCTGGCTGCTGGGGGCTTGTTTTGGTGGGCGAGGCCGAAGGGGGGTCACGCACCACGGGGCCCATGGGGCTGTTTTCTGCAGATGGGGTTTTTTTGATAATTTCTGTGTGAAAGCTAGCCCCACAGACGCCCCAGCCAAAGCAGCTTTCCCTGACAGCTGGCTTGGCCGAGCAGAAAGCGGGGGGCTGGTTGCAGTTTGGGGGGATCCACACAGACCCTTTCTGCCAGCCTGGCTCCGAGGGCTGGGGGCTGCTCAGCCCAGCTCAAATGAGACCCCCGCAAGAGCTGGAGGGGTCTCCAGACCATGTCTGGCTCCATTTCGCGCAGGCAGCCTGTGGCCAAGGTACTTTTGGGGCTCAGGTAGGGCTTTCTTGGGCATCTGCAGCCCCCCGAGGTTCTTTGAGGAGCTTGGGGAGCCGCTCATCCACGGTGGTGAAATAAGGAGGAGGGGGGACGTTGGGAGCACTGCAGGGAGCTGGCAGGTGGTGTCCCCCTCCCCCTTAAAAAACCCTGACCCCAACACAAGAGCAGCGATGCTCTGGGCTGGCGAGCACCGCAACTTTCCATAGCACCCTTTGGGGTGGCGGATGCTGCCCCCCTGTACCCCAAGACTGGGTGTTTCCTGGGGTGCTGCCCGGGCAGGGTTTGCTGGGCAGAGGGTTCCTCTTTGGGACCACCAGGTCAGGGGGTTTGCAGGCAGGGGTCTGGCAGCCGGCGTGGAGCGCGGTCTCCTCAGTTTGCCTGGATGAGGTTCAGCTGTCTGCGTGGGTGTTTCCCCACAGAAGGTGGCTGCTGGCTTTGCTGGCAGGTGATGGGAGATAGCCCTGTGGAAGCAATCCGTCGGGAATTGCCTCCAGCGCAGGGGCTAGATGTGGCCCCCTGCTCCCCATCCCCTCCTGGGCATTTCCAGCCCCCCCTGTTGCTGCTGGGATGCCAACAGCCCATGTAGGTTGGGCTTCTGGTTCATCCCAGGGCAGGATCTGGCCCCTGGGCTGGGGAGTGCGATGGGTGGGGGGTCCCCGTGGCGGCGATGACGCTTGAAACGGCCAAGGGTGGCCTGTGCCGGGTGTGGGGCCAGGGCTCGCTGTGCTGCCGTGGGAGGATCAGGCAGAGAAGCCTCTGCCAGGAGTTTTTAGGCTCTTTTCAGGATGCGCAGCTGCCCTCGCCGCCGCTTTGGCCTTTTCTGGACAAATAAAGGTCTCGGAGGGAGCCAGAAAAAGAGGCTGAGAGCTCCGAATTCTCCCAGCCTTTCTTACAAATTGCTCGGGCTGGCTGCGGGGGTCAGCCGGTGGTGAAGCAGTGCCCTGCTCTCCTGCCTGGGGTTTTTTATTCCCTTTACCCTTGTTTTTCATTGAAGAGCAACCCTCAGCACCAGCCTTGCCCCTGCTGCGCTCCCCAGCCGGCAGCGGGAGCCCTGGGAGATGCTTGGATCAGCTGCTTCCAGAAAGGGATTTTTTTGGCACCTCCCGGGTGGGATGGCCCCTGGGATCCCCAGGAGGGATGGACGGACCCCAGGGCCGCGGCGTGGTGGCGGGTGCTGGTGGTGTGTACTTGGCGTGGTTGTGCTGTGAAGCTGCAAGGGACCTGTCGGGATGCGGCACGGGGTGGGATTTACCCGCTGGTTTGTGAAATAACTTGTGCTGTCCGTGGGGTTGAGGTTGGACTCCTGCGTCTTCTCTCTGCTGCCTGCTGCGCCTCGTCCCTGCAGCGTGCCTCAGTTTCCCCTCTCCCGGAGGTAGCACTTACCCAGAGGCAGTGGTCCAGGGGTGCTGGGGTTATTCAGCGTCGTCCGGGCATGCAAAGCAATCTTGGGGTCCCGCACTGGATGCTACAGCCCCAGTGCTTCTATCCCCCTGCCGGGGCTGTACTGCTCTCCCTCTGTCTCCCACCGGTTATTCCCACCATAGGCAAGTCCCAAGCGTGGAGCTGGGGGTGAACAACGCTGTGGACCCTGGCTCCATCCCTGATGGAGGGCTCCAGCCAGCAGACCCCAGCCCCGGTGGGGCGATACGGACCACCCCACATCCATGTTTTGGCTCAGAGCATCTCTGGGCTTGAAGATTTTCAGACCAGCAGGTGGAGATGTGCAATAACTCGCTGCCGAACAGGGAATGTACACCCGGCGTTTGCTCATTTAATGCCCGAACAGGAACACGCACCCGGCGTCTGTTCATTTAACAGCCCCCATCCGGGCCATGACGATGGGGTCGGAGCAGCTGAGCATCCTTGGCTCCAGCCTGGAGCAGGGAAGGGGCAATAAGGTCTTCCCTTGCCCTGGCAGGCAGGTGAGAGGACAGAATCCGGCCTCTGAGCTGGGCTGAACCTGGCACAAGCTTTACCTTCAGGGCCGCAGAAAAGGGGGTGCCCTTGCATGACCCCAAGGCCCACTCCATTTTCCTCCAACCACGATACCTTGAATCCCAGCAGGATTCTTGTGCTGGGACATGGGGGTGCGAAGTTGGACACCCCATCAGGAAATTACCTTTTCTTCTACCCCTTTTGTCCTCTTGACGTTGCTGAGGAAAGAGAAAAGGATGAGGGATGCTGTCAGCGGCGTGATGGAAATCCTCCGAGCGATAATTTTGGAGAGCATCAGTTGCAGGGTTTGGCCCTGGGCGTTTCAAGATGCGTTAGGTGCCTTGGTACCCCTGGCCGGAGACATCCTTTAGTGAGGGCACGATGTTGCACCCTGGGCTCAGTCGTGCTGCATCACTGGGGGAAACTGAGGCAGGGCATCAGGTGGCAGGACCCCCCCGGCTGGAGATTGCTCAGCGATTTTTAGAAACCTGGCTACTTTGGGGTTTTTTTAAGTGCTACTATTTAATTCATCCCACCGTGACTGGCTGCTGAGGTCCCTCCTCACCCAGCCTCTCTGCATCCTAAATAGAGGAGGAAAGGACAAACCAATGCAGCCAGGTCCCTGCAGAGCATCCCTGATGTTGCACCAGCACATCCCAGCTCCATCCCCTCCCGTGGCCTCCCAGGCTCTAGCAGAGAGATGGGCAACAGGACATGGCATCATCCTGGGAGATGATGGGTGAGGGAAGGGGTGCTTACGTGGCATAACCTGATTTTTTTTTTTTTTTTTGGCTTCTGCAATTGCCTGGCCAAAATAGCCCGCGACGGGCGTGTGGAGGAATCGGCAAGCTGCCGGTGTGTTCCCCTCCCGCGTGGCGCCCGTCGCTGCCGCCGTACGAGCATCCCATCCATCTGGAAAAGGTCACTCTTGCTAATCGAATCAGTCTTTTATTATTAAATACACGGCTCTGCTAACGAGCAGCCCCCCCAAGGGCGGGAGGGAGGTGGCTGCTCCTAGGGTAGGATGCTCTGTGATGGGGCCGGGGACCCCAACGGTGTCTTTGGGGATGGGGTCCCTCCTGGGGAGTTTGTCCGCATGTGACGGCCAGGAAGAGAAATGGTTCAATGGTGCGAAGTGAGGCAGGTCCTGGTGCTGCTCGCCAAGGGGAGAGGCAGTTGGAGCTCACTGTTTCCTGGAAAACTGAGAGAAACAGAGTCCTCCAGCCACACTTGATGGTGGCCCAGCGATCCCCACCCTGGGGGAGGCACCAGCCGGGCTGGGGGATTTATGGGCTGTCACCTCGTCCCCCAAATCAGGATGCAGAGGTTGCTCCTTGGGACGTGGCTTTCTTGGGGACTGGTCCCTTCATTTTTCTTAAGCTTTTGCCCAACCTGTTGCTGCTCCCCGCTGGGCACGCATCCCTCAGCACCGGCTGGGTGCTCAGCCCCTCGCTCTCGCTGGTCTGGCCTCCCGGGAGGATGACTGTAATCAAGGAAATTAGCAATCTTCTGATGGAGCTGCTGTCTCCTGCCGGTGAGCATTTTCCTATCACTTGGACATATTTGCTTTCCTTGATTTTTCAATAGCTCTGCTAAAAGCCAGAGTGGATGCTGCTGGGGTGGCTTTGCACCTGCTCACAGATGCTGTCACTTCCCGGCCCCCGCAAGCGTTAACGGGGCAGATCTTGCCCTGGTTAAACAAGCTCAGCTGGGCTGGGCTCTGCCCCAGAAGTTGAGAATTAATTAATTTTTAATATATTTTTCTTTAAGGAAATACTGTGTTTTCCCTCTTGAAGATAAATAAGATTGAAAATGCAATACCCGCTGCTGCCAGCTGCTGGATGCGCTCGTCCCCGGGTACCAGCTAAATTAAAAAAGGAAAGGGATATATTCGAGCCCTGTGTGCTTGATGCTTTGGCCGCTTTGCTGGGTGGCAAAGTCCTGAGCTGGTGAAGTCCCCAGACCTGTCCCTGTCCCTGCCTTTGGGGCCGCCGGGTTGGACTGAGTTTATCTGTGACTCCTGACGCTTCTTGGGTGCCTCTGGAATTGAATCCTGCTCCGGCTCCGAATGCAGCCTGACACACGTCACCAGGGGGGGAAATTAATCGGCGTCTAATCAGTCTGAAACGTGTCACTCGGCACAGCCAGGGCTGGCGGTGGCAGCGGAGGGGGCACAGCCGGGGGGGATGGGTTTGGTGTTCAGATTTGGAGGGTGCTGGGAGGATGTCCCTGCTTCTGGCCATGGCGGGAGGGGACGGAGAGGGGACAGGGGAGAGCTGACACATGGCTTTGGGGTGGTCATTGCATTGCCTTTGCCCCAACACTGTGCCATCATGGGCTTCTCCCTTGGGAGCTGCTGCCCCTGTCCCTGCTCCCCCAGGCCACCCTTCAGGGTTCTCCCCTGCTGCCTGTCCTCCCACTTCTCGCTCCCCGGAGGGGGTTATTTGGGGAAACCGTCTGTGCCTGCCTGCTGCTGGGGGGCTGCTCCTGGCATGGGGGGAACCCAGCCCAGAACCCACCACAGCACATGCTGGTGGCTCAGGGGTTGCCAGCTTTATCCCGGGGCTGCTCCCCTGCCACTGCCTTTGGGGCCCCCCAGGCATCCCTGTGGACCTTCATGGTCAGGCGCTTCCTCATCTTTTTTTCTCCCCCCTTTTAATTCATTTCTTCACTTTTCTTCCTCCTCCCTAAAGGCCCTCTCCTCCTGTCCCCCGGTCTGTCCCTTGCCATGATTTGTGGAAATTGCTCTAAAGTAGCTGCCATGTAAAAGCCTCGCCAGCTCCAGGAATTTATGGCAGGCTGCGCCTTTGCACAGCACATCCTGTTTAGGCCATATTTATTTATTCCTTTAGGTTCTTTGCTTTTTTTTTTCCCCTCCCTTTAATAATTTCCTGGGGGAAATGCAGAGCTCAGCACCACAGTCTGGTGCGGCGCTGGGATGGTTCCCTTTTGCTTAGTGCTGCCAGCCCCAAAATACAGGCTGTATGCTGGCCTGGCGCTGAGTCCTACCATCATTTCTTATTTTATTGCTTCTGCCAATGAAGCCAGGCTGGACCTTTTGGAGGGGGAGAGGTCTTGAGAACCTAAAAGAAAGGAGAATATAGCAGTGCCTGTCAGGCATAAGCATAACACTGTATTAGACACTAGAGAATCCACTCGGAGCCAGCGCTGCTGCTCACAGGAAGGCTTGGTTCACTTTCCCTGGCCAGCACCCACTTAGTTCCTACCCCGGACTGGTTTTGGGAAGCCTGGACCAGTTTAACCTCCTGGGCTGAGCGTTGCGGTACCGTGGGGCTCCCCAGCCCCATTGCCCCATCACCGCGGTGGCCATGGGCAGAGCTGGGGGCCGGGAGCATCCGCAAGTCCCCACGTCCCTCCCTTCCCCGCGGCTGCAGCCAGGGTGTCTCACCGCCGTGTGCCAGGGGAAGGTAATTTTGCATTTGTAACAATTATTCACTTAATTGAGTTCCAGTTAGCTGGGACTGGAGATGGAAGCTCTCGGCGCGTCGGAGGGAAGGGAGAGCTTGTTGTCTTTTATGTTGCCGAAAACAATTTTCAAGGCTCCGGCTGCTGGGAAACATTTCGGAGGTTTCCACGAGAGGCTCGCCTGTATTTTCTAATTTTGACTTGTGTTTAATTACTGGCTGTTTTTTAGCTTGGCTATGTGGAAGTGTGGAGTGGAGGGGGGCTCCTGTTAGGGCTGAATGAGTTGTGAGTGGAGGTATGGAGGCCTCCGTTTCCCCTTTTTGTTGTTTTTTAGGGAGTTTGGAGGTGCTGACCCTGCTTGGGTGGGTGTGTAATGCAGCAGGGATTGGTGCTGTGAGGTGGGCAGGGAAAGGGATGGGTGCGATGCCCATTCCAGGGATGGGTGAGGAGATGGTGGGTGAGCCTGGCCCTTCTCTGGGAGCCGGGGCCGCCTCTAGCTGGAGCATCCAGCTGTTGGGACATCCAGATGTGGGACCTCCAGGTGTGGGACACCCTTGGGAGCTCCAGATGTGGCACATCGCTGGCATTTGGGGCCCTTGTCGCCCATGTTTCCCCTTTGTGCTTGGCCCTGATGGACTCTGAAACCTCAGCTGGGGATCTGCGGGACGCTCGGGGGAGCGGGGTGGCTTTATGCTGGCTTGAAACGAAACAGCAGTTGGGACATCCGTGCTGGTGGCCTGGTGGGGAGCAGCTGGGCTGGGCTGGACTGCCTCCTTGGGGGTTGCTGGGTTTTGCCCTGGTCCCCTCAGCATTTTGGGTGAACCCGTCACTCCATTGTCCCATCCGGGTGCTGACCCATGTGGGGAAACTGAGGCAGCAGCATGTCCTGCCCTCATCGCCCTGACTCAGGGATAGGACCGTCACCTTGTCACCCTGATATGGGGCTGGATCCGGGGAGATGGGAGCACTAATGGTCCCAGCATCGCTGGCGGTGCCGGCAGCCCTGTGGCTGGGAGAAGCAGTGTCCCCTGCTTGCGTTTGCAGAAAACCGGAGATGATGGCTGTGCCCTGGGCTGCTGCGGTTTGCAGGGTCCCAGGACCTGTGTCCAGGGTCTTGGACCGCTGATGAAATCCTTAGGGCCTTTTCATCCTGCGCCCAGGCTGATGGCTGGAGACCAGAGACCACCGAAACCCCTCCAAAGGAGTCCTGAGCCAGGCTTGAAGCCAACGTGAAGCCCTCTGCCACAGCTCCCTGCCACCTCCCTGCCATCCCTCCCTGCAGCCCTTCCCATGTATTTAGTGAGGGTTTGATCGTCACGTCAGCTCGAGTCGTTATTTTATGGACAACTTTCCCGGCTTGCTCCGAGGCAGGACCACCACAGGAGCCCAGGCGTGGGCTTTGGCCACTACACGTGGTGGTGGCCTGGCAGGAGCCGGGGGAGCGGGGCTGGTGTCTCCCATCACTGGTTATTCCACATCTCCCTTGGAGCTGTGTTTGATCTGTTGATGCACCAAGCCCCCAGAGCTGCCTGTTGACATCACAGGAGGTTTTAACCCTCCTGGCATGACCTCAGACCTCCCCTCCCTCTTCTCCTGTGCTTTTCCTACATGCTCTTCCCCTGCTAAGTGGGGATATATGTGCTGGGAGCCCCCTGCCGCATCCCATGGGATAAGCCAGGATAAAGATCCCCCCCGGAGCGCTGGCTAAAGCGATCCCTATGACAGACAGCTGGGGCTGGGGCTAAGCTGGAGCTCAGCGCTGGCTATCAGTGCTGGATAAGGGGAAGAGGAGGAGGAGGCGGCTCTTCGGCCTCGGGATGTCAGGTGGGAGCAGGGCTGGTGGGGCTGCAGCAGGGACAGGATGGAGGGGCTGAGCCACGCTCCCCACTTGCCCCGTTTACCGGGAACTGAGGGCAAGAAGGGAAGGTGAATGAGCCGGCATCCCCTGCCAGCCATGGCTACGTCCAGTCTGTCCATCGACCTCTTCTCCTCTGTGTCCGTCAGTCTGTCTGACCCAGCATCCCCAAGCAGGGGGGACCAAAACTGCATCTTGGGACTGTCACAGAGAGGGGGACAGGGAGGGGCTTTTGATGCTGCAGACCCCTAGAAGCATCAAGACCCTTGGCCTGGCGAGGGGTCTTCTTGATTTTAAGGCAGGGCTGGAGGGTGCTGCCACTGTCCCCGCGTGCCCCCATGGGCGGGGGGAGCAGCTCGGCCCATCTGGCTGCACGGCTGCGGCCAGCGCTGGGCACATCTGGCCCGGCAGATGTGGGGGCTTGGCGAGGGGGTCGCTGGCAATTGTGGGTTTCCATCTCCCTCTTTTCCCCCCTCTCCCCACTGAGGGTCACAAGTCACCCTGTCTCCCCACAGCCTGCCATGGGCTGGGAAGGAGGGGACACACAGGAGTCCCATCCCATCCGGCTGTGGGGCTGGGGTAGGTCCTCAGCTTGGGGGGTGTCTGGGCAGCCCCTGGGCAGGTCGGAGCCCAGCCAGGCATGGAGATCTGCTTTTTTGCTTGCTGTGCCGAGCTGCGAGGGTGGAAGGACCATATGGTCCCCTCTGTGCCAGCCTAATAAACCCGGGAATGCAGGTCAGGAGCTGCAAATCCCATTAACTGCAGTGGGCCATGGAGCAGAGGCAGCAACCAGGGCTTAACCCTTCTGTCCCCCCAAACCCAGACAAAGGTGGGGGCATGAAAGCCACCTTCCCTCCTGGGGGCTGCTAGAAACCAGGGCAGAGGCTGAGGACAGTGCTGTGGGGACTGGAGTCTCCTGAGCTGTTATGTTGTCTGTCAGTCCTTCCATCTGTCCATCCATCCTTTCTCCTTCCACCCATCATCTCCTGAGCTGTTGTGCTGTCCTTCCATCCATCCTTCCATCCGTCCTTCCTTTCATCTCCTAAGCTATTGTGCTGTCCTTCCATCCTTCCATCCATCGACTTTTCTCCCTAGAGCTATTGTCCTGCTGTCCAGCCATTTGCTGTCTGCCTGTCTCATTCCATCCTTCCATCCATCCACCCACCCACCCACCCTCTGTTCTGTCTGCCGGTTTATCTGTGCTTATCCACCTTTTCTTCCTTGCTGCCTAGCCAGCACCCATGCATCCATACACCCATGCATCTCCTTCCTCCCTTCTCCTTCCTTCCCACCCTCGGGCCGGGCTGTGATCAACCCTCCTGGCACCCACCCCGGGCTGGGTGCAGCTGGGTTAGACCTTCTCCCGGCAGGATTAGACGGCCAAGGAATGGAGGCGCCAGTCCCGTCCCCCTCCTGGCGACAGATTATAGCATCATTTAAATGCATTTTGTCTGTGGAAGGAAATAGCTTCTCTGGGTGCCGGCAATCCGCCTGTGCTGAACTAATTGTGACCATTGCATTAATCTCCATCCCGCTCGTCCCTGCTCCCTTCCTCCATCCGGCACGGCCCGGGTGCAGGTCTGTGCATGGGCTCGGTGCAGGGGCCACCCCGGGTGTCCCTACCGCAGCAGAGCTTGGCCACACCAAGCTGCACATTGCTGTGGTGGCTTACCATGTTGTGCAGGGTCCCCAGCGCGTGTCTTCTGCCTGGCTGCAGAGAGGAGAGGGGCTTTCCTCATCCCCCTGATGCACAACCCTTACTTGCCATCAGAGAATCCCCATGGCAGGGAGGAAGGAGCCGGTTTCTGGGGGGGTCAGGCTGGGGGTCTCTGCCATGAGGTGGGGCTGGGTGCCAAACTGCAGACAAAAAACTGTCTGCGTTTGCCCTCCCAGAGCGGTGGGCGGCAGCGGGTGCCCCTCGCCGGCGGGCGGCTGGGTGCGGGCTGGGTGCTCCCCGGGGCAGCACAGAGGCTCTCCCGTCCCCCACCCAAGGGACAGATGGTGACACTGGGCATTTTGCACCATCCCAAGGTGGGGTTTTGCTCAGGGTCGTGCTGGGCATGGAATTGGTAGTTTTTTGGGTGGGTTTTCTTTGTGAAATGACCTGATCCTTCCCCAGACCCAGAGATTTTTAAAGGATAAAAACTGATGCTGTTTCAGCGAGTCGGTTAAACACAGCCTCTGCCCCTGGCTGCCCGTGCCTCCTTCGGTCCTGCCGGTACCTCGCCCGAGCGGTCAGGCTCGTGCCACTCCAGCTGGTGGATTCTTTTCCGCAAATAATCTCACACCTTGGAAAAACTCTCCTTTTCTGCTTGCTTGGGGTGGCAGGGGCAGCTGTGGCTGTGGCAGCCGGGATGCAGGGAGGATGCAAACCTTCATGTTTTGTGGCAGAAAGCAACCTCCATGAGCCAGAGGAGAGGCAGGCCCCTCGCTGGTGGTTATTTCTGAGCAGAGTGGCACCCTTGGGTGCTTTCTGGGGCTCAGCACCTCTCCTGCAGCTCCTGGCTCTTGAAAATGGAGCAGGAGAGCGGGACAGGCTCAGCAGCCGGCGGTAGCAGGGTTAGTTTGGATGGTGCTGGAGCTGCCCCCACAGTGGTGCCGGCATGGTGGCCTGGCCGGTGATGCCAGCAGCGTGTCCCCAGCATCCTCCCGGCCCCGAGGAATTCTCTGCTTGGCTCTCGGACAAGTTTCATCCCAGGCAGCGTAGCTGCGGATGCCGCCCGTCCCCATATCGAGTGCTAAATCCTTTTATGAGCCCTCTAAGCTGCTTAACTCCCTTGTACCCCGCAGCAGAGGGTTCCCCGGGTGGGCTGCAGGGTCTGGCTTCCCCTTCAAGCCCCGGAGGGCCTGTCCAGGGTGATGCTCCCACCTGGGGAAAGCCTGAGGGTCCCGGCACACCGCGAAGCCCCTGCTGGGGAGGGGGCCAAGCTGTTCCCAGGAGCCGGGCTGTCACATCCACACCTTTCGCTGCCGCTTGACACGGGTAATTTGGGCTCTCCCGCTCGGGAGCCGCTTGGGAGCAGTTGCAATCAGCGCCGGGAACGGGGGGGATGCGGGGGGCTGGCGGAGAGCCGAGGGGAGCGGGGGGGACCCAGGCTCCTGGGAATCGCTGGCAGCCGCCAGCGGATGTGAAGACCTTGAGATGTCTTCCAGGCTCCTGCAGCGTGTGCCGTCGGCCCGGCTCCGCACCGACCGCCTTTCGCAGCATCTGCTTTAGCAGAAAGATTTTCGTGGGGTTTCTCTCTGCTTGCCGGCTGCGGCAGCGGGGTAGCCGGCTCGCTGTGAGGGGCTCGGGCAGCTCCGGCCCCGGGAGCGCGTGGCCGGCAGGCACTGCACGCTGCCTGCGCAGCGGCTGCCTGCTCTGCCTGCATGGTGTTTATTCTTTTTTTAGGGCAAAATGATCAAAATGAAGGACTAGAGGGATTTCCTTAGGGCAGTCAGACCCGGGTGCTGCTGGGGTTTGCACAAGGTGGCACCAGCGTTATTTTCATCACTTTTCCACCATGTTCATGTCCCTGCCTGGAGAAATTTGGGCTGGGCCAGCTTTGGTGCAGGGGGACAGCACTGTGTGGGTGACATCCCTGTGTGGGTGATGGGTGACAGACCGTCCATGACACCACCCTTACAGGCAGCCCATGGGGACAGAATGGGTCTGGGGCAAAGGATTTAGCCACCTTCCCCATGTGATCTGGGAGCTAAAAGCAGGAGGAAAGCCTTCATCATGGATATTTAGTGGGATCTGCCAACCAAAAATTAGCCTAGATCTGTCTAATTCTTGCTAACGAGCCTCTGGAGAAACTCAGCATCCTTTTCTCCGCGCATTTGGAAGCAGGGAAGTACCCAGTTATGTCCGGTTTCTATGAGTGGGTCCGTGCTGTTTCAGCCGGTGCCTTGACGTGGGTGCCAGGGTGACCTGTGCTTCGGGCTCCCCAGGGGCAACATCGAGGTTGGATGCAGCTTCAGCACCCTCGCCTAGCCTTGGACAGCCCCTGAGCATCCCTCCTCCCCGTATGCCCTATCTGATGCCGAGGGCAGGTTTGGTGACGCTGGAGTCACTGGCTGGGGAGCACAGTGATGCTGGGGAGGTCTTTCACCATTTTTTATGCATGAGAGAAAGCCAGCCAGGTTCTTGCTACCCTTGTGAAGGGGTCTGGGGGCTGAAGCACCAGCTCCTCCTTGCTGCAGGGCTGGACCGCTCCTGCCTGGGTCTGCTCTCCCTGCTCCGGGGCTCGGGAGATGCGCTGGAGGGGGGGTGCCCAATGCTAACCTGCACTCTCCATCCCCTTCACAGCCTACGCCAGGGGGCCAGCTCCGAGCCCGGAGCCCGCCGAGCCCCCCGGTGCCATCACACTGCCTGTGAGCTACCGCCTGTCCAACACCCGCTTGGCCTTCTTCCTCAAGGAGGTGGGAGCCAGCCCGGTGGGCAACGGCAGCGCTCCGCTGCAACGTGCCGAGCCCTTCGTCGTCTTCCAGACCAAGGAGCTGCCCGTCCTCAACGTCACCCTGGGGCCCTTCAGCACGGGGCTGGTGCTGCCCAAGGAGCAGCTGCAGCCCTCCAGCACCCTGGAGGTCCCCGACCGCCTCACCGTCAACTGGAAGGTGCGCGCCTTCATCATCCAGCCCCGGCTGGTGGCCAACCAGCCCGTGGTCCAAGTGCTCTTCTACGTAGCCGGCCGGGATTGGGATGACTTCGACGTCACCGACCGGCTGCCCTGTGTGCGGCTCCACGCTTTCCGCGATGCCCGTGAGATCAAGAGCTCGTGCCGCCTGCGGGGCAGCCTGGCCACGTGCCTGGTGCAGGCAGAGCTGCCCCACGCCTGGTTCGGGCCCCCGGCCGTGCCGCTGGGCAGGCGGAAGAGCCCCGAGAGCCTGGAGGTGCCGGGCGAGAGCCAGCAAGCCGAGCTGTACTACACCCTGCATGCCCCCGACGGGGCCGGCCAGTGCCTTGGGGAGACGGCCCCCCGCCGCGGGGCCGGGGGGGCCAGGACTGAGGGTCCCACGCAGCACCCGCTGCTGCGCATCGGCAGCGTCAGCCTCCTGCAGCCCTCCGCCGGGCAGCCCATGCAGGAGCATCGGCTGGACGGCAACGTCTTCATCCGCCTGCCCGACAAGCCCCTAAAGCCGGGTGAGGTGCTGAGCATCCTCCTCTACCTGATGTCCAACTCCACGGTGGAGCACTTCACGCTCAGGTGAGGTCCTGGGGCTGCCCCCACCCCGGGAGCAGCCGCCTTTTGAGGGGGTGGTTGCTTCGGTTGGGCTGTGTGAAGGCAGCTGTGGGCAGGAAGGAGAGGATGGGGAGAGTGTCTTGCATTTATGGGACCTGCTGGGGGCTGGACCGGGTCTGGTGGTGCTTTGGGAAGGCAAGCGAGGCCAGAGAAACAGCCGGCGTGTGGTTTTGCAACGTTTTGGAGCTTTGCACCGGGAGCTTCTTGGAGGGAAGGGAAAGGCTGTCCATCCAGGGTTTCCACCTCCACATCGCCTCTATGGACTGCTTGCCTTCGCCCTCCCAGTTGTGCTGGGATTAGGGCCCCGCCAGCAGATGTAGATTTGTTCACAGCCGCTTTGGGGACAGCGTGTGACGATTGCCACGGGACTGCTGTGGAGCAAGCGGGGATCCCTGTGTCCCCCCATCCTGCCCCAGAGCCAGGGTGGGGACAGAATGGAGCAGTGGGCAGGAGGTGCTGAGCACCTCGGTACGGGGAGGTGTACGGTGGGACTCCCCTTGCTGTATGTCCCTAAGGATAGGGGACAAGCCCCAGCCACACATTGAAGGGCATTTACAAGTGTCCCTGCGGCCACCGGACCTGGCATGGGTGACACGGCACTCCAGGCTCTCCTGTCCTTTGCCCCCAGGGGTGCCCAGGCCTGGGGGCAGCACTGGGGCTGGGGGACAAAACTCCATCCGGAGGGGTGATGCAGGGGGACAAAATCCTATGAAAAAGAGGGGCTGGGGTGGGCTCAGCCCCATGGCTGTTGCTGCCAGCCTGGATGATGTTTCTGACAGCCAGGAGGGACTGAGGGCAAAAAATCCCCCTGCACCCACGGCAGGGTGCTCGGGGGGTTCCAGGGGTGCCTGGGGGTGAGGGTCCGTCCCTGACGGTCGCTCTCCGCAGGGTGAAGGCCAAGAAGGGCGTCAATCTGCTCAGCACCAAGTCGAGGAGCGGGCAGTGGCTGGTGACCTCGGAGCTTCTGACGGGTGGCAAGCACTCCACTGCCACCGTCGACGTGACCAGGGTGGACGGTGCCGGGCCCAGGTAAGGGGGTCGACTCCCACCCCCCCCAGCAGCAGGGAGGCTGAGGAAATTGCTGGGTTTTGGGCTGAAGCAGCTCTCCCTTTGGCCCCACCATGGGTGCCTGGCTGGCTGCTGGCAGGGGAAACTGAGGCATGGTAGTGCACAGCCCAGACCGTGGGACTTAGAGGCACCGAAGGGGGCTGAGAAATTTTGGGGTCAAACTCTCAGTCTAGCTGAGGTTGGGGTAGGTCCTGCACTGACGCGGGAAGGGGCTTAATTTCGTGTGTGGTTTTTATCCTTGGCTGGTGCTGTGCAGCTGGCTGAGGGGCAGGTGAAGGTGGATTTCATGGCCCGAGGTGGGCAGGTTGGCGGTCAGGCAGGCAGCTGCCCGACGGCCGTGCGAGGTGGTGTGTTCAGGTGGGATCTGCTCTGTGGTCTACGCACGCGACCAAGCTGGGGCTCGAGCAATGCGCTCGGAAGTCATGGGTACCATTCTGCAGCTGCATCTCTGGCTCTGAGCTGGGATTGCCTGGCCTTGTCGGATGCTGGTGGGTACACGTGGTGGATTTTGGGGCTGAATTATGAAGCTATGGAGGGTCCCCTGGTTTGGAGTGGAAGTGTTTTAATTTTTTAAGATGTTTTAATACTGTGAGAGGCAACAGCTCTTTGCTGAATATCCTGGTGTCTCCTCCGGGAAGGAAGGGGAACAGTCCCCAGGCAAGGTCCCGTCTGGTCCCCAAGGTGATGGATGAGTGTCGGATGGAGAGCACGAACCAAGGCAGCACCTGAGATGGGCAGAGCCAGTTCTGCCCTGCTGGACACGAGGACGATGCCCATTCCCGGGGTGTCAGGAAAGGCTCAGGTGGGTCGAAGAGAGTCCAGGGGATAGAAATGAGAATGATCTGAAGGAGTGAGGACACAGAAAGCCAAGTTGAAAACCCAGAGGCTGCTCAGCCTGGAGGTGGGGAGATGTGGGACTGGCCTGTGAGCGCGGAGGCTGCAAGGGCGAGGGGTGGCGTTGCCCCTTGTGTCCTCGTGGCAGGACATGGCGAGCAAGGGTAGGAGCGGGACACAAGCTCAAAATCACTACCAGGAAGGACTTTGAAGTGGTGGAATGCAATTGTTCCCTGGCTATGGCATCTCAGTCGCTGTGTCTTTGGGGACAGGGAAACCAATGTCTCCAGGGGCTGGGTTAAAGCGAGTGACTTGATGCACTTGAGCCATTCCTGCCCTCTGTGTTGGAAATCTCCCCACATCTCTGCCCTTCACCCCAAAACTGAGCGAAGCTGGGGACAGGCTCTTGCAGAAAGGAAATGCTCAGCTCTGATTGCTTCGAACGTGAGCTCAAAAGCTGTCTGCAGAAAACCCCTCCAAAGAGCTTACCCGGAGGGCAGGTTTTCCTTTACCCCACCATTGCTTCCAGATACAAAATACAACCGCGGCATCCGAGCCTGCAGCCCTGTGGCTGATATTGGAGGTTCTCCAGGGCGACAAGCCCCCCCATCTTCTGCATGGCCACCCCAGCACCCCCACACGCGGCTGCTGGAGCTGCCGGCAACGAGATCCTCTCCTCTCCCCCTTCCCCCTCTCCCTGTCTGCCGCCGCTGCCGCCTCAAATCAGCCTGGAAAGGTTAGAGACGGAGGATGAATTTAAAGTGATTACAATCACCTTTTAGACAAACAACTCCATCAAATATTAACGGAATGGAAAGTATGAATGACTCTAAGCCGTGTTGCCCTCCGGGCTGCGCAGCCGGAGGAGTTTGCTTTGCCGGGGCTCTGGGGGATTTTGGCAGCTGGCTGCGCGGGGAGGGGGTGAGGGCCCTCAGCTTTGGGGTGCTAATAGCCAATTTGGGATGTTTTGCACCCCAGCAGCTGCGTGCTCAGTTACTCCCGCAGTCTGGGCAGCCCAGCTCTTGTCTTTGCCGTGGCTGAGAGCAGGTGATACTCAGGGAGGGCGGAAGATGGTGGCTGTCCCCTGGCATCGCTCCTGGGATGCCCTGGGGCACCCCATCGCGAGGAACCTCAGCGCCGAACCGCCTCCGGCATGAAGCTGCAGCTCTGGTTTGCCTTCGAACCTGGCTCTTTGCAGCTGTATTTAGTACTTCTGCGCCGGAAGAGGCCGTGAGCAGCCAAATCCCCCTCTTCAGACCGAGTGGCCTTTGGCGATTCCCCTTGCACCCCTGTAGCTGCCTTGGGGGCCCAAAGTCCCAGCAGGACCCCACCAGCCCTCGTGCTGCAGCTCCACTGCAGAGCCCATCGTTCCTGCCACCAGAGCAGGGAGCAGGGCTTGCCACGGCCTGGAGCAGCCCCTGCTTCTTGCAGTCCCTTTTCTCTGCTCCCTTTCACTCATGAGATATTTATCAGAGAGAAACCTGACTGTATCCTGCATCCTCAGATCGATGGGACTTTCTCGATAGGTGCAATGAGAGTGGGGCTGGTCCCGGCTTCCCCTTCCACAGGGGTTTCACCTTTCCTTGCCCCCCTTCCTCCTTCTGTTCTCGGGGGGCTTTTGTCAGCTTGGTGGTTTGTGGGGGCTCTGGGGTGTCCCCTGGTGATGCTCTGTTTTGGGGGGGGCATTAGAGAAGTTTGACTTGGTGGGGGTTGAACCCTGAGTGCCCCCAAGGGGTTTGCAGGTTGGACACAAAGATGGGAGGGCAGGATCTCATCTGGGGAGGTTTGCTCACAGGGATGGGGCGTAAGAGTGGTTTACGCTGCTGCTGTCAGGCTGTGTCCAAGCCAGAGGATGAGGGACACCAGTTGCTGAGTCCCCCCCATCCCCTTAGGCAGTCACTGTGTGCTGGGTTTGGCAGCGCACAGCCTCTGTGTCCTGTCCTGCCTCGGGGATGCCCCAGAGTCTGCTCCCTGTCTGTTAGCTCTGAGCTCTGGGTCCCACTGTGCTCAGCACTGTCATTAAATGCGTGGGGTTTTAACGAGCGGGTGGTCCTAGGGCCATTATCCCCTGCCCACCCACCCTGCGCATCCCCGTAGCTGCCTGTGCAGGCTGGGGGACAGCCCTGCCTCTTGCCTGGACAAGGTCCTCTGCAGCCTGCTGTAGGTGACCCTGCTTCGGCAGGAGGGTTGGACTAGATGACCCACGGAGGTCCCTTCCAACCCCTACTATTCTGTGATTCTGTGATTCTGTGAGTCCCAGCTCAGTGTTGTCCCATCTGCTGCCTGTGGTAGAGCTGCTTTCTCCCGTGCCTCAGTTTCCCTATATGATCTCCTGGGAAGGTGCTGTAACATCAAACAGTGTGGGCTGGGCTCTTTTATAGTCACTTATTTGCTGCCCCCGAGCACGCTGCTCTCCTGGGTGTGGGACACTTGGGGTTTGACAGCATGCAGGCAGGAGCATCCTGGGGTGGTAAATCCGGCTGTGCTGCCAGGAAGATGGAGCCAGGGAGACGAGGGCAGCACCTGCAGCCACTCGCCGTCCCCCAGTGCCATGGCCACACGCTCACCCTGGGATAATATGTCACTGATAGCCTTGGGAGAACGCCCGCACGAGTCGCCAAGGTTTTTCTCCCGCTGGGGAGAGGCAGTGAAACGCATTTCTCTCTGCCACTGGGAAGATTCCCATGGGAATCTGCAGGCTCCCATCAGAGCAGCCCCTGGCAGAGAGGGGGCTCAGGGCTGTTGTGTCTGGGAGCAAGCATCATGATGGCAACCACAGCACGGTGTCCCCAGCAGGCATGGGGACACCAAGAAGGGACCAGTGGGGGATGCTCTGTATCACTAGAGGGGACAACTCGGCACAGATCCCAGGGTGTCTGTGGGACCTGTGGCACCCACCTCACTGTGTCCCCCTCCTCTCTCACTGGCCAGGGATGGGGATTCCTCCTCTGAGATCATGCAGCTGGATTTTGAGATGGAGAACTTCACCAGCCAGTCGGTGACACGCCGCATCATGTGGCACATTGACTACCGGGGCCGCAACCCCCCGCCTGACCTGGAGAAGGTGGTGACGGAGCTGACGGTCATCCAGAGGGACATCCGGGCCATCGTGCCTCTGGCCATGGTGAGCGGGTTCCTGTCCTCTCCTTAGCTTATCTGCTTTGATGTTGGGGATGGATTGAGTCCCGCTGAGGTGCCTCGTAGCACCTATACATCCATACATCCCAACCACCCATCCACGCACAGGCCCTGCTCTGCCCCAGGGCTGGAGCAGGAGAGGAGCCAGACAGGATCTGACCCCGGGGAGACAGGCTGCCCTCCCATGTGACAGTCCCCTTTGCACCCCATCCGCAGGACACAGAAATCATCAACACGGCCATCCTGACGGGGCGGACGGTGGCCATTCCTGTGAAGGTCATTGCCATTGAGCTGAGCGGTGTCATTGTGGACGTCTCAGCTATGGTCGAGTGCAAATCCAACAACGAAGACATCATCAAGGTGGGTGTGGGGAGGGGGCTTTTGTGACCCTGGGGAAGGGCTGCGCTTCCCCCAGGGGTGCTGACCCCAGTGGTGTCGTGGGCTGGAGCTGGTGGCTGAGCTGATGTGCCACACAAGCCCACCCCATCCCGAGCATCATCCCCTCAGTGGCTTCAGTCCACGTGTGCCTCTTCCTGGGATCTGCTGGGAGAAGGACAAGACACTTTGTCACTGTCCCCGGAGGGGCCGCGCGATGCTCTGGTGCCGCACAGACTGGCAGCAGGCAGCAGCAATAACTATGGGTTATCACAGCACTTGGTGCTGATAAGGTGAAATGTTGTCACCTCGCAGTGTGAGCTGCACGTTTCCGTCAGGGGCTTCGCTCATGCCTCCGGGTGACATTGATCTCCCTTTTGGATCAGATGCTGGGCTGAGCTCCGGCTGGGGCTGGCCCCAGCAAGGCGCGGGGGAACGAGCTGGGCATTTGGGGATGATGGAGGGAAAAGGGGGCCTGAGGGAGCGGAGCAACGTGGGCTGCGCGGGAGAGGTGCTGATGAGGCGAATGCGAGAGGCTTGCTGTTGCAGCAGCAGTGATTGCCCACGGATCTGCCCCAGCTTCCGAGGCAGCAGTCGGTCCTCAAATTCAGCCATGATTTTTCCATCACCAGACCCATTCATCCATATACATCTTTCTATCACTGTCTGTATCCATCTATCCACCCACCATATTATTCTATCACAATATCCATCCATCCACGCCTAGACATCATCACCTTCTCCCAAACACCTCTTGTCCCTCTTCCTGCATGCACCCAGCCAGCCCACCCTCTCCATGTCCCCGCTGCGTTGGGAAGAGGCAGGGAGCTGGGCTCTGGGCTCTCCCATGTCCACCAGGCTGGGGGTCGTAGCCCCTTCTCCCCTTCTTTGCCAGAGGCCACTGGCTGCTCTCCCAGCCGAGCTGGGGTGATGGGCAGAGCCCCGGCCCCGCTGCCCCGTGCCCTGGCCCCGTTGGGACTTGCTCTTCCTGGCGGTCCATGGGTGGGTGACAGCTGGTGTCACAAACTGTTTACCCAAGTTCTTGAGTAAAACTCCGATCTGTGCGATTTACAGCACTGGGTCTAATTTATGGAGACCGGTCCTCCACAGCGTGATAAAACACTGGAGCAATAATACACTTCAGGATGGACTCCAAGACACTTAAGCTGTTTAATGTGCTGCCTTTCTACTCATAAATCTATTTACACACTGTCCCCAGACCTGGGGGGAGCAGACACATGCACACAAGCTGGGATGAATAATGCATGGAGCAGCCCTCCGGCCCCGGCTCGCCTCCTGCTCGCATCCCGCTCGCCGCTCGGAGCCCCGTGCAATTTCTCACGGAGTTATTTTGTGTTTGTGCTGGAGCTTCGTTTCCGAGGGAGCTCTCAGTTACCTGCTGAGATTGGGGAGTATGATTACAGTGTCAGGGCTATAAACCTGTTACATAAATCAAAGCTTACATAGTGGGATGCGCTATCTGTGACTGTAAATAATTTAACGTGAAAGAGGGCTGGGGAGCTGCTTCTCCCCATGCTGGCTGTGGCCTGGTGGTGGTTGCTCTTGTGCGTAACGTGGAGGGAGCATCTCCTGGACCTTGTGGAGACATGGCTGTGAAGGTGCCAGGGCCATCCGTGAAGGATGGTGGGAGAGCACGGGTGGGAGTTGTCACCCTCATCCCCTTCTGCGGTGACACAGAGTGACTGCTCAGCCCAGAGAGGAGGACCTCATCACTCGAAGTAGTGTACAAATAATCCCCCTTCCTTGCCTGTGTTGTGGCCTTGGGGACTGCATACGTGTTGAGGGACATGCAGGGAGTGGAAGGGCCAGCTGTGCTGCCAGCAACGCTCAATGGGAGATGCTCAACCTCACCTGCTATGTGAACCTTTCTTGGGAGCCCACCATCCACATCTGCATGAGGACCCACCAGCAGCAAGTCAGTTCAGTGCGGCTGAACCTCAGGGACCCTGGTCACCCACAGCCACCGCTGGGACCCCTGCATGGCCAACATGGGGTCCCATCAGCCAGAGTGGCTCTTCCCACTCCTGAGGGCCTTGAAAAAGATACATCTCCTTGATCCCACGCTTGAGGCTGTGCCAAGCGGGGAGCTCCTGGCCGCAGAAGTGGAGCCGGTGGTGCCTTGGCTCGGAGCCCGGGCAGACCTCAGCCTCTCACTTCCCGATGCCTCGCTGCGAATCCGGGAAGTTTCTCCGAACAAGCGTGCACTTCATTTAAAAGCTAATCTGCAGTCATTCCATCATCAGGACAGGCCTGATGTGCTGCGATTTTTTTGTTGTTGTAGTTTCAGCCCGCCAAGTTGCAAAGCAAGTGGTCCCCAGAAGAAGATGCCGGGGGGATTTATTAGCTAAGATACTGCAAGCAGCAGTCCGTCATCTTTATTGTGATAAATGGCACAATATCCAGAACACTTCATTGCTGGAGGATTCGCCCAGGAGCTCGTCTTTATTCAGACGCTGTCCTGCCAGAGATGAGATTGTCTTTTCAGACATGCTGAGCTGGTATCTCTGATACGAAGATGAGGAACAAACCCTCTTGCGTTGCACTTCGCTCCCATGCCCGGGGAGCGGGGACTTCCCGAGGAGCCCAGGTACCAGGCTCTGCCTCCTCCACCAGCCCTGTGGACCAAGGGCACCTCACGGTGGGCTCCTGCAGCCAAAACGTGGAGCTCTTGTAGAAGTCAGGCCCTGCTCGTGGGCTCGGAAATACAAAATTCCTGCAGCTGAATGAGCACAGGTGCCCAAAGATAAGGTGGGGAGAGAGACAGTGATGCAATCACCTCCGCTGTCAGCTACTGTGCAGGATGGACTCAACCCCTTATCAGCCATCAGAGAATCCACGTGGGATAGGAGCTTCTTGGAAATAAGCCCTTCAGTGCCGTTGAGATGCTCAGCGCATCTGAGAGCGCGACTGTGCTGCTGGCTGAGCAGACGGCTTTTATCTTTCCCCAGCAGCAAATGACTCGGATGCAATTCCTGATGGTGTGGGGGGCAGAGAAAGGGGGTCAGGGTGGGGCCGTGGGGCCACTGCAGAGGAGAGGTTGGAGCCTCCCCAGCTGGGTTGTCTCCTGCCACCCTTGCTGGGCAGGAGAAGGTGCAGTTGACTCTGACAGCCTAGGCTGAAACACGGGTGATGCTGTGGGGGCATCCTCTTAGCTCCTTAATTGGCTTGGATCGGTCGGTAATAAGTGGCCCCCGCAGGATGTATTAGTTTTATAGGAAATTTAATTAATGGCATTTGCATAAATGGGAATTAAAAGAGAAAGAGAGAGAAGATGAATGTGAGGATTCAGATGGACGCTGGGAAGCTGTTCCTGGGGTTAGCAGGAGGGTCAGGGGTGAGGCACTGGTGGGTACCTTCACACGGGCAGGCGGCTGGTCCGTGCTCGCTGCCTGTGTCCTCTGGAGGTGGGTGGAGGAGATTTTGGGCCAAATGTCCAGGATGAGCAGTTTGCAGCTTCTGCAAAGCACCTGTGGACTCTTTGAGCTTGAGTGCAGTAACGGGGTACAATTCGGTGTGGGGGTCAAAGACGCCAAAGCCCTGAATGGAGGTGCCTGCAAGGGCTGGCAGAGGAGCTGGGTCAGGGGGAAACACACGTTACAGACGTGGTGTGTGGGGGTCCACACTTCTGAGTAGGGACCTCGGGGAGGAGAGAGCATCCCCGCTCCTGGGCCACCGTTAGCCTGGTACACAGCGGGTAAAATTCTGCTCCTCTGGCACTTCCCATCCTCTGGGCAGCCTCCTGCCAGGATCTCTGGTGGGTCTGTGGGAGCATTGCAACCCCCTCATCCTCCCTTCTTCCCCAGGTCTCCAGCAGCTGCGACTACGTCTTCGTCAGCGGGAAGGAGTCACGGGGCTCCATGAGCGCCCGGGTCACCTTCACCTACGAGCACCTCTCTGCCCCGCTGGAGATGACGGTGTGGGTGCCCAAACTGCCGCTGCACATTGAGCTCTCGGACGCCCGGCTGAGCCAAGTGAAGGGCTGGAGGGTGCCCATCCTGCCGGACAGGAGGTGGGTGCTTCGGGGCCACTGCGCCTGGCTTCTGTCCAGCCTGGAGAAGGCAAGGTGAAGGTTGTGGTGAGAGTCTAATTGCCTTGTTCAGCTACTTAATGAGTGGGTTTTAAAGATGGTGGAGCCGGAGTCATCTCAGGGCTCCCCAGTGAAAAGGTGAGAGATGATGGACACGGGTTGCATGTTTGTATGGAAGAAGGAAAATTTCCCAAGGAGGGTGGTCAAACTGGTGGGGAACATCTATCTGGATGATAGGGGTAATGGTTTTTAACTAAAAGAGGGTAGATTTAGATTAGATACAAGAAAGAAGTTATTTACTATGAGGGTGATGAGGCCCTGGCACAGGTTGCCCAGAGAATTTGTGGCTGCCCCCTCCCTGGAAGTGTTCAAGGCCAGGCTGGATGGGACTTTGAGCAACCTGGGCTGGTGGAAGGTGTCCCTGCCCATGACAGGGGGTTGGAACTACGTCATCTATGAAGTCCCTTCCAACCCAAACCCTTGGCAATGGTCAAAACTCCAATGTTAGCCATGCTTTGTGGTCTAGAGACCTCAAGGTGTCCATCCCAACCTGAGATATCTTGTCCTCTTGGCTGGTTAGGGGGCAGAGATGCCGGTGACCCCCTTGCCAAGTGCTGCTAAAGCCCTTAAAGACCTCATGGGCAAGAGGCATCTTTTTGGCCAGAAGCCACCAGTTTTTCTCCCATGCTTGGGGAGTCTCTGCATTTCTCCCTGCCTGGTCACTCCTTTCCTTTCCTGGGGGGGCTGAGGAGCCATGGCTGGGGGAGGTTGGTGGCACTGCCCACCCAGTGTCCCATCCCATAGGTCGGTGCGGGACAGCGAGCATGAGGAGGATGAAGAGGAGCGGAAGCAGAGCCGGGGCTGTGCCCTGCAGTACCAGCACGCCACGCTGCAGGTCTTCACCCAGTTCCACACCACGGCGGCGGAGGGCACGGAGCAGGTGGTCACCATGCTGGGACCTGACTGGCTGGTGGAGGTCACTGACCTGGTCAGCGACTTCATGCGCGTGGACGACCCGCGGGTGGCCCACATGGTGGACAGCTTCACGCTGTCCGGGAAGGAGCCGGGCACCACGCTCTTCAAGGTATCCCCCCCTGCCTGCTGCCTTTGCGCCCTCCACTAGTTTGGCTGGGGGTGCCAGGCGGTGATGGGCACCTTTGTCCCCTGCAGGTCGTGTCCCCGCTCATGGAGGCAGTGCTGGGTGAGACGCTGGTGACGGTGGCTGAGGAGAAGGTCAGCATCACAGACCTGAAGGCCCAGGTGGTCTCCAGCCTCTCGCTGTCCCTCCACCCCAGCCCTGGCAATAGCCACACCATCATTGCCCGGACATCTGTGCAGCAGACCCTCAGCTTCCTCAAGCAGGTGGGGCCAGGGGGGGTGCACTTGGGCTTGGGGGGGCTGGTGAGGGACTTGGGGTGGGGTGAGGGCTACATCTGCAAATCCCCCTCTCCCAAATCCTGTAGACACCATGGTGACCCCCAAAGCACCCCAGAAACCTTCAGGCAGACCTATGAACCAACTCTGCCCAGCCTGGGGACAGGACACAACCATGGGGACAAAGGGGTCTGGAAGAAATCCTGTACAGTTCCCAGCCCAGATCCTGGCACCTCTGGGGCTGGGATTTGTGGTGAGCGTGGACAAGTGTGGGGAAAATTGAGGAAAGAACAGGCAAAAGGCAGAAACTAGGGGATGGTTGGAAGGAACAAGATGGTGGATGAAGGGATAAAGGGTGAAGTGGATGGAGAGAAGGATGCAAAGGAGGAGGGATGGATGGAGGGATGGACAGATGGGTGCAGATGGAACTGGCATCGTGCTGGGCAACCGGTGCCTGTGTTGGTCCTGCAGGAGGCGCTCCTGAGCCTGTGGATTTCCTACAGCGACGGCACCACGGCCCCTCTCTCCCTCTACGACCCCAAGGACTACAACCTGGTGGTGAGCAGCCTGGACGAGAAGGTGGTCTCGGTGACCCAGGACCGGGCGTTCCCCTTGGTGGTGGCAGAGAGCGAGGGCGCGGGGGAGCTGCTGCGGGCTGAGCTGGTCATCTGCGAGACCTGCCAGAAGACCAAGCGCAAGAGTGTGCTCTTCACAGCCTTGGCCAGTGTACGTGTCCATTTTGGGTCCGAGGAGGACCCCACCTATGACTATGATCACGTGCCCAGCAAGCCAGGACTGGCGGAGACGGGGGCGAGTACCACCCTGCGGGCAGAGGTGGAGAGGAAAGCAGAGCCAAGCGAGGACAGTAGGATGTCCAGTGCATCTCATCCCACTGAGGACTTTCCTACCATCCCCACTGGCTTTGTCCAGGTGACCAGGGGGCTGACGGACCTGGAGATAGGCATGTATGCCCTCCTGGGTGTCTTCTGTCTGGCCATCTTGGTCTTTCTCATCAACTGCATTGTTTTTGTGCTGAAATACCGGCACAAACGCATCCCACCTGAAGGACAGACCAACATGGACCATTCCCACCACTGGGTCTTCTTGGGCAACGGGCAGCCCTTGCGGGCTCACAATGACCTCTCCCCCCAGCCCGAGAGCCCTGGGAACCCCCTGGAAAATGTCCAGACCTGCTGCCACGGGGACCACCACAGCAGTGGGAGCTCGCAGACCAGCGTGCAGAGCCAGGTCCATGGCCGTGGGGACGGTTCCTCAGGGGGCTCCACACGGGACCAGAGCGAGGACCCGCTCAACTCACCCACCTCCAAACGGAAGCGGGTGAAGTTCACCACCTTTGCCACGCTGCCCTCTGATGAGCTGGCCTACAACTCCATCCCCATCGCCGATGAGGAAGACTTGGAGTGGGTCTGTCAGGACATGGGGCTGCAAGACCCTGAAGAGCTTCACAACTACATCCGCAGAATCAAAGAGATCGCTTAACGCAGGGGCAGAGGGGACAGGGCGGGAGGGAGGGGGCTGCCACGCCATGCCACGCCATGCCACGCCACGCCACACCACGCTGGCTGCTTCCCCAGGGCTGGAGACCCAAAATGGGCTCTCTTGTGTGTTCTCTCTTCTGCACATCTCACGTCCTCCTCACCCCGTCGGAAGGCACCCCCCAGGAGCCTTTATATTTTCTTGCCCTTTACCATCTGGTTTTCCCACGGGAGGCATCAGCCCACGTGCAGCCCCCCCAACCCACTGGCCCACGACGAGGGGGCAGCAAGGGAGGTGAGCTGGGGGGGCAGGAGATGGATGGGGTCAAAACCTCGGTGTGCGTGTCCAACGGTGAGTGGGGCAGGACGATGCTGCGGGTCCTGCTGTGCAGGGGATGGAAGAGGGGAGATGTCCTGCCCCCCCCACCCCAGGAGCCCAGCGGGGAAGTGGTGGGTGGGGGGTTCCTGAAGGCAACCCCCCGCTGCCTTCACCGCTCTCGGATGCACAGTTGTGGAGGTGAGTGCTGGTTCTGGATCTGCCACTCTGTGGCTGTTGGGGTGTTGGGGGGGCTCCCCGATCTGGAGCCCGCTGCCCCACGCTGTGGGTCATGCTGGGTGAGGCAGGAGGGGAGGGTGGCTGCTGGGGGCGGTCTGGAGCCACATGGCCACAGCTCCGGGGCACCGCTGTCCCCATAATCTGCTGCGTCCCAGCCCCAAATGCTGAGCTCACCCCGCTCCCCTTGGCATGGGCCCTGTGGGGTGGTGACAGTAACGTTGGCCACAGGAGCATCCCTTGGGGACCACAGCCTGGGAAGGGCTGTGGTCCCTGGGCACGGGCAGTTTGGGGGCAACCAGCCCAGCTTGCTGCCTGTGAGCTTGCCTGCCATTGCTTCTCCTTCAGTTGTGGGGCCGGCGCTGGGTCCCCCCACTCAACAGCCCTGCTGGGACCTCCATGGCCAGCTCCCAGTTCCTGCCCTCCCAGTGCTGGGATGCAGCTCCAGGACTGGGAGGTGGTGCAGGGGCTTCCCACCGCCCCATGGGCCCAAGCCTGGGTGGGGACACCCACAGCCGAACCTGGCCTGGGTCTCCCAGCACCAGTCCAGCAGGGAAGCCTGGAGCTGAGCCTCCATGGTGCCTTGACTGCCATAACCCGATGCCTCCCCAGTCACCCGGGCTGGCGGCAGCTCCCAGTCCCTGTGGCTCACCCAAGAGGCCCCCCCACCCAGGGCCACCCCATCTCCCAGCCCAGCGCAGAGCATCCTCAGCCGGGTTAACCCTGCAGAGACCACCTGGGTGCCAGGGCTGGGGGTCCCGGGCTGTGCATTGGTACCTGTGGGTACCGAGTGTGTGGGGACAGGGACCCCCCCCGGCATCACATCACCCGGTGAAGGGGGGAGGTGGAGGCTGGCAGCGGATTATTTCTGCATTGGAAGTTACCCACCACTGTGTCTCTCTCTTTTTTTTTTTTTTTTCTTAAATAAAAGTCTAGAAAAGAAAAAAAACGATGAAACAAAAAGCCAAAACCAGAAGGCATTGCAGCACTGTGATGAACCGTATCTCCGCTGTGGTGCCTGGCTCGCAGTGGTTTGGGGTGTCAGCCCTGGTGGGTGCGGGGTCTGCTGGGGGGGTGGGGGGTGGACACAGTGCCAGGGTCCTGGGGGCATAGCTCTGCTTTAATCCCCACCTAAGCTCCGTGCACTTTGGGGTCAAAGCTGGGGATCTGGGGCTCCCCCCTCCAAAGTTCTCCCTTCCTGGGCAGCCTGATCAAAGAGCAGGGCTCAGGGACCAGGCAGTGCTGCAGCCCCATCCTCGCTGACCCTTGTGCCTCAGTTTCCCTGGCAGGCACGCAGCAGCCCAGGGTGGTGTGCGGTGTTTCGAAAGTCTCTTTAAAGAGTTTTATCAACTTCGGTCTATGAAAATTTTTCCCCCTGAGTGGCCTTAAAAGTTACCTGATACCTCTGTGCTGATTTTATATATACATATACATATATATACACACACGGGGGAACTGAGATGTGCTCAAAGGCCAGGCAGCTGATGCAGTTAGGTTTTACTGTGCCCCGTTATCTAAAGGACCCAGGTCTGGCTGAGCGAGCCACTGAGCTGATAGCAGCTCCAAGCAGTAAAATGAATACAGCCGATTTCCCTGCTTGCAACAGCCAAACCTCCTTGTAAAATTAACATATATGAATATTTGTTCAAAAAAAAGAAGTAAAGGAGGGGGGAAAGGTAAGAAAATTGTATAATAAAATTTTATAATTGTAATAAGACATGGCAGCGTCCGAATCCTGGTCTGTGAGCGCATCCCAGTGCTGCTAAGGTGGAAGGCGGCGGGGGGGGGACACAGACCTGCAGGGGTCATGGCCAAGGAGTCTCGGCCGGGCTTGAAGTGGGGTTATCCCCATGGCTGACCCTCCACCAGGTTTTGCCTCCCCTTTTTCTGGCTGCTTCCAACCAGCCCCCCGAGCAGCTCTGGCTGCTCGCCCACCACCTCCTCCCGGCGCTTGGCAGCTGTAGCTGGGCCCAGGATTGACACTGAGCATCAGCGGCGGTTTTCCAGCCCATCACTTCCCATCTCAGCTGATGGATCTGGCTTGGGTCTCCAAGGGCCCTTGGGAAGGCAGCACCCATGGACCAGGGGAGTCCGAGCTGCTTGCGTGGGCTGATGATGCTCTCGTGTCCAAGCATCCCCAGCTCATGCTCTAAGAGTGGATCTCCCCCCCCAGGCACCTCCATCCGAGCGCTTCGCCCCTGCCAGCATCACTGCCTCTGCACAGCTGGTGGGGACAGTGCGGTGCTGGGCGAGGGCAGCGAGGAGGGCGAGGGACCTGCTCGGAACGGCTTCGCTTTTGAATGGAGAGCGCCAAAACGTCTATATAGCAGTATAGCTATCTATTTATTGATATATAAATATGGATATATTTATAGTTCATACATACGTATATATTTATACTTTATACATATGTATATATATGCATATATAATATATGTGTGCATATATATTTTTATATATATATATATAACGGATGTATGTGTGTAGTCCCTGTATGGATTGATGCAAAGGGCTTTGCTCAGGTGCAAGGGTGCGTGTATGCGTGTACAGAAACCTATAAATACACACACGTGCGCCCCTGAGCATCAGCCACCATCCCAGCCCTCAAAAGCCCCTCCCCAGGCATCATGAGCAGGAGGGAAGCAGCTTACCAACGTTTATTTGGGCTCCTGATGCCCTTGAAGCCTGGCAGCAAATGCAGCAGGAGGCAGCAGGCAATCCGCTGGGGACGAACCCCAGGAAAATGGGAACTGTGAAGGCTCCGGTGGAGTCTGACGGTGCCTGGTCCCTTCCCCAGCTGGTCCTCTTCGCTCCTATTACTGCGATTTTATCTTCTCCCATCAGGAATGACCAGCTGGGACGTGGAACTGAAAAACCAAAAGACCCAAAGAGGAGTTGGGGATGGTGCGATTTAGGCTGCAGCCCACCCTTGTGCCGGGGGCTGGTGGCACCCACCGGGATAGGCCACTGGCCACTTGTGTCCCTGCACCCAGCTAGTCCGAAACTGGTACCCTTCCTCCCTGTTGCTTCAGATGCCATTAAATAAACTCCCACCAAACAGCCAAATCTCACTGAAGGAAAAAGAAAGAGGAAAAATAATTAAAAAGAAGCCTCTATTCCAGCTCCCCTCTCTCGCTGCCCTCTGTTTATTCTCCGCTGCCTCTTTCCTGTTTGGCGTTTTACTATCTGCTCCCAGCAGGCAGGGACAAATTTGCATTTTAATGCAGTCCTGTGAGGCTGCATAAACCACCTGTGAGGAGGAGGCAGAGCTGGGGAGAGGCACCCCTGCACCCCGATGCCCCCCCACCTCCCAGAGGGATGCTTGGTCCCCCTGATCCTGCCTTAAAAAGCCCTTTAAAAAATTATACACTCTTAAAAAAAAAACAAACCAACAAACAAACCTCATAAAGCGTCCAACCCCTTCATGCAGCACAGAGAAAGCGGGAAAGCAGACAGTGAGGGTGAAACCCAGGATTTTTCCTCTGCTGCGGTCAGCCCCAGCCGTGCCCCAGTCTCCCCTTGCCACTTCTCCTCCATCCAACCCCCCTCATCACCTCCCCCATCATTTTCTTGTGCCTTGGGGTTTCTCTTGACCAGCAACCGCTATCAGGGCCCCTTTTCCCCAGTCCCACCTCAGCACATCCCTGTTGTGCTCCCCGTCAGATGCCTCCAGCCACGTCCCCTCCACATGCAGCTCTGTCCCCATGATGGGACTTCTTGGACAGGGACAGGGACCACAAACCCAAGGGGCTGTGGGGGACCCGATTGCTTTTCCATCCTCACTGTTTCCCCGTGATGCCACCTCCACCCTCCGTGGTCCTGCATGTGGAGCTGCCCACATCACAGCCGGGGGATGGGGAGATATTCCCGACAGCAGGAGAGATTTATTTTCCGGGACTACAAGCAATAACAAGAGCTTCTCCGCAGCCACCGGTCAGGGGAAGTTTAATTAAGGCAGGAGCCGTGCACTCCCCCCGCCTCGCTCTTGACATTAACTGGGCAGGATTTGCACAGCAGCCAGGATAATTACTTTGGTAATTGCACCATTATTTCTGGGGGCCCTCGGCAACTTTTTTGCCTGGCTCAGTGAAGATATCTCCCCGAGGAAAGAGGAGGGATGGTGTCTTTCTCAGACCAGCCGGAGCTCAGGACGGGCTTCCCAGGTGGCTCTGGGGAGCGGGAATAGGAAAGTCCATCAGGTCCCAGCCTTTTTGGTGCTCCTTTCCACGCTGGGAAGCTGTTCCCCTCCTGCCAGCTGTGGGTCCCTCCATGCTGCCAAACTATTCCCCCAGTCCAGGGCTGCCAGAGCAGGGAGAGGAGCTGGAGCAGGATCGGGCCCCCCAGGCGGCAGCCCTGGGGTGGGAGCAGGCTGCACATCCCCAAAACACTCAGGAGCACCGGGGATTCTCCGTAAGGTTTTAGGACCCTGCTATGAATTTCCCCGTTTTCTAGGAATTTACCAGCACTTTCCAAGGACAGCGGGACCGGAGCCCACCTAAGAGGTTTTCAGGGCTTGCTGGGAACTTTTGTTGCCAGAAACTCCAGGGCCTTTCTGAGATTTCTCTGCCCTTTCCAGGAATTTCCATTAGCTTCTCGTAAATTCCCAGATCCAGAGCTGGTTTCCAAACCCTTGGCTGCACACCTTGTATAACAGCTTCGGTGAATCAATAGCTGGGTTGGTAGAGCTTCGAAACACTGCAGGACCCAGGCCACAAGAAGTTTTATGAATACCTGCGAAAGAGGGACTGATTTCCAGGAGTGCCTCAGTTTCCCCAGCTGTCTGTGGCCCCCAAGGCACCGGCCGTCTCTTGAAGGCTGTCAGTGAGCAGCCGTGGGATGCTCTGCCTTGGCTGACACCATGCAATCGCTACATGTCCAGAAATTCCCCGTAAGTAAAACCAAAGCACCTTTGGGTGATGGGAGGATGGAGCCCATGGATGGAGCCGCCGTGCTCCACCACGGCTGGGTCCTGCGGCACCAGGCCCCACATTCAGCACCGAGCGCCGTGCTCCCAGCTGCCGTGGCTGCTCCCCCAAACCTGCTCGGTGCTCTCATTCCTGCGCCTCGGTGAGGATGTTATCGAGATGGCATTAGGAGAGGCAGAACCCTTTTAACCACCACAGCATTTTAAATCAGCTGCACTGCTTCCCGTAAGGCAAAACGCTCATTTTCATTGCACCGACTCAGCCCCGGGGGGAATAACTTTCCGCCGTTCACTCCCGTCTCGCCAGTGGGATCGTGCCCAGGGCAGCACCGGTGGGGTGACCCAGGTGTCCTTGTGGGGGTCCGGCTCTGCCAATGCCACGGGCACTGCTGGCACAGCCGGCTGGGACCCCCGTGCCCAGCGACGCCGTGTCCCCCCTCCAGCCCGGCGAAGCGGGCTGGCTGCACTGGAGCAGACGAGGAGCGCTCGCCCACGGTGATGGAGGGGGATCGCTCCCCGCAGAGGGGTGCAGCGAGCGCCCAGCTGGTGCTTTGCTAAATGCAGCTATTCCTGGCCAGCCCCTGCCTGCGCAGCCGGGCCAGGCAGCAGATGCTGCTGGCAGTCCCAGCAGTGCGGCTGAAGAAAAGCCCCAATTTTGTGAGTTCATGGATTTAAAGGTCATGAAAGAGCATCTTCTCTGACCCCCTCCGTGACACCGCTCAGCAAATGGCACCCAATTACCCGTCTGTTGAGGCTCTGCCTTATGTCCCGTTAAGGGGTTTCTCTTGGCCGTGATTGAAAACAAGGCGGCGAGGGCCTGCGCCTGGCTGAGTCCCTTCGCCTTCCCCGGGGCAGGCTGCCTGCCGTGGGAGACAGCACCTCCCAGACGTTCGGCTTTTGAGGGACAACCGAGCACCTGGGGTCTCTGCACTCCTGGGGCCAAAACTCTGGGTAGGTTTTGGTGCCAGTCCAGGGAAAACACAGCCCTTTGGCCAGGCAGGAGAAAATCACGGATCCTCGTTCCTTGCAAATTAGCTGGTTCACGGCTTATTTTGTTGTCACTCTGTTTCTTCATTAGGAATCCAAAGAACGAACTGCTCCACAGGATGGGGACCTCTGTAGTGGGAGAAACCAGATCAGCCTTAAGGGAAAAATGGCTGAAACTGGGATGCAACCAGACTGGGGATGGCAACAACATATCTGTCATGATCCTGCACCACAGGGACAGGACGCAGAGCCCCTGTCTCTCAAAGCTCCCCTGGGTGGCCCTGCGAAATGGCTTCGTCCATCTGTGCCTCAGTTTACCTTGACATGAATAGGTCCTTACCCATTGGGAAGCCTGTGACAGATGCAGCCTGATTAATGAAATAGTAATTCACTGCTAAGTAATTCATCACAGCCAATTTTCACACCTTCTCTGTCCCCCTCCTGGGATTTACAGGGTCTAATTCTGTCCTTTGCAAGGTGCCATTTAGGAAAGTTAAATCTACACCCTCCTTAGGGCAAATAAAATCCTTCCTCGGCCCAAACTTCCACCCAGCTCCAGCTCCAGCTTTGTCAGCGTTGTTTACCAGGGAGCTGGTGTCCCACCACGCCAGGATGCTTTGCCTGCCCGACCTTGTGGGGATTCAGGTCTTTTGGCTCCCTGTCTCTGTCAAAAGCAGCAAGTGTGCAGCTGGGGCCGTGCAAAGAGTAATTGGAGACAGCATAGATCACCCTAATGACGGCAAAACCAATTAGCCAAGGGTTAACCACTCCGCTGATGAAAACCAGGGGTTCAAACTGCTGAGCCAGCAAAAGCTCTGCACTGATCAATGCCATGTAAATAATATTGCTTGTTCTTGGGAGCCCATTTCTTTCTGTTTCAACAGCAAAATACATTTCACCTGGCAGCACCCTGCTGAGCAGACTCATAAACATCGCCCCGGTTTGGGTTTGGGGGGGTACATAGAGACACCACCTTTCCTGGCTCTCCTGCACACACAGTTCTATAAAATGAGGAATAATTGCTGCTTACATCATGCCGGTGGTGGCTATCAAATGGTCCTGGGATTACTGAGCGAACGAGGAGGATTCTCCGAGCTGTATCTGTAGCGGAGGGGAAGAAAAAATGTTTCTGGGTCGGTGTAATCCAACCGCCAGTTTGTGGAGCTGGAGTCCTCTGGGAAGCTCAAGGGAGGGGACCTGAGCCAGGAAGAAGCACCCAGAAAAGCCAGATTCAGCTCAGCTGCCCTCATCATCACTCCTGCAAGGTCCATGAGTGGGTCTGAGTCCCATTGTGGATTCTTTAGTGGCTGCTAAGGGTTTTGCCTCTTCTCCATGTGCCCACCTATTACCCTCCTCATACTGCTGATCACAGTTCCTCCCAGCCACTCTGAGCACTGACCAGGAGCTTCAGAAACATCCAAAAGCAGAGGTAGCTCCATGGGGAAGCAATGCATTCCCCTAAACTACTTCTCCCCAGCCCAGCTGCCTACAGGGACCTGCTGAACACCACTGCTTCTCGGGACTGGGCTCAGCGACTGCTGCCAAATAAATAAGAAGGAGGGGTAAAAAAAAAACCCTAAACCACTGCAACCAATAAAAAAGGGCAAAAAATTGTCTGCTGTAAGTGACCCTGCTTCAGCAGGGGGTTGGACTAGATGACCCACAGAGGTCCCTTCCAACCCCTAACATTCTGTGATTCTGTGAAGTGCAGGCAGAGATGAGGGTGGCAGAGGTGCCTTCCCCAGCCAGCTCCTTGGTCCCAGCAGCTCAGAAAGTCCTTCTGCAGCACGGGAAGGGCTGCTCGCCACTCCCAATCGATTGCTGGATGCTGCTCGCCTCGGTGACATTCAAACCCCAAAGGGTGACTGCTTCCAAATGGAGAAGGGTGTGCAAAGCCGGTCTGGAGGTGCATGGAGCCCAAAGCTGCCCAAATGAATGCTCCCTGGAGAGGAAAAGGGGCTGGGGGGGCATTGGGGACCACAGTGGTGTCACCCCAGGTGTCCCAGGCTCAGCAGAAGGGCTTGAGGCTAAGCCTGCCCCAGCCAAATCACCAGCTCCAGTGAGGCTTTTAAGTAGTGGTCCCAGCCTGCTGTGTGATTTCAGCTTCACAGGACACGTCTTGTAGCGTCAGACAAATAGGTGGGACCGGCCGGTGGCAGAGATGCTGCTGGGGCAGGGGAAAGCATCACCTTGGCTGTCGCAGGAGCGACAGGCCTGTTGTATCCCAGGAGTCTGGTCCGAGTCGCTTGGATTTGTCCCTGTTTCGCCTGATTCCTCGTGGCTGAAACACCAAGACACTCCAGGAGAAAAAGAACAGGGAAAACACATTCAGAAATAAAAATATTTCCTTTTGACATGTCTTCTTGGCTTGCAATAAGCTGCTTCGATCTTTTGATCTGAAGTTTCTTCCCCCTTGACATGTCCTTTGATTGCATTGACTTATTTTTTGCCTTAAAAAGCTGGAAATCAACCCAAGCCCTTTTGATTTTGACTGGAACAGAGCAGGAGCACAGATGATGTCTCTGGAAAGTGATTTTTTTTCCTGAACTGCTCCAGAACTGGAAAGAAGAAAAACCCCAAATAAATCTGTTGTTTGCACAGCTGAGAAGAAGATATTGAGCACGTGGAGGTCGCTGGGGATGTTGGCCTTGGCTCAGCTCTGCCAACAGCTAGAGGTGCCAACATGCCTCCGACGAAACCTGGAGGGGGGCTGGGGGGTGCAGGAGCAGGCCCTGGGGTGCTTGGCAGAGGGAGGATGGAGAAGCATCCCTGAAGCCAAAAGGAAGCCCTCCACAGCATGGAAATGATCCCATTTCGAGGAGATTTCAAGAATTCGGTCTCTCAACAAGTTCAGTGCCATCGAACAAAGAAACATCATTTCTGGTCCCACCATAGGTGATGGCATCGCCTCGCCTCGAGAAAGGCTCTGCACACTGTGAATGCAACCAGGGCACAAGCACCCTCCTGCATGTCTCTGCCCCCATACAGCTCCCAAACCCTCTCGGAAGAAGATGAATCATGTCATTAGTGCGTTTTTAAAGCCACCTTTACTGTGGCTCTCAGGTAGCAGTTTTTATAATTGGTTTATTTTCCCTCCGCACTCAAAACGTTCACAATATGTCTCAAATCACTGCAGTGCACGCATTTGCCAGGTCCCGTCTCTGTTACCTGATTTTGTATTTCAGCTTTGCATTGCAGGTTATGATCGGAGGAGAGCTCTTCATCCGTTAGTGTGGAAGCAAAGTCTTTCTGAGGCAGCTTCCCTGGGCTCTTATCATTTGATTCCCAGCTAATGGCTGTGGCTGAAAAGATACAGGTATCTTAAAAACTGCCCTCCTCGTGCTTTTGGGTCTGGGGCATCTCTAACTCTGAAGACCTGAGCTTCTTTCTGGGGGTTATGAAGTTACTGGAAACCTGCTGCTAAAAACTACAGCCCCCAAACCGTGGTGCTGGGATGTTTTATCCTCCTCCTTGATGTCCCCGCAAATTGTGATTTGCCTAACGTAGTCAGGGAACATTTTGTTTCACAGCTCACTGATGCAGAGATGGCAAATTTCCCCTGTAATCAGGCTGTGATTTCTTCTTCCTTTCCCCCCAAACAACCCCATGATTCAGAAAAAAGCTGTTTGGCCGACATGCATGGCAGAAGACACAGGAGGCAAAGGCAGTCAGGAGGCGAGGTGGCATCCCAGGCTGCAAACCTTCCTCCCCAGCAGAGAGAGGAGAAACCTCTGAACCCAAGCTGAATGAGAAATGACACCGCTGGTGCACAGGGGCTGCGCTACACTTCCCACAAGTGTCCATGTCTGTGATTGTGGTAATTGCCAATCAGTGGCGGAAAAATCCAGCTCCTTCCCCATTTCTGACCCCCAGGAGACACCTTGGGGTCTCCCCCGTCCCGCAGCCTCTGCAGATGCCGTACCTGCCAGCCCTGTAAAGGCTCTGGGTCCCAGCCTGATCTCATGCTCTCTGCGCCCGTAAGTCTGGGTTAAATCTTGATAAAGGGAGGAAAGACTCTCTTCCCGCTCTTGGACCATAACACGTAAACCACCACCCGACCTTCATGGGGCTTAGAGACGTGTAATGCAATGCAGGATGGATCCAGGCTGGCTGTGGGGAGGTCCAGCCATTTTTCTTTCTCATTTTTCCTCTCCTTCCCTCTTTCCCCCCGCTCCCAGCACCACATGATCTATAGCGAGATAACAGCTTCAATTGCTCCAAATTGCTTATTGAGGACTCTGTGGTAAATCAATGATTTTAAATGGGATCACAGAATAGCAATCCCAAGAACAGCAGAATAAAAATATAAATGGAGCCGATCGGCGGTGAGGAGAGGCAAAACGCCCAGGCTGATTGCATTCAAGCTCTGCCGCCGGTGATGGGCACCAGAGCTGCCAGTGTGGGGGACAGGAGGCAGGATCTGGCCGACCTGCTTGGAAATTTGCCTGGGTAAAGCCAAGTGAGCAGTGAGCTTGCAAAGGTCTGAGAGCTCCTCTTGCGCCTTCACCTTGGGTGTTGTGAGTAAAACTGGGATCAGCTCTTCAGCATCATGCCTGGGACAGGATCCATGGTGCTGGACTCCCAGACGTGGCATGCAACTGTCCCTACAGCAAGGTCTTGAGCTTCCTCGCACAGATAAGGGAAACCGAGGCACGGGTGCGTGGACCCATTCGGGCTCTGCCCGTTGGGCTCCGTGGCCACACATTGGGCTAAAATCTCACGTGTGCGCATGGGTCCCTGCACATGCTCCATGTCCCAGCATGTGTTTGCAGACAAGGTGTGGACAAGTCCAAGTTCCCACCGAAGCCGTTACTCATCCCCTCCAAATTTAGTTTCTGGGTGAAAATATCCCCAGTCCTCTCAGAACAAACAGCTTGTTGGTTGCTACCGAAGAACATGAGTTATCATGTCCTTAAATAGCCATTTTCTAGCTTTTAAGTGCTCAGGTTCTTGCAGTAAGTTACTGAGAGCAGAAACGCTGTCACTTAGCAACCTCCCCACTTTGGAGGATGTGAAGGGAGGTGGGGATGGGGGATTTTTGTCTTTCTTCTGCTGGAATTTCCAACTCAGCTCAGTCCTGAAATTTCTGCATGCGTGTCTGCCAGGCAAGACAAAAATGAAGATGCAGGCGAATAAAAGCACCATTAGACATGTCAGCAAGTGGATGAATGAATGCTCTTCCCTTCAGGTTTTTCTCTCCCCCGTGATTAATGAATTTCATTTACTGCACTAACAACCATACCTTCATCTACATGGTCAAGGCAAGAAGTGGCCCTGCCTCATCGCAGGCCAGACAGCGAGAGATGCAGTAGATGGAGGCATGGATAGAGGGGTGGACAGATGGGCTTTTTTGTATGCATGGTGCTGCTCACAATGGCCCACCCGGCAGAAAACACATCAATTTGATGGGCGCCCCTTGTGCTTTTGAGGGATGGGATGAAAGGAGACCTACAAAATCACAGGACAAGTTTTCTGTTGCTATCTGTGGTCATTTCTTATCTCTTCCACCCAAATCTGAAGCGTTTCAGTCTATACAAGGCTATTGTAAAATGACTGGAAGAGGGAGAGTTGGATATGAGGTCAAAACCCAATAGCAGGCTCTGGAGAAGGTCGTGGTGGTTCTGGGGCCATGTGGGTAAATTAACTTCAATTAGCTGCAGAGTGGGATAAAAAGTTATAAAAAGCAAGTTGTAAAAAGCATTTAGAGAGTCAGAGAGCCTTGCGTGAGCATGGGATTTCACCCAAGGAAAGAGAAGCTGGATGGAGTTCAAGACCCTCGGCTCTGCGATGAGCTGTTTCATGGGGTTCAGGTTAAGAGTGAGTGGGGATGAATGTCCCCAAGAGTCAAGGCTGAGGCTCTCATTGCAGCCCTCAGGTGGGACACTTTGACTCTGCTACATCCCTCCTGCTGGAGCATCCCCAGCCAACGCTACACCACTGCCCTCGGACGCAGGACACTGCTGGAGTTACCAACCCCTGGAGCCCAGGAGTGCATGAGAAGTGACGGAGGAGAGGGATCGTGCTGCTTCTGCCGGGGTGTGGCAGAGTGGGGACAGCAGCAATCCCCCTCGCGCGTGAAGGGGAGAAGCAGCAGGTAAGCAGAAACTCTGCCAAAACCACCTCGTTGACAGGGTGCAGGGTAAACGTGGAGAGCTGCAGGCCAGCGATGCTCATCGCGAGGGGTCCCACCACTTCCACCCTCCCCTCTGGTCCTCCATGAGTTTCCAGCTGCTGTGTGAGTCCCACTCCGACACACCCCAGAGGGAGATACTTTAGTACACCACTTATTATATATAGTGAGAAAATGCGACTGACCTTTCCAATACAGCTGGCACAGGCACCGCCACAGAGCACCATTGGTGTCTATTATGCAACTGCTAAAGAATGTTCCTAATAATTAATTGTTGGTTATTTCAAAGGCAAGAACTTGCCCATTACACACAATGTGCAATTAGCTATATTTAAAAAGCTCTCTGCAGGGCTGGATTCAGCAAACCTGGCCCACCCCTCAGAGCAGTTAAGCGCATGCTTAACTTCAAGCAGGTCCTTTTGGCTCACTGACTCCAGTTTAAGCAGATGCCTAACTCTGTTCCTTATTCTGCACTGGATTTATTGACTGATTTATTTAAAAACATAATGTAGCACTGCTGACAGTTTATGCTTCAGAGACCTGTCCAAGAATAATTTTTATGAACAGAGACAGAGGCAAAATCTAACTCAGTTATAAACTGACACTAAAAAGCCATCAGCTCCGTGGTTTTCATGGGGTGGCAGCATGTGGAGATCGCAGCATGGGCACGCACGTGCCTCCTCGTGCAGCATCACAACCTGGTTCACAGTTTCACTTGTCTCAAGGGTGGTTTCCCCACTGGGAACCTGATGCTGGACCTTAAAGAGGGGCCTGGAGGGACAGAAGGGGTAGGGGAGATCAGAGAGTGTCCTTGCGAGGTGCTGCGCCCAGTGCAAATTCAATTCCCGCCCCAAAGGAGATATGGGATGGGAGGATTTAAGGACCAGCAAATGCCTTGGTTCCTGCCAAGGCTGGAGGTTTTGCTGGTGTTAAAACAGGCTCTGTGCCTGTGACAGTGAGCAGGACGTATCCTACCATGGGTCCTTCCCAGTCACGAGGGGAAAAGCCCCATCTGCCAGTCCTCGAGCTGCTGCCCATGCCAGGGACAAACCGAACAAAGTCTCACTTTGCTGCTCTCCCCGTCTGTAAATACTTAGAGATAGGAGCCATAAAAGTACCTTAGAGAGAAGGCAGTGGTAAAATTACATCAAGCCTAGGGGCTTAAACCGATTGAAGGATACATTTTCCAAGCTGATACAGCTAAAGCAGCAGCAGAGCGCTCGTGCACAAAGTAGCCAGTGGAGTTTGATCATTTTTTGCCCTTCTAACTGGCCAGACAGCTGGAAAAAAGCCCCACGAATATTTTGGGAACATTTTCAGAAGTAGTACAGCGATGGAGGAATGTGTTAGCCAGCGGCAAAAGTCTCTGAGATTTTCCGAGCAAACAACCATTGCTTGGAAAATAATAGGGATAGCGTTTATCTCTGTGCGATGCTGCAACCTGGGCTGGTTTTGGGGAGCTGGAGCCCTGTCCTGGAGCTGCTGGGAGAGAAAGGGAGAGGGAGACAGCAGCTGTCCCAGCAAGTGCATGGCTTGAAGATATGTGTGGTCTTTTTTTTTTTTTTTTTTTTTTTTTTCACAAAAAAGACTACTGCACACCTCCTCCCCATTAATTTCCAGCCTCACTGCTTTCTCTCTGCCCGTTCCCAGTGGGCTACATCACCTCCCCCCCAACCCACATTGAGCATCCTGATCCGGGGCACAGAGGGGCTCAGCCCCGCGGGACCTTGATTTGACAGCCAAGATGATTTGCTCTGACCTGCCCTGGCAGCTCTAATTATGATTAATGGCTGTGACGGTTATCTGGTTGACTTTTATTCCGCATCCCGGCCAGTGCTGGGGGCACGGATGCCTGACCTGCCCCGGCGCGTGGGGGCCGGTGCTGACACCAAGAATCGATCACGGCGGCTGCGGCTATTGCTATTGCTGGGAGCAGGAAAGAGAGAGCGTGGGGAGGGGAGGGAGAGCTGGCTTTGCTCTGCAGTGGGAATTTCCCCAGGGGAACACAAGTAAATGTGCCAAAAAGATCCTTGGGCTGCTTCAGTTACCCCCATTGCACCTTCTCTGTGCTTGCTGAGGGTCAGAGGGAGGGGACAGGGCAGGGGGGGGCTTTTGACCCCCAACCTAAAGGCCAAAATCTTCATTGATTTGTGCCATAAAGCCTCCAAACCGTCTCACCCCTCTGGCCATAGAAATCTGTCTGTCAAAGGGATTAAACATCCACTTTCCCCCTGCGAGAGATGGTAGGCAGAGGGGAGCGGGACGCAGCCTCACGCCCCCCACTTGATGCACTCGCACGCCAAACCCCTTCCCCAGGGCAGAGCCTGCCACGACCTGACCCCCTCCACCCTGAGACCCTCCTTGTCCCTGGCCCTTCACAAGGACAGAGCGAGAGGGGGTTTGAGCTGCTTTTTGCCCGGCTCCAATAAATGTGCTTGTGGGGCAAAAGCCACCCGAGTGCCCATCCCGTCCCCCTGATCCCAGCTCACCCTGTCACTCCTGCTGGCATGAAGGAAGGGAAAGCAACAAGAAAGCAGGGGTAAAATACAAAATTACCTCTTTTGGCAGCAAGGGGTGATTTCAAACAGCATCAGCCAGTCTCTACTTACCGCATGGTGTTACCTTCCAGGGAGAAGGAAGTGGCCGGGGAAGTGGATCCTGGATTTGGCACCAGGGTGGGATAATGCCATGAGCTCCTCACTCTGGGGAGACCATGCAAAGCAGCCCCAGTGAGAGCTGGTGGGGGTCAACCAGATGCACGAGACCTCACTGGCCTCACTGAATTCAGGTCTGCTGAAATGTCTGGAGGGCAAACACGAGTTCTGAATTGGCTGGCTGCAGCTGAACGTGGGCATGGTGCTAGCAAGATGCTCCAGTGGTACCCAGAAGGGCTCTAATGATCTGGGAGGGAAATAAAGGCAGACGTCCTGATCGCAGCTCACTGCTCTCCAGCTCATTTCTGAAATAGTTCCTGGCTTTATAATGAAGTACAAGGTTATGCTGGACTTCAACAAACACCACAGACATGGCAATATGCTAATAAATGCTGATTTAAATTTGATGGAAGCCAGGAAGAATTATCCCAGAATGTATTAATTAGTGTGATTATGAGATGTTTGAAAAAAGAAAATGCACAGCAGAGGTTATAAGGAGGAAAGGTATGCAAAGCAGGAGAGCCTTTGAAGCTCTTCCTAAGGGGATGTGCCTGGTTTCCCGCACCAAGGCTGGTCCTCACCCCGAGATGTGCTGTGGCACCTGCCCCATGACCACCCTGAGCCGAAGCCCTGGCCGCGCTCCCGGCTCAAAGCCCTGAGCAACCCCCGGCCCCGCACTCCATTTGTCAAGGTGCGATGGGGCTGCGGGAGTGGGAATTGCTGGCCCAGCTCTTCTCCCCAAGCTATTCGGCATCGCTTTGCTGTAAACACACCGGCAGCTCCTGAAATCGCTTACTTTCCTGCCCAAACGCCTCCCCCAGGGAGCACGACGCTGCCTCTCGCAGAGCAGCGTGCCGGGGTCGCTGCCGGCGGGGCAGGCACGTGTTTCCCCTGAAGGGGAATAGGTTTTCAAAGTGAATCTTAAATCAGTGAGCTGACGGGCAGCCCTGGCTGATTTCCTTCTTGCTCTCTTTTCGTTATTGATGTTATTTTACCCCCAATATTCCTAGCTGCCATTTCCTCCACCAATCTCTCCTGGCTGCAATTCCCCGAATCCCACAATGTGCATCAAACGCATTCTTCAACCACCAAACTGGGGCTGGTGCATCCTCGCTGCTGCAGAAACCTTCCCAGCACCTTCCTCGGGGAGCTGCATCTCACAGAGGAGTGGGGCAAGCTACGGCTCTGCCAGCGAGACCGCAAGCATCACCCTGGGACGGAGCAAACCTGGGCTTCTCCCCTGCACAGCCCCAGCACTGGGGGCTGTGATCGGCTGCAATGCCCCAGACTGCTTTAAAACAACGTCCCTGAGCTCCTCTGACGCAGATCTGAGAGGAAACGATGCTCAGCAGTGCTCACATGCCCAGTAAGGGCTACCTTGCCCTTCGCTGAAGATTACCTGACCATCCCAAAGCAGATCTCTATCTTCCAGCAAAGCGACAATCACGTTGGCACAGTTTCCCACTAAGAAATGCTGTAGGACAGTGACAGCCCCAGGACCAGGCTGAGATCTGATGTCTTCTCAGTGCCAGTCTGTACCCTGTTCCCCAGCCCTGTTGCCAGTGAGAGCGGCTGGTTGGACAGAGGGACGGCCGTTTGTCTGGAGGCGGCCAGGAAGCACATATGGGGACAGGTACATGGTGCTTTTCCAGGGGCGGGCAGCTAGCTATGCAGCCCAGCTGGAAAGATTTCCCTCTCCTGTGATGGCACGGATCTCTCCACTCCTACCTTTCACCATCAAAGCGGACACGTGCTCTGCAGCATCTCCCAGCCCTCCTGTGCGGCAGTCCCAGCACGGCAGGGTTTCCCTGAGCTGCTTTCAGCTGCTTCTCGAAGCACACTTGCATGCATTTATCGGTTGCAGCAACCCCGCTTCGCTGCTGCCCTGCAGCTCCTTGCTGGAGCATCGGTGCCGTGGTCCTCCCAGTCTCCCCATCAAAGCCCAGGACTGCGCCTCAGCTGAGAACATAAAGAGCCTCCCAACTCCTGCAGCTCTGTTTGCAGTGATAAATGCTCCACCATAGCCCAAGCTGTCATGTCTCCAGACTGAAGTGTGGGGAAAAAGACCCTGAAGCCACTTTCCTTGATCTGTCACAAGGCAGGAGTTTAGCTAACGGGCTATCGTCACCATGAAGCAGTTTATCCTCTCGCATCTGCCCCTGCTGTCCCATAGAGCAGAGCTGAAGGGGGTCACGCCGGGAGGGCTCACACCTATCCCCAGCAGGAGCAAGAAATGCTGGTAGAACTCTCCGCATTTCTTGTAGGGAGCAAGCTCAGCGCTGGGGAGAAAGGCTGGAGGGGAAAAACACACATGGACAACCCCAACCCCCAGCTGGGCTCACCGTGGGTGATGCTATGTGGGCACGATGCTGATTTGCACCTTGCGGATCGACACAGCAGCCAGCTGGGCCGCTGATGCTGGCAGCAACGAGCTGGCTGGCTCTGGTGGGAGAGGCGACCAGGCCTGGGATTTTTTTTCCAAAAGCCTCAGAGTTTTAGGCATTCAGATTTATAGATATTTGCTTAATGCAGAGGCTGGGGAGGAGGAAATGGAGGTGGAAATTCATAGCTAGATAAATGGGTCTATAGGAGGGAGCAGATAGGTGGGGTTTTCTGTTTGGAAATCTCTACCTACTTTCCCACATCTGGCTTTTAAGAGCCCAGTTACCCAGATTTTTACCGACCGGCTCTTCAGGCAGCTCAGAAACGTCACCCACTCCAAGCTGGCATCCTTCCTGCCAGAGCTGTCCCAGCCATCACCTTCCTGTCCTTTTCCTCCAAAAGTATTTAAAGAAAAAATAAAACGTTCTCAGCTGCCATCTTTTTGGAAAAAGAGAACCTGGATTAAAAATATCCTACTGAAAAGAAAAGAAACCCCACTATCAATAAGAAAAACCAAGCCAAAGCAAACAGAACCCACCTACAAACCTTCAATTCTCCAATTCCATCTTCACAGTTGAAGGTATCTAGGACGCCTTTCCACTCTCCCCAGTAAATCCTTATACTCTGTGTCTTTCCTGTGAAGTTCTCTGTGTATAACTCATTCCCCCACTACCCTGTTTTTTTTCCCCCCTAATTTTCAGGTAAAGTCTACAAAAGCAGAGTTTCCATTGCCATGCTCATGGTGTAAAATCAACTCGGGGAGCTTTGGTGGTCAGTGCAGCCGTTCATCCCTCCTGAAGCCATCACCATCCTCCTCTTGGTGGGCGATGCAGCTGTGGGGCCAGTGCGGGGGCTGAGTTCACCAAGGCATCAGTATGAGCCAAGATCCGAAATAGTTTTTCAAGACCAAGGTGATGACGAAGCTGCAGGTCTGAGTGTCCCTTGTATTGGTTTCAGCGCTGGCGTCCTGCCTGGGTTTGGGCAAGGTGGATGGATTTGATGGATCTGGATGTATCCTGAGGTCTCCAATGGCTAGAGAAGCCATTCACATTAAAACCAAGCAATTCTAGATCTTCGAATATCAAACATAGAAACACACCCTCCTCAAAGCCCAGAGCCACCAGCTGCCTCAGGGTCCCACCTGCCACAATAGCAGGGCACCCAGGGGTGGCCCCACACCGTGTTTCACCCCGCTTCACCCAACTTGCATCCGGAATAAGTTGCAAAAGAAACGGAAGAATCTCCCCAAACCACACCAGCCCATTCAGAAGGGAAAGATCTTGATTCAAAATGACTGCTCCTTTGGAAATTTCCTCCTTCTGAAGGAGAAACACAAACAAAAACCCTTTTCTTTGGGGAAAACAAACAGGGAAACCAAGCTCAGATCAGAAGGGAAAGCTGTAATGGGAGCAGACACCGTCCCCTACCACAGCTGAACCGACCGCCGACAAATCATTTCAGGTCAGTGCAGAACAACACAGGCTCTTCTCAGAGCAGGAAAGGCCATGATGGAAAAGCACCACATCAATTAATTTGGGTGGTTTTAATTAGGCAGCCCGCCTGGGCTGCAAAGCTGTGCTCAGCTCACTGCAGGGCCGAGCCTGGGGAAGGGGCTGTGCCGGCTGGCTGCCTGCCCCGAGGTGTGAATCCGGCCATGCCTGCACACGCCGTGTGCGGGGTCCGGGCATGTCGTGCCCTCGCCTGCCGCTGCCTTGGGGTTGGTGGAGCAGAGAAACAGCATTTGCTACCCAGGTCACCTCACCTGCTCAGCTGGGGTGGTTCTGGAGCTCGAGGAGAGCACAGGCAGCGAGCGGGGGGTTGCATTTATCCCCCAGAGCAGCAGTGACAGATCCACTCATGTTCAGGCAGGGACAGACAGACATGTCCTCCCCCTTGCCAGCACACACAGGGCAGAATGACAGGGAAATACGAGGGTCTCTCTGCAAGAAGGGCTCAACATGGGGCAGTGCATGAGCCAGTTGTGGGCATCCCACGGGACACGAGTGTCCATCCTGGGGGTTCCTCACTGAGATGTGGAGGAGGGTCATGAAGGGATGAAGGCCCCGGGACTCCCAAGTTCTCATCATCTCCTTTCACTGGGCTCGGGACATCTCAGGGCAGTTCAGCCCTGGATGAAGGTGCAATGGGTGGTGAAAGGAGAAAAAAAAGAGGGGGAGCTGGCTCGTGGAGACACTGGGGCAATGATTGGGCTTTGGCAGCCCCATCGCCTCTCGCAGCCGAGCACAGCAATTCTGGATTTGGCAAGCAGAAAGCTTCTCCCCTTCAACAGCAAATCTGGTCCAACACCATCCCCATGCTGGGAGGCCGAGAGCATGGGCGGGGGTAGAGCCCGCAGTGGGATTAAACAGAAATCTCACCAACACTCAGGGACCGAGCCCTGCAGCGTTGGGGGGGCCCTGGGGTCCAGCGCTCCCACCTGTACCCAAATCCCATCCCGGTGAGCGATTCTCTTAGCTAAAAGCCACCGCAGGGGACTCACTCACGGGGGCCAAGCAGGTCCGAGGCGTCCGTCCCAGGCGAGTCGGGGGTGTCTGGCGAGCCCATGCTGGGTGGATGCTCAGGCCGGGGCATGCGGCCGAGCGGAGAAGAGCTGCACTCGAAGGCAGAGAACTCGATAATCCATCAGGCTTCCCAGTGCAGGCTCTGCAGCAAGACTTTAATAGACTTATCTTTACCACAATAATGTATTTTATTTTTCCAGTGCACATTCATTATTCACATGCTTATTTCCCCACGGATTATGTATGCTGCCTGAGCTCTGTTCTCCTGCCTTATTTTCACAATGTCGGCTCTGGTACCTACTTATTTTTACAGTATTGTCACCTGCAAACGGGTTTCTATTTAATCGCCAAAACTAATAATACGGCTCAGTGGAGATGTCAGGGGCAGGATGCTCGTTCGCTTCCAGAGTCCCTCGTCTGAAAAGGACCAGCTGTTGGCATCGAAGCATCCTGTGTGCAATGAGTTTGGGGGCTCTCAGATCACCCACCTCCTGCATGGATCCTCCACCATGGTGGGTGAAGCTTGTGGCTGCAGCATCCACAGCCCTAAGATGGAGCTTGCTGGAAGAAAAATAAAGGATATACCAATCAACCTTGCTGCTTCTTCCCGGCTTGAAAAGGGACTTCAAAAGGCTCCCAAAACCCACCTCCCGGTCAATCGCTGGACTGGAGCTTCCCAATGCCACATGGCACAGCAAAATCCTTTGACTTGTGCTGGGCTACATGATCCATGAATATTTTTGAATCACTCAGACCTAGGATGACCTGTGGCACAAGGGGAAGAAAATATGAAGTAGCTGCTCATTAAGGAGGGACATCTGTGAAGCAGGTGAGTGCTGGTGTAGTGGGATGAGCAACATCTGCTCAGAGGCATCGAGCTTGGTCTGCAAGGCTTCTGCACAGAGTAGCTGCACAAACTGCTCCTTGGTAGCCCAATTTCCAGCACTTCTGGATTTCCAACCTCTTGGCGTGTTAAAGCAAAGCGAGGTCTCTTACCATGGGTTTATGGTGAGCCCAGCACTCACCCACAGTTACCAAGGGCACACAGGCACGTCCAGATACTCACACACACAAAACTACTGTGCCGTGCCTTCCCTCACATACAGCCACACACATGCTGCGATATCAAACCGCTTAACACCCCGATGATGTTTTTGAGCTGGATCTTGGCTGGTTTTGGTGTTCTGGTGTTTCGTGGAGGATGATTTAATTCCATTGCTTTCCTTCCCTAGGAGAGGGAGGTTACTTCACACCGGAGGAAGCGAGGGCTCATGTTTGCATGCACGCCTTTCCGTGTTGGAGGAAGCAGTGCAAACGACTTCTGCAAGCTGTGAAGTGCTCTGAAAGGAAGAGACACTTCTGGTTTTCCCTTGAAATGGTTTCTGGGGTTTAGTTTAGCTGCACACCAGGTTCGGGGCTGGATCCTCAGGCAGCAGAGGGGAGCTCAGCACCTTCATCCCAACCAACTCCCTTCTCCGTTTGCTCAACTTCAACCTTGCAACCCAGACAGTGAGGATAGGCTGAAAAAAGCAAAACCTCCAAGCGCTCAGGGAGGGAGTTTTCCTCGCAGTTGCTCTGCCAGTCCCTCCACAGGGGCCGAGCAGCCCATACAAGGCATCCTCCTGGCCAGGTATACACACATTGCTCCCCATCCTTCACCTTCCCGTTGGGTGCCCCAGTACCTTGCAGGACGCTCCAGATTGTGCTCTCGTCCCCAGGGACAGCCTCACCAAGGTCGTGTTGGCTCAGCTGCCCTGGGGTCCTGCCCTGCCTCCCTGCTCTCAGCCTGCTCCCAGACCTCATCCACCACCGGATCGCTGTTTTCTCTTCAAGCCTTTTCTAACTCCTGAGCCATGCTTCGCCCGGAGCCTGGACGCTGCCCATGCAGGACGGGTCCCTGTCCCCGCGCTGCTGCCCACAGCACAGCCCTGGCTTCGCTGCAAGACGTTATTCTCCCTGGTAACTCCTCTCCCCCACCTTTAGCCAGTGCATTATCCTATTATTCTGCCCACGTCCCTGCGCTTGCTCCCTGCCTTCAATGGAAGTCATAAATAAGGCATAAGGCACGCTAAAAAGGGAGAGAAAACATTTAATCTTTTATTCCAGTTTGTTGCAGAGTTGAGATGGATCCGGCTGCTCAGGGTCCCTCCTCCAGCCCCTGACGGTCGCTCCCGCCTTCCCCTGCACTCTCACAGAGACGGGAAGGTGACAAAGGATGGATGCCATTCCCCTGGGGTTAATCTTATAAAGCAATTTTTCTCCTGTTTTTTCTGCAGAAGCCAAGTGCCAAACTGCACACGAGTGGGGCCACTGACACATTGCAGGGAAGGGACGGGGATGCTCCAGGGTTTGTAAGCCCTCATAACAGAGGTGCTCCCAGTCCCCGAAAGCACCAAGCTCTGCACAGCACAGAGGTTATTTAGGCAGAAAAGAAGAAATTACTCCATAGCTAGAACCCATTTAACCCCCCAGTGTGAAATCCCAAGGCAGAGGGCATCTCCTACTGTGATGCTTACCATATGCCTCCAGCTCAGCGAAAAATTCAGGGCTGGGTTTGGTCAGGAGGTTTTTCCATGACTCAAGGACACATCACTCATCGCGGGCTTCTGCTGGAAGGGGTTCTCGGCAGTGCTCCGAGGCTCCGAGCATCCCTGGAGGGAGCGGTCCCTGGATGCTGCTGCCTGCCGGAGAGCTGCCACAGCGGCTGCACTGCTGCCGTCCCTCAGCAATGCCAGGATGAATGTGCTGAGCTCCAGAGAAACAACAAGAAAAAAAGGGTATTTTGGTTTCCGTCAGCCTGGTTTCCTGAGGAAAAGAGGTTTATGCAATCACACTTCCCTGTGCCTGAGACAGCCGGCACGTCTTCCCTTGTCATTCTGTACCTTACGAGGCAATCTGAATGAAATTTGACAGTAATAATAGGAATCTGAAGAGAATTATGTTCTGACAGGCTTGGTGAGGATCCGCAGCCTGGCAGAGGAGTGAAAGACATAATTAATGGTCCCGCTGAGGAAAAGCCCGCGTGTGAGGGTTTTCCTTAGACATCACAGAATCTCCAGGCAATTAAGAGCAGTCCCCAGGGGAAGCCTTGGTCAGTGTTTGCTGGGAAATCCCACAGCTGGCAGCGGGTTCTCCGGGGTCTGCTGGGGCCAGCTGGCAGAGAAAGCTTTTGGCCATTTGGGACACCGCACCGTTGCTCTCCTGTGTGGATTCTTTGGTGTCTACTGCATGGTTGTGCCACTTGGCAGCCTTCTCACCCACTCGCTCACCTCTTGGCCCATGGTCGTAGCTGTGGCACTGGGAGGAAGAAGGAGCTTCAGCCAGACGCAAGGAGCCCATGGACATGCATGGTCCTCACCGGCTGGATCCTTCCCTCCATCCTCATCCTCCACACCTGGGCATCACAGTATGTGCTGCCCTACATTTCCCCAGCACAGAGACCATCTACGCGCGCTCGGAGGGCTGACGTGTTTGTCCTGCCATTTCCACTTAGTTCTGCGCAGGCACAGGGATGCGCTGTACATATCTTTAATCTTAAAATATCACTTGTTACACCCAGAATCCAACTGAACGTTGTTATTGCAGCTGAGGAAACACTAGTTTGAATCCTCAGAAGATTTAATAGAAGGCTTGTTTCAAACTTAAACTTTAATCTTCCTGACATTTTTTTCCCTAATAAAAGAATTGTCTTAAAACAGCAAATGCAAAAGCTGCTGTTTCTGTTGAGTTTATAGCAAAGTGAGTCTCCCGCAAACCATCAGTCCAGGGCTCAACTGGACCAGGGTGGGATTCAGCATCATCGCTCCCTGTATCCTCACAACCTAAAGGAGGCTGCCCTGGGGCACAGTGGGCTGGTGAGGAGTTAAAAAGCATTTTAAAAAGGTAACAAATTGTTCTATCTGCTGCCTCCTTCCTGCAATCTCACCTGCATCAGCTGGAGGGAAAAGCTTTGTTTGCCTCCAGGATTAAAAGTTCCCTTTCCCCTTCATGCCCCTTATTTCAATATTTGGAAGCAACACTGTTTTGCAGCAATGCATTTTGTCTCCTTCGCTCTGATCGGACATGATTTGAGGCTGACAGCAGCCCCCACACTACTCCAAAGGCTCCATTTTGGGGTCAAATTCCCCCTTTACAGGGGTGAGGGACAAACAGGGTGTTGGGATTTTCCTCCAACAACGGGTTTCTTCTGGAAACACCAGAGAAGGGTTGAAGGTCTGCATGACAGTGGATATATGTGACATTTTCTGGCTAAAAAAGAGTGGAAAAGTAAAAACCCCAACACCCTGGCTCTGTATGGCCACTGTAATGCCAACCACTCCCCTGCGCTTCCCGGCACATCACCGTGGGTGGATGAAACCCAGCGCCGGCACTTCCCCGTCTTTGATAAATGTAACAAACCCCCAAACCCAAGAGGTTTGCAAGGAAAAGGAAATAAAATAAATAAACCCAAGTCCCAGTGCTGGGAGAGAGGCAGAGCCTGTGGAGGCTGGCCCAGCAGAGGAATGGGTGGGAATAAAGTAATAAAATAAAGGCAGAAAGAGTCAATGTAAGAGGAATTATTTAAGAGGTAGAAGAACGGAGTTTAAAAAAGGCGGGGGGGGAATCAACCCTCTGGGGGGGGGGAGAATAAAAATGTTTGAGTGAAAGTAGGCCATTTGCTAAACAATAAAAGGGATGAAGCAGATGATGACTAAAAAGGCTGAGATGCTGAACTGCTTTTAAAAATCTGCCTTTATCAAGAGAAACGTGGAAAAGTGGTTTGGACAATTAGGAAGTAACAAAGGCCTCAAAAATAGCTCCAGGGGGAAGAGAAACACTCGGGAAAGAGGAGCAGCAGCATCGTGGCAGAGCGCATTAAGCGATTAGCTCATCGAGGGGCTGACCCTGCGCCGGGGACCGGGGTACGGGGCCGCATCCTGCCCGTCCTGGCATGGCACCAGGAGCTCCTAGATCTGCCACCAGCACGAACTCAGAGCTTTGGGAAGCATGGAAGACAGGTGAAACGAGAGGCTAACGAAGATCCCATCAGTCAAATTGGAGCATTACCTCTTCTTTGCCTTTTAATAGCAGAGCCAAATTAAAGACGGCAAAGCAAATTCTCTCTGGATATCAGGATGTGATATCGCTTCCCGGGGGGTGAAATGGAGGAATGATGGAATTAAATTAAGAAAGAGGAAGTTAAAATTGAATATCTGAAAGGAAACATTGCTCGGAGTAATTCTCCGCTCAGCTGGGGATTGGCATCCCAGAGGGTGATTGCAGATAAAGTCCGATAGCACCTGGATTTCTCGGCATCCAGAAAGCATTTCAATCACCGTTGTGGGGGCTGCTCTGAAGAGCAGAAACAGGGGCTGCACGCTGCCCAAGGGCGGCTCAGAGCCCATTGTGCAGCAGGGAGGACCCCCGACGATGGGGGAGAACAGGGGGGGAGAAAAATAAAGAAACAAAATCCTCAGGTAGGGTGGATTTTGCTGACGGTTTTTCCTCTGCATTACAGCCACTTGGACTCTTTCTTTTCAGGGTGGGAAGCAACAGGAGCAGGAGGAGATGATTTGGGAGCCTGAGAGACCTGATGCTCATGATCACACAGTGCATCTGTCTGCTGCCTCAGTTTCCCCCAGTGATGACAATGATGAGAGGCCACCATGTTCCTACTTCTCTTACCTACTGCTCTGTACAGGCTGATGAAATAAAACTACCCTAACAGCTCAGCCCAAAATCCAGCCTTTCCCCACACTCAGCCTCTGGCCACGCTCAGCAGCAAAGAGGAGAAATACAGCATGAAAGCACCATGCTGCTCTGCTCCCCCAGCTCCTCTCCCCACCTCCCAGGATCAGCATCTCATGGACCAGGACAGGGGATGCCCCAGCTGCGCAAGGGCAAATGCCCTCTCATCAGCAGCTCCAGGCTGGAGAGCAGGATGGCTCCTGCATCATGGCCAGCAGAGAGGAGGTGGTGGGTGGGAGGAGTATTTCTCTACCAGACCAAGAACAGCCTGGGGCTGGTGTAAATCTGGCCGCTCCCAGGGGTCACTTCCCCAGCTCTGACTCAGCTGGGCTCTGCTCATTCTTGCTCTCCCCACCAGCCCCATCCTCCTCCTTCTCCAGCCAGCCTCTCTCCATCTCCCACAGGGAGCAATGGCATGTCCCAAACCCCACTGCTGGAAACCCTTGCTACAGAGTAAGGAAGCACCTGGCAGCCTCTTTGTACAGGGAGAATGCAACCAAGAGGTAAAAAAAAGTACAGAAAAATCTCAAAATAAGGTAATTTGGGATGCCAGCATCTCCAAGTTCTCAGCAGCATTTTTAGCATCAAGTTTTGAGCTAAAGGAAACAGCTGTACAAAGCCTGGCAGCAGGAGAGACAGGAGGTGGGAGCCAACACCCTCATGTTTTCATTGCACTTTTTCTTAAACCACCCTGAGTCATGCAATTGGCAGCCCCCCCCCCCCCCATCTGAAAGGAGAGTGAAGCATCACCCGCACCCCCAGAAAAGCCTGTCCCCTTCGCAGTGCCAGAAGGCTGACAAAAATAGGTCTCTGTTAACTGCAGTGCCAAACATACTCACCATCACCCAGGAGCCAAAACCTCTCTAAGAGCCCAGGGACCCCTTTAATAGAGGGCTTCTGGAGGGCCTGATCATGCCCCAGCCCATCACCTGGGAGCCTGCAGGTGGGGCTCAGCCCAGCCTCGCACTTAAAGGACCAGTTTTCCTTTTGAATGCAGCGACTTAAACAACCAACTTTGTTTTTTCCTTTAAATTACAGCATGTCCTGACTTTGCACTGGGCTTGGGGAGAGGAGCAACCCTCCTTGGTTTGGGAAAAGTGAAGCCCCGTTCAGGGAGAAGCTGATGGTCTCTGGCTTCAGCCTCTGACCTCCTCCCAGAGGATTGGGGACAAGCAGTGGCAAAGGGACAGTAAAGCAGGGGAAAGGTTTCTGAAGGGCTTTCTGAGCAATCAAGATGAGACAGAAATATCCCTGACTCTGGAGTCTGTGCTCCAGTTACCACCCGCCCAGTCCAAGAAGCTGGAGATCACTGACATCTTTGATAAATCTTGCGATGACCCTGCCTGGGTTTTAGGGCAAAGAAATGGGAAAAAGGCTCCCGAGCGCACCCTGAGTGTTTCACCCACCCTCTCCTGCTGCTGTGGGTTTGCTCCCTTGCCCTGGGCTCCTGTAAGAGACTGCTCCGAGCCTGGGGCACCCAATTTCTGCTAGTCTCTTTCCAAAGTGAGAAAAGCAAAGACATACCCCAGGGACGCACGTGGGAGAGAAGCAGGGGAGGACTCTGATTTCAGCCACGAGAGCCCAGGGTTAGCCTGTCCCAGCTGAGCTGGTCCTGGACTCCCCTGCCGAGGTCCCAGGCTGCTGGTGGTCAGGGCAGGTCTTCTGCTATTGCACTGGCCAGAAAGTCCAGCAGGGAAGTGAGTTGAGGCTCATTCCTGCAAAGAGCTATGAGGTAGGTGGGGTTTTGGTCAGAAAACTGCTGATCTCCCACCAGATCTGCCTCCCAGGCATTCAGTGAGCTGTACAAAGAAAGAGATCCCATCTGCGCCACATGAGGATACAGAATTAGGACGATGACAAGCTATGAACCATGACCCAGGAAAGACAGCCTGGGTTGTAGCCGCTCTAGAAATGCAAAACCGTGAGGGGGAAAATTTTCCAGTTTGTCTGGGGAGGTCAAGTACTGGGTTCACGTTAGCTCTGGCACGGAACTGTGAGTCCATCAGTTGTCTGAGCTGGGCCTATCTGCAGCTACAAGCTCGATGCAAAGAGAAAAAGAAGGCCACCACATCCCCCAGAACAACTGCTGGGTGACAGTTCCCATTACACCTTCTTCCCAGCACTGATCTCTATGCTGTGCAAGACTACAGGAAGCAAAGAGGATCCCAAGCCATCATCTGCGGGTGCAATTCCTTGGATGCAGATGCAACCCTTGGCAAGGAAGTGAGCTGCTGGCCATGAGCCATGCAAGCACAGATTGGTGTCTGGTACCAAACGCCATTGCTCCACGAGCTAAATATTATATGTTCAAGTAGAACAGGAGAAATTGGCTAAAAAGCAAAAATTAAGGGACTCGGCAAGTAAAATGTTGGCACTGCTAGTGACTGGTCAGAGAACATAATATTAGGGATGGCCTGGAAGTGTCTTTGTGTGTTAAGGGGAGAGTCCTGTCAGCATAAGACATGGAGATGCTGAGCTGAAGGGCTGACATTCAAAGGAGCCAAAGGTGCTTTCTACGTAAATTTGGGCAGTTGACCACAAAGAGGGCTGGCTCCTGGGCATGGGGCTACTGGTAGCAGCTTCAGTGTGGTGCTTGGGGGGGAAGACTCAATGGGCTATAGAGTCAGAAATCAAAATTCTGCCTGTCTGACCTTCTTGATTGGTCTTGAACAGACATAGATGGAGAACTCAGCCTGCTCCATGCAGCAGAATGGGGCGAAGGTCTTCAGCCACACCACCCATGTAGGCAAAACAGAGGGTCAGCCAATTCTTGGCTCGGCTTTTGTTTGAGGAAAGACGTGCATCGCCTCATCCCAGGAAAAGGTCTTGGGCATTTGTTCACTTGCTAGAAGTGCCTTGGAAAATATGAGCGTGAAAGACCAAGACAACCAGTCTCCGCTGACAGAAGCCATCCAACCGGAACAGGCTTTCAGCTAAGGAAAGCCTCCTAAACACGGAGCCCTGGCGTCTGCACTGTCAGAAGTGATGTTGTAATGGGCCTTGGATGTACTATCACCTTGTAAGACTGTACAAAGAGCTTGGAGGATCAAGTGGAAAAATGATGTCTTTTCAGAAGAAACAGTACACTGAAGAGGAGAAAAAAGCAGTAGGTTAGACTAATGTGAATCTACTGTTTTGTCTTTGAGCTGTGCAAAAAAGGTGGCTTTTTTTTTCCAAGAAAAGCTGTCTCTGCCAGAGGTTTGGGCAATAAAGTCACATCTCCTGCAATACCATGGCACACAGTACCTGTTGGAGAGTTTTTGTGAGCAGTCAAACAATGCAAAATCTTGATCTATCACCTCCCTTAGATCCTCTTTTTGCTCATACTTATTAACTTGGTTCTTTCACTGCTACTTACACATCACAGTTACAAGCTGCAGCCCTTTTCCCTCAAACAGCAGCGAGAAACATGACAGTTCAGATGTACAGTCATGGTTTTTAATACATTTTGCCTTCCAGGGCTGCAAAGAAAGTGCAGAGAAATTGTTCTGATGGCTCAGATCCGGGGAGGGGTGAAAAGGGGAGCAAGAAATGTGATGGTGATCGATGGAGAAAGGGTCACCACAGAGTGGTGAGAGTCCCCTGGAGCATGCTCTCCCGGGGCTGTGGTGGGGCTTGAGCTGGCCTGGGGTGGGAGAGCAGAGAACAGCTGAAACCTTTGCTGGTAGCCTTGGCTGGGCCAGCTCAAAGGGAACTGGGAGCTGGGACACTGCAGATCCCCAGTGCAGACAATCTGGAGCATTAGGACAAGGCACAAGGTCACCTGGAGAGTCTGGGAGTTGGATCCATTCCCCAGACACTAAGTGGCCTCAAGAGTTTGGGCTTTTTGGGAACATGAACAAAGCTGTGTCTCATGTCTATGGAGGGAGACAGCCAAACATGGCTCAAGTCTCTTTGGGTTGTACTCATGACTGATGCACCTCATTATGCGCTTCGTTTGCACACTTGAGGGATGGGCCTAATGATGTTATCTCAGAGACTGCATCTTCTTGGAGCGCCAGCTCTCAGGAAGGCAGTTCTAGCCCCACCTTGAAGCACCAGCGAGAGGGCGCTGCTGCCCCCGAGATGGTCCAAGCTGTGGAGGCACCAAGCGAGGCTGGATGTTTGCTTAATTTAGTCTCCTCTCCATCCTCCGCACACCTCTCATTTCCTACGAGCCTCTCTGTTCCTCGCCTGCGACGTCATGCTGAGCCTAAGGAAGACATCCCGGGGCAAAATGACAATAGCTGAATTCTCTCGTTAGCGGCAATGTGATGCTGTTAGGTAGGATGAGGTTTTCATGGAGACCAGAATTTTTTTTTTAAGTCAGAAAAATAGGGATGGAAGTGGGAGGCAAGTAAAGGTCTCCATTCACACCTTTTCCACAGAAAGCCTCCCCATACTCACCAATAAAAACCAAATTTGTGGCTGTAATTAGGCGAGGAAAAAATATTCTTGTTTTGCACAAAATTTCTTTCGGAGTTTGTTTTTCCTCTGAGAAGATGGAGCTCATGTGTCATTGAGTGGTTTGGGGCAGTTTACAATAAGCTGTATCTCAGCTCAGAGCTGAGGCTCTGGGCAGGGGATGGCTCAAGCTCTCCAAATAGTGGAGATGGGCATGATGCTGAGAAGGGCCATGGGAGAGGATGACGAGATGAACATGATGCTAAGACACCCCAGTCTACATCTGATGGGCACAAAAATGCTTCCAGCTGGTCTCCTGCCATCACCGTTTTCTTATTTCTGATGGAATTCCACCAGCAGTAGCTCATGTCCAATGCTTTGTTCATGTAAACAGAGGCTGAAGATGAACAAAAGCCATGTGCCATTTACCTCTCCTGTCAAGGAGAGAGTGAATCTAAACTCAGCCGTCGGACTGCTGTGAATGAGGACTTGCAAATTGCTTTTTAATTTGCTTTGGTGCAGTTGAGGAAGGCTGGGACTGGGGGCTGTGGGGTTCACTCCTGCCTTTGTGATTTTTTTTTCAAAGTGAGCTCTATTTGCCTTGCATGAAAAGGACACACTCAAAGAGTTTGCTTTTGCCTTGGGAAGAAACTAGTGAGATTTTTTTTTTAAAAAAGAGACCTGGACAGCTTGTGAATTTTGTAGGATGGCTCAGGAGCTCTCAAAAATCAATGAGAATAGGATAGTGGAGTTGGTGTTAAGAGACTGCAAAGTGGGTTGTGAAGGGTCAAAGAGGGTCTTTCATACCCAGCTGGAGATTTAGCATATTTTGATTTTTCCTCTCATCCTGGCAAGTACTGAAAAGGAATTGGGAAAAAGCTGACTCCTCAACAAGGGGAAAATTCTCCTTTCAGTCAGCACTAGGAACTGGAGTTTTCTTGAGAGTGTGGAAGATTAACACAGTGCAAAAGAACAACCTGGAAATCCCAAATTGAAGCAATGGTTCATGGCAAATTTCCCACCAGCTCCATGAGACACCAGAGCACACATGTGGGAGACACTTATGGCCCCAAGCCAATGCATGAAGAAGATTTCCAAGCGCTACACAATGAAGAGGAGCAAATGGAGATGTCAGCCCTGTTTCTAGCACCATTCATCACATGGCATGTGGCAGAAGATGCCTCCCAGATCACCCTAGCTTGGCAGATGCTGACAGGCTTCTGACATCGCTCTTCCACCCATCCCTCCCGCACCATATGGCTCTCGCATGCTGGGTCCCAGGAGGTTCTTTCCAACAGCTGTTCTGCTAATGACTCCTTATTAATAGCAAGACTCTGGAAGGGCAGCAGTGATCTCCCTCTTGAAGGTGAACCTTTCAGGGATGGGTTTGGCTTCAGATTTTCGCCTTCGCAGACAGCCCAGATCACCTCCGCCACTGGCAGCGACAGTTTGGGCAGCATTGTTTGACGTGTGCTGAACAGCTGGCAGTTAATGGCCACTGGTTATGTTCTTTCCCAGCCTTTCTGAGTCTCATATATCCTGGTTGCCAACATCCCGTAGAAATCAAAGCTGGCCTGAAGAAGGCTGGCCTCCAAGAGGAGTAATATCTCAGTATCTTCGCCTTCCACACCACCATCCCACATCACTTGCTACAGGAGAGCATGGGATGCAAACTGCTGGGACTGTTTGCTTCCCTGAGCTCTTGTCCCAGCTTGTACAAAACCCTTCTCTCCTCAGGCAGCTCCTTTGCTCGCAGAGCTGTACAGACAGGAGCTGGGAGGGGGAATCGTTTGCCTGTCCAGCAGCTGTGTGAGTGATGGCTCTCAGTGAAAGCAGCACTGGCTATGTCCAGGACAGGGCAGACAGAAACCATCAGAGTGGTCAAAAGGACCATTCACAAAGCCTTGCTTCTCAGCTGATCTCAGAAGATCCCAACTGAAAAGCTCGGGCACCAGTGCTGTGCCCAGCAAGACTGATCGCAGACCTGTAATCAGGGAAGGAGGCGTGGGAAGCCACCCCATAGTGATCTACTCCCACAGTAGTGGTTCAGTCCTCAGGAAGCTGAGGAGAGGGGCAAACAGACCGCAACGTCCTAAAAAAGCCCAGCCTTACTCTCGAGGGATGATGTGTACAGTATCTCCAGCACTGGCAGTTCTGCAAGCCCAGGATTTTGGGAATTCGTGGGTTTTTTTGGAGTGTGGTTAGGAGGACATTACCAATGCTCACAGGACTGCCTTGTGGGGCAGGGGGAGAAGAAAGGGTGGCTGGACCAACACCAGGGACTCAGTCACCCCTCCTTCAAGCCAGCCCTGGCAGGCAGGGCAAGATGGAAGAACATCCCCAGAGAGGGTACCACCAGCCTGGTCCAGGTGGCCACAGCACTTGGAGCATCCTGGTGGGAGCTCCTTTCCTCCCAGCAGCTTCCCCAGGTGATGGGGTCCCCCCTGGAGCCTCTGTTCCCCCCTTCTTCTCGCTCAGCCACACCAGGACCTTGCTGGCCGCCCCAACCCGCCTCCATGAACGGCCTTGCTGCAGAGCAGCAGCAAGGAGCAGAGCTGTGTGTAAGTGTGGGTGTGCGAGGAGAACATGTGTCTCACTGAGAAGCACTAGCATATGGTGACTCTGTTCCTGGAGGCACCAAAAGCCACAGCCATTAATCTCTATAAATAATTTTAGCCATAAAGCCTCCAATGGCTGTTTCCCCCACTCCCCGCAAAAAAAAAAACAAGGCAAAAAAAAAGCTTTGTAAAACATCAGTGTTCCTGAAACAGCAGAACAGCCTGACTGAGACCACAGGACTGGAGAGTAATTAAGTCAGGTAACTAATTGCTCACAAGTGGTGTTTCTCTGATGGGTGATGAGGGCCCTCTGTGCAGCAGGAGAGTGGCCAGTGAGCTGTTCGGTGGGCAAGCTGCTGGGTGGTGGGGCTGGGTGACTCCTCTGGAGGGGCCTGATGCAGCCCCAGGGGGTTTCTGCCCTGTGTGGGAGCAGATCTGGCATGAGTGAGGCTGGGAGAGCCCCTGGCTCTGCCCTAGGGATCACCCAAGGATTCAGCAGGGTGTCCTGTCTGGACATGGTGGGGACAGTCACCAGGAGACCCAACTGCGTCAATCCTGTGCAGGCACAATGGATGCGCTCTGGCTTTCCAGAGCTCAGATGCAAGCTTGGAGCCTTGAGTTCCCAAACACGAAGCACCCATAAACACACACCAGCTGCGCCATCCACGCCCGTGTACTCGGAGCTGTTAATTATCACCGGTGAGGGGATGCGGAGAGGGGATAGATCACCCTGGCACTTCCCAGCCACTTACTGCCGCTGCCTTTGCCCAGCTCCGTCATTCCTCTTCTCCAGGCTGTGACCAGGAGAGAGGCACCACACTTGAGTTAATCACAACTGTTGTCCCCCTGCACAGACCAAGACACCACTGCGTGCTAACAGCTCTTGTCTGTGCTGTGTCCCAACCCCTGCCTGGGTGGGGAAGGAGAACAGCAGGACCTGGATCTGCTCCAGGTCCCCAGGTCCCCCCCTGAGACGCAGCCGGACGGGCCACACTGGCCCTGGCCCTGGGCAGGGGCTCGCAGAATGGGCACAGCACCTGGCACCGTCCAGACCAAGTGGCCAATTTGCTGTTATAACGAGCCACGGTGGCATTTTCCCACTGCTGGAGCAAGTCTCCTGGCCATGGCAAAGTGGGACAGTGAAAGCACACCCTGTGCTCCAAAAAGCCGCATAACTCAGTGCAATAAGGAGGAAATCGGGATAGGATGGAGCTGACTCACCATAGCAAAACCTGGCCCAGCACCTCCAGGATCCATCGGAAGCAGCAGCTTTTGCATCAGACCTCGGTACCAGGAGCCCTTGGCCAAGCCTGGACACAGGATGGTCCTCACCCGCTCAGGGAACTGCTCTCCTCTCCAAGGGTTAAGGCAGGAGCCGCACGGGGTGATGGAGTAAGAAATTTCACTTTGCTTCTATTTGTAGTTAAAAAAAGCACTAATTCATTCTAAATCTGCCTGAAAGAGCCTTAAGTGGTAATACGCCGATAAGACGACTTTATTTGGCTTAGCATTTAGAAAGTTTTATGTGTGTAAATGGGTGAGGATATCGCAAAGGCTCATTTTCTCTCTCTCTATTTTAAAGCGGGGAGCTGTCTGGCTTCCCTTCTGCTCTGCTGCTGGCAGTATTTATATATCCCAGCCTTTTGCCCAGACACAGGCAGGAATGTTTCCTGCTTTTCAGCAGGGGATTACTGCCGGACGCAGGACCGGCACCTTGTTTGGGTGATACCCCCTTGCCTGACTGCCCCACGGTCTCCCCATGGCCTGAGGACTTCTCCACCCCACTGCTTCTGCGTGCTGCAGCCCTAGGCAGACCTGGAGCCGGCCCCAAGCCTCTGTGGGTTTTTCAGCTGTCGCTGGGGTCTCAGCCTGGGGGAATCGGGGTCAGTGCCCAGGCAAACTCGGAGCTAAGGGCGAGGCGCAGCCTTGCAGCAATTCAGGGTGAATGGGTGCGCAAACCTTCCCGTGAGCTGCGAGGCACGCAACCATCGCTCCCCAGAATTATCCCACGCAGTTTCCCAGGTACCACCCCCATAGTCCAGGGGAAGACACATCCCCGTCTGCTTTGGCACCCCCATCCTCACCCCTCACCCAAGCGGAGGAGGCATTTCATTCTCTGTGGCGTCACCAGCCTTCGCCCTCTGACTGCTCAGGTCACTGGCGTTGGGGACGTGATTTCATCTGGCTGGAGGTTCATTTATCCCCCTTCATGTGAGTCACCAAAAAGTCACTGGCCAGCAGCGCCTTCCCCAGCCTGGCCGTGCTCCCGTGCTTCCTCCAATCCAACTTTTCACATCCGAGCCACCACCACAGCCAGCTCTTATGCAAAACACCCGATTTCACAGGGAGATTTTTCATCTTGATCCCTCCGTTTACTTACAGGGCCATCGTACAACTTCCCAGCAGCTAATAAGGCTCATGAAGTGCTCTTGTCATAGGTTAGCACGGCTGTGAAGAGACTGATCATTAGGAGCAGGGAGCCGGCTGCGGGAGAATAAACACTGCCGAGTGGCACTCGGGCTGTGCGAGATTTGCCAAATTTCGTAAAGGTCAGTTATCAAATAAATGAGAGGAGACGAGAAATTTCAGCAAAATGCCCTTGCTTCTTGGAAATCTCTGATTGAGCACAAGGCTTGATGGATGCTACAATGGGCTCCCTTATCTTATGTCTGTCGGTGTCTGGAGTTAATTTTTGCTCTCTGAATAGGAACACCAGCGGGGTTTCGATGTACGCCTTGGGTCTCGGGCTTTGCCAGCAGCCAGGCGTTTCGTACAGGCTTCGCATTTATCTCTGCACAGCTCACTCAGGAGGTAACAGCAGCAGTGATTTGCAGTTAACCAGCAACGGTTAAATCAAAGCAAACACTTGTGTCAATGGGAGACTCGCTTACCCTGGTATTAAACGGCTTTAACTGGTGCATGCGCAGGAAAGGGACAACCAGGGGAGTTCAGCTTGGGCAAGCAGGTCTGGTGGAGACACCCAGACATGTGTTTCATGAAATGTTTCATTCTGATGCTTTCAAAATAAGATACTTCCCTTCAGGACACTCAGCTCCCTTTGGACCACTTTTAAGAGAAATGTTTTGACTTCTTTTTAATCGATTTTTTTAAAATAAAAATTGTCTGATTTTAAAGAAAAAAAAGGTAGCTAGGCCCTAAAATTATGCTTATTGGGGAGGGGTGTGCGTAAAAAAACCTGTTCCTCACTGATGTGCAGTGATGTATTTTATGATTTTTTTTTTTTTTCCTTTCACATACTCCCAGAAACCCCACACCTTGGAAGGGCTCTTTTGGGTTGACAACAGCTGAAGAACACCAATCAGCTGAGCACGGCTTTCCTCCTACAGAAACCTGATGACAGGAAAGGAGGATGAGAGGACAATGGAGCTGGAGAGTCTGCAGCAAGAGGCAGATGTGGGGACAAGGGACAGGAATCAGACCTTGTCCTGGTGATCCAGCCTGGGACACGGCGGTCACCCCGGCTCGGGCTGCAGGAGCCTCTTGGGCAGCAGTCATGTGTCACATGGACCTGCGAGATGCCACCAGGGAAGTCACGCAGGAGAAATCACGCTTGGGTGCAGCATCCCAATGAAGGGCATCTCCAGCAGCTGGTCCTGCCCTGCAAAGTTTGGGTGAAGCTCCTGGCAGACAGGAGTACGTGAAGACTTTCCAGTGCTCTGGAAGGGAACATCCTTCCCAGCTTCCTTCAGTTGCTTCATTGGGATTGCAGTCACGATGCCGTGGGTCTATTCACCATCGGGCTTTGAGGGTCTGTCTGTCCTGGGATGAGCAGACCACAGCGCCAGGGAGGGCAGGGACTTCACAAAGAAATGCAAAGCAGAGAGGCGATGAGAAATGGCAAAGAGCGTTTCATGCTTGCCCTGAACAATCTCTGACAGCCCAGGAGGAATTTGGATGATTTCAGCTTGGTTTTAGCATTATTCCTATTCCATTTAGCTAAATAAATAGAGGCTGGGTTTAAACTAATTTAATTGTGTGCACGCAGCCAACTTGCACAGCCTAAAGCAAATCACAATTTTTATTGAACTGGTGAGGTTTGAGTTTAGAGAAAGAATCTGCTACAAGATGAATTTTTAGAGGGTTTCCTACCCTTTCCAAAAGGGCCAGTGACCAACTGTTTCATGTGGAGGAATGAGGGGAAGTACCAAAAAAAAGAAAAACAAAAAGGCCAGTTTTCAAGGAGATGCCTGGATTTACAGCAAAGTTTCTTTTGTTCTGGGCTGGCTTTACAGCCATTTCACTAGGAGACGTGCTGGATTTGTCTGCGTGTGGGATTTAACAGGATCTTTCAAATAATGTTCAAAGTACAAGAGCAGATAGTTATTCAAATGGCAATAATGTGATAATAGGTATTAAATAGATAACGTAGGTCCTCCTATCCACCCCTCCAAGCCCTCTTTCCCCCCTCGCATTAAAACAGCACAGGGGCAGTGCAGCCCATCGGGACGGCACGTGAGGACAGAGACCCACCGGCAGCAGGTGATACCTTCACGGCTTTTCCCATCTGGAGGTTGCTGAGATGAACCAGTGGAGAGTGTCATCAGTTTATAACCAAGCCTAACCCGGATGGATTAGCATACCCTCCGGGTATGCTCCAGCCCACTCAGTTTCCTACCCCTGCTCCAAGAGGTGGGGACGCCAGCCCTGCTCCCCGCACCAGAAGGGAGCAGAACCACGTGTCTTTGCCTGGTTCCACTTGCAGGAGTGACAAAACATCTGTATCTGTGGCGATTCCCTAAGGCCACCCTAAGGCAGCGATTTGGCAGGAAAGCTTTCACCCTCAAGGGCTGGGGCTTGGCAGGGAGGCAGGCGGCTGGTCTGCGGTCCAGGGGTGCACACTGGCCACCCCACAGAGCTGTGCTGGAGCCACCGGTGTGGGCTGTGATAATCCGGCAGGAGCTTGATTGCTTGCCATGCTGTTACTCACGTTTGTTTACTGCAGGAAATTCATCTTTTCGGCTCATGCTGGGGATTAATTAATGGTTATGGCTTCTGTGACCCTGTGATTAACTCGTTTTCACATAATTGCTTGAAGACAAAGCGATGTATTAGTAGCTTTTCTCCCTCCCCATCCCTGCTTGCCATGGCCTCCGGAGGGACCCAGCAGTCAATAAGAACTTGGTTTTTCCTTCCCATTTTTCTGCCTTTCCCTGTTTTTTTTCACAGCCCTTATAGATCCAGAAGAAGAAAGTCGGTGAGAATTGGGGTTGAAAGCATGTCCCAGCAGAAGACCAGCTGGCCTTTGGCTGGGAATAGAGACCTTCACTGGGACCTCCACGACAAATGCTGACCAAGTTTTTAAGGTTTGATATCTAAGGGTCATATTGCACAGAGTAAAGGGCTTGGCTTTGCTCTAAAACTGCTGCAACCTGGAGCAAGGCTAGGGTGACACCTTCTCAGCCTCCTGATGAAAGGGAGCATGGTTGCCTCCATAGTTTGGTGGCCTGCAAGACAGGTCACCTGGAGAACAGCAAGGATGAACATTCCTCCTTCATCACCAGGCAGCACCTTGGGCACTGGGGCTGTGAAGTCTCGGTGTGTGAGAGGTGGTGAGACGGAGACGTAGCGTGGCTGTGGGATACATCTTCCCCTGCATGCTGCTGGGGACCTGCTCTTGCTAAGAGGCCAGAGTCGTTGGTGAAGGGAACGTGTCCAAATCCTCTCTCCAGAATCTTTTGCAGCATGTCCTGCCTAGAAACTGCTCTGCATTGAAATGGGGACAGAAAAACTGGCCTGGTGTCAGGACACAATCCCTCACTGTGCATGGAGAAGTGGAGTCAACTGTTCTTGTATATCCATCAAGAAAAATAACCAACTTTGAGACCATGTAGGCATGCTTGTGCCAGAGCCCTTAGCAAGCAGAAAAGCCTCCCCTCTGGGACACAGCTTAAACCACCACTGCCAGGAGATTTAGTGCAGGACTTACAGAAACCTCATTGTCCCTCGTGGGCCCCAGAGGAGAGGGACTGCCACGGTCCCCATGCCTATCAGGCGGCACGAAGCCCAGCTTTGGGTACCTTCACTTCCAAAGGACCAGCGATGGCCAGGATGGAGAAGGAGGTGGAGAGCCTGGAGATCCATCATGAGGTGACCTGCTTCACCCGTTCCTCTGCCAAACCCGGGACTGCGGCCCCCTCCCACCTCCAGGTCAGAGATTGCTTTTCACCATTGAAAGAGAAGATGAAACTCGCTCTTTGCCTAATCCAGACTCCTGTGGGAACAGCCGCCTCGCCTCCCCGACAGAAACCCATTTCAATCTGAGATTACCGAGTTAAAACACTCAGCTGACAGAAATAATAAGCACTCAGCAGGCAGCCAGCAGCTCTGCTGGGCTTCCCTCTTCCCACGCCCTTAATCTATTTTTCAGAGAAAGTCTTCAAGCAATTTACGCCAGCCTTTCAAAGCCGAGGAACTTTAAACTCGGACATCGAGAGTTGTCCCTGCCTGTCCTTGGCTCGCAGCTCTGCTCCATCCTTGGTCACCAGCAGAACAGGGGAGGGGACAGGAGGGAAGAGCTGTGATTTCTTGTCCACAGAGATGGGACGGTTGGAGAGAGAGCAGTAAGGTTGAGGCCATGAGAGATGCAGGTGCTGGCAAGGCAGACATGGAAAAAGTGATTATGGGGATGACGCTGTGAAGTCCAGGTTTTTGTGCACAGAAAATTGGCAGACTGCAGAAAGGGACCCCAAAGTGAAACACTGCCTCGAGGTCTGCCTCCAAGCAGGAAAATCAGAGTAAATGAGATCGATAGAGAGACTTATCTGCTTCCTCAGCCGGAAGGGAGAAGCACTGGAAAGGTGGTTTCCATCCACACGCTGCCCATCCTGTGTGGGCCCAGCAGGAACGAGAATAAAGTTTAAATCAAGCAATTATTTCCTTAATTTCTCTCAAGCTTCAAATGTCTCAAATTGCCTGAGGGTTTTTTTGGGCTTGGTTTTCTTTTGCCCTTTTTTTTTTTTTCTTTTTCATCTTATTCTTTCTATCCCTCTTTACTGGTTCTAATTGTGTCATTAGTAATTAATGACTTTGGAGGGAGACATTTTCTTTTTAATTAAAGGAAGAAAAGAGGAAAAAGCTGTAGTGACACGCAGGCATCATTCCTGGCATGGATGGGACTTCCCTGAAGCAGTTTATCTCTCTTCCAGCAATTGGGGAAGGGGCTGGGACCAGCCTGGGGACACTTTCTGTGCCGGTGTACCCCAGTTTGGAGAGCTCATCCTCCCACCTCCTCTTTGCCTGTGGCAGGGAGCTCTTCTGTGCCTTGGTCAAAGTGAGCCAAGGGGTAAATCTTAACTCCAGGCAAGCTCTGAGTGCAAATTCACATGAAGAAGACAGGTTGGCTGGTGCAAAACCTGCCCCAGATGTAGCTTTTCTCCCACAGAGACCATGGAGAAGACCTCAGGCTCAGCTGGTTCCCTCCAAACATCTGGAAAGCTTTGTAGAAGCGCATCCCACTGCTGCTCTGGAAGCTGAAGAGATAGCATAGCCACTGTTTGGACCCCAGCAATGCCACGTTGTCCCCACTGCTGGCTGGGGAGCCTTTCTCCAGCCACACTGGAGAACGTACCAGCCTCGGGGACCCCCAGAGCATCGCTTGCTGATGCGTCTCCACCAGGATCTGCTCTGCGGCTGCAGTGGGGACCCTCTCCCCGCCTCTGTACTCAACCACTGTGAGTTGTCCAGATCCTGGGAAGGCAGCGCAGGGAAACCTCACGTCCTATCTCATCTGGCAAATGGGTAATTATTCCTCCTGCCGATGCTTGCTGCTCCATCCAAGTCGATGCGGTGCTCCATTTGTCATTGTTTGTGAGAGCAGGAAGGGAGGCCACTGCGCTGAATGGGAATTGATTGCTTGGATGCCGGCCGGGCTGGGCAGGCAGCCTGGGCTCTGGGTAATTGCAAATTATTCCTTTAGCGGCTGTAAGTGGGAGAGTCACACGCCGGGATCCCTCCAGCGACTCCCCAGCTACTGGGAGAACTGGTCTGCTCCCAGAGAGGAGGAGGAGGCACAACGGGATGCGAGGCAGGTCTTGGGAGGGGACAGCAGCCACACACCTTCGCTGTGCATTTGCTGATGCTCCTCAAATTACTTCCAGCAGTCGGTAAAAGCAGTGAAGGAGATTTTGGAGGAGCTTGTGGGAAGCAAAGTGACTGGGAAGGAGAAGAAAGGAATGAAGCCCCAAGTCTGCAGATGTAGTTCTGTAAAGGATACAGAGACATGAAGCAGAAGGAGTGATAATTGGCCCTGAATTAGTGGCTGATGTTCAGACAACAGCTCTGGGGCCTCCTGCAAACAGCTGGGAGCAGACACCTGCCCAACAGTCAGGCGAATTACGGAGAAAAAATAACCTCCCCCCCCAAACCTAGCAGAAATGTCAAGGCGATACAAAGGAACAAGCACAAAATAGCACATGACGTTTTCTAAGGCCATTATCTGAGATTCACAGCCCCTCTCAGGCTCAGCCCCGGCTGCTCCTTGGAAAAGCTCTGCAGAAAGGAAACAAGGGTGAAGAGAAGAAAAATGGCCGCAGTTAATACAGGAACAGAAAGCACCTTTCGGTGGGGAGCGAAAGTCAGAGGTGATCTCAATGCCCTGTGGGGAGCCCGGAGTCAGCGCGAGCCGCAGGCATTGGCCGTGCCAGCCCAGAGGTGCTGGGGATGCCGAGCTCGGAGGGGAGCGGGGCCGAGCGCTCGCCTTTCCAGCTGGTTACAAACTAAAAGGAGGGACATGAGGGAGATAATTTGCTATGGTTTGTGGGTGGAGGAGGGATGAGGAGCTTGGCCATCCCCAGCAGTGAGGGAGCAGGCTCAGAGGTGCAGCAGGGAGGAGGAGAGGAGCTCGGGGAGGTAGGAGTGCATTTGGTGGTCCTGCACCCTGGGCTAAAGAGCTGATCCTGGCTGGGGTGGGGATACGTACCTGCTCTTGTAGGGTGTTCTTTCAGCAAATGCATGAAGAGAAGTGAGATTTTACTATTCAAATACGCTGTCGCCTGCAGTGGATTCCCCCCTTGCGAGCAGGTGAGCCTTGCACTGGGGGTTGACTTATGGCAGGGGAGAAAATCTGGGATCCTGAGGGATCCTGGGTCTTCCTGCGCTCCGGCAGTTTTCTCAGCTGACCCATCTTCAGTTGGGGTGTCCTGCCGAGGTCTCCCTCCTTCCCTTCGGTCAGAGTTCAGCAGAGCAACCCCTCGGAAAAGATAAGAAATCTGAGACACGATTCGAGACAAACCAGGAGGAAAAATATTCTCCACCCAACACTACAGGAAAAGACGATGGACAGGCCCAGCCCCAGCCATTCCACGTCCCCTCGTGAGAGGTGACTGCTCCCAGGGGATGGGGACCAGCCCCTCCAGTCACACCATAGAAGTGACAGCCACTCTCCCCTCTCCTGCAGCACGGCACCTTGCACTCAAGACAAAGCCATCTTCTACCGCGTCCTGCCCCTGCTCCTCCCTTTAACTCCCCTCTTCCCTTTTTGCCCCGTTTTTATTTTTGAAACTCTCAGGGAACCTCACATTAGCTGCAGCTTGGAGAAAGTAATCAAGCTATTTCTAGGCAGAGAACTAATTTAATGCATGGATGACTTTAGCTCAAAAGAAGAAATAAGGACACTCAGGCATCCTAAGGGAGCAGAATAATAGGGTAATTTGCACAAGATGAGGAGAAAGGGGAAAAAAAGGGCCACTACTTCTTTTGCATAATCTTCTTTATAAATCTTCTTCTTTGCCCTGCTTGCTGGTCACCACCACCGAGTCTCCAGACATTGAACATCCACGCACCCCGGCACTTCAAAAGGGGCGAGAGCTGGGTTCAGCTCCACGTGATTTCTGCTGTGGTGCTCACCAGGGCGAGAGGAGGGGGATAACGGATAAGGTTTTGTGGCTTTTTGGGGTGCAAGGAAGGCTTAAAATATCCTCAGCCTGTGCCGGAGGCAAGGAGGCAGTGAAATTTCTAGTGCCTGAGAGAAATTCCACTGTTTTCAAATGCCTAAAGAGAGGGTAGGGAAGGGAAGGTTGGAAAGGCGGGGAGATGCCGCTCAAAATGTTTCCTGGCGGCGAGACCAATATTTAGAGCTGACTGATTATATGGAATAAAAGAAATGTCAGCATGAAAATCATTTGGAGGTGAAAAATTGAAGCTTTCCCTTCCAAATGTGTGAAAACAAGGATGTTTTCACTTTATGCTGTGTGACGTATTTTCCCCTTCACTTCACCCTCCCAACCAACATTTGATTGAAAGCACCACTTTCTCATGAGAAGTTTCCATTTTGAGAAAACCACCTTTCCTGTCAATAAACTGTTCCTGCTCAGGATTTCCAAGCAGCGTGTGAATCCACGGGGACGGTCAAGGGCTGTGAATAATGAAGTCAGTGTGGCAGAGGCACGTGTGGTCACAAACCCATGTCGCTGGGCTGGACCACAGGCTGGGAAGGCATGGGTCCCTCTAGCTCTGCTGGCACTGGACAACCCAGTATGGCAACTGGCAGCACCTGGAGCAGCCTTGGGATGCATGACTGAAGGGGATGTTCTCCCAGCTGCAGGAAATTATTCACCTCTAGGCTTGGAAGCAGCAAGTTCTTCCACGAAAGCAGATGATTTTTCTCATTTTCGTCCTGGATCGGCTCCCTTCTGGAGCAGGTTCCCTTCCTGCAGCGTTTTGCTGGGGGTGAGGAAATTGCAGAGCAGCTGTAACTCTGTGCAGGCAGTGGGGGATCAGCTGCAGCGAGGAGTTGCCTGGTCACCCCCTCTTCTTCTGCCTGCAGCCCCAGGGAAGTGGGATCCAGGCAGACTCGCTGTAGCCACCTTCCTGCATCCCTGCCTTGCTCCCTGTCTGGATCCAGCTGCATTGCATCAACAGGGAAAAAAATTATAAGTAGGTCAGAGACCCATTTGTTGGTTCTTTTGCACCGGGTGGAGTGACTGGAACCGGCAGCTTAATGGATGGATCTCACTTGTGAAATTACCCAGCACAAAAACACGTGTACCTGCAGGGCACAGAGGCTTGGTCACACCAGGAGGAGAGATTTGATCCCCTCACCAGCAAAGAATGAAAGAAAAGAGCCTGTTCCTTTCCTCCTCCCTCCTGTTCTCCTCCTCTCTGAGGCCAGGGCCATGTGCTGGCCCGGGGAGAGCTCGCTGGCTGTGTTTCTGCTCCCTGGCTGTGCCATGAAGGAAGCAAGAGACCAGCCTGGCTCACCCGGGAACAGATTGAGCCTTTTATTATGCTGGGCTGGAGGCTGGATTTACAGCCAACCCAGGGATCCCCTCTCTCAATCCAAGCCATGTCTATTTGGACAGAGAAAATGTGGGGGGGTGACAGTTCATTAGGTAATTTCTTACTCCTTTTAACAACTGAAAATGGATAGAGGGAAGGAATGTGTACGGGGGTGCAGCTTTACTCTTCGCATAAAGTCTTAATAAAAAATCTTTCATAACGCACAGGCCTTGTAAACCTCTCCCTGCTCTTGGCAAAGGCTCCTGAGGTAGCGTGTGCCACGTGGGCTCGTTGCAACGATAAATAAAGCCAACCTGTCGTTGAGGTGTTCCCATCCCGGCAGCCCCCGGGGAGTCCCAGCCGCTGCCACCGGCAGCTGGGATGGGAAAACCTCTCCCATGGGACTGAGAGAGATGCTGCCGTGCCTTGACATCACCTAAGCTATTGCAACCACCCTAAGTGCTGCTGCAAACACCAGCTCCCAGCGCAGCAGAGCCGATGCAATGGGGAATCCCCAGGGAAACAGGGTTGCCTGCATCCCTTGCACTGAGTGAAATCCCCCGTCTCACCCCAAGCTCTGACTCGATGCTGGATGCCAACGTGGGCGCTGAGAAGACGAATGATATGGGAATGCATCCTCGGGTAGGCTTGGAAAGACCCCGTGGATGGAAAGTGAGAACGCCAGGAAAGAACTGTAGCAGCTTATTAGTAAAGGCCATCTGAGCCTCTAATTAAAATTTGCCTAATGACCTGGCTGCTTCGTCATTTTCACTATCAGAGACATTAATTTAAAGTGACGGGTATTTAGGCAAAGACAAAATTAATTTCTCCTTTAAAATAAATTAAAGGGGCAGAGCATGGATACATGCCTCCGCCTGCTGCCGTCCCACCACAGAAGGAGCTCGATGCCCACACCACACGTCTTGGTATGGATGGGAGGAGGAATGAGCCACACTGAGCAGATGTTTCTTACCCTTAATCCCTGCTAGAAAGGGGTCCAGATGACAGGATCGTACTTGCATGGAGACAGAGGGCCCACCCTACCTTGGTGGCTCCAGTGACGTTTGGGTAAGAGCTGTCCCAGCATTGCCACTGAGTGATACATCCTATAAAAAGCAGACAGGCACCAGCAATCAAGTCTGGGTTTTCCTTAGAGTGTCAAAAAATAGATTCATAGTTCTTCCCCCAAACCCTGTTCCTATTCTCCACCTTTTCAGTGCAAATAGGACATCTGATGTTCTTCAGCCACAGCCTCTTATCCAACTTGTCAGCAAATGCCCTGTCCCATCCCCTGCCCTTGTGTCCCCCTCACCACCCCACTCATTTCAACAAGTCCACTTTAAACACTCCAACCTGCCTCAGCAGATCACCCAAGGCCTCCTACAGCTCAACCTAAACTGGAAGCAGGAAGAGATCCAGAAAATAATGTATCGTCCTCCAGCAGTCCCCATTTACCATCCACAAGCAACTCCATCCCCGCGTGTGTCCCCCTGGCACCACCGGCCCTGCCTCTGCCCACACTCCCACCTGAGCAGCGAACATCTCTGAAGATCTCATGCCTTTGCTGTGTCTCAGTCCATGGGACAGCGATGCCGAGCTGTTCCTCAGCCACCTCCTGCCTCTTGCAGTGGCCATGGCTGCAGCATTCCTCCCCATCCCTCTGTCTCTGTTAAATCAGAGGCTGCAGAGGATTTAGTGTTCAGTGCCGGTAGTCCAAACCTCATCATTCATGCCACATTGATTCTCAATTCCAGCCCTGTAGGTTATTTAATTGGGCAGATATCCCTTCAATTTTCTCCTCCAGCGATATTATTGATGGCTGAAGTCTATCCATTTCTTTGCACAGGGCTTCAAAAGGAGCCTGTTAACAATTACAACAATAGTCAAACACTTTGTTTTTGATTGTACTTCACAGCCCAAATCTCAAACAATCCATTAAGCCCATCTTGGAGGTATTAATTGTCCCAGGTTCAGTCCAGAGATAGCTTGCGCTGCCCTTCGGGCTGAAATCATTACTCTTCCCTCCCCATTTCCCTCCACCAAGTGCTTTTTGAGTTGTGAGCCGGACCAGAGGACTGTGCCCCCATGTAAATCTTCCAGCAGGAGCTCACAGCATGGTGCGGCCAGGGTCAGCCGGTGGCCCTGGTCCCCAGTTTGTCTAAATCACTGGTTGAGGGCCAGCTGTTGGGGGAGGTGCTGGGATGGGTCCATGGCTAAATCAAGCCCTCGCTTTTCAAGCCCCTATGAGCCTGCACTGACCATGGGAATCAACAGGCCAACGACCCCCAGTAAATCTTCACTGTGGCACTGGGCCATGGCTGGAGGTGAAGAGAAACAGTGACACGTCCTAATTAAGGAAGCAAGGATCCAGGATGGTCTGTTTGCCTCCTGTCGTCCCTTCCCAGCTCCCCTCCGCACCAATGTCCAGCTGAAGTGTTGCATGGGAATAGTTTTTCCTGGGCATCCTTTAACCTCAGGCAACAGCGATCCTCTGGGATGGGAGACACCCAGGCTCAAAGCCCCCCAACTCTGCTGTGTGGGAAGGAGACCAAAGCCCTTCCTCCTTGGGCAGAGATGGAGCCAGGCTCCCAGGGAAGGACACCAGGAGAAACTTCTGCCACTGAAGCAGCTCTGCTACCCCCCAACTTTCTCCAGAAATCCCCCAAAAGCCAACTGGTGGTTCTTCTAGCCTGTGGGGTATGAAAGTGGGGAATCTCTCTTCTAGGCTGGTTTGCAAGGTGTGTTATTTGCAGCTTGTTTCATTTTGTGCATGGATAAAAGCTAGATTACTTCCAGCTTTATTTTCACTTGAGACAGTCATGCTAAAGCAGCTCTCTCCCCAGGGAGTTCCCATAGCTGCTGAGGTCCTCTCCTGGCACTGGGAGCATGCAGGGGCTTCCTGAGGGGCCTCCCTCTCCTGCAGCGCTGTGCAAGGAGCTCCGCTGTGCCTGTCCTTTGCTGTCCGGTGGAGGGGCTAAAGCTGCTCAGAGCAAACTGTGGCAAATCACTTTGAATCCCTTGCTTCACCTCTCCAACATCCAGTGTCCTACAGGGGAGGAAATGTTACATTTCAGACTTCATCCTTTTTTTAGTTTTTGATGGATGTACTCTCAACCTTCATACTATATGAAAATGAATATTTTACTATAGTATAAAAGCTAAAATTACATAAATGAATTATATTTAAATATTATACTGAATATTTGATTCGCAGGGCTGAATAGCCGGTGTTGGAAGGGAACATTTCAGCCATGCCCATGCTGGGCAGGCCCCAGCAAATGTGATCTGTAGGTCCAATTCCCTGACAGCCCCCATTTCATTCACGCTTTTCTTCCTCCTTTATTCATTTTCATGGGGATGGCTGGAGAACAACAGGTCCATGGCTCCCTGGGGGTCCTGCACTGAGCTTTCACCCCGGCAGCTCTCACGCAGCCATCTCACAAGTCCCACAGATCCTGTTTTCTCAACAACACGATGCCCCCGCAGCCACATCCAGGCTCAGCACCGCAACGGGGCTGCTGTCGTGGTGGAGAAATGTGGGCCTCTGAACAGTGCTCCTCAGAGAACACTCCTATTGCTGCCATTAATTACTCCAGGGCTGCTGGCCGTGCACCGTCTCATTAATTATCTGCAGGTCACAGCAGCGATTCTTCCCACATGAAAGCGGCACAGGTAATTTCATGTTTCAAATGAACTCCAGGAGCACCCTGCAAGCCATTCTTTGCAGGAGAATAGAGTGCAATATCTATAATTAAATGCAATGGGGGTGGGCTAACAGGAGTAGGCTGAGGAGCTAAGCAGAGATGGCTGCTCTGTTCGGACACCCAGATGGGTTCCCTTCACTGCTGGAGTTTTGGGGAGTGAGCGAGGAGACTTGCTGGTGCAGCACTGAGATGGGAGCAACCACTATGGTGGTGAAACAAGGTGATTCTCAGAATGATGTTGGCCTTGGTAGGGTGTCCTGGCATAAATGCATCCAAACCACACCATGCCACGAGGTTTTGAGGTGCAGAGAGGGGACAGAGAGCTGTAAGAACAAGGGGACAGTGGTGGCCAGGGACCACCACATCTCTCCTGCACACCAGCCCAGTCCTTTTCTCCTCTGAATGCATCTGACCCACCTGCACAAGGTGCTGGTTCCTGTACCATCATCAGCCTCATACTGCTGTCCAGTCCCTGCTGAGAGCTGCCCCAGGAGCTGAGGATGGGGGTGGTGAGCCAGGGAATGTCTGGGTTGTGGGGGAGGAGGATGGGGAGCCCAGGACCACACGAACCTCGAGGTGACTCAAGACGGAGGTGTTTTTAAAGGGAGCACAGCATGAGAAGCTTGTACACCATCTGCTTCCGACTGCCCTGCATCCAGCAAGCGAGCCAGCATGCTGCTCTCTTTCCTACATGCTAAAAATACTCCCTTAAAAAAGAAAAAAAAAAGAAAAAGACAGGGAAATGAGATGAGTATAAACAAAGACTCCATGGAGACCAGAGGCTTCATAGTGCTCTTCCTGCTTTGTCAGGCCCCTTTCCCCATTTGCTCCATCTCTGTCTTACATTTTAGGGCAGAAACATGCTATTACCGGTTTGCCTTAGCTCTGGAAGCAGGCACATGCGTGCACACATCCCCCTCCCATGCACAGGCCATCTATGCTGCTATTTAATGGAGTGAGAGAGTCGAGCCACCCCTCTTGCTCCTCTCCTCAGTGGCGAAGCTGAGGAGGTGGCAGCAGGTCAGAAGAGAGGGGATGGAGATCGCGGGGCTGGTGTATAGAGGGACCCCCCTCCACCCCCCAGAGAGGGAAGGGTTCAGACGCCTCTGGCAGCCGCTGTGCAGCAGGAGCCCTGGCATCAGACCTGTGGCCACCTCCATCCTTGCCAGATCCCTGCCTTCCCTTGGTACCCACCAACAAGCCACGATCTTCACAGCAACAGGTCCCCAAATCCAGATGACTTTGCCTCAAAGGTGACCAACAGCCCCTGCAAACCCTTTTGGGACCACACTGATGGCCATGGGGTCGGGCAGTAGGTTAGACTCAGGCACTCAGGTCCTTACCTGTCTTTTGCCGTGAATCCAAGATGACCCAGGACAAGCTGCCTTTTCCCTCTGAGCCTCTGCCGCCCTCCCCATCCTGTGCTGATTTACAGCCTGAACTCACCAAAGCAATGCTGGCCTTTTGCAGGGCTGATGTGCAGCACAAAGCCCCAACATATGGGCCCACCACAGGCCACCACCTCACTCCACAGCTGGGCAGGCTGCGAAAATCCCATTTGCAGGAGGCACAAAACAGCTTTAAGTGATGAAAATCCTCCTTCCCTAGGCAGAGAGAAAGAGGAAAGAGAAAGAAAGACGAAAAAAAAGCTCTTTCTGGAGAAATTAAATTGGACTTCAAATTTACAGGGTCTTCATTTTGTTCTGGTGATAATGAATTAAGCTCTTGCTGGCAGTTATATTGCTGCAGAAATAAGTACCGGTTAAAAGCACTTTTAGAAACTATGACTTTCATTTTAAAGCTGCCACAATTTACATTTAATCCATTCATTAATTCATTTATTTATGCTGCTCAGGTACAAACCTCACATCTCTCCTTACCCAGGATTCACTGAAACTCTGTTTTTAACCCAAAACCAGTTTCCACACAGACCCGGGGGCTGGGGCAGGGCACATTCGCTCAGCATCATGCAGAGCCCTCCAGGAGCTCTGGCTTGGAAGCGCTTGACCAAACCTCCCTCCTTCCCGGGACTGAAGACACATGCAGATGTAAAAGACATAGTGGGCTCAGCAGTGACCACCTCGGACAGCCATAGGGGAGAAGCCACATCTGTCAGGCCTCCCAACAGCATTTCGGATCAGATGATCCAGAAAACTGGCTTTTGCCTTTGCACGGGAGGAGGAGAACCCCACTGACCCTGTATTAAAGTTTTGGCTCCCTCTCACTGAGGATCTCCCTGCTGATGCAGAGCAAGCCCATGCACCCATGGCCACAGAGCACTTTGGGCTGGAGGAACCAGACAGGAGTTTCCAATAACTATAAAACAGGCAACCAAAACCCTAGCATCCCTAAAAACAGCCTTACCCTGCAGCCCCATGGAGCACCCACGGGCAGTGCCCCCGCTGCCACCCACCAGCGAGGGCTGTTACCCCCCGACCCTGGTCTCTGATGGTCTTACAAGGATGGGGAGTTGAACAGGACCCAAGACCTGGAGGTGAACAGCCCATTAACCTGATTAACCAGAGAGACAGAAAACTGTGGCTTGCAATAATTTTACCTCTGCCAGGTGCCTCTGGCCCCAGCTCGTATGTGAATCCAGCCCCCACCTCCCTTCCCACACCAGCCCCTCACTTTCCACAGCCCCTCACACAGCCAAACCACTAATGCTTCACCTCCTCCTGCATCCCAGCTCCTCCAAAAGTGCCTCTGATAAAGATTTCTGCTCCACAGCACATGTGCGCAGAAGGTTTAGCAGCATCAGGCTTTCAGGAACCGAACCCAGCTCATGTCACCAAAAGCTCCTTCCACCTTCCCTTGGGCAGGCTCAGTAGGGTGACCTGAGCTGCAGTGCAGTGGTGCAAGGATTTGCTCCCAGCCTTGGAGTGCACGGACAGGCTCTGCCAAGCATGGCCATCACCCCCGCAGCTCGCTAGACAGACACGGAGAGCAGCAGTGAGATCACAGCCCGGCGATGGTGCCCCGCAGAGGGAACATTGCCTCCTGCCAGCACCGTCTATCTGCTCTTCGCTCGTGGAATCTCCAGAGCTCTGCAGCACAGCCACGGGCTGGGATTTTGAACCCAGAGCTTCAGGGAGGTTGAAATCCAGCCCATGTGCTGCAGGCTGGGAGTGGGATCTCGCATCTCACCTGCCAATTCCCACGTGCACAAAAACTCTGCAATTCCTCCATGGTCTGAGAGCATCACAGCCAGCATGCTCCACCACTGCGGGCTAAGTGCTGGGAGGGACCTGGCTGAACTCGGGAGCAGCAGGGGCTCCGCCTGCCCATGGTGAAAGATGCTGAAGAGCATGGGGGGGGGGGGGGGGGGGGGGGAAGAGACTGACTCATCAAAAAGGCCCACACAGCCCCTTTGTGCCAGGGGCTGCTGATGCTACAAGGCCAGTAAATGCCCCTGCCCCTTACAGCACAGGTGAACAGTATTTCTGCGGGAGATGCCCACTCTGCTCCGCAGCAAGCATGGCTCCATCTCTCAAGGACATGGCTACTGGTTTGCTTTTGGCAGCCCTGATCCCCTTTCCTCTGGTGTGGCTTTCAAGGCATCTGCTTCTCGGCGGGTGTCTTGATGCAGACACCACCTCCATTGGAGGCCACAGAGCCACCGTGCTCCCGACAGCAACAGGATCCCAAACGCTCCCGTAATTTATATGGCAGTTTTCATTACTTCCCTTCTCCAAAGACTTGTTCAATAAATTACCAGTTTATGAATTCCAAAGTGCTCTGCGTAGCCCTGAACAAAAGGGAAGGGAAAAATACTGCCTAGACCAGCTGTAATGGCAGAGCTTTTCATCCTGGAAAGCAAGCCATTACTAAAGCAATATCCCCTCTCCCCAACGTGGATAACATTGCTTTCACAACCCAGAGGACAGCAACACCCTCACTGTTACTGTAGTGCCCAGAAGTATGAACTAAGCTCAGGGCACGAGAGCCTCTCAGACATTGCGCAAAGACCTTCCTCGAAGACCTGAGCCACCCAAGAGCATAGCAGGTGGAGGGAAGGTCTTAAGAAAAGATTAAGCAGGTAGAAAAGCCCTATTTCCTAGCATACAAACCCATGGCTTTGCCCATCCCTGTGGGCTGGCTTTCCTTTACCAGCATTATTCTCCTCCATGAGACACCTCATCCTTCCCCTAGCATTGCTGGTAACTGCAAGGGTGGAGGGCATCCCTTGGATCAGCACCAAAGCTGTGCAAGGTTTGTGCCTCTCCCCATAGCTGTCCCCCTCAGACACCAGAGGGACCTGGCAGGTTTCTTAAATCACATCTGAGAACCTCAAATGGTAGAGGAAGAGATGAGAAGAAAAAAAACAGGGACTGATGCATTCATCAGAAGAACATGACGAGTCAGAGATGAACAGCAGGGGAGTGGGAAAGCTCCTGGCTGGGTGAGATGGATGCTGGCAGGCTGGAGGTGCTTGCTGGAGATGCTGAGATGGGACTTTGGTCAGAGCTGTGGTCTGTCCTTTTTTAGCCCCATCCCTATCTCTGCCTCCAGACTCTATTTCCCTCCAGGCTCAGAGGCAGCTCCAGGGATGCTGAGCCAGGCTCAGGCACAGCAACGCAAGCAGGAGGCTCCATGGATGGATGTCCTTGATGCTGGCCACCCGTGAGTGCCACCCTTCCGCACAGCAGCCAGGAGCAGGGAGGGAAGGTGGGCGAGCTGCTGAGCAGAGGGAAAGCCCCTGCAGTTCTGCCTCCGGAGCCTTTCTGCTGTGCCAGGCAGCAAATGGGGGGAACAAAAAATAATAAAAAAATAAATTAATAACCACCACCCATTGTGTCTCCATCTGCCATTGATTTATGGCTCTGCTGAAAACCCTGGTTGTCCACAATTATTGGGCAGTCAGCTCCTATTTGCCACAATTTCCTCGCCCCTCCTTTCCACCCGCCTCCCCAGCAGACCCCATCCCGCCACGCACCGAGCCCGCAGGGCTCTGGCAGCTCACATGGTGGTCAGTGGCTGGGTCCCAGCTGTGCCCAGTCCCACAAGTGATTGCTTGTCCAGCTCAGGTCTGATCCTCCAAGGGCCTGGGATGGCAGCTGGAGTATAGAAGTGGGAGCAGGGATGTGGGTGTCTCAGATGCACAGCAGCAAGAGGGAAAAGAGCAGTCAGGTGGACTGCAAGTAAAGCCAACCAGAAAATTACATTTTGCCCTGAGCTGCTGAAAATTCAGCTTTATCTCACAAGAAACTAAAAGCTGAACACAAGAAGATTTCCTTGCTAACCTTCTTGACAACCTTCCCAGCTCGATTTTGCTCTTTTGGCCATTTCTATCATATGTTACACTGACCCAGGAGGTCAGATTGATCCAGTCAACCAAGGCTTGCGAGACCAAGAGCCTGCTGGATGAGTTCCCTGAGATACGCATTTCATTATACCAGTGTTTCCTGAGGGCAGGGAAAAAAAGGCCGTGTCAGAAAATAATCAAGTGTCCTAAGAGTCAGCAGCCTGGTGCCTCCATCTGCAGAGCCCAGGCCAGCCACCTCCACCACCTCATGCTGCACCAGGGGCACCTCTGTTGGATTAAAGAGCGCTGCCTAATTCCAGTCCCCTGCCCGGGCTGTGCCCGCTGCCCTCCTGCCCGCCTCCAGCTCCCTCGTGCACTGAGATAAACAGCCCTGAAAATTGAGGAATTAATGTTGCCTCCCCAAGGTCATGCTCAGCTTTGGCAAGGAGACCCTGCACAAGCAAACAGGGCTTGGATGGGGAGAGGGAGGGTAGCTCAGGGCAGGTCCTAAGGACCAACTCCTTCAGCTGCTGGTTGCTCACATAACAACACTGGGTTTCAGTGCAATGCCAGCAGCACTGGTCTTCTCCAAAGACTTGTTGGAGACCAGCACTATAGAGGAGACATGTAGGGGATAGGCGAATAACCCAAAGAGGCAAGAGGAAGGAAACAGTGGTTTGAACAACCAGGTTGGTGTAATCCCCAGTATACAAACTGCTGGGAATACGGGGACCAAGCTGTGACCTCTTCATGCAGCAAACCTCTCTGGGAGATAAAGCAGCAATTCTTGCCAGGGCACTTCAATCATTTACCCTGTGGAAACCACTTCAATGGCTCTAGTCTACAGGAGACTCTGGAAAGAAAATGCTGCTTGCAGCCATAAAGCAGACAAAGCTGGATGTGAGAGCTGGCAGGTTTATGTTCACCTGAACCCATGAGGCAGTGGTTATTTAGACCTAGTTTTGGTGAGACAGTGAGATACTATGGAGGAGCTGATTGCAGAAATAAGCCCTGAATTGGATACTTTGACCTAAATCAACTTGTGATAAGTGAATGAACAAATGAAAATAAGCCTGCAACTGAGATCTTGATTTCAAGCAAAGTGGACATTGAGAAACAAAAGGAATCAGTGAAGTCAGCTGGAGAGAGGTCACAGACACAAATATGCAGGATGCTTGAACTGCATCAAGTGAAATAGTGTTAGAGCTGCAAGAAATCCCAAGCAGGACAAAGAAACTAAAAATAAAAGCTGGCAAAGAAGAGCTTGTGAGGTAACTGGCTAAGCAGTCACTTGAAGAAAGGTGTTAGGAAGAAGCAGGGACCCTGCACAGATTGTAAGAGGAGCCCTGGAATGGAGGTCATGGAGGCCACAAAGTTTTCAAAGTGGAAATTGTATCAAGTCAGAGTTAGCCCTTTCAAAAAAGGTACCAAAACAAATAGGTAGTTATAGAGCCCCAGAACCTAACTGGCTTAAAGAGAAAGAACAAAGGTTGTGATGTGAGGAGAACAGCGAGAAGATTAAAGGATAACTCAGGGCACATCTCAGCACTACTTGACCTCAGTTTTCAACCTGGGTGAGGTTGCCCATGGAGGTAAGAGGCACACGAGGAAGTGGAAGGGGGAAGTGGGAGACAGTAGCAAGCAATTCCCTGGAGTGGTGAAGAACAGGCACGAGGGAAAGCATTTCTGCTGGCAATTATTTTTATTACATCAAGATAAAGTATTATTGGTTTGGCGTACAGCACATGTGGGGGCTGTATTTAAATATGAGACACAAGCCCATTAATCTGATCTCGTAGAGGATGAGGCTTCACAGCAGATTCAGACAGCAAGGCTAATTGAAAGTAAGTAAACAACGTTACAAGGGCTTAGCAAAGGGAGATCACACCAGACTAAGTGAATTACCACATCCCCTTTTTCTGCAGGATCAACTGTTCTCATCCACCTGGACAGAGGTAAAGGACCCGAAGATGAAGACTACAGGAATACACAGGAGAAACATTGCATGGGCTGGGACAGAAAAAATACAGAGAGGCATTAACAGCAAGGCAGAAAAGACGAGAAACTTCAACCTGACATCAGACATCACATCTCAAAGGCAGCTTCAGAACATCTGCAGATGGGAACCATCATATGACCACAGCAGCACCAGAGGACCACTGCTTCCATGTAGGAATTCTCCTTTTATTTGATCATTAAAATAAAATTCTCTTAATCTGCCTAAGGCATACAGTGAGACCAAGCCTGCTTAGCACTTTGAACAGAGCCCTTGTTCCCCAGGGGAAAATTCAGACGAGATTGGTTGCAAAATAGGAAGATGGGATATTGAACTGCAAGACTTGAGTACCCTGGAAGTGGAATAAAATTGTAGCATAACAGCATGAGGTCTAAGGCCAGGTACTTGGATTAAAATTATTCTCTGCATTTTTGCCAGTCCCTCAGAAAGAAGGCCAGGTTGATCGAAGGAGGATTACAAGACATCTGTGCCACATGGCTGTGAATGAGTAACATAGTCTGGGTACACAGAGCGGAGAAGCACATCCTACTTGCAGGGTAAGGAGTAATGCTGCTGTAAGGAGAAGACACAACCAGGGATCTGGCCACCCATTTTCAGGAGAGAGGGAGACCATGAGGAGGGAGCCTGTGTTAGCAAAACAAAAGCCAAGAGGGAATATCACTGTCAGCTATAAATACATCAGGGTCTAAATACACAGAAGGGAGAAAAGCTGTTGAAGCCTGAAGACAATGTTGGCATGAGGACAAATGGGCTGGAACTGGCTGCAAATAACTAGAAGGAGATGTCCAATTATTCCTGTGGTCCAGCTTTGGCATTGCAACCTGAGAGACTTTGCCGAAGGAGCCAACCCGTGAAGGGGACTGGCTGGGAGAGATTGTGTCTACAGCAGCAGAGGATAAACAGATGTCCCAGGCTCCTCTCCAGCCTCATGGCCCAGGAGCTCTTACCTACAGGAGGTGCCAGCTTTCTGGGGTTTATTCAGTAACATGCCCTGGGCCTCTGAGTGGATGAGAACCTGTTACCATTTAATACTGGAAGTCTTGTCCATGGATGTTCTGCATGCAAAACCTGACCAGATCATCTGCTTTTGGGGAGATTTTTGTGCACTTTGTCCAGTAAGAGGGAGAAGATGGGACAGGCAGGGTAGGGGTCAGCAGCCACTGAGGGTTAGGGCAGCAGATGCTCTCCCCAAAGCAGATAGGCAGCAAGGGCAGTCAGCAGTCACGCAAAATCCCCCCAGTCCCTCCACAGGCCCCAAGATCCCAGCCCTGATCCAGGAGACAAGCTGCCGTTCACACTTGTTCCTCCAGTCCCTGACATACCTAGTGGGATCAGAAGGGTAAACTCAGCATTTACTGGACCAGAAAGAGCAGGGAGTGTCCTTGAACAGGGCTGAATGCTCCTGGAATGTGTCATGAGCACAAGTTCCTCCTTTCTTTCCTTCTCTAATCCTCAGCACCCATCTGGGACCTCATCTTTCTTCGCGCCTGCTCCAATCTGATCCCCAGAGCACAACATTGCCAACAGCCCTGCAGCAAAGTGGATTCCACTGTCCGTGAAAAGCTGTCTTCAGAGCAGCCAAAAAGCAGCCAAAGCACCCAGAAATGCTGAGCAGTTTTGGATGGTGCCCTACACCCAGGGTTACCCAGTGGTGGAGGCTGCCAAGGAGCATGTCCGCAGCTGACACAGCACTCTAGAAATAGGGTGCTACCACCGAGATGTCAGCCAGCTGGAATGGGAACAAGTCAGGGTGTGTCTCTCCCCCATGCTGACCAGTGCTCGCTGTGCATCCACTGGCCAGAGCAGGGGGACACTGTGTGCCAAGCAGGCCAGTAATTATGAGTGAGAGACAGACCTGCATCAGGGGACAGGGAAGCCTGAGCAGTCTGCACTCAGAGGGCAGTGGTCAAACACGCATCTGCCTCGCAGGCTCACACAGTCCTTTCCCTGCCCGACTTCTGCCGTCTTCGCCTTCAGTGACTGCCTGCTACACATTCAAAGGCACTCCACAGTGCTTGGTCAAGCACTGAAGCTTCAAGCTAGCTTTCTTGACCCCCCTTGCACAGGGCTGATGGTCCACCAAGGCCACCCGCTTCCAACTTGCCCCTGTGCACCCACCTGCAGCTCTGCCCCCTCCCCACACCCACAGAGGAGGCAGCTCCTGCACCCTTTGCATTCCCGCACCCACAGGCCTGTGTGAAGCTTTTGGACAGGGGTGCAGCTCTGAAAAGCAGCATCTACTCAGCTTCTACCCCCCCTCAGGGCTCCTGCTCCATCACCATGGAAACCCAGTGGTGGGAGACAGGTTGCCCAGCAACATGAACACCCAGCTGGACCATGCTGCTGACCCCAGGTACAGGGACCCTGGAGGGGACTTGGTGCTCACAGCGATGCTCCCTCCGTGAATGGGCTGAAGCGAGGAAGGCGATGGCGGGAAAGCAGTCCCAGCCCTGGGGAGGTGATGGAGTAACAGGCCTCCACTGGTGCTGTGGTGGCACCTCTCCAGGGATGCCCTGTCCACAGGGAAGCAGCACTGATCCCTCCCCAGGCCTGGGAACTGCTCCTCCCATGGACAGAGGGGATGGGGTTGCATCAGCACACAGTCAGGTAATGACTTCAACAGCCCCCCAGAGCCACCCTGTTGATGCTTCAGGTTCTGTTTGCTTCCCAGGCAGCTAGAGACAGGGTATAGGACACCTTCCCCCTGCCACCGCCTCCTCCTTCCCTGGCCTCAGAAGCACAGCCCTCCTCCCCCAGTCCCATGTCCACTAAGCACAGCAAAGTTTTCCACGAGAAAATGCAGGGCCCTAGAAGAACCAAGCAGTGAGCAACCCCATTAAAGCTGATAATGGAGGCAATTGCAAGATGCATATCCTTCAGGACACAGTCTAATCTCAACCAGATGAAACACAAGAAGGAAGATCCCTGAGGTAAGAGAAGTTAGCATATGCAAAAGCCGTCTGAAGAACCAGGCTATCCAAGATTGCCAAGAGAACAGATAAAAGCAGTAACTACAACCTGCCAACGTGTGTGTGATAAAAACAAAGACACGGCCAGCAGATCGAGACACACACACACAGAAAAGCACCTGCAGCCTCTAGCAAAGGCTTTGCAATAGGTGCAGGTTGCATCAAAGTTAGATGACAGCCGAGGATATTGCCCAAAGTAGGACAGAGAGAGTAATTTTGCATGAGCATGCACAAAGGTACAGGGTGTACAGAGTATGCAGCTGCAGAACTTGGTAACATCGACTCTGAGGCCCTTTTGGCTCTGGTACAAGGAAAAGGAATACAAATAAATAAAAAAGGAGTGTGATAAAGCATGTGTAACTCTTACTAGGGTCAGCAGAAACGCAGGGAAATGCAGAGCTGACAAAGCGGACTCAAGCAAAACTGCATTTCTGACAGAATACGGAGAGAAAAAGAGGAGCTGCCATCACAGGCAGCGGTAGATGAAAGCAGGGTTAAATGGTGGTGACCAGGGGGTGGGAGGTTTGATATCGCAATAAGCACGCCAGCACAACCAAAACACTGTGTCAGCAACTTTCAGGAACACTCAAGTGGACTGAAACCCTGAGGGCAGCAGGGAAACCATAAAGACATCTTCTAGTGGAAGAAAATAAGAGTCTGATTGGAGGCACAGGGTCTCTAAAGAAATAACCAAACAAGAAGTCAGCTGAAGCCACCTCATTTCTGGCCCAGCAACATGAGTGCCCCGGAGCAGGCATGGCCAGCATATTGGGGAACTGTGGTACACAGGGACCCAGTGGGTGCAAGCAAGCTGGTCGGGACCCCAGGCAGTGCCCGACGGCCAAGGGCATCCCAGGGCACCCTGCACTGCAAGGCTGAGCTGCAGCAGCTCACTATGCCCACGGAGGCCACAAGCCACTGAAAATGGGGTGTTGCCTCCAGCTACCAAACGACTGGCTTTGCTGGGCTAGCCAGGGGGCTGCCAGAGAGAAGTTGCTACTGCAAGCCATGAACTGATGAGCAGTTCCAAATTTGCTGGGATGGGGAGGAGTTACTGGTCAGACAGCTGGCAAACTTGTCCCAGCTCTGGTCCTTCCCCAAGTTCCTTCTCCCACAGGAGCAAAGGGCACATCCAACCACCAGCCCTCGCCTAACACCTCTGCACAGTCTGCAGCTGCTCTTCACCCTGGATGCAGGCACAGACATGAAATCAGAGATCATCACCCCCAGGGAAGCATCCCTTACACATCTCTGGCTTCTTCCTTGCCAAGCCTGCCACAGCTGATCTTAAAAGCTACAAGGGGATTACAGGCCTGGTGCAGAAGCTCTTGGAGCAGAGGCCTCTGAGCAATCGGAGGGGAGAAGGCAGATGCGTGCTCCAACTCTGCAGAGAGTTATACAGAGACTTATTCAGAGACAGCAATCAGGATGAATTGCACAACCCAAGCGACATGCTTCCCCAGCTACGAGAGACAGCAGAACAAAGGGGAAAAAAGGATTGACCCCAGAGCCTGGATTGATACTGAACAGAGCAGGAAAGAATGAGCAAGGCCATGGACAATACAGCTGAGTGTAGGGAGTTACAAAACACCAGCAGAGACGTTCAGCATGGTGTGGCATGCCAGAGAGATTATCGCCCCTTAAAATGAAAGCATAAATAGATAGGATTGAGATCCTGCTTCACACTTCCTAGCCACAGAAGTGTGAAGCACCAGCGAGAAGAGCAGAGACCCTCTGCTCATCTGTAACCCATCCAGGAGGGCCAGCCCACAGCAGACAGATGAACTGCTCCAACACCGAGGGAACCGTGACCTGTGCACCGCTGATTACCACCATCAGTTTTTCCCCAAATGACTTCAACCGGAGCTCATGCTAGCCAGCACCGCTATGAGTCACATCATGACACTGCTCTCCAGGCACAACATTACTGATGAACTAATTCCGGTGAGCGGACACCAATGCAGAAGACTCATAGTGCAGAGCAGCTGTATTACTTACAGGCCACTGACAAGCTCAAACAGACCAGCTAATAGCCAGGCAGTGATGAACCACAGCAGGTAAACAGACCAGGTCTGCAGATCCACTCAAAGGCCCTGGCCAGGGTGTTACTGCTGCTGGCTACAAACCACCAGCAAAACCAAGTGGCTGCATGGAAAAACAGAGAGATCCCGCGAGGAGCTTTCCCCCAGGGACTCCCATTCTGTGCACCTGGGCAGCTACAGGCATGCTAAGCAAGCCAGCAGAACAGGCTACATCAGGCACAGTGGGCAAGGAAAGGAGGCAAGCAACAGTTGCTAATTCATAGCATTTTTTTCCCCCCCTCAAAAAGCCACCCTATTAAGCCCTGGTGGGATGCGAAATGCCAGCTGGGGCAGGGGAGCAGCTCCCCTGGTGCCAGCAGAGACAGCCATCTCACCCAGCTCTGCCAACACAGCCGTGAAGGCAGGCTCAGACAGGCAGATCCGCAGCGGGGCTCACACCCACAGCCTGCGGCACAGGAGCAAGTCTCACCCCTAAGAGTAATTTTTTCAAAAGGCACAAGGATGTACAACCACAATATATTAAAGACATGAGAAGGCAGCAGTCCCCAACGTGAGAACAGCAGTTTAAATAAAGCACCTCCAGATGCCAGGCTGGGAGATGTTAACCAGATTCCCCAGTGATCCATCAACCCCATCCCAGTTGGCTTAGATCAGTTTTTCAGGGAGTGTCCCCAGGGGAGCACAGAGGGACCTTGAGCCAATTCAGCCACTGTAGGTGAGTGGCAGTGTGAGAATACCAAGCTCAGAAAGGTCTCCAGGGAACCTGGTATAAAGGGTCACCCGTGGGTGGGTGTTTCTTTTTTGTGAAGAGCTGCTTGTATTTTATTTATTTGCTTCAGAAAGTTTTTTTTTGTGGAGGTAAGCAGCTAATTGAGTTCAGGTTCTTCAGCTAATGAAGAAATGAGCTGAATAATTAATTACTTGAAGATAAATTATTCATGGCCAGTTGCAATTCCAGTGTGGGAGCAGGGGGCTCAAAGTGTTTAGTTATTTTCATCTTAAAGAATAATGCATGTAAGCACCTCACCCAGCCCCTCTGAATCACAGCTGTGATGAGATGGGTGACTCAGGGGGGAGCCAGCCCCTCTGCTTCCCAGGGGAACAGCCCATTTCCATGATCAGTCACCTTCCAGTATAAAGCATTATCCAAAGTGCGCTGGTGCTAGATCCATGTATCATCTTGGGCCCATACAGTGATGCCAATGGAGCAAAGCTTCTGCAGCCATGTACAGGCTGTCCCCTGGGCCAGCCTTCTTCCTGCAGCCACCCTAAAAAGCCCTTAAATCCCACATTTACACATCACACAGTGGAGAATCAATCACCCCACCTCCTCATTCTCACCTCTTGCTTTTCACATCTTGCTCCAGGCCTGACCTCGAAGCTTGTTGGCACATCTCACTTGACCTGCCTCCTCACTGGATAATGAGCCATTAGCCACAATGGTAACGAGGGTTATTACAGACAGTGCTGATTGCAGCTAACAGGCTTATCATGGAACCCCTCCCTGCAGCTCGGACCCAGGGCACTAACTGCTTGGAAAGGGGTCACCTGGGGCCTCAGTGGTCCATCCCTTGCTCGGTGTTGAGAGGAGCCCCTGGGGCAGTTACCCATGCTGACAGCTGAGCCCTTTGATTACTCACCATTTTACAGGACGATCTTTTGCCCTGTGCACGTACATATAAACTGGCTTTTCTTGGTTCCCAGAAGCTTGTGACAGCAGCTTTGTACGGCCCTGTCTGATCGAATGGTGGGATCGTTTAACCCTGTCACTGTCAAAGTGGCCTCTTCTACTCAATATTTTCACCCTCCACTGTGTTGCCTTCACAGCACACCCACAATTTTGCCTTTTCCTCATCAAGGTATTAAATGACAATGAACCACAAAAGAATCCATGGGAGATCCTGATGGAAACAGAAACATTCATTGACCCCTCCATTAATACTTGCATTTTGAAAGCCATCAATGACCCACCCAGCAAATAAGGACCCTTTTAATTCTCCACAATACACCTGAAGAAAGCAAGAGGCTATATGGTACTAAGCCAAAGATCTTGAAGAAATCTTAATGCCCTGTAGCCATGCAGATACCTCCAGACCAGAGACCTGCCATAAAGACCCCAGTTTGGTTTGACCTACCCTTCACCAAGCCGTGCCAACTTGCAAAGGTATTCCCAGTGCTGCTCCTTCACCAGTAACATTTCTAATGGATTTTCCCATGACTGCCTCAGGATGATCCGATTTCTTCCCCAAGAGTTGCAATAATACTGGGATCTCTCCAGCCCTGTGGAGTCTCCGAGCTTTTGAAGAAGCAGCAATTTAGTGAATGGCCCAGCTGCCTCCTTTAGGGCTCCACGCTCAGGTTGACAAGCATTAGATCCTCTCCAGACTACTGCACAGCCTCCTGTGGTACCAACGGCAGGTTTTATATGCCAGCCACAGCACTGTCTATGGCAACCACAGCCTCCTGCCTCCTTTCTTCTGTATTTGGAGTATCTATAGAGCATTCCTACCTTTTCCACTCTGCTATTTACAATTTTACCATCTGTCTCTACCAACAGAGCCATTTTTGACACAAATAAATTCCCCGCTCTATTTAAGTGCTTTCTTATTGTCTTTGACCCTTCTGGTCCTTCATAGTCCATTAGCTTCCTTGATGTCTTCTAACTGCTACCTGTATTTTTAGGTAACACATTCCTTTTTTTAGCATTCACCAACACATTTATTTGTCTGTTTTCTCCCTCCTCCCTACACCTGTGCACTACTGAGGATGCAACAGAAAAAGCCCAGTTTCACAAGACTGAGTATAACACACTACCTTGTCCTGCCATCCTGGCAGACCCACACAGTAAGCAGGGGCTGTAATCAAATTACATTTGCTCCTACTTCAGGCAACTGTGGGTTTTCTTTTTCACCCCAGACAGCAATTAATGTTCCTCTGTCAGTGGGGATGAGGTTTGTCTGCAGGTTGGGCTGCAGTGGGCACAGGCACTGCATTATGAAGTCATCTATTATTTCAGTTCGGTTGGGGGCTGTTTTGTTCTTCAAGACAAAGTGTTCCTGAAGTCACCCCTCTTTCTACCCCTGACTCTTGAATCATCTCCCTAAAGCTCACAAACAGATGGTTCAGCAATTTATCCTGTTTGCCAGTAAAATCTCAGTGTTTAAGCAGGCTCTCTCCCATTCTTCAGTTTTTAGATCCTCAGGCTTCTGCAGGTCAGCAGCACCCGTGCCTCTGTGCACCTACCAAGGCCTGTCCCCTTGCCACCACTCCCTCCAGCTTTGCTGCCTCAGGAAGGGTTTTAGTCCTTCCTTTTAACCCACCGATAAACCACAGGAGGCATTCAGCCAGTTCTAACCTATCAGCACTTTTTCTCATGGCCAGACATGAAGAGCTACAATGTATTACCTAGGTCCTCATATTTAAGGGAGCTGAAGTTCTCCTTAAGTGCCTCCTTTCTGTTTGAGTCCAGACCTTGAGAAGGGCTCACATATCTGCATATCAATAGCCCTGCTTAGTATAAACTCCTCCTTTAGTTAACTCAGAGTTTAACACTTCTGCAAGACTGAGGCCAAGAGTCCAGCACATCAGCCCGATCAGAGAAGCAGGAGGCTGGAGCTAGGACCTACAGCAGGGAAGAGTTATAAGGTGCAGGACCCATGAAGAGGACTGTCACCCTACTTACTCTCCAACACTGCCCTGCAGAGGTGTGTGCCCATAGCACTTGTTCAGGCCCCACATATATCCCCTATCCCGATGGCCACAGGTCAATTCCTCCACCATTACAGCTCCAGCCCTGCTCTTAGGGGACACCACAGCCCTTTTGGCCCCATTCCTCTGCCACAGGGCCAGGGAGTTTTCAGGTGGGTGCAGGAAAACTGTGTGACTGTCAGCCAGGTTGGGAGACACAAACACATCCAGGGTGGGCCAAGCAGGTTTGCACCAAGCCCTGGGCAGCTGTCACTAGTGAGGTCTATGCATGGCATCTTCATGTCCCCCATAACGTATCGATGCCTCTCCATTTGAAAGAAGTGCTTATCTGCATCACCCTACACCCTTCCTAATCTATTTTCTCTGGGGACATTCAGTGATATCCCTTAACCACGCAACAGATAAGACCAGTTGCTTAGTCAGAAACCACCCAAGGACTCCCGGGGTCTGGGGAGGGAGAAGAGCTGAGGTTTGGCATGGCTGCATTACACAGGCATCTGTGGATCACCAAGAAGACAGCCACACTCCTGACCCAGCCTAGCACAAACACAAGAGGGATGGGGCACACAAGAGCTGGTCTGTGAGGACCATGACAGGGTTTCCTTGCAGAGAAAAATGAGAAGCATCAAGCAGTTAACTCATTACGTAGGCTGTGAGAGCTGGAGAGCAGCCACACATCCAGAAGACATCCCAGGCAGGGATCCGAGATGAGCAAGCAGTAAAAGGAAAGCCAGGGCTGGCAGGAGGCAGAACTGGAGAGAAAGAAGACAGTGGTGAGCAACCAAGAGGCAGCTGCAGCAGCTCAGGGCTGGTAGGGAAGGCAAGCATGAGCAGCAGCATCCCATAATGAATGTGGGCTCCCACCACAGCAGCACTCCAGTAGCAAGGGCCAGCAATGAGTTAACATCACCCAGTTCTCCAGGAAGGGGTTGTCAGCACCAGCCACTGAACGCACTGCACAGGAGGAGGGGAAAGAAAAGAGTACTGCTGGAGATGGAAGTGTGCAATACTTGTGCTTGGCCCCGCCAGCCCTCTTGGAGGGGATGAACACACCCGGGTCCAGCTCCCTCACCCCTGGAGCAGGAGGGACATGATGCTCCAGAACTGGTCCTTCCGTACCAGGGAGGGACAGCATGAGTAAGATCTCTATTTCACTTTCCTCTGCACAGTTATATTTAATACCCAAGATATCTTTTCTAGCAGGAGACTGTTAAACTTCTTAACCACTCAGACACAACAGGAGCAGCTTAGCTACCAGTGAAGTACCTGAATATTCCACCATTTCCTATGCAGCTGTCCTTACAATCCCACAAAGTGCTTTCAGGTGAAGAAGGCCCAGAGACTTTCCAAAGGTCTCAAGCAAGCTGGGATGGAGCAGAGCATACTTTGAGCTCCTCCAGTTTCCAGCTGAGGGCTTTGAGCTCTGGACAGTCCTTTTGGGGCTTCTGGATGTGAAAGCCACCAGTGACCCCACCAGGTCACTCGGGTACTGCAGGGCCTGCACACTGCCTCCCCATCCCAGCGAAGGGCTTAACCAAGAGAAGAGTTAGCAGGTTTGGTGGGGCTTTTTTTGTCTTTTAAGTGATTGAAGTGCTGGCTGAGAAAGAGGCACTTGAAAGCAACTTGAGGCTGGTTAAAGCTGGTTACCCATTTCGATTTGCATAATGATTATGCAAATAGCAGTTTGCATAATGTTGCTATGATCTACAATCACTTTAGGGTTTTATTGCATGAAAAGACCACAGAGAAGATATCGAACAGCTGTCCAACCCCCTGACTGCAGCTCGGACACCACCAGGCACATGTGCCCGAGATGCTGATATTTCCCCCTCTCACCCTCGGTTTTCGGTTCCCCGCAGGGGCCGAGCCTGACTTTGCAGCTGCCCTTGGGTGATTTCAGACTTCACGCTTCAGAAGGAGACACAGGGCTGCAACTCTTTTCTTGGCATTAATTCCTCAACCGCAACCAGAGGCGATTTTGTGGCTGCCTTGCTGCGCATAGCCTGCACTAAAGCTGCAAGCTCTTCCACTCTCACTTTTGAGAGCCATCCAGTGAAAGTGATGCCTTGTGAGGCAGAGCCAGCCAAGCCCTGCAAGAGGAGACCTCAGACTCCCCCCCATCCAGCTGTAGCAGATTTGAATCAGGTGTTTGGGGCAACTAAACCAAACCTCACAGAACTGCAGGGCAAGACCTCCAGAACTGCTACGCTCTGCCCCTGCCCCACAGCAGCGCCCAAATTTAAGGAGGTCTAGGCAGACTCCTTACCTGGTGGAACAGAGCTGGCTCCTGGGGTGCCTCCCAAATGCTCCATACACCATCCACATGCTGACCACCACAGGCTCCAGCACACCACATCCAGCGTTGGGCTCTCTGCAGGGAACAACATCACACAGCTTTTTCAGCAGGGTGGCTCTGACAGGAGGAAGGACCAAAGCCACCCGCGGGTTACAAGCTCCGCTACGGCATGAGATGCAGCTGTTCCCACAGGCAGCAGCACTGCAGCAGCAGATACCCCACAGCAGCCATCCCAGAGAAACTCAATCAAAATCTCCCCCTAAATCAGTGAAGGATAGGTTAAAAAAACAAAGAAACCTACCCCAAAGAACACTGCAAACCCTTTCCACCCAGAAGGCCAGGAGTAGAGCCATCCCACACCACCCAGGACCTCCCTCAGCCCCTGCCCAGGCTTTTATACCTGTTCCCCACTGGAAGGTGGGGCATCTGGCTGATTGACAGCTGGTAGAGCCAATGGGCTCCCTTCCCTGGCACTGGGCTATTGTATCTCTGCAGCCCTTCTGCCACTCTGGTGCTGGTGGCTGAGGGTGCCTTGCAGCATGTCACCAAGAGCCATTCTCCATCATCAGTGTCCCAGTCTAATGCAAAACCATTTGAAGGATGAGGTGAGGCCTAGATTCACCCTGACCTTTGTCCTGCCCTATTTTGCAAGAGGTCCCAGAGCTAAGTTTGCTGTTGGGTCTGTCTGTGGTGGCTCCATGGGACATTGGTGACACTCATGGTCATCATCATGGTGGTGATGATGGTGACCCTTGCAGTTGCTTGAAGGCACTGGCTTTGCCGCAGTGTCACTGGTCCCACTGCCTGGTCACTGACTGGGCTGGGGTCAAAGCTTGCTTCTGCAAGCTGGGGGTGCAAGACATGGCCAGTGTGGAAGGCTGGCTTCCTTCTCCTCCTCTGTGAACAGCAGTACGCAGCCCTCACACAGCCCAGAAGAAGAACGGATGACCAGTCGCTGCCATTTGCGTCAAGGAAAAGGTTGGATTTGACCCTGCAGCCCTGCCTGTCTTAGAGCCGCACCCATGCAAACATGTCTCGGCCGTCCCCATTTTCCGGACAGCAGCGTCCAGCCACAGTGCCACGGCTGCGGGCACGAGCAGCACCTTCCACACCACGCCCTCGCTCCAGCCCCAGAGCTAGGAGTGGTTTTATCTCCTCATATCTCAAGGTTACAAAAGCTATAGCAAATGCAGGGGGATGGCAGGCAGCATCCTGGAAAGAAACAAAACAAATGGCAGAAAAAAAAAGCTCTTTAGTGATCAATTTGAAACCACTGGGACACAAACAAAAGCGCAACGTGAATTGGCTCTGCTCTGCCTCAGCCTGGGCAGGACCTTCCCGGAAAGGCTGAGCTCTGAGTACATTTAGCAACAACAGCTTCTTGAGAGAAGTTGGGCAGCGTAGGAAGCAGGGAGGCTGATGGGCTCTCGGGGTCCTCCTCCCCCACCTCAGGCTTTCCTGCAGGAGATATTTATAGACATAATCAACACGCATCAAAAAGAGGAGCGGCAAGGAAGAGCTCCCCAGCTCCGGATCATGTTTGGGTTCAAATCCCAACTCTAGTGAAAACTTCGTTCTTCAAACTAAGCGGAGCAGCTTCAAAGGAGATGGTGGGGACCCACCTGTGGCCACCGGCTGCGAGACCTTCCCCAGACACCCTCGAGGCAGGCGCTTAGGCTGGGCCCCCTCCCAAGGCTTCCCCCGCAGCCAGACCTGCGCCCGCCTCCCCCCTTCCCCAGCAGGTATCTGAGCAGATGGCGTGATGGAGAGAGCTGCACAGGGAATATTGCTACCACCATGAGGATTAATACCCAGCAGAAAGCCATCACTCCCTTTAACCCAGACTTAGGAGGCAGATGAAGCTTTGCTTTTCATCAAGGACGTGATGCAGAACCTAAACCAACTAAAACCATCTCGGTTCCGGGCTGCAGCTCCTTCCCTGGGCCAGCTCCTCATCAGCAGTTTATGTGCCGGAGAGATGTGTAAGGGTGTCAAATGCTGAGTGACACACTCGGGAGCTGGAAAACAGGATAAAGAGCTGCTGCCATGTTCAGCGATGGGAAGCTGAGCCAAACTGCAGCTGCTGCGGCGTGCACCTCCTCTGCTCTGTTCCCTTCTAGCTCATGGCTGCTTACCTGTGTGTAAGTGACTTTTTCAGCCTTTTCTAATATATTTTGGCTTTCCCAGGGGTGACGTGACCAGCTGATAGTGCATTCCCGTGCAGCCTGACTTCCACAGTGGCTCAGGGCATTGGGGGGGGCAGGGATGGTTTAGGATGTGTGCACATCCCCCAAACTCCCCATGCACGCGGTCCCACAGCCACAGCCACAGACCTGTTACTGCCCATCGATCAGTGAGGGGTGCAGGGGGGAACTGACAGGAGGTCCTGGACGCCGGGCAGCCCCAAGCCGGCCTGGAGAGAGGCGGCTCTCTCAGCAGGATGGAAATGAGATGATGATTTCTCTCCATGGCCTGACAGAGAGGACCCAAAGTCAAGTGGAAGACTGAAAGCCAGGCTGGGAACTGGTTCGGGAGCAGAGATGCCTCTTGCCCTTCCATTCTGTTTCTTCTCTCTCTTGCCTATCTTCTGCTGTGGGGTCTCTAGCTGTATCCCTAATGTGAACCACACTCCAAGAAACCCACCTTTTGGCATCCCTGGGCTCCATGTGTGCGTGAACCTCACTTCAGTCTTTGTCACTCTTGATCAGGAATGACACCAGGAGGGTCTGGAAAGCAGCTCGAGCGATCACGACTCCATTCTGGGGCTGGAGGATATGGGCAGAGGCACTTTCCCGTATCCAGGACAATCCCCGGCTCCCTGCCAAGTCCCTGCTACCCTCCCAGCCTCCTCTCCCTGCTCCCCCCAGCTCGGGGTGACAAGGGGGACAAGACGCAGCACTGAGACCCCTTTCGACCCCAGTCATTCCCAACCCATCAAGGCTGATGTTTGCACGCCGAGCTCGGCTCCTCTCTCCTCCTACCAGCAGCATCTTCTGCCCACCCACCTCGGCAAAAGCTTTGCCTCACTTCAAAGCTGTGCAAACCGGGCTGCTGCGCTCCCCAACTTTTGCTGACATCAAAAGCTTTACTTACTTATGTTTTGCACAGCACCAAGAAGCCACTGGGATATGGTAGGTTTGTTTTTCCTCAGAAGAAACAAGACCATAGGAGCCCAAGTATAAATTCCTCAGCAGGAATAGAAACCCAAGTAAAAGAAGGGGGAGAAAGCTGAGATTGGAGGTATGAGCTTTCTCTCTCTCTCTCCTTGCTTTGATTCCTTCCCTTAATGGTGTCCTTCAGCCTTGATCTGCTTAACGTTTCCGACTCTGTTCTGGTGGAGTTTGCTGAGCGTACGAGAGGGAAACCGGTGACAGCTATCAGATGTTAGGTTCAGCCAGTGGAAAATTGAGGTTCTTGGGAAGATGTTTGGTTCATACGCCTGAGTCTGACACAAGTGAGGCTGCTGCGGGGTGGACGGGCCCTGCCGGGAGCTTTCGCTGGGAACACGCTGGGAGGATGTGTTTTCTTCTACATGACTGGAAGGTGCATCTTGCTTGGCTGATCGTAGCAAGGTGCCCCATGGCGAGAGGTCATGCTGGAGAGCAGGACAAGCAGCCGGAGAGCTGTTGCTGGAGCATCATGCAACACAACTGAATTGCAAACTAGCTTGATGCCCTGTGAGACCACCTCAGGGAGGCACAGGGATCATAAAGGGGATCAGTTGCATCCACCTCTTGGAAAGGATGTCCTGGATCAATTCAGTTGCTTGCTGTTGAAGGCAACCAGGTCATTCGATCATCTCTTACATTAACATGTCAGCCTGTGTCTTAAAACTATGTAGATTGCTTCCCTCTTTAATTCCTAAACCTTCTTTACATCTCCTTATTTGGAGCTTAAACGTATTACTGCCTAGTTTCTAGCAAGTTTTCCTCTGCAAAGATAGTTCTTTAACCTAAAGAGCTCTTCCCCTTCCCTGATGTATTCTTAACCTCCTTTTTAACAGGCCAAGGAAGCCGTTCTCTGTGTCTCATCTCATCAAATGGGTGCTCCACTCCCTACAGCAGCAGCAGAGTCCTTTCCTGCCCTTTCCCTGTTTGAATTTGCCTTCAGGAGAAGACCAGAAGAGTAAAGATTATTGCAGATAAATCCCACCGGCCATTCAATCAGAGGCATTCATCCTCCCTTCTCTACGCTGATGGTGCTTCCCCGCGCCGTCACTCATGCATTCCTAATGTTTGTGCTGAGGTCAGGAACCAAATTACTCCGTTGTCCTCAGGACCGATCTCCTGTAGGCCAGACACCACCGTGTGCAGCACACCAAGCTGTCAGCTCCTCTTTAGCAAGTTCCTTCCGCACTTTCCACACTCCCATTAATCCCTGTCCTCATTAATAATTTCCCAGAAGGCACTGTATCAGACACCTTACTGGAGCACAGAGAGAAGAGATCTACAGCGTTTCCTCTGTCCGGCACCTAACATGAGATGAGCTGCCATCTCCTGTACTGCATTTCATGTCATTTTCTATTTAGCTCAGAGTTTTTAATGACTCTTTCCTTCCAAATGTGTACTAAAGCCTTGTATACTCTGGGGGCTGGACTAATGTGCCTGAAGTTGCTCAGATCATTTGTTTCCATTTCTCAAACAGGGAGTGAAATCTGTGGGAGAGCTTTTGGGTCAGTAAGCATAAAACCTAGAGCCACGTATTCTGTGCTGTGCCCGTGCCCTGGTTCACGGGGAAGGTGGGTCGTGCCTGGACAGGCAGCTGTGCAGGCAGGGAAGGGTAAGGAAAGGGCTGTATTTGGGTCACACCAATCCATCGCCCATTGCATCCCGGCTGTGACAGTGGCTAAGAGCAGATGCCTGGAGACCGATCACAAGGAGAGGGAGGCATCCAGTCCTACTTCTCTTGCTTTCAGGGGGAAAAAAATCCTGATTCAGAAGTCATCTCATTGTTCTGGGGCTTACCCACCCCTGATAGCCCTGTCCTCAGTTAATCAGCCTAATCACCTTTTGAACGCACTTGCATTACACAGTGCATGGATGATATCTGTGCTGGGAGGTGAAACCGGTGGAAGTCACAACATGCTCGGTGCGGGAAGTAGTGTAGCTAAGCAAGGGGTGTTTTTGCCCAGACATGGAGCCTAGTCCATAGTGTGACTTGAACTGGCAGGATCCCTCTGAGCTAATCTTTAGTCAAGGAGAACAAACTCGCTGACAACAAGGCTGGGCTGGGATACAGAAATGCTCCAGGCATATTTCCTGGAAAACACAGAGGAGGGCTGTGGTGCGAACACTGAAAGAAAGCTTTTGCATGGTGCTGGTGATGCTTATGAGCAGGACCCGCTTTCTGATACCACCTACAGAGCTCGGCATGGCTGCTGATGCAGCTGGGGCAGGTGCTGTTCAGAATTTGCAGTAAGAAAATATTGTTGATTGAGGACAATGTGATACAAACACCTTCTGTCTTTAGAAATGCTTGCACAAACCCAAGTTATTAAATATTTTCTAGCAAAGTCCTCCTGTCCTTCAGGGAAATGGCTACAAATGACAGGGGGTGTTTAGGGTCAGTGCAATTCTCGCAGTCCTTTCATGCCCCTCATCTTTGCTTCCTCTCCTTAATGTTGGTGAAAATATTCTCCCTTGATCCTCCGTGCTTGCAGCACTGTGAGGTGAACTCCTCGGTGCTTTGAGAAACTCTCTGATGGGCAGTATTGATGGGTCTTGGAAAAGGAAAGGGAAAAAGAGGTTGGATGGGTTGAGGGCAGTCAGGTCTCGACACAATGGGCACCGTCTCTCAGCTGTCTCATCCCTGCCAGGGTGCCTGCAGGGGAGCGGAGGCGGGACCTGAGAGGCTGTGGCAACACCTCCACCCCGGTGCCATGCTCAGATGTCCCCCCTGATGCTCCCCCAGCCCCTCCTGGGCTCCCAGCCCCCCCAGGCCTCCCCCCGTGGAGAGGCGAAAGGCTGCGGTTCACATTCAAGTGATGCAGCCCAGATTGCGGGTGGCAGCGCCGTCACCCCCCGGCCGTCACCCTCCTGTCGCCAGCTGTGACTGGGCAAGACCAAGTACCGCTGCCCTGGGTGCGGGGAGAGCGCAGAGGAGCCGGTGGCCTTGGATCGATGGAGATGGGGGTTGGCACACTCTGGGGAGGCCGAAGGGAAGGGGACCGGGGCTGGGATGGAGCCAGCACATGAGGAGGACTCTCTGGGAGAGGAGACCCACGACCTCGCAGTGTGAGCCCCCAGCGGGCTGCCAGCATCCGACAGGGACCGTGACATGAGCTAATGGGTGACCTTTCCAAGAGGAGACAGGTTGTCAAGCATTGGACATGCTCTGAGTTTTGTCGGAGAAGATTCCTGCTTGCTGCTTGATCCTCCACAGACAGCAGAGCCCAAGCCAGGCCCCAAGCAAATTCGGCTACACCTCATCCTGCTCTGGAGCGTTTCCACTCTGGAAATGACAGCAATGGCATCCAAACTGCCCTCCACCGCCTTGTGCCCCACAGGTGGCAGGGTCAGCACAGCCGGTGTGTGGAGGAATTTCTGTGGGTGAAAGAGCCATGGCCAAACCCCTTGGCATCCCCGGGCAGTCCCTGGCAGGAGGCCATGGGGGTTTTGGGAGAAGATGGCAGCATCCTCCCTGCCCACAGCCCCTTCTCCTGGTCTCATGGGACCCTCAGCCACCCCAGAAAATGTCCTGGCACATTTGTTTATCCTCTTTACTTTTCCCTCTGCCTTCTGGAAAACAAGAAAAATACCACTATCTTCGTCAAAATGTTCTCCCAAATGAACATTTTCTAACTGGTTCCAGTTCTTGTAATATATTCCTTTATTTTTTCTTGCTCTCCGTAGGAGACTTTGCTCTGGCTTCTCTATTTGGTTTTATTTCATTTTAAATGAGAATCCCTTTTAATTAAAGGAAGAGGGAAAAGCCCTTCAGTCTCATTCAGCTCAAAGCAAATTGGTCCTCCTCTCTTTTGAGGAGACTCAAGATACAGTTTAGGGTTGGATTCATTTCACGCAGCCATCAGAAAACTCCAAGCAGCAGCATCAGCTCCACACCATATTTTCTCCTTTCCCCTGGGCTCCTATTCCCCAAACTTTCAAATCTCCAATTCATTAAAAAAAAGTTCCCATCACTTGAAAGAGCCGGCTTTTGCCCAAAACTGAACAAAAGCAACAAACATTGTTGAAAACCTTCCAGCCTGGCATGTAAAGCATCTCTTCCTCTCCCCGAATCTGCGTTGCTCACGCCGGGTTTCTAGAAACAATACAGACTGATTGTAGTGCGGGCAATAATAATAACGTGCAACTGGAGCCGCAGAGAAATGGCACCGCGCTCTCCGCTCGGAAGAGCCCGTTTCCTTCCCCCCGCGGCCGATCCCCGCTGCCCGGTGTGGGAGCGTGGCGCTGGGGTGGGATGCGGTGCGATGTGATGGAGCCATGGCTTGTGGTGGCAGGGCTTTGCTGCAATGCCTGGGTGCCAGGCTACTGCGGGTGCCGATGTGGCCGTACCCCGGCAGTGCTGTGCAAAGACACCCCGAACCCAGCAGCCCCCGAAACGGGGAGCAGGGGGTGGCGGAGCTGACCGGGACACCCTGCATTGGCCTTGCTGCAGAAGCCAGACTAATGCATGGTGGTTGCTAAGTGCTCTCCGAGGAGATTAAGTGCCAGTAATTAATCTTCGGTGCTCAGATAACCAATTATTCAAGTGAGAGAAGTGGGTGATGCACTGGATTCAGGGAAGCGGCACCAGCGAGCGGCTGTCGGGGAAGCTCGTGTGCCGGCGCTGGTGGAGGTCAGGCCACCCGGCCGGGACGGTGCCGGTCCCGCTGCATCCCCCGGCCCCACCCGGGGTTGCATCCCCCAAAAGCACTGCAAGCACATGTTAAAATACCGCATCTGCTCCCCGGGCTGGGTGCTGCCGGGGGCTGCAGCAGGGAGGCAGATGCCAGCCCTCATTCAAAGGCCTTCTCCATCTCTGATTTCTCTAATACAACTGAGTAATAGTATTGATATGTCAGAACAGTCTTTTATTATGATCCATTTATGCCATTAATGTAATATCCTCCTCTTGGATTGCTTAGTTATGTATTAATATTGTAAGAAACTCAGCATTTCTTTTAGCTCTTCATTGTCTAAAATGAATCCCAAATTCTCCATGTGACAGGATTTTGATGGATGGTCATATTTTTAGCTGTGATCATGCCTTGATGCCCTGAAATTAGGGACGTGTTTTAAAAATATTTTACTACATGCATTTATCTTATTCTTCTTAATCTCTGTCTCACCAGTTATTATTCTCTTTTTATTGTAGAATCATTAGTGCTTGTTATACGTCTGATGTATGTATATGGCATCATTTATTTGCTGTTCTTAGCATAACAAGGTATGGAAAAATAAAACACGAATATGGGAAAATGATCAGTGGATGTTTGGTTTCTTTAATAGAGAACATTTCTAATGAATTGTCTTGCTGAGGCTGCTGGGGCATCGTTACATCCAGCCAGTCTTAGAGGTCTGAAGAAAGCCACAGGATTCAGGAAAGAGTTACAGGAACGAACCTGGAGAAGATGCTGTGCAGTGACAGACCGAAGGGATCTGACCTGTTTGATTTATCAAAGACATCAAGAGCTGTAAGTTAAGGTGCCAGATACCCTCTCCAGAAGGAAATAGTAAAGGGTTTATTAAATCTCACAGAAATGCGACTAAACAAAGCCATCACCTGGAAATTTAGTCTGGACTCCGCAGGTCAGAAGCTGCCAGCACAGGGTTTTAACAGAGATCAGAGTAAGGACTGATCTGGCACCTGTGACTCCGGCAGAGCCGGGAGTCCCGCCGCCCTCGACAGGATTATCTCTGCAAGGCCCAGAGCGCGGGGCCAAGGCGGGCAGCTGGGGCCGGCTGCAGGTAAAGAGAATTTCCTCATCGCCAGCCCAGCAGCACCGAGTCCATCTCCATCGCCGTGCTCAGCTGGGAGCACACGGAGGAGTTATTTGCTGCTTTGTATCATATGATACTAGTGAAGAGGTGCATTAGCCCAACACAAATTACTGGGCTTCGGAAAAATCTCCGGTTCGTGTCGTATGAGTCGACTCTTTCATTTAATGGTTTCAGCTGCCCTGAAAAGTGGTTGAAATTACAACTGTTCTGCTCCCTGTTGCAAGGGAGTTTATTGGCGTGAATCTGAGGGGTGTTTCCCTCTGACTCCGCTGGCAGAATTGATGGAGAAGCCTTCGTCCCCATGCAGAGCAAGGAGGAGCTGGCCACTGACAGAGAACGTCCTCAACCCCAAATCCCAAATCCCAAATCCCAGCGGTCTCCAGTCCAGCCACGGGGTCATCAGCTGATGCCTCCTTCTGTCCCCAGCTCCTGCCTTTGCCCATACAAAAGAAAGGCGGAAAATGGACAAAAATGGTGTCGACTATGGGGAGAGGATTGGTCGAAAACACAGGGAAGCGAGGCCACCCCTTCATGCTCACTGCCGGGCTAGTGGCACCACTCCATTCGGCTGACGAACAGGAGCCCTTCTCCTCTAGAAATCTGATGGATGATCCCAATTATATTCTTCCAGCACTGATCTAATGTAATGTTTTATTAATAGCAACAATCAGAGGAAAGCAAACAGCTTATTCTGCACACGCCATTCCCTTTCTGGTTTTACTTTCCCACTTTCGTATAGACTCGGCGTCCTTGATGCCACGGCATCATGGGGGTCAGGAGGAGGAGGAGGGTGGGGGGAAATGAGCAGACAACTCACTGAGCAGGGCAACAGCTCATTAGCACACTCTTGACAGAATTAACAAAATTGTGACAATATTTTCTTCACTCATTCTTTACGGATTATTTGGAGGAAACTGCAGATTGCTGGTTTGTTTCCTTGGATGTTATAAGACCGTGTGAAAAGATGGGGGGAAATACAGTTTTGTGTTACTGGTTTTAATGCTCTTTCGTTATGGAAGGAGCGATGCGAGGAACTTAATAAAGCCATTCGAGTTGCCCCAGGCCGATGGGGGGGTGCGCTGGGCTCTCTGCTCAGGGCCAGCCTCTCCTCCTGATGTGCGTTCCCGAGCCGAGCCCTGCTGCCCGCTCCCGAGGGTCTCCCGTCTCCCGAGGGCTCCTGGCCGGCACTGCATCCCGCCCTGCGAAGGAAGCAGAGAAGTGGGATTTCCCTGGGCGCAGGGGTGTCGGGGGGAGCGGCAGCTCCAAGGTGCTGATGGGAAAGGGGGGTATCCCTGATTTGGGGGCAAGTCTGAGCCAGAAACACGCTTAAAAGAAGCACAACGCACCACAGACCAAGGCATCCTCGTGTCAAACCTCGCCACGTGCCAACCTTAAATCCAACCTCGGGTTTCTTTCACTCTTTGAATCCTCCCTTCATTAGCGACTCTCCATCATCTCCTGTTCGCTTTTGTATTTGGAAGCCTGTTTGCATATTTACTCATTTGATTGCTTGTTTTAATAGTAAGACAAAGCCCCCTGGGCCAACAGTGACAAACTCGGTCGACACGAGCTTTCCTTAGGTTATTTCAGTTTTCGCTCTTGGCTCAAACCAGGAATTTAAAGTTCTTTTCAATCAGAAGTGCTCTATATTGTGGTTAAATGCTTTCTTGCCCCCCAGAGAATCAGTAATCAGGCACATGATCTAACATCTCTCGCTCTTTCCCAACCTCTTTTGGTGAATTCTTAAAAAGGGGGGGGGGGGAGGGAAGGAAAAGAGAAAGATTAAATGGAGCAGGTGTCACATTTATCTTATTTCCAGTGCAAATACAATCAACAAGTGCCAGGCTAAAACCAGACCCTAAACAAAACCTGAAAAATGTTCTCTAAATAAATGATTCTTGGCTCTCTTCTGTTTGTTTTTAATTTGCAGTCATCCTCCGAATACTTCTGCCAAGCAAAAACTGCTTCGGGAATGAGCTCATCAGAGACAATTCCATGGGGGAAGGTTTCTGCTGCCAGGGTGCCCTGCAGTGCCCCATCTCCATCTCCCTCCCAAGTCACTGCCCTGCACAGCCCTCGCCCCAAAACAGCCCAGCATCCCTTCCTAGAATACAACTCCGGGGATGCACAAAGCTGAAGTTTGCCATTAAAACTTCTACTCAGTGCTGGCTCTCCCCTAGAGCAGAGAGGGAGGTATCTCCAGATGCAAATCCTAAAGTAAACACTATTTTAGGATTATTTTTTTTTTTTTTAAATAGGGTTGATTTTAGGATTTGGAGCCTCCTTGCTTTCCACACTCACTTTATAAGGTGGCTGTGACCAGACTGCCCTTTTTAATGCCTGCTACCTGGTTCTCTCCCCTGCACCCCGACACTGGTCCATGAGCCCCCCTCCACAGATCCCACTGACTTCTTCAGCATGCAAAGAGCAGCTGAAAAACCTCTGGGTTGCACCCTACTGAAGGAGGAGATATTTGGGCTGGGAGATTAAGAGCAGACTTAAATACACGGACGCCGTGCCGGGGTGCTGGGACCCGCAGGGGTCTGGTGGTATAGACCGTTTCCACAGCTCCTGGGGAATGCGGGGAATCCTCTGGGCATGGGAGGGAGTGCGGCGTCTCCTTGTAAACCCTTTTTAGCCTGCTGTGGTAGGAAGATGCGGCTCACCCGGCACGCAGGGCCTGAGCCGCGCACCCACGGCTGGGAGGAGAGCGACAGCCCGGGGAGTTCTGAACACAAACATCAGTGCTATTTCCTTAGTGCTCATTAGAAATGCCAGATGTATCCCAGGAGAAATTTTTAAAAATTTTTTAAAAAGCTGGTTTTCAATTGAAAATTTGAGATTTTTAACAAAGAAAGCCTTTTACAAAAAAGATAAAGAAAAAAAATCAAAACACATTAACAGGAAAAGAAAAATGTAAAAACTCTTCCCTGAGTCAAAATATTTGACTCAGTGTTATAAATTGAAACAGAAATGGCTTGTGTAGCTTTTTCTCCGTCTTGGACCACTGCAGTGCCCTGCAGGTATTGCTGTTTGCACCTGATAACCACATTTTCTTCCTTGCGTCCAGTTCCCAGGCCAGGTTTCCTCTGCGGTGACCCACTGGTCTTTTATCTCTCTCTCTCTAATCCATCATAATGCATCATTTGATCGGATAAAAGCCTTGCCTCTCTACAAAGCTCGCCATGCCTCTGCTTCAACCCCTTGCAGCTCCAGCGCCATTTCAAGGGCTCTCTGCTCCCCTTGAGCTGTAGCAGGGACGGCCGGGTGCTGCTGGAGCCTCTGCTATGGGAGCTGCGACGCCCCAGGGCTCCAGCCAGCACAGAGGTCTGTTGTGACCCCAAGCCTGGTCTATCAGCTAAGCAGCTGGATGCCTCAGTGTATTTTAAGGAGGCAGTGGGTGGCCGCTGGTAAGCCAAGGCTACAAAGCCGGTGTAAGAGTCATGGGGAAATGTGTTCATTTTGCCTCCATTTTCTTGAAGGAATTGCTAGAGCAGTGTGTGATCCCATACAGCGAAGTGCCATCCCCTACACATGACACCTTCTCCCCTTGGCTGCCTTTGTTTCAAATGACTCAGCCACCTGCAGTGCGGGGGAGCAGAGATCTCCTGCTCTGCCCAGTTCTGGCCCCTCTCCCTGCCGGCAATGACCTTCACAAACACGAGCTGCTGGGAAACCTGGGGGGATTTTTGTTTGGACCAGCCCAGGACACCTCCACGCACCGCAGCCGACCAAGGAACAAGGCCTTCCCAGGTCCCCGTGCTGCTGACAGCTCTGCTGCGGGACGGAGAGTGAGGCCAAGCCCAAGGGTGGGCATCGCCCCCAGCCCAGCCCTTTGAGTCCTCGGCAGTGCCCGCAGGATGGGCACGGGGTATTGGAGTGGCTCTTTGGGAGCAAGAGGATTGCACTCCCCATCCTGACAAATGCCTTTCCCATCCCCAGGAATGCCTTTCCCACCCCCATGGCACAGCCCAGCGATAGACCCCAGCACAGCCAGCGCCGGCCTCTTGAACCAAGGCAGAGCACGGTGAGCTACAGCGGCGTTAAAATGATTTCATTCTAGCTGCAGGATACGAAGAGAATTTCTAGGAAACCTCTCAAAGGAGAAAAACAGTGCCCCCAGACAATACATAACAGAAAACCAGCACACTCCTGGACGCAGGCAGAAGCAGCGAGCACGGCGGCTGGGACTACATGTCACCGCTGAGCCACACCGGTCACCTACAGCCAGCGGCAGGACGGGGAGGGCAGGAGGCAGCTGGGCACGGGGCAGCCCCGCTCCCCCCCGCCGGGTTTGGATGCTTGCACTGGCACAGGGCTCGTGGCACAAGCCAGGAGACAGCTCGCCTCGGCCGTGCCGGTGCCGCTGCCTTACCGGGCGGCCGCTGGCTGTGCCGAGCAGCACACATCTCGGACGTGAGGCTCCAGCTCTGGGTGAGACTGCTAAGGGAACAGATTCATTACTGGCCCCTGGCTGCTCTGATGGTGCAGAAGCACCATAAATCCACCCAAAAGGATTGCTCTTGGCTGATTTGCTTTGCATCAGGTGGAGAAGAGCAGGAGACCTCTCCCGAACTTTCCCTCCTTCCTCACGACACGTCACGTCCCGAGAAATCTGGCCCCAAAGGAAGCAAAGCCAGGGGAGCGTGGCAGTGCCGATGTGAAGGCAAGGCTGGCTACAGCGACACAGGCTCAGTTTCAGGGTTTGGAAAAAAACCCTGCCCCCAGCCAAAGCTGAAACACCGGGTTTCCAATGGATAATTGCACCGTACTGGGCTAATCAATGCAAATAGCCAGTCTGTTTGCAGGCGCAAGCGGAGGCTTTTGTTCTGCCCCATGACTGGAAATTTCTGCTAAGCTTATTTTAACATCGGAAACAACCAGATGTTGCAGGAGATGGAGATCTCAGCTTGTGTGCAAGCCCTGGTGCCACGTGCATCCATCACAGCCGCGCCGCGGCAGCTCCGGGTCTCCGGGCTCACCGGGAGCAGCGTGTTCTGCTCAGTGCCGGAGGTGCCGGGGTCAGTCCCGTCCCGTTCCCCTGATGGCGGCTGTCTCGTGTCACCGAGCTACACGGGCAGGAGCGCGGGGGCCGGCCAGGGCTCTGCAAGGCTGAGCAAGGGTTCGGAAACCTTTTTGTGCACTTTGTGTCACCAAAACGAGGAAGAATTCAGCCTGGTCTCCCCTTCCTCGCACTCAGAGCCCCGGTACCTTGACACACGGGACACAGTAATTTGTGACAGGGACCATATAACCAGGCTGCCGCGGACGCTGTTGCGGTGCTGGCCCCCAGGTGCTGCTTTTAAGGTTCAATGGCAGCTGAAGCAGCCGCTGCCATGTTTTATTCATGCACCTTGTCTGGGGATGTAAGTTTTGGCCAAGAGCAGGGGAAAATTAAAAGGAAAAAGGTGCCAAAGCCCAGGCACAGCACGCTCGGCTGTGGCTTTACAGGCTTCTGGGCTGTGGCCAGGGGATTTCTGGGCTGCCCTTCCCTGGGCTATAGGGTGGCAACAGTGTGGTTTCCGTACCTCTACCTGCTCCATGCCGTACTTTGCTCCTGTACCACATTCACTGACTTTAAAGTCGCTCCTCTTCCTGGTGAGCCACAGCTTGTAACTCCCGGCTCCTTCTGGGTGGCCCTGCTAACCCACAGGAACCTGAGCACATCGCAGCACATGGCCCCAGGCTCCCTGAGACCCGTGTGGTGCCCCGGGCTGCAAACACAAAATTACTCTTATTTGGGGGGGCTGTTTTCAGTTGAAAGCGTCTGACACAAGGTCGGTGCTGGGCTGCAGCTGTGGTGGGTTATCAAGCACAGGTACGTGCTTCATGCCCCTGGGTATGGTGTGAGGACACGCAGGAGGGTGTGAAGTCTGCCCTGGGGGCTGTGGAAGGTGCTCAGCCTGGGTGGGTCTGGGCCACTGTGCCTCCCAGGAGGCTTATTTGGTGTGGGTTGCCCCCAAGCCAAGCCAGGGCCGAGTTCAGCAGTTCAGTGGGGCTGGGAAGGGCAGTGGTAGATGATCACCCACCTCATGCTCAAGGCAGCTCCCTACGTTTTTGGGCCGTCATCCAGGGTGTGGGGACCTGAATTTGGTAGCAGAGAGGATCAAACTGTTGGCAGCTGAGAACATGCAGCTCATTCCACTGATGCATGACGCAAGGGAAACAGGAGGGACAGCAGGGGGAAAAGGGCCATTGATGCCCTAAGTGCCTTATTGATTTAGCTGACGCAGCAGATCTACACAGCCCATAAACTGTATGATTGCATTTATAGTTATGTTCTTTCTAAGTGAGAGGCAAGGCAGAGATTAATCATGTGAAGGAGGAGGAAGAGGAGGGGCGCACGGGGACCCTGAATCCTGAGGACCTAATAAAGGCAGGCAGGGAAGAAAGCCTGCTCCACCACCACCATCAGCTCCATCCCATCAGCTCCTGGAGGTGGAGAGGTGCTCACAGGACCCCCTCCTGAATCCACATCCCATTTAAATGCTTCCCTTCCATTTTCCTTCCCTTTTCCTTCCCTTTTCATCTTTCTGTCCTTCCATTTATTGACACAGGTAAACACGGGCCATCCCACCCCGCTTGAGGAGGGAGCCGAGACCTGGTTCCTGCTCTCTTCACCTTTCCAGGGCTGGAGGGAGCCATTTATGTCGGGTGGAAAAGCCTCTGATTTATTCTGCGAAGGCTGACCGCCCTCTCCTGCCCAGGCCTGCCTTTCCTCACCTGCCCTCCCCATGGGCTCAGGAACCAGAGCAGATATTAAACGCAATTCCTGGGGGGCGATTTGGGGGTATCTTTACTAGATATGGTCAGGACACAAGCCCCCCAAGAGGAGGATGTCCCGGCTTTGCCTCCAGCTAGCTGGGCAGATGGTCGGGAAGGGCTTGGCTCAGCCGCAGCCTCCAGCCCTCATTAAAGCTCTCCCGAAGAGGCCATGCTTCCAAAGTCAAACATTCCTTGCAGGGGGAGGGAAGGGCTTAATAGGAGAGGCAGCAGGAGGAAGTGAAGTGCTTTTATTGCAAAGGATGTTAATTGCTTGATGAACTCTTGTCGTACAGCATGGCTGGGAAGCAGTTGCGTCCCAGAGGAGATGTGTTTGTCCCCACGCACAGTTCACGTTGCGGAGGGGACGTCAGGGGACACAAACGCACGAGGCCTCTTGCCTGCACGATGAAATACTGCAGTTACCCACGTCGGCCCTTCATGCACGACCCGAGCACCTCCGGTTTGCTCACAGTTTACCCTCACACCGCGAGGACTCAGACGGGAGTTACTGTGTGGCTGAGCGGTGGCAACCAGGGCCGAGCTCCCTTTTTCTGTGCTGCAGCCCCATACAGGCGACAGGAGCACAGACCAACCCTGATCAGGATAACACAAGCGATTCTGTTAAGTTACAAACAAGGTGATGCCCTGTTAGATGCAGGGGAGAAAAGACAGCTTAACACAGACGGGGTACCAGGAGGGGGAGCCTGGGATGGAGCACACCCCCTGTAAAGCTACGGTGGGCAGGCTGTGCCCCAGCAGCAGGATGAGGGACGGAGAGCCACGCCGCAGCACCCGGGGATGTGGCAGCCATCAAAGCCAAAGCTGCCATCACCCTCGCAGCCCTCCCCGGCTTCACACCAGCCCCACGAACGGAGGCAGGGACACCTCGACCGCAGCCGGCTGGAAGATCGATGGACAGGGAGCACCCCAGATGGCTTCCCCATGCGGCAAGACCCCTGTGAGCTCTCCCCAGGCCTTTCTCGAAGATCTCCGGCAGCCGTTAAAGCCTGGGGGGTCCTAAGCAGAGCACGGTGCAGCCTTTCCCTGCACATGCAAGAAAAACATTCCTCCGACCGCTGATAGCTCAACAGCAGAGTTACAGAGGGCCGCGTGCGAAAACTGTGAAGAGTGTGAATGCAACGGAACAAAAGAATTATGTAGAAAATAAAGGTAGTTACAGTTTCCCCAAAACATTTTCGCAGCTAGGGCTCAGGGCTTTTAATTAACTTTTTTTTTTTTTTTTTTTTTTATTGCAGGTTTCTCCTTTCTGCCAAACATTTGCAGAGGGAAAAAGAAACTAAAGAAAAGAGAGAAAAACAGTTTTAGCTGCCAATCTGTTGCCTGCAAAGCCATGAAAAGCACCCTGAGAGAGACAAGCATGTATTATAAAAAAGGAAAACGATTTTGTGCATCCTCTATATTGAAAAGTCTTTTTAGGCCCCTTCCCTCCCGAGACCTCCCGTGTCCCTAACATGCTCTGAGCCATTAAAGAAGGCTGTTTCAGCCCATATCACACTCATCCCAGACTCCCTGCGTGCTCCTGAAAACCTGGCTCAGCCCTCCTCTCTCCTGGAAATTTATTCTGCTGTATTAAGGCCACAGTCCCTTGCCCCCCACAGGCTTGGGCAAGGGCTGCTCTCCCGAGGAGCTCTGCTCCAATACCACACCATTCCCCATCCTGCATTGCTCCCATGGCTACTAAAACCAGAGGGGCTGCTTTGCAAAAACTTGGTTTTGACTTAAATGAAGCCTGCCTGCTTGGTGCCAGGAGCCTGGGAGTGATGCGGCTGCCTTGAATGTCACTGCTGCAAAAGGACCTGCATCCTCCCCGTTAGCAAAATCTGCATCCCTCCCCATTTACCTCTGCTTTTCTTTCTTGTGAAGGTTGGCGATTGCTACCTTTCACCCTGCACCACAGGGCTAGAAATATGGATTTCTCATCCCACCCAAGGCAGGGATGCCCGCAGAGCCCTGTGACACCCGGACAAGTGCACTTGGGACAACCAAGCTCCAAAAAGACTTGTGGTGAAGCTGCTGGGGGAGACAACGTTGGGTTGTCTTCAGTGGAGGAGGACTGAGAAACCTAAACACACCCTTTATTAAATTTTACTAGGCCAGAAAGCCAGGCATGAGCCTAAGTATGTGGGAGTCCCCTCCCTAAGGCCACGTGAGCAGAAGAGTAAAGATAAAGGTCTCTGTATATGCCCTTGTGAAGCTAATCGAGGCTGGGAGAAAGGAGAGCTGTGCCAGCCTTCCACTGCTCCGCCATGCAGGCAAGGAGAATTAGAGGGGCAATGAGGAGAGAAACGGAGAGAAACATCCTCTAAAGCTTGTTTTTAAGACATCCCTTCCACCCTAGGGCTTGTTTTAACGGCCCATGCTGCACACTAGATATGTCCCCTTTTATTTACAATGATTATTATGGGCTGCTGCAGGGTCCCCTGGGTCCCAGAGAGGCAGCGCCGGCTGCTATTAAGGCATTTTGTCTTTCTTTAAAATCACATAAAGACCTTCCCCGTGCTCCTCCCGCTGGGCAATAAAAAGCGAAAGACAATCCACGGCTGAGCTGGCTGCTCTCTAACTGGATGGGCAAAGCGCCTCGTTAGGCACAATAAAGTGCTCTCCTTAACCCAGGGCCATCCGCCCAGGCCAGGGCAATCAGGCCAAGGCGAAAGGAGGTGGCTGCAGGGAAGGGCTGCGAGCCGCAGCCACCGGCCATCAGCCACCGGCCATCGGCACGTGCCAGTGGAGCAAGCGGGAGCTGAGCACGCACCGGGCAGAGCCGGCCTCAGCAGCGTTAGTGCATCTCGGGATGTATCCCTGTCCTGGAGCAAAAAGCGGGCAGCCACCACTCGCCCAGTCCCCCACATGAGCACCCCACCATCAGCCCTGGGCTTGGCTTTGTCCGCGGGGACAGAAGCAGAGCGCACGTCCAAGCCAGCCAAAGAAGTATTTCGGAAAATGAATCAGTCCAATCGAAATGTGATTGATTGGGGATTGAAAGCCACAATCCAGCAAGTCCTGGAAAATTTAATAGTCTAAAACCCTATTAATTTTTCATGTTCTTTCTGTTCTGATTTTTTTTTTTTTTCACTCTTTCTCTTGTGAAGGTGGCTTCATGCCAGGATGTTTATGTGCAAACAATTCTGCTCTCTCCCAGCTGCCTCGGTGCACTGGGCGCAGGAGGCTTTGGAGGCGGTGAGGCCTTGCTGCCCCAGCGCTCTCGGTTGAGCGGTGTTTTCCATCCTTCGCCTGCTCCCCCCAGAAACCCATTTGCCAAAATGAGCCGACAAGGAGAAAATGGAGGGGAAGAGCCTGATGGCGCTGAGCTTGCCAGCTCCGTACGACCCCAAATCTGGAAGCAGGAGTCCTGCTCCTCCTAAACCAGTACATATCGCAACAGATATGGTAACACACATAAGCACTTGCATCCTCGCCGGTCACTGAGCAGCTGTGGGGCCACCACAACTTCCAGATCCAGACAACGGAGAGGAGCAACATGAACATCAGGCTCAGCGCTGGCACCTCCTTGACTCTGAAGACTGTCCTCTGACATGGTCAATAAATCACTGTTCTGAAACGAACTGCAAATTTGGTGTCCAGAAAGTCAGCTGTACTTCTGAACGCAGCGCAGCAACTATCTTCTGCAGCAACGAAACAAACCCAGATGCCGCGCGTGGAGGGAGCCCAAAGCCAGCGACATGGCTTAGCTGCTCGTCTGAGGGTCGGTCCAAAGCTAGCTGTCAAGCATTTTGCCAGTGGACCGGCCACGTAATTAGAAATCGATGTGAGCATAGGTTGCAAGCAGTGCTGTTAGTATGAAAATATTTCTGGTTTCAACAGATCTATTTTGATTTTTGGTTCCAAAGTGAAAATGTCTCTATTTGTTCAACATTTGTTGTTGGTCTGTATTTTTGGTTGGGGCTTTTTTTCTGACAGTGTCAACATTTCTCAAGTGGGAAAAAACCAGCACAGTTTAGTTAAAAAAAAAAAAAAAAAAGACGTATTTTCTGCCAGCAGCATCCACGGAAATGTTTCAAACAGGCCTCTGATGAAGTAATCTGAACATATGCCATCAGACCTAAGATCTGACCTCTTCCAATAGCTGTTGTTGGACTGCTTCCCCGGGGAAATGAGGCTGTAAAATCACACCTTCTCTGTGTCTATTCGTCACCTTTCCACCATCAAACTTGGGCATACCTGGGCAGATTTCAAGCACAGATGGGATGAGATCTTGGAGATAATTGGGTTGTGACAAACTTCTCAAAAATCACAGTCCAGATTCAATTATATTTGGTTTTCTAACTGAAGAAAAGGTGGTAAGTAGCAGGGGTTTGGCTCTTCTTAGACACAAAGGAATCTCAGGTACACAAAAACCCTTAAAATTTCCCAGGTGGCAGGTGACCATCAGTTTGACTGCACGTTTCTGGCCTGCAAGTCAACCAACGGAGCTCACATATACGTCGAGCAGAAGCAGTCCTTTCCTCCCGCCTCACCAAAAGGCTCTGCGAGCCACTTCCCTGGCGTCACCCATGGTAGCTTGCCACATGTGTCCTCTGCCAGGCCAGCCTTGAAAACTCCATGAAATGAGGATAAAGCAAGCGATCGATCTTCATCCCAGGGCCAGAATGCAGCTTTCTGCTGGGTTTTCAGCTGGATTTTTTTCCTGTGGGACCGCGGGGGCAGTTTTCATGGTGCTGCTACGTCACGCTGTGTTTTCCCTGGGAACTCTTGTTGTTCCCAGCATTTTGGCCGTAAGACAGATCAAACTTGGCTGCAGCCTTAGAGCCCCTGTGCGTTCATCACTGTGCTGGGTTGCTTCAGCCTTGCTCCATTAGGACCATTTATTTAGGTCCCACTCTGCCCCGAGAGCCTTTCTGAAGTGTCTTTGCTATCTCCAGCAGCTCCTGTTAAATCTGGAAGACAAAGCGTTAGTCCTCTCCGTGAGGGTTTTTTATTTTTAATAAAACTTGCTTGTTCTCTTCCCTGAGGGACTTGTTGGAGTTGTGAAAGTCAAAGAGAAAATGTTCTAGCTGCTGTTTCCTGGAAAGCGATGCTGTGTTTTCTCATGAAACTCCTTTAATGAACATCCGTAAAGGGCAGAGATGGGACCAAGGCACAATCTGTGGTCTAAGTACCTCTGAGCCCCGGAGATGCTGGCAGCTAGATCCAAGTCCATTCTTTCCAGCTCTTCTTCTGAAATGGTTCCTAATGGGCTGAAGGAAAACTTGAAAAGGAACAACTTCAATGTGGGAGAAAAACTAAAGCCCCTTTTCCATCCCAGTCTGTGCTTTGTGGCTGTCTTCCAGCTCCCTGCAGTTCTTGGGACCTTCATGGGGCCACATGAAGAGGTTCAGCCTTGTTGGATGGACAAGCTGATGGTGCAGAGGCTGTAAAGGTAATTTCTACACCAGGCAAGAGGCAAGTTCCCTGGATGAGGACCTACCATGCCATGAAACAATGGCAATCTGCAGGAGAAGCCCAGGGGCAGCTTAGCTCTTGGTTACTCATCAAGGCCAATGAGCTGATACACACGCTGGGCTAACGAGGCTGCACTCTCGCTGGTCCTGGAGCGAGCAGTTGTCAGGGAGTTCTGCCCTGCGCCACACTGTGCGGGAGGGAGGGAGGGAGATGCTTACAGGTCGGGGCTCCCTCACAGACCATTTTGACAGGGAGAAAATGTATTTCAACCTCATCAAATCCTTGGCAGGAAATGTCAGCTTGATGCCAATGGAAAAAAACCCTAATAAACAGAAAGAAGCACCGTTTTCTTTTGGATGCTTTGAACTCTCAATGTTTTCCAGGCTGAAAGTTGACTTTTAATTATATTTTTAACTCTCTTCTGTTACTGGGACAAAGCAATACCCCAGTTAAACACCTTTCTATTAGCATCCACGAGTGCACCCCATAGGTAGCAGGGCTGATATTGTTTGGGCATGAAAATCACATCCCCCAGTGCCCAGGGTGATACAAGGACACATCCCTGTGATGGAGGCTTGCCATGGTGTCACCAGGGTGCCATGGCAAGGGGCAGAGAAGCCACCAGCAACACTAATCTCTGCAACAGAGCAGGATGTTGCACACCCGGATCCTCCCCATGGGCACCCGCCATCTCATCGCTTGGTCCTTGGAGAGCCAGCCACGTGCAGTGCCTCTGGCAGGAATATGGAGCCCTCAGCCAGGCTGGGCCTCCCCAACAGTTTCTGCAAAGCAGGGCTGGAGAACGGAAAAAGGGAAATATTTGTGTTCTGAAATGCCACAGAACATGACTACATCACTATGGTCTGCCCTTGTCATGTCCTGGGCGCTGGCACTTGTCGAAGGAGCCTGGTCCAGAGCAGGGGTGCACGTGCACAGCGTCACTGCCCAGGGACACTAACCTGCCCGCGGAGGGTACGTCAGCAGCTGGCTGACCCCAGACCACTCCTTCTTGGGTAGAAGGACCTATAGTGAAAAAAATCATATTTTCTGTGAAAAACAGTAGCTTATATACAGACATAAGCTTAAACACAGCTCCAGTTTTCTACTGCAGGAGAAGTTTTGATAGAAGGTTTCATCTGCCCCACTCCAAACTTTATACAGGCTTCAGCCCTAAACTCTGACCCTGCTGGGACTTCCCCTTCAGCTTTGACCAAGTTCCTGCTCATCCAAGGAGCCAGTGCAAAGGCTGGGCGGAGAAATGGCTTTCTTGGCACCCAGATCTCTCTTCTGATTATTATTCTGGTCATTCACCCTCTTTCTCTCTCAATCTTGAGGAAGGAGCAGTGATTTTGTGAGTTGGAATTTGGATGTATTCCCAGCTCCTTTTTTTCCCCCCTCCTGTTAATTAAAACTAATAAATCTGCTCAACAGAGTTTGCAGAGCAGGGGGACAAGGTACAGTTATCTTGACACGGCAAGGCCATCGCACTTGTTCCCCCACACCTTTTATTTATTTAATTTATTCACTTATTTATTCAGTTCTTGAGCCTGTTCCAGAAATATGCTGCTGATCTGAATTTCTCGTCTATGCTACGTGCAGGCTCTTTGCCTTTCTTTCACAAGGAAGCAGTCCCACAGGAGCTGCAAATAATCAACAATTATCATGGCATGCATCCCTAGACATAATTATAGACAATCCAGAGTAACCTGGAAACAAAGGGAGTCCGTGTTATACAAGACCTACTCAGTCTACTCCTCCTCACGTGCCCTGTACCCTCCACAGTGTACAGGGAGATGAAACTCCAGGTTTTGGGGCGCAGGGGGACTAGTGCGATGCTCAGCCCCTTGTACTGATTTGGGGGATGCAGCAGGAAAAGCCAAAAAAAAGGGGATCATCCCCCCACACTTGGGTGTTTAATATCATCTGAGATGTTGCACAACTCCCCTGGCATCCCTGCCAGCCCCAGAAAGGTGACTGTGAAACCCTGCGGGGTGGTGAAGGGCTATTGGTACCTGTGAACTATTCCCCATGTCCTTCTCCAGCACAGCACATACGGCCTCCAGGATGACAAAAGTGGCCGCTGAATCGGGTGCCCAGTCCAAGATGGGACAGGCAGGACTTTTTCAGAGACGCTGCCCATTTCCAGCTTTGCAGCCAAGTCCTCCTTGCCCATGGGGAGTGGGCAGTGGTTCCTCCTCCCTGGCATCACGCTGCTGCTGGACGGGAGGGCCGAGGAGAAGGGTGACCCAGGGGTGCTGCGGGGCCCCTGGCTGACTTTCAAAGGCTGAAGTTTGTGCAAAATGGCTTTGCTCTGAAATCCTGCGGTCTCCTTCTCCTCGCTGGGAGGAAGGCAGTGCTGGTAGCTATAGCAACCAGACCTTCTTCGCTCCAGCCGCCAAACTTCGCCCAGACGGGCTTGGGCAAAGAAATGAAGAGGGACGGGAGAATGCAAATGACCTGCAAACCCTCCAAACCCTTCCAATCAATATTATATTAATTTTAAACCATAGGAGTTAGGCAAGACGTGTGTAAGGATAAAGGAGTGAATCTCAGGCAGCATGGACGATGGAAAAAAAGCAAAGGGAAAGGCATAAGACAGAAAAAAACGAGATGATGATCCATCTCTTCCACTTCCCTGGGCTCCAAGCAGGCTCAGAAGAGGCCCTAATAGTGTCATCCAGAGGGTAACAGCTTTAATTAGTGATTTAAGTACCCTCCACAACAGACTTTGCTCTCTCAGTGCTCTTGGGAAATGGCTACGCCGCAGTTGTCGAGGCAAACCACGTCCCTCCCCTGCTCTTCCCCCTCTCTGGCACATCCGCGTGCCGCAGCAGCGGGGTATCGGTCACCCCTGAAATGGTGCTGTGCCCTTTCCATGCGTCAAGCAGAGCTGGGGGGGGACAGCGGTGGCCAAAGAGTTGTGAACATCAGCCCCCACGGCTGTGTCCGCAGTGCAACACTCCACGTTCACCTGCCCCATCGACAACCATTGCAGCGAGATTTCAGTCCAGCAAAATAGTGGGACAGGACAACCAGGTTCCCCGTCCAATGGCCCCTGCACCTTCCCATCCCCTGCCCCGAACAGCGCTGGGGTTTTTCTACCCCACCTCTGTCTCTCTCCTCTGCACAGGATTCCTTGTGGCTGTTGTTCCCACCTCTTTGGCTTTCTGAGGGCTGGTCAAACAACCCCGCAGCCTTTCAGCCCCTTTCTCCCAAACTGGGTGAATCCTCGTTTCCCACTCCGCAGATGGGGAAACGTAGGCAGGGATCAGAGAACTTGCTCAGAAGTCATCCACCAAAAACCAGTGGTAGATGCAGGAATTGACCCTGAGACCCTGAGTCAGAGTTTTATATCCCAGCTAGGCTGCGCAGCCTGGAGAGTTCTTCCATGAAACAATATTTTTTTCTTTTTTCTATTTCGGATGGCTTTTCAGCCAAAACTCAACAGAAAAAAAATGGAAACTTTGAATTCTGGAAGATAAGCTATCATCTTCTTTGCATTGAACCCCCTGACTCAGTTGTCCAATGAAAATCTCCAATCCACTCACTAAAAGTGCTTAACCGTTGATTTTAGAAAGTTGATCATTGCTTTTTTGGAAACAATCACTTTTTAGAGAAAGCTGTTTATATAGATAACCACCATCCTGCTCTCACTTGAAGCAGCAGCTGTTGTGGGAGACAGCTGAAATGGGAAACACGCTCTCACTCAATCCATCACCCAGACACAAGGAAAGAAGAGCTACTTAAGTTAAAGGACAATGTTTGCATAAGAGGAGCTAGGCCACAAATCAATTCACACTGGAAGTCAGGAGAAGGTTTTAACCAGAGCAGCGGGCTCTGAAACGATCTGATGGGATCAGGGGATAACAAATATTGTGCTTTTTTAAGATGGAGCTGAAACAGGTGAGCAAGTTCATGCAGCATCGCACATGATGGCACTGACTTCAACCTGAGTGAATCAGAAAGATCTGATTTCATACTTCTGCTTCAAGCCAGAGGTCTCTGGGCAGCTAGTGCTCTACCTAATGATCCATGCTGTATGGAAAGAAACTTCAAGAACATTTGCTATTGAATTTCCACAGTCTTCCCCATCCTATTTGCATTTAAAACTAGCTTTCAGATGCTGTGCGTGGGACACGACACATTTCTGCTCAATACCCGTCCAATTTTCCCTGTTGTAGATTCAGGCTGGAGGCACTGATTGCTATCAATACAGATGGAGTTGCGTGAGAATCCAGAGTTTTCTGGCCCAGCAAAATCTTACAGGGAAATAGCTGCAGCGGTACTGAATGCTCTGGTTGAGCAATGCATGGCAGGGCAAGTATGGTGTTTTTGATTACTGAGAAACAACCTTCTGAGAAACTGGGGGGGTGAATCTTTTGCCTTTCATATATGGGGACAAGAAAACCAATTTCTGACCCAAGCATTAATAGTTATTCCAAAGAGAATCGATCTCAAGCAGCAAGAAACATTTTGCTTCAGCTATTTCAAAGCATTATTTTTCAACCTTTCCAGACTTGTTATTAAAATGCTTCTGTTTTTTAGAAGAAATTGATTTACATTTTAAAATCGCAGAAAAAGTCACTTTGAATTTACAAAAAAAATCCCATTTGAAAATGTCAGAGTGGCTGAAGAGGGAAAGTTATCGACACACAATGCTGAGAAGGCTAAAGCCTCTTCCAGTTTAGTCTTTACTAAACAGATCAACTGTGAGTTGGTGTCTGACACAATTAACACCGAGGAGTAAGATATCAGGCTAGGAAGGGACAGAAGAGTTTCAAGTGTACTTAGCTAAGACAGGCATGCTCAAATCGGCTGCACCGTGCCAGCTCCATCCCTGAGCGCATCGAGAACTGCTGAACGCGATTTCAGAGCCAACACAGCGATATTTGAGAACATGATGATGCAAAAATGTAGAAAAGGGCAGATGCAACACCTGCCTTTTCAAAAGGGGAGGGAGACAAACGAGTTTACCTCTACTTTTCAGAAGAATACTGAGAGCAAGCAAAGCCTACATGAGCACCTGGAAGAACACAGGAAAATGAATAACAGCCAACGTGAATTTGTAAAGACCAAATTGGGTCAAACCAATCTAATTTCCTCCCATGACAGGGTAGCAGGGCTGGTTCTGGGGGAGGATGCAGGAGATGTCATCTGTCTTTACTTCAGGAAGGCTTTCCAAGCTGTCTCCCGTGACATTCTCATCAGCACACTGGGAAACGGCTCTATATTGCAATTTGGCCGTACCTAGAGAGGGATTATCAATGGTTCCCTGTCAGAAGGGAGGGATGCGTCTAACAGGAGTCTCTCTTGATCTGGTACGATTCGATATTTCAATTAACCTCCTGGATGATGGAAGAGGGGAGATGTTTATTAGATCTGCAGAGGGCTCACCCCAGGAAAGGCTACCGGCACTTTGGAGGACACGAAACCAAATTCAGACCAGACTTGAGACCCAGTGACGGGAAACTGGAGAAAGGGCGTGAGATATCCTATCCAGCTGATGAAATTCAGGGAGGACCACTGTGCGGCTCGATGGCGAGTCGCTCACACAAACACCAGATGGGCTACAACAGGCTGGGCAGCATCTTGGCAGCAAAAGATCCAGGGCTGTATTTGATGAGAAGTGGAACAGACTGTGGCAATAAAAGGCAAAGGGTTGACTGCAGCGTTGTCTTAGAAATGGCTCACAAAGAGTCTTCTCCGGACAGGGGAGTGAAATACAGAAGCCCTCTGGGGCTTTCTGTCCTTGTTTCTGTTCAATGGTTTGGGTCCAGCAAAGGCGACTTTGGCTGCCGCTGGATTTGGTTTAAATACAGGGGTATTCCCGCCAGGAAGTTTCCAATTCTCTTTCTTCTTTCTGCAGAGAATGATTTCCATTCCGTGCCCAACACTGCCTCCCTGCCTCTTTTGATCTTTCATGTGGAGCCAGGGATTAATATCGTTTCAACACCATTTTCAGAAAAATCAGCAAATTGCATTTGTGTCTCACTGGAGGACACAGGCTCCAGCGCAGCCTTCTCCTTCAGGGAGACGTGGAGTGATGGGGCCACTCTGACGGGCTGCGACCAGAAGCCTGCCAGGAGAAGGAAGATTCACAGTCTCTCAGATCTCAGTGATGGCTCTATCCTTTAGCTGCTCTGCTGTAAACATACGCCGAGCAATAACTGCATACACAAAAAAGGCTGTTGCTAATAGATTGTACTGCTTGTTGCTATTCTACTAAGAATGTCCTGCTAATTTTTTGTTTTCACCAAATTTTCCACTTGAAATATGAGAGCTGTGAGCTGCATTAATAAAGAGAGGCAGAGCTGCTGCTTTGCCTTCGGCTCTGCGGCACTGGCAGGGACGACAGCTTGGAGCCCACTGGTATCACCTGCATGGGTCCTGAAGGACTTCGTGCCATAGCTCAGACCTAAAATGATCCTACCCCCGGCAAACTCCACCTAGAGCTTCACCTCTGGCTGCAACAACCATGAAAAAGGAAAGATGGGGCTGAAAATTGTCAGACCAACCTACTCAGCCTTGTGGAAAGCAGGGCTTGTGTCTTGTGGCTTTGCAAATATTAAAAAACCAAGAAACAAACAACAAGATAAGATCGACCAAACCAATAAAGTCCAAGACTTAGAAATAAGGAGTGATGCCGCCAGACTTGGGAGCCAAGAGCTTCTCTGGAGAGAGAAAGAAAGAGAGATGATAACCAAGCAGGCATTGCCACTTCTGGTGGTGTGGTGGCTGAGTTTCAAGGTCAAACTGACAAAGGCTATTTGTTTCACTCCAAAGCCAAACTTTTTGTTTCCCAAATGAACCTTCCTCCAGCTGTATTTCACACAAAGCCGCTGTCCTCGTGCGGTCTGCCGCAAAGCAACGCGGGGAGGACCCAGACAGCAGAGCCGCATCAAACTGCGCCGCCATTCAGCAGCGCCCGGCAAGGAGATTTAAAGGCTATTGTGAAGAAATCCTTTAAATCCATCCGTGTAGTGTAGGAACAAGAAAGGCAAATGGGTAACTGGGAAACATTTTGATACTGGGAAGGAATACAAATCAGAAGAGCTGCTGGAGCTTTACTGTACAACTCTTCATGTGTTGTTGCCAAAGTCCCCGAATCCTGCCATTTTCCATTTACTAAATTATCCAGGAAGCAGCAGCAGGGGCAGGTCCCAGTTCCCGTATTTAGGGGATGCTCTTGCCTACCTGCTCACCCAGCGTTTGCACATGAAGCACCTTCACTTGGCAGGGCAGGGGACCCAGCTGGCCCCGCACCCCCCTTCTGCTGCAGACACCCCAACCGGCCCACGAGCACAGTGGGGCTGGAGTTTGGGGTACTGTGGGGGCCCCGAGCTGGGCTGGTACCTCCAAAAGAAACTCAACAAGGCTGTGCACAGCAAAACGTGCCGATCACGGGGGAAAGGACACGGGCGCCCTGAATGGCAGCTGCTGTCAGAGCTAGCTCTGGAGGGTGGGAGATGGCTAATACTCCCCTTTTGGGGAATCGCCAAAAACTGCCCGAGCCCCAAACCTGGGCAGGCATGGGGGAGGCTGGGCACGGGCATCCGGGCAAGTGTGCCCGAGCAGCTGCTGGTGGAGAAGGAGTAAGCGAGAAGCAGAGCTTGGAAGTGTTTAAACATGCAAACACACAAACCCTCTTAACAATCAGCACGGATGGAAATATTGATGGTTGCATTAAAAGTAAATATATTTTTAATTAAATCATTTTCCCCTTCTCCATTCAAGGGGCGTGAAAGCACTCATAAAATTAAACTGCTGCTTGAATTTCTCTCTCTCTCTCTCTCTCCTCTGACACACGTCAAGATCTATGATTTCCCCCTCTGCCTTCCCACCATCACCACCACCCCACAGCACCACCGGCTTTTGGCTCTTTAACCCCTTCTTGGCATCCCAGAAAGCATCAAGGTTAGAGCAGAGCAGCTGATTTTCTCTCCCCTTCTCTCTCCTCCTTTCCCTCAGTCCCAGCTCAGGCACGGCTCTGAAGGGCTCATTAATCAAAAGGCAATTAATTCCCCATCATGGGGGCAAATAACAGATACAGACGTTCAATAGCCGCTTTTTTCCACGCTCGAGTGTTTCTCTGATTCCTGCAAACTAAAATAAAAAGCCAAAGCCAAAGAAACACCAAGTGATTAAACACTTCATTAACATCCTGCAAAGAAGGGGAGGCCACAGCTTATTTATCTCTGTCACCAAAGAGACAAATAGTTCAGAGGTGTCGAAGAGGTTGCCAAAAGCAGGGAGCAAACTGAGGCGCGGGGTGGTGAGGTCCCCTTGCCCCGGAAGGTCTTGTGAGCATGAAACATCTGCAAAACAGGAAAATCCCTTTTTCCTTCTTTTCTTCCTTGTCCCCCAGGCTCTGAGATGGGACACTGCTCAGTCGTTCTCCCTCTCGCCCTGATATCAGATCCCCGCTCCGCTCCCAGCACGTGGCCCTGGGCTCTGTGAGGACCATCGCGCATCAAACCAACCACCCGCTACCCTTAAAATATAACTAATGAACAAGTTCACGACGTGGAAAAGGAGCTATTGCTCTTTTTAATTCTGTTGCTCAGGAGTCAAGCAGTGACTAAGAGTTTTGATATATAAAACTGTAGGTTTGCTCAACCCTCGTGTCCGAATCAATTAGCCGCTGATCGCTGCTTATAGAAAAATGAAGAGTAAACTACTATATTAGTTATTTAATCACTGAACTTACAAAAAACAAGGCACACGATTCAAATGCTCATTTGGTATCATTAATCATAGTTTGTCGCAGAAAATAATTTTATATTATTAAAGCAATTACCATGTAATCATTTACGTTAGCAAAAATTCATTAATCTTTATTCATTATTCAATCAGATCGCATTATTTTAGCCTATTCCATCTAACTTGCCATTTCACAGTGGTGCAAAAAAATGGAAAGAAGTGACAAAAGAAACTTTTTAAAATACTCAACTATAAAGCCTGGCAGAAATTACTTCTAAATATAATTAATGTAAAGTCATTATGTCTGCAGGAGGGACAGCACAAACGTCGTCCTCTCCACAGCATTTATTTGCTATTTTTCTGCACCTCGGGCTGCGATTCCCAAGGGCTCAATGCTCACCACTTGGAGCAGGGATTTTTTTTTTCCTTCCCTTTTATTTAGTCACCTGAATAAATTGCCAGATTGTGTGTACAGAAACCAGCAGTTCTCATTGTGAGCCTGATGGGCAGATTAGCAGTAAAATTCAGCTGCACTGAAAGCGGGAAAGCAAAGCTTGGTGTTCCCCCTCGAAAACCCGACCGAAAGCCCTCCACCCCTTCCACCCCTTCCACCCCACCAGCCCACCAGGACGTGCAAGCGACTGGCAGCTCCGCTTGTGGTTTGCAACCTTGGGGTTCGGGATCTGGCAGCCAGAACTAAGCCCCCCCCAAGAAAATGAAAGCTGTAGAGAAAGCTGAGCTCTGCCAATCTGGGTCAGGCTCTTATCTGCTCGCAAGCAAAAAGAAATTGGCCTGACTTCTCTCTTTTTTTTTTTTATCTTCTGAGATGAGTGAGACTGCAGTGCTCATTATTACTGTTATTTTACTTTAATAGTCAAAGAGGTTACCAAAGATCTTTTGATTTTATATCCATGAATTTATCTTGATAGTTTTTCCTCTATGGGAAAAAAAGGAGGAAAAAAAAAGCCCAAGCTTCCCCCAAGAGACAGCGGTTTCAGGCTCCTTAGCACGCCATTCACCACCTGAGTGGGTAAACCCTGGTTTGGTCGGTGAACAGGTTTTCCTCTAGTCCCTCTCCCCTGGGGAAACACAAATTTGTCTTCAAAACATCCCTGCAAAGTAGGACAGTAACGTTAATGCTATTTTGCTGCTAAGAGATCGCAAGCCGTTTGCCCAAGGTAGCTGAGGGAGCATGTGATGGAGCCAGGAAGAGCACCTGGGTCTCCAGCTTACCCCCTTCCTTGGAGTGCCTGGAGTCAGGTTTCCCTGAGACCAGGGACAACAAAATGTCCCCTCGGCCCCAGGGGCCATGTTCAGTGTCGTATGGGTTTGGGCACTCGCTGTCCCACACAGCAGCACCAGGTCAGTGCTCGAGCTCCTGTCCTTTGCCTCGGAGCTGCCTTTCATGCCAGGTGGATGTTGCTGCAGAGATCAAACTCCTCTTCACAGTCTTCATGCTGTAATTCTGGCTTGGATTCTGCCTTTTTCTGGTCACTGTGAGTTATCCAGAATTTCCTGGGGGTTTCAAACCCCCCCATACCTGCTGCAGCCTGGGGACTTGCCCTGCTCTTGGCACAGTGCCGTTGAGCACCCGGTGTGCTCAGCCCCAGCGGGTGATTCCCACATTTCTGGCCATGGGGCTGGCACGCAGCCCCGCTGGGACCTTGCTGGGTGGTGATATCTCATCCACCTTGGAGGAAGGATAGGGGCAGAGCCGTTTATCAAGTGAACAGAGTGCTTAGCACGACCAACCTGAGGACATTTACTTTTTATTTGGTTGCCTTTCAGAGGGGAGCAGGGCAAAGGAGCCAGGTCCTCAGGAGTTCAGAGGGAAAGAGCAGGACGAAGGAAAGCATAGCCATGGCAAAACACGGTCATGTCCAGGGCTCCCTGGAAGACCTCTGAGTGCTATCACTTTCCAGAGATGGGATCTCCACCTTCTTTTACTCTTTTTCCCCATGGCTGTAAATTGCAGCTCCTACCTCCTTGCCATGTTACTCCAGGTTTGCACCACTGTGATATGAAACCGGAGCAAGAGGAGGGTTATCTGGTTCCCAGTGCTTCCACTTTCCCCACTGCGAGTCATCCCCAGCAACGCCAATGAAACTCAGCCAGCTCTCCGCAGCGTGTTGGCAGAGCACCGCAGGGTCAATAGCAGTGATCAGTTCAGCCCATGCGGGGATTGACTCACAGCCCCCCAAAAAGTCGTGATTTGGATTTATGAGGCAGAAGCAGCAGCTTCGCTGAATGGGAGAGGCAATTCAGTCTCAAAGTAAATAATAAAAAAAAGAGCAATATTGTTTTCCTTTGGAGCATGTAACAGGTTGTCATGGGGAAGGCGTGTGGGCTTTTTTGCACAGGGAGCATCGCGGATGACCTTTGGATAGCGTTTGCTCAGAGCCAGCTGCTGCATTCAGCACATCCCTGGGCTCTGTGAATCCACAGCCTCGTGGCTGCGGCTGCTTTGAGTGCAGTGCTGCTCAGCCCTCTCTTCCCTCTTGCTTCAAAGCCTGACTGTCAGCTCTGCATCGCCATGCTTCTTCCAGAGCCAGAAGAAACCTCTAATACGCCATTCTCAAGAGCTGGGGCTAGCGCCTGGCATGGCACAAGTCACCACGTCCCTGGAAAAATGTCCCTTTTGGACAAGAAGTCTAATAAGCAGCTGGAATTTGCACCAAATCAAGTCTGTAACAGTCTATAACATGGCTCCTAAACCTGTAACTGAGCTGGAGCACGACACCTGCAAGCCTGCGTTAGAGCACTGGTACCGGTAACTGCGGCAGAGCCACACTCTGCTTGATGGGTAAAGCACAGGATCAACAGCTCATGTTTCTTTGCCAGTTTTGGCAACGATCCACCCGATGATTTCAGAGCTTTAACTGCTTATTCCTTCAGTTTCTGGGAAAACTCCAGGAGATAAAGGCTTACACCCAGCCTCCACCCAGTGCTTGGAGATACAGAGGTGGGATGTATGCTTTAGACGTGCAGGGAAACTGCTCCATTCTCAGACAGTTCTCCTGCAAGTCCCTCTGCGGACAAGCAGAAATCTCCTGCACGTTTCCTAAGAAATGGAGCCATCTGTAGGACATGCTCCCAGGGCATCTCAAGAGGAAACGCGGCCTCTTGCAGCCATCGAGCATGGGTGTTGCTCGGCACGGGGCTGAACTGGGTTTTGAGGCTGAGGCGGGAGGTCTGACTGCAATCACATCTCCCACCCATTTTGCAGGCTTGGTTTAGTGCATCTGTGGTATGCTCTGGAAGCAGCTTAAAGAGATTTTGATAGCATTGCTGGGAGAAAATGAACCTGTTAATGCTGCTATTTGCTACAAAAAGGATTCACGCCCAGAACACTTTCGCACAGCAATGATCATTTTTAGCTGTGAGAATGAATTAGCCTTCCACTGAAAAGCTATTTGCATGGGAAGGAGGTCAGCTAGGAGCAGCAAAGCGATTATTTGGGGGTAAGGCCCTGTCCCAGCCTCGAGGAGACATGGGTTTAATTCTCATTTTTAACTCTCAATTTCCAGTCACCCTCTGCACCATTGGAATCTCTTTGTTCCCAGCTCTAATCATGAGGGGCAGTGCCCAGCGCGGAAGGGTGCAGGGGCATCACAAGGCCTTTAAACATACCTGCAGATAACCTGCGGCTCCCCTCCTGCTAATGAAAGCTCTGGGTTTATTTCGGCACGACCGGTTCATTTAATCATCTTCAGATTGCCGAGTTTGCTTACAGCAATTTAACGACAAATAGATCGATGTAACAAACTCCAGGTACTCGCTCACCAGCAGTCCCTCGGCTGATCCCAGGAAACCCCTGCACCCAGTCCCGCTCCGTGGGTCGGTCCGCCCGGCTCTGAACACGGGCCACGATCTGTCTGGCTCCTTTGGTAGGAGTTAATTGCAGGCAACATTTCAATAGGAAAGAGGCCAAAAAGATAATTATCCCTCTGGCCCTGGTTCAGAGCATACCAACCAGCCCTCACCTCGCAAGGCCACTGTGAATGGGGCTGGCTTGGTCTCCAGCGAACAACGCACAGGATCTGCCTGAAAGGGCTTTATCACATTGTGGCCCCACCAATGGTCACGTGGATGCTGGTGCTCGCTCCACTCATCCAACTTTTCCATCCCCGGGCTGGGCTCCCACACATGGGGCTTTTCATCAGAGGCTGGGTTCACCCGAGACAAGGAGACCTTTGTAAGGCAGGAGTTCACATCTGCTCCCGATTGGACAAGAGTCCAGGACAGCTCCTGTCCCCTCTGCTGCCCAAATCCTGACCAGGTGCCAGGAGCCGCACCCAAGGCCAGCTGCTCCAGGCTGGGCATGATGAAATGCAGGTCTGCATTGCCTCTTCTGCCGGCTCTGGTAGCCTCCATTGGGTGGTAAGCAAACATTTCTCAACCGCACCATTTATTTCCTTCTCCAGCTTCCTGTGTTACTAATTATCTGAAAGAGATTGATAAACCCGCCAGTTGCCGCTCTGGTTACAGGTCACTTACTGCGGTAATAAGAAGCGCAGAAATCAATAGCCATGAATAGCGGTTGGGAATCAAATTCCCTGAACAGTACTTTAAGTGAGGAGAAGGTTTAATTATGCCATTGTCTGGCTTACTTTGCCCTGCAGGAGCAGGACAGAGCTGAGGGGAGACACGAGGCAACTTGCTCCAAGGATTTGGCCAGTTCTTCATTTTTGGATGAAGGCTGGAGAGGCCCATAGGTAAGGAGGGACGTTGAGGACTTTGAGAGTCTTCCAAAGGCAGCACAGCTTCACACCACATTTAGCTGCAGGCAGGATTTTAACACTGCCTGTGCAATCCAGAGTGAAAGCTGTGTGTGATTAAAAAACAGGCTGGTGGCAGCCAAACAGGAACAGGTGGAGGGCATACAAAGAAGTAAATTGACTTTTTTTACAAGCAAACACAGGTTGAGGCTTGGGACTGACTCAGCCATGCACAGAGCCCTGGGATGGTCCACCTGAGGATGGTCCACAGCTTTTAGATGGAGAAAGAGGGAGGCTGTTTGCTCTCAAGGTGGTTTGGGATGATGGAGTTGAAGGCACGCGCGTCAGCAGCTCCCATCGCTCAGATGCGCAGCTCCAGCAGGAGTGGGAGCGACTGCTGGATAGGTTGAACAGGGAAAATGGCAGTGTTAGTTTTTATTACCGTTACTGATAAACTACTGATCTGCATGTCTAGCAAATCTTGCATACTTTTGCAAGTTTGCAAAGTGCAAGGCTTTGCTACTTCCAGATAACCGATGGCCTTTTTGGAAGAGGCACATTGGTCAAATACTTGTACCATGGTAAGGGTAAGTGTGTGAAGATATCCACAGGGGTCAGACTTTTCTGGGTATAACAATCTGTGTCTCCAACCACCTCCAAAGTCCTTTCTCCTCCTGGTGGAATGAAGTCTAGAGATGGCGTCTGACTTCAGCTCACATGGGATTTTTTAAGGAGGGGTGGGAAATTAAGGAAAATCTCCCCAGTTCTCTAACCCAGCTGCCCCTCTCAGCTGCTGTCCCGCGCTTCCAGAGGAGCCCAGTGCTGCGGAATGCGGTGTGCCAGGTCTCTCTCACCCTCTCCATCCCAGGAAGGCTGGTGGACCCTCCAAGCAGAGCGCAGCTGCTAGGTTGGAATGGGAAACCATCCAGCCAGTTCCCCACCACTGTCTCCCAACCAGCAAGACTTTAGCTGGAACGAGGATGAGTTTCACCCCGGGAAAAAATACTGGAGAAAAAGCCAAGGAAGATTGGCAGCCTTGACATTCCAGAGATTGGCTTTCCCTTCAACATCTGCTCCCACACCTGGACCCAGACTGGGGTTTGGGCAGCCCTGTCCTGACGCTGAAGGGAACCGGCTTCTCCTGCTCACTGCATGGGGATAATGCTGCGGCAAAGTGATGCCCTGGCACCAGCCTAGCGACAGGAGGTTTCCTCCATGCTGTGTCGGCTACACTGCTCACACACAGGACTTAAAATATATCCACTACAGCAAAATGCACAGAAACACTGCGAGCAAAGTGGGGAAACGCACCCAGACCATCTCCTCAGACCGCTCCAGCCTCTGCCTTGGGCTAGCAGCTCCTTCCCTCCAGGCTGGGTTCTCTCCTCTGCTCAGTCTTCCCTTGCTGCTGCCTCCTCAGGTCCCCAAACCCCTTCGTTCCCCCCAGAATCACCCCGGCACTGCACCCATCTGTCTGCCTGCCTCGCAGCACCTGCCCTGCTTGTGGCTGCTCCCAGAACTGCTCCTGTAGAGCCCTGCTGTACTTCTCCAGCTATCAGGGTATAAATATGGTATGAGATAAATATTGTCACGGCACATTACCCTGGTCCTTCCTCACTAGTACACACTGCAGACAGAGTTATGCATCTATTTATACATGTATATATATCTAATTATACTATATAAACTGTATATTCAACTCTCTATTGTGTATATTTAATACAAATGCCAGCTAATTGCCCTCAGTAAATATATATGGGGATTAACCGTATTGAAATTAAATTTATCGGGAATCCCCTTGAAAATAAATACCCAAAATAAAATAAACACATAAAATAAAAGCAGACGACATTGCAGTTTTTATGTTTGGTTCTTTTCACCATACACAAGGTTGGGGCTTTGCTAGGCAAGAGCATCGAGGTCTCCAACACTTTTTCCAAAGACCCCCCTGGCAGCTGTCGGCTCATATCGATGGTGTTTGCAGCTGCAAGAGCCCGCGTTGCTCCCGGCGTGCCGGCCCTCGGTGTGAGCCTTGTCTGCGGCGAAAGGAAGGCTTTGGCCGGCCCCGCTCTGCCCGCGGCGGCTCGCTAACGTGGCCGACAGCTGGCCCGGCAGATTGGCGATGGGCTCCGGTGCTTTCCAGCCCGAGGTCACCGCCTCGGATACGGCCCCAGTCGGCAGTGACGGAGAGTCATTATGGCCGAGCAGATGTCTGATAGCGTGTGCGAAATGGGCTGGGGGCACACGGGCCGGCTCCGGTGTGCAGGTGGCCACGGCGCAAATCAGTATCCGTGCGGGCAGACCCTGTTAACCGCATCAGCCGAGCGGCCAAGGACAGCTGCCTGGCACTGCAACGAGCCCACGCTAGGGACAAGCAATGGGGTGTCCCCTGGAACCAATAAAACCTTCTCCGCAGGAGGGACAGTTCAGCTCTCACATCTCTTTCTCCACCCTGGAAAGAGGTGCCACTTGGCGGCTCCAGTGTTTGGTGGCATATCTTGTGCTCCACAGGGATTTACCCAAGTCAGCAGAAGGAAACCTGCTCAGGGCAATGCCAGCGCAGGCTGCTGTGGGGACCAGCATGGTTTTTAGCCTCCATTATCAGAGGTTTTAAAGAAGAGGGTAGGAGAGCTTCTGCTAGGATTGGTTTATGCCAAAATGGTCTCACACAGCAGATTATACAGCAGGCGTAGTGTGCGGAAGGAGTTACACAGGGCCCAGATCAGCCACAAACAATTGGGCTGCATGGAGAGTTCCCCCATCTGATGCCTCAGATCTTCCCCTGCTCTTTTTGGCTTTAGCAGGAAATCCCTGAAAATGCTAAAATCTGCTGTTTAATAGTTTTGCAACATTATCTGTCTATGCAGTCCTCCTGGCTCCGGTGCTACTAATTATTTGGTTGTGATAATTTTTGTCCTGCTCCTTCATGCTGGCAATGAATGTGCAGCCACTCGGGGATGAGGGACCCCATGGAGATTTCAGCCTGGATCCGAAGGGACTGTGAGCCTATGACCCGTGCCATAAATCCTCAATTCTTGTGGTTGTTTTTTTTTACCAGCAAGACGACAATTCCTATCCGCCTTCCTCAGATCATTAATTTATTTAATCCCACGCCTCGCCAGTTTGCAGGCCACTGGTTTCCTGGGGGGCTCGGGAGGGGGATACTGCTCCAAGGCCTGACCAACACACTCTGCGGAGCTGTCCCACTGCAAGGGGAGAAGTCACTCAGCCTGTGCTCTCCATGCCTCCTGTCACCCTTTTACCCCTCTCCTCCACCCTAGACACGAATCAAGGGAAGGCGGGCAGCCTGCAGCCAGTCGTGTTTCCTTTCCCTCTTTTCCTCTTCACCACTTCTCCCTGCCAGGTGCCTCCTCCTCTGCAAAGCTCTCAGGGAAAGGCTGTCTTGACTATTTTGAGACAGTATGTTAAATTAATGTTCTTGCTGCTTTCCTGGATCCTGGGTTAATTGGCAGGAGCAAAAGGCAGAGGGAGGAGGCACTTCCCCAAACACACAGGCACATGTGGGTGCACGCGTGCTCCTGTGTGCCGCAGCCTCACCTGACAGTAGGACAGATGGCTCCTGGGTCTCTCCACTTGACTCAGAGATCCGTCTTTGGGAGTGAAGCAGAAGCAGGATGGCAGAAATTACTCAGAAATGACTCAGAGGTGTCACCCACTCCAGGTGTCTGGAGGGGCTGGGGGTCAGGTTTGATGCTCCCTGTGAAAACATCCTGGTCACCCATTCAGTTCCCACAGCATCACGTCTCCTGGATGCCTGTGTTCGCCCTATGATGAACCCATGCTCATTCTCCTTGGACAACTGCAGCAGTTGATCTGGGGCTACTTCCCTCCATTTGACATCCCATCTCCAAAGGGCAGGTGTTCTGGGCTGTTCCCAGCACCATGCCTTGTCCATGCAGCATCTGGTTTCCAGCTGTGGGAATGGGCTGGTGCTGCTGTCCTCCTTAACCTTAATGTCCTCCTTACCCTTACTGTCCTCGCATTACGGCCTCCGCGGACCAGCCACCACAGAAACATTCATAGCCCGAAGAAAGCCCATGTGTTACCATGTGGTCCTGTGTGGCGGTAAACTGCCGACGAAAAAGCTGGCAATGAAAAAAACCCACAATCCCTTGGATCTCTTAATTTGACAGGGCTGGGAGCTAGCAGATGAATATCTTAAATAACTAATGGTGACTCAGAGGAACGTTAAACAAAGATAACATTGTCACTTCTTCTCTGTTCCTCTTTTGTTTCTCACTCTTCAGCTTTCCTGCCGGTTTATTATCTCTTCAGTTTTCCTTCTGATGATCTTGCTACTATGACAGGATGTATATTATCTTTGGCAGCCTCTTCCAAACGTATGACCTGTTGTACCAACGCACGGCAGGAATAAACAAGACGAATGCATGCAGAGGAACAAAAGCACCTTACGAAATGATGTGACTGCAAGAAGAGGGCTCTTTTTGTCAGCTCAGGGGTTTTGACGGGTTTGGTGTGTGTGGTCCCCCCTCCTGGCATGTGTGAGATAAGCTCCAGGTGGGAGGGTTTCCCTCTCCATTAGCCCATCTTCCGTTTGGAGGGATTTGAAACGGAATCTCCAGCAGTCCAGCATCTGGGCTGCCTGTTTCACGCTTCTGTTGTGCATTTCTAAATACTTCCTAAAGCTCTGTCCCACAGTAGCTGTGTTTTACAGGAGCTAGAGCAATTTTTGTGCTGTATGACGAGACCTGCAGCTAAAGGCAGCCTTAAGCAACCCTGGGATGAACTGATAATACCACCAAACACCACTGGCACTTCCAGATGCGCTCACATCCAGAGGATCATTGGCTCATTTATTACAAAGATGTGCTGATTGCAAGGTTACCCTTTCAGGCTGTTATTTGAGTATTCCAGGGCCTGTTAGCCACAGCTGGAGGTCTGCAGTCACCACCCTAAAAGCACTGCACAAAGCCAGATCTCAGCGGGACCATCTCAGCCTCCTCTTCAATAAAATACATGCAACAGTGGGGATGCAGGGATGAACCATCTCCCTCAGATCCAGGCTCATGGGTCCCAAGGACCAGAACTATTCAGTTCTGACCTGTTAAGAGAAAGACTTGTGACTGGCAATGCTTGGTATTGCAGAAACTTCTTCAAAGCTGAGAAATTTCTGGTTAAAAGGCTCTGGTCTGGTCTGTCTTTTTGTATACATCAGTAGAAAGCCTTGGGGAAGCAGGAAATCTCATTAGGAATTAACTTGGGATCAAATATGACCTCCCAGGCGATTCTGAAAGGCCAGGTCAGTCTTAGGGAAAACTGCTTGATGAACAGAGCCACCTCAGACTTCTTTGAAGAAAAATGCCGCATGAAAATTTGATATTACTAAGTATTTAATAGATCTAATTTACAAAGCAGTGTTGCTCCCAGTTCCCAGAGTGCTAAAAATCCTGCAACCTATTTCTTTACAAGAATGACTTCAATTCATCCATGGGTTTTAATGCAGCAAGCTGTTTAACAGCTGCAAAAAATGTTTTAGGACAGGAAGCCTGAGCCCTACAGAAGTGTACCAGGCTCTGCTATACCTTCAGCAAGCCTGGAGAGTTATGTAGCTCTGACACAACATGAAGTACCAGATTTTTTTCACTCAGCCTGGTAGCAGCATTAGCACAACATGTGAAGTCATCGTAGAGATCCTTGCTCACTTGGGAGCTATCAACAGGACAAGAAACCTCTGCTCAGGGGAACTTAAAACCCAGAGAGTCCCTGAAAATTCCCCAAATCTCACATTTGCATGCGTCCCACAGCCACGTGTGAGCAGGTACAGCATGTCACCAGAATATAGGTGTCCCTTTGGGTGATGGTTGCGTGTCTGGCCATGTGATAGTGGGAACCGGGACATGTGCTGACAGCAGCTGCTGACAGGGCTAACATCTATCCTCTGAGCACAGCGCAGGTGTCCTCCAAGGTCTGATGAGACAAGTGCTCTCCAAGGGACCTGCAGCTCCCGTGTCTTAATCAGAGAACAGTGACACCTCCAGTTAGGCGGTGGGAAGTCATGCAGTATACAAGGTCCTCAGATCCTTCCCATTCTGGTCTAAAGGTCGTGCACAACATCTGAACAGAGATGAAGGCCCATTGCATTCGCGCTGGTGCCACACGAGATCAGAGCTTGGTCCCTGGTAACCTGGAGCCCAGAATTCTGCCCAGTGTGACAACAGAATGTCACAATGGCAACACGTAACCTCTGTCAGAATCCCCCAGAGCCAGGGTGGATGGCATCCAGCTCTACGCAGAAGTGTTTTGAAGACGTGAATCGTCAGGCAGGATCAAACAGAAACATACCCAGGATTCTGGTGAGTCTTCCAAGAATGTTAGATACTTTATTTAATAAATAAACATTTGAGCAGCTTTTCCACTCCTGCTCAGTCCAGGGAGGCCAATGCTGAGTGCAGAGAAGTCTCAATAAAACCAGATGGCCTCAGGAGTGAGAGCAGTGAGAGAGGTTACTTGCATTAGTCAGCTACCATTGACCCATCTCAGCTTCCCTGCACACAGATTCCTTGTTGAGAGTTTTCCAGATTGCTACTTGATCAGAACCACTCTCGCTGTAGCTTTTCTTACAGCATTTTGGGTTTAGAAGATCTTGGGTTTGTGTCCATGCTGGTGAGCACTGGAAATAACTTACAGACGCACGTGGTGCTTTGCTTTGCTGCAAAGCTTACCCGGCAGCAATGAAACCCTACCACACTCCTCTTCCGCTCAAAAGGTCAGCCAGAAGCCCTCCTACAGCCTTGCCTCCATAGCACAAGCCTCACGTCCTGTTTTCTACCTGGAAATTTGATTAAAAGCCAGATGTTTTCTCAGTGAACTCAACTGGAAATAACTTGTCTTTTACCCTGATGAATCTCTTATCTGTGAAGGCTGCAAGCACCCACAAAGAGTCTACAGAAGTGCCTTGATCAGTCAAAGACATGCAGTTTCAGAAGCTTTCTCAAACCATAATCTCTGAAGGTATTATGTGATAGAGCCAGTTGAAAGAAGGTAATAAGCATGTTTAACAAAAAAATAATATTAAAAAAACCCCAAACCAAAAAAACCCAAGGACTTTTCCTTTCATACCAAATGCTTATGAAAAACATAAAAAACTATTTCTGTGCATGTTGGAACACAAACAAGAAGATAAGAGAAAACCCTGCTCTTCCCAGTTGGATTTCATTTTGACCAAAGAACAACCTCTCTTCTCATGATTAATTCTTCCTATTCCCTCTGTTACTGTTAGCTGGGGAAAGGGAAAATATAGAAGAACGAGCAAGAAAAAATATCATTGCTTGTTTCACTTTGACGGCTCTGTTGGGTTTGCATTTCTTTTAGAAGTGGAAACAAACACCATAGGCAGTGCAATAATGGGATAGTGATGGTGAGAAAATGGTAAGGAAGTCAGGAGACTTTCCCTGTGATTTGCTGCTTCGCTGTTTTCAAGGTTGAAGCCGTGGAGACACATCCCGATGCAATTTGTATTTCTTACCCCAAAAGGAGGCACAGGAGCAGGTATGAAGTATCTCTGTCCCTGAAGCTACTGCTAGGGTTTGCCACCTCAACTGGGCAGACTATTGATAGGCTCCAGGGTGGTGAAAAAACCTTCTGGGAGCAAGTTCTGATCCTCTATAGGAGGCAAGACCAAATGCATGCCAAACTAGGCTGGCTGGAATGGTCCCTGCCTTTGTGATTAAGGGGATTCATAAATATTCAATGTTTCTTGGCAGCTGGGAGTCCTCCAGTTGTTCCAAGCATCTCAAGGGGGATGGGAAAGGCAGAATGAGCTTTAGCATTTCTGACACCCCACAGAGACAATGAACCAGGGAAGAAGAGTGCTCATCTTCTTGCAGAGAAGCGTTTCACGTAGGGTGATTTTAATAATTCAGCCTTCGACTGGTCTGTTTAAATGTTTGATGCCTGTGAGTTGAGCTTTAAGATCCGGCCTCCTACGAATCCAAGGAGCTAGACTCTGGTTGGGTGCTGTCTGCTTTCCTCATCACTGGTTTAAACATGTTACCATGGTACGGCCCAAGCGTAAGAGCACAGATTTCTTCCTTCACTGCATGAAATTCTGGCACTCTCACACGATGGGAAAAAATATCAAGCATCCCATTCTGGTCTGCATTTGGAAGAGAAGAAAAAAGAAAAAGTAGTAATGATGAATGAGTATAAAAATGCTTAATTACATTCTGCTCATATTAGAGATACCAACCAATGCTGTAGCAAAATGGATGGAAATCAGGCAACAATCACGAGAATGCTGGCACAGAAAGGGCCATCGGGGCCTTGGGTCAGTCCCCACCAGCTGCAATCAAACCATGCTGTAGCTGAGGATGCTCCATCTGAGCAGCTCTGGGGTAGCAGGCGGTGTACTGGGGTCTGCGAGCGGGTCCTACCAGTGCAATGATCTCAGTGAGTGATTTCTGTCTTGTGCATTGGTCCTGGGCCCCATCTAAGGTAACATCCCAGCTGCTGTTGTAATCTGCTGGGAGAAGGCCCAGTCACTTTGCCAGCATCATCTCTCTGTTTGTTATAACTGGGCATTTGAACCACAGAGGAAGGTGCTTTTTCTGGATTTCTGGACAAGCCTCAGGATATTAGACCTCCTGCTTCCACACAGTGGAGTCGGGTTGTTTGCATCTCCTTTGACTGATCCGATTTTGGCCATTCTCAGAGACGGGAGACTGGGCCAACCATATTTTGAGCATTCAAGGAACTGCGCAATTTTCTGCTCTCCCAGCCATTGGCACGTTGCCACATTCACAAACTCCCCATCCCAAAGCTAGAGTTTCCCATCAGCTTTGTTCACGAAAGACCCTTCCCTTCCATGTGAGATCCTGATCCTGTAAGCCCTTATCCTAAATTATCCATGAAATGTGTGGGCATGAGTTATGCATGAGATGAATTATCCATGAACTGGGTCGGTTGCCCTCTCTCTCTGTCAACTCCGTAGGTTTCTGCCAGGTATCAAAGCACAGAGTAGGCCTCATCAGTTGGGTTCCCTGCCGCCCCGCCAAAGAATCTGCATTTTACACAGTGATGTACAAAATCTGACAGAGACCTTAAATATTCAGTGGGTCACGATGGAAGAACACAGAAGGCTGCCTGGGAGTGCACAGGGTCAGCCTTTCCCCGAAGATGCAGTTTCAGATCCTAAATCCATTCAGCGGTTATTCATTCCTGTAAAGAGGAATAGCTCCAAGAATGACAGAGACAACTTGGCTGTCTCTGACAACACACTCCCACACCCAGGCTGGTGGGAACTGTAGTCATCTATGAACTGGAGCTTGAGATTCGAGCCTCTTCTTTACAACAAACACAGCAAAGTCTTAATTTTGGTGGATATCTACTTCTGATTTTGATGTGAAAGTCTATGCTGGAGCTGTGTTACTGTTTTTGAGATAAATTTTGTCAAAATTGGTCTGTTTGGAGAAGGGAGGGGGAGAGAGGAGTCAGGAAATCGAGATTATTCTGAGGGGAAAAACTTTTTTTGAGAATTCCTGAGCAGCTCCATCCCCTTGCTAATCATGTGTTTTCTTCCTAGGCAAGGCCAGCAACAATGTCGGCAGCAGCTCCCCAGTGTGCAGCTAGGAGCCTCTCCCCTTTGCCTGAGCGCACGCTCTCCCGCCCCTCCAGGGCTATCAGATACGTCTTCCTCAACGGCTGCAAGAACATCACTGCATCTCACAGCCCGGCCGGTGCAGGCACCCACAAGGTCTACAAAGGACCCGTCTCCTCCCACTCCAAGGTGAAACGCAACCCCAGAATAGCTGCAGACTGCTGTCCCCGCCCTCCCAGGCACGTCCCCGTCTTTTCTACCTTTCCCATGCACCTGGAGCAGCAAACCCAAGGTTCAGGGCACTTCCTTGCCTCGAAGAAAAGGCTGCCGGTGTTTCAGCAGCTGTGTGGGGAGGCCGTGCCAGTCACAGCCCTTGGAGACGTGCATCTTCAAAACTCAAGCCAAGAGCCAAAGGAGCTGCCTGATGCCAGAGCACCGAGGGAGGACACGAAAGGCAAGAGGATGAGGCAGGCAGCAGAGTGCTCCCAATGTAACAAGGCATGAAACGACTCTGAGATAGCTTGTGAATAAAATATAAGATTATTGGTGTCCTTACGTTACCAGGACGTCAGTGGAGACATGGTGTGAGCTCAGATTCACTGACAGCTGAGGGCTGGTAAAATGGGAGGAAGGAAAGGTGTGATATCATGTACCTGGGATATCCCTTCCAGTCTTCTGGGTGCCACGGCAGGCTGCCAGTCAAATAGACTGGTCGTTTGTACAAGGATGGCCGTCCAACTCCACCCCTTTCACTCAATCCCCCCAGCATGCTAGAAATAAAGAAAAACTTCCTTCTCCACATCCTGAAACACAGCAACATCTCCGATACTGACACCCACAGCCCCTTTACCAATAATCCTCTCCAGCTGCTGCTCTGCAGGAAAATGCCTTGAATAAAGCATAGAGTGCAGGCGGTGGCAGAGCAAGTACCAAACACCATGTGGGAATACAAAAAGCATGAAAGGGAGAAGAAAACAAACAAGAAACCTCATGCAAGAGCGTCTAGGAGGGAGTGTGAGAGATTCTCACTGCTGAAGTCTGGAGACTGGAAAAATGGTGACAATTAGAAGAAATGCCCCACAAAGCAAAGGGTAACAAACATAACTGAATTCAGGAGCTTTGGCACATGTATCACTCTTACATGTGTTTCTGAAAGAAGCTCTTTACATCGGGAAGATCCCAGACCAACAGGGACCTTCTGAATTGGTATGTGAAACCAGTCTCTGCAGAAAAGAGGAAGAGACAATGGAGACTGCAACAGTTTGAAGCCTAAGGAGGGATAGGATGCTACTCGAAGGACTTCAGGGAAAACAGGACAATAAGAAAACAGAAGCAAGACCAGATGGGGGCAAATCAGACCTGCACAACCTTGGACACAGGCAAGTATCTGCGAGTGGGGACTTGTTAGGAAGAAACAATGACCCTACCGCTTATTTGGGACCAAAGAACAGAAGGCTGTGGTGTCTGCCAAGGGAAAAAAAATAATCTCATGGGTTTAAGTTAAAACGTACTGGTAGTCCTTTACCGCAGGCCAGTAACAGTGGCACAATCCCACAGGAACTTATTGCAGATGCCAGCACCAAACTGAAAGGTGTTCAAAGAAGAGATGCTTGAGCCATTGTCAGAAGTTGTTCTTGCAGTTAGCCAAGCACAACAAGTGGATGCAGTCCAGCAGGCCCACCAAATGCTGATGATAGGAGAAAGGTTTAAGGATGCCATGAGAAAGGTTTGAGGATGCCGAGCTGTTCAAGGGAACAGAATTATTTCCAGAGAGTAAATTCCCCCTGGTTAGGTTTGGGTGTTGCATGCCGAGATTAAGGCTGACAAATCTCAGACAAGTGCTGTAAGAAACAGAGGGACCCAGAGAGAAGAGGAGAATCACATAGTCACCATACCTACCTCCACAACATAGGGAGTGGAATCAGACTAGCAAGGACAAACCAAAGGGCAAGGATGGGCTAGGCTGATGAAGATAAAAGTTGTTTGGGAGAAGAACTCTGCAGTGAGTTTGTAGGTCGTGCTGGAGACTGAGTTTAGATCTCCCCAGTCAGAATGGGACTGAGTCATCACCGAGGCTTTAATTTTTGAGGCACAGATTGCAGAGCAAATGTTGCTTATTGCAGGCACCACTTATTCCTGAGCATGATAATAAACAGACTTTGTCTCCAAATGGTTACTGATCCAGGAAGACACAAGGCTATTTTAGTAGTATTTCAGTGAATGTGAAGACATTACAGAAGAGGTTGACCTAGAAAATAAACACGAGTCCAGTGATCAGAAGTTGATGCCATTTAAATGAAATGGAAGGAGGTATTAAAACAGGTCAGTAGCTGAGGCTATTTGCAATGAATTAGCATATGAAATTACCAACATGGCAACACAGAATTTTGCTGCATGTAACACACTGGGAGTGGAACCATATGCCTGGAGTTTACCAAACACAGCACCCACGCGTAAGGAAATGGGGCAAGAGTAATTGTGACAGCTAAAGAGCCCTTTATTCTGACCTCAGTAGTACACTTCAATTTGTAGCCAATTTTGAAGGTGAGCAGAGAACAGGTTCCAATCTACTATGCTGTTATGGAGGATTGGTCATGCTGTGGTGGCTGTGCAAACACATCACCCAGTGGCCACAACCCACACCCAAGGTCACACTCTGCAAACAGGATCCCAATAACAAGCCAAAAATCAGACAGGGCCTGAACCAACAGCCAAAATTTCCTCCACTGGGCAGCCCAGGAGCAAAAACCACCTTCACAGAGGTGCTGTCCTTGGCAGACAGACTCTCAGGGTTGCTACTCCTGTGATGAAAATGAGATTTCTCTGGCAGACCTTGAGCTGACCTGTGAGGACATCAGCCCAGATCTAGTGGCCTGACACTACCTGTCACCCTTCCTTGAAAAGTGGACCAACTCTTTCAGGCATGAAAGCCTGGTATCTCTAATCCATGTGGGCATCCATGCTGGCTCTGCAGTGCAGGAGATGATTCAATGCGTACGAGTGGAGTTCCTCAAACAATGGCTAAGGGACTCATCTCCTTGGCATTTCCATTGATGGATTTGGCACAAAGAGACATATTGGATTTACGAAGATTGCTGATTCCCCAAAGCTGAAAGGAATCTATTTCTCCTGTGGGTAAAATTAGGTGACCTTGAGGAACAGCAATTGCACAAAATCTCTTGCAAAAGGAGCTTCTGCTCTAAGCTGGGAGCTCATCCATTGGCAACAAGTGAAGGGGAGAAAGGCAGAGATGAACTTGCCAGTCATGGGGTGATGAGAAATCTCTGATGTAATGTGTAATGGAGAAAAGGCAAATATGATAGTAGAAGGTGTCAGGGGACATATTCCCTTTAAAAAAAGGAGACAGCTTCTGCCATTGCACAAAGCCTGGAGAAGCCCTTGTTTGGTGTCCTGTTACGACTCCAATCAACCATGTTCAACAGAGATTAACTGAAACCAGAACAGGTGGGAGAATGGGTGAGATGAAGATCCTACCAAGGATCTGCAAGAGTTTGGCTCATTCAGCCTGGCAAAAGATAGGGGATGCAGCTGTTGACTGAACAAATAGGAGAGAGGAACATTTAGGGGACAGGATGAAGCGTTATTTGAGTTTGGCATTAGAAGAGATGGGGATAAAAAGCCCAAGGACACGTTTCACCTGGAATTAGAGGATCCTTTACCATGACAGGAGCAAAACTGTGTAACAGCCTCCAATTCAGAGAAGCACAGGATGAGAAACCAAGCAAGAAGGTAGATCTGTTTAAGAAGGGGACAATGTAGCTGGTATCTTTCATTGAGGGGAATTTCAGCTTGATGACCAGGAGATCCCGATCAGCACATGATCTCGCTATCCCTTGCCAGCTGCAGGATCCCATTTGTTTTTTGTAATGCTGTCAAGTTGCTGTATATATTTGGGTGTATGCCTCCCTCTGTGCTCTACTGACTGGCTTGAAATTTGCTCAGTACTGTAGATTTTATCATCCTGAAAGGCTGGACTGTTTCTGACATCTTGCAGACTGGAGAAGCAAAGACATCTCTTTCTTTCCCAAGATCAAAACCAGAGACCTGCTTCTCTACCAGCTGGCTAGCCTAGCATTGCCTCTTGCGTGAAGTCTTAGCCTTGCTCAGATAAATGACAGAGACCTGCTTGCACTTTACAGCTTCATTTAGGGGACAAGAGTTGCCCTCTGGAGCTGTCAATCTTTCCCCATCGGCTATAGCAGGAGCACAGAGAGATGATCCCCCCTGCCCCAAGTTTAGCTGGTACAAATACTTGCTGCACAGCTTTACATGGCGTGGTACCAACTGATTGCAGTGTCCCCGTGTTTCCAGCTACAATCTGGTCCTTCAAGGAGGAAGAGACAGAGGGTATTTCTGCTCCTGTTCTCTGCTGGGCACACGTGCGTACATCTGGGCACGCAAACCCGCTCTCCCTGCAAACCTCCCAGCCCGCAGTCAGTTTGCTCCTGTGCTCCCTATGAAGGAACTAAAATCCTAGTTTTCCTTCTCTGCAAAGAAATCTCACTTTTTTAACTGTTTGCTGCCAAAATCCTTCAGAACCTAGCCCAGTCTCTCTCTTCCAGTCACAGCTTTTTAGCCTCTTTTCCCCTGCTTTTCCTCCCTTCCCAGTCATCAGCATGCAAAACCCTCCACCTTCTGCTATTCCCCAAACACCTTCCATTCCCAAGGTCTCCACAGGTGCCTCATGCATGCCTGTGAAGAGCAGTCAGTGCCTCACCTCCAATAACTGGAGTTGAGCCTCCGGAGCTGAGAGATGAATTTGATCTCTGTTGTTCTGCATGTGAGGGATAAGCCAGGGGCTGGTATCTGCTGAATGCAATGTGCTTTGGTGTTTAAGAGGCTTTACAGCACGCCACGGAGATCAGGACATCCCATAAGGGACCAGTGTAAGGACACAGGCATGCACCTCTCCCTGCCTTGGGTGTCTGCACCTTGTGCTCTGCTCTTGCCCTCCGCAGGGAAATGTCTGTCCAGCTCCTTGCAAATGAAAAGCACTGATTGCTCTAAAGCCATTGTATTCCGCTAGCCTTTGTCACTGACGAGAATGCCAGCAAGGTATTGGTGCGCAGCGCAGGACTGCTCTTTGTGCAGTGTAGTTTAACCATTTCGTTGACATACCAGCGCAGACAGACAGCTACGAACAGAGAAGGGCCCTGCGCCTTTGCAGGAAACCACAAAGTTTCAAGAATGAACATAGATAGCAAGGGGGCACTTGTGCAAATCTCTGCTGGCTTGTACATACATGTGGGACTGTGGTTTTGCCTCTAAATGGTCCTGAAAAGGTGGTCTCACCTGTGAACATGTGAGACAGACAGCAGAGTGAATATCTGAAGGTGTTTCATCAGGATGCCTGAGCAGCCAGCACCCCCAGGGAAAGGCAAACTACCCTCTCCCTGTTCAGCAGCATCCACTTGGAAGCAGGCTGGATCCTGAACAGGGCTGGGATCCATACGGGGAGGGGAGACCTTTTCCCCACAGGTGCCATCACATTTAGACAGGCGATGGTGTGTGCAAAAACATGTTCATCTGTGAATACCGGAGCAAATTACTGTCTTGTGATGACTTATATGAAGATGTGTTTGCGGATGAATTACCAACCAGCCCAGAGCAGAGAAACGGAGCAGTGACTCCACCTAACATGTCAGCAGGCAAACCAACAACCCACTTGGGATAGTCATTAACAAATTAACTGATCACCTGGGTCTCTCCCTCCCTGTGGGGGCTCTGTGTGCCTTGAAACCCAAAGCAGCAGATTTGCATTTGTAACAAAGATTTATGGGAACGACAACATCAGTGCATCCCTAGCAGGCTGGGGCTGGCTCACCAGAAGGCAGCGTTGGGAAGGGCTAAGCCAAATCAGACTTGCAAGTACAGTTTGTACAGGAGAACAGACCAGAAGAAAGATCCAAGAACCAAAGAAAGGCAGGAGGAAGGCTCCTGGAGAGGCAGGGGGAGAGAGTGTGAGATGAATTGAGAGAGTGAAAAAAAAATTAAGGGCTTTCTTTATTCCTTTTCATTTATAGACAATATTATGCTTCTGCACAGAAGGACTAATTTAGCCCTCCGCACAGCCCCAGTGACCCTTCCTAATAGAAACCATTTAAATCTTTAAACAATTTACATGAAAATGTAACTTTGCTGCGAATATATTTCTTCCCCCTCCTGCTCCCATCACAAGTGCAATCCTTCAAATCTCTGACAGCTTCCATTATCTCTTAATGAAGTGAAAGCATCTTTCTTAGGAGATGCGCCGGCCCCGAGGTTAATCACAGAAACGAGGTTCACAAATAAAAATCAGAGGAGGAAAAAGAAACGGGAAAGCAAACACTTAAAAGAGCTCGAGGGGGTGGCTCCACCACATGGAGCCTAAAGATCCAGGTGGACAGTGACCAAATCCTCCCTGAGAGCCCATGTGGGCTGTTGGCTGACTCCATCCCTCCATCCCGGCTGACTCCATCCCTCCATCATGCCTGCTCTTGGCTAAGCCACCCTCATGGGACCTCGGGTGGGTGGATCCTCCCTTGTGCCTTATCTTATACCTGTGCCAAGACAAGGGTGGGGGTAATGCCAGGCAGCACCTCACCCAGACGTCCAGCGTCCTGCTAGGAGCTGCAGAAGCCACCACCACCGCTGATGCACAGGTGGGGTGGGTTTGAGAGGGGCAGAGCAGAGACAAGCCCAGAACTCCACTTACAGCAGTGACCCAGTTGTCCCAACACAGGCACCAGAAGACTTCCAGTCCGCCCAGTACAGCTTTCATTGTCAGACACACCGGGTCATATTCGAAAGGTTCATGGAGGAAGGCATCAGGCATGGAGCAAGGCAGAACCAGGCTCCACAGCTATAGAGACAGCAAGCCTGAAAGCAGGGGCTCAGGAGCATCTTCCAAGGCATATGGGTTCTGCATACCCTTGTAACACCTTGCCACACGTCTCAGGAGAACCCATCTGCAGCACAATGACAGGGACAGGTTGGGACTCAGTGACACAGAAACACCCTGGATGCTCTTTAGATTTTGCAGGAGCTACACACATTTCCAGCCTAAGCATCAACTACAACCCTTTCTGCGTGCTTGCTCATTGGAAAACACAGGTGGCTCTGGGGCTCATGCAGGGCTGCAGCATGCTGTGGGACTCTGCTGCAGGGGTATCTGCAGAAAGCTGGAAAGGCAGAGCAGAGGTTGTTGCTCCGGGCTCTGCCCTCCATCAGATGCTCCCTGCTTTTCTCCAGGCTGGAGGGCTGCTTTGCAGCAGGCTTTGTGGTGATGTGGGGGAGGTTTAAGAGAGAGGACATAATGAAAAATAAATGTAAAGGGCTGGGAATGAGGAGAGAAAGGCTGAAAAACCATTGAGCTGACAGGAGGCAGTATGGAAAAGGGGATAAAAAAACAGGAAGGTCTCAGGGGAAAACGGATTCACAAGAAAGGGGACTACTGACTTGAACAGAAGAGAGATGAAAGCAGAAAGCAACAGCAGAGAAAAATAAATAGCTATTTCCAGAAAAACAATAAAGTTTGAAATATTCTGGGCCAGAAGGAAGAAAAGAAAAAAAAAACCTAAGAGTTAACAATTCTGGTTGTGGAAGCTGCTTAAGTAAAGAAAACAAAGAAAGAAAAGGCAAGTACAAAGCGCAAAAATAAGGAGATAAGCGATGCACAGAGCTCTTCTTTCAGCAACAGTTTGCTCCCTGCAGTTTACTACAGTGGGCTGGTGTGGGACACAGCGGCATCAAACCATGGCTCTGTGTCTCTGAAGAATGCATCACTCCCAAGCCCAGTACCTGAACTGATGTTGTGTGACCTCAGCACACTGCCCATCAAATCGCCTCCAGGCCATAGGACCAACGAGGCTTTGGCCATAACTGGAGAGCGTTTAAGTCCTCTCTAATCTTAACACAACTTCGCTGCTACCAAATAAATCCAAACTTGAAAATACTTGTACAGAAATCTGTTGCCTCAAGGGAAGATAAAGTCTCTGAGGAGAAAGAGCAAAAGGTTTTCTTTGTCCTGGGACACTGCTCCTCCTGCTTTCTTCCTCTCCGCTCTCTGACTTGGCAGGCAGCAGGGCAGAGGCAGAGACTCGCAGGCACGCAGGGATGTGTGCTCCCGGCAGGCCAATGCGTCGCATTTGCCAGGCTAAAAGCAATCCCTGGTTTGCCTGGAGAAAGAGCATCAGGAGAACGCACTGCTCATCTCCAGCCGAGGCAGGACAGGGCCAGGAAGGCGCGAAGACGGCCTCGGCTGTCAGCAGCATGACAGGAGGAGCTGGCTGACCCCAGTGCCACAACGCATTGGCTGGAGCTGCGGCTGAGCGTGCCCGTCTTCAATCAAATCCTCCAGCAGCGAAACCCGCAGCCCTTGGGCGGGGGATGACAGATCTCCTTGCTGATAACCACACAAGACAGCTATCCATCAAGCCTAAGTGAAGGCAAATCAGTCCTGATCTGTGCAGGGTAAGCCTCATTTGCCACCTGATGTCAAGTAAGATGGGAGTTCTGCTTTCCATCTCTGGGATTATCGGTGTCTGACAGGTCACCCAGGTGCTTACGACATCCCGCGGTATGGAGCTGAGCCTGGGCTTCACAGGGCACACGCCGAGCCTGAACCACTGGCCCAGGCTTTGTTATTGCACGCAGACAAAGAAAGGGAGGACATGGGTGGGACTGAAGCTTGGGAGCACTCAGTGTGTGCCCAGGGCTCACCATCACCTAGGCCAGCCTTGGGGCTGCTCTGACTTACCCTCCCCCCATCCAACACGGTGACATCAGCTGTGTCCCCTCCTGAACTGGACACATCTGCCTCTTCTCCATCCCACTCTGGGACTTGGTGGGGCAACTCCTCTCCTGGGGTAGGTAACGCAGCATGGAGGGGCTGGCAGGGACCCCGTGTGGGAGGGACGAGCTGATGGGACCTGACCTTCTGTGCAGGGGCAGAGGAGGAGCGGGGAGAGGGAGCTGCGAGGGGGAAGTCAGCCTCTTCCTCCGCTGCTACCTTGACTTCTCACAAAGCTCCTTTCCTCCCAGCATGGAGAGGCACAAACAGCTCTCGTTAGGTGAAGGGGGTTTTGGAGGGCGAGTGGGATGGCGGGTAACAGCTGCGTGTCAGGCCTGAGTGCCTACAGCCCAGCAGTCATCTCAAAACACAGCTTTTAGCCGGTTCCCTTCCTCCCACCTTCCCCTCTGCCTGCCTCGGCACGGTGAGCGGGAGCAAGTTAACCCTGTAACCTTTAATCAAGGGCTTGTGTACACGGAAAATATTGATGGAGCTTGTCTCCCTCATGGCCTCACACCACGGCTCCGATTACACCATTAACTCCCCAAGCTGAGTGCCCGGGTTGGTATTGGCAGCCAAGAAATAATGGCCCTGGAAACTGCATTACAGAGCGATCGCTGGGAAGCAGCGGCCCGCAGAAATGGGCATTTCCACCTCGAGGTGCTCCGGGGAAAGCAGGGACCTGCCAACAGGAGGAGGAGATGGGGGGGCCACTGCTCTCCCACGTGCATGAGCGGAGGGCTGGCTATGAACTCCATCTCCCTGTGTGAGTTTGGGCAAGTTACAGCCTGTCCAGGTCTGATGAAGACAATGCGTCCCAAGGAGTGGATGGTCTGGGGGAAATCCCACCGTCCATGCTCAGGCGAGTCAATAAACCCAACAGGCTGCAGAACCTGCACCCAGCCAGCTGGCCAGGAGCAGGCAGGCGCCCCACGCTGGCACGGTTTCCAAGATCTTGGACATTTCCCCCTCTGTTTTGAGAACTGAGGGGTCTTCAGGGATTTTGTACACCTAGAAGAGACATCTCTTGTCCCCAGACAGCCTGGTGGATGCAGCCAGGACATGAGATTCAGGGGACTGTGTGGGGAGACAGGGAAAGCATGCACAGGCATATCTTACCTGGCTGATGAAAGCCAGACCAGCAGGCTGCGGAGACAGCCTCACTTCAGCCTAAGGAAGGCTGGAACCTCTCCACCAGGAGAAACTGTGAGGACTCTACCCATAGCAGGACGAAGGTCCTTAGTCAAGCCGTCACACATTACGTGGAAGACAGCAACTCAGATCCTGACAGTGAGTGAGGATGGTCCCGCAGCTGAACTACCACTCAAGTGGGTGCTGGCATTATGGATTTACTGGCTGTCCTGGGGCACAGGACTTTTTGTTCCTTTTGGTTCGGGCCAGAAATGTCACTCCACAGGTGATAAGTCCCTGCAAAATGCTTCATTTTAGTAAATTGTTAAGGCTAGGGAAAAAAACCCTCATGATTAGAAAATCACCAGCCAGCACCATCTCATGGGGCTGCAGGCTGGGGCAATGGGTGAGAAGGGGTATGGGCAGTGGTAGGGGTGACACAGACAGCGTAGGGACAGGTTCAGAGCAGAGCTGGGGCTGGGTGGCTCCAGAAGCTGCTGGGGGAAGAGAGGTGGGTGGGAGAAAATCCCATGCTCCAGGTCTGCTTGCAAAAAAAAAGGCCACCTTGGCCAAAGCAGACCGTGCTTCGCAAGGAGCCGAGTCTGCGCAGGGTATCCCCGTGCTCAGTCTATTGCTGCAGCTCCTGGAGCGGTAGCACCCCTCCTTGTAGCTCCACGGGGTGGGAAAACCTGACCAACAACCAGCAGTTCCAGTGGGATGAGGCTGGTACCACCTTCCCCCGAACACAGGAGCGAGCTGCCTTTCCCGAGTGGGAGGAAAGCCTCCACGGCCACGCGCAGCCGGGATGTGGGATGCTACTGACACCCAGTGGCTCCTGCATCCTGCAGACTGGCACCGGCTCCGTCACGGGTGGAGAAGACACATCCATGCTGTCCCCATGGCTGGGGCATGGCCTTTTGGGGACACCTGCCTCTTCGGGGACTCGTCTGTGGAGGGAGGGGTTCAAGTCCCTGGGTCACCATGCGCTTGTGGCACGGCCGGCAGAGAGACTGGCAATGTGGGGCAGGGCGACCCTGGCAACGTGGTTTTGCAGGGTGGTAAACGGGATGCGAGGAGAAGGAGGTGCACCCCGGAGGGTTGTAGCCCCGTGTTTAGCTCAGCGGTGTCTGCCTCGTATCACGAGCCCGGGGAGACGCTGTGCACCCTCCTCACCCGCATCACAGCCACATCCACCTCTACAAACGGCTACATTGTTTTATTCTAAAAGCTTATGTATGCCAGATAAATAAATACCCTCAATTCCCACAGAAATGCCGTAGGGTGGGAGGAGGAGAGACGTTGGGGTTAGGTTCCTCTGAGCCGCTCTCATTGCTGCTCTCCAGATCCCCCTGCCAGCTCTGGCTGGCCAGCTCCGACCTCTGCAGACCATGAATCCTGCAGGGGTGAGGCTGGGATTTTAGGACGGAGCTCCAGGGACCAGCTGTCCGGGTGAGCTGTCCTGTGACAGCTCCCTTCACAAACATTTTGACTCCAGGCAAAGATGCAAGTTAGAATTGGAAGTGGATTAAGCTAAATCAGGAAACCCTGTTCGCATTCCAGAAGAAGGCTGTCTACACAGGGAGTTATTTAAGAGCAGCGATGGAGCTTTTCAATCAACTCCACATGTCACTGCAGCCCCAAAATCAAGCAAGCAAGAAAACAGCACGGAAAAATAATAACAAACTGCCTGCATCTGGCACCCCGCAGTGCAAAACCAGAGAAGATACAGCCTCTGACCTGAAGAACAGCAACAGATAAGATGGACGCAGAATGGAATAAAAAAGAGTTCAGAAGCAACACTTCACAGGTGAGAAAAACACATTTTCCTATGGCCCTTCACACTGACAAGCTCTTGTTTTAGCCAGGGAGAGCACCTAGAGGCTGCTGAAACAGAGCTGCATTTTTAATTATTTGTTATTATCAATTGCTTTGCAGATAGAAGCTGCTGATAACAGAAGCCCCTTGCGCTGAGCGCAGGAGAGAGACAGCTCTTTCGGCCAGGGATTGTGTGAGCAGACACTGACTGCATAAAGGCAGCAACTTACCTCGGGAAGATTATCTCAGAGTCTGATAGTGGACCAGCCATCGTCCCTGCGAGATCAGAGGAAGAAGGGATGCTTCCTCTGCAAGTGTATAAATCAAATTGTGGGTGGAGAAAAAGAAACAGAAGCAATAAATGAAAATCACTGTGGCCACAGCACATGGTGCACAGATTTTGTGCACAGCGCACAGATTTTGTTTGTATTCCTCCATAGAGGGCTGGTGGCTCTCTGCTTACAGGATCAGGAAACGCTGGCTGAAGATAAGGCACCGAACCTGGGCTACAAACGGGGACAGAAGGCAAAGTCTGGAAGTTTGTATCTGCATCCTATTCCCAGGCCTTCGTTGCCTCCCCCTATTCATGCAAACCGGGGCCATGGGAAGGCTCTGTGTGCCATGATCCGGGGGATGATTCTGGGGCACCCAAGGAGTGCAAGGGAATGCACCAGCTGAATTAATGCATCATTTCCATCTGTAATTTCTCAGCCCAAACGAGCCTTGTTGGCATACCCTCACACGCACGCACATCCCGCTCTGGAAACAAGCGGACTGATTAGCATCGACTCTATTATCATTGTTATGCGCAGAGACAGCTGATCGATGTCTACTCAGTAAGGCAAAATCAGGTGTCCGTCACGCCAGCGAGGCCTCCTCCCCCCTCCGCAGGGACCCACGTGCGCCGGGTGCCTGGCTCCCAGACTGCAGACCAAATGGAGAAGGAAAGGAAGGATGGCTCCGCTTTCACCCCCAGAAATGTGATGACTGCTTGTGTGTCAGCAGTAGGGACCTGATCAGAGCAGTCTTCTTCATGGCAGGACTTCAGCTGCCCCTTGGCAGAAGGGGCACTTGTTCACGGCCCGAGAAGGATGCATCTCCCACCCTCAGCAACACCTGAGCACACTGACTGTACGCCGGTGATGAGGAGGAAACCTCTCTACTGCCCAGCAGTCACCCCATCCCATGCACCCTTCCCTCGCCTTGTTCAGTAAACGTCTTGCACCTAAAGGATTAAAACATAAAGATCCTGAACTGACCTTCCAGCTAGCCCCATCTACCTTCTGCGGTCCCCAGCTCCGTGCGTTAATAAATAGCTCTGCCCTGTCTTCCCACTCTTCCCAACTTGACACTTTTTCAATAGTCTTATTTTCTTCAGTTTGTTTTGCTCCCTGCAAGCGCACCGGAACTCCTTGCTCCTGTTTCTTCTGCACAAATTGGTTTTCTCTTGTACATTGTCTGGAGAGCGGTGAATGCGGAGTGGAAGAATCACAGCCCCTTTCTCATCTCAGTTCATCCACTTTTCCGCTTTCCAAGAGCGCATTCAGAGCCAGGAACAAAACGACCAGCGATGGCTGCTTCACTGCGTGGCTGAGGATCATTTTGAGGCTGTAGCGTGGAATGACTCTCCTGCTTCAGAGGTGAAATGTCCTGTGGGGCCAAGGCAGAAGCAGCCATGAATAAGTGAGTCGTGCTGGAGAGAAGCAGTGCTCAGTCCCCTGCTCTCTGCTTCCACTTTTCTGCCTGCCGGCAGTGATGAGTGTCCAGATACAAAGCGATGAGGCTCACAAATGAGCTGTGGCAGCGAGATGGGAGGTGAAGAACGTCCTCGAGATACTTGGCTGTCTGCAGTGGCTCTGGGATGGTGCTCTCCCTACGAGACCTATGGACAGAGGTAAAAGGCCATACGCATCCAGACGTGGGTCCCAGACTCTCATTATGGGAAAACTCAAGATCGTCTTCAAACCGCAGCGCAGAAACAACCAGAATCTCCGTGCTGCTCTAAATGGCAATGGAGTTTTTATTTTCTTCCCTCATCCTGGCTCATGCCCAGCACAGGGACTGTCCCCTCACAGCTGCGCGCAGCACGTGCAGCCCCGGGGACGGGGATGTCCTGTGCAGATTTTGACACCTGAAGGGCAGGAGCAGCCATGGGCTCAGTGCTGGGGCACAGCGTGGGGCTGGCTCGGGGCGCTGTGCCCGGGAGACTGTATTGCTGTAGTCTGGCCAAGGGGTGATGAAGTCATGAATAACTTAAGCCAGGTCGTTATCTGCCAGGATGAGGTAGAATCTCCTTGCCAGTTAGGGATGACAGAGAACATCATTCATGGCCGTTCTCATGTGAGAGGAATCCAGAAGTACAGCAAAAACCAGAACGCCATTTGTTGATGTGAACTTCTGACCCAGAAGACGCTTTCTCAGGGGAAGCTGCAAACTCTCCAGAATGCTTTTTTCCCTTGTTGTGCAGATCCCACCTCCCTGCTACCTTGCTCAGCTCCAACGAGCTGCCATCCATCCTGGAGTGGGTGTCTCTAGCTAGCAGGGAGCTGTGCTGCTTTCGCATCCCCCTAACCCTGAGGCTGCGCTGCCACAGTGGCTTGAGCCGTGCCCACAGGTGGGTAGGGAAGGCTGAGCCTGGGGGCTGCAAGGGAGGCCCCCGGCCACAGAGGTGTCATCCGGAACACGCAGAGAGCTGGTGCTGCCCAGCGTGGTGCCCTGGCCTGGTGCCACTGCTCCCCGGTGAGGGACCACCATCCTGCCCGATCCAGAACGACGCACAGGGACGCACACGAGCGCCAGCCACCTCCTGACAGCGGAGAGGATCTGTCGGCGGCACTGGGGCTGCTTCAGCTCACACTCTGGCCTGGATCCAGCTGCCGAGAGGGCTGGGATATTGGCTTCAGTCGGATGAGCTTGTAGCTGGCCTTTGAATAACATTTGAGATACCGGTTTTCAGGCATCTGTGCAGTTCATTACTCTCCAAATAAACACAATATGCATCACACCCAGGGCAATCTGTGCACTAGTAAATCCCAATCTCTCAACTCCAGAAAGCCGTAAAAACCAGTAAGATGCCAGTATCCACTACGGAGCTTGGATTGCCCTGTGATCACAGTGAGCACCATACCAGCAGTGCAGCGTTCGTGGACCCGGACAGGGACGGGGGACCTGTCTGCGCTGGGAGCTGGACTGGAGGAGGGACACGTGGTAGCAGGCAGCACTGCTGAGCACTACATGTTTCAGGCTGGGAGAGGTGTGCACAGAAGCCCAGGGCATAATTTACAGTGCTGAACGCGCACTGAAGCATGGTGTTTTCTGCTGATGCGAGATGGGCTGTGCCGGTGCACAGCGCCCACCCTGCGCTCCTGAACGGGGTGCACAGGGACGTGGCCTGTTTCAAGCCTGGGTAGCTGGCACAGCTCCTCACACCGACTCGGTCGCTTTGACGGGGCAAACAGTTTGCACCTCTGTTGTTCAAAAAGCCCTGGGAAAGCATTTCTCTTTGCTGTGTTGGCACAACTAGAAGAGCCTCCCTTGAAGAGGGAACAACCCCCAGGCGCCAGCAGTTGGCACACGGCACAGTCTCCTCCTGAGAATGAAATAGAAAGGGAAAAGGTGGAAGCTGCTACAGACATCACAGGAGCCAAAAATCTGAGATACCATGTGCAGTTGTATAAAAAAGGGGAAAAAAAACCCTGCGTAAACTTCCCTTTGATTCAGACAAAATTCCCTCTTGGGGTTCCTTGGCTGAGAGCATCTCCCGGCTGAGCTTCCCTTGCACTTCCATCCCGTGGCAGGGCCAGGCCGTGCCCACCGCCGGGGGCCCGCTCGGCTCCCCGCTGTGCTGTCAGCCTCCCCTGGTGAAGCAGCAGCCACCCGTAATGTGGCATCACCACTTCATCTGATGCGGCGAGTCGATTTAATGAATGAATTAATTTTGTTCTCAACTGGGTGCGACACGCATTCAAAAGCTAGAAAATAAACGTTTCCCTTTCCTAAATTATCGTGTCCCTTTTGATTTGTCCTAGGCACAACCGTGTGCGTAGAGACTCTCCATATCTCCCCCACCAACCGGGTCCTGGATTTTCCATCGCCGCAGAGATAAACAACCTCCCCAGCAGAAGCCAATATTGCTGTACCGTGTGTTGCCTTCCATCCACGTCTGCTGTCTCTGGCACTGTACGGTACCACACGTTGCTCAGGAGTCCAGAACTGATATTGCATCTCTCTTGTGGGTCATCATGGACAAAGACAACCACCTCTTTCCTCTCTTGGTAGAATCTTTTTAAAATTTCTGTCTGAAACGTATTTATGCCCATTTTCTGCCATGCCAATTTTCTATTTAAGCGTCTGCATCCTTCTCCCTCCACGGTGCTATTCAGTGTGATACACACAGAGGGAGTGATCCTGTTCCCACTCAACTTCTGTTTTGCTAAGCCTAATAAGCAAGAGTCTCCACTGTAAAACATGCTTCTCCCTCCTGTGGCCAGCCTTTTTTTCTGCTGTTCCAGTTTTTGTATGGATGACACAAAAATAGTGATCAAGTTGTGAAAACCTTTAAGGAACTACTGTTAAGTGACTGCACCACAACCAAGCCTTTCCTCTGTTATAGCAGTGTCCATGAGGCTGTAACTATACCCAAAATTTGCCTGCTGTAGGTGACCCTGCTTCGGCAGGGGGTTGGACTAGATGACCCACAGAGGTCCCTTTCAACCCCGAACATTCTGTGATTCTGTGATTCTGTGACATAAATTGGGGAGTGTAGTGTTTTCTTCAAGTATTCTCCTGAGGTTCGAGGACCACTTGGGCCAAATCTGAGATCTCAGCTGCACACCTCCTTGCTTCTCCACCTCCTAGTTTTCTCCCTCTGCATTAGGGGATCTTCATTCCCTTTCCTTGGTGACTCAGTGACTTCATTGCCCTGAATCCTTCAGGAGACATTAAATGTCTTCTGCCCTGCCCAGCAAGGCTAGGCTGGTGGCTGCGCACATCTCACGGCCCTCCCATGCTTCTTTGAGCCCAAGTCCCCCGTGATCTTGGAGTGCCCTTTCCCAGCAGGCATGAGAGCTGAGCTCTAAATCCTGCACATTTTCATGCAAACCACTTCTTTGCCTCTTTCAACTGTGGTCTTGCTACGCATGTGGATACAGCCCCAGTGCTGTGAAGCCAATTAGCGCCATTTGAGTGTTGCCACTGTTTCAAAAATCATTTGCAACTACAGGTATTTTCTCTCCTGATATCTTTAGAAAGCACAGCAGCAGTTAAGTGGTTAAGTGCAAGAAATCATCTCCTCGCACAGACGACAAGGCTTCCCAGAACTGAGAGCAGTGTTTCAGCCCAAGAATTAGCATTTGCAACCCTTCTCATAATGAGAGGCCATGGGCAGCCTGCCGGAACAATCTCTCACTAAACCGTCCCAAACACAAAGCTGCTCTGGAAAGCAAGAAGCTCTTTAGGAAAGAGTAATTGTTAAGATTTGCAAAATCCATTTTTTTCCATCGGCTCTGCAAAACCATTTTAGAATTTGTAAATTTGTTCTAGGATTAGATTAATAGGTTTCATGATTTATAAACCTTTTCTTCTCTCTCACCCTCCCCTTGACTTTAAGAAGCGATTGCAGACTTTAGCTCAGTCCAGGTTTTAGAAATAATTTCCCAGTCACAGCTGTGGAGATGTCATGGCAGGGTCTGGCACATTAGAAGGGGAGATTTCCCACCCAGAACATCAAGACATCCCAGTGCCAAACCCCCCTTACACCCAGGATGCTTGATGGTGAGATATATCAGCCCCAGGCTGGTGCCTCCTAGGAAGTGCCATCTGGACTGAAAGCGTGTGCCATCGCCAGCAAACAAAACCTAGCAAAAAAAAGTCAAGGCCTTGCTTCGAATCACCTGAAAATGAGTACCTCCACCACTGGGCCGGACTAGCTGTCTCCAAAGTTGGCTGCCTCGGAAAAACGGCAGAAAAGCACAAACTTATTGTGGTATTATTCACAATACCTCACAAACTCCAACAGTTTGCAGCCCAGGGGCTTCCCGAGCCAGTGATGGTGAGTTTGTATTCATTAGCCCTTGAGGGCTTTGTCCTCTGTGCCCATGGGCCAGCTGTGCCCTGAGAAAGGCCCTCTCCTCTTGGCTACCAAGGGCTCCAGAATGACTGCCTTCCGCACGCACACGTCTATGCTTAGTGCCGACAGCCCCACTGCCCGAGCATCCCTCACTGCCCGAGCATCCCTCGCCGTCCTCAGATATCCCAGTGGGATCAAATAAGATGCCAAGACATGAAAGCCACAGCAAATCTTAACTCACTTTGGGACCTGTACCTACCAGACCTGCGGAAGCAAATAATTTATCAGACTCCCATAAAAGGTCCCACTGAGTAGTCCCAAAGACACTGTCTGAGCTCCACTTTGCTCAGTGTCCGCATCATTCCCAGCTTGGGCTGATGTATTCTTAATTAGCATCCTAATGTGAGGAGCATATGCAATGAAGCATGAAAAGAAAATCCCCATCATTTAAATTCATTAACAGTCATCCAAAGTCTTCAATGCAGAGGTGGAATTATCTCTGAACTCCTTCTGAGAGACCAGCTGTGCTCACTAAACTGTGGTGGATGTCGCTGCACTGACTTATTTATTTAGCTGTCTCCAGGAGGTTTGTCCCCCTAGATTATTACAGATTGCACCCACCAGATCGCCTGGGTGTCTGCACCAGGGTGCACGTACAAGTGTAACCACAGCCCTCACCCCAAGGCCAGCTACAGCAGCACCATTTGCAGGTTGGTCATGGAAACCTTGCCAGTGCATCCCCGCTGAGGATGTTCACCGGTCATGTTTACCACACGGATTACTCTGTCTCCTGTATTTGCTCTTCTTCTTTTCCTTGCAACAGGGAATACCTCCAGCAGCTACTGTGTTTAATCTCTCCCCCCTGCAGTTGTCATGGTTGTAAGGCAGTAGACGCAGACGGCGGGAGAACACACAGCCTGGCCCCTGTCCCGGTGGGGCTCTGACTTCGGGCTGGAGGGGGGGGGGGAGAGCCAGGGTGGGATGTGGCTGCCCAGATGTGCTGCTGCCCAGATGTGTCTGGGTGAGCAGAGCTGGCTTCACAGCCTGTGCTCCCACACGGTGGGATGCATTTGGCTACACAGAGCATGGGCTGGAGCATGCCCGAGAGATACCACGGGGCTGCCTTGCTGCGCGTGAGGAGCCACATCAACCCATGCCCAGTATGGCAGGGGAGAGGGGGCTTGTCTGGCTGTGCAGAATGCACCATGTTGGTAAGGTGGGACTCTTCTATCTACTGGAGTGAGAAAGCATTCATTTTTCAACCTCCCTGTCCCAGTCTTCTGCCCTTCACCCGTCTGCCATCACGCCACAGAAAGCCGGCGGTTGCAGACTCTCCATCGATCAGGCTCACAGATGCCCTGCACAGAGAGCCCCTGACCCCCGGCTCTGAGAACCGACCCCTGAAACCGAGGACACGGGTCTTACACATCAGAGGAGAGACTGGGCTGGGCTCAGCCTTCCCAAGCAGGGTCCTCCGGAGGTGAAGAGGTGGTCAGATCTAAGATAGAAGCAGAGGAAGAGAGGAAAGGCTTGTGCCAGCGGGACTTGTGCTATTGAGCATCCTCTGCCTTCCTCTGCGGTTCGTCTGTCCTGAGTGTTTTGCTGGAGGCAAATTACCAGAACCAAACAGGCAACAAAATCAGAATAAACTGCTCCAGAGCAATTATAGTGAAGGTCTCATTTATGGAGAAAACCTGATTTAATGCAAAATGAGCTTACAACCTGGTGCAAACTAGTCTGTTTTAGAGTATTTGAAGCTTCTTGAATATCTTTCGCTCAATTAGGGATTGGTTTTATAAGCCAAACTCAAATTTACCATTAAAAAAGAATAAAGCATCCTCACAGAAGTTTGAGCAAAAGCAAATAAACTGGATCCAGATCCTATTTACATTCAGTCCGCGCTGCTTTTCGAGTTCCTGAGGTGGAACTATCTGTGGAAGGAGACAGCAACCAACCCGATAAATACAGAATGCCCATGGAAATGCCAAATTGTCCACAAGTATATATTCTTGGAGGTCAGTCTTCATATGCGGGTTACAATCCTATCATCTATCTAGTGACAGAGCTGCAGCAGGAGTGACAGGAGTGTTTGAAGAATGCAGCGATCTGAGATTCTTTCAGCCATCTTTAATAAATGATACAAAGGGCTTTTTTTCCTCTATGCCAGACGATTTTCACATTGGGTTTCAAGAAGATCTTTTATTCCCAGAACAGGAAAAGAAAACCATTTCCATTCAAAACACCATTTTAGAATTACATTTGCCTCAACTTAATTTTTAAAATACTTTCAGAAGTGGGGAAAATGAATGTAAAACAAAAGAAACATAAAATTGCTTTATTTTGGATTATAGAGATTCTTCCATTTGATCTCAGCGGCTTTGTAAAGGTGGAGAGGGCTCGCATGTATGAGCTCCTTTATGGCAAGAAAAAAGCTGAAAAACTTTCTATTTTGGGCCATTCCGAAAAAGAAATCACATTTCGTGTTTTTTCTGGTTTGGCAGTGAAATGAAAAAGCAATTATTCATGCAGTTCTCATTAACCATCCATTTACAAGTTGTTTATAAGTGATTAGTCAATCTTAGACGCATGTCCCAGACAGGAACAGCATGTGTTTCATAAAACCGTCAGTGGAAGGTGTTGAAGGCAGTTACAAGCTGTGGCTGAAAAGAATCGGCTAAACCCTTTAGCTATTGATTAGTGATTTAGCCAGCCCGTATTCGTTACAATATCTCTTCGTGGTGTACTAATGAGCACTTATGAATAGACCTGTAATCTGAAGCTGAGTTCTGAAAAGGCAAATCCAGGTCCAGCTCTGAACTGCTGATGAATTTTAGCTTGACCTTGCCTGGATCCCACGCCAGGGGTTGCTCCTGCACATCAGGCAATTTTTCTTTCGGCCTCCCTGGAGAAAGCTGTAGGGTATTTTTCATCCAGGACCGTATCCAATTGGCTTCCCGCGGATGGAGCCATCGTGCTATTTCCCATTGAGGTGACTTTGGTAAAATTACCTGGCAGCCCTCAGCACTGATTGCATGGCCCTGACCTGAGAGCAAGTGTATGAAAGGACCAGATTCAGATTCTGCTCAATAAAAATGGGAGGATTTACTCCAGCAAATAATTCAGCTCAGTAATTGCATTCTTCTCTCTCCTACTCTCTTGCCCTTCTTCTTCTTCTTTCCTAATAAAATAACTAAATGAAAAAGACTGAATTCTGCAGTAGGAAATTTTTCAACTTAGGCCTCCTCCCAGGATAATCTATTATCTTCACAAATTACTGCAGACAGTTCTTTATTGTTTAAAACCTTTTATCCAAATAAATGCATAAACCTTTAGGAAGGGACAGAGGGTGGGGGAGATGAAGGGAACCAGCATTTTAAATGAAAACCTCCTTCCCTCATTGACTACTGTATGCCAAAAAAAAAGAAAATGAATTTAAAAAACAAAAAGAACACGACTGAAAGACAACAAAAGGCATGAGCCCAGGGGAACAGAAACTGGTGATCTGCAATGGATTCCATTAAAGTCTTCTCCCTTTAAATATTACAAGTGTTTGTTCTCTGCAGCCTGATAAATATCTCACTGTGTTGAGATTGAAAATTGATAAGCCATGCAACATCAATCTCTTTCAGATTCGCAGCCGCCCTGCAAACTCATCACTTTGGGACGGGCACCAGTTTAATTAGCTGTTGGGGTAATGCCATGTCGGGCAGCTACCTAACAGCCTGAAAGCATTTCCAGTGTTCTGCTACATTAGGCCCCTTTGGACAGATATTTCACATCATACACCCAAACACAAACAGCAACGCGAGAGGCCAGATGAACAAGCAGCCTCATCTCTCTTCCCCGCCTGATGCACTTTATTATCCTCGCTTCAGTATTAACTCGCTGGTGGAGGGAAAGACGTGGCTGGGAGACGGCAAGGGCAGAATGATGCTCAGAAAGGATGTTTAGGAAAAGAAAGGGGTCCAGGGAATTTGTCTCAGTGTGAGGGCAGGCATGTGGTTTCTGGTGGCACAGGCAGAACTGCGGCGCGTGGCGATTTGTTTGCAAGACCCACCCGCTGCTTTCTGCCCTGGAGGGCACAGCGAGGAGCACGGCGGCTACCACCCCATCCAGCCACCCCGACTCCTCAGCTCAGACAAGCATGTGTGCATTTATGGGTGCAGTTGAGCGAGACCGGGACACAGGTTTCAACATTTTGCTCTCCCACCAATGAGTCAACACTTAATGCCCTGCTATCCCGCGGCCCCTCGTTGTACCCAGCGCAGGGTCAGGGCACCGAGTGGACGAGGGTTTGTCAGTGCAGGGAGGTATCTCAGCTCAGCATAGACCCAACTGCTCCTTTTGGGGACCCGGCTAAAGGGACATCTTCCAAGCCATCCAGTGGGAACTGAACTCTGCATGCCCCCTTGGAGACTTCCCTGGGGATGTTCGTTGAAAAGTAACCCAAGGGCTGGTGGCAAACCACCACCGAGTCCTTCACTTCACTGATGAAGCCTCCTGCATTGCCTCTTCCTGGCACACTGAGGACCAACTCTGCCCGATGTGGGCATCCCAGCTACTGCTACGGGAACTCAGGGCTCCCTCGGCCTTGCTGGGAATCACTCCCAATTTCTGCTTATCTTCTTCCTGCTCCATGTCCTCCTCCTCCTTTCCCAGACCCAGACAAGGCCTCTGCCACAGTGTTGGCCTGTTCTTCCCCTGCCGCAGCAAGCCAGAGGAATGGGGCCATCACTATTCCACCCAGCGTTAGGGAGGTGAGCACGGCTCCTGAGCGGGAGGAAACGACTTGGAGCCGTACACAACGAAGATGCTGCCTGGGAGAGTAACTCCTCTTGTTGGGCCTCGGCGACTCTTTATCAGGGAAGCCTCGTTCACTCTGACAAAGCACAGCTAATATTCTGTTTATTACCTTCGCTGCTGCATTTGGACTGTCAGGAGATGAAGAAATACCCCCAGAATTAACAGCAACATAACAGAGGGAGAAGAGCCAGGGGAGAGGTTAAGGCAAGTGCTGTTATCTAAGATATAGGCTCATAAACCCTCTTCACTGAAAACGGCTTGTGCTTCGATGGCAGCACCCCTCCTGGCACCCGAGAGGGGAACTGTGGCTTCTCCTCTCTGCTGCAGCACCTGAACAGATAGCAGGCTGGGCACAAGGCACCAGGGGAGAAGCAGGCTTCTTCCCTGATCACCTCTGCCTTCACGGATGCTAATGCTCAGACCATGAAAATAGGTCTAGTCCCACGAAGAGCATTCCCAGAGAGAGTTAACATTAAGTCCTTCAAGGCTTGAGTAGTCTTTGTATATGCACTGTGCTTCAGGTGACAAGCCATGCTCCAGGTTAGTGCTTTCAGGTGGCCCAGTCACAGGGAGAAGAGGAAATTTGTTAGCACCCAGTGCCAGACTGTAAACTGTCAGCAAGAGAGCCTGAAGACTGGACAGGAGGGAGCCCAACAGACTGAAGGCTGAACCTCTGAGCTGAGGGAGGTGTCACCCAACGCAGAAGGCACCTAAATGCAGGGGACACACTGGAGGAAAGCAGGAAGGGCCAAAATGAAGACAAGAATAAAGAACAGAACAGCTTAGAAAGATGATACTGGAAAAACCTTCATTTTTGCTGGCTGAGGCATGATATGCCTTCCAGAGAGGGGATTGTCTGGTTGGGAGTGGCAAGAGCATAGAGAGAGAGAGCAGGATAAGCTCAGTCAAGTATGCAAGATCTTGAAATAAACGCAGTGTTGCTCAGAGCTGAAGCTATGAAGTCTCCAAGCTTTGGATGAAGAGCTTTCCAGTGGCCAACAAGGCATCTCCACTTCTTTTGGAGAGGGCTTTCAAAGAAGCACCCATTGAGTGTGCTGCTTGACTGCTACACAACCACGCAAGGTGGAGAAAACTCCACCTGTCTCATTGGGTCTTGGAGCCACCCAGCCTCTGTTTGCCAGGATCCCATGGAGCCAGTGCTGCCTTGGTCTTTCACAGCTGGAAAGAAAGCCACGAAGCCTTCGCAGTCTCTCCTCACAGTTCATGACCCTGTGATGCTGTGAGAGGGCTACGCCATGCTGTGCAATCACAGTGCTGTTAGCACTCAGTCCTTCGTGGGGTCCCTGCAGCAGCAGGAATGCAAGTCCAAGCTACAAAAAGCACCAGGGCTTAGTGTATTATTGCTTCCAAAGGGACCTGAATGTGAACGGGAATGAAGCAGACTGGAAGGGAGCTGCGGGGTGTCTCCCCACATCTTTACATACAACAAACAGTGGAAAATAGTCTGCAGTGCTGAGCTGACTGAGCTGTCATTTCCATTCGGCACCAGAATGAATTTCCTTTTCAACATCTTCCAACCAGGAGCTTCTCACCTGCACAGGTATTTTCTAGCTCATGCTTTTGTTTTATTTAGAAAACCGAGACACCCGATGGACATGGAAACTGCTGAGTGGACCGGCAGGGGAGGAAGCAGGCAACATCTTCTCAGTCAAAACACACGCTCCTCTTTGATCAACCGAAGACTACTGTTCACCCCAGCCCACTCTGCATCCCCTCAGGTCTACTGACAAGGTGTCCCAGTGCAGGCCAGAAGTGACACATGCACAGCTAGCTCCTGCCCATCCCCAAAGGGTACACTGCTTCCAAACTGCCTCTCCTTTAACACATTCCTCAAAAAACTGTGCAAAGCAGAGCGCTCGCTACCCCCCGCAATACAGCTCCAACAGCGCATCAGCTCAGGGCCATGCTGCGCTAATCCTCGGCAAATATGCAGGTTTTCAATTTGCTTTTAAAGCACCTCCGAGGAAGGAGCTGTCAGATGACAGTGCCTCAGTGCAGGGAAAGTGAAACCTTTCTCCTAGCCAGGGCATTCACACTAGCCCAGCAGCAAACAGAGTGGCCTTGGCACCATGTCCACATCCACACAGGTCCCCCTGCAAAGAGCTCCGGAATTGCTCACTGGTCTCCTTCCACCAAGGGGGATCTGGCCCCATGGTGGGGGCACAGCAAGAAAGCCATCTCCAGATCTCGCAGTATCAATCCACGGTGATACAGACTGATCTGCAGATGGGAGGACAGCTTCAGGCATGTCCCACTTGGAAGAGACCACTCCCAGCACACACTCCCTTGCAGCCTATCTCAGCAGCTGCCCTTCTTGCCCTCCCCAAGAACTGCAGATGATGATCCCAGCCACGGTCCCAGACCACGTCCACCTCAGGACCCCTGACCAGCACGCCCTTTTTCTTTTGCACCTCCATACTGGAGCCTGCGACGGGGCTGGAGCAAGGCAGCACGCGCAATGTCTGCCGGTACCCGCAGCGGGATGGCCTTCCCAACATTTTCATGCCCACACATAAGCAATTTCAATCTCACTTGTTGCCTGTCATGCTGGAGAGCTGCAGCCTGCTCCCCAGGCCCCTGTGCGCCAGCTGCAGTCTGGTGGAATAAAAATGAGCCATTAAGCTCGTGGCACACGGCTTGGTGAGGCCGGAGGGAAAAGCATATCCTGGAGAGGAGGGGAGAGGTGGTGCTATCCAGAGGGAAACACTACAGCACGGAAAGTTAAAATCTCCTGCTTGCCCGGCTATCCAGCAGATCTCCAGGAGTGGTAAAACACCCTTGCAGATGCAGCGCTCCCTTGGTCAGGGCAATGTTAGGAAGAGATGACTCCAGAGTAAAGCACCTCTGACAGGCGGCCCCGCTCCATCCCCGCTCCACAGCCAGCCCCTCAGACAGAGCTGGGTTGGACGGGATGGTTACCTGGGTCCTTGCCCACAGCCAGTGTGTGCAGGCACTCTTGCTCAGTGCGTGCAGGGGGGACACGTCAGAAGAAGCAGGTTTGTGCATGGATGGTGCCTTGAAAATCCCCTCCATACAGCAGAAGCCTAGAAGAACGGGTAACGTCTGCCTCTGCAATGCTGGATCAGGCTCTCCACTGGGCCACCCATGTCCCAGACACACAGCTTTGCTTCCTCCAAGGACTAGCCTTGCTCTCCCTTCCCCAGACTCTGCATCTTCCACGCAGCTGCTCACTGCCCCGCGGGGCAGCCAGCCACAGGCAGGAGCCCTGTGCGCGGAGCTGTCGTTATGTGAAGGGGCTCACTTGTCCCCTCTCCAAAGGCCACGCAGATACTTTCTGGAACTCCAGGGCTGCTTCTGGCTTGAGCACCCCCATAGCTCGTGCTATTATAGCACTGACAGCCACCTCCCTGTAACACTCCCAGCCCTTGGATCTTAACCGGGGTCCTCACACATGCAGTTCTCATTGTCCCAACGATGGGGAAACTGAAGCACCGCTACCATGTTAGAACCAGGCAGCTGAACCCTTTAATACTTTGGAGCTCCTGATCCCTCTGGTTAACTGAAGTCACCTAGAAGAGGTGAAGGCTTACAAGGAAATTGGGAAACTCTAGAAATACAACGGTTATTGTGTGGGGATGTGACTGGTGTGTCCTCTACTCTTTACTTTAACCACTACTGCTTCACATTAACGTTCTGCTGGCTGAGAAGCAGCCACAGCATCTGATCTGCTATGTCCCCTGTGGAGGTGGAGGACCCCAGCATGGGGCCAAGAGCTGGGACCAACCCACCAAAATCCAGCAGGACACGAGAGGCCGAGCCCGTCGGTCGCAGAGAATCTCATTTGCAAGATGGTCCTTTGGGTCATCGCAGAGGCTGCGGTGCTGCCAGCATCTCCTGGCACGGCACGGCTGCGTGGGACATGGCCAGGAATGGCCCCCGCGTCAGTGCCGGGATGAAACGCTCTCTGAACGCCACCTTGCTGGGAGGGTGAGCTGCGCTGTCAGAACAATGCAATTAGGCACTTAATTCTTAATGTTAATTAACTTTCACTTGCTCTAGCACCTTTGTCAAGGTATCGCCCTGCTCTCTGGGGTGCTCTTGGGAAAGCAATTATATGCTAGTTACTTTGCAATTAATTACACCTTTAAGAAGGCCGTGGGAGGGCATCTCTTCCTGTTTGATCTTGTAAATGCCTCATTAAAGGCCCAACAAGGAATAGAATATTTTTGTGGTTTTGCTCACCTGGCAACCCTGTCCTTCTCCCCCTTGAAGAGGCAGTGGTGGTAGATATTTATACTTTGTTTTAGAAAAGAAAGAAAGACCAAAACCAACAGAGTTCACTTGGTACGGCAACTGTGCAACACCTCTCCTGACTACACAGGCTGCTAAAATTAACATTGAGAGCCTCTAGTATTAATAGGGAAGGATAGGTGACACTTTGCTAATGAAACAGCTTGTCAGTAGAGAGGCTGCAAATGAAACCAAACTTGTCACAGTGTGCGCAAACCCGGGCAATGCTGACTTGTGGTCCAAAACCCGGAGAACATTTTCACTGAGATATCTGGGGTCAAACAGTGACCACATTCAGTCACCCGAGAAAAGCTTTTAAGCCAAAAAACAGAAACTTTAGAGTTTACCACTGATAAGTATTTAATGAAAGATGCTGAGATTTTGATTTTTTTTAATTAGGCTGTTGGAAAAAATAATCCTGTTGGAATTTTCTCAGAGAAAGTGCAATTTTTAAAGCCTGTTCTACTGAAGAGATACAGTTCAATCATACAATAGCTCCTTTGTTTTCTGCATTCTCACCCAGTTTCACAGTGAATTGAGCAACTGCCGCCAAAGAATGTGTTAAATGAATAATTGACACGGCTGTGTTTTCTGCAGCAAGGAGCAAAATCCGACCTCTTGTACACAGCACATCCTCGGAGCGAAGCACCACGATGAAACACAGCCGTGGTGGATGGGAAGAGGAGCTGCTGGCTGCAGAATTTCCCAGTTTGAAGCAACATCTCAATGGGCTGGTGACCGTTGCGTAGAGGGTGGATCTGCTGGCAGGGTGTCCTGGTGTCACCACGTCCCTAACTCCAACTGCGCTGCATCAGTTGAAGATTGGGGCAATTTGGCCAACAACCTGGCCCCCCTTGCCAAGACAGCCTTCGTCCCGTCCTCGCCAGCCCTTGCACGGCCATCTTCTCCCCCTCCTTCAGCCAGGTGCCGGTGCAGGGAGCGTTTGCACCATACGGTGGGTTTCTGCTCTCCAGCTGGCACTCTCGCTCAGAGGAGCTCTGCCTTTGCATGAGCATCCTCTGGGGGAGGGGGGAATACAGCAGCTCAGACAAACTTCTTGCTTGGATTATTTTGGACATTGCTGGCAGCTGGAGTGTGCCGGAGGTGCTATGAAGCCTGGCAATGAAGTGAGAGAGGGAAAGAGGAAAGAACAGATGAGGAGAGGAAGAAAAGAGTCTATTTACTCGGGGCTGCCTTTGCTGTTTCTGCATCTCTTAGCTTATCTACTGGATGCTGAAAAAGTTAGTCTTTGTTATGCTAATACTGCTCTTGTCAGCACAAACGGCTTGGCTGTTCCCACCCTCCCGACAGCTCCTTCTCACGCGGGTGGAAGCACCAAGTCAGCAGAACAGACGGGGCCATCTCTCACCACACAGCCCGTGACTGCAGGGACTTTCTGTCTGGTATTGCAGCTTCCCAATTTCTTCTCCCTTTGAAGCGATGTGGGGAAAAATGAAAGGAGAAGTTGAAAGGAAGGCGCACACGTGCCGCGGAAGGCTGGGAGGTAGCTTGGGTGCTGTGGTGTTACCTGGTCCCTATGGGCAGCGTTGGCTGATCTCCTGCCCTGATGGATTGGGAGGGCAGGACGCTCACCCCACGCGTCACCCGACAGGGTGCAGGGTCTATTTGAACTGTCAGCTCCCCAGGGCTGTATGAGGCTGTAGAAGGATGAAATCCCCCCACTTGCACAGCAATGCTCCACACAAACACAGCAAAGCCTCCACACCGACCCACAGCCCACCCACTGCCAGGAAATGGATGTGCCCGTGTGGCTCTGCCCACCACCCTCCTGCCCCGTGACAGCAAAATGTTTCCGGCCGCTCCCCCAAAGCCCGGCAGCATTTACCTGCTGGGGAAGCTAGAGAGACCTCACTGGAGGGACATAACTCCATCAGGGAGAGTTTGCAGGGATGGAGGCTTTCACAAGAAGGACCAGGGTTAGGACAGGGCTCAGGGGGTCTATGGGAAGGACAATCTGAGACGCGGCCTGCTTTCAGCCTTCGTTAATGGCTTTGTTAATTTGCCCAGCCTCGCCCCTCTGCCACGGTGGCATGAGTCCATTCAGAGCTAGCTGCTGCCTGCATAAGATGGCTCTACCGCTGTGTTGGATAATTCAGCCCGACAGCAAGCAGACACCACTGACTAGCTCAGCAGTCTGGTAATGCAGACAGTGCCCGGACTGACCGAGGGCCACGACCACCTCCTCGGCCCGCCATCCCCTCCCGATGCTCCTCCCTCGTCAGGGCTGCCTGCGCCGGGGAATCCTGCACACCCGACGCCCGCGTGGCGAGCGTAAATGGGAGCCATCACTCACCAGAGCTATCAATCTGCCAAGCTGCATCAAATCTGCCATAAAAGATGTTCAAAAAGAAAATTGGCATTTTGTTTTATGGCGCTGCAATTTAACAAAGGGGGAACGAGGGCTGGAGGACCCCTGCTTCCGTGCACAGCAGCTCAGCAGGGCTGTATCGGACCTGTCCCATTCCCAGCCCTGGGCAATGTCCTCCTGCTTTGGAGACCAGTGTCCACTAGGACTCTGGGCATGAAAGTCACGCTTTGGGCACGAAGCTTATCCCTGGCACAGGCTCAGTAGCAGCTCAAGGCTTTGCAGCAGCATAAGGCAGAGCTGAACCCGTCGCTCTGCTGACGAACGGCAACTCTGGCTCTGTCCCACTAAGTGAAACCTGTGTCTTTCCCTGGGGCCAGGCACGCCACATCCTACGGTAACTGATTTGGTGAGCAGTAACGCTGGCGGAGGTGGTTTTCCCAGTGCCTGGCCCCAGCGAGGCAGAGATGCTGACTGAGCCTTTTCTACCACTTAGGGCAATCAAATGTCTTGCTCCCTAGTGGGTGCTTCGGTGTCTAATAAAGGTTGAGCATGCCTCCAGGTTGTCCCTCAGTAGCAGTACTAACATGGCTGCTAGTTTTCTCCTCCGCCTACTTCCATGAATTGTGCAGAACCTGAAAATGTTGGTGACCTGCCGAGGTGCTCAGCCCTGTGTGGGAGGGGACTGCAGGCAAAGAGATGCTCCTTATTAAAACAGGAAGGTTTTCCCTTCCTTCCCCTCTTGACTCCATCCTCCTCACCCTGACCAAGGACAGCCCGTGACCTGATGCATTACATCATTTTTATAGAGGGGGAGTCCCTAAGTGCCATGTTCCCATAAATAATAATAAGCCATAAAACCTGGGATTTATGGAGTCCCTTTCACTGAGATGCTGCCATGTACTTTCTAGCCACTGTGGTGGTGCCCCACAAAATACAGCAGTCTCTGCTTGTCACGGAGGAAACTGAGGGATAGAGGAAGGCAGCAGTTCCATGAAGGATGCACAGCCAGCCAGGAATGGGGCTGGCAGGAGGACCCACAGCCTCCTCCGAGCTCCTGTATTGAGCTGCAGCCTCAACTGCCCTCAGCAACATCCGGGATGACACATTCTACAGCCATAATTGCACCTGCTTTTCTCTGCCTCGCCACCCGGTGGTATAGGGTGCCGCCAAGCAGTCCCCCTCCATGCTGCTGCCCCACTGCAGACATTTACTCCGTGAGATCCTTCCCCATCTCATTTCAAGCCTTAGCTTTTATTCTTATTCTTCAGCTCTTAATTTCTCTCTCCTTTGTCTATTAATTAATTCTACAAAGCACTTTGGGATACATTTATTATGAATGACACGGTAGCAAATAATCTCTCCAGTTTTATTACTGTGTGACTGCAGCAGATCGCCTGCTGATTGATGGCTACTGATCTGAGCCGGAGAGTGACCAGCAGCCAGCGTGCATTAACCCCTCGCTCACGAGGATGTAGGTCACGTCAAGGAGTCACGGCAGTTTAATGGAAATCTGGGCTCTGTCCAAGAGGACTGGAACGGTCTGTTCTCAGCGATTTCCATCTTTTCAGGACCCGATGTGTCCTGGGAATGGGGCTCATAGACTTGTTGCAAAGAGGATCACTGGGCATGCAGGGCGCTGCCTCCTTAACTCATTGGGCACTGGGTTTGTGCCTCTGGCACTGGGCACTCCACGTGCACCTTTTGGAAATGAAAAAGCTGAAAACACTGAAAGGCTGAACCAGATGGATTTCTCCCGGCTTAGTGCAGCGGATTCTGCCAGGCGGGGTGAAGGTGATGTCTGCAGAAACCAAATCAAACGTGGGATGAACAGGAGCAGAAGAACAAGGGTGGGTAAGACAGTTCTGTCTGGGATTAAAATAGCAGAACTGAGACAAGTGCACACACTTCTGTGGTTCCAGTTCCCCCCCAGTTACCATGCCCTCATCTTGTACAAATGCCCACCGTCCAACGGCACCAAGACCAGCGGCGAAACGCCTTGCCAAAACTTGCCAGCTGTGCAGGGGTTCAGGCGAGGCTCAGATGTGCAAAGTCCTGCTGGTGCTGAAACCATCTTTGGTGAGCTCAGAAGCAGGAATGTTGGCCCCTGAGAAACTTTACCGCTGAAAACTAGATTTTAGGTAGCTCCAGAGTTAAACCATAATTGAGAGGGGTTTATAGGCTTTTAACTTTTAAACAACTTTTAACTTTGCCATCTAAAACAGAAACCAAGTGCCTCTGTCCTCCAGCAGATGTAAGTCATGGTCTCCTGTATGTCAGCTCTCCATCTATTAAATGAATAATACTTCATGGACGTGCAAAGAGGGCAGATGTGCTAAAGAAGCTGAGGGACTTGGATGAAAATTTTGCAAGCCCAGTAATTACCTCATGGGGAGGAAGACACCACATTCTTGCCTTGATCATGAGAGATCAAGATGAGAAGTAAGGAAGGCCCCAAGTTTCAAATATGAAGTTCCATCAGCAGAGAAAAAAATGAAGCCAAATGATCGTCATCTTGATGGTAAATCTAATTAGACTTGTTGCTGATAGTTTCCTTTTATTTCCTCCAGCATTTTTTCAGGCAGAAGGACAGATGTCAAGACCGGCCTCTTAAATATCATTACCAAAGCAAGCGTGGATATCGGGGAGCAAAAACTGTTTATGTTCTTGCTATTTAATGGCATAAAACAATACTCTTTACGGCAACTATTAGCTGGCTAATGGCATCCCATCATTCCTCATATCAGTTAAGTGACAGATGGAGCTGACAGCATAATTAAGCCACTAAGAGTCTCATAAATTACAAAACTACCACTGAAGCACCAACCACACCGGAGGAACCATTGCAAATATGATGTATGAGGAGTGTGAGCGAACAGTCTTCATTAAGTGACTGAAGGAAAGCCATTACGGGGTTTGGTCGCACTGTGAAGAAACCTGAAGTCAGTCACACTGCATCACTAATGAGAGACGTTTTGTTGCCGTTCGGCCACGCTCCTGCCCACAGCCGAGCCAGGGAGGGGGGACCTAGCTTTGTCTCACCCAGGAACGCAGCGCACGCAAAGCCTGGAATGGCTGCAAATTCATTTTTTTCATACTAGAGGTAAGGGTAGTTGAGTGGGAAAAAATTGCACCACTGGAGCGGTACCTGCAAATGGGGCTTGGGTGTAGGAAAGAGTGGTAAAAATGAGTCTTTTCTCCATAAGCTCCCCATCAAAAGGAGGTGGCAATTCTGTGTCTCTCACTCAGGTTTCCTAAATTGCCCAGTGCTAAGGATGGGAGAGTCCAGAAACGCTTCGCAGAAGCGTGAGCAGATTTTGCACCTGCTGCTTTTGTGTTTCCAGAGTCGCAGTAACTAAGGGCTCCTTTGTACTGCTAGCTGAACAGATTTTGTGGGAGTGCAGCCATTTTTGACAGCGGCAAAATTTCTAGCTCATTACAAACCTAAGTGAAGTTGTCCTCCTCAGTCTTTTCTTTTCACTTCATTCTGATATGTAACAGGAAAATGAAATAGTCAAGAAAATTATCTTGGATAATTCTGACAGAAGTTTTTTGCTGTTTCTGAGATGTGAGGAAATTTGAAATAACAACTTTTCATCCTCCTCCCAGAAAAATCAAGTTTTGAGCTCCTGAAATGTAGCATACTGAGGAGCAGATCCCCGACACGAAAATGGGATGTGGATCTCTTGTCTTTCCTCCTGGCTTTGCCTCCGCTCAGGACCACAGTGTTCAAGTGAAGGAAACTGGGAGCAAGGGAACAGTGGGATTCCCACTGTTGGATTTCCTTGAACTCCCCAAAGCACCATACTAAAGAGCAAAGTTAAGGCCCTGGGGAAGGGTGATGCTCAAACAAAGGTGCATTGCATTTTGAAAGTCCACTTAGGTAATCTTTTGGATGTCACAGGCCCAGGATATGTGAACATCTCCCTTTGGTGATACAGAAGAGGGACATCTTTCCAACTCCTCAGACGGCTCTACCCACTGCATTGCTAGCTTCTGGGAGAAGCAAGCCTTGTAAATGCTAAGTTATAAACAGGCTTTTATTTTACAGTCCAACACCACGACCTGCAATGATACAGCAGATCATTTTAGCAGAATATTATCCCTTTGAATTTTAAATGAATTTAATTTACAAGACTAAGGATAGAGGAAGAGAACTACCCATAGAGATATTACTTCATCAGAAAAAAGATCACACAGAGAAATCTGTAGCTCAGACAAATAGAAGCACATTAAGGCCGACAGTGAATGATGTGAATTTACCAGGGAATTATACAGAGAGGGTAAGGGAAGTGGCAGAATTTACATTTGGTGCCTGTGTTTATTGCTTACAGCTGAGCATTATAAATAATAAACTGAGTTCTTACTGCCTGTGCCATAAAGTTGTATTTTTCCCCTTCCTCCCCCTCTTCAGATCTTGTGGATTTTGTGACATGCACAAAGTACCTTGGAGAAGGAGCTGAAGGAAATGATTTGCTGGATGGCAGGAAAGACTTGGGGGTCAGGAAAAAAGAAGAAACACAGAACAGGCAGGAGAGAAAGAAAACCCAAATTTTTCCAAAGTAGAAGTTGCCATGAGGGTCATTCTGTCGAGTGGTACCCCTCAGGGCCCTGGTTTTCAGGAAATGTCTTTGAAAAGCATGTCCTTTCAAAGCTTCCTAGATCTGGCCTACAAAATGGCTGGGATTTTCTAACCCTGTGGCCTCAGAGGCTGCGTGCTGGCTAATTGCCATATGGAACATTCCTGTTCCCTTGCTGCCCTCAAGCTCAGCTTTACAGACCCCAACACCTCATCTGAAGAGGTGATGAGCTAGAGGGAAACAACGGTTCTGCCTTGGGCTGTCGGCAAGATCAACCGCTGCGGGATTTCTGAGACGCGTCAGCCCACCCTGGGATGATGTACTCAGGGCGATTCTGCCTTGGTTGAAATCACCCCTGCTTTGGGCAGTGCTTTCCAGCATCCCAAAAGCACCTCGTAAATGAGATCACTGAATTTGTCATCAAGGTAGGAACGCTGAGGCTGAGGTGTGGAGGGACAGAATGGGATGACAACTGCCCAGACACACAACCCAGCCTGTTCCATGTGCCAGACCGAAGCCTGCCCTGGGCACACAGCTAGGAGGAAGGCAAGTGCTAAACACCAGGGTCTCTCACATCTGCACTCATACCTGCCAAGCAAAAACTCCCTGACTCACAGCTGCCCAGCAAAAAACACCTTTGCGGATCTGGGCCAGTGGTGACCATAAGGAACTCCCAACAGTGGTGCACAACAGGACCCTCCTGTTGACTTTTCCAGCCTAAATATCTGCCTTAGGCACCTCTGTCCATGGGGACCCCGCTTGAGGGCAGCTTTCACCCCAGCATCGGCTTCCCAGGCCAGGATACACACAGCAGGCAGGGCAGAAGCCCTGCTCCTCGGGCGCTCAGCGCCTGGCCCTTCTGTGCCTCTGTTTCCCTATGTGCAAAGGGAGCAAAGGGCACCAGCCTCCTTTGTAAGTGAGTTCAGATCTAACAAGGAAAAGAGCCATGCAAGATTTCAGCATCAGGAAGCAGTGCTGCTGCTGCACTTCATTGCCATCCTCTGGTCTCTCTTTTTCAACCTTGATCCCTTCCTTGGCTCTGCTGTGGCCCTAATTCTGCTCTTTCATCTCTCCCCCTCATCCACACGGCCTCTGCTTCGTGCCTCTGCCCATCACAGTGCACTCCAACACCGAGCCCTCCGCAGAGCTCCTGCAGCTGCTAATGGCAAGTTGTTTTCCTTCTTCCCTGTGGCAAGAAAGAAAAAGGAAATTTGATACCGATTTATTTCCAGTTATTGTTTCCTCCTCTAACAGTGGCTCATTTGGAAAGTTTAATCACTAGGTAGCTCGTTCTGCTTTCTCACAGAGCATCTTTTGTGCTGCAAGACACGTTGCACATTGTGTTCTCTCCCTAACAAAGTTTTCATGGAGTGAGCTTTAAAAATCATTTTCCTTGGCCACTTATCTTCTTGAATGTTTAAAGCACTTTTTCTTTGTGAATCGCTGGCTCTCTTCCCTCACAGCGCTGCTTGTTGTGATCCGCCTTGACCCTGCACGTTCCAGTCTAAAACTCAGCGAAATCAGCTGACAGATCTTTTAGTGGCAGAAGGTTTAGGGTCAAACGCCGAGAGAAGCCAGAATTTAAGATCATGGCCCACAGAGGTAAGCAGGCTCAGATTGCTTAGTCCATCAGACTGCTGACTACACTGTCCTGCCTACACTAAATTCCTTCCAGCCCAGAATGGGTTGACAAAATAAAAAAAAAAAAAAAAAAGCAAAATAAGAAACCACTGTGCTTTAATATGTAATATCAATATTTGATATGTAATAACTATAACCACAGAGAGAAACTACTCCAGAGCTCGCACAGACTAGTTTCTTGCTTGTGTTGCAGCACAGGTGATTCGGGCAGGTACAGTAAAGTCTGGCACATCCGAAACGCGTCCCAGCAAGCACGTGTCCGCGTGCAGCAGACCTTGTGATTCCTGGAAGTACCAGGTTCACTGCAGCAGTTGTGCGTTAGGTGAGGACATGTTTCTCTTGGGGAAATCCTAGAGAAGGCAGCCTTGCCTTGGGCTCGCGCTAACACTGGTTGGAGAAGGTTGACAGGACTGTCCATCTGTAACCCTTCCAGACTGCAGTGGCTGGGCTTGGCACACAGTCTACACATGTGTACTTGTGTGCAATGATCTATTCAGACACTGTGTACCCAATTACGTCTTCTGTACATTGGCGATACTCCTAAGGTCTTGGAGATCATTCAATTAATTACACTGTACCACTTCATCTACATTCATTTCAACAGCCCCAACTATGAAAATACCATTCTGTTTTTCACTGAGACAGGAACAAAGGTGCCCATGTGAGAAGTCTTTCTTAAAAGGCTTCCTTTTAATTTAGCTTTTTTTTTTTTTGCTTCAGCAGTGTTGCGAGGATGCAATGGGGTTCATTTCGGGTAAGAAATAGGAGGAGCTGTCAAGGATGAAGCTGTGCAAAGACCAGGAATGAGAACAAACTGGAACAGCTCAGCAGGGTGTCCTGCCTCCCAGCTGAAGGTTTGGAGCTGATGGCTAAAGCAGAGCTGGAGGTTGTGCTGTCGGAGGAGCAGACGCCAACGGCAGGAGTGTGCGCAAACCCCTGTCTGGGTAATAGCACTCGGGGTCAAGGGCCTGTGATTCAGCCCTTTGAACCCACCGCAGCTGGGTGACATTAGCATGTAGACTGGGCTAAAAATAATCAGATTTATCTGCATTAGCAATATTCAGTTGAAAAAGCCAAAGCAGAAAGCAATATTCCCTTCCACCCCAAGTCTGAAATACTTTAGTGTGACATTTTTCACAGGAACCACTCTAATTTCTCAGCACACGGGGCTCAGTCTCTTTTCACATGGACTCCCATTATATACGACCATACTTGAAAGGGCAAAACCCTCCCACTTTTCATTCGGGGTTGAACAAAGCATTTCCTTTAGTCCCAAATGAAATCATTGCTGATTTCTCCATCCACTAAAAATTCAAAACTACAAAAGAAAACTACCCACTCTGGCTTGGTCTGAAATGAATTCATTTCCCGGCTTGTTTGGGAATGGCAGGTGTCAGAACCAGATTGCAATGCAGGTAGTAAATGAGCTCATCAAACTTCAGTTAGCAAAAATTCCACTCTGGACTAAATGAATCCAGCCTTGACTCCTTCTACAGTCAGCTGAGAGCAGGGGTAAGCCTGAGAACAACAGCTCTGTGCAGGGAGCCGTGCCTGCTAGCTGGAATACTTGAACCCGGGATTGCTTGTTGCACCAGCGATCCCCAACAGCAGGAGATAATCCTTTGCCAAGATTTTTGGCGGAGGGGACAGAGTCCAATATACGAGAATGACAAATCCCCCCAACCAGGCACGTATGCGCCAGACTTCCACTCAAATCCTGGGCTCATTAATGAGAAACACAAGTGGCACCTCTTAACTGCTGCGTGTCCTAAACGGCTCCACTCCTCTTTATGAGCACCTCCAGCTTTCTGCAAGCAGAGGGGAGGAACAAACAAAAGGTACAGTTCACAGAGTGACCTTGGTAAGCCACCATGACCTCAGCTTGTCTGTCTAATGAGTCAACTACATAATTACAGCTGTCTCGGGGAGTTGCTAACAAGTCCCAGGTATGTGAAGTGTCACCAGGCAGTGGGAGGCCTCTGGCAGAGGATGGGAGAGGCTGCACTTGTGCTGGAGGCTGCGGGATGCAAGCGGGAGGGAAGGAGGAGGAGGAGGAGGTAGGAGGCAGAAGGTTGCATTCTGGCTGCCTCAGCCTCAGGAACTGCTCTGTGCCATGGCTCCATTTCCTTTGTGCCCAAGGACTATCATTTAAGGACAAATCCACCTCTCCATCCAAAATCCATGCAACTGGGCTCCCTCTGCAGCTAAAGCAGAGCAGCTTGCTTGCAGTGGACATTTGCTGTAGATGGAGGGGGTGACAAAACCTCTGGACAAGGTGCTTCTGCCTCTCCACTGCCTGTAGAGGAAGCCCAAGAGGTTATCTTGGATTTGAGGTTTGGATGGTTAAAGCAAAGGCACACCCAGCTAAGCCCTTCCACACAGCAGCCTGGAGTGGGAAAATCTCTTTTAAGAACAAGTCTCTGCATCCCCCAGCCCCTGCTCTCCCCTGCTCCCCGCTGTATTGTGTGGCACTGGGATAAACACACAGAAATCCTGCTACAGGGAAAAGCTAAATAACCGAAACGCAGACTGAGGCAGTAAGAAGGTTTTGCGGCGCCATGGCACATCTCTAACCAATCCTGCCCTATACGGGGTCACTTCCCTCCCGTCACAGCCAGACACAAGCCCGGATTTGGGAAGCCAGGTGCTGCAGGAGCTGCCACCCCGTCCTGCGTGTGCAGGGAAATGTGTGTGTTTGTGGCTGTGCTGCTGTGAGCACCGTAACGCCGCAAACCCTGCGACCTCCGCGTCTCACCACAATACCTGCAGCGGTATCTGCCGCTTGCGTCTTTGTTCTTCCTGGTGAAAGGACTCTTGAATTTGCGCACGATGCAATTTATTTGCCTTTTTTACAAAAACACACCCCTTTCCTCCTCCCTCACTCTCTCCCTCCCTGAGATAATATTGACACCAATATCCATAAAGGAGAATATTAAAATAACCTTTTCTATTACATCCTAATCTAACTACTTCCCTGCTTTGCATGACACACCTGGCTGTCTTTGTCTGTTTGTAATGTGCTCCTTCACTCCTTTCTTGAGAGTCCCTCTATTCTATCAAATTCCTCCTCCTTGCACACTAAGCTGCAGATTACTTTTTCATAAGATGCAATTTCACCCAGATCTCATTACTTACTCTCTTAATGTATTTTCTGTATTTGTTTCATCTACAATTTCTCTTGTGCTCTGTTCTGCTGATAAAATAGTTGGCTGAGGTGCTGTGGAAAGCAACTTGCTGGAGTGCATTAACTAAAACTCTTCTTATTCTTGACTCGATATGTACTCTCTGTCCCTTTGGCCTGCCAGGGAGAATTAGACCCGGTCTGTGTACAGTGCAGAAAGGACCCTAGAATGTAGCCTTCTTGATTTATTAACGTCTATCTGATAGCAGCATTTAAGCTGGCCAGAGACCAGCGGCAACAGGAGGGTGGGGAAACAAACTCACTGAGAATGCTCGGTTTTCAAGCCAACCTCAAGATGCTGAAGTTTCATGAGGATTCTGTGATGCCCCACGAGAGGTGGAGTTCACTGTGGACACCCTCTCTCGGGATATACTACAGTCTCCTCCTGCCCTCAGTAGCCAGGAGTGGTGTAGAAACGGAAATTGCAATGCGTCACTGGAGATGGGAGTCTACTTGGGAGCCCCTGGCCCAAAGGGGACATGAAGAATCAACTGCCTCCAAATTACAGGTCTTGCCCAGCACCCTGTCAGCCTGCCTAGAGAGGAATTGTTCCATTTTGGCAGAATTACAGCAGTTGTAGATTGGACATCTTCCACTTTTCAGGTATTCTGGGAGAAAAGTGAAAGCACCTTTTCTGGGGAGAGATGACAATGTTCAGGAAACCAGCTATTTTCTAGAAAAAAATCACCAAAAGTTTTCGATGAACCATCATCATCAATTAGGAACTGCAGAGAAGCACTGTCTGCATTGGCCAGAGCTATGGACCACATCTACATCCCACCCTCATACATAAACCTCTCCCCAAGCAGCCTCACTGGGGTGAGCAAAAGTGCACAAGAGAGTAAAAAGGTAGAAGAAAAGAGGCATCTGCGACACCAGGGAAACAGATAAGGCGAGGGGGTTCTTTTGAAGCCAAAGTGGAGGCCAGTGGCAGGACAAGGGAACATACTCATCTTCACTACATGTGTGAATCCCTCAAACATCATCCTGACAGACTTGGATTATTCAAACCTTCTTGGGCTTGTGTGGGAGTCACTGTGAAGCTCCTGTGCCCAGAGTTATGTTTAAACCCAGTGCTGGCTTGCCCCCATCCCTTCATATTCACTGCTGGACCCACAGCTGCAGGCAGGCAGCAGCATTGCTGGTGACAGCGGATAGGACACGGAGCCTCTGTGCTGAGATATCGAGCTGACCAGGGAACATAACAGCATAGCCTGTTCTCAGAAAAGAGGAATTTGTCTTAAGAGGCTTAGAGCACAAGTTTGGGGTCCGGCCTGAACTCCAGCCAAAAAAGAAAAAAAAGAAAACCCTGTAATTACAGGCAATATTTTTACTCCGCAGAAGATTAACAGGTCAGGAGAAGAATTTAAGTCTCCTTCTTTCCTGAATTCCAATTTAATAGCAAATAATCCTGCCCCTGAATGCAAAGAAAATATATTACCCTGGAGAATTCTGGTGAAGTTCAAAGGAGGTCAGATAACAAAAAGGTCAAAAATTAAACAGATGGCATTCTCTGATGGTGTATACAAAAAAATAAAAAAGTGATCTGCCTTCCTTTTCCATACCTACCCTCCTCCCCTACCATCAAATGCCACACATGTACCCCTTCTTGTTTGTTCTGCGGCTAAAATAAGAGTTTGAAGTCGCTAACACTCCCTATCCTTCAGTGATGTTCAGGCAAGCGCACCATTTTTAATGTGTCTGGAGGGAGGAATTTATTAAAGAGGCACTGCATTAAAAATATGCAAATGTTCCCAGTAACTACACAGGCCCATGAGGAAGCCAGATGAAATGTCATCCCTCCCTTCTCCCTTCCCCATTTTTACGCAGCGAGATGGTTTATGGTTCCTCCTGTTTTATACTGTAACTGGGAGCATGGCAGATATTTAATCTGTTTAGAAATAATTGCAGCAATAATGATTATTTTATTGGGTTTAACTACGTTCTAAAAAAAGGAGACGCTGCAGCAATGACATGCCAAGAAAGGGAGAAGGAGAAGAGATGCTCTGGGAGTGTGTGCAAGGTTTTATACCCCCCTATTTGCACATCTGTGGGCAGGCATGAGCAGACGCTGGCGCGATGCACACGGACGTGAGGGAGCACATGAAAGCACGTCTGGTTGAGCGTGTAATGGACTTACATCGAGCACGTGCCCAAACATTCCCAGACGCAAACATGGTTGGCTACACCTGTGTGCCCTGTCACGGTGTATTTAGGTGTGTCTGGACACACTACTGCCAGCGTAACTGGCTTAGCTCTTGTGTCTAACAGAGACCCTTCAAAACAACTGGCTAGACTGGCAGGAAAGGATAGCTACGGCACGATCTGCGGCATGGAACAAAACACCTCGCCAAAACCAGCAGGATAAAGCTGGGCTGTTCAGGGGTGTTGTCTGCTGCCCTGCTACATCAGGGGAAAGAGCACAGTGATGCAGTGAGCCTGGGGCCACCAGACACTGCAGATGGGCCCAGACTTGATCTACCCCACAGCGGAGGAAGCTTGCCCTAAAATTCTTCTAAGGCCAGAAGTCCTGCAGAACAGGAACAACTCTCCCCTCCAGTTCAGACCATTACAGCTGAAAACAACAACTCGACTGAATCACAAGGTTGACCCCTTCCAGCTCCCTCCCAAACGCACTGGGGCTACTTGGCACGTGAAGGGCAGCTCTTCACTCAACAGCAATGCAGCTTTGCTTCAGCTCCACAAGAACAGGCCTGGGAGACCTGCAAGTGATGGTCTTATCTGATATTTGTTTCTAGCACTCCATCCCTATCCTCACCTCTTAAAAAGGAAGTTTTCTGCAGCAGGGACTCTGCAGCACTTTATTGCACATCTCACACAATAGGAGCCAAGCTGCCTGTGACCTCCAAACAGCACCACATCTCTAAAATTAATTGCTCATCCTGAGCTTGTACAAAGTTCTCCCTTTGAGAGTGCAGCAGGACAGGCGGGGCATAGGGGGAGGAAGCACCATTAATTTTCTGTTTCTCTAGATTTCCTCTTTGAAGCTGCCGTGTTACAAAGCCTTCAAGGCAGCTGAAAGCCACAGTGAAATGGACTCTGTGGTCTTAATCCCAGAGAAAACGCATCTCTCAAATTCTTTTTATATCTTCCCAACCTTCCCAAATCCCTGCCTAATACCAAGCTTCAGAGAGCTTTCTTTTTCACGTTTTCCCTGATTTCTCCATCCTCCCTGTTACCCCCTCCCTTTTGGCTGCTGCAGTGGAGCTGGGCTGTCGGACAAGCGCACGCCGGCGCAGCCCTGCGAGGGCTGGGCAATGGCAGCTTGCAGGAAGGGCAGGTATTTCCCCTCGCTGCATCACAGCAGCACGTCTGTATCTGGCAGTGTTTGATGGAACTGGTTGCAGATTAGGAGGGGCTGCAGTGTGCATCTTTGGGGGTTGCTCATGCCATACTGAAAGGAAAGGTTTTTGCCAGGGTCATGCAAAGAAACTGCAGGAGGACTCAAACTCAGGCCACCTCCAGTCGCAACTCCTGAGACCTCATGGAAGGCAGCGAGTTGTTCTTCTTCCTCCCCTTGCTTGCAGCGTATTTTCTAAGGCACATAAAGAGGAGCACATCTTAACTAGAGGAGCATTTAGAGAGATCCTGCACCCTTTACTGTTCCCTTCCCTCTCCAAGAACACAGCTCAGCCAGTGAGCACTGGGATTAGGGCAAGCAGGCACTGAAACCGCGATGCCTTCTGAAATCTCCTCCTGCATGAAAACCAGCCATTCTGAAATGCAGCCTCCTCCCTCTCCCCACCAGCCGGAGTCCTTGCCGTGGCATGCTGACACCGGCTGTCAGGGGGAGCAATGGATGCACAAGGTCAGTGCAAATTTTTTGATGGGCAAGAGAAGTAGGGTCCCATGGGGATGGTGGAGCAGAGGACGACACCGGTATCTGCAGCTGGGCTGCTCCAGGGATCCTGAGCTTTGTATCCAGCATGATTCTCAGATGAGGAGGTGAAACTTTCCATCATGCAGTCCAGCTGCCAGCACCACCCAGGACCTCAAGCCTTTGAATGGGAGCATGGGGATTAACAGGAGACCTGACTCTCTGTGTGACCCCTCATGAACAAGGGTCCCTTTGCTTCTCAACAGAGCAGCTCTAGTTCCCCTTCCAGAAAAAAAACTGTCCATTTTCAACAGCTCTCATCCAGCTGTTGGTCATGAAAGTGCCCTAAGCACCAGGTTCTGCCTCTCCCTGAGGTTTAATGGATAGTTGCAATGTATGAAACCCCAGTCACTTCCATAGCATCTATTTATCTCTCACAGGCTGCATTGTTAAACCTCCATAAATATGTTTAATGTCAGCAATTGCTGCTTAATTATTATATAATAACTGTCTTAATAAATAGAAATGCCTTATCTGAGGCACTTCATTTAACAGATGAGACATCATCTTCCCCTTCATAAATCCTGGAGCAAAATGTCAGAGGGTCTTAAAGCCACGATGGGAGGTGAGGCTAACATCCATGTTTACAGGTTAAGGGAACATCTCCACACGGTCTTCTCAGACCAGCACACCACCCACCTGTTTGAGTTTATGACAGTGTTTGGAGCCCATCAAACCAGAACGATTTGTCCAGTTAGAATTCACACAGTATAGATGTAATTTGCATAATTCTCAACATGGGGCAAAGAAAATTTTGGGAGGAAAAATGACGTTAATTCAATCCCAACAGTCCCTTCCAGAGAGGAGCATCCCTCCCCGTCCCCAAATCCAGAGCACAGTATGACACAGGGTCTATGAATCAGACATCAGAGGTTTTCCGTGACCCCTGCAAACACTGCAACGCTTGCCTGGGCTTCACCAACACACATTAACCAGAGTTTGTTGCTTGATGTCATCTCCTTTCATCTCAATTAACTTCCCTCCTTTTTTCTCCCTCCTGACTACTCAATTAGAAGTGTGACCAAAAGTTAATTACTCTAATTCAATTTAGCTATAATTCCTGTGGGGGAATAGAGAAGAGAATGTGGGTGAGGGGGTGGAGAAGAGAGCAAATGTAGAAAAGCTGTGGTAGAGACTCCTGAAGAACCAGCAGGTCCTGTGAGTTTAGTTCTGCTTACCAGAAGATGACCAGCACAGCTTTCTCATGCCTGGTGCACAGAGTCTGGGAAGCAGGACTCGGCTAGCAGGGAAAAAAGTGATCCCAAATCGTGCTCCCATGGGAGGAGCAGGAAGATCTACCTAAGAACAAGAGATGAAGAGCAAGACAATGATGATGGATGGCTGGATGGACAGGTAGATACAGACAGACAGCTCTGCAGAGGGGCTGATAGAGGGCTGTCTATGAGGATGGGTGGACAGAGGAACAGACAGAGAAATTGGGAGTATAAGGTGAAACGCCAGTCTGACTTCCCTGGTGAGCTGTCCAAATGGATTCTGCTAATTAACTTCCTTCTCACAACATCCTGGCAGGGTTGCAGACTAATTAGGAACCCCTCTCCTATGCTGGGAAGCTATCCTGACTTGGGCACTGACGGCCGCAGCCCTCAGATTGGGGACATATGGCAGCTGAGCATGCCAGACAAAGCAGCATGGCTTGTCGGAAAATGTCGGCAGCTGGGAATGAGCAGTCCGGCTCGCTCGCAAGCCCTCGCCAGTCTGTTTCCCTCGCCGTCTGCAAACAAATGGGCCTTGAGTGCAAATCAGAGGCTCTTCTTGGCAGCAGAGCTGGGCCAGCTTAAGTCAGAGGTAGAAATCAGGACACCAGACTCCCAGCTCTTTTAAAGTTACTCTCCACTCCCTTTTAGTCTTGAAAACAAATACAAGAAGTGTCATCAGCAAACTTACCTACCTCTCTAGTCAGCCCCAGCCACAACCATTAGTAAATAGACTGAGCAATACGCCCATCTAACACTGACCTGCAAGAACCCCTTGACAATCATAATTTCTCCCGATGAGAATTGGCTGTTTCTTCCTATTCTCTCCAACAGCATTAATCTATCACAGGGATTTTAACTTGCACCCCCTGATCACCATCATGTCTTGATAGCTCTCTGTCAGGATCTTTATCAAAAAAGGCTTTTGAAATTCAAAAGAAGGACTGCGTGTATATCTACTCTCTCACTCCCTTTTATCTATTGGTCTCTTAACTCATCCAAAGGATTTAAGCGGGTCGGGGAAACACAATTTTCTTCAGCAGAAACCATGCTGTCTGTCCCTCATTCCATAGAAAAGCCTAAATATAGACTCTGAAAGTTCCCGCAGCTGGAAAAGTGAATGCAGCCATTCTGCTTTGAAGCTGCCTGAGACTCGTGCAGTTCCCAGATGAAGGGCTAGCTGGCTCTGTCAAAGGAAGAGACAAGTCTTTCAAAGACACTTGGAGATATCAGGAAAGATGTCAGTGGCCCACAGACATCTCCTTCTCCTCCTACTTTTCTTAGATTTTCTTTAGCCTCTTCAGCTCCTTGTCTCTGTCACCTCGTGCTGAGGGGGAGTAAGGCAGTTCAGCAGACTACACCCACCTCGGAAAGAAACAGGGAAAGAGACTGATGTCAAATGGGAAAAAAATAAAGTATTGAGGAAGTGAGGGTCCTTAGCCCAGTGCTGCTGGACCTAGGGACACAGCTCGAGTCTGGGCTGTGACCTGAAGGCCCCGAGACAGGTTTTTTGCCCAGCTGACGCGATGTTTCAGCCTGCAGAGAGAACAAAGCGCTGCTCCAGTCCTCACCAGTGCTGCTCGGTGGGCTGCTTCGGGGAGCAGCAGCCACCCCCTCTGGACTGACTGGTGGCTGTGCATCACCCACTGGTCTTGTGGCTCCCTGGCACCCCTCCTGAAGGAGTCTGGACGTTTTGCTAATTCAGTTGCCCGCAGACTGACAGTGCTCCCTTCCCAAGCATGGCTCAGAGCCCACTGCCATACGGCAGGCTCACCTGAGCAGTTCAGTGGGTTACCACGTGGGCTCCCTTCTCATGACCGACTTACTGTTCCAGCTTCCCTGCGCTTTGCTTTTGCTTCTGATAAAGGCAGGTTATCAGGACCTGCCTTGCCACCAGGGAATAGCTCAGAACAATAGTTATTATTGGATCCTCCAACCAGTCAGTGGCACATTTGCCAGAACAGCGTACCTGGATTAAACCTCCTTCTCCACCCAGAGCTCACATATCTCCAGGATCTGCTATCCATTTTCTTAATGCAGTTTCCTGACAGTTAAATCCATGCCTATGTCTATTAGGGAAACGCATGTGTTATGAGCACCATGAATTCAGGCAGCCCTGTTAAATCTATTTGATGTATTCACTTCAACCCTACCCCTCCCTTCCCCCAAAAGTTACCTATCGGCCAGGCACTAGAGCTGTCAGGCTGTGAAGGATAACAACATTATGGGACTAATGGAGAGCAAAACATCAGGGAAAGCAGGCTTGCTTCACGTTGCCTGCATTAGGCACAGGGCAGCTCTGGGAAAACAGCACTTCTGCATCAAGTGCGGGGGAAGCTTTTGAGACATCAGGCTCTACACGCTGATCTGGAAGCACTTTGGAGACATTCGCTAATGGAGATTATTGCCCTGAGGGGAAATGGGAAGACAAGGAAGGTAACAGCTTACATTTGCAGCTGATTTTAAGGCACAGGAGGGAGTCCCACGTTGGCTCCGACTGAGCCAGACCCAACGCAGAGTCCACAGAGTTGCTGTGTTGGCAGAGCTGAGGACCCTGCCCAGAGTACAAGGGACCCTCAGCCTACAACTAGAGAAGTAATCTCTGCACTACGGACCTGCGCCGGGGAATTTCAGGTCTCTCAACTCAGCCTCGGGGTCTCACTTCCTCACATGATCTCGGGCTGCAGACGGTTCTTGGAAGGGCTCCAACACGTGCCCGGAGCAGGCCAGTCTCAACTTTGAACTGCTCTCCAGAGAAACCTCTCAGACTTTCTGCTGGCTGTAAGGAAACACACTTGAGCCGTTTGCCATTTATTGCTGAAGAGCAAGGTGAGATGGTGTGAACAGCACTTCCCAGAGCACCCATGCATGTCCTGGTAAGTGGGTGGAGGAGATGGGGAGCTCTACACAGAGAGAAACGTCTGTGACTGGAGAGCATCCAGGTAATGCCTACACAAGCATGGAACCATCATTCTAGGAACCATCTACAGACACTCTGGGCTCTGCTGACAACTGCTTCTCCTGTTTTAGGGCCTAAATGCATGTCCCAGACCTTCACCAAACAGTATCGCGGCTAAGAGATGGGTGAAATTCCCTCAGGCCCTGGCTGGAATGGGCCAAAATGTAGCGATTTCCACACAAGTCACGTAGCCTTGTCTTGAGCATGTGGGCTTCCCTCCCACTCCAAGCTGCTACCAGGGCTGGGATTTTTGTTGTTTCTCTTTTTTTTCTCCTTCTTCTTTTAACCTTTCTTTGAGCTCTCACTTGCTTCCTCAGCACCTAGTGTAATTGCTTGCAGTCTCTAAGGATCCTGGTAAGGATTTATGTAACACACCAGGCAGCAATTTGAAAGGCTGCTTTCAGATATAAGAACTTAATGCTACACCAGCCTTGGGGAAAATGAGCTGAAATCCTTGGGAGGGCTGCACAGTGTTTGCTGCACGCTGCTTAAGCGAAAGGCTCTGGGGCAGCGCAGGCGCCTCTGAGCTCCCCCCTCCTTGCATGGCGAGAAGGGGAGGAAAGAAGAGGTGTCTTTAGGCAAGTGGCTCGCTCCTTCGTCTCATTATGCTGCAGCTTTATCTAGAGGGGGAGTCAGAGGCAGCTGGCAAACGCTGAGCATTGCTAGGCAGTTCGGAGAGGGGAGCAGAGGCAGCGCGGTTATTTTTCCGGCAGACAGTGTGGTTTTGCTGGGGTTTCTTTCTCTCCTCTGCATTTCTGGTTGTATCAGGGCCACACAGTCTCTCAGGGTACCTCTGTTGCTTTCAAGGTCACCACCCGAGAAGGGCATCAGGACTTCGGTGCTATTGATTATTCAGGGTAGGGATTTGGGCAAGGATGTGAGAGAGAGTACTTCTAGGAGGAAGGGGAGAGAATGTTCTTGTAAGGCTCTTGAGCCTGACGGCCCTGCAGCAGCACTAGAGTGCCCTGGTTTGAGGGACGCATTCCCTGGTTTGACAGCACGGGCTGTGCCTGGCAGGTGATGAAAGCACAGCTCTGAGTGCCAGACACCCAGAAGACACCACCCTCAGCCACCCTACCTAGGCCTGCCATGCACCCACTCTTTCCATGCCTCCTCTGCTGCCTGCCTAGGTAAGAGTCTCCCACAGAGACGAGTTCTGGTGCCTGAAGCAAACATGCATTTTCAGGAGGGCTGAAATTTTTCACTTCAACTTTCCTTAAACTAGTTTATAGGTTTTTTCCCTTTCAAAATCGTATTTGCCTTCATTTATTTTCCAATCAGTTTGCTGATGGAAATAACACTGGAGCAATCAAACTGTTTCAGTGTGTGAGTCTGTCCATCTGTCAGTCTGTCTGCCTCCCTCCCTCAAAGCTTTTGAGCTGATTTCAAGTGCATTTGACACAGAATTAGGGACCTTAAAACTGGGAGGTGCCAATGAGTGAAGTGAAGAGACGCAGCGGAGTGGAGGAGAGACACTCCCCGGGTGTCTTCTCTGATCGAGTCGTTAGGGAACCGGCATGGGATCGAGACGCAGGAAACTGGATACATCATTCAAGGGAACAATTTCTTTACTTCAAACTTGATGGCTTTCTAAGCTTTTGGCATGATGAAAAGGAAGAGAAAAGCCTTTAAAAAATTACGCAACCTGCAAACTAAACAAGGCCTTGCACTCCTGGACAAACAGCCCACCGCTGGCTCACAGCCCACGGGCTGCTGGCACCCGCGGTGTCTGGCTGCAGGTGGGAGCTGCCCTGCCTTCAGCAAGAGGGCTTGGGCTGCTCCTCACTTGCCAACGTGGAGCCGTAAAACTGTGCTGGCAGTGGTAAATGAACACAGGCTCTCCTGGTTTTAATATCAATACTAGCACAAGATCTGCCACCCTTTGGCTTGCCTCCCTGGCTCTGCCTTCCTGGCCCCACAAGGAAGATGAGCTGCCCCTTGGCTTTGCGGTGCTGCTTCCCACATCCTTACATTTACACGAGTGTTACAGCAACACCAAACGCTCCTACATCGTCCCGCTCCTGTTCCCCACAAGCACTGTTACACCTTGCTATTGTGATAGCTCCAGGCCCCGCTTTTCTTCTTCTGAGCCGCAACATAGCCTTTGAAGTCCCACCTCCCAGCCACAGCCTGCCTGGGAATTACCAGTGCTAATCTATTATTTGCAGCTTCAAATAAGCACGCTGCCACTTTCCTTTCTTGTCCTTCTTGTATCTATAGAGAAATTGGGCGGAGAACGACTAACAACAACAACAACCACCAAAAAAACCCTGAGTAAATTAACATTACAGCTGAGGTTTTACACGCAAAAAAGTCAGGAAGTTCAAAGTTATGGTTCCCCCTCCAGCTGTAATTCTGGCACACTGCACATATATATTAAGACATTAAAGTTAGCCCCATAAACAGTAATACAAAATACTACACGCACACAAGGGGGCCAATCTATGATGGCCAGGGGAGCCATAATTCTAGCTACCCTGACTCCTGTGCGTGCGTTTCTCCCTCAAAAAAACGAATAAGTCAGCTCTCATTCACTTGTAATTCAAAGCTCAGGATGCTGATAGGGAAGAGAAAAGAGAGATTGTTCTGCCTGCTTCTTCTTCCTCCTCCTTTTTCTTCTTTTTTTTTTTATTGCACAGGCTGTTGTCTAGCTGCTTGCGATCAATGCTCTCCCTCTGTCTGACTTTGATATATCGGGAGAGATCTCAGATTTCTATTCCCGTCCTCTCTCGCTTTGTAACCGATCCAGCTCCCCAGCAAGGCACATGCAATAGATAATGGATAGCCTTTGATTGAATTTACTTAATTTATACGGGCGATGGGACACAAGAGGAATATTAAAATACAAATTAGCAGCTTCATATTTCACATGCATTGAAATCTCCCCAGCAGATAATGAGCTGCTAGAAACTTATCTGCTGAAGGTCTCTCCCCAGCCACACCTATCCCTTTTCCCCCGGAGACCCTCGAGTAAACGTTAGAAAAGTTGATAACTGGAGAGTTACATTTTAAGTCCTTAAAGGGACAATAACTCAGGCCAACATTTTTAAACAACTCTGCCACTGCGGGGAGCTGTACTGAGAAGGCACAAAAGGTTGTTCAGCCCTTGGGAGCGCCTTCATGCCCTGCAGAGCAGGATGGAAAGATGCCTCCATCTCCATTTCCATGGGAAACAGGCAAACTCGTATCATCGTGCAGGATCTCTGCTCCCCCGGTTTGGGAGCCAAGCCACAGGAATGGGCTCCTTTCGTGAGCTGTGTGAGACTCTGGCCACCGCAGGGCACAGCAGCAAAACTTCCCAGGGCATCAGGGGCCTTCCTGCTGTCGGCTTTAACGTCAGGGCAGAGGATCCCACTTGCAAGTTTGGGGACTGGGATTCTGCCTGCATGACCCCCACTGGGGCACCCTATTACCTGTTTACGATGCAGCCTGTAATTAGACAGCATCTGCAGTAGCTGGGCTGCCTTTCAGCAAGTTGGCAATGCAAATGTGACACATCCCTTCTCCTTCTCCCAGGGCCACTTTGGTAGAGGCACATTTTCCATTAGCTGTAAGAACCTAACCCCATGCCTGAAGAGGGTGTCTCTCTGTTCAGCTGGCCCAGACTCGCATCCCGCACGTTTGAGTGGGGATGAAGTCAGAAGTTTCTGTAATACTGTGGTCATGCTTGGAAGTTGCAGATGAAGTGGTGGAGAAGTGGCAGAGCAAAAGGACCAGTCATGGTGCACTGCAGGAGGGATGGGAAGGGTCTCCATGGGCATGTTTTCCTCCTGGTTGCCCTGCAGAGCATAGGTAGAGATGCATGGGTACAAGCAAAGGAACCTTGAAGAAGCTCCCACAATGTTAAATTGTTCTTCCAATGGAGATTGTTAGCTGGATTTGAACAAGAAATCTGCCAATACACCTGACTTCGAAGTGGTCAGTAGGAAATGCCTACAGGTAAATTAAACCAACAAATAAAGTCAACCTGGAGGTCAAACTGACACTGTATGCTTAACCTAAGTTGAAAAGGTCCCTGTTACTTTCCAGTCACAGAATCACAGAATCAGAGAATGTTAGGGGTTGGAAAGGACCTCTGTGGGTCATCTAGTCCAACCCCCCTGCCAAAGCAGGGTCACCCAGAGCAGGCTGCACAGGACCTCATCCAGGTGGGTCTTGAATATCTCCAGAGAAGGAGACTCCACAACCTCCCTGGGCAGCCTGTGCCAGGGCTCCGTCACCCTCAGAGGGAAGAAGTTCTTCCTTATGTTCAGATGGAGCTTCCTGTGCCTCAGTTTGTGCCCATTGCCCCTTGTCCTGTCGCTGGGCACCACTGAAAAGGGTCTGGCCCCATCCTCCTGACACCCACCCTTAAGATACTTACAGGCATTCATAAGGTCCCCTCTCAGCCTTCTCTTCTTCATGATAAACAAGCCCAGCTCCCTCAGCCTTTCCTCACAGGACAGATGCTCCAGTCCCCTCATCATCCTCGCAGCCCTCCGCTGGACTCTCTCCAGTAGCTCCTCATCTTTCTTGAAGTGGGGAGCCCAGAATTGGACACAACACTCCAGATGGGGCCTCACCAGGGCAGAGTAGAGGGGAAGGAGAACCTCCCTTGACCTGCTGGCCACACTCCTCCTAATGCATCCCAGGATCCCATTGGCCTTCTTGGCAGCCAGGGCACACTGCTGGCTCACGGTCACCCTGTCGTCCACCAGGACACCCAGGTCCCTCTCCACAGAGCTGCTCTCCAGCAGGTCCGCCCCGAGCCTGTACTGGTGCATGAGGTTGTTCCTCCCCAGGTGCAGGACCCTGCACTTGCCCTTGTTGAACCTCATCAGGTTCCTCTCTGCCCAACTCTCCAGCCTGTCCAGGTCATGCTGAATGGCAGCACAGCCTGCTGGTGTATCTACCACTCCTCCCAGTTTTGTGTCATCAGCAAACTTGCTGAGGGTACATTCTAACTCTTCATCCAGGTCATTGATGAAGAAGTTGAATAAGACTGGGCCGAGTACTGACCCCTGGGGGACACCACTAGTTACAGGCCTCCAACTAGACTCAGCGCCCCTGACGACAACCCTCTGAGTTCTGCCATTCAGTCCAGAGTCTTTAACTCTGGTAGTAGCTAAAGTCAAGCAAAAGTGAAGAAATATTCTCTGATGGGATTCTCAGGAAGGAAGGTGCATTTTGAAGTTAGGCCAATGAATACTTGACTTCTGTACACCAGTCCTGAGCAGCCGTTCCTCGTGGAGAGGCTCCAGAGATGATTATCTTCATTCAGCTGAAGGCATCAGTAACATGAGAACCTGATCTGCTTCACAAGATACTAGATACAGCTTGATCCTTGCTAGGGGTGATGACGTGAAAGGTAGATGATATTTCCCATAACCAACAGACGCCTGAGAGCAGGGAATATCCCTCCCTTTCCAGCTCCTCACCACGCTGGGCCCTAATGCCAGAACAGCAAAAAGAAGTAGGAGTGGGGACACATTCCTGTATCGATGGGTATTTGTGGGTAAGGGGGGGCTGCTCTGCACATTCTCTTCATACACACTCTGGTGAAGCTTGCTCAAACACATGGAGCAGCACAGAGCTCAGATGGACCGAGAGGGATGAGATGCAGGCATCAGTGATGCTGTCTCACCCTCTTCTCTCTGCTGGCCCTGGTGAGATCCCTCCCAGCACACGAATGGGTCAGACCCTTTCCTTGACGAGAAGAACTGAGAGACATTTTTACTGGAGTATTCTGCTTTCCTTGATTTCCCACTGGAGATCTGAAAAGCTAGGACACAGTGGAGAAAAAGATTTCCCTTGCCTTCCAGGCAAGCACTTACCTACCTCCCACTGTCATCAACTACATTCTGGATCTTTCAATGGAGACTCCATGTAGTTTCAGTGGGCATTGACACTTTTAATACTGTTTTAAGAAGGATCCAGCTTTACCCAAGTCTGCTTGGCACAAGTGGGGAACAAACAGCGCATGACTTTTAACCAGCCTCCCAACTTTCATGAGTACATCCCTTTCCCAGTGTCACAAAATAGCCGGATAACCAGGATGCTCTTTCTCCACTAAAGAGCAGTCTGATATTCTGATTTTTCTTCACATTAGAAAGTAAAATGACCCAGGGAGTAACAAAATTATGCTGTCAAAACCAAGACAGTCACTTTGAAAATCAATAATACCCCAAGGTGTTATTCTGAGTTAACAGCTCTCTTAGGCCCGAAGCACAGAGCTGGTATTAATGCTGTTCTTGCCGCCTTCCCGCCAACATCTCCGCTGCAGCCGTTACTTGAGAAAATCTCTGACATGGAATTCTACTTAAAGAAATGCAAAGGATGGATTTTTCAGTTCGGTGACCAAACCAAAAATAATCGAGAGAGATGAGAAAGAGAGAAAAGAAATGTGCTACAGGCCACCCTACATGCTTTATGTAAGGCTAACCCAAAATATTATCTTTTTCCTTTGGGGTGATTTAACAGTTACTGACTCCCACTCCTTTATTTTGTTTGTTAAAAGCAGCACTGAAGGAAAGGTGTTACTTCAGAATGAAACATCAGATTTGTGTAACACTAACACAAGTTGTTCAGCTCTCTGCTTCACTTCCCTGTCCCTTTCTGCTCCTCAGCCAAAACTATTGCATTTGCTGAACTGAACCCTAACTTGGTCAGTTCACCCCACAACTATGAAAATGTACCTTCCAGCAAATTTAAACATGAAACCCAGAAGTGATCAACTCCCAGCATATGGGTGGTTTCAAGAGAGACAAAACATCTGTGAAGACTGGTGAACTCCCAGAGGTTTGGAGGTCCCCTCCAGATGTGTCCCTGTATTTCGCAGCAGTTACGGAAATGCAATGACCCTCAGAGGGTAGGTTGAGAATGAAACAGATACGAGCTGCCTTGAATACCCCTTGCATTTCTAGACTGCTCAGGGGGAGCTCAAAAACCAACATATACAGCTGGTGCCATTACATCAGGGGACTCCAGGCAACTCAGGAGGTGATGTTTGGCATTGGGAACCTATCAGCCCCCCCCTGCAGGGAGTGCGCATTTAGCTGCTGGGGGAAGCAATGGTGTTTCTTTCCATGAGCACTGAATATCGATAGACAGGGCAGAACTGGTGCGGAGCTCCTGGGCAGTTATTTTTCATGTGCAACATGAAAATCAGGTCTCAAGCAGCTGTTGTCAGTAAAGCTCCTGCTGCATTTTTACAGGAGTCAAAGTGTTAGATCTGCCATCCTTTCCAAACTCTGGCTTGGGGTAATGAGCTGCTGCCTAAATCCTGCTTCAGAGCCTTATACATCTTTTACATACCGCTCCTGCCATCTCCTAAGGAGGAGAGCAGGGGAGGCTGACTACACGTAACAAGTAGCCCCACCTCATCCCTCATCTTGCTGCATCGGCGTTCCTGGCAGGGAAAGCACAGTGGGAAAATGGCCAAGATAAAAGATGGTGAAAATGCAGAGGACAGTATTTCCTCAATCGCAGCAGCTCAGCTGGGCAGGCAAGCCCTTGAACCAACATTCCCTGCCCTGCCCCACACCCTGGCCTGGCCTCACTATGGGAGATATCCAGTGATAAGAGGTGGGGAGCCACAACACCCCAAAGTTTCTGCACTAGCTGCACTGCTGCATCCAGGGGCTCCCAGACTGCAGGACAGTCCAGGTGAAACGACATATTAGTCTCATTTCCATCCCTGTGCTGAAAAAAAAAAATGTCCAGAAGGGCCTTTTCTCTTCCTCCTGTGACCAAGGCAACAATTGGAGAACATCTCCCCCCTTGGACTCCTTATTAGTTTAATTAGATGATTTTCTGCATGATTTATCCTGAACGCTGCAATTGCGCAATCAAATCGCAGATCGGTTGACAACTTCATTTAAAAAATTAGTGTTTAGCAGCTTTGCGGGCTCTAAAAGCTCTGAGGACATCTGTCAGCAGTGACCCCTTCTGATAATGACAAACGCTCCCAGCCTGTGTCCCCACCTCCTGTCCTGCCTGCAAGCTGGCATGCTGAAGAATCCCTTGAGAACAAAAAAAACCCCCAAGCCTCAGGGCATTCCCAGTTTGCATCTGCCTACACCGCCTGCTGCTTGGCCTTCCTTCTCTCATGTCAGTCCACAAATGTTAGCGAGTGTTACAGGCCTGTCAGAAAGAGAATAGATCCTACTGCTCGCAGGGGGCTTGGCGTTTCATATGCACGTGCATCAGGCCCTGTGCTTTGGGTAAATTTTGTGGGAGTTGATGCCCGCTGCGAAGCTGCCACTTATGTTATCCAGCATCAGCTAAAGCTGGAGCCCCTGCGCCCCCCTTTTGAGCTCTGCTCATCCTGGGGCACATGGGTGGTGATGGAGGGATGGATGCTGCTTCTGGCCTGAGCAGCAAGCTGAAGAACCTGAAGCTGAGCACAGAAGCTGTCAGCGGTGGATTTCCCAACTCACAGATCTCCTGCAGAAAGATGTTTGATCCTGATCCTGATCCTGCAGGCTGGGTTTGGATCAGGTCAGCATGACAAGTCTTGAATTTTCTTGTGCTTAGCAGGCCAGCAGGAATCACTGCTAGCAAGGGGGAGGCCAGTGGTACCCACTGATGGAGACAGTGGTGCCATAACCATGTTCCTTGCAGGCTTGGCTTTCTAGAGCAAGAGAGCTGCTTGGGCAGATCCTGCAGGCAGTGCTGGGAGAAGATGAGCAATTTACCAACCCCTTCCCGCAGGTTTGGGGAGGAGAAGACATCATCTGCCTTCTGATCAGGGAAGGCACAAACTGTGTCTTTCACCTAAAGAAACAGAAGCCAAAACCGGCTTCCCCTCCTGGCTCTATCTTGTGGTTACTCTGAAGAGCTCTACTTCCTAGGGTGGAGGATGTGTGATGGGTGGAAAACTGATCCTTAAGCTGTCTCAAAGCCAAGGGGCTTCCCCTGACTGTCCAATCAAGGTGACACCATGATGACAACAAAGCATCCTGTGTCCCCAGAGATCTCTGGAAACCCTGCTAACACCATCTGAATTCAGACACTGTTAAGAAGCTCAGGAATCAGCCTCCATTCCAGATCTTCAGCAGCCTGAGACACTGATTATAATGAGCTTCACTAATTAGATAGTTTCAATTCAAAGGCCAGCAGGCTAAGAGAGATGCGAACCAGGGGAACCTTAGTGAAGCATCTGCTGGGATTTCCAGTCAGTGTAATTCCTCCAAGCTGCCCAATGATGAGTCCTTTAGCAAATGTCTCCTCTCCCACCTGTCTCTCCAGAATGAGACCTTGGCCAGGATGGGCAATGAGGGCCTCCAACTTGCTAGACAGATCTCTATTCCATCCGTTCTCCAGCAGGCCCCTTGGAGGGATGACATGACAGCTGTTTCCAATCAAATGAACCTCCTTCTCTTGTTCCCTTTTCATATGTTTGCTTCAACTGTTATTCAATTGCACAGATGAAAAAACAACTCAGGGAAGAAGCTAATTAGATCACCATTTCGGCGAAGCTACTGAAGGTGAAGGGTTCTGGAGCAGAGGCTCGCGCCGAGGGACCCTTTCTCCGGTGGCAAAACCGCAGCGGCGAGGCGCCAAAAAGCGCCGAGAGAGAGAGGAGACCCCAGCCCCCCCCCCCTCAGCGGGAAAGCGGGAAGTGCCAACGAGCAGCAGCTCTGACTCAGCGGGGGCGGAGTCGAGTGTGACAGCGGCAGTTTAAAAGCCGGTGTGCCCGCCATTTCGACCATTTCGGCGAAGCTACTGAAGGTGAAGGGTTCTGGAGCAGAGGCTCGCGCCGAGGGACCCTTTCTCCGGTGGCAAAACCGCAGCGGCGAGGCGCCAAAAAGCGCCGAGAGAGAGAGGAGACCCCAGCCCCCCCCCCCTCAGCGGGAAAGCGGGAAGTGCCAACGAGCAGCAGCTCTGACTCAGCGGGGGCGGAGTCGAGTGTGACAGCGGCCAAACCCCCTCAGGGATAAGAGCAGCCCCCAGGGAGCGCGAGCGACCAGGAGCGCGGGCGAACATAGCCGGCAAACAGAGGCGGCGCAGCAGCCCGGGAGCGGCGCAGCAGTTTGCGCAGCAGTTCGCGCGGGCAGGGCGAGCGGGGAAGGCGACTGGCAGGGTACAGCCACCCCTTCTGGCAACTCAAGTAGTGGGCATCGCTCTTCCAGGAGATACTCTAGCCATGGTTAACACCCGTGGTAAAGCTGTGGCTCGAAGGAGTGTGGGGACCCAGACGGAGGCCCCACGCAAGAACGCGGGTGTCCAGGTCTCTGGCTGCAGGGAGTGCCTGAGCCTGGCGCTCGTACCGGAGGACAGCAGAGACAACGGCTGTGTTCGGTGCGAGCAGGTGAATGACCTGCTCAGCCTGGTGGCAGAACTGAAGGAGGAAGTGGAGAGGCTGAGGAGCATCCGGGAGTGTGAGAGGGAGATTGACTGGTGGAGCCGCACCCTGCCCTCCCTGAGGCCGAGGCAGCAGGAGGCGGCTCCACAGAAAGCAGAGAACCCCCTACCCTCTTGCCACCGAGCAGAAAGAGGGGGCCTAAGAGATGGGGGGGAATGGAAACAGGTCCCTGCTCGGGTGGGCAAGCGAATTTCCCCCCGACCTCCCTCACCTGCCCGGTTGCCCTTAAGCAACAGGTATGGGGCTCTGGAATGTGAGGGACTGGCCACAGAGGATGTGGGTGAAGGTGAGGCTCCATCCAGGGGGTTGCCTAGAACGAGTCAGACAGCCCTACGTATTACAACTGCCTCAACTAAGAAAAAAAGAAGGGTCATTGTCATAGGCGATTCCCTTCTGAGGGGAACAGAGGGCCCGATCTGCCGACCGGACCCATCCCACAGGGAAGTCTGCTGCCTCCCTGGGGCCCGGGTTAGGGATGTTGCGAAGAAACTCCCTGGTCTGGTGCGGCCTTCTGATTACTACCCCCTCTTGGTAATGCAGGTTGGCGGGGACGAGGTAGCAGAAAGAAGTCCCAAGGCCATCAAAAGGGACTTCAGGGCACTAGGGCGACTGGTTGAGGGATCAGGGGCGCAGGTGGTGTTTTCCTCCATCCCATCAGTGGCAGGGGACAGCACTGAAAGGGGCAGGAAAACTCACCTGGTTAACAGGTGGCTCAGGGACTGGTGCCATCGGTCAAATTTTGGCTTTTTTGATCATGGGGAGGTGTACACAGCACCGGGCCTGCTGGCAACAAGTGGAGCTCAGCTATCACAAAGGGGGAAAAGAATTCTTGGCCACGAGCTGGCGGGGCTCATTGAGAGGGCTTTAAACTAGGTTCGAAGGGGGAAGGGGATATTGCCCAGCTCACTAGGGATGAGCCTAGGCTTGGAGTGCCAAGGCCAGGGGTGAGATTGACAGCCCAGCTCAAGTGTGTTTACACCAATGCACGTAGTATGGCCAATAAACAGGAGGAGCTGGAAGCCATTATACAGCAGGACGGCTACGACTTGGTCGCCATCACAGAAACGTGGTGGGACAACTCGCATGACTGGCATGCTGTCATAGATGGCTACAGACTCTTTAGGAAAGACAGGTCAACAAGGAGAGGTGGGGGAGTTGCTCTATATGTGAGGGAGCAACTGGAATGCATTGAGCTTGGCCTGGGGGCAAGTGAAGAAGGAGTTGAAAGCTTGTGGGTTAGAATTAAGGGACAGGCTCACACGGGTGACATTACGGTGGGTGTATACTACAGGCCACCTGACCAGGAGGAGGAGGTTGATGAAGCCTTCTACAGGCAGCTGCAAGCAGCCTCACAGTCACAGGCTCTGGTTCTCACGGGGGACTTCAACCACCCTGACATCAGCTGGGAAGACCATACAGCTAGGCAGGCGCAATCCAGGAGGTTCCTACAGAGCATCGATGATAACTTTCTGATGCAAGTGGTGGAGGAACCAACAAGGAAAGGCGCTCTGCTGGACCTTGTATTAACAAACAAGGAGGGACTGGTGGAGGACGTGAAGGTTGGAGGTAGACTCGGCTGCAGTGACCATGAAATGGTCGAGTTCAGGATCCTGCATGGAGGAAGCAGGGCGATAAGCAGGATCAAAACCCTGGACCTCAGGAGGGCTGACTTTGCCCTCTTCAAGGAGCTACTGGGAGGAATCCCGTGGGCCAGGGCTCTCGAAGGCAGGGGGGTCCATGAGTGCTGGTCGCTTTTTAAACAACACTTCTTCCATGCACAGGAGCAATGCATCCCCCTGAGAAAGAAATTTAGCAAAGGAGGCAGGAGACCTGCATGGTTAAACAAGGAGCTTCTAGCGGAGATCAGGCAGAAAAGAAAGGTGCATGGCATGTGGAAAGAGGGACAGGCCACTTGGGAAGAGTACAGAAACATAGTGAGAGCATGCAGGGATGCGACGAGGAAGGCCAAGGCTCACCTGGAATTGAAGCTGGCAAGGGATGTCAAAAACAACAAGAAGGGCTTCTTCAACTACATCAGCAGCAAAAGGAAGGCTAGGGACAACGTGGGGCCGCTGCTGAATGAGGCGGGTGTCCTGGTGACGGAGGATGCGGAGAAGGCAGAGCTACTGAATGCCTTCTTTGCTTCAGTCTTCAGTGCTAAGACTGGCCCTCAGGAATCCCAGGCCCCGGAGGTAAGAGAAGAAGCCTACAGAGAGGACGACTTTCCCTTGGTTGAGGAGGACTGTGTGAGGGATCGCTTAAGCGATCTGGATGTCCACAAATCCATGGGCCCCGACGGAATGCACCCACGAGTGCTGAGGGAGCTGGCGGATGTCATTGCTGAGCCACTCTCCATCATCTTTGAGAGGTCCTGGAGGACTGGAGAGGTGCCCGAGGACTGGAGAAAGGCCAATGTCACTCCAATCTTCAAAAAGGGCAAGAAGGAGGACCCAGGGAACTACAGGCCGGTCAGCCTCACCTCCATCCCGGGAAAGGTGATGGAGCAGCTTATCCTGGAGGCCATCATCAAGCAAGTGGAAGAAAAGAAGGTTATCAGGAGTAGTCAGCATGGATTCACCAAGGGGAAATCATGCCTGACCAATCTGATAGCTTTCTATGATGACATGACTGGCTGGGTAGACGAAGGGAGAGCTGTGGATGTTATCTACCTTGACTTCAGCAAGGCTTTCGACACAGTCTCCCATGATATCCTCCTGGGGAAACTGAGGAAGTGTGGGCTGGATGAGTGGTCGGTGAAGTGGATAGAGAACTGGCTGAATGGCAGAACTCAGAGGGTTGTCATCAGGGGCGCTGAGTCTAGTTGGAGGCTGGTGACAAGTGGTGTCCCTCAGGGGTCAGTACTGGGCCCAGTCTTGTTTAACTTCTTCATCAACGACCTGGATGAAGAGTTAGAATGTACCCTCAGCAAGTTTGCTGACGACACCAAACTGGGAGGTGTGGTAGATACACCGGAAGGCTGTGCTGCCATTCAGCGTGACCTGGATAGGCTGGAGAGCTGGGCAGAGAGGAACCTGATGAGGTTCAACAAGGGCAAGTGCAGGGTCCTGCACCTGGGGAGGAACAACCTCATGCACCAGTACAGGCTTGGGGTGGAGCTGCTGGAGAGCAGCTCTGCGGAGAGGGACCTGGGTGTCCTGGTGGACGACAGGTTAACTATGAGCCAGCAGTGTGCCCTGGCTGCCAAGAAGGCCAATGGGATCCTGGGGTGCATCAAGACGAGTGTGGCCAGCAGGACAAGGGAGGTTCTCCTTCCCCTCTACACTACCCTGGTGAGGCCTCATCTGGAGTACTGTGTCCAGTTCTGGGCTCCCCAGTTCAAGAAGGATGAAGAGCTACTGGAGAGAGTCCAGCGGAGGGCTACAAGGATGGTGAGGGGACTGGAGCATCTCCACTACGAGGAGAGGTTGAGGGAACTGGGCTTGTTCAGCCTGAAGAAGAGAAGGCTGCGAGGGGACCTTATAAATGCCTACAAATATCTGAAGGGTGGGTGTCAGGAGGATGGGGCCAAGCTCTTTTCAGTGGTGCCCAGTGACAGGACAAGGGGTAATGGGCACAAACTGAGGCACAGGAAGTTCCGTCTGAACATGAGGAGGAACTTCTTCTCTCTGAGGGTGACGGAGCACTGGAACAGGCTGCCCAGGGAGGTTGTGGAGTCTCCTTCTCTGGAGATATTCAAGACCCGACTGGACAAGGTCCTGTGCAGCCTGCTGTAGGTGACCCTGCTTCGGCGGGGGGGTTGGACTAGATGACCCACAGAGGTCCCTTCCAACCCCTACTATTCTGTGATTCTGTGATTCTGTGAAGACAACAGAAGCAGATTAACTGAGGTGCAACTGGGAAAGGAGGTGGTGGATGGTGTGGAAGGGAATGGAAATCAGTCTTGAAAGGAGCAGCAAATACGTGGAGACGGTCCACAAAGGATGATGCAGTTGTTGATGGGAGAGCAGAGTGCATGGGCTGGTGCCTGATTCAAGCTGGTCAGGAGCCACCAGGACTCAGGGCCATGCATTCTGCATGCTGCCAGAGATGAGACACCTAGACTGCAGTGCTGGTGCAAATCCTGCCCTGTGGCCTGCACCAACAGCTTCATCGCTTCACCCACACTGGAACGGAGCCTGTGCTGCCTTGGAGAAGCCACGAATAGGCTGGGGGGCCCTTTGTTGCAGAAACGTTTTTACAGCTTTCCCAGGAGGCAAAGCCTTGACCCGTTCTGGGCAGAGTGGTGGAGCTGTGCTGCACCAGCTCCTGCTCTATAGATAAATGGAGATCTCCCAAGCCTTTGCTCCACTGTGTTGCAGATGAGATCTGCAGAAAACACAGATATCCCTGACTGCAGTTTGTGCTAACAGAGGTTATGGCTGGCTGGATGAATGCTGTCCCGCTCCTGCTGGCTAAACTGGCCTGGAGCCACATCTTTTTAATCACAAGCATAACAATATCCTTAAATGAAGACAAAGAGCATCTAACTGCCAGGTGCACCTACCAGCATTGCTAGAAAGTTAAGAAACAGCTTGATCGCAATTTCAGTGGGAAACCTAACCTCCTCCGGTGCTTCTGTGTCTATGGGAGGCTGCCATGGTACACAGGAGAACTGATTTGAAAAGAACACCAAACAAAACAGCAGGATTGTATTTAGAAGAAAAAAAAGAAAGAAAAACAGTCATTTTGAATCATTTGCTGCTAATACCCCCGACACCTGGATTTCTGCAGCATGGGACAGGACGATGTACTTAAAGGGGGCCTGTAGGAAAGACAGGGAAAATCTTTCTAGCAAGGCCTGTTGTGACAGGAGGAGTAATGGCTTTAAACTAAGGGAGGTAGATTTAGACTAGATATAAAGAACAAATTTTTTACAACGAGGGTCGTGAAACCCTGGCACAGGTTGCCCAGAGACGTAGTGGAGGCCCCATCCCTGGAAACATTCAAGGCAAGTTGGACAGGGCTCTGAGCAACCTGATCCAGTTGAAGATGTCCCTGCTCACTGCACAGGGTTTGGGCTAGATGACCTTTGAAGGTCCCTTCCAACCCAAAGCATTCTATGATTCTATGAATGTGGGAGAGGTAGAATATAGTATCATGGTTTAAAAAAGCACCCACACTGAGCCATGCCTTGGAGTGCGGGTTAGCGACCTGTGGCACCAGCAAAGTCCCACAGTCAGGAGAGGAAAAGCAAGCATGTATGTGAGCCAGCAGTTTGTGAGCTATCTCTTAACCCTTACAGCGAAGCAAGATTTGCCACCCATCTCTTGGTTGTGCCAGCCTTTCTGTCCAGGTGCCCGGGAAACTCCAGGACAAGCTGCTGATCCCCTCTGGGCCTGAGTTTCTCTTTTTGTAAAAAGCAAATTCCATTTCGGCTTGTGTTCAGGAATGATCAGGGATGGTCTTGGAAACATCTTGAGATGTGCAGACAAAAGGGCCTCCAGAAGAACAGGTCTCCTTGTAAAGTTGCTATTTGGGACCTTGGGAAGGTGTGCAGGGGAACAGACAGCTGGGAGAAGGACTGAGAGACCCTTTAGGAGAGTTTTTGAACAAACCATAGGCCCCAGAGTTCAAGGGAACTACAGTGATTGAATCCAGCCATAACTTGGCTCTGTATCTAGCACATCTTGAAATTCATCACCCCCCAGCTTAGATGGCTGAGAAAAGGCAGGCAATGGCCTGTCATGCCAGCTCCTTCCATTTAGTGGCAATATCTTCTGCTGTCTCCCATGCTTCTCTTCATTACCAAAATCCCCTGAAGACACCATTGATGATGGAGAGCCATTGGAGAGGCAATTAGAAAGAAGTTAGAGTGAATTACATATGCAGGGTTTATTTTCTGTTTTCTGCTATAGCTGCTGCCAATTATTGTGCAATTAGGCTGCCTTCATTAGCAAATGAGATTAAAATTAACATCGTTAATTACTCGTTCTGTTAAACAGGGGAAAGCAGGCATTTAAGGGGAAGATGCAGAGAAGGTTGTTCTTGAAGCAGATGCAGTAACATTCTCTATTTGCACCACTATTTCTTCAGGGGTTGCATTGGGTTATTCAATTTCAGCTAATACAGTGGGGAGAAGGAACGTTTAAATTCAAGCCACTAATGCAAGGTCTTGCAGGAACACGTTACACGTTGCTCAAGAAAATCATCATCACATGTTGCAAAACACGAGCTGATGGCCACAGTGAGCAGCCAATGGGTTGCTCCCAGCAGGGACTGGAGGGAACCTCTCCCCTCAGTTGCTGGTGCACTAGACTGACTGTTGACAGAAATTTCTAATGGGGTCTACAACCCAGCAAGCTGGGAGCAAGGTTCACACTGCCAGCAACGGTGCAACAAAGCCAAAACAGTTACTGCTGTTTATGGCAATGTCTTCTGGGCACTGGATGTTTTGTGGACACTCAAGAAAACTGCTTTCCTGGGCTCACAGATTAGAGAGGGAGGTCAAGGGAAGAGCAGCAGTGCTCCAAATCGATGGCAATGTCTTTGCAAGCCAACTCAGTGGTATTGCTTGCTGCAAAACTCAGATGCTGAGTAAGCACGAAGTGATAACACTAATCCATGGGGAGACACTTTGAGGATCCTCGAATCTGGGGCTGAAAAGGATCTCAAGAAGCCACCTAGCCCAGCCTGCTGTCTCCATACAGGGCTGATGTGACTGCATCCTTTTTATCTGATGTCTCTCTAGGCCATTCTTGAGGGTCTGCATCAATGGAGGCTCTGCCCTTCCTGAGACATTACATCTAATATTTTGCTCTGTTTACACTCGGGAAGGCTTCTGCAAGTGTTTCATTGGAACTGCAGTTGCCCAGTTCTACCTGCAGTGCTCCCCATGGACATGGAGAAGCGATCATTCCCATTCTGTTTGCATCAGCCTTTCTCATATTTAAGAACTATTCCTGTCTTGCCTTGAGTTCCTCTTCTTTGGACTAAACCATCCCAACTTACTCAAATCTTTCTTTGCAGTTCATGTCTGCTAGTCTTCAGTCAGTCCTCCTTCCTCTGGACTGTCCTCTACTGCTTTGCAACTTTCTGGATGAGTCATATCCAAAACTGGACCCAGGCATCCAGCTGAGGTCTCTGTAATGCTGGGCAGAGCAGGGACACTCTTTTGTGTGTCTTGCTGGTGACAATCCCCTGCTCGTCATTTTTCACAGCAACTTGACATCTCTGACTCTCATTCACACAGTGAACAAAAATGAGCCTGTCTTTCCTGCAGAATTGCTGCCTAGTCAGCTCTGCATTTCTGCATCTTCTGTGTGAACCGTTCATTATTCCTGCCTAGATATAGAATCCAGTACTTATCTCTACCAAATTACATCGTATTTCTTCCAAACCATTTCTACAATTTGTCAAAATTATTTTGAGAGAAATAGAGAGATTACTAAGGTCCCCTGGAAGACATGGAGTGTAGTAAGATGGCCCTGAATTTCAACTTGAACCTTTCTAGGTTGAATGTTTCCCTTGGATCTATACCACTTTCACCTTGCTCTGCAACTCATAAAAGCAAAATGCAGCCCATGAGGGACATTTTTACAAGCTGAGACGCAGGCTGCCTCTTCAAAGCATGCAGATGTGCAAACAATGTACTGAACACTGGGAAACAAACTGCTATGGTTGCAGCACCACTGCTCAGGCTGCTCACCTCAGTCCATACTGCAGTCCTTGCATGGTATTGCAACATCCCTCTCCAGTCTGGCCAAAGTACCAAAACCTATGAGCACTGCAAGGAAATGCAAAGATTCCAAAACTGGACAAAACACTCAAGAAATAGCTCCTCGAATGGACTCCTAAACTGACAGTCTGGATCTGCTGAATGGGTTACCTGCCAGCCTGTCTGCCGGTACTTCTCCTAACGGGTTCACTTTTCTATATACAACAGGTAGCAGTAATACAGCTGCAGCTGAGAGCCTCTACAGATATGGGTAAGACAAAGGAGGGGGAGTCTTTTATTAGATCTGCTTTGGAGTACACAAATCTTTGCAGTGGGAACAGGAACATCAAACTCCAGGTGAATGAAGGCTGAGGTCACATATTGTCTGTCCCTTTGTTTGCGCCCTCCTCTGCTCTAAAAATGCCAAGTGCCCCACTGCCGCATTGTCCAGTTCATAACATACATTTAAAAAAGGAGCAGCCTGGCTGGAACAGGCTCTGCTAACTCTGAAGAAGCATGTAGTGCTCATATCTGTTGTATGCGGACCTGCTGGCCGATCTAACAGAAGCCACTTCCTTTCTCTGTGAGTCTTCTCACATGCACCTAAGAAGATGCAGCAGTTGTGAGGAGCATCACCAGCACCAGTGACCACACAGCCCAAGCTGAGCATACATGGGCTGTGCACCTTGCTGGAAGCGTGTGAATGGATCACATTTTTTGTTTTCCTGACACCACTGTGAAGGTGGGAGGAGGAATTTTCCCATCTCTCAAGCTAGAAAACTTGGGCAGAAAGATTTAACAATTCACCCATGGTTAGTCACGAGCAGGAGGCCACTTGGGGAACTAATACTATTTCTTAGTCAGGGGAGATTTTCAGTGTTGATGATCTGTGAAATGTTTGCCTTGAATTTCCTTTGGACCCAGCACCGAGCAGTATCTTATTTAAAAGCTGTATTTAAGAATGGCAATGAACTTTATTAGGTGTGTGCTGACAGCCTCATGGACACCTTCAATACGAAAAGCAATCGGATTCTGAGCAATACGATACCTTGTGCATAGCAACAAGCCAGCTGGCTCTGAAAACAGTTTTCTCATGCAGACCTCATCAAAAAATGAAATGAGAAAATAAGTAGACAGGACTAGGCAGGGAATTCTTCTGCCCTTGTGCCCCAAGGGAAGTATATCCAAATCATTAGGCTTTTTCCACCACTAATGACTCGGTGAAGATGTGGGAGACACGGGCCACATCACCAGCTGGTGTGAACCAGTGTATACCTGGAGATATTGCAGGAACAACATCAGACAGACTACATTCATCTTAGTCTATAGCCTGTCGTACCAGGGAGCCCACCTTCCCATAGCACTGGGTTAAGTCAAAACCATCTCAGGAGTCTCCGGACCGTGCCTGGCTCTCTGCTGGGAGGTGTGTGTAAGGACAGGGATGATATTCAAAGTCCAGTTCAAAAGCCACGCAGTGCTGTGTTGCTACTGGTAAAATTCTTGCCAGTGCCAAATCATCCAGCATTGGGACTTCCATGCTCCCCTCTTGGGTTCAGCGGCTCCTTGGAGAAAAGCTGAACTGAGACTGGCAGAGGAGGAGCAAAAGAGTGAGAAATGAATGAGGGAAAAAAAAATGGTGTGATGGGATCAGTGGGCTGGAATGGACTGAGAAAAGGTGCAAAGAGACCCTGAGGTGTGCACAGGGAAAAAAAAAGATAGATCTACGGGTACGGGAGAGAAAAATAGAGATAAACAAGTGATACCAGGTTTTAACGTCAGACTCTTTCGTGAGGACAGATTTATCTGTCTTCTTTCTCTAGAAAATTCATTAGGCATTTGTGCCTCACTCTTCTCCCTGGCAACGTGCTCTAGCTTTGTCCAGGAACGAAACAGTAATTCATGCCCATGCGCTCTCCTCTCTGAACAACCGTGAAACAATACAGCATCCTCCCACCCCAGCTCTGCTGTTTGTCTCAGGCTTCTGCAAGGGGCTGACAGCGACCAGCACCCTGGCAGTCTGCAGATATTCCTCGAGCAATTTGCAGACAAATAGCAGAAACTCTCTGCTCACACCACAGGTTGGTGTGAGATCTGACTCGTGGCTGAGCAGCATAAATGCTTTCCTGGGAACCAGAGGGAAGAGGTGCCAGGAGCAGGGCATGCTCTCTGGTTAGTTCAGATAATTTACTTATAACTCCAACTAAAGGAAATTGAAGTGGCCTGTACCAACATTGCTTAACTTGCCAATGAACTGGCTATGGAAAGAGGTAAGAAATAAGGTCTGAAATCTTAAAAGGAGCCATTAGGAAAACACAGATGTGAAGACCAGCTGATATAAAGCCAAATGCATGTTTGTGAGCTGATAAGATTCCGAACACTTATTTCAGCAGTTGATAGCTAGAGGTATCAACAAGGTAGACAGATTAAATTCCTACAGCCATTAATTAAAAGGAGTCTGATGAGAAGAGAAATTAAGGCCCAAACACTGAGCAGAAATAACTGTTGTTTTTCCTCTTCACAGAATGTTTAGCCCCAAACAACTGCTGTGGGGGGAAACAAAGCTTGTGGATGTAAGGTGTGAGATGCAGATGGGAGATGTGGAAACAAATCATGAAGGGATAAGGGCTACAAAGTAGCTGAACCAAAATTCATATTGGGATGAATCTAGTGGTGGTGAAACAGTCATGAAGAAAAGTGAGAAGAAGCTGACCACTGTGGGCAGCCTACAAAAATGCGAATGTAGAAAACACAGGGAAATCCCGAAGATTTCAGTGGCCAGGGTATGAGATTCTCAAGACAAAAGAGAGTTCAGCAAAGCATCTCCTGCTGCTCAGCTCCTGCGTGGGAAGAGATGGAGCAGGGCATAAGCACGGTGTGATTACAGCTGAAACAGAAGAACAGGAACCTGCTGAGACTTGTCATGCAGCTCTGTGTGTACAGAGCTCAGGAGAAAGGAGAAAAATCTCGGTTTATGAGTTCTCACCTGCTTCTGAAATTGGCTGTAGAGAGCCAGTGTGTGCTTTGTGTGTAGCTGGCCAAGCAGCGATGTCTGAGGCAGATTTCTCACAGACCTGAAGACATCTCTAGGCAGTGCTACCCCATGGCTACGCAGCCAGAGAGATCTGAGAGGAGGAATAACTTTGGGGAAGTCAGGAAGATATTAGGAGGAATATCCCCTGAGCTCGGGGATCAGCATATCCTGAGCAAACTCCAAGTTCTCTCATGGATGCCAGGTGGAAGGAAGGATTTGGGGTAAGTCACCCGCCCTTCTCCTACCCTTCGTCCTGTTCATTTTCTTCGTACCAAATATTCTTTCTCGCTTAGTTGGTACATTCACAGTGCCAGGAGGTCTCTGGACCCTATGTTGAATCAAAGGGGGCTTACTACACCTGAAAGATTTGTGGCTGCCAAATGTACTGTTCCACCTGCCGCAATGGCACAGGAGGGTAGCGATTCTGTTTCTGCTTCCCTATAACATTCATGTGGGTGAGTGCTCTTCCGACAGAAAACCCAGCTTGTGTGCAAGTGTGTTGATTCACGTTCAGCTCCAATCCTGTTTCCCCTGGAAGACACCCCTAGCCGAAAGCCAGACCGATTCCACCCACCACAACATAGCATGGCTGACGTCTTGTGGCAGTCCCTTGAGGACACATCTCCAGAAAATGAATCACACAGCTGCTTGTCTCAGCTCCCAAAGTCACCACTTCTCTCCCCCCCCCCCCTTTTTTTTCTTTTTTTTGCTTTGCTTTATTTACATCATTTTCCCCCCCAACAGGTTGACAGAACAGCGAATGCTTCATGGCAGGGAGGGACGGTACGGCAAAAGACTCACAAAACACCTGAGTGTCTCAGAAACACCCGCGCTTTGCAGCTACAGTGCTGAACCCGTGATCGCATTATAATGCAGCTGCAATGTGCTACAGATTAAACACCAACTTCCAAGTTCACATGAGTGAAATGTCAGCTCAGAGGTTGATTTCATTCACCTGACATTCCTGTTAATAACAATGCCTAATTAGAAAGGCTTTTAAGCATCCGCTACCTTAATTTAACGTGAAAATCTCATGGAGCTTTATTGGAATTTTTTTCCCCTGTAAAATTAACCCTGCGGGCTTGTTACACATGTTTTCATTAGGGACGTGAACAGTGGGGATATTTGATGAATTAGAATCAGCCCTTTAGTCTTTGAGTTTAACTTTATCTTCCAAGTTCTTTTATGCTGAGAAAGCCCTGATTTGATTCCCCCCTCCCCCCATTAGTTTTAATACATGTTACAGACTCCTCACGCTGTGGTTGAGGGCTAGAAATCCAAATTCACTGCTGCCAATTTCCATACAGTGCAGAACAAAAGCGTGTAGTTCGCAGCCTTTCGTACCAGCTGGTGTTAAATTCTGGGCTGCAGACCTGCCCCGCTCCACAGAGCACTTGCTGCTTACACGGCTTTTCTTCCGCACCTCCAGCTGCCAAGCCTTCTTCAAGGGAGCTGAAAAGCCATGCTAGGGTTGCCCCATTATTATTTTCCTTTCTAAGTGTGACAGACACCATCTTAGTCAGGACTGAGGCTTCTACCACTAAGGCCACAGCGTGCTCCAGCAGGAGCTAAAATATCAACCTCCTTTGCAGGGAGGGGAAGAACAGAGGCGATTAGAGATCATACACTCCACGGCTCAGCAGAGAAAGGGACTGGCAGTCCTAATGGCCTCCACGTTACACAGAGCACTCGTGCTCCTGCCACAGGCTCAGACTGACTGCAATTACGCACGGCTTGGCCAAGTGCCTACAGGACAACTCTGATGCGAGTCCCCTTTGAAAGCTCCTCTATACCTTGAGAGCCTAGACCTTTGAAGAACGTCCTAGGCTATTTCTAGCACTGGGATTCATTAAACTGTGTTATTACGTTAAAGTTTGGACCTCCATTGAACCTCCCAGCTTGCTAGAACACAGAATACGCCAGAATTATTTTAATGATGGATCCACTCGAGGATTTGAGGGAGAAAAGCTGGAGGAGCAGGAAGAAATACTTGACTGGCATAAATCTATGGAATTGTTTGACATCCAGTGGAAATCCGACATGAAGCCAACTCCCCTGTCACACAGACTGTGTTACTGAAATTGAACCTAAATGGCAAAAGAATCACACTGTCAGAGTGACAGAACAGAACATACATATCATCTTGTTCTCCAGCAGGCCACCACGGGATGGTTTCCCTCGTTATATTTTATACTGCTGCAGCTTCGCCAGATCTACAATTCCCAGCTGATTTCACCTCTCCCCATAGTAAACTACCCTACTGCCTAATGCAACAGATGTAAGAATATTTTCCTGATAACCACAGAGACTTCTCCTCTTATTAAGACTTTCCCTTGAGTCTCTGAACATTAATATTACCCATCTGTGGTATTTATTCTAATTCAATATGCAGACGCTTATCGTGTCCCTCCTAGCTGTCACCTTGCCAAGCTGCACATAATTAGATTTTTTTAATCTTTCCTCGTTAATCAGACCCCTTGAACTCCCCCTACCCCCAATAATTTTGTTGCTCTTTCTCGAACTTCCTAAGTTTGTCAATACCCATCTCATAATGAGGTGTGCAGAACTGAATGCAATATTACAGCTGTGTCACAGAGAACAGGAGTATGATGCTGCCTCTATGCATAGTGCCATCAGTCTTTCTCTGCAGCTGTATCACATCTAATCTTTTCCCCCCTACAATCCCCGGATCCCTTCTGATCATCTTCTGGCTCCAAAGTCCTCCAAAGCTCTGTGAAGATGATGAAGATCTTTTCTGCCAGCTCAGCACCCTGCTACCTTCCTCCTACCACTCATCATACAGATCAAGTTATTAACTCGGAACGCAATTCACAGAAAAATGGATATACAAAGATAGGATATGAAAAGCACACAGAGATTTTGCATGCAAGTTTAGCTCCTCTGTATGCTATTGCATTGGCATTGCCTAAGAAACGCGTGCAGTTTGCTGCCTGCTGAGAATTTGTTTCTGGAAACCTGTCCTGCCTAATTTCCTGGACTTCCCAAAGCTGCACCCTTTGAAAAACAGGCTCCTCGGCTCCCCTCTCTCTCTCTGACTGCCCTCTATGAAACAGCTTTTCCTTGATCCTTCCCAGCTGCTCAGTAACTGCTGCCTGGGTTAACCTCTTACTTGCTGTCACGGGGCAAAATCCACCCAGTGCTCTACATAGGAGTAGGCTTGGGCCAAGAATCATCAAACCTGATGTGAAACCTCTGGATTGAGACAGTGAGTGAGATTTCAACCGAATAAGATCTGGCTGTGATTTCCTGTTAGGAGGCTGTTGGCATCTGCCGACAAAATTTTGACACACACACCCCCCCTCCACCTCTCCCCCAGTTGGTCTGACAAAGGCCTCCAGGACCGGAGCTCCCTCTTGCTAAGAGCAGACAGAGGCTGTAAAAGGATTAGCAGTGGTCTGGGAATTCTGCTATCAGAATAGCTTTGGAGTCTAGAATTGGATAAAAAGCACTGAAACTGGGGCTGCTGGGCTTCCCTGTCATTTACATCCTTCTGATGATGCTGTCTCTCATCCCCGCTGTGGATTCTCTGTGTTGAGAATTCTTAGAGGCTGAATCTCACCACCTGAGCTGACAACACTTTATCTCAGCAGCTCAGCCAAGCAAGAGGACTCAGAGCAGGTGACAAAGGCTGAGATGTGCCTGCTAATTGCATGCATGCTGCTTTTCCATAGGATGGCAGGGTCTGAAAAGTGACAGACTAAAAAAAGCTTAAACCTGAAAAAACCCTGACCCACTAATTACCCAACACATCTTCAGTCATTCAGAAGGGGAAAGGAAGCCTATTTCTGAAGATTTCCCCCAAATCAGGGAAGAAAAGAGGTGTAAGGGCATATCAGAATCAAAAGATGCTGGGAGATGAGAGAGCAGGAATAATCCAGAGGCTGAGTTTCTCATACAGGACTAAAACTTCTGAGCTCAACTCCTGGCACAAACAGCTCCCGGCCTGTAGAACAGGGATGCTGATACTACTGTAGCACAAATCCACCTAAGAGGGGAGGAGATGGCTTAGCAGAACCTCCCACTCACTAACAACAGAAGATGGGAAGACATCCTTCCCCAAGGGACTCCCAAAGCCTGCACAGCCAAGCAAGGCTGGCTTTGAGGGAGAGAAAAAGGAAATTTGCTGCCTGCTTGTCAAGGGGCTGGAGGTCCGCAAGGCGAAGGATCAGTCCTGCAGCAAGCTCAATGATCTGAGAGCAGCGAGGGGCTGCACAAGGCTTTTTGCTCTTGCTGCACTGGAAATGGGGCAATGGTTCTCGTGTTTGTCAGCTAGCACAGCGGCAGCCCCAGCCCGGGTTTTCTTAGGCCTGTCTTCTCCCAGCAGGCTGTGAAGGGATTTACATAATAATGTGCCTATTTTAACTTTGCTTCATTGACTCCTGACAAGATACAATATTTTTGATTAAACAGCTTCCTAGGAAGGAGCTGCTGCCTTAAACCACTCGCACTCTCTCTGACCCCATGCGATCTCGTTAGCGGTCCGCTCAGACACCATCTAATGGCATCTTAAATTCCTCTTTTCCTTCTTCCTCTAAATGAGCTCTCCAGGATAGGGCAGGGCTCTCCTCACCACCATGCAGCGTCCATCTCTGCGGGACCTAACCCTGACCAGGGCACTCTGTCACTGCTGTGGCATCAGCCCTTCTGCTGCTCCAACCCCATTAGTCCTGAGAGCTGCCTTCCCTCCAGCCGCTTCCCTCGCTCCGTCCTTCTTCTTTCTTCCTTTATCAATCTTTGATCTGCCTTTTCTGTTTCTCTTTATCTCATACTATCTGTCTCGTTCCTTTCTGCCTTCTTTTTTCCTTCCTCTACTGACCAGCCCAACAGAGACAGATAAATCTCTCAAGCCAAGGAGACCACGTCCTCCATATATATTTGTGCGACAGTCAGATGCTACAGCGACAAAGATCAAATCACCAGCCAGCTCGACAGAGAGATTCAATAAAAGCAGAGTTATATTGATAGGAACAAGGCAAATGGATAGTTTTGATTTTAGTAGATTATTGACTGCTCAATAGAGGTAAAAAAAGGCTTCCCAGCAGCACGGCTTAGAGAGCAACTTTTCCTGCCACAATGTGGCCGAACAAGAGGAGTGAAATATGAGACAGGGAGCACTCTGTGGCATGTCTGACAGTCCCATCATCTGCGTGAGGAATGGTCCTCCCCACCGGATGAACCACTCGTAATACATGTGAAAAAAGATGAGATCTGCTTTCAGCTAAGCCTGCAGCGAGCTGTGATGTGCAGAGAATCGGGACGCACTCCCACCTAACTCCCCTGTTACATCTGGGCATCAGAGAAAGACTCGCCATCTTTCAGAAGAGTCCTGTCGGCATGGAGATGGCTGGTCTAAGCCAACTCAGAACTACAGAGGACGCAGGGTGGTGGTTCTCTGCAATCTGACTCTAAATACAGTGCGTGTCTGATCCTTACACGGCACTCGTGAATCACCATGGTCTCCAAATGGCTGGTACTCCGTAGTGAACACATCCTCACTACTCTTTTCCCTGTTTAATGTTGGGAACTGAAAAGCTATGAGATGTGCACACGGTTCCCAGAGGAATCTGGGTCAGGGCAAGAAATCATCTTTGGTTATGGCTCTTTACTGTCCAAATCACTCGGTGCAGCTAACTCTGCACTCCCCCATGATCACATTTTGCACACAGATTATTTGCTTACATTCCTTCTGTAAGAGAGGAAGAAATTCAGATGTAAAGCTCAGACAGCAAGTTTACCTGAAAATGCACCCGCAGGGGAGGCTCCCGCACACAGTGAAAGTTGGAGAGGTAAGGTCTGCGTAAGGAAAGATCAGGTATGAGGCTTTGGGGTAGCAACAAACCCCACATTCCACACCAGACTTGGAGAATCAAGAGCCGGGAAGATCACAGAATCATAGAAATCATAGAAAGTTTTGGGTTGGAAGGGACCCCTAGAGGTCATCTAGTCCAATCCCCCCGCAGCGAGTAGGGACACCACTAACTAGATCAGGTTGCTCAGAGCCCTGTCCAACCTGGTCTTGAATGTTTCCATTCTCTCTTACTGTGATGTTCCCCTCAAAATGTTCATGGGAAAGCTGGTGCACTTCTTCACCCCTTCCACATCAGCCAGTGTCAACTGCAATAACATACTGGGTAGAAGATCCAGTGTCCAGCAGGCTTTCAGACCCTCCAGCTTCTCCAGCTCTCTTCCAGCCTGCCCTCCCCAGCAGCCTGGCAGCCCCATCGACCACCGACCCACACTTCTTGCTGCCGGATGGGATGGAAGGGAGCAGATGAAAGAAAGTAGTCAATTCATCCTCAGCTGACCCATAGGCCAGGGTCAGCTGGGAGCTACTGGGACATGGGTGCTCCATTCCTATCTCAGAAGGCTCCTGGCCAGCAGATACCTACAGGCATTTGGCTGTGTCTTCTCTCACCAAGTGCCACAACGTGGGCTGTGCTCAGTCCTGGGAGACAATGTCACAGCAGGACAGCGAGTATGGTCACCAAACCAATGGAACTTTTCAGCTTTTCCAGCCATGCAACCAGATTAGCAGCTCAGCTCCAGCCAAGTCCCTGGATGTCCCCCGAGCAGCTGCGGGGAGGCTTCACATTAGTGTTGTGCCCCAGACCAGGTTTCACGCCAGGGAATGTCCTGCTAACAGCAGCCTGGCAGAAGGATGCGGGTCGACCTCCAAACACAGTGGCTAACCCAGCCCTGAACAGGAGGAACCAGAACAGAGGAGCAAGGATCAAATCACTTCACCCCAAAGCCAGCAAGAAGCTGCAGCATTTAGCGAATATTAAATAAACAAAAATGACAGAGTTGCTAAAGTGTTTCTCTGAGTGCCTGGAACACGCAAACAGGGTCAGGAGTGATGCGGAGCCATCTAGCACATTGAACAGGATTAACTGAAGCACCAGCACGCTGAAAAGAGGGGCAGGGGGCATGAGTATGGGGTGTGAAGGATATTTCATCTCTCTCTGCTTAATTTTAGCCAATTAGCACTCATCCGAGGAAGGGGGGAACCGTTAAGCACCAAATAACAAGAGTGTGAGCTCAAGTGTGAACAGGTACAAGCAGGAACAGAGAGAGACACTTTCAGCAGCATCTATGTCAATATTCAGAAATGGAAAAACACCGTGAAATTATTTCTTCTGCATTATGGGAAAGGAAAGAAATCTTACAGTACAAACACACTAACGGGCTACGCAGGAATCTGAAGGAAGATTGTTGAGGTATTAGAGCAGGCAGCATTAAGTGAAAAAAAAGAGTAAGAAAAGAAACAGGATTTTCAGGGAGATTTTATCCAAATCAATGAATTGAGAAATGTAAAGGGGCAGCATTCCACAGGGATGGAGCCGGCAATTGGCCCACGCAAGTCCCGACAGAGAAAAGCAATCAAAATGCATGCTGGAAGGCAAGAGTGTGGCTGACATGCCTCCTTCGGTCAGAGGCCAGAAGAGACCACGGAGAGAAAAGTTTCTCCTATGCTAATCCGCTGCACAAATCTACGAAGCCTCCCTTATCTTTCTGCACATCCCTCCTTAAAAACCACTGCTACTGCAATGCCTATAAAACACCGATAGTGCCTCAGCAGCTGGTGCAGCAGGACCAGAGCTTATCCCAGTAATCAGATACCGGGTATCACTGTTCCCGCGTGCAGGTCCATGTGTTCTGTGTGTTGACTTGCCTGTCATCTCAAACGAAGCTCTTTGGGATGGGCACTGTCTTTACATTCAAAATGTGGTACAGGTGGAGGGTTCAGGTTCCCAAGGACAAGCACACATGCTGTCCACAGACAAGGGAGGGACGCTGCCATAAACAGAATGCAAAATGCAAAATTGTGGCCAGGATGAAAGTAAGTTCACAGGGAAACCGACAGCACAGAAGGTCTCTGAAAGCATCAGATAGAGACTGTCACTCAAATTCTGCGTGTTCCTCTAACACCAAGATATTTCTGACCTCTTCTCCCAGGAAGAGCAAAGAAAACATTTGTCCCTGTTTTTGTATTTCCCTCTTTTTAGAAAAGAAACAAAAACTCAGACCAGGAGAGGAAAAAAGCATCTGAAATGGCAAATCCAGTTGTTCAAAATTCCTTGTTAAAAAACCCACAGGTGAGTCGGGAGGAAGGTGCATTAAAGGCAGCTCCTGACTGCTCCCAACTAACCTCAGTGGACAAACTTTAGAGGAAGATGGGAGAGAGATGAGGAAGCTGCACTCTGTTAAATGGCTTCAGCTGTCTCCATGGGTCCAGGGGTAACACTGGCTCGGTTTACAGCTGAAGATCTGGACAAGATTATAATCATGAGCCTAAGGAAAAAAAATCCTTCTTTCTCACTTGTTTATTTTCAATACAAAAATGCTTTGAAAAGTGCAAAACAGACTGGGAGTCAGCTCCCACTGTCCTCTGCCCCATGCAGATGTGCAGAACCTCTCACTCTGAAATCACTTAGGACTTACTATGGAAGAAAGCACTATTTTTAGATGTAGTATTTCCGGCTGTGTTTTCTGTCATCACAAAATAAGTGATAGAAAGTTTGTAAATGATTAACAGGTGTTTTAATGAATGACTAATCAATGCTTACAGATTACTATAAAGCCCAAACAGTCAATAGGTTGCTTATAATATTCTGTAATCCCTTCTCCTGACATGCTTATAATCACCTGCTAAATTATGCTACTCATGTCTATAATGCCTATTAATGATTTATTAATCTTTTATAAGCCACTTGCAAACGAAAGCATAATATAAACCACGAGATCCTTTTCCTTCTGCCATCCATGAGCATTGCAATTTCTGGGGGTTTAGGGAAGTAGCAGTCGAGAAGAGACATGATTTGAGCTGAAAACTAAGTCTTTGCAGCACTGCTGGGCTACGAGTAATTCGCCACCTTCTGCAGGATTTGAGAGGAGAGCGGGAATGGCAAGGCCAGCTGATAGTTTTGTGGTTCAGATGATGTCAAAGTGGTGTTCAGCAAAGATGAAACAGTCACGCACACAAAAGCTCCAGGAAGAAAATCCTCACAGAGAGAGAGGGAGGAATTAACTTCAAGGCTTAAAGCAAGGAAAGGAAAAAAACATCATATCTGTAAGGACAGAGGATTGAAGCAAATGGACCACAGGCAGGTGCAAATAACTGAAAATCGTTCAAAGTAATCACAGTAAAATCAAAAGATGCTCTGACACAAAGCAAGTATGAGAAAAAGAACTGGTAACACAACAGTCACATATTTCTCCCTTCAGATAGGACCAATTTTTGTAAAAATATATATGTATTCACAAGATCATACCAGGTTAGCTGGAACCACAAGAACCTGCCTCTGCTTCATCACTAGATCCCCAGAGCTGACAGCTAGAGGCTGCCATTAAATTCTCTTTCCAATTATTTACAACTGCAATTACTTACAACAAGCCATTTTTAACCACTTGGAGGCAACGCTCTACACGATGTGTTATAACAGGGTTCATCTCAAGCATTTTCACTACCCACTCAAGACCACGCTGTGGAAATCCCTCTCCCAGCCCCTACCTGTGGAAGACGCAGAGCCAGCGGCTGCAGGTTGAAGCAGGCAATTTACCCAAAGCACCCAAGTGGCAAGGCTTTCAGCAGTGCCTGGGCTGTGAAACTGCCCAGCCTGGCCTCTTCTCCCCTGTCTGCCTGCAGACAGCTACTGACTCTTGGCTCTTTCTTATTACCCCTTTGTACAGCACCTAGCGCTGCCCGAGCCCACTGAGTTGGGACTCCTCAGCGCCACTGGAAGGATCGAAGAAGCCTCAGGAAAGGCAGTGACACAGAAAAATCAACTGAGGGGCTGAAGGAAGCATCGAACCTGCTTTCACGTGGCTTCCCATGTGCAAATTTTCCAGGGTCTAATAATGTGGTTTAGCTCCAAAGACTGCCTTTTCTTCAACAGGACACTAATTTAGGTCTTGCTCTTCTGCCCGTTTTCACCAAACGTGCAGGAATTTCACCTCTCTTTCAGCGCTCTTTGAAATTTGTTTGAAAACCATCAGGTTCTAAAAATTTGTATACGTAAGGTGTGCCAGGCAGACACACATGCACACAAAATTAATTTTAAATCCTCCTTTCCTTTGGGCAAAATCTACAGCCCACCCCCAGCCTCAGGGAGCTCTCTTACTTCTAGGCCAATGCTCTCAAAACTGTGCAAGCAGCCACCAAATCCTCTTATTTCTTGCTGGGCAGCAGAGAAGGTTCATTAAGTAGGTGTCATCATGCGTTGCTCCTTCTTGATCCAGAAGATCCTTGTGGTATGAAATGCTCTAATTAACTTGCATTAATTTCATCCCCTCATTTCATGCCCTGCTCCTTTCTGTCCCCTTGGGTTGGCTTGGGGTGCTCTGCTGTGTCACCTACTGGAGGCATGTGCTTGCAGCAGCAAGTACTGTGAGGAGGAAAAGAACTCCGAGTGAGTCTAAATTAAAAAAATAAAATAAAATAAAATACAATCCCCTTGATCAGTATGCCTGTCATTTTAGCAGCATTAAATACATTAAAATGGGATCTGCACACCAACTTAATTAAATGAGCCAATTGAAAGTTGCTGCCAAGTATTAGTTTAAGGTAGAAAATACACTTATTTTGGAGCTTATGCAGATTGAATTTGTAGGGTCTTGTGGGAAATGCTTAGCATTTTTTTTTGAAGACTCACAGTTTGGAAATTTATTGCGGTGATCTGAATTTTGTTTCATTACGAGTGTCAAGCACAATCACAGTTAGAAGAAGTCTCTTGGCTGCTTCCCAGGTTACAATATCCCTTTTAAATTGATCTTTTCTTCAGAAGTACTGCTGAAATGTATCCGGCCCTCAGCGCCCAGGGGCAGATGACGCGGTTTTGCCCACCAAAGAGGCATTTCAGGCTCCGAAAACAGAGCAATTATGGCATTAAATGTGAGATGGTATTTCATGTCCAGTCTCACTGTCTGATCTTCGCTCTCGGGTGACGTGCGGCCAGCTGCATGTCATTACTGAAAGGCAGCGCCTGGAACATGTAGCAAGCTCATAATTTATTCTGGGCTTTTCTTATCCATATAACAAGGCAACCAAGAATTAGTTGAATAGCAGAAAAATCGATTCAAAACTATTTCCGTAAATCAAACCGCCAGTTTCAGCTCGCTGTCGGTCTCACCCGGAAATGTGTCACCTCACTGTCGGATGTCTGGAGGTGCACCAGGAACTGAGGCTACCTCAGCTGGGCTAAAAATTGTGGAAAAAAGTCATTTTAGAGGCAGAGCTGTACAGTCACAGTTTCCAGCATGGTGTTGGAAGAAACGCTTTTTTAGCTGGACTAAGACTTCTCCTCTAACAAAATTAAACCACTTTGCCTCTGTGTTTTCTTACCGAAACATTTCTTTGACCCAAAATGAAAGCGGTTATTATTTTTCAGTGATATATTTTAAGATCTGGGCGTGGTTTTCTAAATGGGAAATTTATCAAGCCTTTAAATACAAATGCTGTTCCAAACTGATGAGTGGAAATGCTTCACTTCACAAATACCAGATGCTTTGATTTTCTTCCTGATGTTTCATTTCCACCCCACTCTGAAAAGTGTAATTTGGGGTATTCAGCACGGCTTCAAACATCTTACTAAAGTCCTCATCTGATGTAATTTTCCTGAACTTTCAGTACTTTCAGTACTTTGATAAAATTTTAAAACTGAGAGGCTAATATGTGGAAATCAAGCAAACGATCTCTGTGGTGCTTTTTTTCTCACGTTCTTCATTGCGCAGCAGCTTGCTATTTTCATGTTATGAAAGTTTTGAATGAAAACTCCTAGCTACCTTGCCTGAGATTAGCAAGTGCAGTGATCTCCATTTTAGACACTCAGACAAATATCCACAGAAATTAGGAATGGCTCTGCTCCTCGGAGCAATGCCCAGCCCAAGGGGAGCACAAAGTTGAAGGATGGTTTCCAATGCCATTGGCAGATCTGTGCTGTCTGTAGTCTCCTGACAGTGGGGAGACTGGGGAGGCAGCTCGGGGACAGCCTTCCCCAGAGGTCACAAGCACCTTGTCAGGCAGAGAAAATCACAGCTGATGATTATTTGTGAGGAATAACTCACACACTTCAGTCCAGCCCACCCTCCTCTTCTAGCATAGCTTCCCAGCCTCTGTTGAGCTTTGCCTGATGCCAATCAGACACCTAGAGTTTAGAGAGTTCTGCTGCTCCTAATTAATCATCTCCCGAGCTGATTTGTCTCTGCTGCCCTGGAGATCATTCAACGAGCACGGCTCACTCCGCCGATTCGCAGCACTGCTGGCAGAGCAGTCATCCACACGCCAGGTAGCCAAGCTAGGCAGCGTTTAGAAGATGGCTGGTCTGAGGACGCTGCAGTCCACCAGCCTGGTTAGCACTGGTCACACACTGGCAAACGTCGGCTGCTCAGATCGCCATCGGGAGCTCAGGGGTGATCCCTGCTGCTGAGGGCTGTGAGGGTGCTGCAGGCTGAGGTCTCCACCAGGGTCCAGATTCATTTCAATGGGACACTTGAAAGGTCAAAACTGAGCTCCAGACACCCTCAAGTTAGCCCCATGGCTGTGCAGATCATGATGAGTGCTGGGCTTTAGCTGACCTCACTCCATCTTCTTTCCATCAGGCCTTTGAGACATCACATTGTGGCAAACCCAGCGCAGAGATCTCTCCTGCCTCTGAGCACAACTCCGCTCAGGCTTGAGTTTGCTTTTCATCTGTTCACGGGAGCTGGGCCCAGATTGCCCCATTCTCCCCCAGCCGGCTGCTAAAAGATACCCTCACAGCAATGAGAACGTGCCTCAAAGCGACGATGTGAAGGCCAGCAGTGCACCCAGACGCCTCGCTCCGGGGAGCCAGGGGTAAGCAGAGGTCAGCCAAGCAGGGCTGCTGTTGGGCTGGATGCGTGCTGCTCCCACAGAGCTGGCTCTGCCAGGGACAAGCCATCCACGGCAAGGGACACCCTGTCCAGCTGGCTTCTCACTGCTCACCAAAGCTTACACGGCACGGCTGGCTAAGTGGCTCTCTAGCTCTCTCACATTTTGTCTTACAGCGCTCTGTCAGATGCTCAGACAGACCATCTATTCATGCTGCAGGACACAGTTCATAAAGAAATATAAAGAATTTCCATCTGTGATGTCTCCCTGTCCCTATCTCTTCAACCATCCATCTCCTCTCCCAGCTGGATGGGAGTTATCAGGCTAAACACAGGTTTCTACAGGGTAAATGTTTACCCTGCTTGAGTCACCTTGGGAGTCACAAAAGCGCCTGTCCTGGAGACGGGAGAGTGACTGCTCTCCTCTGAAGTGGGCGTCTGCAGCTGGGTACATGAATCAGACCCTCAAAGTGCCCTTTTTTCTCTCCAGAGCACCCAGGGAGTATGAGCAGATGGATCAGAGGGAGATGTGACACTGCAAGGGTCTGAGGTTGTGTTTCATATATCCCACCCTCCACCCTTCCCTACTCCCATCTCTACTGTCCTGTCTGTCCCCAGCTGCCTGTCAAAAAGCAACTGGACATGGTCTTGGAAGACAAAATCCACTGTGGGCTACCAAGAACCAGGGAAGCACCTCCAGCTCAGCACACCCCGCAGATCTCTGGAGCCTGGGAGAGCCTCCTGGGCAGACTGCTCCCTTCTGTGCCCTCCCAGGGCAGCTGGCAGGAGGAGCCCATGGTGGGACTCAGCCGGCCCCTTCTTACGTTCTGCCATGCAGATCCCCTGGCTCACCCAGTGATCTCTGCCTGCGTCCTCCAAACTACATCCTTCTCTCTACACCTGATCCCTTTTCTTCCTCCCTTTTTTCAAGTAAAGCAGAAGTTATCCAAGAGTCTCAGAATTGCCCTCTCGTCGTGTTCCCCACCCGCCCCCCCCACCTCCCCCAGTGTTCAACCACCATGAGGGCAGGATTCAGGCACACTGATGGTGTAAAACAAGCATTGTTCAGTGCATCCTTCAAACCCTGTGAGGCTCTGGGAAGACTTCAGGATGCCTCCATGAAAATACAAGGGATCTCCCAGGCCAGGATGTGGCACCAGGCCCAGTGCAGTGGCAATGCAGAGAAGCTCTTCTGGACAAAAAGCTCCTCACACCCTGGGACAGGGAAGGCACGCATGACCTGCTCAGTGCTGGCTTTAGAAAAAGAGCAATGTAGAGAGTTGCACAGAGCTTCTAGACATGGGGATCCCCCCTGCCAAGGTTAGATTAAGTGCCACAAGGGCTGACCCAGCTTCAGTCATGTCACAGGAGTCCCAGGTATCCTAGAAGTCTAACAAGCTTGGTCTTACAATACCAGAAGAGCCAACACGGAAATGATGGACAAGAGGAAGAATTACAGCATGAGAAAGGTTATGCACAAGAAACCTAGGACAAGGCACAGTAAAATTCCATATCTGTGTTCTTTCTCCCTGCTCTTCACCTCTCTCAGGTCTCTGCCAGTCCTTTCTTCCCTCCTTTGCTCCTCTTTTCTCTGATTAAGCCCCACTACAGACATACCCTCACAGTGCTGAGATGCAGGTTATCTTTACTCCATTGTCTGCTGACCCCTCCAGGGAAAAGCCAACTTCAAGCCAGGTACAAAACCAGAAGTAGCTCCTTTGATCCCACCTCTGCTGTCTGGATTTAGTCCTCAAACCAGCTCAGCATATTTGTTTTAAGTACTTACGGCTGATAAATGGTTTCTCTGTTTGCCACGGGTGAGTGAGCACCAACTGCTCATTCCAGGCCCAAAGAAAACGTGCAGGGAAACCGTAAGATTGTGTACTGACCTTTCAGACAATATGCATGCTAGTAAATACCAGCCAGCCTCTCGAATATTAAACAAGACACAGCCAGCTCTGCATTTCCTATTACCCCAAAGTCCTTCAGACTGCTTCTTGAAGTCCAGCCCTGCATCTGCAATGACCTGCCATTTCTTATACTTCTCTTCCATGCTGGACTTCGGGGGGTTGTCCAGCCCTAATGCAGTGACTTTCTGAACTGACTCCTGTCATAGCTGCCACCATTTCCACCAGTGGTGAACAGTGCAGGACAGTCACTAGCAGCCTGAAACCCCTGGGAGACCCCATCCATATTGTCCAACGTCACTGAACACTGTGTAGTTGTCCAAGACTCGCTGTAAGTCCCAGGACTCTCTTTCCTGGAAAACCCTTCAACGGCTGCTCAAAATCTTCATCATACTTTCCCATCACTACCTCAGAGAACTAGGTTAATATGGACCAACATGGACTCCAGAGCATCACAGAGAGATGAACTTTGCAGAATACATTTTCCCAACCCTTGCACTTCGAGAGCTTTAGACAACCCTCCCATGTGTGAATTGTTACAACAGGATGTATCCACTACAGAGTCACAGTCCACCCCAGAACACATACGGGTCTCTTCCAGACCTGCATGCTATGCCATGTGTCATGTTACAGCCATGCCATGCTATATACCAGGTGTCATTACTATCCACGCCTGCTCCCTCTGAAGTAGGCTTATTGTAGCCAAGAAATGACTTGACATCCACAAATGAAACAAGCCCACTCAGAGCAGAGTTGGCAGTGAACTTTGTTGCAGCTCTTTAAAACTCTGGTTAGTCTTTTTTCCCAGTTGTGTACTCTGATTTCTACGCTTTGTGCAATCAGATAGTCTGGAAAACAGCAAACAGGACCAAAGCTGAGGATTAGCCTTGGGGAGATGGCTCCCCTCTTTGCCCATTTGATTTCTTTGTGGCTTCCCAGTCACCTGTTGCTGTTCCCTTTAATTTGTCACAATGATGATTTATTGAGGAGTGTTGGTATCTCCTTCTTGCTGGCGCTGCCAGACACTGTGCCATCTCATTGGTATGCCAGGCACCCCTCAGCCCAGGAGCGATCGCACACGCAGCCTTCCCTCTCACGGCTGGCCCTGACCTTCCCCACGTGGGACTGAATAACAATTACACAGGGGTAGGAGGCTCTCCTGGGAGAAAGCTAATTTCTACAAAGGGTGGACATGAACTCAGAGAGAGCCTCCCCCACCGCCTCCACCCCGTCCGCTCTGTCTGTCGGTGCATGGCTCCCACGCCATTCGCAGCAAGGAACGCACGTGTGGAGGCAAGGTCAGCTCTGCTGACCGGTGATACACCCTGCAGAAACTGCCTTGGATCTGGGACAAGCAACATGCTCCCAGGGAAAACAAAAGCAAACAGCAACTCCCAGCACAGCTCTCAGCCAGAGATCTCCACTCACCAATTAGATTTCCTCCACCAATTTGTATGGGGAAAGACAGAGAGGAAATGCCAGATGCTGCCGGGCACGCAGAACAGATTTGATACGTGTGTTTAAAGCACTAATAACTCCCTTCCTGCTGAAAAAGGGAAAAGACTTTCTCTTAATCCCTCCTTGCATCAGTAATCAGAGAGAAGAGCAGATGGTGCCAGAAATACAGTAATATGCCTGTTAAAATAACCTCAGTAGCTGATGAGTTAGCACCAGAGCCCGTGCAGAAAACACCTTTATGAGAGTCCCGCTCCAGCAGATAACAGTGGCTCACGCAATGAGGCTGAGGAAATAAGAACTTGCTAGCAACAACCCAGCAACATTTCAACAGTAAGGCCAGAGCTCTTGCCCATGAACTCTTTGCAAGCAGATGTGCTCAGCAAGATTTGCCCTCCAGGCACATGTAGACAAGGTGCCTGTCCCATTGTCCCCCTCACCGACACTAGCCTGTGCCCAGATGGACTCCGTGTCTCCCAGCTGAGCGGTGAGCATCGCCAGCACTGCTGCTGGCCTTTCCAGGGTCCATTCGTCCCTCAAAAGGAACAAGCAGATGGACAAGAGGCTTTCCAATGATGGATTTCTCTTCTACAATTCCCAGCACAAGGTCCGTACATAAGCAATCCTCTTTCAATCAGATTCAAGTCACACCATTCATTTCTCAGTGGATTTTCAAATTTTTGTCTTACTGCATCTGTCCAGAAATCATATTCTTCTACATGGGCCATCTGAGCAGTTTCCTGCAAGTTTTCTATGGCATTTGTAAAGAAAAACAGAAGTGTCAGCAGTCACCATATTGCTGACCTTGCAACCTTACATGGCCAACCTATCTGTTCCTGGACAGAAAGTAATGATGTTTAAATCACGCCGCCCATCTTGGCTGCGAAGGACACAGGAACCAGCGACTACGAGGGGCGAAAACACTTCTACTATTCAAGGTCTTCATTTACAGTGGGAGCGCTGCCATCTCCTAAACCAGTATTTCAAAAGCAACATTCTACAGTCCAGGTAACAGCCTGCATTCTTCTTTCTCTTTCTCCAACCTCATAAATCTTCCCGGCAAAATTTCCATCCAAATAGATGTGCCCCCACAGACATTTATGCCAAGTCACACTTATGCCAAGCAGTGTTTCTCAACAGAAAAGCATTGCATCCAAAATACTGCATCAAATCCAGCTCCGTGCCCCTAGAATGGTGAACGTTTCTTTATCATTAATTAACTCTTTATATGGCATGACATTTATTTCATTATCTCACTGAATGTCACTGTCCAATTAGCTCATCCCCAAGGAATGGGACCTAATTAACCAAGACAAGTAAACTGAACTTTAGCAACCTTCCTCTCCTGTAAATAAGTTGCTAGTACATAATTACTCAGCAATAACTACCTCATTAAAGCTTGAATAAAGATTCCTTCTCCCTTCTTGCGCTTTATTTTTAAAGAAATTTCTAACTCATCTATTTTCATTTTGCTTGTCATAATGCCTCAGAGATCTGTAGGGTCGAAGCATGCTGCCTTCCGGCATCAGCTGTGTGGAAGTGGTCATACATAGCAACACCTCTCCCTCCATGGCTAACAGACACCAATTCGCTCATGGGGCAGCGGCTGAAGAAAAGGAGTGCTAGCCTAAATTTGTGTCTGTCGCCCAGATGAAGTCCCACTTACCGGCTGGACAGACTCACAACTGCCTCACTTCCTGGATCAGTGGAATTCAGCTGCAAGAGGTAGTAACTGCATAGCAAGCAGGAGGCTTCTTTTCAGCTTGCTTCCTGCCCCCTGAGAGTCTGATTTGTTTGAGCATGTTAGAAATGTGAAAATATCCCTCTTGTCTTTCATTATATTTTTCCCAAATGCATGTTTTTGCTTTTTCAGCAGCAAAGGACCCCCTTCGCCCTTGGTGACCCACAGAAGGTGAGGAGCAGAGCTGTATCTCTATCAGCTGAGACATCCCTTCTCTGACCTGCGCTGCTCTGGGATGTAACTCTAGACCTCCCTGGCACGACCACCCATGTAGCTACAAAGGACAGGGAAAATTAATAACTCTCCCCAAGCTGATGCAATGCGCAGCTCTACACTTGCAAACAGGTTATTTTCTCTGAAATTTTTTCCACAGGTAGCATGCTAGGGGCTATATTTTACACAGCACCTGATTTGAAACACTAAGATGAAGGGTTGTGAGATGAAAGGGAAGCATTAATCTCACATGTTGACTCAGCATCACAATAAATTTCATCCCTTGATTGCGTTTGCTCTTGGCTGGAGGTTAGCATTTTCAGGTAGGAATTCTCAAAAAAAGGACATTGTACTGGTATAGGAGCACTAGCATGCTGCTGCCCAAACCTGTATCCTGCCTGGTAGTGCAAGGGTTTTCCCATGTCGGTGCAGAGACACCTGGGAGACATCCCACAGGCTCTGGAGCAAGCCTTCCACAAACTGAGGCTCAAATCCCAAATTTGTCATTATTACATTTGGCTTTGCAGGGAGCTATTCTTTTAAGCAGCTTTGCCACGAGCTATCTGAAACTGGCGGCTGCAGCACGTGGAGGCTCACACATGGCTTTGATAAGCAGGCACAACTCGGGCCCGGGCCCAGCCAGGCCTCCCCTGGCTGCCGGCTCCGAGCCATCGCTGAACACTGCAGCTCTCCCCTCTCAGAGCAACGTGAGGCAGCCTGGAGTCGTCACAGACAGAGCAGTTTCATAAACATCCCAGGCTTCCTCACCCGTGCCACACTGAGCTCCCCGTTAACTGGATTCAGAATAGACCATCAAAGATCATTTAATATCTGCCTTAAAAATCACCTCTCTATATGCAGATCTAAAGGAGGCCAAAGACACAAGATCATTCTTAGCAGGCGTCAAGCAGCAACACGAGGAGGACCTGCCTAAACCCTCTTTCGAGTCATCTTGCACCTCAGGGACACGCTGCCAATGCGGAGCAAGCCCAGGGCTCTGCTGCCCAGAGGAGCCATCACGAGCGAGCACTGCAGGCAGCAGGATCAGTCCCCCCTTGGCACCGCTTTTGATGGAGATTGCTGGTTGCCTGGAGCATGGAAGGGCATGATCTTAGAGCAGGATCCACAGAAGACAGAAAGAAAAGACCATTTAGAGGGTGCTGCTATCTAGCAATGGTTAATGATTGAAAAGCACTGGATGTGAACTTAGGCAGCAGTGCAAAGGGAGGATGTAGCAGTTCCCCTCCCATTTCCATTTATTTATTATTATTTTGTTATATATTTTCTCTTGGTGGGAAGCACAGTCATCCATGATGATGTAAAGCACGTGCATGATGGCTGCTAGCATCATTGGATTGGCAGGGTCAGAGTGATCAGATCACTACATATGTTATTTCTTTGTTCTTCGGCCTAATGGGGCGTTCCACTTTATTATTGTATTTTTTTTTTAATTTTATAAGACATGTTTCATTAAATCTGAATTATGGCAATTCAGGGAAAGAAATTAGTCCATTAAAATTACAATGAAAACATCTTATAAAAAGGCTGTCAACCGCCATTTCTGCTCTGCTGGGTGAGGAGATAAGGAGGAGAGAGCAATGCGTCGTCTCCAAGTGGGGACAGCACCTGCGAAAGCGGGACCTGTCTGCCAGGTGCTCTGGAACAGGAGCCCCTGTCAGGGGGAGCTAAAGGGCTCCTGAGGGCTGACTGAAATTTTTCCATCAAAAAGCCTATTTCGGGTCTTTCCAAAGAGCTAAGAGAAAACAGCAGCATTGATGTACTTTCATATTTGGTCTCACTTCCTTCTGACCAGCCGGACAGCAGAAATGAGCAGGCAATTCCTGCTTGGATTTCCCTCCTGCAAAGCCCCAGAGAGGGTTGAAGCGATGGCAACGTGCTGGAACTACAGCACCCTGGGTTCTTCTGGATGGGAGAAAGTTTTGAGCTGGAGAACAAGCACAGGCCCCGGCAGATGGGGAGCTGGAAGCAAGGACTATCCCCAAAGCCTCATTGAGGAAGGTTTTGCACTTTGAAACAGATTGTCAGAGACAGCTCGTACCACCAGGCCCAGGCTCCAGTGCTCCCCTACATTGCTTTACTCCTTTGGCAGCAATGGCATTCTCAGAGGAGGAAAGAGATTTTGGTAGAAATAAAAGTGGAAAGAAAAATCAACCCCCTTAAGCTTACTCATTTATGGTTACGTGGGATAGAAAGCTCACATCTGTTCTCCAGTCCAATTGCTGTATGATTCCTGCTGCCCTCAACTCTCTGCACCCCCTGAGCAAAACAGCACTGCACCCTCTCTGTGCTTGTCAGCAGTGTAGCAAAGGTCTGAGCTGGAGGGAAAAAAAAACATCTACCTGCAAGGGAATAAAGGTCAGTTCTGGTGAAATGAAATAGATTTTGAAACCGCATGTCAATTAGACACGTACAAAAGAAACTAATAAAGTTAATCCACTAAACCGGAAAGCTGTGATAAAGCAGCCTTGTCAGATACATTGCAAAAAAGGTGAGGAGGGGCTGGTAAACAGAAAGAGAAGCGAGGAATGGAATAAAACAAGGTACAGAGAAGAAATAGTGAGTAAAAGAGGAGATGCAGATAACTGTGATATTCATTCCTGAAAAAGTAAAAGCAAATGAAATGAGATCAGGATGAAAGGCAGAACCCAAATAATCCAAAATATGGAGTTCTGCTGTGTTGAACATAAGGAGGGAGCAGGTTCTTTCTTCACAGAGAAGATAATTGTCTTAAGAACCCAGGAGAGCAGATCTGTGTTTGTAAAGAGCACAGCGGCAGCGGCAAGAGGAGAAGGGGACGCCTGGGTGGGAAGAGGACAGCCTGACCGCCAACATCCGGGGTACTTATGCACTCGCCCAGGGACAGCGCGACCACCAGCAGCTGTCAGGCGAGATACACCCGCTGAGCCGAGGGTCCAGCTCCTAGCGACGCAGCGTCGGCCGACAGACTACCTCAGGCAGAAACAGGCAGACGCAGTGGTTCGGGTGCTCCTTTCCAGCGCGGGGCTGTACAGACACTGGTAACAATCTCCAGTCTCGTGGATGGTCGACGGTGAAGCAACAAACTACAACCGACAGATCCGTGTGTTAGACCCGTGTGACCCATTCAGCTGGGATCGCTGCGGTGGCTGATCTGCAATCCTCCCACAAAGAGCTGCTGAGGACACCAGAAAATCTTGCTCTGATCAAAATGTTAACACAGGAAGCTGAAAATCTGGCTCCGGTTTTACTGCTGGTGCCTCTGAAGCCCAGCAAACGCTTGTTTGAAGATCTGCCCTCTCTGTCACTTTGTCTTCCAATTCTTTGATTTTTTTAAAGTGAAGATGACGCACTTCGACTCTCAGAGCATTCAGTCCTTGAAAGTCTGTTTCACAGTGGTAACTGCCTTTGTCCACCTGATCACCGATATGCAGTGAAATTCAGCAGCAGTTTACGTGCATTGGGCAAATATGCTTGTAAAAGTCCCGTTACAATTTATTGGATGCTTTTTGCTTCCTTCTGTGGTTGTGGGAGAGTGGAAATTGTTCTGTTTCATGCACACACAGTGAACACGGGGTACGACCAGAGAGTTCAGCCACCTCTGGGAAGTGGTGCCTTGCACACCACTCATGCAAGCAGACCTTCTACCGGCTGAAACGGACTGAACCGAGAAACAGCATGGTCTGCATTGTCGACCAGGATAAACTGGTTGCTCCACTGAAGCACTGGATCAGACCTGAGGGCAACTTAGATGGATCTTAGCCCACTCTGGTCATGGATCCAGCATGGATCTTAATGCAGCATGGACAGAACTTGAGGGAATGACTGAATGGTGCAGGATGTCAGATGTCACAGAAAAGCTGCTGTTACATGACACAGCCCCGTACCAGCCCTCAGTCCACACATCATATCTGAGTGAAACCATGGAGCTGGCCCCAACCAGTTTACCTGAGATGGACCTAAGATGGCAACCTAAGTCAATCCTTAGATCTACTTTAATTTCTTCTGCCTAATTTATCCTTCCACAAAACTGACTGCCCCTGGAAAAACTCCCCATCATTTCCTTTAGGGGAGTCTAGTCCAGGATTTGAAGAGGCAAACAGTTCACTAATGTTTTCCCCACCCCTTAAAAGCTTTCTCCAGTCCAGACCCTACCCCTGATTTGGCAACGCTTCTGGACACAGGCCAGAATTTGCTGGCTGGAGGTACAGTATGCCAGTGAATGGATACCCTGCCTTCTCTTTCCACTTCTATTTTACTGTTGCAATCGTTACGGTGCTGCAGGGCACTTCCTGAGTTTAATGAACATCAGGCGGGCCTTCCGCCTGACAGTTCATTAGTGCCTTCCAACAGAGAGAGCACCGCACTGAAGTCATTATTGATTTGTTACATGCACCACTGAAGGATTTCCATATGGAGAGGTAGTCAGTTGAGGTGACCCTGAAAACACAGACAGTCTCACATCAAACACCAAGCAGAAGGTGTATGAAAGAGCATCAGGGAATTTGGTACCATTAGCCTGGTGTCTCTGATTCGGCTTCAAGGATGGAGTGGAGGCCATGGGGCTGACACTGTCCTGAGATTTCAGGACCCTCGCAGATGCCATTGCATCAAATTGATTGCATTTCTCAAAGGGTTCTTATCCCCAGCACAGCCAAGGCTCTTCCAGCCACGGTCAACAAAGAGCTGGGTACGTCAGCCCAGACGTGAGAACTCAGGGCATAAAGGATTCTTCTAGTGAGATCCTACACATGGATTTCCAGTGCAAGAAAGAGGAGGAAGAGTATAACACTTCACTGCAAGAGGCAGACATCTCTCTGAGTGGCTCATTAGGAGAAAAGAAGGTCGATTAAAACTGGAATCAGAGAACTGCAATACTAACGTTACAAATATATGTGCAAAGCGGTCCTCTAGCCTCACTCTCACATTCTCATGCACTGGGTTTCTGTTCCCCTTGCCTCTTCTAAAAGGAGAAACAGGAATAGGCTGATTAATAAGGCTACAGAAAAACAGAGAACCAGCTCCAGACAAAGAAATACACTGTATTTAAACTAATTTCCATATTTTTATTTCCCCCCCCTAATTTTGACACTGATCTTTTCCCCTTTCCCTGTTTTTTGTTTTAAATGGAAAGTTTCTTCTTTCAAAACAACTTCTCTCTGTTTCCCCCCCCTCTCCTTTTCATCAATCTCAAAACACAGGAGTAAGCAGGTTCTCAGCTCCTCCAGTGAGGGAAATGTTCTGCTCAAATTTTCTCATCAAAACCTGGTAGGTGTTTATCCGATTTTTGTCACACACACCACTTAGGCCAAACCATGTCTGAGGAGGCATATTCATGACATGTATCAATGTATGTTTACTGCAGTGGCTTCCTCACCCTTTACTACTTTGCTCTGCCCTCTGCAAGAATTTTATTCAGCTTTACCCACCATCACAAGCACTGTATCAAGCCCAGGTTCGAATCAGAGCAGCACAGATGTGTAATAGGAACAGGCTACAAGGGAGCTGAAAGGGAGCCCTTGGGTACCAAACACCCAAGGTGCCTTGTACCTCACCGGGAGCACCCCAGCTTGGTGCAGTGAAGGAGTGATGCTGGCAAAGTGAGTCTGGTGCTTCCAGCCAGGCCTGAAGCAGGAGGAGGGGATGTGCCACGCTGCCCTCTGAATGGCAGTGCTTAAACATCGATGCAGACCCGTGCACGCTGTAGGGCAAAGGAGAAACAGAGGGGAACGTAGTTGCTCTTTTTTCCTGGAGAGTCATACTGCAAAAGTATAAATGCCATTACTTTGCCCTGCCTCTGTATCTCACAGACAGAAACACACAGACATACGCCGACGCGAAATTAGTGCTGCACTTATTACTTGTCACCTGCAAATGGCACCACGTGTATTAGCAGATAGTGGTGTGCATGTGGCATGCAGCATCCAAACATCTCCCTAGCCTGAGACATAAAGGCAAGATCAGACCCAACTGCACTGGGAAGATGCCCCAGAAAGAACTGGGGGGGGGTTGGAAGGGAAACAAACACACAGCTACCTCGTATGCCCTAGCATCCATACCCACCCAAGGTGGGTGTGGGGAAACCCTGACACCCCTTTCCCGGTAAACCTGCTCCTGTAATGCATGCTCTGGCAAAGCACCATCTCACAGCAAATCAGCACTGAAATCTGGAATTTAGCCTTAGTCTAAAAATATATATATTTAACATCCCAAATGCAAAAGCATGACCCGTTATTTACTAACTTGGGACACGTTAATAAAGATAATGCGTAATTATTCCTGAAATAGTTCAATGAAAAGGTTTCCTCAGCTACAAACACATCACATTCCTCCTCTGTTTGATGTCCTAATTACAAGTATCACCGTCCATCTGAGTTAGAACTAGATTAAGGCTCTGCTTGCATTTAAAGTAGCTGTTAGCTCTGCTTAATAGTGAGAGATGACTAATTGGCCATCATGTTGGTGATGAATGAAGCTGAGACATAAGGCAGTGCATGAAAATTACGTATGATTATTGCCAAAAATTAGATTGAAGAAAAAAAAACATGTACACGCACACACACACACCCCCCATCCTGTTTGAACACCAAGGCTGATCTGAAACCCACCGACAGTTCTGAATACAAGTGGAGGTGGGTTCAGACTGTAGCAGGCAGCTGAGTGTTCATCCCTGGGCTGGACTCATGCACCTCCACCCTCTTCACACATGGTGGGGTGTGCCTGTCATTGTGGGTGTGAAAGAAGCTGTTTGTCACGCTGCGGCTGGTTCCTTCCCCACCATCGCCACAGAGTAATAATCTTGTCACACCTCACAAGCTAAACGTGGTTTCTCCGACTCTCCATGTGGCACTGGCAGCACAGCAGGCATCCCTCTTCCCTTCCAGGCCGTGGCTGAGTGGCTCCCCTGTGTGCTGTTAGGGCGTGCGTGTTGTCGCAAGTGCTACTTTTCAGTGGGAACAGAAAAACCACGGCCCTGACCACACCAGCTCATTAAAGGCTCAGTGCTCTGGAGGACTAAGGGTATCAGCAGGGCAAGGACTCGTGAGAGGAGTAGCGTCTTTCACTAACCTAGGGAGAAAGCTACCGAGCTTACAGGCATGAGGCAGACACAGAGAAACCAGCCTGCTGCTTCTCACAGCTGTCGCAGCTCCTCTGATGAAATCCATAAGCACTCTTCACAGGGGTGGTGGAAGGGGCTTTTAAGGCCACTGTGTGTATAAGATACTTAGACTCACTTCTTCCCAACCTGTTACTTCTAAGGCTACATCTACCTCTTCAGTCACCAACGGTCCGTGCTTGGCTGTTAAAGCACCTTTGTGTTCGACCCGCAAGGCGGCTGCATGTCAGCTCAGCCGGACTCACTTCCTGAGTACAGTTTTGAAGGCTTTTTACTGTGAAATGTTCACAAGTGCAAGTAGTACTCAGCACAGTGAAGCCTCGCCTTTTTACTGGAGCACAGGCTATGCAATGAATTGATAATAATAATAATATGCTTTTCTGTCTCACCTACTTTCTCGCCCCCTCCAAAACGAGCAGCAGCACTTCCTCCTCTGTTTCTCTCAGCTTCCAGATACAAATCTTTAAGATTAAACTTAAAGAACTTGCTACTGAAGGTAAGAAAAGACTTTGCTCTACCTTGGCATCATTGTTGGGACACTGATGACTGTAGAAATCCGTGATTAAGGTGGGAGGCTGGGACTGGACCACTCCATGCAAAATGTAAGGTAAAAGTTGCTATCTATTCAGAACACAAAAACAACAAAATCGTCTAGGGAAATTTCTAAGCTGACTCCTAGCTTGGATGTTCGGCCAGCCCTATCTGAGATGTGTGATATGAACACGTAGCCTAAATTTTTATCTACTCCAGCAGCTCATGAAGAGAAGTTACCAAAATGCATCATAGAAGGTAAAGTTTGCAATGGCAGGAGTCTTAATTCTCTCTGGTGCATTGGCTCAGTGTGACCAACCAGTGGAAACTGATCTTTCTCAAACAAAATTACAGACACTCGGCCAGTTTTTGCTGAGGGACATCCTCCCTGTTGATGGTTTATGACATGTTTTCGCAGCAAACCCCAGGTTCAGAAAGGAATGAGAAAAGAGGTCAGCGTTCTTATTCCTGTAAATACTTTCCACAGGAGAAAGGGCTGTGGGTTGACAAATCAACAGGCGAGTCCATTGAACATTCCACATAATGCAGCTGTTGATATAAGGGGGCTCAAGACGCTAGAGACTGTCCCAGCGCTGCTCCCCATCCACGTGTCACTTTGTTCCTGGCTGGAGTCTCACACGCAGTGCACAGGCCAGCGCTGGCTTTGTGCTTGCTGCTCTCTCAGACGTACTGAGCCCGTGCTTGGGCAAGGTTTTAGGAGTGCCGTCGGCACTGCAGGGATGCCCATGTTTCAGTCTGAGACAACTAGCTTGTTGTGACCACCCAGAGTTGATTTAAAGAGGATGCAGAGGTACAGTGGAGTCTCCTGTGCAACACAGAAGTCGTATATAAATATCTCAATATCTATGTGGGGCACTTTTTGCTGGTGTGTGCAAGTGGGAAAGAAAAATGGTCACGACACCAGTATCCCTTGGGGCTGCTACAGTCCATGCTAGATGCCAGCCCACGTGAGATACACTTAACGGTCCCCAATTATCTGAAAATTCATAAATCTTCAAAATCATCCTAATGGCAAATATAAATCTTAAAAAAGCCCTTGCTTCTCACAGTCCTTTCATGCATTGCTTGGCAGTCAGCTTGTCCCCAGGATATGAGGAAGCATCTGTGTTTGCAGGGTGGGTGTGGGAGGAAACTGGCTTACCCATGAAAATATTGCCAATTGCACCTTTTATTTCATACATTTAGCCACTGAGATGAAACAAAACTGTGTAGAAAAACTAATTTCATCTGCTGCACAATACCATTATTACCATAATCTAGTATAAAAGGGTGAACTTCACAGCACTGGTAAATACATTATGAGAGTCATTTAAGATCCCGGCTCAACAGCTGAGCATACAGAGAGGCTTGCATTTTTGCAAACAAGGGCTTACAAAACTAATGCCTCCTTCCTGCTATGATCCTGACACTTTAGCTCAGAGTTACCCAAGGAATAATGAAACACCTGAGTGCATTGTTCCTTTTTTTCCATTCTTGGTTTTAAATACTGCTTTCTCTCCACCCTACCTATAAGCCTGGAACTGCATCTTCTTCAGTGTAGCCGCAAGGAAACTGCAGGACGATAATAGAGAAGACCTTGTCTGTTCCTGCCTCTGCCACCAGTTGCCTTGCCAGACGGCAAAAACACTGTACCGTGTCTGCTTAGCTGTGCAGCACCCCGGGGCTCTCGTTCTCTGTTTGTACAACATGGAGTGCAGGGGGTAAAACACTGTCAAAAGGTGCCTGCAGCTGAAAGCACGCCAGTAATTAGTAATAGCCCATGGCCCCCCAGCTCCAGGCTCAGCACATCATCTGTCAGCTCAGCAGCCAGCGTGCATTTCTCTGGCCAGACAGCCTCTCTCCCAGGACAAGAACCAGAATTGCAAAATACAGGCCATGTTGTGACAACCGGATGGAGATGCGTAAGCACACACAGGTTTATCCAGCGGCTACATTTTCCTCGTTGCTTCAAACGAAATAGTAAGTTTCTAGCAAAAGCCTTTACGCAGGAACATTTTTCACTGCCCTCCCACGAGCCAGTATCACACCGTATTTTCTTCATTCGCTATGCTGCATCCAGGGGGTATTTTCCACGCGTCCTGCACTCAGTCAGCAGTTATGCCTCTGTGCACCACAGACTGACGGGTGAACTGTGCATGTCTGATACCTCGTACCTCACACTGAGCTTGTGGTTTCCCTACAGTTTCCCTACATCTTTTCTCCAACTCAACAGGGAACTCCTTATCAATCACACCTTCTGCGAGGGTCAGTTCCTGACCCATCTGACTTCAGCCACCCGCCATGCGATAATGCATTAACACTGCTGTTCACACCAAAGCAGACTTGTGTGCTCACCAGAGTAACTCTGAGATTAAAAGTCGAATTGAAACTAGCCGGACTTGTGCCTGTTTATAGATGCTGCTCACTCCTGCAGAATATATTAAAGGCATGACTGTCTGGTGGAGTTAAACGTTTTGCCCTCATCTCAAAATCATAGAGGAAGGGTGTGAACTCCTCTGAAATGTCACATCTGGAGTTCGCACTACGGCATAGGTGAACTCACTTTCCTTAAACACCTTTTATGTACGCTGCAGAAGTACACAGCCCTCCAGGAGACCGCAGCACACAGCAAAAGCCACTGGCTTTTAGTCACCTGACTTCACTGAATATTGTCCTCAGTTAATCTTGTGCTGAAGATGATCTCTGAAGTACCAATCATGCAAAAATCGACTTTATGTTTGAAGGACAAATGCAAAGTCTCTCTTACTGTCCTTTTATAACACACACTCCATCACACCTGACACAACAACTCCTGTCAAATATTGTAGCTTAAATAGCTCTGTTGGTAAATGATAAATACAAGAGCATCATTTGGATAACCTTATAACCTGGAGAGAAGAGGGTGCTCTGGATTTATTGTTACATTGTTTAATATTGCTTCATTTTGTCCATATAGAAATACTGGAGTTGTTCATAAAGGTGAACCCTGTAAATCAATAAAGACATTCTTGGTAAATCTGTTTTTTAGCTGGGACAGATTTTAGCTGCATTGCTAAGAAGTTCAGAGGGGCAGAAGCTGTTTTTCCCCCAAATGAAAAAAGAGCATTGCACGGAGACAAGTGCTTTCTGCTTCAGGTGCCAAGAGATGGAAGTCTGCTGGTCGGGAATATCTTCCCACAGGCTGTCAAACCCCCATGGTGTTCAGAGGCAGCAGCACGCAGCGAAAAGCACCCGCCGCAGAAGAATCCTTCCAGAACACCTCTGGGCTTGCCTGAGTCTCTCTAACGGCAGCACTGAGTTTCATCGCTCCATGCTCAGGAGTCTGACCTGCTCGGGTCTGTAGCTCAAGCCAGGGCGCTTTAGCACTGGTGCAGTGCCCAGATCCTGCTTTCCAAATGTCTCGTGTGGGCTGCATTAATGCAACAGAGGCATCTGCACGTAAGCCTTGTCAGTGGGCAAGCTGCAGGGATGTGCTCGTCTCTTTGAGAAGCATTTCTACACTGGTTTCCTCTCCTCCAGAGGAAGGCAGCTGGTTGACAGGTGGACCCAGGATCTGGCCACGGGCACCAGTGGGAAGCATCTCACAACCTAAGCCCTCTTACCCAGATTCTCCCTTGCAGGGCAGGATGTCCTTTGGTATTCAGTTCAGAAGGTGAAAACATGAGTGTAAACCCAGACTTCAGCATCTGATGACCTAGGGAGCAGAGGCTGCTGTTAAGTCTATTCTGGAAACTAGTGGAAGAGATTCGAATTGTATTCCTACAGCTTGTTTACGTTGGGCTTTTCTGCTTGCTTCTTTGAAGTGCCTTGATTTTGAAGGTTTGTTTGGGGGTTTTATTGTTGTTTTTCTAATAAGCTATGTACTGCAATTTATTCTGTATCACAGAAACCAGAGAAATGTCTCTGAGAGAAAGACAACTCATGCAAAGAATGACTCAGACGTACATCCCATCCCGCAGAGAAGAACAATGCTCGTGCCGGTGCAGCAGAGCCTGCTAAAATCTGTAACAAGGCTGCTGGAAAACAAGAAAAAGGCTGGACGAGGTATAGAAACAAAAGCCAAACTCTCTGATCAAAGAATTGAATTAGAGACAAGAAAAGAAGAGAGAACTGGCTGACAGTCAACCAAATGCCCTGCAGGACTTGGAGAACACAATTTAATCTCTCTTTGCTTCAGTTTTCCATCTGTAAAATGGTTACCGGCCACCTTATCCACTTAGTCTATGGGAGGCTGGGGTCAGAGATGGTCTCTCATTATATGTCTGCACACTTCCTAGCCAAGTGAATCCCGTATTTCTATGAAGGTAAATGAAGAAGAAATTCTTGAATACCTGGACAGTTAAATCAAATTTCTAAATGATTTTGTGTTTCACTGTTAACTGGCTGTGGGCTCTTACTGAAGCTTTTTCAACTAGGGAGACATTCTGGACCTCTTTTTCCCAAAGCCAGACCAACTCTCTGATCTCAACCAGCAGATCAGTTTATGTCCTCTAAACAGTTCTACCTCCCTTCCCACACAGTGTAAGTCCAAGGCAAATTATATCACCAGGCAAATGAGAAGACAATCTGGTTTTGATTTTCATTCAGTCTCCATCGCCTTAGCTGTCTTAATACACCGAGGACCCAGTGGCTGTAAGCTGAGACTGAAATACTTAAATGGCATCTGAAACACAAATATTAACAGGGAGAGGAGCTATTCCCTGGAAGAGCTGACCAAAAAGCAGTGCTAATTCTCCATTACTTAGATCCAAAATAGAAGAGCGTAAGAGGAAGCACAACCTACTAGACTCAGTGCAGAGGTCAGTCACAGAGCTGTTCTGAGCTTGACAGGTGCCAGAGGCCAGAGCAGAGCAACACGCAGGTTCTTTCTGACCAGCTAACCTACAGGACTGACTCTTACTCATACGGAGTGTCTGTTGCCCTACTATCAACCGCGGCAAAGGGACTTGTACCACTCTTGGAGGCCACTAGAGAAATACACAGTAGAAAAGCACGAGATCCATGACTAGGATTACAAGTCCAAACTGCATGATTTATGGCAACACAGTCACTCTGACCACAGGGTTTTCTAGGTAACAAAAGAAAACTCTTTGTCATCCCACGCTCTTAAAGAGTTCATCTGCAACTGAATCCCCACCCAGGCTGCCCAGCTTCCCCAAGCTGCCTCCTCAGGTGGGCAGCCCATTTCCCAGACACAGAAGCCCTGCTGCCCTGGCTGTGGTTGCAGGGTGATGGGCTCTGTCTCTGCCATGAGGATGTTTGGTTTGACACAGCTGCTCTACACATGCGGGAGCCTGGCACTCAACATGTTAATGCAGATCCCTGCTGGAGACCATTCATCGATGTTGATAGCAGTCCACAAGATTCTTAACCTCTGTCTAATACTGTCATGCTGAATAGATGGTCTGCCCTCGTGTTTGCAGCTTTCACTGCCTTGTCACGTAATATCTTCAGGGGCCAGAGGCCACACCACTGCTTCTATCAATCCAGCTGCGTGCCCTGCCTTATTGCATTAGTCCTTTACATCTCTGTCAGACTCTGGTAGGCAGTCAAGGATGTTTACTGATATCCACTGCACAGTCAATCTCAGAGTGATCTCGGTATCTATGACCCCTCTCTTTACAAATCACATTGGTTGAAGGCTATAATTATGGGATATAATTAGAAGTGGAGTTTCATTTAATGGAGGCAGCAACATGTCAAGCGCCCCAAGAGTCCACCAAGCTGCAAGCTATGATTCCTCCTCACTCTCCTCTGCTGCTGCTGCTGCTGTTTTGGAGCACATAAAATGCCTGTTGCACTGAGGATGACCTAGATGATGCTGATGACCTTGCTTCAGATGTTGTATCTCCAGCTAAGAAGTAAAGCTCTAAATATGAGTTTAGCCCATCATTACACCTATCAGATCTTACAAGACAGCTTCAGATCTTACAGGCCAATGGACTGAATCCGCTGGCTTTCAACAATTCCCATAGTAGGATCCCTCCCTTTTCCAAGCAAGCCTGTCCAACCCCAGTACGTACTCAGTGCATGCACTTTTACTCCCTTCCCAGGTCGCGAATTCAAGTAGAAATGAATATGGCAGTAAAGTCCCCCGTATATTAAGACATGGAAGGTGGTCCAGTCTTCATTATATTACTTGTCTTGAGGGAGGTTTGTTCTACCTCTTGACAATCCTGCAGTAGCAAACAAACTCTGGAGAAGATTCAGTGTACCTATGCATTTAGCTGTAAAATGTCTTTGGAAAGACGGAGTGCAGTCTACATCTCTTGATCAACCTAAACTTGTCATGTCCTGGTAGATTCTAAAGCAAATCTTTTCTGGACTATCAGCACTACAAAAAGAAGTCACTACCATGGAGCAGGAGCAAAATCCAAAGCAGAAAAGAATAAAAAGCACCTGTGAGAAAGGTGACAAAAACCAAGCTAGTCTGCATATATTCCTCCTACAGTGCACCACCCAAGCGTCCCACCCTGCATCACCAGGGCATAGTGAAAGGCCTTGGCAGCTCTTTGGGAGCAGTCAGTCTTTGGCCCTTCTGCTGCAGCAGGCAGTAACAAGCCCTAAGATGACTGAGACGTGAGCCTTTGTCAGCCACTGCGATGAGAACAGCAAGGACTCTTGCACCACCTGGGACAGCACCACTGGTAACTGCTTGGAGGAACGTACTCATCACCAGGCTGTTGTGCCACCCAGGTCCTGGGACCCCATTCCTCTCTGGGCATGGCAGCCCAGAAGAAAAGCGAGCTGGAAAGAACCAACCCCAGCAAAGGTGTTTCTCAACAGACCCGTCTTGCTCTGATGAAATCATTCCAGCCAACACTGAGCTCCAGTCAAAGGGGAATGTTGGAAGCAGCTTCCCAACCATCTCGTGTGATAATCCAACTCTCTCTCCTTCAGCTTGACAGAGCAGAGACTGGAGAAAATGATGAGGATTTTATAGCTCTCTGCGGTAAGCAGTTAATAACTCTCTGAGGCTATAGATCTGGGCTCCACTGCAGGGCTGGAATAATTCACAATAAAATATGACTTTTCATTTATCACTCTGACACTTAATAAATACTTCCTAGTGAAGCCCAGGAAAGAGGAAGAGAAAGAGGGAGGGGGACGCCCCATGCTTGTGGTTACCAGGTGCTTTCAGTGAATCTCACACATGTTCAGGCATGGTAAGAGACCAACCAGGAAACACAGGCCTGTTAGAGGAATGGACTGATGAGGCCTCAGCTTAACAGCGATTCTTTTTATCTTTAACCATCATAAGAGGCCCCTTCTGAGCTCAGGCAATGCCCCCTGTGGACACTGACATTGTATAATACTGATAATGGTGGATTAAAGGTGCAAATACCAAAGCAAAATGGTGTGTGGCCCTTTCTCCTCTCTTGTGCTGCCATCACCCCACTGCCAACACACGAGAAGGGCTGCTGCATCCCGTGGTCTGTATGCCAACATGTTTCTGCAGCCACCATTGCTTGCATATGGAAGTGCCTCATGGACATACATTGTCATGTCCCTACAGAGAAGCAGGAAAGTGTTGGCTGTGTTCTTTGGGAAAAGAAATAAACCTCAGGCAGAAACTTGCCCTGAGAGAACCAACAGCAATTTGCCTGGGGCATCTCTCAGAACGTCCTCCAGCAGATGGGCTAGCCTTGCCAAGAACATGCCTCTGCTTCCCCTGCAGGCATGAGCGATTCCCACTGATGTGCAACCTGAGATCTGGGCAGGGATCAGGTCCTGGTGCCTCCAAATCCCACCTAGCCCCAGAAAGAAGTGGGAGCTCACCCTCAGGGAATGGAAAGTAAGCCAGCAAGTATCTTTGGCAGGAGCTGCTGCTTGCTTGCAGCCCCAGCTCCCCTGGAAATCACAGCTGCCTCTGAGGTGAGAAGCAGTGCTTCCACGTCACCCCCATGCTGCGGGGCCGCCGGCAGGTTTGCTCCCAAGACAAGTGCTTCCTACACGGGAGAAGCCTGCATCCAGCTGTAGTATCTCTGCTGGATTCCCTTTGCCTTGAGCTGTCAGTGGAAACAGCACAGACACCAGCCTTTGTAAATCAGATTGTGAGGCATGGTTTACTATGACATATAAAGCAAGGGATATTGGTGGGAACTGGACTTGCCTGTGGGTCTTCTACGTGGTTGCTTTTGCAGATGGTCTGTCCACTGCCTCACATCTTCTTGAAGGCCCCTTTATCTACATAGACACAATTTCCTTTCCAGTTCCTTGCATCTACACACTTTATCAGCTGATCAATGGAAGAGACTCCCATCTTCCCACACCCTGAAGAGGCTGGAGGCAGCTGCTGCTGCATTCACACAAAACCCTGATGGACCACAGAGCCGTGGAGGTCCCCAGATCCCTCTTCCCATCCCTAGCTGATCCTCTCAGAGCGATAGCGTCCTGGTTTAGCTGAAGAGCTCATCCCTACAGGGGGGAGGGAGGCGAGGATATTGCTGTATTGCTCTAAACACTCTGGAAGTGTTTTAGCAACAGAGGCAAACAACAAACATTATCCTGTGCACAATATCGACTCAGTTAATTGGCAAGTGAGGTGTTGGACCGGCCTCCTGCTTGGCTTAAATTGTATATGCACCGAATACTGTCTCTGCTCATCATGCTGTCAGTGGGAAAGGCTCCACACAGGGTAATCACATGCTGCTGCAAACTCAGTGCTCGGTAAAGCTGTAAATCAAAAGAAAATAGCAGACAAACAAAGAGGGGAGATGGAAGGAGGGGTGGAGGGGGCCAAACTGGAGAACACAAGCAAACTCGCAGCCTGCAACTGCAGCTGCCCTTCTGGGAGTTCAAGGATTCCTGAGAAATATCTTTGAGTTGGTCTGAGGTTCACATATGGTGGCTACAGAGAGACCCAGCAGAAATGAACAGGCAGGAGAGAGCTGGGGAGCTGCATGAGTAAGTTTCACATCTTTCAGCCCTGGTACTAACAGGAGAGCGGAGAGCTGGCGCTGTGGAGTAGTGCAATGGAAGAAAGAGGATGTTCTGCCACTGTCTTCTCGCATAATCTTGGGAAAGTCACAGGTACCTCCTTCGTCACAATTCCCATATAGCAAATTGAGCATTGCGGTCCTTCCTGTGTCTCTCCCTGCTGCTTACTGCTTGAGGACCGGGTTTTCTAAGACAATATAGACCCCTGAGGATGCATGCGTGTGCCTAGAAGTATTTAAAATTGTTCTAAGCAATTATGTGCCTAACTCACTTGGGACTTGTCCCATTTCAGTGCAGCCTCAAGCATCCAAATGCCTCTCCAAATCTGGCCCTTAGACTCTTTGAGGCAGCAAATAGTCTCTTACTGTAACGGTCTGTGTAAGTGTCTGTGTAAGTGTCTGTGTATGAATGCACATGCACATTGTTGCCTTGTGCTATGGCACAAGTAACCAAACAGTTACAGAGGTCTGAAACTAAAACCTGTCTCCCAGGAGGTCTCCAGCCTGTGGCCACCTTGCAGATACTTAGTGCAGGTGCGACATCAAATCTTGGCTTCAGAATTGTGGATCTGATTCTCTTTCCACTTTGCACCCAGATCACACACGACCTCGCCTGTTCCTGCCTGCCGGCGGTCAGGAGCTGGGCAGAGCCACACAGATGGGCCTGGTGGTTGCTGACTATCTAGAAGGGTTACAGAGTGCTCTCGGCCAGCAGACACTTCTCAGGAACCAGAGTCACACAGAAGCAGGAGGGAAGGCAAATCAGCTCATAACCTCTTCAGACCTGAACTGGGAGAATAAAAACAAAACCCCCACACAACCCACATGTATTAGCAGTAAGGACAGTGGCTTTCAGTGGGGGTTGATGAACCAGCTGCTCAATTCCCTTGCAGACAGGCATTTAATTTATAGCTGCCAGAAAATCCCACACATTTGGAGATCACATCCTTAGTGGAACTCGTGTCACATCAGAGAAGCACAGGGCAATCTGGCCACTGGGGACAAGGCTGCTCTCCATGATATCAACTCCATTAAACTCCTCTCCCCCAGCTCCATACATGCCAGAAAGTGTAGGGAGTTCAGGGCAGTAAAAATTTACACTCTCGGCTCTGACAGCCGCTTTGGCTATGGTTTAGGCATGTTTGCTAGGGAGGCATTTGGACAAGGGTGTTAGCCTTTCTGCTAAGCTCACGTTCAGAAAGGATGACAAAGAGGGTGAAAAAGCATGTGGGTGAGAGCAATCCATAATGCTGGAGCCCGGCCACATGGCCGGCAGGCGTATTTAATGTACAGATTAGTTCTTCACTTGAAAGCTGCAAACTTAATTTGTTAGTACAGGACTTACTCTCTGCCTTTGTGTATACTGTGTCTAACCCCAGTTCCCAAGTTCATCTGGAAAGCAGACATTTCCATTAGCAGCACTTACAACTCGGTCTGTCAGCACTTCCACTACAAGTTTGCAGGAGTTAACTCCCCATAAAGCATCCGCTCCCAGCTGGAACACAGCACACAAGAGGGGGAGATATATCTGCATAAGTCCCATTACCGTTTAACGTTTGTTATCTCCTGGGCCCTGTAGTTGGAAAACACCTCCTGAGCTCAGTGCATGAGCCAACATACTTAGCAGATTTACTCTGCAGATATTTGGCTGGGGATTTTACTTAAGGTTTAACTCAATTGGCAGACATTGTTTTTCCGGGTGGCTTCTGTTCCAGCTCTAGGTTTCTGTAAAGCAAGTACGAGATGCATTGGCAGAGTGTGCCGGGTGTTAATTACCAGCTACAAGCACATCCTCAAATGCAATAAGATTTTTCATTCACAAGCTGGAATGGAATAACGATGCAAGCAGAGCATCGGGTTGTTGAGAAGGCTGTTTTCTTCATACCTGCCATCAAATTGACTGAGAGTCTGGGAGCCAGGTGGGGAGAGCAGAGCAAAGTCTACTTAGTGTCATGATAGTAGGAAGGAATAGATTTAGGAGAACCCATGAGTCAAACTAAACACAAAGCTTCATGTGTGTGATCATCTGCTGCAGAGTGAGGTGCACACTGGTACCCGACGAAAACCCCTCCAGGAAAGCAGGGGATGCTACAAATCCATGCAGATTCACTGCAGATGTTCCAAGATTCTGGCTCCCCAACAGCCCTGCTGTTCTTCACAGCCATTTATTTTGCTTTGTTTTGTGTTTTTTAGTTTGATGAGGAACAAGGACATGGACTGTAGCCCACAGCGCACACTTTCCTTAGATCCACTGCCTGCAGGCCGGGGAAATTTGGGAAGGCAGTACATTAGATGAACTTTCACGTGAAGATAACAGGGGATGCATCCATACAGGAGCAATGGGAAAGCTCAGACTGGTTCAGAGCAGAGGGGGAGCTGCTTCAATTCCAAGCACAGAGAGGAAAGCAAGGAGCAACCACCGCACTTTATCTACCAAACATTTCTGTGTCTCACATTAAACTGGATTTTTTCAGAGACTGCTTCTCCCTCCCTAGGAGTCAAGGTTGGAAACATCCTCCTGAGAAATGCCGACAGAGGCAAAGAGAAACCCAGAGACATTTCAGCATCACTGGTGGGGTTTCAAAACTGCAGCAGAATTTCTCTCTCCTTTCCCTCCTATTCTTATCTCTAAAGCTCTTCATGTTTTGTAGAGCCCAGGACCTTGTGAATCCTATAGCAGAAAATGAATAGGGAGCATTGTCAGCAACAAGACTCTTATTAAAGATCCCTCAGGTTCACATCTTGGAGCAGGCAGAGACAAATCTCTGGGAGCCTGCTAGCGTACGGGACAGGCTTTTCTTGAGATTCCTGGCTGCATGTTGAACTTCTGCCCCCTTTGCCAGCGTGATCACTGCTTGAGAGCAGAGAATACACTTCTCTCTGCCTTGCTTTTGGGAGGTCTCTTCCCCAGGGCAGCAAGGAGAGAAGCAGAGATGAAGAACTGGCTATTAATGTTGGCTCACTTGAAGCTTCCCAAAACCTTTGTTCAGGCTGGAGGGAATGAGCCTTCCATGGTCCTGCTAAGCACACGGAACTAAGTTTGAAGTCTTGGTGCTTAGAGCGGGACACTACGTTGGCTAAAGCAAGGGACAAGGAACAAGAGTTCCAGCAGCAAATATGGTGTGTGTCTTTCAGCAGTGCCTTCGAAATAACCAGGCTGAAGTGAAGGCACTTCCACTGTGCTAGGAGCTGTACAAAAGACAAGCTCTGCTCCAAAGGCTTGCAATCAAAATGGATGAGACAGGGCAGGGGGACAGGCAATAGGAAACCACACAAATCAGGAAGGTCACTTGGGTGCTGCAAACCGTATCACAAGGCTCTCAGTGATCCACTCCAGCCATGCACACAGGGTTACTCACCAGCCCAAGCAGGATTTAAGCCAGTCCATGACTAGGAAAAGAAACCTTTAAAAAGAAACTTATCAACCCCTATTAACTCATTAGATGACCCTCTTTGAGACACCAGTGTTAGAAGATGTGAAACACCATTTTTTGAGACGAAATAAACTCAGTTCCTGCCCTCAGCATCTGTTTCTGTGCTGGATTTTTCCTCCTGCAGCTCCAGGTCTCCTGAACTTTGCTGGAGATGCTGCCTATTTTTAACCTGCCTTGGCACTTCTGTTATCGTTCCTGTCAGAATGAGGCCAGGCATTAAATACATCTTTCCACCAAAACTTCCCAGATTTTGTTAATTTAGACATTCTAGTGTGATGCCTACCATACTTAGCGAAGCACTCACTCATAAACATCTCAGTCCTGCACTGAGACCAGACTCCTGCCTCCAAAGCGAGGGGAGGTTTCCTGCACGCACATGTACACAGCATGTGCTATTGCGAGGGAAGCTCCAGTTCCCGAGAAGGACTATTTCTGTCACCTGCACAAGTCTCACTCCTGAACTGTGTTTCAGGGGCCTCAATATTTATCTGTCACCAATTTGTCAGCTGCCCTGTAACATCTGCTACGCGTAGTAAATCAATACATGGCATTAGCACAGGCCAATACCACATCTTTTCATATTAAAACCTCTCTGGATTTCAAGGCTAAGAGGTACTGAGAGCTTCCAAGGAAATTCCAGGGGTCTTGTATAATACTTAGCAACCTGACAGATTAATTGCCCTATAATTCAAACACAATTGCAATCTATACTGGAAGTGATTATACGCAGATGACTGGGGTGACTCTCATTTCCTCTACGACTTCTTCTAGACTTTTTTTTTCCGGTATCAGTTCCATTGAAAAAAAAGTCTTGGAAATTATTAATGCACAAACCCACATTTTATTAAAGCTTATTTTAGGAACTGCATGTTAAATCCACATATAGATACAAAGGCTCATGAGGAATCGCTCCTCCTATTTAAGGTCTCAATACAAAAGCCTTCCTGCGTTGCCTTCTGGGAATCATGCCAGCCAAGAGCCTGAGAAATGGTGTAGTAATAAAAATGTAACACGATGTATCATAAATTATACACAGGATGGGACTGATCAGGGAGGTGGTGAGTGTATTTGTCTTTCACCCCTTGCAATGATCTCAAACACTGCCTAAGGTCTCTTGCCTACAAGAACTTGGGAGGAGACTTCTTACTCTGCTTTGCACCTGCGAGACTTCTCAGCAGAGGCGCAGGGTGAGTCTTCCCCCACCAGAGCAGCAACGCTAACGGGGAGCAGCCCTTTGCTCGCTGTGGCTGGAAGCTCCCTACGGGGCGAATGAAGGACGCCAAGCACCAGCCCCCTCTATGCTGCGCCTGACACAGAGCTCTGCTCATCTCCTCCCATGCCATCTCCCGGGTGGTGACTTGCAACAGCTCAGGAGAGGACACAGGTCTTGTCCCATCAGCCCTGCTCCAGGGGAGATGCCCTGCAGCAAACAGACTGGATGAACATCCCGACGTACTGGACGCATGAGGCAGCCCTCTCTGCCTGCCTTCCACACAAGTGTTACCCTGCGAGGAGGATGCCAAGGCTCCCCCCACACACACACACAGACACACAGAGCCCTGCCTATCTGCAAGAGAACTGCTCGGCAGCCAGATAACCCAGCTGTACACAGAGAGGAGACAATTAGAAACGCCTAGCAAAAAGGATTTCTCTCTAAATTATTATTTACAAAACATGCCAATCCTTCGCAGCTTAATTTCATTCTTCTATTTATTTTGCAAGAAAGATGAGGCTCTAGCATAGTCAGCAGTCCTGTTATGAGAACATTTGCCTACTCCCTTGCAGGTAGGAGAAAAGCTAAGAAGGGATTTAAGAGCCTTCCCTCTCTACCACACCACAACTGCTCTTCCCCAGACTCTTCCAGGCTTGCTGTCTCTCATTTTTACAAAAATTGTTACAGTATCATAGTTACTGCCAATACGAGATCAGCTCTAAAAAACTCAGCTGTTTTGTGGGATGGAAAAGATAATTTCCCTCCTCCAGCCTTCCAGATTGTCCCACAGCCTAATGCTGTGTGCCGGCATCCCTTCTCCCCTGCCTGCTGACTCCAGGGGCAGCTGAGGAGACCTGTCCCACATGTGAGGCTGTGGCCTCCCGCATTGTGCATCTTCCCTAGATTCATATTCCCACATTTCCTTGGCATTTCCCTGCTATGAGGAGGGAATTAAAATGAGAAGCAGTTTACTGCAAGTAACATCCGCATGTGCCTTGGGGCCACAGCTGGCGAATACCAGCCAGGAGAAATCCAAAATAACGCAGTAGGAAGGATCCTAAAGATCCTGGTGCCCCGGGATTCGCTATGGGACATGAGCAGCTCATTGCATCTTGACTGCTGAGGCTGGAACTCACGGGCATTTTAGTGACCTGAGGACAGGATGACACACCATAATTTTGCAAAGGTCTGCTTGGTGCTGAGGGAGCACTAGCTCTTGCTGCATGGTCTGACAGAGGGATATGAAGGGCCTTTAATCAGATCTCAGCAAGTAGAAAGCAAAAATAGAGCATATTTTTCAGAAAAAGGGAGAATAAGTTGAAAGACAGATTTTGGGGGGTACTGTTTCTCTCCCAAATGTGGTAAAGTTCTTTTCTTTTTGTTTCAGAAATGCCAAATCATTTTATTGCACCAGTTTCTAAGAGCAATTCAGCACTTTGTTTCGAGGCTGCCATTTTCAGTTTTACTGAACGGCCTAAGGAAAGTCACATGAAGCCAAATGTTCTTTCAGTTTTCAGTTTTGACTGAGATGAAAGGTTTTTGGTTTGCACCCCAAACAAAAAGCTTTGCTCTGCTTGGTTCCAGCAAGTGCCTGTTCCTTGTTTTTTTGTCTGAATCCTAAAGCACCTAACCCTATTGCAAAATTAAAAGCAAAGCCACAAGACAGGCTTTAGTGGAAACTTGGCTTGTTGGCCTCCACTGCAAGTCAGGCGTGCAATGAGGAACACCAGCTGAGCTCTCAGGCCAGGTGGGTATCAAACAGCATCACTGATCACCATGACGACCAAAATGTCACTGCCCCCCTATATGTAACTCCTTCTCCTGGAACCATCCCCTCCACTTCATTGCCCTCCACTTGCTGCACTTCTGGAGCCAGTTACCAGCCTAACGCTGGAGGTCCAGCACCCCCAGGGAAGGGTGACACAGAGCCTTCATGCTGCAGAGAGGTAATTGAACCAACCCACTTAGGCAGCCTTCAGGATACCGGGATTTAATTGATTTGTTCTTTTTCTAATAATGACCTCAGTTTATTCACTTGCAAAACACAGAAAGACAAAGCAATAACTTGAGCTGTTTGAGGAACCGGTCACATCCTGACTCGTTACTTTATTCCTCTTTGGCTTTTATGCACTGTGGAGTTGTTCTTTCGTGTCCATCTTAAAATGGTTGAGCTGAATCTCCACTAAAAAGCAGCAGCTCTAAATGGAGCATTAGGAGCAAAGCTGGCTCCCTGCAGCAGGCAGGGACTGCAGACTGGCTCATTCCTGCCTGCAGAACCAGAGCCTGCTCTTCTGTGTGGACAACAATCCCTGCAGCCCACTACAGCATGCAGAAAGGGCTTCTCAAAGGAGACAGCGGAGAGGCTGTGCTTGTGGGACCAGGTAGACGGGAGTCTTACATGAGCTATCACCCAGAAGTCAAAGGAGATGGAGGTCAGAGGCAGATCAGATCATTGTGGGTCACGTGCAGTATATAACAAACGAGAAGTGAAGGCAGGAAGACAACTCAAGCACATCTCACCTCACACCAGAGACCCTGGGAAAAGCCGCTCCTCTGGGCCTCCATTTCCCTTCTCGATAAAGGACGGCAAATGGTAATTCTCCTGCCTTACAAGGATGTTATGGGAAATCTGTCCTGCATCATGTTAGTGGAATTGGTTTCAGCCCACGCTTTTAGATCCCCCCTGTACAGAGGGTGTTCTGCCGTGCAAAAGCCAGTGCAGAGCGGTATTCATGCTGCGTAACTGTCCATGAGAAGGGTGGGGTTTTGCTCTAGGCTCCTTTTAATTCATTAGATCGATCAGCAGGAGCTGAATTCAGGAGCTCTGCATCATTCTCTGAAGAAATCTCTCTCCTTCTAGCCTGGGATGTCAAACACCTATGGTAAGTGGCACAAACACCCCATCCCTCTCTTTGCCACCCATCTGCAGCCCTATTCCAGATGGAAAGGGAATGCCATGGAGAAACGCAGAGCTGTTCTGCAGACCCACGCTGCATGGCAGATTGGACGGGTTTCACCAGCTCCCACTCGGGAGCACAAAAGGATAATTCTGTCAAGACAAAAGAGCTATGAAAGCAGACACACCACCCAGTAGGAGACATTTTTCTTTGCAAGCACCATAGGGGTCTGGCAATTACAATTAAAGTCAAGCCCCCGAAAACGGGTGAGGCTTTGGCCACTGCCCGCTATGCCAGCATTGCAGGGCAGCAGAGAGGCCCTGCCTGTTTGCAGGGCCAGCACAACGCTCCCATCCACCCCAGCCCTGCTCCCGCAGGAATCTGCCCGCTGCTGCCGACATGCAGCAGTCTCCGAGGGGAACCACTGCAGCTGCTCATCCAGGCAGAGCCACACCACATCCGCGCTCAGGACAGACGTGAGGAAAGAAACCGCCTCCTGCTGCAGAGGCAGTAAAAGTCCTTCGCAATTGTTAAAGCCAGACAGAAACTAATTTTTCTCTTTTTTTACAGCCTCTCATCCTCTCCCCTCCTTCCCTGGCTGGTACAAGACTGTACAAGACTGAGAAAAGCCAATTGCAATTAAACATTTCACTCCTAAATGAATGGCTCGGTGTGTAAACACCAATAGCAACAAAAAAATGCAGCCCTCAGCAAAAGCAGCCGAGCTTTCTTTGCAAAATACCACAGGTCTCCAGCGAGAAATTGCTCCTCTCGACATCATTCTGAGCTCTCCCGGGGCCCTCCTTTGCCCCTTCAACCCCTCCTTGCCCCAGATTTAGAGCCTGTCAAAGCTAATATGAAGAAGTGGATGCAGGCACTGAGACGTCCTGGCCTGGAAGCTGTTCTTCTGAAAAAGCACTGCAAACCTGCTCCTTTAGATAAATAAATAGCGCTTCCCCTGTGAGACATCATCTGCAAAGCACTATCGTACGATGCCTCCACTGTCATAATTCCCCATGTCCTTATTGCCCGACAGCCTCCATAAAGAGCCGGCAGGTTTATGTGCCACTTAAAACCAACCTATTACTAGCAGCAAACTTCCTTCAACAAGTTTCTGTGTGCTCTGACTCAAAAGCAAAAGCATCGTGTCTCAGTGCGACTAGCTAGTGCTACCCACACACCCTGCCAGTACCCCCAGAGACTGGGGGGTTACTGGTCCCAGAACAGGGTCTGATCCTCCACTGCTGTCTCGTGGGCAGCCACACTAAACCAAGTACAATTACACCAGAAGAAGATCGAAGCCAGCATGCACAATTTATAAACTGCAAGACAAGAACGATGCTTCCCTATAGGCTATGCATGAAGGGAAGCAGGTTTTCTGTAGATAGAAACAGACATTGATATCCATGCAGTAAATGCGTGTTCATCGCTCCACGGTTTGATTCAGTGGGCACGTTCAGAGGCTGCTGCGCCTGAGGGACACAAAGAATGCCGGTGTGGTTTGCAGCCCTATAGATAAAGGTTTCGACCTTCATTTGGGACTAAATTGTAGGAGCTGCACTGGTTTGCATGCTGCTTTATCCTAGCTTGCAAATACAAGCAGGTCCTGCAATATGCAGTGATCTCTGAACAGTAAGGAGAACAAGTACCTAAAATCTCCCGAGCCTTTGCAGCCTCCCTGTACATAGGTCTGTGGTTAAACACAGCAATTTTTATTTTAAGATACTGAGAAGTGTTTTTTTCCTGTCAAACAAGATTAAAACGCAAAACACAGGGGCAAGCCAATTGCCCCAAACTGTCCCATCTGCTTCATGATCAGATTATATGCGACAAAGGCTAGAGTATTTGTTTTATTTTCAAAGAGCATATGGTTTGATTTTTAAAAGCTCAGCCACTCACCGCCAGGGCCAGCCTTCCAGAAAAGCTTGATGCACAGCAGCTCCTCCGGTGACACATGGGACTTTTTGAAAGAGCCCATCACCCAAGCTGGGCATTTGAAGTCCCTGGAAAAGCTGCCCTTGTCTGGGAGAGCTGAACAGCAGAAAAGCAAGCTGCCTCATGCAGGAATGTAATCCATCTACCCAAAAGGCAAGGAAGACTTTAAACCAGAGAGAAAGAAAAAAAACAAAAAAGGCAGAAATATGATAAAACAAAAAGGAAAAAAAAAAAAGAAAGGCAGGAAAGGGTTGAATAAATTTCCCCTTTGGTTTTAGACTAGTAACACCATAAACGCTACTGAATAAATCACCTACAGACCAAAGAGCTGAAATAATACAGGGGAAAACCTGACTTCCCATTCATCACACTCCCCCTGACATATAATAAATGCTTCTCATTCAGCCAAAATGAATTAGCATAGTCGACACAGCACGCTTATATACCGATGCCCACAGATTATCCTGCTCTTTGCTCTCTGAAGCCTCCTTTCCTGCCACCTCCTGCCCTACACCACTGCTCCCAAGGAAAGCAAACCAGCCTCAGCTAGACTGAGGGGTCCGTGCTGGCACCAATCCCCAGGACACTGGGGTCTCTCTGCTGTCACCTGGAGCACCTATAAGCCCCAGTGAGTATGAACTATAAAGTCTGGTATGAAAATAAAGGCCATGAGAGATTTTAATCATCATTTCACCCCTGAGGAAGGGAGCTGGCAGGTGAGCAGCAGAACTGGAAAAGGCATTTCCAAGTCCCACTGCAGTGTTTCCGAGCCCAGACAGTGATGTCTTACTGGCACCCTAGTTTGCAAGATCCAAGATACGTGGATGAGCCACTCACTTGGTACCACAACACACAAGTCCAAGACAACCCAGAGAATGGTGAATGTGCAGTTGTGGAGCAGAGTCACCCTCACACAACCCACAGGGAGTCCTTCACACCAACCACAGACAAACTGCAGTCCTGACACCAGCCTGCAAGGACATTCAGTACCTTGGGACACAACAGGAGAGTAATGGGAGGCCAGGTTTATCCTACAAAATGCAAGCCAGCACCTGCCACAAACATTATCATGGTAACACTGCTTCTCCATGATGGAAACTGGCTCCAGCCAACACGGACCCAACCGTGGCTGCAATGGGGCAGATGCTTGGGGCCAACACTGGGGCCAAAATGTGACCTCTATCAGCAAGGGCTCCATCCCAAGACCAGCCATGCGTAGGCGCAGTGGGTAAGGATGTGATGGGAAGTGCTCCCTCTGGTCCCTGCATGGCCCAAGCCAAAGGAGAGAGACCGTGCTGGGAAACGAGCCCAGCCCAGCGCAAACTGCATGTGGCAGTGGCAGGCAGTGGGCAGCTGACAGTTGACGAGGTGTTTTAAAGCCAACTGGAAACAACCTTTACTGATGCTCTGAAGGTTTGAAACCATCAGTGGGGGATTAAATCCATTTCAGGGGGAAATATCGTGCCAGGTCTGAGTGATTGCCCAGAGTAAGGTTGGAGTGATGTGAAAATGGGTGATAAATATTCAGAGATGGAGATGAGAGACGTATAATGGAATGTCTGACAAAACCTTAATTAGAGTCTTGTATATAATCTGAGAAAATATATTTAGCTGATAGTAGCACGGGGGTTTGAGGCTTTCTACAGTGTGCTTAGGTTAAAATAAACATTTATTTTAAGCACAAGCAAGTCATTCAACTAGTTAGTTTAAAGTTGAGGTAGCCAAATAGCTTACAGTAAATAATCTACTACATGCACTTATTCAAGCTTCTTTTTAGCCTAAATTTCCTAAGGAGAAAAAAAAAAAAAAAAGGCCTGTTATTGTTCTGCATTAGTCATTTGCTCCTAGTAAGTCTTGACTCTCCTGGCCGATTTCTCTGAGATTCACAACAGGAATAAAGGGCTTGGAAATACTATGGTCCTCCAACTCTGGTGGAAATGGGTTACTGGTGATCCCCATTCCTGGAACAGCTCCCAGAAAATCCAGATCAGTTGCCTTTGCATTTCTTAAATTCATCTTTGCTTGTTTATAACTCTCCTGACTCCTCACACAAATAACTGCTCCCTCAGATAGCCCAGCACTGATCCTAGATGAATCTTGGTCAAGACATCACTTTCATGATAGCTTCTCATGGCTCCTTTTCCCTCGGGCCCTTGCTATTTAAAGGCAGGAACACCTCAGAGGGATCCCTGACTCAAATACTTCCCAAATACCCAACTAATTCTCCTCCCAAACAAACCTTGCTGTTAATTATTTGTACTGCCAGCTCTCCCCATCACAGCCTCTGTGGAGAAAAGGGAGGGAGCCCTGTGTGTAACCGGTCTCTGCTCTGAATCACGGGTTCAAACTTCACTCTCTGAAAGCAGACAGCAGTTCCAAACAGCTCATATAACGGCCTCAGCAGCTCCTCACCCACCTTTTGCCTTCGAAATAGCCTGCAGAGCAGCTCACATCTCTCAGTGGACATGGGCTCACCCTCACGCAGCCATCAGTACCCGGAGCTGGGCTCCACTCTCTCTGGGCAGACAAATTACCCTGAATAATTTACTGCCCCAGATGAATCCTGCTCTCCATCAGGATGAGTAAGGGCCTTGCTGTGTAAGCGCCCACTCCTGCAGCGTCGATCACCGGCAGTAGCAGGCAGGGCTGGGAAGGACTTGAGAGACGTCTTGTCCATTCCCCTTGCTCCAAGGCAGGAGTCTAACACCTCACAGAGCTGTCTAATCTGTTCTTAAATACCTCTGGTGACAGAGCTGCCGCATTGCCCTTGCGTGCCCTCTTCCTGTCGTTCATATTGTCACCTGCTGCCAGTGTTCTGTAAGACTAACAGTGTTTTTCCTGGGGAAGGAGTCAATCCGTGATGGGTTTTCAACCCTCTGGTGTGTCAGGAAAGGTCATACTCAATTTGTCTGCAAATGCCGCTCCCTCTGTGATCTCCTCCAGGCTATGAGCTCTCACAGCCCAACTGTGTCCACCACGAGGCATCACAGACTGGGCCCCGAACACTCACTTTTGTTTCTCTCCAGACTAGAGAGACCATTATGTTCCTCTTCAGACCATCAAAGCAGCAAAGGCAGGGAATTCCCTTCCCTCTTCCTTCCAAAGGCCTTGCACCCAGCCCCGCCATGCAACAGGTTTTGCAAGAGATTCATGCATTATTAGCAGGCCCATCTTTTCCCCAACACCGTATGTTTGCAACCCAAAGAGCTTGAGATACTGGGTTCCCAGTGACAGATCCAGCTTTCAACACAAGCACAGAGCCCGAGGAGACAGCCAGCATGCTCAGCCACGCTCCAGCATTCAGCAGGGCCAGTGTCAGCCCAGGCAGCTACGGAGCGCAGAGAGTTTGGAGATTGATTGCGTTGTCGCCTTTGCCTACCGCTCCTTGGTTGCCAACCAGCAGAACGGATGTCCTGCTTTGCATAATGCTTGTACTGCAAATATTATTAACCTCATATATCACTGGAGAATGCACACAGCTCCCGTTCGCAGGGAGAACCAGGGCCAGGCCTATTCAATCTACTTCTATAAACAGAAACAAGGACCATTTAATAAGCGCGAGGCAGCTGGTGTCTTTAGAGGTTAGGGTTTTGTGTTGATTTTTTCCCCTTTACAAAAGATAAATATGCTCAGGAAATTTTCTGCTATGGATTTTCGTCTTGTCGACCTCTCATAAACTAAGCAGGGTCAAGTACTGGTCAGTACTTAGATGGGAGATCTCACGGGAAAACAAAATCCACGGTAGAGGAGGGAGAGAAATACTTGTGACTTGGCTTTTTAGGGAGTAACACTCTTCTCTCTGAGCCAGCCCTGAATCCCCATTGCAGGCAGGCATAAAAAGGCAATCACAGCGGCAGAAGGTTCCTTCTCCCTATGGAATGTGAAACTGGGGTGGGCTGGCATCTTCATAGAAACCAAAGGGAGTTAGGAACCAGAATTAAATGACAGTCAAGCATTTGAGCTCCTTTAAGAAAACAGCAGCCTTGATCACAGAATCTCGTATCTGTCACACTCCAACAACATCTATTAGCCGACAGGCAGCTGTTTAATGCTCCACATAAAAGGCATTCTAGTCTGCTTCTTCCCCTAAATTTGGGCATTAATTTTGTTTGAATCCAGTATGTTTGCTTCCCTCACTGAACTGTCCCGCACGCTCAGTGTATGTTTTCCAACAGTTCCCCGCATACCATTCCTGCACTGGCTGAATTTCCCTGGTGAGTAAAATAATTTGTATGTTCAGTAGCCTGTAAAGCACTTCAAAATCTTTCAGATGAAAGGCCCTCATCGAAAAGTGTATAATAAGATTTCATTATTGTATCATTTATTCTCATTACCGCTAATAGCAGTGGTTGTATAAAATGTTCTTCCTGTGATCAGAACCGACCATCTAGCAAACACCCCAGCCCACAGAAGCTAAGGACAAAGAAGGCATCAGGGAATAGACGTCCAGAGTTCACTCGGCTGTTCTCAGCTCTCCATATATCCTCTCGGCTTCTTTGAAGATTTTAATTAGAAGCTTACGGACCGGTGTTCCAGGCCCTGGAAAAGATCCAGAGGTATAAAGGACAACAGTCAAACTGGGAGCCTCCGCACGTTGCAGGCATAAGGCTTTTTAGAACTGACATGCACATGGCACTCAAAAAAGAAGCTGGAGACCAGGCAATGCAGGGACCTGGGGGCACACAGCGTGTCCAGCAAGGAAAAGGGGGTGGTTTGGATTCATCACGCTCTGGTTTTGGGGCGCAGGTTACCTACGAGCAAACAGGCTAGCTAACATCTAGGGTTCAAGGTGTGCTGGGGAGCAGAGGCAGCATTTCAATGGAAAATTGAGGGTGCAGGAAAAAGAGAGGATTCTGAATTTAGCAGCAGTAAAACAGGGCAGAAATAAAATTGGGCAAGATAGCATGAAGAGGGAATGCAAAAAGAAAAGAAGGGGGAAAGAGAATGAAAAGCACTGCTAACTCAGGCTGACCTAGGGAGCAGTGCTCAGAGCTGTAGGACTAACTGCCCTAAATAAATATATGAACTAATGGCAGGATTTATAAGCAAGAGAGATACAAGAAACAGCTGGCTGAACGGTGTTTGAATGCGTAATGGAAAGTATTTACAATGTTGGGAAAGCAACTTGACAGGCAAGAGAAGCCTAGTCATCATTTAGGGCAAGAAATAAAAGAGGTGACAGCTGTAAGATCTCTCACCACCTAGAGAGACTGAGAACAGGAGACTTCTGCACCATTCCTGCTCTTCCCCTGCATGTCCCAGATGCTGTAACTTCAGTGACTCGTATTCCCTTCAGACATTTGTAGTCTTACACATGTCAAACAGTGCAGTGACAAAGAGAGCTTCATCCAGGGGCTGGAGAAAACAGATGGGCAGGAAGGTATTTCGGACCTCTGTCATTCCAGGGTGATGAAGACCAGGAAAAAGCAATTAGAGCTGGATTTGATGCTGGAGCCTGGGGATCCTTCAGGCAGTGGCAATGTTTGGAGATAGTCCAGTATGAATGGAGAAGCCAGTTTTCAGATTGAAGGGGAAGACAGACATGGGACAGTTGAGATTTGACTGCAGATCCAAGGCCACAGATAAGATACAGAGAAGAGAGTGGTTCTCCGGTACCCGGTATTCAGCGAGAACAACAGGAAAACTAATACCTAGTTTCACCAGTTGCTGAAAACTCATTTTACTTGAACATTAAGTGATAGCAAAGAGCACGAGTTGTTTTTTCATTCCAGACCATGGTTTGCCTCCAAATGAAAGGAAGAACCACCAAGTTTAGGCTCGGGTGACGCAGGAATTTTCTGTCAATTCCTCTTCACAGAAATAATTCAAAGATGACCCATTTTTCAATGCTTACTCCAGTTCCGGTAGCAAGACAAAAGGCATGCTGTATGTGGCATCCCACTGTTAGGCCAGATGAGATCTGGTCTTTAAGAACTCGGAGAAAGAGGAGGATGCTCTGTTCAGCTATGAGCTGACAGGTACTCTCTTTCCAGGGTGACAGATCCAAGCATCCAAATGGGAATTTAAAAAAATACTCTCAAGATCTTGTCAGAGCTGCTCATCAGAACTGCTCTGATTAACAAGCATTACTGAACAGCAGCTACTTTGTCCCTTTGATCATCATGGCTGGTCCTCAAATCATGGATGAATTAAATATTTAATAGCTTAAGTGACAGCTCAGGACAGCTGCTGTGTCAAAATGGTCCTGGAAGGACCCCGCATACCTCAGAGCAGTCAGCAGACACAGGAACGCAGCAATGGTGAGAGTCAGCAGCATCCTTGGCTGGTCTCCAGAGAAGAACTGGAGCCACAGGCTCTGCGGTTGGAGGAACCATGACCTGGCAGCCAGAAGGATGGATCTGAGCAGAATGGGAGGATTTTAACGCCAGGATTTCTGCTTTTCGAGATCGTACAATATTTTCTGTGCTGACACCATGTTGACAAAGGGGGCTCTTGCAAGACTTACACAGTATTTATTCCATCATGTATGTCTCCATACAGTCCTGGACCACAAGAGCTCAGGACCATGAGAAAAAATTCAGAGGCTGCAAGTCACACAGAAAAGCTAGCACGCTGAGTAATTCCTGACTCACACACGATGAAATGCTGCACTGCACAAGCAAGAAAACACACACTGCTTTGTACATGCAAGGAATGGTCTTGCTTGTACACTACATCCTAACTCTGCACCATATGCACTCTGTAGGTTGGATATGTCTGGTGTTGAACCTTAGATGTTGAACCTTGGGGTGCTGAACTTTAAAGAAGTCCAAGGAAAGGACTAGCGCAGGTGGAGCTGGGGAGGATTTGTGAATATGATCATCTGCTGAAATCCCTTTGGTACCTGCTGTTTGACAGCTCTGCGATTCTGAATATGGTCTTCTGGCTCACCCTCAAAAATTGAACAAACGACAGCGACTTTGGTTACAAAACAGCAGCACTTTAATTGCAACAAGGGCTCCTGCTAATTTAGCGGAAACCCTTTTAGCTCAGATAACTGCTCTGCTAATGAAATCAGAGCCATCACCACTTCTGGCTCCCCATGGTAAAACCTCTGTCCTTTCCAGGGAGTGAATCTCACCATAACTTCAGACAGAAGTTTTAATGGGCTTTAGCAGCCTTCGAGAGAAAGTGCTTGAAGGACAAAACAAATCATCTCTCTTACTCTGCTGTCACAAAATCCCCCTTCCCCTTAATATTCTTCTTGCATCACCTTCTAGTTCTGCCACCTCCTCTCTTTCAAAGCTTAGACTTAACTTGAAAGAACAGATCTAACCCAGGTGGAATACAAATGACACGCCCCCCTCCCCCCCCCCCCCCCAAGTTTCCTTTCCTCAGGTGCAGGATTTGGGAGAGCAGACTAGCACCACAACTCTAATCAAACAACTCATCTTGCCTAACACAATGGGGAAACTGCTGTGACAGCTCTCCACAGTGAACATTCAGGGAAACCAGCTCCTTCTCCTCCTCTTAACGCTCTCTGCTGCTTTGGCGGGACACTGTGTGGGTTCTTCTGAAATGGCATGGGCAAAGGTTTTAGTCTTCTGTGACTGGGGGAATCTCCAGACAGCACAGGGCCAGCAGAGACAGCTGTACACCAGTGCTCTGCAGAGGTCATCTCCAGGACCAGTCCTTGCAAGGATCTACCTGTGTTCCTAGACCTCAAGTACTTCAAGGCATAGGAAAATCTGTCGATATTCAGTGCAATCAGTGTCAGACTGTAGGAAAGACAAGAACAAGGCAGCAGAGCCACCTCTGCATCCCAGCTTTTCTTCCAGCACCACCAACAGAGCTAAACTGGATCCCAAGTGTCGGCTCATATTTCCAAACACTTTCTAACCATTGCAAAGAACAAGTGCTTAAGGGCTTAGCTGTATTTACACTTTTGCTTGTCTTTAATAAAAGCTGCATTTATAATACATGATTAATTATTTTGCACAAGTCTCCCTTTTATGGGAACCTGTGAAATGTAAGTGATTTTTAATACCACCTCACAGACATCACTCCTTCTTCCCACCCCCATTACCATTAATCCATGTTGTAGAAAGATGTAACATTTGTCACTGGTTTATTATAAAGTGCAATGTTGTGAGTTATTTATGAGCTTGCTATTTATTGAAGTATTTGCGGGTAGTTTTAGCACTTCAACTCTAGGGTAAGAATCAGCCATGTTTTACCCACTGCCTGGCAGAACCCTCTGCTGTTTAACCACTTCTCTCCCGCTCTCTGGCTGTGCCCTCACAGCACCTTGCCCAGGGATGTGTTTTAGGGCAGCCTCTCAGCCTTGTTGCTTCCCAAGGGACTGGACAAGCAAGCTCAGCTACCTCTTGTTCTCAGTAGGTAGCAGGTGATGTCTGGAAAGGACCCAGAGGCAACAGGCAGAAACAAGCAAGGAATGGAGACGTACTGAATTCTAATTGCTGGAAAGACAGCAGTCTGGGGGTCTCACAGCATCGGAGTGAAGAAACTGCCCAGGCCACAGGTCAAGCCAGTCCACTATTCAAAGCCTAATAACAGATAGCCAAGAAACAGCATTAGAACAGGACAAACACATAGCAACCCCTTCCCCAGAGTATTCCTCCTGCTCCCAGTGATCTGCCACACTGGAATTTTCCATGTGAGAGCTTTGCATCTGTCTTGAATAGCCCTCAAGAGATATTTATTCCTTGACTGTGTCCAATACCTCTTCCAATCCACATAGACTCTTTTGTACCACAATGTCCTGACAGCAAGAAGTATCACAGCTTAAATTACATTGCCTAAGAAGTATTTCCTTTTGCTTGGTTTGAACCTGCCATCGCTGCTTTTCACTTGATGCTTCCCTGTGTATCTGAAGCTTCCTCTGCACCACAACTCCAACAGGACAACCCCTGCCTCTGTTGCACTTCAAGCCTGAAAGGAAAAAGCTGGCAGATATGCCAAACAGATAGAGAGAACTGGAGGTAATGGCATGACAATTAGGTGAGGAGGGTAACAAACAGCAGTCAAGAAAAGCATCTGTGAGCCCCAGTGGTCCTGCCACCCAGAGAACAACTGTCTCCAAGCCGATGCTCAGCTCTACCTTGCACCTAATAGAAGAGAGCCCCTATAAGCTGCTGGCCCAAGTCACTCATGCCTAATGGGATCTGTCTCTGTTTGTGGCCAGCACAACCCAGGAGATCAGGAGGATGGGAGACCCTAAGTGGTTTGTACAGAACAACTCCCAGCAGAACGTCGGGGTGACCACCGCAGAGGCGCTGGCAGTTGTGCTGCGTTAACCTCTTTGGCCGGGAGCAGTACAACGGGGGGGAAAGCAAATTTAAGGCATAAACCTGAAGTAAAATTGCTCTACAGCAGCTTCGCCCCTTCTTTGAAAGTATGTTTTGAATTCAACCACCTGTGAATGCAATACAGTTGTGGGGTTCCCTTGGTTAAAGCAGCTGGACTCTGTGTTTCAGCTACTACTTTTTAAAAATTCAGGGTAGCTTGATTTGCCACAAGTGGACCTGCTCATATGACCATGATCATAACCTCTGCCACCCTTCTGAGCTTCTCACTTCCAGCACATAAATGAAAGGTGCAAGATCCTGAGCACTTACCCTGCTCCAGCCAGTCCCATGAGAGCAGACGTGAGCAAGAACAACCACAGATTTACTGCTGAGACCTTGTGAAAATCTGTCTGCTTCTCTGAACACGCTCTGCTGGCTTTCAGTCACCCATTTGACCTTAGCATTCAAGGATTAACACTTTAGGAAACTGGCCATATAGTGAAATTCAGAGCAACAGTGGCTGTTGCTTCTTACCAACAGCTGAAGTTGTACATCACCATAGCTGTACAGCAAATACCTGCTGCAGCCAGAACAGGTAGTGCTAGGTCAGTCCCTGCTTTTTTCCTCTATGTTACATAGTTGCAAGAAGAGAAACGAGAGAGCAGAAGCCACTGTACAGTGCAATAGGTGTCCACGAAGGAGCATAAGTTATTCTCCTCCATTTAAAGGTGTTGAAATGAAATACACTGAAGTGTTACACTGTGGGGTTCAGACCTGCAAGCTGTGGAAACTCAACCGATCGGTCACCCAGCATTATCCAAGCCACACTAGTCATCTACAGAAACGCTCCTAGTCCATGGCAAACACGGAACAAACTCTTGTTACTCCACAACGAACACAAGAAATTCATCGAAGCTCAGACTGCCAACAAGGCATGCTAAGCAAAGAGACGCCAAAGCCTAGGACTGAATGCCCAAGAGACAGCTGTTAACTTCTCAGCACAACTCACAGACGGCTTACGAGCTGAAGTCGCCGGTCACACGCTGATGTGGTCGGCCAGAGGGATTTGAGCAGAAAACTCCACAGAAAGCAGGATATTGTTTTTACTGAGCTCAGTGAGAAGGCTTCAACTTTTACGTTTGCTTTTTATCAACTGCAGCTACCTAAGTTGTCAGTTTTCAGCACCTGAAATGTCTTGCTGAAAACTGTTTACAACACTTAGCACTTTGTGCAGAGATCACTTGCTAAAATGAAAGCTTGTATTTTATAAAAAGGAGCCAACACTTTGCAGGCACAGTTTTACTTCACTCCAACAGGAGGCACTCCCTGGAGCTAGCAGGATACAGAGATGCTCTACTGGCATGTAGTTTGCTGCAGGTAGAGCATTTGAAGGGTGTGAATTAGAGGGCCACATACTCTATTCAAAAGCTTCAGTAGCCATCAGCAGGCGGATCTGAATGCATTTCCTCTCATTCTATACATTTCTGTTCTAATCCTGCTGTGTCTGTGAGTGCTTCTGTTGTGTCAGCTATAGTTAAATTTCCCTACAACACCTTTTCCGACAGAAAATGCTATTCCGTCAAAACAAACCAACTTGATTTTGATAAAAATTCCATGTTTTAAGAGAAGGCTGCTGATGGGAAGCTTTTTATAAAAATCAAAACAAATCTGAGAACTTTGAGGTTTGGCTTCAAATTACTTTTATTATAAATAATTCGAGTGGGGAGGACCCACACTCCTACTGTATTTTTTAGAGCAAAGCACAGTCACCTGTAATTTCTGAACACTAAACGCTCTGAAATGCTGTGGCAGGGCATTTTGTTATGGCTCCGTGATTGTTCCAAAGAGAAAGCGAGTGAGAAAACCACTTGAAGTCTTTCAACTAGCTTTTACCAGACCTGTTCCCACCCGATCCAGCTGGCTCCTAGACCCCCCTCAGAGGGTCAAACGACATAAAACCTTCACTCACTAGCACTTTATCCTGCGCCATGCACTAGGCCTGGTTCTGCCAATGTGAAGTCAGAGTAATTTCAAAGTCATCAGAGCTAGTACAGATCTACTGAGGCATAAACGAAGAAAGAAGATGTTTGATTCAGACTCCATGGGTACATGGCCTCCAGCTGAGGTTCACTAAAGGCAGTTTTCCACAGTGAAAGAAAGGACCAGCTTCTCCGCATCAAAGGTGGGTGTCAGTCCTGCTTCCATTCTTCGAACCCAGCCACTTTTTCTTTCACACTCTGCCTCAGTTTCCTCTCCGCAAATCACAGTTTGCTAAGCCTAATATTTAAACATCTCTACAGCTCCCTAGTGCGGCTGAGGTCCAGAGCCGAACCACATGCACCAGGGCTTTCCCCATTTCTCCTGAGAGCCAAAATGTCCAGGCGTGGCAGGATGCTGGGCAGATTGCCACACGTTAGACCTTCTGGGAGAATTTTTCACCAGCCAAGGACAAACTGGGTTATCAGGAGCTGGTCAGAGTGGGGTGACGGGGTGAAGAGCTTTGCAAAGAACAAACAGAATAATAAACCCACCTTAATGCCTACAGAGGGACACAATCTGACCTTATCTGTATGCAAACTGTGGTGCCTTCTTCCTCCTCTGTGAGGGCAGGTGAGCTGGCTATAATGTGCCTGATAACAGCAGTGCATTTGCATTCCACCAAAAGCTGTTAGGAACTTCTCTCTGCTTTGTTCCCTGACTTATGCTGGTTTTTTTTTAAAAAAAATACCTTCCGATTAGAAAGCAGCTACATTTGGCTGCCACCTGTTACAGAATCACCAGAGCTTGGGGAAACTTTCAGACACCAGCTCCCACACACTTTGTCAGCAGTGTTTGCCTCCTTGTTCTTTGTCATCAGGCAGTATTTGCATGGAAACCAGCCTCTGGTGCTGAGGAATCCATCTGTTCCTGCTGTTCTCTCCTCACCTGATGTCAGGCAGTCCTACTTACAGTGTTTTGGGTGCCTATAAGTTGAAAGGACCTAAGAAGTTAGAGACTGGGAGAAAAAACAAAGCAAAAGTGAACAGTGGATGTTCCTCTATCATGCAGCCAGCTCAGGATGGTTCCCTGCAGAAGGAGATCTCAAACATCCCAAAAGCAGTGTGCCACGCTGTTCATTCCAAAATTAGAGGTGAAATACAGCAGGAATTCAGCAGGATCTGCCCATACAATCTACTATATTCTCAAAATCTACAAGATTTTACAGAAAGTAGTATATTCATATAGGCATATGCATACCATCCCACAGTAAAATCCACATCCTCCATAAATCTGCATAGCTCCCTTGTCCATCACCTCTTTCCCAATCTCTTTGAAGCTACTCCACCTCCTACTGAAGACCAGTTACCCTGTCCCAAATGCCACCAGCAGTGTACTCATGCTTGCTCCTATCTCAACCAGTCTGCAGTTTGATGAAGTTTGGATGAACTTTCAAATCTGAGGCATTCTGCTCCTCCACAGTCTGACATTAGTCTTCCACGCTGGCCCACAGCTTTCAGGGGAAGAAAGTAAAGAGGAAGAGTAGTTGTACTTTTAGAGGAAAAAAAAATGAACATCATGTTTTTATGCAAATAGCCTTAAACTTTGGGTAGGGGCAAAAGAGAAAATGGGGGAAGAAATCCATTTAAAAACCTTTCTGCTTCTATTATTTTCTCCTTTATGTTTTCAGTGTGGCATTAGTGGCTCTTTAAAGATGTACTACAAAGCTTTTAATGAAAGCCAGAATGAAAGGCAGAATCCTCTTTAAGATCCTAAATCAGTTTTGCAATATGTGTCTGGACTCACACGTTACTAATACATTAACTTTTAGAAGTGAGATACCGTAACACCCAGTAATCCCTTCAGCTTCTGCTAAATTCCCTGTCAAGGAGGCTGTGCGTTTCTGTTTAGATGGGAAGCAGCAACATTAGCAATGACCCCTTCCAGAGAACATTTAATAGGCAAGTAGATCACTCAAAGTACTTTTCATTCCTGCCTCTCATTCATTTAGCAGTGCTTTCCACCACTCTATGAGCACTGAGGGTATGATTGCTTTGCATCATGCAACCGCTGCACTCACTGAACAAAAATATGCAGGAGTTTGGTCCTAGTGCTGGGAGCAATGTGCTGGTTTTGGCACTGATCCCACCAAATCTAGGGTTACGCTTTCACGGCAATAGCCATTCCATCTTCACCAAGCAGTAGCAATTTCCTCTGGTCACAACTATCCAGTTTCTTTTTTCCAGGAATTCATTTTTCGTGCTGCTGGCTTTCAAAAATGTGAGTCGAAGTAAGCTTTTATCAGCCACAGTAAGCACATTGTCCTATAATTTGCAGTTGTGAGACATATGATAGTTTCTAGTTTGCTTCCAGGCCTAAATGTGGCATCTACAAATTGTCTATTGAGAAAAGGTAACAAACGGTGTCTAAATGAAGTGTGGATTTTTTTTTTCTTAACAAGACCCAACATTGCTCAGTCACAAGCAGTGGCTGTACTGCATCTGCTTTCAGTGGAGATGCTAACCTGCTGATTCTTTTGCTGGGGAATGCCAAGAGCAAAACAAAGGTCACTGAAAAATCACCTGGTTTGTCTGGAGCTACAGAAAGAAACTGGTTTTGAACTCGGATCCCCCAAGACCCAGCTCCGTACCTGGCCTCCTCACTTCCCATACAACCACAGGCAAATCACTTCATCTGACTGAACTCCAGTTACCCAGCTGTGAAGCAAGGATAAGAGGAGCTTTGTTCATCCAGGCCCTTGTTTGACTTTCCTGTGTAGACTGCAAGCCCTGTGGGGCACAGACTCTCACGCTTCCCAAGTATGTAGAACGGCTTTTTTTTTTTTTTAAATAACCACCAAATGCACTGCATGAATATGTGAGCCCCAAAGAATTAAGAGAGGTAGCTGGAAATACAACAGAGGAAGAGTGTTGCTCTCCTGTGTTGGCTGCAGCCTTTGGATGCAGATTCAACTTCTAACCTACACAATGCTGTGAGCACCTGCCCCAGCAGCCACAAACCTCAGCAGCCCCAGGCAGGCTGCAGCTAAATTCAGATCCTCTCTTCCATACTTCAGCTGGGATTTTCACAGACTGATTTTCTTTCTCCAGTGCAGTCAGGGTTGCTCAGAGGAATCCCTTGTTTCTCTAGTTAGTTATTACACTCCTGCAGGTACAAGGGGCCCTGTATCCACTAGGAGCACCAGACAAGCTGTTCTGAGCAAAATGGTGAATGCCAAGTCCCTTCATGAAAGCATCAAGGTTGGAAACTCCCCTGCATGACAGCGGCTATGAGGAACCATGTGGAACTGTCACTTGTGCTGCTGCCACTGAGCCAGCCTCCAGCAGGGCAAGGGGAATGGCCCGGGAGAGCAGAAATCCTGATCCAGCAATGTGAGAACTCCTCCGGTGCTCTGGGGTGCTTTTGTCCACCCCCCCCCTTCCCCAAGGTCACACAAGCCATCTGTAACCCACACACGCGCGCAACCCCATCCACTCCTTGAGGTCTGCCTGCAGCACCGCCTTCTGCAGGACTCAAAATCATCAAACCAAAGACTTGTCCCTTGCCAGATCAAAAAAAGCTCAATGAAATCGAAACATCTTTGCCCTGGGGCCACTTGATGCTTGCTTTAACTGCATCACTCCATTAAGGATGATACGATTTAAGTCTGAATGTCTGTTTCACATTAAGATTAACAGCAGTTGGTTAGCCATATTCCTTGCATTTTAACAGCAGAGTTTTTCCTGGTGATTTCTCATCGCTCCTAACAAGATGAAGGACTCCAGTCTCAGCAAGCAGAGAACTAAGTTTCACTATTACCAGCAATTAAATGGTCAAAAGGAAGAAAAGATAACCCCGCATGACTGTTAAGCAGCCAGACACCAATTAGATGCATTGCTTTTCAGGATGGCCATGCACATCACTTTACCCAGGTTTCAACCTAAGCTGTGAAATAACATTTCAAAGACAAAGAAAACATCATAAGCAATCATGTGTGAAAATTCCTGAATGCAGCTACTAAATAAGGAATGGTGACAGATCAGCAAAGAAAGAAATCATAGTTTAATCTAACGTTTAATGGGTGTTTAGTAACTAAATGATTACCCCAATTTAGAACTAGCCACTTGTTACAGACTGGAACTACATCACAGCTTTTTCCATGTTGAAGCCAAGGCTCAATGGAGATAGCATTCAACAGGTTTATGGGCAGTGAAACTGCGATACGCTTACAGGCTGAACACGCCTGATCCCATTAGATCATCCTGTGCCCACTATAGGACCTGGATGGAAGGCCACTGGCATGTACTGGGAAGTGTGGTTGATACCAGAGCACAGAAGAAGTGAAAAAGCTTCATCCAGCCCCACAATAGCTGCAGAAGAGACAGAAGCATTTAAAAAAGCACTTCCTGGAGGAAGAAGAGTGGCTGTCTTTGAGGGAACACCAAGGGAGCCAAGGTCTCGTGGGTTAATGGCAACAGGTTCAAGTTGCTTAGGCTGAGAAGGCCGAGTAGGGCAGGAACTAGTGGGTGGAAGCCAGGCACATTCACTGCGAGAAACAGTGAAAAATGTTAACCAGTCAAGGTTAACATCAGCACAAGCTAGTTTAGCTGTTCCCCGCGGTCTTTAAATTGAGGCTGAACACCCTTGTGAAAGAGATGCAGCTGTCAAGGTGACATTTTACGCTGTTGCAGGAGGCTTGACCCGCTCAGAGGCCCCCCAGCCTTCCTGCCGCTGGAGCACGGACAGCCAGGCACAGCACTAGGGTGGCGTCCCCCTGCCCACCAAACTCCCAACTGGCAGAGCTGCAAGCCCACATTAAACAATAGCAGTCAAACATCTCTGACCATGCTCTTGCAGCCCCTGAGACAACCAGGCCACCTTTGCCCTCAGACCTATAAGCCTGAGGCCCTACTCAGTGATGGAGTTGATTAGCTTCAATTTATCTGCAACAAAGCCATAAGCAGAGGAGCACAGCAATGGCGCTGGCAGGTCTGGCCAGCTCTGGATCCTGCTCTCTAATTGTGGCCATGAACATAGGCCTAGGAGAGGATATATGGTAGTGCTTAAGTTTATATTAGAGTGGGTAAGGACTGAATAGCAAAGGGTCTAATCTTACATCCAAACACCCCAGTGATAGGGGAGAAATTTAACCAAAGAGAAACAGCAGCGTTCACCCACCTTTCACCCTCCTCTAATATGCTCTGTCTTCCCAGGCAACTGATTCTGTTCTCTTAGGGATAAGTCAATGTCTTGCTCAGCTATTTTTTCTCCTCCTCAGCTGTCAGGGTGACGCCTGTATTTGCGGCTAGTTCCCCTGGCAGTCTGAAACTCACTCAATTACCAAATCCTTAGGTCTTGGACTCCGCCGCCTGCTTCTTCAGAGGGAACCCCGTTGCTCCTCCCTCAAAGCCTCTGACCTGACACACATTTCTTCTTACTGAAGCTCACTTCATTAACCAAGCGGTATCTAACTCTCACTTTATTGCTTCCGTCTTTGCTTCTTTGGGTTTAAGGTTTTCTAATGCTAAGGGTTTTATCAAAGCAGATAGTCTGCAGCTGATATTACTGCTGCAACAAAACAGCCTACTAATTGCCCAGCCATGTGGAATCAAGCTTTCGCTCTCAGACCTGTCCAACAGTGTCTCCGCACAAGGCAAAGTCAGTTCCTTTGTGTCATTGTCTTGACATTGGCCTGCGGTCTGAGATGGGGGAGGCTCAATCCTGTCCTCTGTTGATGGAAGAAAGGTAGCAGGGAGACACATCGCATTTGCATGAGTAACCACCCACCATGCCAGGCCAAATATTGTCATTGTTTTTATTAGAAGATTAATTTGTGCTTGGAAAGAAAAGATTAAAGTGAATTGCCTTTACTGCACAGACAAAGGAGGAAGAAAATGACAGTCACGTTGTCTTCAGCAACGGCTTCACTGTCCCAATATCCCAGTGCTATACCACTAACTCATGGTACTTGGACACAAACAGGACACCCTGGGATAACAAACAGTCCCAGATGGCCCGCTTCTGCAATATAGCTCGTGTCACAAGTCGATGGATTGTTTTCCACTCAGATTTGTCTCCCAAAAGGAAAATGGTTAAAATATAATATTCTGGGGCTTTTTTTCCACTTAAAGAAAAAATAGGTGATTTATATTAGGGGGAAAAGTCTGGAAGGACACTAGTTTCTTTTTATGGTTGTGCATCCACGGATATGATCAAGCACTGGTGTGGGTTAAGGTATTGTGGTTGCCCTAGCTCCCATCAGTCCTGTAGTACAGCAGGCACCCAGAGCCAATTCCAGGCCACTCCAGCATGTGGGAGTCACTTCAGGGTTCATGCATGCTTCCTTTACCCTGTCAAGCAGGGGGGGCTGTGTAGACAGTTAGCAAACCGTCACCATCACCTGCTTCAGAAAGTTTAAATATGTGGGAGAACAGAAATGTGCTTCCTTGTGTTCTGCAATAACCGTCAGGGAGGGCTGCCCACGTCTATTTTCCCTTTGTTTCCCCTGTCTTGTCAATACAGAGTCCCAGTAGCCACATACTATCTACAAGGATGCGCCAAACCATAAGCTGATCTCAGCCACCATTACAAAGCATCTGCTGCCTTTGCTAGTGGGAAAAACAGACAATCCGTGCATTTATTTTAAAACAGAGTTGTTATTTTTTTATGGTAGGTATATCTGACGAGACCCAAGAGACATTCCCACCACTCAGACCAGAAGGTGGAGAAGTTTGCATCAATCTTTTGGTCATGGGGGAGCTCATCATAAATCCCATCTGACGACATGAGGTACAAGAAGTTTCACCCCAAGGCCAGCACTGCATGCAATACTGTGACCCTTAGCCTTAACGTGCATATTAACACATCCTGCGCTCCTTTGTAAAAGGCTACTGAGAAGTAAAGGACATTTGAAACTGCTGTACAGCAAAAATCAGACATTTGCTGGTACGTGACTTGCAATGCATTCTAATAATCACATAATTAGAGCTACAATCCACTCACTGCCAGAGAGAAGAGGTGAAATTGTTTAAGAGAATTCTCTCCCTGAGGATCCTCGCAGCTACCATAAGGCAACATCACAACACGGCTCCCAAAGCCAGCAGAGGAAAGTGGGGGTACTCGGGAATAGCTGTTTGTGTTCACTAACAATCAACGAAGCAGTGAGCACAAGCAAGTGACAGATGTCCAGGGATGAGACCCTCCCCGATGGCACAGTGCTGTCAGGGGATCACGCTCTAAACTGAGTCCTCAACCTACATACCTCTTAGGATCTCTCAGGAAAACAGAAAGAAAATTAGAGCTTCATATGAGCTTCTAGGAAATAGATTTATAGCCATTTGCTTTTCTTGGTCTGATGTCTGCCTTCTTACTATAGTCCCAGTACTCCTGAGAGGAACGTAACCCTTTGCTTTACTGGAAAAAGATGGTTTGTCCTTTTCCCAGTGACTGCAGCAAGGACAAGGACATGCAAAGCTGAAACAAACCTTCTGGGCAGCCTCAACCCAAGACCAGTTTGGGATGTTCAAGAGTCAGAAGATGTTTTCCATGAAGGGAGCAACGTCGATTTGGGGATAGACAGGATCAAATGGCAGGACATAGGGAGAAGGGACACATATCCGTATTTTGAAAGTAGAGAAAACCAGCAGGCTACAGTCTGTATCGGCAGAGCAGACAGACGGACAGCTGTAATGCAGTGTGAAATGGAAAAGCTGAACGTTAACACGGGCATCATTTGGACACTGAGGCGACAGGCACTTCAGCCTGTCTCATCAGAAAGTTCTTAAAAGCTAAAATCTGCTTTGCATGAGTATAAACTATAGACAGGGTGCTTCTATTGCACAGACTCCTCCAGTGCCAAAGGAGCATAGCCACTTCTCAGGGTCTTCCTGAAAGTGTTAGATGTGTCCTAGATGGCCCAGATACGAGCTCAGACAGAGGGAGAGAAAGCTACAGAGCTGATGAACTCCAAGCAGCCTGTGTTGCTACGGAGACACATTACAGCATCCTTTAGTTGGAATTTCATAAGTGATGAAGGGCTCCATGCCCAGGAACATCACTTCACTACAGGTCAACCAAAAGGGAATGAAGGCATAAATAACTAAGCTCAGGTCATCATCTGGCAGGCTGGAGCAGAATCTCCCAGCCAACTGGACACAACAGAGCAAGCCTTCAGATGGCACCAAACCCCATCACCACCATGAGTTTGTTACAGTCCCTCTGCTAGATGGCTTCAGAGAAGGATTTAGCAATATTACATCTGTCTTAGTGCTGAAGGTCACGAGTTTAATCCTTGGCACCTTGGTTATCACACCTGGAGATAGGACAGAGATGATGGTAGGAGCAGGGGTGTGAAAAAGGCAGCACTGGCCAGATGGTGGGGTGGCTTTATGTGACATTTCTACTGGCACGGCAAGCTGTGAATCTGTAAGGCTTCTTCCACCTACTTAGTGGCTATGTGGAGCTGGTTATCGATGCTGCTGCCAGATCGGCTTCTCAAAGGATTTGCTTATCTCTTGTGGTGGATGCTTTGTGAAAGGCTGACAGCTTTTAGGATTGGTACTGGAGACTTCCAGGAGGAAGACGAAAGTTAGAATCAGGCTAAGCTGTTTCCCTGTTTATACAACAGTTTCAGTTCCCTGCCATCAGAAGCAAGAGGTTACAGATTGATGGGCAACACACCCCCAGCCTTCATGGTGCCTCACAGAGCAATTCCCATCACACCTCTGACCAAAGCCTGTCTCATCTCCTCAGCCTGGAGCCAATTTGCTCTTGGGTGGGAAGAGAACAACTGGGGGACAGTGCTCCTGCATGGAAGAAGTCAGCCTTGAGGAAATGTAGCAAAGCTTGTCTCCTGCCTGGCCCTCAGCGTGCAGTGGGGGTCTGGCCTCTCTCAGCTGAACCACTGCTGGGTCGCATTGTTGGTCTGCAACAGCACCTAACAGCCATGGATAGGGGTTGGAGCCCTCATGGAGCTATACAAACACAATGAACTGGCAACTCTCCAAGCTGCTGGTTGCCAAACTCAGACTTACAAGTCCAAGTGGGAGACTAGCCTTCTGACAGCTTTTCCTGGGTTTAGCTGGAATTGATGCTCCAGATCTCTCCCGCTCCACCTCACACTGAGATGATGCTTCAATATACCCAGCACAGAGGCTTTGCCAGCCAAAGGGCATGAAGACTTGATCCCTGCTGGTTCCGTCCCTCTCCCGTATGCCTCGTAATCACTAACTCACACAAATACAACTCAGCAAATCTTTGGGCCACAGGTGGCTGCAAGGTGCTCTGGAATTTGCCAGCTGCTGGGACAGGAGGAGGTTGCCCATAAATGTCTTTAAAAAATTAGTTTTAATGAGGGAAAGCATGGTCAGCATTCACAACTCCAGTATTTTTGTGGCGTTGGTTCCTATTTCATCTATTATTTACAGGAAAAGATCTATCTGGGAAACAAAGAAGCCCTTTTTTCTGAACTCTTTCCAGCACCGACTCAGCAATTTAATTTTTATGCTGGCTATTTTTTTGCCTCTTTTCTCTTTATTGCTAATTTTTTAAATTTTCCACTTAAAATCTTTATTTGCGTGACAGCTTTGTCCAGCCTTAAGTAAATTTTTCTTGTCTTTGACTTCTATCTCATTCTCCCTTCACTCTTTATTATTAATTAAAAAACAGCTTTGAATTAGTTCACTGAAGCATCCCTTCCCCATCTTCCTCTCCCCCTGAGAGCTCCTCCCACCGTAATCCCGCCGGACCCTTCTGCCATCTCAGCACATTGCCATCAGAAGAGCAAGCCTTCAGTATGGAAAAGTTGATCCAGATTCACCTCTGGATGTCAGCTGTGGACTGACTTCCAACCAGATCCTAGCAGCACAGTGGTGTCTTACACTGGTTGCTCCCAGAGAAACCCTGCTTTGGCTATAGAATCTGCCCCAGGTCTTGTCCCAGCGGGAGTGGTAGTTGTAGTGCCTTTGAGTAAATCCCTTCAACATGCCACAAAATGAGCAATTCATGCTTTTAAGGCACTTCCACCTCTGCAGGACTAGACAGGATCAGACCTTCCTGATCAACAGGAACATCTACACTTTGCAGAGGAACAATTTTAACAGAAGGTATGAGCCTTTCTGTTTCCACTACCCACTGTGCCCTGGCAAAGCCCTTTAGATGACTGGGAGGAAAGGAAAGAAATCATTGTCAAGATGGCTCACTTGGCATTTGCTAAGATCCTAATGAGACCCAGTTTCACACCTACTCTGACATGGCTGCAAGCGTTGCTGCAGAGACTGTTTGCAGAAGGGAGAGTGCAAATGCCTCATGAAAATATGTGCAAGCTGAGATGCCAGTAGCTACAAATCAAACTGGCACAAATCTGGGTAATGCTACTGATTTCAAGTGAGTTGCTCCCTGTTCACATTAGAATGAGCCAGCTCACAATACGACTTTTTAAATTTTCCAGGTAGTTACAGAAAAATGCAGAAAGAATCTACCTTGCTAATTGATTTATTTATCTAATTCGGGACCGCTGTAGAGACCCACAGGATCGTGGGCAAGGAGGGAACAAAGGGTTACATTGCTTATTTACAATTGAACTACCAGTGGTGTTCCTTCACTTGTTCCCACTCTTGGAATAGCTACTGTTTAGCAGTAATACCAATATTTTTCAGCTTCATTTAATGCTAGCAGGATCATGCTTGCATTGAGGTCACTGAAATGACTGCAGTGTGTTGGAGAGGGAGACCCATGTTGGCTTTTATTGTCTGTCATGTGTACCTGTATCATCCCAGCCTCAGCAGCAGAGAAAACCGCACAGGCTAAAATTGATCTCGCTTTTCCGAACAGCTCTGTAATCCTGCTGCTGCTGCAGTGGGACTATTGCCACCAGAACACGGTAACAGAAAAATATACAAGCATAAAGAGCAGTTGGGTCAGCCCAAACATCTGTGTACCTATCTCTGACACCAGCCAAAAAGAGATACCTGGAAAAAGCACAAGAATTAACAGCAAACATATAATCTTTCCCCAAACAGTCTCTCAGACTCCATCCTTTGTGTCTCAGGGACATTCAGAGTTGGACAGTGCTTCCACGTACTTAGTACCCCTGAGCAGACTTCTCTTCCATTAATCAGTCTAGCATCCCCTCAATATTGTACAAACCATGCTGCAGCAAGGAGTTCCTCGGCTAAGCTACCACTGCAAGCACCAACATCCTTTTATTTCTTTTGATCTTGCCACCTACAACGCGATGCTTCACCTGGTGCTTTCTAGTTCTTGAGCTGGAAGTGGCAGTGCACAATCAATCCCTGTCCGTCCTCTGCGGGCCTCTCACGACTCCATAGACCTTTCTCACACACACTTGCAATCAGTAGTACTCTTTCAGACAAAGGAATCAGAGCTACCTACTTACCCCTTGCACAGAGGCTATTACAAACTTGTGATCGCTTTTGTCACCCTCCTCTGAACCTCTCCCAGTTATCCTAGATCCTTCACGAAATGGGAGGACCAGAACTGCACAATGCAGGTGGGCTGCCAAAATCAACTGACTTGGCAGTAGTTCCCACATCCCTGCTGTATACTGTGATCATTTCTAGGGCAGCACTACAGCTCCTGACATGTCTTTGCTAAAAAGAGAACAAATGAAAATGGAAGATGTATTTGATCTCTGCCAATTGCTGCTATTCAGGAAAAGGGGCTGCGCAAGATCTTCCTAAGCAAAGGCTAAAAAATCGGTGCCCCAGACACAAAACAACCCCCTGCAATCCTGGACCCGTCCCCAGTGTTCATTATTTTGGGGCAGGACAGAAGGAGACAGACAGAAAAGGATTAGCCATGCTCCACAGAGTAACTGGTGTGATCCAATTAGTGGCCTGTTCTAGGAACATGGCCACAGCTAAGAAGAAGTGAAGCCAACTGAATCCTGTCATCGCTCTCCTTTCATAATAGATGCCAAGTCTGGACTCCTCAGCACAGCTGTCCATTACTTAGCTCCCACTAGGCACAACCGAGCGTAAAATCCTGGCTAAGGGAACGGGAAGCACACTCACTCACCACGGACCACAAGCAGCAAGAAGCAGATGGACAAAACCAAACCTTCCCCCCATCCCCTCTCCACAGGAGGCGACTGCACAGATCCCAGCAGGCGGCCAGGCAACGGCAGCGCAGAGCAGGCACTTTGCTAGCTGTCTCCTGCACAGCCCATGGCCTCCAGCTCCCCGCTGTCACACTACTGCTTCTGCAGCACTTCATGGAAAGCTGGTTCGGCCAAACACGAGAGGCTCACAGAAGAGAATCAGCCACGCGGCATTATCAGCTGACATCCGCAGTCTTATCTGGTCTCTTTGGAAAGCTCCTCAACTCAGGGCAACCTCCACCTTTTTAATTTCTAAAAGGCTGATGCTAAGTAATTGTTTAATATCTCCACAGAATTTGCTCCCCTTTATCTTGGAATCCCTGCTGTAATTCATTGACAGAGCCGTCTTTTCTCTTTCTCTATTCCACCATGTATGTACTTGAAAAGGCTTTCATTGTAGGCAGAGATACTTGCTGCTAATTGATGCTTATTATTCCTTTTAAGCCTGTAATTGCTTTTCCTTGTCTAAGTTTACTTCTTTCTCCCCCCTCCAACTCCTCCTAAAATTGCTTTGGTTTTCTCTTCTAATCAGCCCAAATCCTGGTGTTCGAAAGATTATTTGAACACATGCCAAAGGTTTTGCTGTTGCTTCGACATGCTGGCTTTTCACATCTGTGGAGTTTACTTCAACTTCTTGAATATTTACAGGCAAATCGGGTGGCCTGCAACTGGTAATCTCTCAACCGTCTTAATGAGGGCAGATTTTAGGTGTCAGCTTCCATGAAGACTTTTCATCAGAAGGCTACAAAGGGTCCTTAGATTATCTCATTTATCTCTTACACAACACAGGATTTCTGAGTCAATTCACTCAGTGGATAATGAAACAAATGGAACAAGAGGAACAAAATGCAATTTTGTTTGTAGCTGAAAGAGCACCTGTTCTTTCTGATGATCTCTGTTATTTCTTCCACGGGCCTTTACTGGACTGATCCAAAGCAGTTTCCAGCCCATCACTCCCTGGAGGACTGTACTCCCCCTCACTGAGACCTTCCCAGAGCTCTCTGCTGGATTCTCACCGTCAGACTATTCACATCCACCCTTACCTGAGACACACTCTTGCTTGGGCACTAAATCCCCACAGGGAAGATATCTAGTCAGACAGGCAACATGATGTGGACTTTGCTATCTCAGACTTTGTGTTGCTCTTGGTAGTTGATCCAAGGCACCACGCAAAATGAACGTACACCCCTGCCAGCTGGAATTCACCTCCGCTGGGGAAGGTCTGTTGTATCGGCTTTGCTCATCACCAAGCAGCAAGGACTCAGACCTGGGATACATTGCCCTACAGTCACAAGGGAACACCTGACTTCTACCTGGGTTGCTGAAAACTTGAGAAGTCTTCTCACCTCTCAGCTGCATCCTGTTCCACAATGTCCACAGAGGCCGAGTGGCCTCAGGAGGCAGTGGCTGTTAACGCCAGCTCTAGTACTGACCACTCATGCCACTTTTAGGAAGTATCTGTGTGTTTGTTTTCTCTTCCCCTTCTGTTCAGCTGTGACTGCTCCAGCTATGCTTATGCTGATTTACTTCTTTAAAATTTTATGAAGCCTGTGGAGGTCTCCAGCTTCATTCCTTAGCATAGTTGTCGTGCTGTGTATCTACCTGATATCAAGGGCTGACCTCAGCAGTTGCTTTGAGCCACACAAGCCATTCTTCCCAGATTGTTCAACTCCCTGCAGCCAGCACAAGAGCTGTCCAGATCGCCTGGACTGACATGAAGCAGAGCTTTCCCAGCAATGAGTCTCTGCTCTTCATCTGGGCTTGCCTCCAATAACTGAAATAAGAGGAGGGGATGCAGAAGGGCCAGAAGGAACAGTGGAGCTGATGAGCACAGGAAATCTTCCCACCGGGTTTATAGGAACGAGTAAGATCTAAACATCTCTCATCAGGAAGGGGGAACAGGGCTGAGCTCAGACCCATTCAGCAGCACTCCCAGCTGCAGCAGAGGACTAGGTTTGCTATCACAGTGGCTTCTGGGAATACTTTCAATACTTCCATCCTGGAAACATCATCCATCATCTAGCTTATGTCTACATTGCAACCTGATAGCCAGTACAGCACAGTCCACTCAGGCCTCCGTGGGAGAGAACCAGGGGTAACCATGGACTCATGAAGTACCTAGTGAGCAGCTGAATCTATGTCATTTTAGACACTCAGCCACGAGCAGAGACACCACATAAATATCCCCTGCATCTCAAAGTACCAAGCCAGAACACGGAGGAACAAGAACAATTACTATCATACAGGAACATTTACTGTTGGGAGTTTGCTGCATTTCATTTTAAACAAGATTCTTTTGCAGCTCTAGTGACCTGAGGAGTCACGAATACGAACATCAACAAAAGAAACAAATAAATTACACATTGTAATTACAGCTTTAATAAGATGCAATGTTCTAGAAGTCCATGCAGATGCAACAGTAATTTCTAATTAAAAACCTGTAATTGATTATTAACGTAACAAAATTCTAGTATCATTCCAGTGTGTTCAAATCCAAGTGCATTCTCAGAGTGAATTCAGAATTATGATTGTTAATGATTGGGGTGTTTTTCTGTTTATTTCTAATCTTACCAAGGGAAAAGATAATTTTTCAGCCAGCAAAACTGCGTAGCTGGTAGGAGGCCATTAGGAGCTGTTCTGATGGCTACATCACTCTCACCCTTCTTTAAAGGACTAAGACTGGCCTCTGTTTTCTGAGTGATACCTTCTTCAATCGCTCTCAGACACCTTTGTGAGCTGCAGTCAGCAGATGAAAGTCCCAGCTAGTGGAGGAAGCCCATTCAGTCTGAAGTAGCCATTGACCATCTCGGAAGGGAGAGTCCAAGTGCTGCTTGGGGACACGAGCTCTTCCACATAGGAAATTACAACCAGTGAGACTACATAGTCCGGCCTACAGCACCACAAACTGGGAGTCCATGAGAAGAGCATGGCAAGAGAGATTGCCAAGCGCATCATGGGTATCTACTGCATCTCTAAGAGGTTCTTTATTTCAGAAATTAGTCAGGAAATTTGTGAAAACTCACCACCGGAGTGAACCGGGCCCACATCCACCGTGAGCCATGCCAAGTGAGAACTTGCTACCTATCAGCTGCCTATTCATGCAACAGAAGGATGCCACCAAATTTAAATCAACCCAAATCCAGTAAGATACAAACACCAGACGTAAGGAAAAGGATTGGCCATGTAATCAGCAAATAAATCTGTGATTTAGACACCTCCATGGAGCTTTACCGTTCCATGAAGCCCAACAGTAATTAGGATATTTGCCCTTGGAGCATAAACCTGACAGCAGACAGTCAAGTAGATTCTTCTGACGTATAAAATGTGTGCAAAAAATTAAAACCTAGTGGCTCTGGGCTGCTAGAACAGAAAGCACCTTCAGGAGAGGCCTGAGGCAGTGAAAGTTTGGAGTCAGACATCAAGAGCTTCACATTTTATTGCAGGGGGTCAGATCCAGCCCTCATGGAAATGAGCAATTTCAAACTAACAGGCAGCATAGCCTGATGGATCAAAGACTGGACTGAGGCTTAGGAAACCAAAGCCGATTTTTCAGCTCTCCTAAGTAATCTGGCTTCTCTCTGTGCTTTTGCTTCAAGCTCAATAGAACAACAGTCTCCCTCCCTATGCACAAAGTACAGCACCTGGCAGCTTGGTCCTACCATAATGCAGAGGATATTAATAGAGGAGCTGCACTTCTGTATTTAGCTCCCTATTTTGGATGAAGATGAAAACGAGCTGAACTGTGAATCCAGCTAACAATGGCCAAAAGCTCCCCAAGTGGAACACAGAGTGATGACAATCCTCAAAATGCCTGGAGAGATCTCCTGCCAGCTGAATGGCTTTTCTGCAAGAAAAAGGACGGCTTTAGGGAAAAAAGAGAAGCCTAAACAGGAAGGAAGGCTGGAAGTAAAGAAGCTGGAGAAATAGCTGAGGGTCCTTCCTTCCCTCTCCTGTATAGCCTGCTAGAGACCAGCAAACAGGCCACTCAACAGCAACACACAAAAACAACCACTGCAGCTGCTTCTCTGGGCAAGGTTAGCTGGCATCTCAATACTTGGAAGCTACTAAGCAGCCTGCCAGCACTATACACAGTGAGAAACGCAGAGAGAAAGGAGATGGGTACTCAATGTGCCCTTTATTGATCAGAGTTCAGTTCATCCTGCGTCTTCGTCTTTGGATCCAAGTGGTCACGGAATCTGAGGAACTCTTGGAAATGCCTTATGCTGAGTGTGTCTGAGTTTATGAGGCATAAATATGGCATTCCCCAGCATTTCCCAAGTCCCTGGACTTTTTCCCATGGCACATGGAGCCCTAGGAGGCCCTGGGGGGTTGTGCCTTGTTCAGCCTCTTTCTCCAAGTGAAGACCTTCAACATACAATGGATTGTGCCATCATCTTCACAGATTTAGCTGCTTTTCAACTGTACTGTGTGCACACATCATATATGTAGTACGTGATGTGTTTTGCGCTTCTTTGGGATAGAAAGTTGTTACGGACTTAGGAAGGCAAGTTTGAGTCCTGCTCCAATAATGGCTCTTGTATAGACGTCTACTTGGGAACTTTCCTCTGAGTCACTCTACGCAGGGCACAAAAAATTATTTCCACACTCCACGGAAATACATACATTTCAAGGACTAGAATTACACAAGGAAGTTGCCCTTTTGGGCATTTAAGAGTATGTAGAAAGTTCCCAGTTTCCATGAGACAAGCTAATAACCAGCAGAGCAGTCCAGAACTTTACAGCATCTCTAATGCATTTTCCCTCTCCACCCCAGCCCTTTTCATTCCGACCCATTTTCTTGCTTTTTTCTTCTCTTATTCCAAGTCAAAGCATTTCAACACCCTGCCCTTTGTGAACATTGTGTGTCAGAAGATCTACAAGGATGGCAAATCGTGTTTTCTTCTGTCTAATCTATGCAGGCAGCTGGACCACTTTCATCCATAATTGGGTGCCTCTGGGATAGTGTTGCAGTTACAGTATACCGGTGGGTGGGTACCACTAGAATGCGGCAATCCAGCAGAACGAGTAGGCACATGCAACACATGATAGAGGAGCTGACCTAGACCTCAGTGTACATACACCTAACAATAGGAAGAGATCAACAGAGATCAACCTGCAGGAGCTGAGTTTAGTACTAGGCAAGGAAAAAAAAAAAACAAAACACAGCAAAAAACCCCACTTTTCTTTGAAGCCAGCAAGCAAAAGTCAGACTCTGTCAAAGAAGATGCACAGAAGTTGCAGGAGAGCAAAGCTAGATTTAAACCAGAAGACAGCCGACGTCAGAGTCTGTGCCACAGTAACGGGTATTTACGGCAGGGCTACCTTTGGCTTGGAAATGGCGCTTACATAGCAACTGGTTTGTTTTGCTTTTTTCTTTTAAACCTGTATATAATCACCTTCACTTCTTCTGCCTGCCATTCTAATTTAGCAAATGAGAGAAATCCAGATGTTTCAGCTTGTAAAAAGGGAACACATAAAGTAAACCACACACCGGCTTAAATAAATACTTCTCTTAGATGCCTCAGATCTACCCATTCTTTGATTTTTAAGATGTTATTTCAAAAACAAGGTTCCTCCTCCCCATCTTCTCTTGCCGCGTGTGGCAACTACTCAGAAACATCAGGGGAAAAAAGCAGCTTTGTTTAACACAAAACAAACAAGCATTTGCAGTTTCCAGTTCCCTTTGTACAAACCAAGGTCTGTGCGGGATTTCAGAGGGAAGGGGGAATTTACGAGGTAGGCAGGTGCTCAAAGCAGCACTAACATGTTCTGACACCCTCGCTTCTGTCTCCCATATGACAGTCTTGTTTTACACTGAGATTTAAACCATGCCGGCCTTCCCCAGCATGAGGGGACACAAGCATGCATGGCTTTTCAAAGAGCACTGAGGTCCTGCGTAGAGGCAGCTCAGCACAACCAGGTCATTTGGGAGCTGCCACCTCGATCGAGGCAGGATGGTCTCGGTGGAAAGCAGTCCACGTGTGCTGTGAGGGTGATGTAAACCAGGAGAGGAGAGCTCTGCTGGGGCCCCCCCACCTGGGGGAAGGAACCAACAAGAAAAGCATGGGAAGAAAGTGAGGAAGGGCAGATTTCCACATTGCCTTTCATCCCTGGTATCTGCTCGTCTTTCTTATTTTTGCTCCTGAATAGGGCTGAATGGCTTTGAAGGAAGCAGAAAGCAATCACAACCCACATGCTTTAGAGCAATAAGAACACGTAAGTCCAGGATAAGTTCATTATAACAACCCATATCACACAGCAGTTTCCTATTGAAAGTGTATAGGTACATGAAATAAAAGCCTTTCTTCACACCTGCAGGCTTCACACCATCCAAACAATCCCCATTTTTCTGAGTACAGTGTTCTTAAGACAGTTTAAACCCTTGTTATTTGTTATGCACCATTATAATCCCCTTCTTTAACTCTGCCTTATTGGCAAGGATTTGAAGTCTGAACACGCAGCACAGACTTCGATGCCTTGCTGAGACATCTTGCTACTTATTAAGTAAAGAAAGCAGAGTGGCTGAGCTCAGACCTGTTTATGAGGAGCCCAGTCCAGTGCCCAGGACAGGAGACAGAGAGCTGGGAGCACGCGTGGACCAAAGGGGCAATAGCCCCACGTGGCTGGAGCCAGCCCTTCCCATGGCACCCTGCTGTCACCGCTCCTGGGAGACAAAAAATTTCAAAAAAATCCTGTCTGGTTATTTCTGAAGATGAGGAATTTTTCCCAAGGAAAGAAAGACAAGTCCCAAGATGAAAACTGTTATTCTTTATAAAAAAATAAAATAACTTTGCTAAAGCCAAGCAAAATTTAGCAGTGAGAAAAGAAAAACAGCCTGTGAAATTCCAAAAATGTAGAGACAAACGTGGAAGGACAGGATTTCTTCAACAACGATATTTTTACAGTGTAATCTGTGAGGCCTCCAAACACGAGAGCCTGTTCCCTTTCCCTGTTCTCCCAACATTGAAGCAAAAAACACTGAAAAATTGCCCCACTTTGAGGGCAAAAGAGGAAAAGACAGGCCAGTTTCTCAACGTAGCAATGAATGCAAGGACAGGGAAGGAAGGGAACAGAGATCTAGTCCACGCTCAGCATGCCACAGCCCCTCGCACAGCCCAAAGCACTGACAATTTTAAAAGAAACAGTTCCTGAGATGGCTACTAAACCAAGTAAGGAAGGTGCAAGTTCTCAGCAGACAAAGGGAGAGATTGCAGCCATGCTTCAGCCGCTCCCAGCGGCTGGGCAAGTCCTGGGGCGAAAGCGGGACTCGTACCACGGAGAAGCTTGCTGCAGCCCCTTTTGCAGCAAGCAGCCTTAAAACCTGGAGAGAAACCTGGCTGGGCCGCAGCGCTGAGCCCCACGGAGGGCACTGCTGCAAACCAGACAGCGGGGCATGCAGAGAGGCACGGCGGGGGCTGCTGGCCAGGCTTCCTCAGCTGATTCACTTTTGTTTTGCAGATAAAGGAACAGGCATTGAGGAAAGGTTTGCAAAGGCCAAATGCTTGGAGCCCAAGTTCCTTCCCTGGCCCACAAAACTATTAATTTAATTCCATTTATTGAATAGCCAGAGCCCCAGCTGCTGAGCGTGACCAGGAACATGTGCATGCAGGCGGAGCTGTGACCATCACACACTTGCAGAGAAACAACAGAGAAGCCTTGGGGGAAGCAGAAAGGGGCTCGAAGGACCTCCAGTGGGCTTTGTTGAACTCCCCCTGCTTTGTGTGCTCAGTGACAGGCCTCAGGTGATTTGGGGCAAGATCCATCTTTGTGATGGCCAATGAATTGCATGTCCCTGCTGGCTCCAGCTGTAGAGATAATCAAAGAGGGGAGAGCATGGGAGAAAGGGCTGCAGGTTCCCTGTCCCCCTGCCCTTACAGCACTGCCTTGTTCAGTACACAAGTGGCCTGGACTATAATAACGAAGCAGCAAATGGTCAACCAGCTCCATTCAGCCAGCAGCTGCACCAGGGTTTGGCTGCCAGCATTCACAGAGACTCACGTTTCGGGGGGGCTCAGCAGAAAGAAGATATTGGCAATGGATGTGCCGTGACGTCAGCCATCCACCCACTCACCCATCTTGTCCCACCCCCAAAAAATTAGCAACAAAAACACCATTGCTGTCTGAACAGGTGCTACAGCGTGACGATGGGCACCAAACTACCAAACTCATGGCAAGATGTAGACTTCAACAAGGAATTTGCACCATGAACTGGAAACCATGCAGGAAACCTGTGCTCAGGAGCAAGGCTGGAGCTCTCTTACAGCACGGCGGTGTCCATGCCTCGCTGCTGAGCCTGGAGCAGGGAAGGACAAATGGAAAAGGCAGCTTTGTGCATTCCTGTCCATCCCGATTCGATTTGGAAACTTGTTAAAGCCATTAAGGGACAAACAGCAACAGTGAGTCTACCTGTGCAATCAGACAGATGTCTGCCAGAGTTAAGAAAACAATACGGTGCCTCACTTTATTCGTTGCTTTTTTTCTTTTAATGAAAGCAAATTTTCAACACACACAAGCCCAAAGTTTCCTTTGCAAACAAATGAAATGCTGGGCTCTCAGAGCCTTCAGAGACTTGTGTGTACAATTAGATTCACATTGTTGACAAAGATGTTGGATCAGGAGTTTCCCAAAGAAGCTGCACATGCTGTCTTTGATTTTGCATTTATGATCTATACTCAGATTATCTATATGCTTTGTTAGAAAGAAAGAACTCAACCAACATGCCACTGATCGTTTCTTGTTACACCAATACTGTGATACAAGTGGATCTGACTTTGTAATCTCAGGACTGTTAATACTGATTAAAAACAAATTATTACATATTTGTATCAACCCTGGCAGCAGAGTCTCCCTTGTCCTCCTGCATTAGCAAGTGAGGCTCTGAAGCAGCTGATGCCCAGAAAAGCAGATGATGTCCCTGGAGAATGGAAAGCAAAGCAGTCCCCTGCGAAGGGAGGTGAGAACCGCTCCTGACATCAGTGCTGTTTCAGGGTGGGCAGTGTCTGAACTTCTGCGGAGCTTCTCTGTGCCTGTTGCTCACCCCTCTCCCAAGATGCTTTATCCTGTGGATGCAGTCATCACTGTAACACACCTGTATCATGCACAGAGGATTACAGTAATTAAAAAGTCTGCTGCACTCTTTGCTAGAGTAGGTAACAAGGCACAGAGATGTTGTCACATACAATTCAGTCTAGAGCAAAGTGATTGCTGTCTACAAAACTAATATAACAAGATGAAAGGTGCTTTGTACAGACTGGGGATTATCTCCTACTACCCAAATCCGGCACAATTTGTTCAAATCCCCGGACCTTCTCTTCTTAGCATATCCTGGGCTATTTACATTATGTTTAGGAAAAGAAAATGTTCTTGGGAAAGCCAAATAAAATGAAAACTCTATTATAATTCCAAAAGCAGGTTAAAAACACAAATAAGGAGTTTTATACTAGTATCAGTGTGCCCTGGCCTTGATCACAGCCCTGTTGTGCTAGGTGCTGTAAAAATGTGGAGTAAGACATCCCTTGCCTCAGTGACATAAATGTCTTTTAGATCTTCTAATCCTCTCTTTGATGAGACATGATGCAGCTTGTCTGGAAGCCCCATGATTTGAGTCCTGCAGAGAGGACTAGCCAGTAAGAGTAAAGGAAAGGCCCAAATCACTCCTATAAAGTATTTTATTACTGAGGAAATACTGTTGAATTGTTTCGTTGAACTGGTTTAAGATATTTCAAGTTTATAAAAGAAAAACAATTTCCAAAGAGTAAAACTGTTGGGAAGTGATTAATTATTATTTTTCCAACACGAAAGAGTCCAATGAAACATCCAGTCAAATAGATTTCCACAGAAAAGGGTCATTTTTGCAGAACTGTCACTTTTCTGCATTGTAAAATTCAACATTCCTTGAGAAGTCACTATCTCCTGTCAATTTTTCACCAATGAGATAAGAGGAGTCAGAGCTAACTGAAAGCTGAAAGCTAAAAACTGTCTATCCAAAAGAGTTACCCTTCCTTCCACTCAATTTTTTTATTTTAAAGGATTTCATACATTTCAAAGCTGGGAGCAGTTCTAATAACTTTCCCCCTACTCTATTTTGTTAAGTAGATAATTCTTCAAGCCAGTGACTCTTATAGTCTACATATGGACTTTAACACAACAGAATCCCAATTTCCAACAGGGGATTAATGTTCTGGAAGTAATTAGAAAAAGTCTTGGTTTTTAAAATCCTGATTTAGGATTGTATGCCCTAGGGATGTTTGAACTCCATCAAGAACAAACTCTGCATCTTACTCCTCAAAAGAAGCCCAACAGAAGAAGTTTTGTTCAACCCAAGGTGAATGACTCTTAGTGCCAAAAAATTACAAGCCATCCAATGATACAGTTAACACAACCCAAACAGCCTTAATTCAGTCCCAGGGCACTGTTAGCCCCCTACTTTCTGCAGCCATGGAGAGAGAACTTAAATGCGAAATACAAATATCTCTGGTTCCACATTTATCTCTGATGCAAGCGTGAGACCTGCACAGGACCTTGCTCTTTCCATGTTCTACCCACCCCATGCCTCTGGCTTCCCCCTCAGACAGGGTCTTGCGTCAACCAGAACACAGCCTGTGCTGCCAGGGGCAAAACGGAAGGCCCCATGCTCCAGGTGGGACACCAGCCAGCCTTCAGGAGGCTGTTATTTAACTGGGTCCTGTTAAGTGGTTTTATTTAACCGGGTCCTGTTTCCTCAGGCTGGAGAGGCACGTAGGATGCATATGAGCAAGACAGATGATTGAGAACAAAGCACTGACTGCTCCGAGAGGAATGGGAGATGAAGGCATTGCTTTGTCTCCTAGTTCCAGTTGTTGTCAGCTCAGCTTTGGTACGGGGCAGAGAGAAGGTCGTTCAGACCCTATTAGATGGTGCTTGTGCTCATTCCCAGTGCTGCTGGCAGGTTTCCCAGCAGGCAGCTCTCTGAGGCAGTCACACCATCAGAAGCCAGAAGTAAGCATAGTTCAAAAACAAGAAGGGCAGGGAAATTTAGTAGAAATGAAGAGGTCTGAGGAGGTGCAACCTTACTAACTCCTGTTCTGCCCACTCCAGACAGAACAGTCTTTGACATATGATCTCTGGGCACCTCACTTGGTTGACTTGACAAATGGCTCTCTCCGAATCTTAGAAGGGTAGAAAAATAATAAAAACCCCCTACCCTTGGGTCATGCTACCCATCCAACTTATAGAAATCATTTGTCATTTATCTGATGGGTTAAGCATATCTGCATAACAAGTCACACGCAACCAGAGAAGCTCTCTGTATTTCACAAAACCTTAGCAATGCATTTTTTAATAGAAAACATCAATCCCAAGTAGCCCGAAGGAACAATCCCTCTTTAATCATCCACCACACTGAGGACTAATTTTAGACAAAGGCACACTGCAAGTCACCTATACCATGTAATAATGCAGATGACTCCTAAATTCACAGGGAAAGGTTCAATCGCCTTTTCAAAGCTGGATTGCAGATCCTGCGTTAATTACTACGGGAAATTACATCTACAGTAATACTCAGCAAGGCTTTACAATAAATGCTGTCTGATCTATTCCTGCTCAGCCTTGAACTCTTTGTGGAATATTTGTAAATGTAATGGGTACTTCACTTTCACCACTGCTCCTGAATAATTCATACAGTGGAAGATCCTTGCATGGTTCCGTGAATCAAGAGACTTGGGGTATTTTGTTCTCTATAGTTAATGGATTAAAACATTTTTTTTTCAGCTATGAAACCAGGTAATTTATCACCACAAAGAGAAGCATGGTTCATACATCACTGGCTCAACCTAGAAACACATCTGTAAGTATGAACAGCAGAACTTAACAACCAACAATTTTTAAATCATCCTATGTTGTCCAAAAAGCCAACAAAGTTGCAAAATGAAATGCTGAAGAACTGGCTCAGATCAGTCAAAATATTTGATTACCTTTTTTTTCAGGCATTTCATTCAGACTCAGCCCTTTTTTCCCCATGAAATAGTACCTTTGAAACATCATTTTGAAAAGGGAAAAAGAAATAAATCAAGACTCCTTTCCATTCAGACAATGTCATAACTGGGAGTTCCAGCACTTTCAAGATATTCCTCCCCAGCTCCCTTCCAAGCAGAATTGTCAAAATCAGTAAGATTTCCTGAGCAATTTCTGTTTCATCAAAATGACATTTTTCAAGACAAAACTGTTGTGACAAAAAAAAAAATCAAAACCAAAACTCAAAAAAACCTGAACATCTCTGATACAATTGTCTTTGACAAAAAGAGATGTCTTAAAGATGCAAACCCTTTCTTTAGGTGAGTCCCAGAACATCGGTATGACACATCCAGGTTGAGTATGTAAGTTCCTCTTAGGTAACCACAAAAGAGAAATGAAAACAGCTGGAACCCCAGAGGTCAGAGATACCTTCAAACATGTTCAGAGCCAAGCAGAGACTTTCCTAGACTGCAATTCTTACACCACCGTCCCCATTTTCACTGAGGAAATTCCAGGTTCCAGCCTTAAAATGCAGGGACAGGAATAATGACACCATGTCAGCATCCCTCTGGAGATGTACACTGACCTCTCTGTTCTGTACCGATGCAGGATTTGGTGTTGCAGCTCCCTCCATGGGTGTTGGTGCAATTTGCACTTACTGGGTTCCTGTCTGCTCTCACGCTAGCAGTTTTACCCCTCACCAGGCAGTAACTCTCAGTTCCCACCTGATCCCTGCAATTAGAAGTGAGGAGTGCCCAGCCAAGTAAACAGCAGCATTGTCTCTATCAAATGGAGTTAATTCATCAGAGGAAAATCCAGAGCTGTTACACATAGTTGGAGTTTTTAAAGGCTGTGTTTCCAAAGCTTCATTGTGGGACACCACCTCCATTTTCTCAATGTCAGTGACAAATTTGCTCAATTCACATGTTAAAAATGACTCCTCATACCCCTCTGCCAAGAGAAAATGCCCATGAACTCACTTGGGGACATCAAATCATTTTCTCTTTGGCTCAGTCATCATCACCAGCCATAAAAGGATCCCCAGGCCATGTCAAACACCTCCACAACCCTTTTCCTGTAAAAGGACTGCACAGCTGTAGCTCAAGGCATAGGCAGAAAGTCAACCAGGACATGTAGACAGCCCTCATTTGGAAGAAAGTTCGTAATTCTGTTGATTCACAAGGCAGAGAAGACTGCTGTGCTCTCCCAGAGCAGAGCTGATTCTGCAGGGATAACAGTGGTAAAAATAATGAAAACTATTTTTTTCCTCCAGCAAAGCAAATGTGACTCAGATGCTCGGTGTTTGCTTTCAGAGAAAGAAAGGGTCATTTCTACACAGTCACTCTGCTGACCTTCAGCTCTTCAGTGGCATGATCTGGGTTTGGGTTTTTAAAGCAATGCTGCGTCTGTTGGGGCAGGATGGATGCTCAACCCCCTGAATTTCAGAGCAAGGAGGGAGATCTGAAATGACACATCGCAGCAAAGGGCCTGTCAAGCCAAAAGGTGCTGCAGAGAACAGATTTTCCATGTTGAGCAGAAGAGGTCACCAGTATTGCAGGTGCTTGTGATGGAGCAGAACAGCTGCCTGTTTCCCCAATTCACAGGGCTGGGTTTACACCTTTAACCAAATTCCAAGCCCTTATCTTTGCCAGAAGAATAAAGTCTTTTTTTGTCCCACACAGATTCGCAGAGTTCAGGGGCAGAGAAGGCCTAATTTAGTGCCAAACCTCATTCCTTTATATCACAGACACCACATTTTTCTTGCTAAGTTCTGCAACAAACCCTCCCTGAACTGATGCAGCACATCCTTAACCCACAGTAGCCGGCCTGAGCAACCTTTGTGTGAGCAGCTGTCTGCCTACCAAATTTCCTTGAAAATCCCAAAGCCTGTGGAAGACTCACCGGATTTTGCCAGTGATAAACTGCATAACGGCTGCCCAGCAGAAACAAGAAACTTGCTAAGACTGATAGCTCTAGAAAATGGAGCACTCTGCTCCAATTTAATTAAAAAGGTATTTGGGAAAATGGTAAGTGCATCGTGGAGCTCAGTGCTATCTGGGGTAGACGTGGAGCTTTGCATGCTTTAGAAAGCAATTAAAACAAGACAAGAATCACCAGTAGCCTAAGGGCAAATGCATGACAAAGAAAACCCACAAGCCTTTTTCAGCCTGCAGGCAAGAAAAATGGGGGAAACACCACCTCCAGCCCAGAGGTCAGTAGGGCTACTAGAGCATCCTGCCCTCTGAAGCCCAGGCTGAGTCTGTGTCCTCCAAAGCAGAGCTGGTCAACGCACAGAACACAAACAAGGACTTTTTCTGATCAAGCTCAGTCATGCTCTGCTCTTTGAGAGCAGCTCAGTTCAATGTGTGACGGGACCATGAATTATTTACACAGTTTTGAAATTCTGGGCCTAAAATGACTAAATGCAAAGAACAGGTTGCATGCAACAAGCAGGCAAGCAGCAGGGCATCGTTCCTCTGCCAGGCTCATTGGATGTCTCCAACTCCCTGACTCATCTACTAGGAAGGGATGTTCATGAAGACGGACATGTCAGCCTTGTCTCAGCGGGGCCAAAGAGGACTTTGGTGTGGCTCCAGTCCAGAAACAGGAATCGATCTTTGCAGCTGATACTGCTTCAATGAGCAGACACCCAAGCAACATGGGAAGCACTGTGCCGATTGCCCCCTTTGCCCCAGAGTTGCTTAGCAGGTGGAAGGAAGACACTATTTTTGTTTCCTTTCATGCCTTTCCTGCTTTCCCCTCACACCATTTCACTTTTGCTGCTCTTTTTCCTCCAGGTGGGAATTTCAAAGTAGGCAGAAAAAATGTCTGATCAGTCTGGAAAGAGACATTTCCCCAGTTCCCCATCACCCACCCATCCAGCTCTGAGCACCAGTTCACACTCTGGGTGTTCACTTCAAACAAGAGGCCACTGGCCCAGTTCAGGTCCCAGGGTAAGCACCCTTCTGCTCACAAAAAAGGAAGAAAGGATCCTTCAGTTGGAACAGCCTATCCCACTCCAAGCTTTTGCACCAAAATGGCTTTGGTTGCTGGAGCTGCACTCCTGAACTGTACGGAGAGCAATCTCTTGTAAGCAGAGACAACAGTACAGCACGAGATCCCAGATCACTGGACAGAAAGGGAAACTGAGGCACAGCCATGGGCACAACCCACCTAGACTCATCTAGCAAACCAGTGGCAAAAGAAGCAGCAAAGTCCAATACCCTACATATATTTCAGCAGTATTTTCACAACAGCCACTCTGCTTGGCTGGAAAGAAACTGCAACAGCAGTGGTTAAGGTTAGCATTATGTTCTGCAGTCATGTTTGACTGACAACTCAACCCAGCCCTCGCAGGGCTGGCAGGCAGAAGAGATGGAGAAAGTCTTCCCCCTGTCTCAGGGAAAGAGACAAGCTCGAGGGGGAACCAGAGGATTAATCTGCTACACCAAGATGCCGGGGTCACTGTTTGACTCTTCTTTGCAGGCAAAAGTGCACTCCTCTGCCGTCTATTTTCAGCATCACTTCTGTCTTCAGCTTAGTACTTGGTTGTCCAAAACACTTAAATTATTACCAAATACCCTCCACTAATAATAAAGTGAATTTTGGCTTTTGGTTTCAATTGTACCACCACTAAATACCCAGAGCAACCTAAAGCAGACAGGAAGATGGCCCCTCCAAATGCCTTCACAATAAGATTGCAGCTAAAGAAAACACACCAGGGCCAGAGGTGAGAATCTGAAATGCTGGAGTTCCCATGTGTAGGTAGTTCTGGCTGAACATCCACATCTGCTTTCATCATGAATAAGAAATTGAAAATCTCTGAATAGAAATGCCAATAATTCACTCTGGAAGTGTGCAGTTTCTCATTTCTGATAATTATCCAAAAAGTAGAGACAAAAATAAAAATATGGTAAATATGTTGTTTCTTTATTGCAACGTAAAGTAAAAATTATAAGTGTCTCACTCAGATCAAAAGAAAAGCATTTGTTTTGACACATTCCAGTTTAAAATGATGCTGGGAGAGACATGTTTCCATTCAATGTTTTGATTTTGACAAAAATGTTTTCCCCCCAAAAAAAAAGTTTTGCTACAGTTTTTTCTTGCCAGCTTCCAGAGGGATCAGTCAAAGCTTCCTGAAGCTCAGAGTCATTAGCAAGCTGTCACATAGCTGAGACCCTAAAATGCATTTGACACATCAGATCACAGTTCTATCAGACCTAGCAAGCGTGCCAGTGCTGGATGTTCACATCTAACTCTTGGATCAGACTCCTTTAGGATTCACTCTTTTCTGATAGAGTGAAAGAAAGGAAATTAACCTACTTCATCCCCCCCCTCCAGCCAAAAAGAGGAGTTTATGGAGGATCTCATGGCATTCCTGTCGTACAGAAAGGACAGTCGCACGCAGATATTCAAGTCTTCAAGGTGAGGGGAGAGCAGCAGTACCCCAGACCTCAAAAAAAGAGCAGAAGAAAATGTATCATGTTTTCTTTATAAGCATGATGCTTATAATGGGACAGGGTCTTGGGGATCTAGTGGGTGCACCATACTAGAAAGGCCTGTGCCTGATAATGTCACATCCTGAAGATCCCATGTAGAAGCTGCAGAGTGCAAAACATACTGGTCTTGGCAGAGCAAAGGGCTGGAGCTGACCCATCTGGCAGCTGACCCTGCGCTTCCTACAGAGCTGAGCTATTTTCAGATTGGCTGCTCAGACCACAAACCTCTCCGGCTGATCTCTCTTTGAGTATCAAGATAATGACTTTCTGGGAAAAAGCTTGTTCCTGCTCCAGTAAGCAAACCCAAGGCCTCCACAACATGACCTCGCACTCAGTTTTCTTGTTGTAGTTGGAAGAAACATATGTTCCAACAGCACTGATGCAAGTCTAAGTCCAGGTGGTCACACAGAGCTGCTGGTGTAGGCAGATGTCCCCATTTACACACAGGCAGTTTTAGGGCATGGCTTGTTTGCCTTTTTCAGACAGGTAATCCAATCCCACCAGTGTTTCATGTGGATTACTTGATACTCTCCTGGCTGTGACAAGGGAACCTGTCTGTATGTGGTGGAACTTTTGCCTATATCGCCCCCCAGAAAAGCATGCACTGTTTTCGTGGCTTTTCTCCTCCTTCGCTGAGGGACATTGGGACCCTTCCAAACGACAGTGCTGTCACAGAGATCCTCATTATGTGCAAAAGGGAGAGCCTTCCAACTGCTGTGCAGTGGCACAACTCCCATGGCACATTTGCAGTGCGCAGGAGCGCTGGGATCCCAACTGATCTTATTGTTACCGCTGTGATCCTCCCAAAAAAGAGATCAGGTTCTCCTCAGACACGAAGCATCATGAGGGGCATAGTGCCCTGTACCTGGGACATTAGATTAAGAGCTCAGAGCTCCAGCTCCTTGTCCTGACCTTGCCCTCAATGAACTGGAGAAATCTTGTCTTTTTAGGGTGTAGACTTCTGTATCCCCTCTGGGAACATCGAACCTTCCTGTGTCCCACACTATGCTGAGACTGAAGTTATATTCATACATCAAAGTGTCTCATCCCAGATCTGGCTAAAGCTCTCTCTTTTCATGCAAGGACATTTACTGTTTTGTTTCCCCCTGCAGAAGCTTGTTCTCTATGAAGAAAACATGGAGTAAAACATAAATGAGGAATCAACACTAATCAGCCTATCCAGCAATGCTAAAACTTACGGTTGGATCACCCAGACCCTCTCGATCATCATTAGCTATCAGGGTATTTCTGCCAAGTTTGCGAGATGCTTTATATCAGTCAGGAGAGACTTTCTAATCAATGGACACAGTTTAAAGCATTTTGGATGGGGAAGCACGTACGTAGGAACGTGAGCCTGAGCACAGATGTATAAAATTGTAGGTGATCAAAGGTAGTGCATCCAAGGCAGGATTAAAAGACGTTTAATACAGCTTTTCCCAATAAGCCTGAGAGATGAAAGAACTGCCACAAGGCCTTGCTGGAGGCTTAGAAATTGCTCTGTGAAATCAGCTGCAATTGGTAATTAAATGGAAACCTTGGGGGTGTTCTGAAGACTCTTTTCATAGCCTGGCATAAGGGAACTCATCTTCAAATTACGCAGACTTTTACCTTCCACAGAGGTGAAGGTAAAACACCATCCTGCTGCTCCTACACATCCTGCCTCAGAGCAGCTGGCTTCATGCACGAGCAGAGATGGCTCCTCAGACCTCACTGCAAGAGGGTCAGGGTTCACGATCCAACAGTCTGAGCCCCTCAGGACACTCCTGTCTTACCAGTGCCCAGCCTCAACTGACCTAGCTGTAAAACAGGTAACTCACCATTCACGAGGAGTCTGCAGGTGTGGCCGGGTGCTGCAATAACTGTGCCCCTGTCTCGTGCAACACAGAAAATCAGCTACGCTACAGGAGTTTCCCAGCAGGTCCCAGAGGACCTCCTCCTTCTTGGAAGTGCACACAGCTCCTACACAATTTCTTGCAGCCTAGGTCTTTGCTCTGCTACAGGGAGAGCCCAAGGCAGGCAGGAGATCTCTTGGTTGACTGGGATGTGGGGAGAAAAAGGAAAATCCCAGTCCTGATAAAAGACAGGAGAATGACTGTGTTTTGTTTAACCGATTATGATAGATTGGAAATTCTCAGTGTGGACAGGAAGATCAGGGAGGGAAACCAGACCACAGCAGAAAGCACAGCCTTGTGGGCAGAGCATCCAAATGGACCTCAGGAGACTTCGGTCAGACTCTCAGCTCTGCTCCCACTTTCCTCAGTATGGCTGAGGCATAGCCCTTCACAGGGCCCATTTCCCTTCTCTTTTCAATAAAGGAGGTCAGTCCTTTTTGATCTGCTTGCAAGAATGGATTATTTACTGTTTGCTTGCAGAGTTCCTAGGGTAACAAGGGCCATAAACAAAGCAAACCTTCTACTTTGGATTGCAGTTCTACAGTGTTTAAAATACCTGTTTGATGCCAAGTGCTTTGTTTCTTCTTGTAGCCTTTCATTTCTAGATAGCATAACACTCTACTCTGTGGCAAAGTACTCTCTTAGACTAAGCTGAATGTGCTGAAAAGTAACATTGGATATCCCATTTTCATCAGAACAACAAGCAGCGTGTGAGGGCAACTGAACTCCAGCCAGCTTGTCAGCTGCTGAAAAACAAACTAAGATTAAAAAATTCTAATAAATAATTAAAAGGACGTTCAATTTTAAAAAAAAAAAAGGGGGGGGTGCTAAATCTCCGCTGAATACAAGGCAGGTAGCCAGAAATAGCTGCCACTGGGAGAGATCGACAGATATAAATAGTAGTGACTCATGGTGTAATGGGGATCCAGTTCAGGGGAACAAATCCCTACCAGTTGCTCAGACAAAGCCTCCTACAGCAAACGCCTTTGAACGGCACAGGCCTAGATACCTCCAAGCATCTGGAAACACAGACGTTGGGATAATACCTCTCAGGCAGAAAGCCCTTCGTGCCAGTCCCCTGTCCGCTAACCATCCACTGCTGTGGATGGCTTTGGTTTGTGGCCCGGGATAGAAGGATCTACGCACTGCATAAGGATACTCTCTCAGACAGATGTCAGAAAAAATCTCCATGCATCAACTGTGCTCAGCTGCTGCTGAAACCACTCTTCCAAGCGTCCCTCCTTGAGGGCCTCACACTCACACACATTCTTTTAGGTGAACGTGACCCACACATGCATACAGGGTTTGAGAAACAAATAAGGGTCTTTTCATTTCCTAAGGACTATGCCAGCTCTGAGCAGAACGTAGCTATATGCTTTCCCAGCTGTGAACCAGAGCTCCAGGCCTTTCCACACACTAGATTGCAGAAGTTGCCTATCTTACACCTGCTAGCAATGGCATGCAACTACTACAAAATTTTTGCCAGCTGTATTTGGCCCTGCAAACTCAGATAGACAAAACTTCTCCAGCACATGTTACAGAGCCACCAGTGTTCAAGTGCTAAACATTCCCAGAGGACATGGTCACTCACACACACCCCGCGACTCTCGTGGCTGCCTGCCTGCCGTCAGAGCCCATAGGCAAAGCCAAAGCGACCAGAGAGGAAGGCGACAAGAGGGAGAGATGGAGTTCTTCATCATGAGCAGAAATCCATTGACGGCTGGAAGGCACCCCTAGGATGACAGGTGAAATGTTGACTATCTGTTACTTGTAAATCCTTTACCTTCCTTTTACTTTTAGGGTCCTGGTAGCTAGCCCTGGAGAAGATGCCAGCTCTTTGCATCCAGCGCTTCCAGCCTCTGAAATTGCTTCCTGCCCTGTGCTGATGTTGAAGTCAATCCCAAAGGCAGCGCAAGGCTGAGAAATAAAGAGGTATGAGCCGGAATGGGCAGGCCAGCAGCTGGGATATTGCACAGAAAATGCAGTCTCTCCAACACAGAGATGCTTTTCTTTCAACTGCTTTAATTTTTTTGCCCCTCCATACAATTCTCTAATAATCACCCTATTAACAATGTTCCATTTGCCACACAACTCAGGATATTAATCCTATTAGTTGGTACTAATCCTCTGCAAAACAAAATAGAAATATTCACTTTCTAATTTTCTCAGGGTAAAAAAAAGGAGAGAAAGAGGTGGGGAAAAGAGAAGACAAAGATGCTTTCAGAGGTTTGCTGTTTTGTAAGTTAATTGAATGGAATTGGGTCTCCTGTGGTCTCCATCTAGGATTCCATTATCACGTAATGGGGTGTCACATACAGCCTGTTGATAAGAGACAGTCTGTCAGATTAAGCATTAACTATCATATTTGGAAACCATGCATTTTTCTACCCATTGGGGCATCAAAACACAATATCCCATTTCCCTCTCCTTCCCCCAACACCTTCTTCCTTTACTATACACTAATTAAAGAGCAGGGGGGGAGACCAGTCTGTGCTGCCGAGCCCAAGATAAACTTTGCTGAGTAGGGAAAAAGAAACGAAGTGAGCATCCCAGAGAACAGAGGTCTTTCCTATAGGCTTTCATTTTTCCTTCCACCCCCTCTTGTGCTGGTTTTTTTTTTACATTTCTGTGAAGAATTGCTAGCAGTTTCCATTCTCCCCTGCTCCACAAGGTGAGACTGGCACCTACTGGTACCCACCTGGAAAAAGCTGACCACCCTTTTCTCAGCCTAGTTTCATCTCCAGCTTCACATTATTTTTCCCCTTTCATCAGACAAACAAACAGCTCAGCAGACACAGCAACAGACAGCATACGCTGGAGTAAGGACTTGACACAGCTCCGTTTTTTTAAAGGTGCTCAATTTTTAAGCTATTTTGTATTAATTGGGGGTAACCATCATTAGTCACTTCATTTGTGTCAGCCCACATGGAGGGAACCACAGGCACAGGTCCTGATAAAGCTCCCCAGGTTATTCTGGGTCTTTGAGGCTATTTACTCTCTCATATGTCTGAGCACCTAATGGAAGCAAGAGCAAACATCCCTCCAGGTACAACATCTATCTTCATTAGTTTCCCCTCTCCTTTCCCCTCACGCTCTAGGCTGGGACTGAGGATTTCCTCATGTGATGTGTTCACACGCTGATCCATACTCTGGGATTTAGACACCAAAACGCTGCTCTTCCACGCTTCTCCCCTAGCCACAGATTTATTCTTTGATGTTCCCCCTCCAAAACCTCACTGACCGATCTCAATCGAGCAGCAGCTTGGCTTCATTCTGGCTCTCTCCCTCCTCCCATCTCTCCTTGCCAGTCCCACTCCTCAGCCGTAACACCAGCGTTGTTCCCACTCCAGACCTTCAACACAGCTCGTACAGACCTCCAGCAAAGCCCAGCCACCCACTGCTGGTCTCCAAGCTTCTTTGAACCCTCGAGAACGCATCTTGAATCCATCACCATCTGATCACCCGAGAGAGCAGCTCCTTCACAAAGGTTCCCTGGTAATTTTGCTCTGTACCACACTGTGTATCTTATCATTAGCTTCCATACACAGAGCAACAAGCCTCCCAACTCAGAGATCGTCACACCAAAAGCCACAAAATAGGCACCACAAATTAAGCGAATAAAACAGGGGAAAGGAAGGGCTGCATGCCACAGCATGATGTGCAAAGATCAAGGGAGAATAAGAGGAGAAAAGCCGGAGAACACAGCAAATGCGGCAGATTTTTAGCTGAACAAAGAGCAGCTGGAGGCTGGGAACATCTCATGGACTGGAGCTGCCTCGATTATAGGGTTGCAGCTCTTATTAAGCGAAAGTCCTCTCCCTATTTACACTCTGCCTACCCCCAAGGCTGCTAACCTGAGCACGCATGACTCACTGTTATGAATAAAGCTGTCCCAACACAGGGTACCAGACACCTCCTGATTAGCAAGTCTAATCCTCCCTCTCAGAACCTCTCCATTAGGGAGCTCTGGCTCAATAGACTCCCCCTTTGTTTGAGAAGCAGTGGCTTGTCAGAGACCTGTCAGCACCAACAGATGAGACCTGCGAGCTGACTGACATCCCCTGGCTGGGGATGTTTCAAACAGTCCTCCGTCCTCAGGAGCAGCATACCCCTGCTTCGAAAAATACAGAGTTCAGCATGTCATAATTGCTACGGGTTCCAGAAACAAACAAACAGGCTTTTGTTTGCACAACAGCTCTCCTGCGTGTCCTCGGCTGTTCCGTGTGAGTAAGGTGGGCTATGTTCTTCTCCACCTCCCAGACTGATCCGCTGTCAGCCGGGAAGGAACCAGAGGCGCACGGCACGGAGATGCTCAGCAGGCTGCCCTTGGTGTGCGTGTCTGGGGGTGGCAGGAGGAAACAGAGTCTCCTTCTTGCAACAGAACTTCAAGATGTCCTACTGCCTTCAGAAGCGTATTGGATAATGACCAGGAATTGGATGTACTCGAGAGAAAAAGGGGCTCCATTACAGTGATGCAAGCTTGAAAGGACTGTTACAGCATCTGTGCAATTCCCCTGGATTTACATGGGGGTAAAATGGAGTAGAGTCACCTGTCAGCTGGACTGACTGATAGCATCTACAGCCACTGATGGGAACAGGGACAAAAAGAAGGATCGGGTCCAGGGGATTACATGAGGCTTTAGCCAGCCCATCGCCTGGCAGCAATGCATAGCCTAGTTCTGAAATCAATACAGGCTGAGAGCACTCAGCAGACAGACTAAGCTAGGTCTGTAATTTACTGTAATTCTGAGCTGTTAGATTACTTTCTTCAGGTTTTCCAAGAGGAACAGTTCGTCACAGTAGTGAGTTACTCCCCTTTGTAGGCTCTGTTTCCTTCCTGATTGTCACCGCAACTTCCTTTCCAGTCCCGGGGAGCAAAGAGGGCTATTCCAGCCTTCCACCATGGCCTATGCTACCTCAGTGCTGTCACCTGGGGAAGAGAGGGCTTTGCAGTTTTTTAGAATACAGCTTACTCTCCAGCTTCATGGATGTCATTCCCTACCCCTTCCCTCCAGCAGCTACACATATATCTGAAGAGGAGCCAGCTACCGATGCTGGCAGGAACAACTACATCCCAACCCCTACTAGGCTTCTTGCAAGATCTCACAGCCTACGGATTCAGCCAAAGCGGGCCAATTGCTCAAGCAGAGCGTTTAGTGTCTTGGATTATCTCCTCACCTGTGTTTGACAGCACATGCTTAGGAGACCCACGAATAGGCAGCACATACAAATAAGAGCTGCTCTGGAGAGGCCTAAAATAGACTTGACGGGACAACAGCATTCCCTTTTGTGGTCCACATTTGGGATTTATTGTTCCAAATACCAACATATGCTACAGGCCCTCTCTTTTGCAAAAGATGAAGTTTTGTTCTCCTGAGTGTTGAAGACTTTTCAACCAACTACCAGTACTGAGTTGTGACTGTCATTGCTCAAAGATATCACTTCGTGTAGCTGGTGACAGAACCCACTTGGGCTTCTTCTAGGAAGGAGAACCACCCCCAGCATAGTTCCAGATTTGCACCACCAGAAAACTGTAGCTCGCTATCTAGCTGCTAGGAATGGCCAGGGAAAGAAAGATTTTGACCTCTTTCATCTTGTGACTGGGTCAAGGGAACATTGACTCCAGTGATGGATGGTTGACTGTAATTCCTGCCTACTCATTTAATCAGTGTGAACAGACAGAAGCATGAGCATGCTCAAAGAGAAAGCAGCAGGCAACGGTGGAAATCCCAGAGGCTCTACAGAGCAGGGAGGTGTGAAGGGAAGATGCTAGCAGGGGAGTGAGACACTGGGGCTATAGTTCTGATATGAAGGACCACAGAGAAGCAACCTGGGGCTTTTCCTTGGATGAGAGCTGAAAACCAGAAATCACCTCTGCTAGCTGTGCCATTTCAGAGGCTGAAACCATGCTGCAATGAAAGAACAGCCCCCAGAGCAGCATAAACCACAGCATGTGCTGCATCCTGCCTGCCTGCCCACTGGCAGCCTGCCTGCCATAAATACATACGGGTGTTCAGGCATGGAGGAGAAAGGAGGGGGTCCAGCCATACCCAAAGCTACTTTTGCAGTCTCACAACATCAAAGCCAAATAAATCTGCTCTTAAGGGAGCCTCCCATCCATCAACAGCCAACACATGCACAGAGTTCAAGGCTAGAATAGACCACATGGTCTGATCTGCTGCCTAAAAAAGGGTGGCCAGTAAAATTTCTCTTTTCCCAAAATTTCTCTGCCCCAAAAACAAGAGCACCCAAATGCTACCCCTCAGCTCAGCAGTGGTCCTGTTTCTGCAGGACCATGTAGCCATTGGAGCATCTTCAAATCAAAACCTGGTGGTGTGGTGTAGGGGGCTCTCCGTATGCTTCCTGGAGCTGGCACTAACCTCAGGCCCTCAGCCCGATGGCCAGTGGGTCAGACAAACTATCACTGCCTACAGAGGAGCAGAGTGTTGTGTAGCCAACGAGGTGGAAACAGGAGAGGCCAAAATGGCACTACAGCATTTCTGGGCCCCTGCACAACCAGCAACAAGGCAGCTCCATGGCTGCTGAAGCAGGGAAGCAGCACGACTAAACACATCCAGGTTGTGCTGTCAATGAACAGCCTGCTCCAAAAGAACAGGGACGCATTGCGAACAAAGTCCAGCCCTGAATGTCTATTTTTGACGTAGCAGGAGTACCCTCTAGTGGGAGAATAGCTTGGAGAAAGCCTTTAAAATCACTGCATACACACACAAATGCAGGATTTTAGATCTTAAAAAAAAAAAAAAAAGCACTGAGTATAAGACAGAAACAGTATGGTCTTGAAAACAGAAGGAAACATAATATTGTGGGGAAATAAAGGCATAAAGTCTGATTATCACTTACAGTGTTATTTTTCACTTTTCCAAGAAAGCCATCTAAAAACATAGTCAAAACCGTTAAAGTTTTTCCGTGCAAGGAGAGCGCTGGGTTGGAAACCGGATAGAAGTCTACTCATATTCATGAAGTGAGGCCAAGACTGTTTAAATACCCAAAGGTCACAGAAAAGCCTACGGCTGTGTGTCTTAATCCTGCTTACTGCTTGAAAGCTTCTGGGTGTGGAAGTAGTCTCTGTACTCATGGCAGAAGCCCAACACATTTCCCGAGGACATCAGAGCTGGTGAAGCCATTTTGCTTTGGCTCATGGATGAAAGATTTTGCTGTTAGAGGAGGGGGGGAAACTGGGCAAGGACTGATGCATTGGACATAAAGGATGCAGAGGATGCTGTAAACTGTATACAGATGGGATCAATATGCTCTCCCCAGTGACCCGCTCTAATATCACACTGACACTGCAATGACAGGTGCAGTATTAGAACCTCAATAGAGTGGAATTATGTAGTACCTTCGGGGCCCTACCCATGCAAAAGCCTATCTAACCTGAATGTTATATATAGATCCCTTCATCCACTATCGAAATGCACGTACCTCTAGGGAGACGTTCCTCATGTCTAAGCCTCCAACCCTTCTGCTTTGGGCAAAGATAAATACGTTTGGAAAGTCTGAGCTCTTTTGTTTTCAGATTAAAGATCTAAGCACTGTTTCCTGCAAAACAGCAACTGTAAAGGAGTGAGTGGATTTAAAGAAACACAGTCCACTTTTACAGTCAGGAATAGGAAGGAAACTAAAAAAATGCATGCCAGACTCACGGTGATCTTCTCGATAGCGATGTAGCCCAACTAAACATACATCTCACAGAAATCCATGCTGGTAGTCACTCAATCAAGGTGAAGAGGAGCGAGAGCTGGGAGTGAGAAAGCTTTGCAGATCAGTTTAGAAATGGTGGGAGAGGTGACAGGCAGAGGAAAGTGGTGGGTTAAGCCCAGCACCCCTCCTGGGAGATGGCACAGTGCTCCCTCTCCATAATGCGTCATGTGCAACCCGTAAATTCCCTTCAAGCTCCAGTTACTCCCAGGAAATTTGGCTAGGGTCTCAGAGTCCCAGTCTCTGGTTATAAGTATCAAATTCCCCCTGGATACCACTCTCAGTTCAAAATGCCTCCTCCCAAAGAGGGGATGCGCCCCATGGCAGAGCTCACTGTCACCTTTCTGGGCCAGGCTCACCACACACCTGACTGCTTCAGTCCTTGGGGACTTCCCAGCCAAGCACTCATCCAGCAAGGCACAACATGAAAATTACAGTAGCATAAAAAGATGCCAGTCCTAGGCACTGATTCCACCCTGGATCCTGCTTATTTCACTGGGAAGCCTCCTCGAAAAGATATTTACCTCCCATACAGACGGGAGGAGCCTGGCCCAAGGTGACTGGGCTGCAGAACTGGACCAAAGCCCAGACCTCTCCCAGAGGTTTTCCTCTACCAGAGACAGAGGGAGGGTTTAGCTCTTTGGAGGGTTACTCTGCCTTCCAGAGCAGAAGGCTGTGAATTCCCCGTTTCCCACACTGCACGCTCAGTTAAAGTGACAGATGACTGTATGTGTGCACAAGTCTCCATCACTGTAGAAAGGATAGTGTAGATGATTTCTCAGAGAAAAAGGAGAGTAAAATAAAAAAACAAAAGGAGAGAAATTTTAAGTAAATAAGGAAAAAAATTAAAGAGATTCTCTAGATACAGAACGTAACATTGCACAACCAGGGACACGCCCCTAGGGAAATTTTTTAAAAGTTTAAAGGAAAAACAAAGCTAAAGAAAAGAAAAAGAAAAAGGATCCTATTAAGATTAATGCTTTTTGGCTTTTCATCTCCCTCCAGCATGGCTCTTCCATTTCCATAAACCCATTATCCTCACTGCTGTTTCACTTAATTGGAAAATGTCTATTGCAAGCTAGCATGTTCCAAGACAAACCTTGGATGTATATACAACAGGCACTTAAAAGCTTTCAAATATTTCAAATTTGCTCAACACAATTATGTTAACAAAAACCCTGTGGGACTTTTTTTTTTTTTAACAAAACAAAAACCACCAAAAAACCCAAAACCCACAATAGTCATAAAGCATGTGTTCACAGGGCTAGAAACGCCGTTACATTTATCCTGATTAGCATTCACTAAGCTTTTATGTGCACACACAGTTATTGCCAGGGTAGGGAAGAGGGGAGAGTAGGAAATGACAGTAAATGATTTGGCTGATGAAGGTCAGGGAATTGAAACAAGGATACCAGTTTCACTGCAGTGGCACAGTGACAGCACGCCGAACTGGGAGGTTGCGCTCCAAGTCCCCTTTGAGCTGCACCCTGGTGGGAAACCCCAGAGCTGTGCTTGGGGTGGGCAAGAGGGAATGGGGGAGCATTAGGGGCAGTGAGCAGAGCTCCAAGGTGGCTGGTCAGGAGCTGGGACGTTCTGGTCATTCCTGTCAATTCTACAACTCCAAGAAGCAGACGAGCTCCTTTGCCTCCACTCCCCTTGCTGTCTTCCTTCTGCGTCCCCACCGCCCTCTCAGAGATTAGCCAGAAGCACTGCTTTGGGGTGACCAAGGCATGAAGACACGCTACGTGGATTTGGATGCTCACTGCAGGAGCTGCCTTGGCGCCAGGCTCATCAGCTACCAGGCAGGCTAGGACCTGCCATTTGTCACTAGCTGGCTACAGGACAGCAGGAGTTGTGGGAAGGGGGGCAGGAATCAAAGTTTTACACCCTGATAAGTGGTGGCTCTGCTGGTTTTTAGCCGGTAAGGATCTCAGCAGAGTATTTTGAAGTAGACTTGTGTGCATGTATGCATGTAACATTTACAGGCTTCTTTAGAAGATAATGGCTAATTTTTTCTATTTTTGTATGTCCCAGCTAGTCTCATCTTGGTCGTGTTATCTTGATAATGAATAAACTTGTTTTGCACAATAAACTTCACTCCATCATGCCACTAGTGCACATGAAAATTAAGACAGAATTATAGACATTTCAGTGAGTTTTATAAGGCTCTTTGGGGATGAACCCCACTCTACTCAAGGTTAAGTGCCAGCCCTGGCCCTGAGAAGCTGTGTTAGGAACAAATCTCTCAAATATTTGTCCTGCTCTCCTTTCCAGCACATCTAGGCTGCTGTCCACAGTCATTATTCTCCTGCTGACCTGCCCACTGTGTAATGATACGACACCACTTCAAAATATGACATTTCCTCTTGCGATTTGTGCAACTGGCTGAGCCCAGCAATGCCTGTGAAGAGAATGCCAGAAATGTTTCCCATCTGTGAGAAATGCAGGAAATCCCCTTGACAGTGTCCCTGAATGCATCAGTGACACTATCAAGAGCCCTGCCAGTGGTGTTCCTGGCCCTGCACCTTCATCTTGCCTGCTAGGTAAAGGGTACATAGCTGAACATGCCAGGATTTCTGTCAAGTGTATCACAGCATCTTCCCCTTCACCCTTCTCCTTCCTCATTAGCACCAACAAACACCTCTCCTCAGACCTGCCTTTGCTTTTCTAGGGGGAATCCTCAGAGCATGTAATCTACAGCACAGGCTGAAAGTAGAGGCAAAACATTATCTGGCAGCTGCACACAGGCAGCAGTACCCAGGCTGTCTCCTGCAGAATGGTGCTGTCTGTGCCAGGGCTGGGCTCTGCGTCCTCAGCTGGACATTTACTGAGATGGATAGCTGCTCCTCTTCCAGCACCATTTAACAGGCACTAACGCTGCATGTAGAAAGTGCCTGTGTTGCACAGTGGGCCTTGCAATGCGTGGGGAATCTGCTAGCTCCTAAAGTTGTTCTGCAAGAAGAGTCACCAGGCCCAATGAATGAAACAGTAGCAACAGTGATGCAGATGGTGGTGGATGGTGGTGGACTGCACAGAAGTCTGGGCATCCGAAGCAGTACCCAGACTTTGAAGATGACTCCTGTTGGGTTTGTGAGTGAAACAACCACATACCTTAGGCTTCTGGCATTGCAATTGAGAGGTCTGAGGTGGGGAGGTGACTACCCACTCTTGGGATTTCCAGGCTAAAGTGAGAATCCCTCTGCTGTAAGGGAACGAAGAATGAGAGGGCTGTCAGAGGACACAGTTGCCTTGGACTGACCATTTCCAAGGCAGTACAGCACCTAAAGTCCAGCTTTGTGTGGCACATTTGGCAGCTAGAGCTGAAAAAAACAGTCTGTGCTTAAGTTAAAGTGTGAGGGGGCATGCAGTCCTAAAGTCGGTTGTGGAACATTAGCAAGATCTGAGCACTAAAGGGGGAGGACCAAGAAGAAGGCGAAATGAGGATTCCTGCCAGACAGGCAAGAGAGAGCCAACCCAGAGTGGTTCTAATAAACAAAAAAAACATGACACAGTGGGAGAGAAATGTAGCGTGTTTTCCTGACAAGTACAATTTTATTCTAATGGTCCCACACCACACCAGTTCTGTCTCTGTTGCCTCCTCCATAAAGACATTAAATCAAACGTTGAAGCTGCTTTTTCAACTAACAATAGGATGCCCTTGTTCACGCTGCTGGCTGCTTTAGATGCAAGTGTTACTGAAAGCCCTGATAACGTGCCTGTAAAAAAAAAAGGAGTCCTGAAAGAGGCTCACTTCTGATGTGGAACAGGAACAGAAGAGGCTGTGGAAATACCAGAACATTTTTCAAAGGCAGCCAAGAGCTGCAACCTAGGAAACAAGGATGTATGCCTTAGGGGACACAGAGTTAGTAGTATAGACCCAACTTCCATTCAGCCACAGCTATATGAACTTTTTTCTCCAGCTTTATTCTAGGCTAACACTAAGGCCTGATATGGCTGGAGAAAGATCTGCTCAGTGTCCAGTTGAGAAAATGCTCCTCTAAATTCTGCAAAGACTGCAGGCCCACACTTCATGTGGGAAACCCACAATTAGTGAGCAGCCTGTTGTTCTGTGTCAATGGAAAGCACACGCAAGGTTATGGCAGGTACATATCAAACGTAGTATGAACAGAGACTGAAATGTCATCGCATCTTTCCTCTCCCCAAGCATCAGGTGCTGGCTACAATCTTTCCCAATCAGGCCACAGGAAAAAGTCACTTCTGGTTGATCGGTAATTCACGCAGGGAAGAAGAGGCTAAGTTAGCTCAGTGACTACCCAAAAGCCAGGTAGGGAGATGTAGAGAACAGCAGCAAATCAGGAAAGGACAAATAGAAATATCTCCCCACAATTCACAAATTCACTGTTTCCTTCCCCCTATGCTGAAGTTTTGCTTAACTCAAGAGACAAATTTATTGCTCAGCACAGATGTCCACACAGTGCAATTTATTGTTTCAAGACAGAGGCCAGAGATGATAGGTCACTACACCTAGATTGTTTTTTTTTTAACTGCCAAGACAAAGGGTTATGATATGGTCATGCTGAGAGCATGAGGAATGAGCAGGAAGAAACAGAAATTCTGGAACACAACCAGAGAAAGTGTTATACTAAGGAATAAAAAGGGGACTAGGTTTAGAGAAACTAAGAAACAGGATTTTGCACAATGTGTTATTGTTTCCTAAGAAGGATGTACCTGTCCAAAGTAGAACCAGAGAGTGATGGATCTTAAGAATAGCTAACGAGCTATGAGAAGCTGCTGAGATTGCCAAAAGCGACAGGTAACTAGAGGAAAGGTAATTCTTGCAGGGGGAGATCGCGACCACCGACTCACAGACCACCTACCCCAGTTATATCCCAGACTCAAAAGATGAAGGAACTGAGCGTGCGTACTAATTTACATGCTGGACGAAGAGACTTTAATCAATCATTTAATAGAATAACAATCCATATGTATTAGGGAGTTGAATATGTTAACGCTTTGTGTATAATAACTGTTAATTTGGAAGCTTGGCGTGCTGTCTTGGGACAGACACCCACATCTGTGCAAATATGCAATAAAATACCTCTGCTTTGTGTGTATATTGGCGTATTGCACACCAGGTAAACGAACCCTGATTTTGGGGGACAACAAAAGCAGCAACATAACTGATATATGATTTTGTAACGTAAATATTCTGCAGGGCTTTGGACTACATAAGCAACTAATTTCCTCATGCAGTTAGCTCTAACTCTTAGTCCTATCTAACCTTCTGCTAGTTTCAAAATAATTGGCTGATCTAACTGGCTTTCAAACATCTACTATTCCAGATACAAACATAACCATTTTTTTTTTTAAGGCCAGCACTACATTTTTCTGAGGGAGAGATCTTGTACATGTCCCCAAGACAACAGGGGAGTTCTACGCTCCTGTAAGAGCAGAGGAAATTGAGGGCCGATCTGCCTTGCTGCTGCATAGTGCAACACATCTATGGCATGTGAACAACCAAATGAAATTGTGTTATCTCAGCTTTTTTGCACTGCTTGCTCTAAACCAGAGAAAGTGTTATACAAAGGAATAAAAAGGGGACTACCTGTCCCCATCACGCTGACAGAACAGCAACTCCGCTATCTATTGCCCTAGGCCTGTTCTTCCCTTCCCTACCTTCCTCTGGGTCCAAACACAATTTCCCAACATATGATTTCCTTCTTCTCCATCCCAAGAAGAAAAAAGCTTCTTCACTTTCTCCTCTAATGGAGGCTGCACTTGATGAAGCAGCACCATTATTAGGGGAATGGACTGTTAACAGCATTTGGGCATTTCTTAGTAATGAGGGCAGTGAGATGGAAGGGGGGAAGTAATCAAAATACACATACCAGATGGGCTATTTCAGACACATTTTTCTCCCTTAGCACCTGTGAAGGGCACTGGCTTTCAGCAGGGACACTTTTTGTAATGAAGTTAAACCCACAGAGCACGGTGGGACAATTTCTATCTGCTCACAGACAGGAGGAGGGAGGGAAAAGCATTGTCCTCGGGGGAGTTTTGTGGCAGTAAAGGGATTCTGCCCTGGCTAGGGCCATGGCAGGGGACTGAGAGCCCCATTTCTCTACCTGTTCCCACCACAAACAGAGGTTGATTCAGTCTCCACAAGCTTGTCAATCTTTTCTCTGTAACAGGGCAACAATAAAAGGGGACCGGGAACAGATGGAAAAGCTTGAGGCAGCTGCAGTGGCACAGTTGTACTGTGTCTCAGGCTGAGAAGCCAAAACCTGTACACAGCCCTTAACACCGTAACACTAACTGCTGCATTAGCTCAAGTCTCACCGTTCCCTCAAACTCTCCAGTGGTGAAACACATCCTTGGGACAGAACAGGGAACAACCCTCCTGTTGTCCCAAAAACCTGGGGTTCATTTACCCAGTGTGTAGTACACCAATATACACACACAGAGCAGAGGTATTTTATTGCATATTTGCACAGATATGGGTGTCTGTCCCAAGGCAGCACACATCATTCACAAATCAACAGCCATTTATACACTTCATATTACCATAGTCATCTTCCTAACACATATGCATTGTTATTCTACTAAATGTCCCAGTTCTGGGACTGCCAGCTGTGAGAGGGGCTGCACCACCACAGCATGACTTCAATATATGGAATATTTCCATTGGCCACCTTGGGCTAGCTGCCTGGCTGTGCTCCCTCCCAGCTCTTGTACACCTGCTCATTCGTCAAACATGGAAAAACTGAAAAAAGGTCCTTGATTCCTTAGCAACAACTAAAAACATCAGTGTACTCTTAACATTCTTCTCATACTAAATCCAAAACACAGCAGCTACTGGGAAGAAAATTAACTCTATTCCAGCCAAAACCAGGACAATACCACAAGTTTCCCGCTTTCCATTATTTGTTGAACTGAGTGCATCTTCAGCCTTGAAAAGGAACACCTATAATTTCAACTCGTTGCTGAGAGCAGAGCATAATAAGATGGTAATCCTACCATTAGCATATAAGCTTTATTTACCCAGCTGTTACCTGCAGATATGACAAGCAACCAAGGGGCGCAGGGTGGAACAGGCAGAGCTCAGCGATGTCAACCTGCAAAGATGTTCCATTATCTTTAAAGCTGACACAGTGAGGATGGAGCTTTAACACTTGTCTTCCATACCATGCTGCAAAAACTCTCCCCCCACCCCAATCTGTTCAAAATCCATCTCACAGAAAACAGATGCTCTAAAGCAAAACAACAGAACCCAGCCATCAGTGTACTATTTGTATGAAATAGGCAGCAGGAAATTGTGGATAAAACCTGCCTGAGGCATTTGGCTTTGCAGGACAGCGGAAAAAAAAACCACACCTGTGCTTGCATTCAGAGGAGCAGGACCCACAGCCACAGGGCTGTCAGCAACACAACTGATCACCAGAGGACTGTTTTATTGCTCAGCTTGTTTTGCATTTATACAGCGATAAAGTAGCAGGAGTTCCTCAAGCAGGAAATGGTGGTATCAGCTTTACCTTTTTTAAAAAGGGAATTTAAGGTGAGACTTGGGAAAAGGTTAGTGCTTGCTTTATTTATTTGTATCCCCTTCCTGGTCTTGTTTGCTTTCTAGTCAAGAACTCTGCTTCTTCAGTGTGCATTCAATATTAAATTGCCTCTTAATGTACTAACAGCCAGACTTCTCTTGAAGAATATGCTCCAGCATAGAGAAATCACAGCATTTGTCAAGGAGAAAAGGATTAAGTGACTAGGGACTCCAGCCAAGTTTTCTTGATTTTTTTTTTCCAGGTACTGACAGACAAAAATATTACAAAATTTCCTAGATTATTTGATTATTTATTTTTCCTATGCCTACATAAGTACTTTTCTGTTGACAAAGCATCTGCAGCTTTCACCTCAGCCACCCCCATCACAAACAGGACTTATCCAAGGTCACAGAGTCACTGGCAGGGCAGGGAATCAGACTCCATCTCCCAGATTTTAGCCTTATAAATTTGGCAGCAGCCAGATCCTTTTTGTCAAGAATATCCTGAACTCCCTAGCCCAGAGCTGATTTGGAAAAAGACTGAAGCACCACCTTGATGTTCAGAAAGGGCTTTGACCCTGGAATTTAGTTGCAAGCACATTCCCCGAGGAAGGCACCTCACCAAGGGGGCTGGCACAGGCACTGAAATGCAGCATTTCACAAAGACATTTCTCATCACAGAGGAAATGAAGAACCTTCCCATGGTTTCTGATAGGGAAGGGAACTATTTTCGAAGCCTACAAGGACTGTCATCTCTAGGTTCACACCTTGTGATAAAGGGGGCTATTTCCGTCCCTGTGTTTCAGAGACAGCAGCTGGGAAAACCTGCCTTTAAACTAACTTTTTAGACACACTTGAGCAGCATCCAGGGGGAGGGATAATGTGTGGATTCAGAAATACGACACATCCTTTGCAATCACTCTTCAAGGCCTTCACTCCTTAAAACACCATGGGCTCCAGCAGCGTTTCACAGACGGTTCGATTGCTCTCATGTAGCGCTCTGCCGCCCGCCTCCTGAGTTATGGAGGGGCTCAGCTATATTTCTAATGAGAACCACATTAGCGGGTGGAATGAACATGGCTATGAGGATCCACATTAATATTGCTTATTGCACCAGAGATCGAGATCCTCAGGCTGAGGGCAGGAGAGGGTGAATACCACTCTAAAACCAATGCTGAAGGAAAAGATCTGGCAAGCTAGAGCCCAAATATTGAAGCAGAAATGGAGGAAGGACCTCTCTGCTCTGCCAAGGATGTGGTGGAGGCCTTTAGCAACGCTCCTGTTTCCCATCCACCCACATGGCGAGTGAGAAACGCTACCTGGAGGGCTGCAGCCCTCCTTCAGGATGCAGAAGTCTGCAGAGGGAGGAGGACTGGTATTATGAACACAAAATCCCTGTTTAAAGCACATTGTCTCTCTGGACTAGGTCCTTCTTTTTTCATCTAGGGACTGCTGCCCTCTCTGACAGGGCAAAATAATCTAGCAGGCTCAATTTGGAAATCCTAAAACTGCCTGCAGAGAAAAACAGGATTGGAAAAGTCCAGATATGTTTATTCTCCCACTTGTCATGAGGCTGCCCCTCAAGCAGGACAACAGCTAATCCTAGGTATGAATCTCCCCTCCCACTGATCAAATAACACTGTGGCAAAAGTCTTCCCATTCCTACCCTCAGAGTGAGGAAAGCTTTAATCCTGGTTAAAAAGCCTTCGAGGCAGCCTGGCTTCCCACCCAGCTTTTCCAGCAGCAAGAAGAATCCCAAGAGCTTTTAACTCCATTGCACTGTAAACATGTGAGCACTAAACAGTCCTCAGAAGCACATTTCTGAGTGAGCCTTAGGGACCTTGGGCAAAGTAAATAAAGTGGCAGAAAGCCTTTCTAGAGGTTTCACAGCCTCTAATTTCCTCACCCAAGAGTCACAAGTACAGCAGCTGTCACTTACGGCTCTCAGCAATTCACACATCCCAATCCAGCTCTTGCTGTTCAGTGTTTGAGAAACACTCAAAGCCATCTCCTCAGTTGTCTCCAGAGTAAATGCAGTTCAAGGCAGTATGACAAGAAAATTAGAGGTTGTAAAGTCTTGAGAAGCAGTTGTATAGTAAACTGTCTTGCCCAGTGCAACGTGCATTAACTTACAGCCCTTTGCAAGTCATTTCTCCCTGCCTAGAGTTTTTGCTCCAAACATCAGGATACTCCAGTGAGACACCCAGCTGAGCAAATCCAAGTGGATACTGCTACCCTGACAGGTGGGCGCTCAAAAGACAGGACACTCGAGTTCATGGGATTTCTCCAGCCCAGAGGGAAGGAAAGCAGAGATGGCTCAAAGATGAGTGCTGGAGCAAAGGTAAACTGGTGGGATGTGCCTCTGGAAGGAGGACTGATCACACAGGAGGGACTCCAGATGAGTGGAGGAGCAATGCAAAAACCTGCAAGCACAGAAATGGAGGAAGAGCCTTAGCACAGAGGCCAGGTCTTGTTACACAGCAGAAGTAAAATGGGAAGAAGACTACAAGATTCTAGGAAGGGATAAAGGAACAACTTAAAACAGGAATGCAAATAAAGTGAAAGTACAAAGGAAACGAGCAACTCAACTAGAGAAGGGCTAGTGCTGCATTTAGACAGGGACCTTAGGCCTACCACATGCTCTCATGATAAAGAGAGAAAGGGCTGAGACAAAAACATGAACAAGTCTATGACAGATGTGACCTCAACGTGAGAAAAGATCCATCGATCCATCAGGTTTGATGACAGAAACTAAATGTGGTGTGTTCAGGAACGAAAGTAAGAGGCAAAGGTGGGAGTATGTCAAAGATAGTAGGTAAAGAGGGCAGATAGGACAGAGGATGAAGACAGGAGACTTTAATTTGACTCAAGGTCATCTCATCTTGGGGAGAAACAAGCAAATTCTCGGGGTGGTAGGAGGCTGCCAGTCAATTTTGAATCCCAAAGGAGAAACTAGAAGGTATTTCTGGGTAAGAATGCCAGATTTCAATGATCTTGGGCTGGGAGCAGGGAGTGAAATTTGCTTTGCAGGAGACCTAATCTGCTATTCTGTACAGCGCTCTTCCTTTGGGTAAAAAAAAAAAATCCAAGATGGAGAGGATAAAAGATGAGAAGTTAAGTGTAGGCAAGGAACCAAAAGAAGACTACAAGGCATGCAGCGCTGTAAGGGGAGAGGCCAGGCTGGAGGCAGGCAACCAGTGGACTTCTGCCAAGAGTCCTAGGCTTCAGATAGTCTAAAAAAAAGAAAAAAGATTGTTCTGTGGTGCCAAAGATGTTGCACTTCAGTTGTCACAATAACGCAAAGAGGGTAGAAACAACTGGGTGACCTTGAACACCTGAGACATAGAAATAAGGTCAAACAAGATCAAACAGCCTAGAACAGAAGAGGTTTTGTCAGGCATTCGCTGCCTGCAAATAACAGAGGATCTAGATGAGTTTGGCGTCTCAGTCCTTCCAAGACCAGTGAAATGATACAACTGTGACAGGCGCCAAGTGTGAGAGGTGAGGCATTTCCAACAGAGAAAAAGCAGCAGAGAAATCTCATCTCCTGTAGTCCAGTTCAAAGCCACAACACGTAGGCACAGAGGACCTCCACAACGATGTTCAGTGGAACAGAAGGTTTAACAAATGGAGGTTGAGATTTGCAGTATTTCCAGGTAGCTGCACACAGAGCCCCCAGCTTCTCCGCTCTCTTCCCAGCCCGGCTGCCGAGAAGCTGGAAAGCTGCACTGGCACAGCACGAGGCCTGGCTTAGCACACCTCTCCCCAGCAAACGGCCAAGAGGCTGAACTTGCTGTAACCTTGGCAAAAGAGATCTGCCTTTAATCACGCTTTGTGGCTGAGTTTCTGGGCTCCTTCCCTAATGCAGAGACATGGCAGAAAAAACTGCAGCCTCAAAGTTGAGCTTTTAAAGAAAAAAGCTTTCTCTGCTATATACATCATTACCCAACAATACAGAGTAGCTACTTAGAGTATCTCTACGTTCGTTGAGTAAGAGACCTGATTTTAAAAGCCAGCAGCTTTATCCACGGTGTAATGTATCAAGTGCAAGCTGAACTGACACTTCTGCAAGTCAAAGCAAATGTTTTTAAGATGTGACAGCAGAGCCATTACCAGCTTCATATATTTCATTCTACTTTTGTGCACACAACCAAGCATATTATTGGCTTTTTATTTCCCTCCTTGTTTGCTTCAGGATTCTGATTAAAGCAAGGAAATATTTCATGAACTGCCAGGTTGTGCTTAAACCATTAAGTCCATCTATGAGAAATATTTATTGTTTTAGGAAATGGGAGAAAAGGAAAGCTGGAGCACTGGTGATACATCTCTTCCACTTAGAAAACAGAGCAAAAGCTTTTCAGATTCCTGCTAGCCAAAGCTCCGATTCATGAGAGCCTGAAGTTGGCTTGGTATCAAAAGCTGTAATGGCCAGATGATACAGAGCCCTAATCTGGTCTAAAGCTCCTGGATCTGTTCAGCTTTGTACTGAAAATGTTAACGATGATAACAGAATTTATGCTTGCTTAATGTCTTGTAATAAAATCCCACAGGCCTCTGCAACAGTTCTTTTTTGCACTCTTCCCTCTCCTGATGCTGTTTGAGGTCACTGTACGTGACTGCATGGCCCCCTTAGCCTTAACACTGAAGCACCAAGTCACCTTTGGCATAAGCCAGTGGGGTTTTACTGCCAGCACTCCTGAAACAATGCTTGCTTTACCCGACATGAGATGGCAGGATGGCAAGCAATGTCCGAGAGCTACAATCATCTGCAGTCCCTAGTACAAAACCAAGCAGATTTGGGTGCAAGTGCTTGACCTGATGGAGCTCCAGGGAAAAAGACAGCAGACAGTGCAGCAGTCCAATGACGCGATGTACCACGGCACTGCAGAACAGACCATGATCTTGTGCAGTGCTGTGCTCAGGCTCTGAATACAGCTCACTCGAGGGCCAGGGACTCCCAGCAGGCATTTGGCAATGCCAGAGCAACGCGCTCCATCTCTAAGAGCAGTCGCAGGGAGTCACAACCGACTGGGAAAGGCACGACCAGCAGATACTGTCCCAAGAAGTCCCACTGTGCAAAGGTATCCAGCATGATAGAATGAGATACCAGGCAGCATGCCAAAGGCTCATGTCAGCACCAGGTCACTACTGTACCACCTTGCTGACTTGGCTGTGCAACTGCTTTATTTGTACCCAGATCCAGGGTAACTCTGTGAAATTACAACCTGAAAGACTTGTCCTCTAGACAGCTTAGCTAAGCAGAAGCAGGGCCCATGCACATTCTCTCATTACCAGATATGAAATGAAGCAGAGAAAGGAGGCACATTGTTTCCAGACTTGCTTGAGATAACAAGACACTCTGGGGTAATTAGGGTACTTTTCCAACCATGCTGGAATAGGAACCTGCACAGTTTCACTGCATCTTAAAGCTGGATGCAGTCTAAAACCTGAAGAGCCACAATTAACATAACCAGCTCAAGGGCAGACAAAACCTAACCTTCACTATGGGAACACATTGTCTTCCCTTTTCATTCTGTAGGCAAACATGGGGCACAACAAGAGCTGGTCTGCAATGGAGCTGGCAGGCACCAGTACATGAAGTTTCTGCTGTTCAAGCTTCCTCAGAGGTGAGGGGAGAGTCACAGCTGAGGTTACAGCACACAATGCCCCGTCCGCATCTCCAGGGCAGGTACAGAGCTGAATGAGTAATGGACAGGGGGGAGAAGAAGAGGTGATTTATTTAAGAGGCTTCTAAATCATTTCACTGAGATGGCTGACCTTCTGACAGTGACTTAATCAGCACAAAACATTTTCTTGATTTGTCACCAGGGAACAGCAAAATATTCTCGGAAGAGCTTCATCTTTTATCTTAAGAACTATTTACATCAAGGAGGTGAAGACACAGCCTTAACTACATATATAGTATAACCTTTGGAGCACAATCAGATTTGCTGTTCTTGAGAAACACTATCTGGGAACACAGTCTTTCTTGTCTTGACTTGTATCTGCTTATCCACAAAAGAAAAAGCTTTATGTTGCATCATTTTTATTCATGAAGATAAATCCATTGTGTATTATTCTAATGATCTCTTAAGTCTGCAATTTGTACCATTTTATAGTACTAAAAGTTCGAGATGCAGTAAGCCATGTATTTAAGGCTGATAACTTAATCGCAACAGCATTAACTACTATTTCAGATTTTTAGTTATGTCCCCCTCCCCATTCTTTGTAATTACCTTGTTACTTAACAGCAGCATCGGCAATTTTGTTGATGTGTTTTAGCATGGGCCACTAGCAGAGGACAAGTGTGCTGGAGCATGTTACAGACTCCAGAATAAATTCTATCTCCTACTCTTTTTAAAAAAGCATGAGAGAATTACCACATTTCCTCCACCGGTAAAAATCTGCATGCATCGCCAAGTCCTGCTTCACAAGTATTTTTAGCTAGCCATCTTTTAAAAGATAAAAGATCACTTTTGGCCCCCAAATCAGAATTCAGGTTATCCTAATAGACAATATCCTCCAATAAGCTTGGCTTTCTTTTTTCTCTTGTAACTTTTTGGGGTGAGGGGATGGGGGGAACTCTGCAACCCCGTTACAATCAAGTCTAATTCATGATGGAAGTCCTGTTGAATAGGCAAACAGAAGTGAAAAAAGGTTTAACAAAAATATCATTGTGATCCTTCACTTCTGTCTGACCTGGGCGATACTGACTTGTGAACCTTGGAACGGCCCATGCTCACTTGCCCTGCTTCCTCTTCCTCAGCTGGCAGAGCGCTGTGGGACCTGGCGTGAGCATCCCTCCCCGCGGCCAGGCCTCTTACCGAGAAGACACCCTGCCCACAAACAGCCAGCTGGTATCAGCACTTGCCAACACTCCTGCCCTTTTCATCTGCCTTCTTAGCCTTATGAGGCTGTCTTACAAACCAAATAATTCCACATTCGGCAGTGTCCAACCAGCATCTACCATCATTACTGAATTTTCCGTACATCCCCACAGCTGCTGTGGAGAACAAACACTGTCTTGTATCAGCCTTTATGTGGCAATGGATTTGGGGAGTTGTATCTACTATTCCACAGTGCACTTTGTCCTGTACACATGCACCAGGAGAAGACAAAAGGTCTAGCACAGAGCTTATCAGCACATGGCAGGCATTTTAAGCCATCTAGCAAAGAAAAAAGATGTTGTGCATGTAAGAGAAGGAAATCCCTAATTGGAAGCACAATTGTCTTGTAAGCAAGGCTCCAAAATCAACAGCCACTCCAATTTATATGGTGTTTTATCAAGTCAAATAGCCCCCAAGAGCTTTGCAAGATGAGACTCTAATAAGGCTTATAAAACTAGCCCTCTCTAATAGAGGCTAGGGCGGGGAGGAGGGGGAGTAAAAAGCCTTTAAGCTTGTGAATTGTAACAGAAATGTAAGCCTGTCAAATCTTCAGCTAATAGAGGCTCAAGGAAGCTCAGAGGGGATCTGCAAAAGTTTCAGGTGCAGAGGTTCATGGGGAAGAGGTAGAGCAGCTGGGATCCAGCCACCCAGACTGGGCAGCCAGGGCAGGCTCTGCTGTGGCACCGGGCACCACTCTCAGCTCTGTGACATTCCACTGTCTGGACCAGAGCCGCATGTGCAGGACACACTCTCAGTCCACAGGGCACAACGTTGGTGGGTCAGCTCAGAAGACACCCCCTGCAAGGGGAGAGTGAAGGTCTCCTGTCTCACCACCACCAGACTTCCCCATGGTTTCTAAGAAGAAGCTGTGTGCCTTCATCCCACCCATCAGGAGATTTCACAGAAGAATGCAATTTTAAGGCTTTTTTATTTCCTCTGTCCCCCTCCACCCATATAAGAGGAGAGAGATTGAAGAAAAAACAGACAGGACATTTTGATTCTAGTCTCTATGGTGCATCTGGAAGGCAATGAGATACTGCAGCAATGAAAGTGTGATAAGGAACCTGAACAGGACAGGGAGCACTCACCCTGAAATATGCATGTAACATCATCTGCAGGAGTATGTCCTTTGAGTACCATTGCTCCATCATCACTGTCCTATCCAAGTGATAATACACAAGTCAAGGAAAGAAAAACCAGACTGCATACAAGTCACACTTCACTGCACGGTTCTGCAAATGGCACTAAAAAACCCCTCAGAGGAAAGAACTGTTGCACAACTAGTTTCAAGTCTATTTTGTGTTGAACACTGGGGTTGTCAATACCTTTTTTCTGGCAGTTCTACAGTGGTTTAAAAAATACATAAATTAGCCATGGAAAACCCAAGACATATAAATGTGTTGCAGAAAGAAATGTCTCCTTCCTTTTGCAACAAAAAGAACAAGTGCTTTAATTTGGTTTACATTTTCTGGTTGATGCTATTTTGTGAGCAAGTCTGTAATGGCAGATCTGTGCTTTGTGGTGATGATTCAAGCAGGATGTACCCTGCCTTGCTGTGAAGGTGGAAGGCTGCACATAGACTGTTTTTTAACCAACACGTGCATGTCTACCAGTCAGCTAATAGATTAAATAAGGCTGTTGCTAGTATCAATGTCTTTAAGATCATCTTGCTGAAGTCTGAGGGAAAAAATAAATCTATCTTAACATTTTCTTAGACTTATAAATAAGTGGTACATGAAAATCATTGTGGTTCCAAGGGTACAAAGCATACCCATCCACAGGGAGATATATGTAATTTAGGAGCCACATGTCAGGGCCTTGAGTGCATCAACATGCTCTGCAATCTTCCCACATACGCCTTAAGGACTCCCCCACAGCTCAAGACTGAGCTCCAAACCTTGGCAGAGACTATGGCCAGCCTATAGAGGCAGCTCATGGCTCTGCAATCACAAATGTCCTGCTCCTGGCATAGCACTGAACTGGCACTGCCTCCCCCAGCCTGGAAGACCAGGAAGATTGGCTGTAGTGGGACAAACAGCTCAACACCCAGAGGGACTGCTGTGAGCACGTGTCCTGCCCCAATGCCATAATGGACCCACAGCCGGCCACCAGAAGACACAGTGCCTGATTACCCAAAGGACAGCATTACACACACTTCAGCAAGCTCCTGTGCCTGGCCATGCACCTTCCTGACCCAGACCCTGACCTGTTGGCTTAACTTCCCAGCTTGACCTCAGACCTGCCTTGGCACTATAGACTTGGCCAGTGACTTCTGGGCCATGGCTGACCCTGGTTGTTGTCACTGGACCTGTGCTGCTCTTCTTGCTGGTGTACTGTGGGAATGCACCACTTGTCAGCAAGGCCGTAGCCTCTGCTTGCCGTGCTGTCACCCTCAGCTCCCTGATCATTCTCCCTTGCTGCTCCCTCACAACATGAGCCTGCAGTTATGCCTGGAGTTAGTAACCCCAGTGCTACAGAGGAACAGAAGCAGCCAGACAGGCAGGTAACTGGCCTAAATAGGAAACCAGCTTCCTCTGAAAAATACAACTCAGGTATGACTAATGTGCCAGAAAGCTCATGTCTCAAGTAATCCCCTGCTCAAGACTTTATCAATAATGCAAAATTGGATTGTGGAATACAAAACCCCTGAAACTTAATAAAAGAACTAGCTTAAGCACCACGTTAACATCATTGAAATTGATGAGTAAGGAAGGACAGTTTCAAACAAATTACACCTCAGAGCCAGATAAGACCTATCTCCAGGAGACTGGATGAAAGACAAGGAGCTCAGAGTAGCTGTTCTCACATCCCAAGTGAGGAGGCTTTGAGAGGAAAACAATGGGTGTAAGAATTAAACACACTTTCCAATCATATTCTTTAGAACTGAAGGGTTATAAATTGTGGAGGAGGTCTGTCTAATGCTATTTTAGACATTCCAGTACTTAGCAAAAATGCATCCACACACGGGGGTGGGGATGCTGGTACTATACTTGCATTATGAAAGTCACCCAAAGGGCCACAAATCTAGGTGTCTTACACCCAGCTCAGTTTCCCCCCACATCCGTAGATGCCTGTGCTAAAGTCTTTCTGCGCAAATGCCCTGGGACTGTCCCAGCACAGGCATATGCTCAGTGTTGTCCTGAAGGCCGCAGCAGGGTCAGCCACAGCCCAGCACATTGACCCGAAACAGACTTAGTCTGGTCCTGGAACAGGCAATGCTGCTACAGAACAGACTTTGAGGGAAACGGGACAAAATCAGCACAGTGTAGCACACAGAGAGGAAACTTCAGAGGCAGCAGACACATTGGCTGAGAGAACAGGGAATGTACACTGGGTACTGGTCAAACTGGAGCCAGGACTTTGGAGGTAATGTGTGAAACTGTGGATGGTGCAGAAAGAAGGGAGGAAAAGTTAGAGATGAACCTATGAAAAGCTGAGATTCTTAAATGAACACACATCGTTAAATTATGCAGACTGTGCAAGCAGTGAACTGCAGAGGTAAAGCATGCATACCACACCCCCAGACCTGCCAACCAAAATCCCAGTTTCTCAGGCTTATGGATAGAGCCTGGTCCATCCATATTCTGATCTGGATCCTGATCTTTGGATTAAGGCTGTGCTGGATTCTCTGTTACCATTTCTGTGAGAGGCTTCTTCAGTGCATACCACCTCCCTGGCCAGCTGAAGACCAGGGTTGGTATTTGGGTTGCATGTTCCTCACAGCATCCACCCTGCCCCATGCCTCACACTCACAGAGCCTCTTCTGAGGCTGTACAACTATTCTGCAGTGTCCTCAGAAGACAGTGAAGGCATCAGCACTTCACATCAGTTCCACCCACCCTGCATTCTGCACCCACAAAGCATGTGCAGCAGGCTCCAACAGTACAAGCAGAGCACCATAGGAGCCTGTCAGCAGGAATTAGCCCCATAGATCTCCCCCAGCACTAGCACAAGCTAACCAGATAGCATCGACAAGCCCAGCAGTTCTCAAGAGCACTTTATACGTTGCAATCCAGAGTGGGAACATCTAGTCTGGAGCCAGGCTCCAACCCAGCTCTGAGTACCAACTGCAGGGAGATAGCTCAAATTAGAGTAACGCAATTTCAATATCTTCACAGAGGTAAATGCGTTCAGTTGCCTCAAGGCCTCTGTAATCATTAATTATTAACTTAATGTCTGTCTTCCCTGAGGTATCCATTATCCTGTGTATTAATGGGCCTTCCAATAAGGCAGGGGGTAAACAGCTTGCAGATTACCTGATAGTATTAATGAAAGTTTGCAAATTGATTTGGTTGGATTAGAAAGTGCTTGGCAGTTAACTGATCTCAGAATTTGGAAAAACAGCAGTGTACAATGAAAGATGTTTTCTCTCCTCTCAGCTTTATCTGCTCAGAAAAGAAGAGGAGCTCGGCACGGCAGCACTGGCTGTTCTTTTGGATGCTTCTCTTTGCTGTCTCCCATCCAAAGTGTAATTAAGGAAAGCCTCAGGCAGAAAACACAGTTGTAGCAAGAGGTAACATTAATGCTGCCATGTTCTAAATGCCCTTTCACAAAAGTTAAGTCAATCTTATTCCTAAGACCTGGATATTTTCTCCAGGCTTCCACATTTTCACTGCCAAGGCCTGAGGGGTCAGATTCACAAAAATATTTCAGTGAACAAATGCCAATCCAGTCCAGCACTGAGATCCTCAGAGCTGCCTGCCTAATCCTTTAAATACTTCCAGATCCACAAACATGGAGTGAGGTAAGGGTGACGGGCTGAGTATACAGACATCTACAATTTGCATTTTGTTCTTGCATAAGCTGCTGCTCAGCTTATTTTCTGACTCCCAGAAAGCTGCTTTTATAACCCTCTGAAATATCTCATTTAACCAAAGGAGTATTCGTTCATTAGCGTTACTTGCAGCAGGATGCACATGTCAGCGTGGGAGTTCAGTCCCCGAGGATATGACAAGACAATTCATACCACAACGCACGGACTCTAGAGATGCTTCTGTTCTGAGTTCGCAGCTCAGCTCTCCCCCCAGTTCCACTGGCTGCCACCTCCACCCTGATCAAGCATCACGGTCAATTCACAAGGAGGACAATCACATCTGCATGCTGTTCAAGATAAGATTAACCAATATTAAAAGGCAGCATCTCCCCTTTCGAAAGATAAGGCAAGCCTGAGCAGATTACCGTTACTATTTTTCATCCAGAATACATATGCTTTTAATAGCCACATGCACAAAAAACAGCAGTCACATTTCCAATCTGCCATGCACTTTGCTGGGCTCCTTGTGCTCAAAGAGAGATCTGTATTCTCTGATTCCATCTGAATGTCAGAGAGTGATTTAAAGTGAGATCAAGTAACAGTCTTTTCTTGATAGATTTTTTGATATGTTGCAGTTTGCTGTTTAGTCAGGTAGCATCTGTTCTTCAAGCAGAGGAACATGATACTGCTCTTTCATGTAAATTTATGGAAGAAGTTATGATTTTATCCTATATCCTAATAAGGATTCAAACTCAGTTTTTAAGAGGAGAACTTGTTTGTGCTGGAGTTTTGTGCCTGTTATTTTATCATAATTTAAAATCAAACTAGTCAGACACCAAATTATTTCCTGCTGAGAAATGTGCAAAAGCTTCCTTTATTCCTATATCCTCTTTACCGCTGGCATCTTGTATTTATAGAGTGTAGATGGAGAACTTAACATCCATGTTTTCTCCTTTTAAAGTCTCTCCTTTGATGTAGTCATCTATCCAGGAGATTGCTTTGATCCTTGCAGTTTTGCTAATTCCAAATATGCAGTTATGTTTATCCAGTCCTGGAGGATCTGCATGTTTCAAGCTGTCCGTCGTACACTGCTGGTTTACCAATACACCACAGCTCTAATCAAAACCAGCTTGTTCTCACCCAGAGCACTACAGGCTACAGAGCCTGTTTCTCCTTGCCTGTCCACAGCACAGGATAACAGGTCTCTTCACAGGAAGCAAGATGGAGAACAGGCTGTCCTACTGCCTGTGACAGAAGGGCAACTCATCGTGCTGAAAACTGAGGTTGGTGAACAAGTGGAAGAGTCCAGAAAGAAACGGTCACAAAAGGGCTCTGGGCTCTCAGACAGCTGCACCAGCTGGAAGCCAGTTAGGTCACCTGGTCATGCTGTCTTTCTCTCTCTCTTCCATGACTTCTCAGTCATTCAAAAGTCATTGCTTACAGAGCTGGCATTTAATGCCAGGAACCAGGGGGTATGTGAGAAACTGTTCATCATGGCCCATGAAGGAACTGATGTTAGTATGGAAGGCAGCAAAAATGGCACGGGTAGCAGTTCTCCAAAAAATCCTCCTCCCATCAACCACAAGGAGAGCTGGCTGTGACTCTGATTTCAGGCCTGTTTGTTGCTTTATTTTAAGTATCTTCTCTTTTGTAATATCATTATGCCACATGAATGAAGACCAGGGTTATCTAAAACTGCCTGTTCTCTCCCCAGGGGAGCACTGAGGGAGGCAAAAGAGGAGGAATGCCATTATTTCATCATGAGATCTGAAGTAGTAGGGGATTTCCTTTCAGGTTCCAGAGTACTGAAACAAATTGAGATGCATCATCCTAATGCATCATTGCTCAGTATTTTGACACCACATTATTGCTTAGCACCTGAAACTGATCTGATGGAAGACGTGACCACAGCCATGCTTTCTTCTCTGCTATTAACTTCTTGTTTGCCATTCCCCACTCTTAGAAAGAAATTAAAATATTTTCTGACATGTTAAAGAGTGATAGGAAAAAAATAAAAAAGAAAGGAGATGACAAGACAATGTGAAGAGACAGCAAGTGGCCACAACTATGGTACAGCATTTAAATAATTTTCTTCTTACCTGAGCCCAGACAAGCCTGCTGGAGGTGCAGATTTCTCCCATTGAAAGATAAGTGCAGGCTCCCTTCCCTTTCCTCCCTATATAAAGGCTAACATTTCTGTTCTTGAAAACTGAAGGTCAAAGTGGCAGTTTCTGTGCAAACGCTTCCCCTACAACAGCACAAGGAAGAAAAATTACCCACTATGGTTTAGCACCACCCTGGCACTACCAGCAGCTTTGCAAGTGGCAGATTACACATGGAAGGTAGGGAGACGAGCCACTAAATCACCCTCTTCTAGCCAGCAACCCCGTCAGCAGCAAGGCAAAGGACATTTTTCATGCTTTGCTTCAAACAAGACTGACAACACCAGAGCAGCCCCAACAACACCTTATATTTAATAAGTTAGCTGACAGATTAAAGAGGACTTTATTTTGCCAGTCCACCCTAATGAGAACTGCTTCTCAGGAGCTCTCAGTCGTTCAGACAGGTACGTGACAGAGGTTCAGTGTCTGCCGTCGCAGAATGAATCCTGATGCCATGAGGAGGTGCAAAAAAGAGGCTTGCACCTTGGAAAAGACAACTGTTACGTGATGCTGTGTGCATAATTCTGTTACACTGCTCTAGTGAAAACCCTTCCAGGAGAGTTGTAGCAGTGGAAAATGAAAGCAGGTGCCTGGTAGTGGAGTTTTTCAGAAGTTGGCTTTCCTTGGCATACCGCAAAGCTCTTGTGCAGGCAGAGTTTGCTTGCTACAGAACTTGAGTGGCCACCATTACCTGAAGTTTCCAGGAGCATCACTGAAATCTCTCAGCAGAGTTGTGTTTTGCAGACTGACTCATCACTTCAAAGTTGCAGCCTTCTGAACCAGCTTTTCCAAGTTTAATTACTTGCCTGACATTTGATGAATCTCAGTGAACTCCCTTTGTTTGTAAGGGAAAACCTCTAAAATTCATTCTTCTTTGTATTACAGAAATTCCCATCTAGTCCTCCTCCAGAAAAGCTTAACACTCTGTTTATGCAGCGGCAGAGCTTCCTGCCCACCAGATGTTAGAGTATCAGTCCTAGATAAGAGATACGCTTGTTGCATCTTTCTCAGCTCTACATATCAGTGTTTTTCCTGAAAAAGGCAGGTTAATCATAAGATTGTGTGTACATTTGATGGGGGAGGGATGGTGTAAGTTTAAGATGCCAAAATCATGAAGCACTTAGAAAGTTTTTGGTAAAGTTTTGAAAAACAGACCTAGTAACAAAGTTCTACTTTTTGTGACTGTCAGTTCAAAAATTCCCACTATTGTCTCACTGCTTGTACCTTCAGTTTCAAAAATATTTGTTCTACTGTAACGTCTGGCCTCACTAGGTGAGAGCAGATACATCCCAGACTGTTTGCTAAAAAGTAGGTTCATCTTCCTCTGAAGAAAGATGACTCACTAGGTGATTCTACAGGCATTGAACTGAAACATATTTAAAACTTGGAATGACAGTATCTCACTTTTATGTCATCAAAGAAACATTTGTCTGCACAGGTGGTGCGCCTCTGGTGGCATGGGGTGAAAACAGAAGGAAAATGGGCGTATATAGAGGTCGTGCACTTTGGAAAGAAAAAAGGAAGCAAAAGAACAAAAGGGAGAAGAGTGCTGTGGGAATATAAATTGTTCAAATCTCATTCCTTTTCACAAAATACAACCATCAGACATGTAACATGGTCCCAACCAAATGCAAGCACCTAACACACACTATCTGCACAAGCAGCAAACAATCCAAGCATATTTTGGATGATAGATGTAGGACTGGCCTCTACTTATCACAACTATCTGGAGATTTGATCATCAGATAAGCAAGAAGACTCTTACAAAGCATCTGTCTCACAGCACAGAAATTTAGAAGCTCATACTCTGGAAGTTACCCAGATTCAAAAACTGCCACATTTGATTCTCACGCCTGTTTTACCCTTAGAAGATAGATGGCTCAAAGTCACTTGATATTTATACTAGGAAGCCAGAGCAAACAGACAAAGCTGGATAAGGGCTTCTCTGCTATGTGTGCTAACAAAGAAATGGACAAACATGTCAAGCCAGAAGCTCTGGGAAGCGTGTTTGGCAAGGCTGCAGCTCCTAATCCATCCAGAGAGAGAGGCTGTAACAGTTTCAAAGTGGAGTGCAGCGGTAGCAGTGAAGGTAATTACCAAGGTAAGCGGGTGCAGTTGGCATTGGTTAAGACACCTCCTATGCTTGAGGGATGGCCCTGGAAGAAAAAGAAGGTACAGTAACAGAGGGAAAACTGGAAACTTGGCCTTCCACAACTGCCATACAAAGATGTGATGTGATCTCCACAGCCGCAGCATGCACAGTTACCCTCCTACCAAATCAGCAGCTTCCAAGCTTGATTAGACTGCAGAGCTGGACAGCATGGGGTTTATATTACAGATCAGAGACTTCTCACAGCTTTTTTAAAAATGCAGTCTGACCTCCATTCTAAAGCACTTTAGGGAATCTTTGTCCCAGAGCTTGAGAAAAAGGTAGAGCTATAAATTAAAATTGCATTAGTAGTTTCTTTGGTGGTCTGCAGAGCAGGAAGGAAAGTAGCGGGGATTTTTTTTGCATTTATAAAAAGTTATATCCCAAAATTATATGCAGTGCTTTAGCCTGGAAACACAGATCCACTAAAAAAGGAAAAATAAAGTTTAAGTACTGTATTGCTCAACAGAGAGGAAATGGCACTACTGAGAGACCTAGTACATTAATTGCTGTTTCTAGTATTCTCGTAATCCTGTATGTCTTTGTGATATCTACATAAAAGCATAAACCTCTCGTTCTTTCTGAAATAATTCTTTCTAAGCAGTTTCATATACATGAAATGTACAAAATTTGGACATTTTTACTTGCAGCTGGCACTATTTCCAGGTGATTTCTTGTCAGCGCTTAGAGAACTTTGATCCACTTTTAGCTAAAAACCGAGTTATATTCCACACATTGGTTTTATACTTAAAGGGTAGTCTAAAATTAATCCATAGACATAGTATTTTATTGCTTTTGCACTGTATTTCCTGTTTTAATGCTAGTTTTTTTGATGGAAGGTAGCAATCATTTAAACATTAAGAACAGTCATCTGGGGGACTCAGTTGTCAGATTTAAAGATCAGAAATTATATGGGCAGCTATAAAAGCATAGGAAGTGAATAGATCAATATTATGAGGTCCAGTAATTCTTTGAAGTATTAAAATGAAATGGACAACTGTTTGCAAGAACAACTTAATGATTTAAGTTATGCAGCAACTCCAGGGGCAGGTAAGAAAGCAGCTAGGAACACCTGTACGGTGTCCTGAAAGAGTTAAGGACATCTTTATCAAAAAGGTTTTTGCTCTGAAGCAAGGGCAGGCGAAGTAGGACGTGCAGTATGATCCCATTCTGAAGGCTGGAAAACAGAAAGCCTTGACAATTTTAGTGCACAGAATGGCACTGGCAGCCACTTCATCTGTAGGAGAGTCATTGGGGGAGCATTTAGAGAGAACAGATCTCTAACATTACACAACTCCTTTAGAGAGTCCTGTGGGCACCCTCCAGATCACTATTTACACTCAGAAAGTGAGCAAACCACTACTGAATTAAACTTCCATTTCAATCCCACAGACACTTAAGCATTTTTATGAGCGAAGCCCTGAGCGCATAGTAACACACTGCTGTGTGATATCAATCCTAAGAGAATCTGGCATTGTTTGGAAGCATTTGGTCAATGACTTTTTGGTGTACATTCCGCATGCAGAGGAGGAAGGAATGTCCTGTCACATTAACTAGAACATGGGTTCCCTGTAAGAATGTATTTGAAACCAAGCCCAGGATGCAGCAACACAGCCAGCTTGTCGATCTATTCAGAATTCACATAAATTCAGGAAGAGGTACACAGCTTGCATCAAAATGCAGCGAGTTTTAGCAGAGCAAAGCTCTGCTAAAAAAGCTACACACAGCATAGGACAAAGTTGGGTATCCTATTCCACTCTGAATTTCAATACGAGTGTCATTTGTTGTGGGGGAAAACGGATCCAAATCATGTCATTATTCATCCTGTCTTACTCTTAAGCATGCAGTACAGGTGACTTGAACTCTTAATCTAAGATGACTTCATGCATTTCACTGGGATTTCAAAATTCAGCCTGTAGACTTCAGACGGGTCCAAAAAGCAGTTACCTGGTTTAGTGATTTTTCTAGGACACAGACGCGTAAGGTTGCAGCAGGAAAGTTTGGAACCTTTAATATTTTGGTGGTTCTTTGAACATGACAAGGGAATTCCCCCTCACTATGCAAGTCCAAACCAACAATCCAGGTTTCTCTTCAAGTCCCATTTGAAGATAAATCTAGCTAGAAACCCCTTTTTATCTGCCGTTAAGAGGTAACTATCAACAAAAAAAGCTAGTAAGATTATTTAATTAATGAATAAAACAACTGCTTTTTGTTAATTTTCCTGGTCCTATTATTTCCCAACCCTTTTCAAACAACACTTTGTTGACAGACCATAACAGCATTTTGGCTGTCATCTCAGAGTAGTCCTAAAGAAGAAAATTCCTCAACCTGGCTTATCTGTACCAGGTAATAGGAGAGTACACTACGAGGTGGAGATCACTAAGCAACACACTTCCAGAGAAATCGTCATCCTGGTTATCCCACTGGGGTACAAATGCAGGATCATTCAGCTCGTGTTTAGGCATACTGTCTTCCAGTGCTCAAGAGCCTTGGGGACAACTGAGATTCCAACTGGAAGCCTATGATTTCAAAGTTTTGTCAACGATTTGGTCTGCTTCTCAGCAGTGATATTAGCTCAGACCATATTTAAGCTATCATTAGCAATTCAAAGCGTCTCAAAGCAAGAAGATAATCCTTATAGGGAGTGGAAACCTTCCTTTCCTGCATTTCCTAGCAGCAAAACGGTAGAATCTGAAATTAGCAAAACCAGGGCAAAGCATGGAAGGTTCCCATGGGAGAGAGGTTAACCCCCTTGTTTCAGACATCAGGGAAGAGATTTCAACAGCAGGGTAACTAACCTCAGTGCCTGTTCTTTCTATGCAGTGAACACAGCAACCATATCCGAGCGACTAGCTTACAGTAATAACTCTCCTCACACATTGCATAATGAGGTCCCATCCGTAGCCCCAGAAGTTGCTTAATGCTCAAAAGTGACTTATTCCAGGCTATCAGCCAAGAGAACGCTTAAGTAGAATATATGTAGCTATGATCTTCACAGGTTGGTATTCATATTGTCTCAGAAATTGTTTAGGGCAGAAAGGTTAAGAAGAATAGAGTGCAGGTTTAAAAAAGATTTGTTTCTAAGAGACACTTCACTAGATTCATTCAATTTAGTGAAGAAACAAAGGTTAGCAGAATGCCTTTTAGAAACTATTGTCTCATAGTAATTTAATACATAGGTTTTCAAAAGAAGACAGAAAGCAGTTGCAGTTCAGTTAGATAAGAAGCTATCTCATTAGTATGGATTAGATCTAAACACCTTAAGAATAGCTGTCAGCCTCCTTCCAAGGCAAATCGTACACTCCTTCATTTTAGACTCTACAAGCCAAGCTACCCAGAGCTTTTAAGGGGTCCTGTCATATCACAGACTTACTGACTAGTATAAAAATAGCCCTAATAGCAAGGAGAAAAAGACACTGATCTAAATAAGGCAATTAGACCTGGTTTAAAGAAAATTTACTGATCAGACAGGCATCATTTTCAAATACTGGTATTCAGCATAGCACCTCATAACATAAGGGAAAGGTGTCAGAAAAACAGAAGAGAGAGTAAAACTCCTAGCTCTGAGCCTGAACACAGCCCACACATCTCTCTCCCCAGGCAAAGAACCAGCAGAGCTGCTGCTTGGGGTTTTTATAACAGCATGAGGCCGGTTAATTGGGTTTCATCTGCAGCAGGTGGGTGTTCCCAACACTGTAGGCATCTGTTCAAACAGTTAATATGACCTTCTGTGCAAAGGTAATGGTGTAACTCCAGGCAGACTAGCTTTCTCCAAAATACCAATGACAGATGATAACCGACATGGAAAAGCTTTTTTTTGCTTCAATGTGCAGGTGTTTTCACTCACTCATGTTTATTTCAAGAAGGTTCCAAATTTGGAATAATGAAGGAGGAAAACTGGCAGCCAGGAAGGAATGTGGTGAGAAGACAGAGTGACAGGGCAAGCCTGGACTTTACTGAGGGGCCTCAACAGTCTGAAGAAAGGGGCCAACAGGAATCTCATGAATTCAGCACAGCCCCTCTACCTGGGACGGCTTAGTCCCCATGCATCAGTGCACACTGGGACCTGATTTTCTGGGCAGCAGCCCTGCAGAGAAGGACCCGGTGGTTCTGACAGCAACAAAATGAACGTGTAGTTATTTGGCTGGAGATACACAGAAGCCAAATGGCAGCTCCTCAGTTCATCTCAAGTCATTTGCAAAACCCTTCAGTAAGAAAAAGGAGTTACATTTCATTGAAAGCAAAGGGATAAGATATCCCAGGCAGCAATAAATCGGCATAGCCCAAGCATGCTCTGAGGATACACAGAAACGCACAGCCCCAGAAGCAACACTTGCAGATAGGTCACAAGTTTTGCATTTGCTTTGGCTTTGTTTTTATTCCATTTCCCATGCCCCAAAGCGCTGCACGGGAGACAGAGGTATTGTGATAACCCACCCACTCTCCAGAGGGGAGAAAGAGGCACTTAGCAATCATTACGACTCACGCTGTGCATGCAGGAGCCCAAACCCCCTGGTTCCACCACTGGAATCTAGGTGCAGGGTCTTTGGAGCAGAAGCAGCAGCAAACAGCCCATCCCTGGAGAGCTATTTTCTGCATAAACGGCTGCACAAACAGCTCTGCAGTGGCAGTCACAATCTGGCTCTGGAGACTTTTATGTCTCCAGTTTCTAATGAGGATCAGTTTAATTTTTTTTTTAACAACCTGTTTCCCTAATAAAAGTCAGCTCCAGTGTGGAATTGGCTCTAAGAATTGCAGTTCCCTGATCACAAATGCTTTCAAGAGATGTGACAGTGGTGATCAACATGAAGGTTGGATTAAGGTTCAGACTGTAGCTTTTGGGAGTCATACAAGTCGCTAATTACACATACAGCTCTTCGCACAGCAATGTGTAATGCTGCATACTACTTTGGGAGAGATTCAAAGAGAAATAACGCAGTTTAGCAGTAAAGTAAGAAAGTTCCCTGTAACATTAAGCAGCAGAATTTCCCTCCAAGCAGAGGTTTGTCTACGCCTCCTTAGCAGGTGGCATCCTGAGCCTCTGTTAAAGCCCAGAGATCAAAACTGCTACACTTGCTGAACAGCAGAGGCAAAGAGCTGGGGTCTCTAGAAGTCATCTTGTACCTGAATTTCCATGTCTTCCGAAACGTGGTCTTGGCTAACCTAAAGAGTGCTCTACTTCATGTAGCTCAAGATATCCCACAGCCTCCTTGGGCAGGACAAAATGGAGCAACTGTCATTATTGCTACTCAGGCATCAAAGTGAGATTAGATCTGCAATCAGGCGTACCTCAATCCCACACTGCAGGCAGCAGGGCACAAACTATACTGAATTTGTTTAGGAGTTTCTTTCACGTAACTGTCTTTGCTTTGAATGTATGACACCCATACAGACCAGCTGTCAAGTACAGATTTGACAGATGTGGCTTGAAAGAACATAGGAAAGTGTGCAACAGCCTTGGGACTACTTTGGATTAAAGCAGAGAACACGGATTACCTGAGACACAAAAAGAAGTTAAAAATGCCTTGGCCCTGTCTGTTCCGTATTGGTACACAACTGCTACTTAGTATAATGAAGAAACAGAAGAGAAATTGGGAATTTGAAACCTGCAAGATTCCTAGCTGTTAAGGTAATAAGCAGTGCTTTGCACATGTATGCTTTAACACAACCAACCGGAGATCTGACAGGGATGATGAAAGGTAGGCACCAATTAAATTGCACCATTTTTCTGGTCACAAGTGTTACTTTGCAGGAGAACTAGTCAAAAGTGTTTCAATAAACAGATGTTTGCATTCAAAAATAGCCTTTTTATCAGAAGCCTTAAAGACTTTCCAAAAGAAAAAAGACAAAAAAATTTTAAACTTATGAAGCCTTTCTTGAAAAAAATCATGGTTTTCTGAAATTAATTGTAGCTATCACAAAGAATGGTATCAAAATGAACTCTAGGTTTTAGCAACAGTGACACCCTAACAAGGTCATCTAAAAAAATTTCAGCCGTGGTTTCAATCTCATTCTCAAGGACTCAAAGTTAGAATATTAAATTAAAATTCTGAAAAAAATCTTCTCCAAGCATGCAGAAATGACAAATGAATTTGGGAAATGCTTGGAAACAAACAAAAAAAAAATCTGTCAAGCTTTTATTTTAGCTTTCCTTTGTTTTCCAAAAATAGGTGTCATCTTTCAATCAGCACCAACATATAGTCTGAGATTTGTGTTCACTATACTTGCATGTGTAATGATGCTGGTATAATTTGCAGCAGATGTACATTTGGGGAGAAATTATTTTCCTCAGAATCTATTTGTGTGGGAGGATGAAGTATGGTTATAACGAAGGTGCTGTGGGAGCTGAATGACTTTGCATCTCAAGTACAGGTGCACTTGGGTGTAACTTAAACATAGTTTGCAATCTCTCTAAATGGAACATTTATAGCCAATTACACTTGTCATTCACCTTGCAAATACGTCTATCTAATTTAACAGCATATGCAGTAAGCAGAAAAATAAAGGATATTATATTAGCTGACAACAGAATAGAGGTGTAGATATCAGCATCTGTATATATCGCACATTTGGCAGATTTCTGAACCAAAATACAATGAATTCAAATAGTGGCCTCCAATGCCCTCATTCTCTCTGCATCAGGAGCCTCCTGTCAAATGTAATTTCCTCCAGGAAGACATGAATCTAGCTGAGACTTTCCAAAACCTGTCCAAGTGATTTGGATACTCACTTCTCATTAGTATTAACAGCAAATGGGCATGAGCATCTCCTAAATGCCTTTGGAAATCTCTGACACATTTTTCATGGCTGTTTAAATGACTCTTTGGGCAACCTGCACTAGAAATGACAAAATTCACGTTTGTTTCTCTGTACTCAGATATTCATAATGTCCATGTACCAAACGTCAAGATTTTCCTTCAAAAAGACAGCTGAGATGTGGTAAAAGAGACAGGAGAGACAGACTTTTGCTGTGTTTGGATTAAAGGACAAAGTTCACATCCCAAAACTGTCTCCTGTGCAGAGGGCTGTATGTACAAATTTCAGGATGATACCACATTCATTGTCATCTTTTTGTCACCGCCCTAGGCAGGCATGTCACTGC